>NC_035437.2:97570364-98851457 GCF_002127325.2 Helianthus annuus
TAGTAGGCCCCTCTTTTAAAGGTGACATTACTCTCAACCCAGTGGTTTAAGTTAGCAGGGATACAATCCCAAAGGGTCGGAATATTGAAAGACAATTAAGTAAGTTATTAATGCGAAAAGTGGTAGGCCCTTCTTTTGAAGGTGACGTTACCCTCGGCTAAGTGGTTTGAGTCAGCAAGGATACAATCCCAAGAAGCCGGTTTAATGTTTTAATAGTAGTTTACATATGAGGGGTTCAAGCTATTCGCACCCCCGCCATCCAATACCGTTGGGCGTTGAAGGAGGTCCTAGTAAGCTTGAACCAAGTCCTCGCAGGATCTATACACTGAACGAGACAAGAACTTTACCAAACCACCCTCCTAACCCCCTTCCAGGTAGTTAACGCGCTTTATATAGACCGTAAAGACACGAATGAGCAAATCAATGACATCATGAAGAAATGGTAAAGAAAATTCACTTTCAAGATAAGAAACTAGTTATTAAAGTCATTAATACAAACCCAATTAAAAAGTACCGAAAGATTAAAAATCAAAAGTAACACATTAAAGACTTGTCTTCACCAAGTGATGTAAGAGATTAGCCAAACATAGCCTTTGCTTGACAAGAACTCTTACGATCAATCTTGGATCCCGAGACTACTACACACTCTAAAGATGATAGATGGATGATGGTGGTGGGTGTTGGTGTTGTAGTGGTGGTGGAGTGGTGGCAAAATGGGAGAGAAGTGGTTTGCCAAGGGATGCCTTTAAAGTGAACCAAGCACCGCTATTTATAGCCTGAACAGAGCCCCGGCCATGGCCCCGTGTCCATTGGACACGACCCGTGGCCATCCTTTTCTCTTCCTTCATTAAATGCAGCTGTCAGCAGAGGGCCCCACACGACCCGTGTCTTCTGGGCACGGCCCCGTGGTCCTTCACAGTACTATCAAGATTCTGCAAATCTAAGAATTGACCACGCTTCATTATGAGCAGGGCACAACCCCGTGGTAGGCGTAGAAGCTTCTGCAGCTTTGTCTTGCTGTGTCAGGGCTGACCACACCCCATGCCTGGCTGGGCACGACCCCGTGGTCAGTTTTTGTCTTCTTATTTTTGCTTTGGTGGATGCTGTCGAGGGGTCAGGCAAGTCACGTTATTCCTTCTTCTTGTATTTATGTTGGTTTTGGCTGCTTATTTGTTCTTTTTGTTCTTTTAAGCTCATTCGGTCCTGTAAATTCAAAAGGAAAAAGAAACGCGCTTTTTCCAACATTAGTACTAAAATAGGTTGGTTTTATGCCTCAGTTGATGTAATTTATATGTTGCATTTTGTACACATCAATATTCCACATCATTAGTGACAATTCGTGAGCGTGACGCAAGGATTAGATCCATGTGAATGTGGATGAGGTGGCAGCAATGATAAATGATGTATCTGAAGGGCGGTGCACATGATCTGATATTTCATAGAAATTCCCTGCTCATACCTCAATTTTCTGCAGATGACGAAAACTAAATTGATTCATAAAGTTTGACCTCACCAAATGGTTGCAACATCTGCAGTGAAGAATACCCGATTTATAAAGTATGACCTCACTGAACAGTTATAACATCACAGGGTGGTGGAGATATGTGATGCTCAAAGGGGAGAATCGTGGAGGCGATTTCAGTGATCAGGGAATCGATTTGAGGTGAGATGGCTGATTCAGGTGAAGAGGGAGGAGATAAAGGACCACCGTACCACCAACGACGTTGAACTCCATAAACAGACCAACGCACCTCTGCCAACACCACCATTTGATCTGTTCAACCCTAAATTCACTTGCTTTTAGGGTTAACTTCTGATTTCAAGACTATACATCTGTTTGATCTATTCATCAATGTCTTGTTCTTTACCATCTGGATCAAATCATGTCCTTTTGAATATGCAAACTCATATTGGGGTTTGAAAGTGGGTTGAATTTGAATTTGGATTTGAAGAATTTGAAAAGGTTGTTGGTGTTACTAGTGGGGAATCGTGTTAGATATGGTAATAATAAGGGTTATTGATATGTGAATAAAGTTTTTTTTTTCCTTTTTAAAATTTTAAGGTGATATATAATCATTGAGGGTATTTTAGACATTTAACGGTTGACCAACGAATTATGTTAATATGGGCATTGATTCAAATCGAGAACCACAAGTACGGAAATGATCAATTTTAGCACTTGGGCTAAGTATGTGATTAGGTATAAATCACAAGGACGAAAATTGTAATTTACTCAAAGAAAAACCCTTTAAAATATCAAATTAAAGATAACGACAGTCCCCTTTTCTCTTTCGCTCATATTCCAATTCCAAACCAACTGCAACTGCATTGGAATCATCTACGAACTTGGACCATTTGCCTTCAATTCAAGCCCTTTGTGACGCCACAAAGCAAGATTGAATGTGGTCAGTTTTGATTTTTCTACTTTGTTTCTTCTATATATGACTGATTGTTTCTACCCTAATTTTGAATGAAAACAAGTACCCTAATTCTTACAACGACAACTGATACTATTAGTTATCTGGGTTGCAGGGAATTCTGGAGAAGACACAAACGAAAGTTGTATGTTTCTGTTGGGGTTTGCGGAGGTGGGTACATATTATACAAGTTTTATGATGCTTACAACAAGAGAATTTCTCAGCTGGAGAGGCAACTTGCTGAGGAGCAAGAGAACGATGAGCGTCTCAAGGCCCAGTAAGATATATCTTCTTCATTCATTTTGTTTTGTTTGTTATTGAGGATCTTGTTGAAACCTGAAATGAATCTCACAGGATGCAAATGCACTTTGAGAACATCCAAAGAATAGCCAACACCATGACCTTGCCTCACACCATGCTTTATTTGAGCAGCCGAGTCGCAGAAGAGTTGGATCTTTTGCATCTTACAGATAAGTTGATCAGAGGGAAGGGTGGTCAATCCAACACTTTGACTCCTTCTGAAAAGCTTGAGCTATGGGACAGGCTTAAAATATTAAGTAAGTATGCAAAGCTTTTCTGGTTTCTGTTTTACCCTTTTCTCGTTATCGGTAGCTAACCAGTGCTATATATAATCCAAAGGTTTCACAAGGTTGGTGTTGTCGATCTGGGCAATGACGGCTGTTAGCCTATATATTAGAATCCAAGTCAACATTTTAGGGAGACATCTGTATATAGACACTGCACGCGATCTTGGCGGTTTTCAACCGGTAAGATTTCTTCACTTTATTTACTTCTTTTGTATATCAAGTGTTTTACAGTGTCAATTTAGTCGAAAATAAGAATATAGGAACTCGTAAATAAATGTTATACTAGCTTAATACTTTATTTTCTCATGTGTAGATCATTTTTTATACAAGTTATTATACATCGGGATTATAGCAAACAATCACTCACTCCCCCATTCCAAAATATAAGAAGATTAAGCTAAACAAGCAAAAGTTCATCATCTCAAAGTATTTATTTTTGTACTGCTTTCTAAGTTTTATCCACAAAAAAAAATTGTAATTATACTCTGTAGTTATCTCTAGAGACGTTTATAACTTTAGGGGGGTAGGGGCGCTCCAGTAGTGCTGGTTTTCCATCGCTCACAACATCCAATTAAGTTCTTCCACGTCATCGAGCTTGGTTCCATCACTAGTGATGGATTTTAGTGGGGGTGCCCATCACTCACCACACACTCATCTCCATCATCAAACATGTGCAGCACCTTCAATTCTTCACGCGTGATCATGGCAACGCGTTATCCAGTTCACGCGTTATAAGAGATGGTGGCGGTGGTGTATCACGGAGGTCGACGCGTGGCCAGCCCTTCATAACGGGGCGCCCCGTCTCCTCTTATAGTTACAACTTACAAGCTTATGTTAAGATTTAGGTTTATATATGTTGACATCTTTTTCATTAGAAATCAACAACTTGGGTAGTTAATATCAATCATTGTTAGGAAAGACATAGCAATTGAAATGTTCTAATTTTGGAGCCTCACCAGTTGATGTATATTAAGTTTCTCAAATAATTAATATTTTCATGTAAATAAATAGATCTTTTGATGTGAGTGAGTCGTGATCTTTCCAAGTGAGGCAACATACCTTATTTTTTTACTTCGGAATAATTATGTGTTAAAGTGCTTCATCTTGTTTTGTTAAAAGTAGGCAATTGAATACTCATTGTTTACATGATTTACAAGATATATTAATGTAATGGTGCTATGGTAAGCGGGATCGTAGGGATGAGAAGATCTCAGCTAAGTTCCTCATACTTGACAGTAAAATTGTTTGCATTTTGATTGTCGTGTCTTGAGAAATCTTTGTCTGATTTTATAAGTGCAGTTGCTGTAAATCATTGACCTTTTAATCTTCATTGTCAAGTCTTTGTCTTTCGATCTTTGGTAGAGCCTACATCTTGAATCGTTTGTAGTCGGTCTCTGTTCTTTTGTCGGCCGTGTGAGCAACAAAATTCCAATGTGCTTCAACTAAAGATGACATAGGCTGCTGCATCTTGTGAAGCAGTATTGTAAGAATCGCTAGTCGGTCGATGGGGTACCGACTAGCGATTAATCGGGATTAATTGGAATTAATCGGATTGGGATTTTTATATGTAATTTTTAGTTATATATACACCATAGTTATCAAATGTGCTAGGCGCACTCTAGGCGCATAGGCCTCGCCTGTCGCCTAGGCGAGAAGCGCAAAAAAAGCGCGGGCCTGAGAAAAATAAAGCGCAAGCAAATAAAAACATAAAAAAATAATTTATGTATTGAAAAAACACTTTCTTAAAATTCCGAAAGTATTCAAATACCATAATCCTTATAATAAAACCAAAATCATTATGAATCACCAAAATATCCCAAAACCAAATTGTTCAAACTTGAAAACAAATAAAGTTCAAAAAGTAAATTAACTCATAAATCATAAATAATTTATATGAAGAGATGAGAATGGTTGAATATACTGCATAATCCTCATAAGGTCAAAATATATCTGTAGTATTATATGTTTCTCCGGCAAAAAAAGGCAGAAGATTATGAAAGTTGTTTTATCAGATTAGGTTCTTATTTGAATAACAAGATATGATATCTCTAACTTTTCTAAATTTCAAATATATTTTTTAAAGATGTATAAGATTTGATTTGATTGAGATATGATTTCCAAAAAATAGATAAATACCTACAAATATCATCTGGTATATGTATAAGAGATAAGATTTCAAAAAAAAATCACGTGGCTTTTTTACCTAGGAGGGAAAAGCGCATACAGGTCGACTCGCCCAGAAATATCGCCTAGGCGGGAAAAGCGATCGCTTTTGATAACTATGATATACACACACATTTTTATATGTAGTTTTATAAAGTAGACATGTTTTAACCCCTCATAGACCCATTTTTTAAGTAATTTGCGGGATTTTATAAATTTTGGTCAAAATTCGTCCTGGATCTGGCCAGAATAGGACTCTCATTGACCGCCTAGCCATTAATAGGTGAACCTCCGATTAGTGATTTTTACAACCATGCTGTGAAGGAATATATTGAGAAATTGGGAGTAGACATAGCGGCCATAGCGACCGCTATCGCGAATAGCGTGGCGAGGCGAGACATGGTGACCGTGGTAAAGTATATAAATGCTTGTGGTTTGTTCACAGAAACAATCTTTGTGCGAAATTCAAGAAGAAATAAGTGTTTGCAGCCAACCCTCTTTACACCCCCATATAGCACCAGTAGGTAGTGTACAAGAGGGGAACAACACTTTTATGCCTTGTTGATTAATCGATGATATATATTAATGATGGGAGTTGACTTATTGGTAGTTGTTTGTTAGAACCTAAATATTGATTGAATGAAGACAATGATCAATCATCAATGGACATACCTATAGGTGTTAACCTTCTCTCCATGAAAGGCATACCATTTTACTTCCCGAATTCCTATAAATAATAGACTTCCCTAATTAGAGTTAAGTGCCATTTCAGTCCCTGTGGTTTGGGCTATTTTGCCAGTTTAGTCCAAAGGTTTCATTTTTCGCCTGTGGGTCCAAAAAGGTTTCATCGTTGCCGTTTTAGTCCACTGGGTTAACTTTATCCATTTTTTCTGTTAACGAGAAGGGCAATTCGGTCATTTTATATGGCCGAATTGTCCTTCTAGTTAACAGAATTACATATAAAATGACTGAATTGCCCTTCTCGTTAACAGAAAAAATGGATGAAGTTAACCAAGTGGACTAAAATGGCAACGGTGAAACCTTTTTGGACCCACTGGCAAAAAATGTAACCTTTGAAGATCGAAAGTTAAGCACGTATTTCTTGATGGGCCGCGTTTACGTTATGTTTATTTTAGTTAATGGGTCAGACTTTATTATTATGTTTAGTTTATTTCGGTTGGGCCGTAGGCCATGTTTGTCCAGGTTATGTTTAGTCTAGTATGGGTCAAAGAACAATGTCCGTGTCAGTTTGTTTATAGTCCAGTCTGATAGAAATATGATACGGGTCAAGGGTTTATAAAGCCCAAAGGTGAAACGGTGTGTCTCTTTGTTGTAACTGCTGCAACGGTTATTCAGGATACACCATTTAAGGAAAAGACGCGACCGTATAGAGGCACCGTTTCACACCTATAAGAACCCTGCATCATTGTTCTATTTCGTAGCGTTGTAACAGACATTTGTTGAAGGTATTCGAAGTCAGTTTATGTTCGAGTGCTGCAAGTATTTCTGTTTGTTTTTCGATCAGTAAGTTTTCCATTCAAATCATTCGTATTACTGTTCGTTCATTATTGTTACAATGAAGTTCTGCGATCGTTGTTATATGATTGATTGTGATTGTGAATATAATAACAACCCGGTCCGTTCCGAATGGTCCTGGGTGTCCGACGATTCTGATACCAACAACCTTTGGACTAAACTGGCAAATTAACCCTAATTATAAGCTTTCTATATTGAAGAATCGACCCTAGTTGGCATTGCATTACACTCCTCCACAAATTCTAGTCTGCTACCTTGTTCTGATTTACTAATCATGTTTATTCAGGAGGATGCCGATCTGATTGACCAAACCGACGAGCAACAGTTTTTGGCAAGTGCTGATTTTCTTTCAAGTCAGAGAATGCCGATACTGGTATCCAATATGCAAGCTGCCGCAACTCAAGTTCTCAGAGGGTAAGGACTATCTATGCATATTGCTTACCTTATATCTAAGGTGTCTATATATTATAGCTATAGTTTAGATATATTACGTATCTATTTTTTTATATGCAGAAAGCAGTTGAGGGATATCTTCAACGCTAGTGTACTTGATGAAACAATTATGCAGATATTGAACATGTTCATGAGCATGGGAAGCCCTCATCATTGGGTCGATTATTTGATGCCAGAGGATATCAGATTCCACAGATCACCTGAATCCTCTGCTACGGACATCACTAAATTAGATCAACTAATGCTGGAGACGCGCTCAGTTTTATCAAGGTACTTCATTTTACTTTTGTAGTTACCACCCTCTGTTTCTGATTTGTTGGTTCAGAAAGATGGCAAAATTTCTCATGTGGCGAAAGGTTTAAACTATGAACCTGTGGGCAAGGTTTAAAAGAGCGGAAACGAGTTTTGAGGCGATTTCCCTTCGCCTCATGAGGCGTATGCCTCGAGGCGAACCGAGGCATAAGCCCGAGGCGGAATTAAAAAATAAATATAAAAATTATATATCTTATAAAAATAATAATACTAACTAAATTCATCATCAAAATGACCAAAAACACATAAAAAAGACATAAATTGCTTGAAATTAGCACAAAAATTCAAAAACATAAAAAACAAGTATCAAAAACCCCTGAGCCGCAGCCTTTTTAGTGCCTCAGCCCCTCTGAGGCGCACGTACAACATCAACCCCCTGAGGCGCGCCTCAGAATCGTTTTTTGGGCGTTCCGCCTCGAGGCGCATGCCTCAGCCGTTTTTTTTAAAACTATGCCTGTGGGTAAAATTGCTAAATTGGAAACAGACCCGAACAGTATTTTGATGACTAAAGCCTCCTACATCATTTTATCCAAACGATAGAATATATATATATATATTATTTTTGTAGTGAGATTTGGATATTGAGAGTGACTTAATCTTTTTGTAGTTCTGAATTTGGGAATATTCTGGAGATGTCACTAAGAAAAGTGGTGGAGGGGGTGATGGAAGACATGAAGGGAAATGGAAATCTACCACTAGCCAAACTTCTTCCACGGGTTGCACAAATTAGTCCGTTGCTGCTGGAGGAACCAAGCCGAAACAGGTTTACTCAAATCATTCAAAACATACCCCAAGTCGAAGTTTTCTTCACTCTTCTCTACACAAACATGTCAACTTCATAAGTCAGTATTGTTACGGTGGCTTCCGAATATTAGACAGACAGACGACCGCACTTCTAGTTTGTCCTTGCTTGTACTTTTCCCTTCACCTGGGCGTGTAATAAGTATAAGTTGAAGCATAAGCTTTCACATCATCTTACTTCCAAACATTAATTCTTAAGCGAATGTTTTGTATTGTTTTTTTGCTTTTCTGTTTAATATTTGTGTAGATCATATAAAAAATGATGATTTTAAGGCCACAGATGTAGTAGTAGTAGTATTTTTGGGGAACTTTATAATCGAATAGCTTTTATGTGTTTTCTCATATTGTGGATGAAAGTCATCTTTCAAAAGTAGTACTATGATTTACGACGAGTGTGGGTTGTATGAATGTACGATATAAAAAATTAATATTAAGTATGTAGGGATGACAATGAGATGAGTTTGGGCGATCTTAACCTCATACTTGATTATCAAAGTTTATCGTAAACCGGGTTTAACCCTCTTGGGTTTATATGGTATTTACCTGTTATGGTATACTCACGGTTTTCGGGTACACGCATCAGTATCTTAAAGTTACCTGTTGGATAAATCAGCCCAAAACCCACCGGGTAGTTATCGCGGAACTATTAATCAATTACATCTAGTATAATCACTATAAAATTGTTTTAAAATGACTACAGTCTATACAAAAGAAAAAAGAAATCCCAAATGTAAATAAATAAAATACCCAAATGCACAAATGACAGTAATAGGGTATGCAAATTTTTAATAATTCTTAGCAAAAGATTACAATTAAGATGTTATAAAGAAGATTGCAACAAAAAATGTATACGTTTAAGGTGATGATTCAATTGCCTTACTAATAAAAAAGATATCGATCATATAAACATATTTAAAAAAATAAGTTATTTCATGTATATAATCGGGTAAACAATCTGAGTAATCGGGTAGGGTGAACGAGTATATCACCAAATCTCATATTTGTCCCAAATTCGTGGAAATAAAATAAAAAATGTGTATATGACCTAAGTCGGTATTCATGACCTAGTGGTCTTACAAGCTACCAAGTTCAAGTATTTGTGGTCGTTTTTTCAGAGTGACAATGATGCAGATAGTGATGTAGTTCACCGTGTTCAAGCATGTTGGTGCAAGTGGAGAATAGCCGCTCGAGTATCGTGTGACAAGTGGTTCCCAATAAGATTAAAGGAGAAATTTTATACGATTGTAGTTCAACTGACTTTATTATACGAAACTGATTGTTTGACCATCAAGAAGACAAAATCACAAAGATGGAGGTAGCAAAGTTGAGTATTCTAAGGTGGATGTACGACACAAAAGGATGGACTAGATAGGAAGGGGAATTGGACTTTAATAAATTAAACTTTGCCATGTTGGCCACCATTAATCCATACTTAAAAAATTCCTGAGAACAATCCCAACTTTCAAATTATCTTCTTCCATCAAGCTTTTTTTTTTTTTTTTTTTTTTTTTTTTTTTTTTTTTTTTTTTTCAACTAGGGCTAACGTAGACGATGATGTCGATGTTGTGGAAAGTTCTCTTTCTCTCTCACCAATATCATCTTTTGTGAATCCATAACCAACTTAATTATCGGTATCATCAATGGGAAGTGAAAGCCCAAGTAACCCTTTTTCTAAATCTGATTTCAAAACCATATATCTTTTGATATTTATTTTTATGTCTTTTTATAAAAATATACAAAAACCACTCTCTTTATGGCTTGACTAGACGTTATCTACACTTCAGTACTAAAAGCTCTTATATAATTGGACGACCTCGGTATCTTACCATCATTATATAACGCCAACAATGGGTGCACTTGCCTTAACGTGAAGTTTTGAGTGATGATAGTATCTTATCGTATTTCTATATATAAGACTTGATTCTGTGTAAAAACCGATTAACTTGAGTGCTCTTTAACCTTCATTTTAATTCATGTTAATAGTATATTATGAATGTACAAGTTAAAACCATCAAGAACCTTCACTTTAAAAAGATGAACACCATGAACAAAGTAACATAATCTAAAAAAAAATATTTTTGATGTTGTTATGAAGTTGTTTAGTTGCTAGATTGTGTTGATGATGAAATGTGTTACATGTACACTTTTAGATTATGTTAAAGTAAAGATCTAGCAAATATACATATGGATCTTACAAGATCCATGATGAGCATGGAAATGGTCTTCTTAAAGTTGTTAAAATGTTACACTTATGTTTATAAACTTTTAGATAAATGGATGAACAAAAGTCCTTAAAATTATATGAAAATACACCAGGGATTTATATTTCACTAAATACTCACAAGAAATACAAATACAAAAATACACTCAAAATACATATGAAAATAATTAAGTATAAATACATATACTTACCTATATATGGGTGTATGGACAAAAATACAAAGAATATATATTCATATATTCCCTTATCAAATTATAAACATATAGACTTTGGACAAAATAGATAGATAAATATATTAAGGAGCAAAATATATATAATAATAAGACTTGGTAAAAATTATACAAAAATCAAACAAATGACAAAATACATATATTTAACACGTATAAGATATATATATATATATATATATGTGTATATATATATAAAATGTAAGTATCTATAGAAAACCCACTTTAATTTAGAAAATCTAGGAAACTCAAAGCTCCCGATGTTTGTTTTTTTTTGAAAAAATTTACACATGTTATATACATGTTTTTAAGGGTTTTGGGCAAAAAAAAATCAAAAAAGCGCCGAGTAGATATTTAAAAAAAAAAATAAACAAGTTTTGGTGTAACACATGTTACAAATATATCAGATGAATGTAACATGTATTACACCAAAACTTGTTTATTTTTTTTAAAAATATCTACTCGGCGCTTTTTTGATTTTTTTGCCCAAAACCCTTAAAAACATGTATATAACATGTGTAAATTTATTCAAAAAAAAAAAGACATCGGGAGCTTTGAGTTTCCCGGGTTTTCTAAATTAAAGTGGGTTTTCTATACATCCTTCCACTATATATATATATATAAATTACAAACCTATCCTTAAAATATAGTATTTTTAAGAGGTAACAAATACAAATTTCACAAGAAGTATAATTCCGGAAAAATGTAAAAATCATAAGAAATGATTTAAGTTGGTAAATACAAAATACATGGGTATTTATACCTAAATACGTGTATACTTATACACTTAGTGAAAATACGAGATATTTAAAGTATTCATACAAGTATATTTATTCCAAAATAATATTGGAAATATTATTTAACAAAACCATACATCTACTTTGACTTAGTTAAAAGTACGCAAAGACAAGAACTCATAAAATAGTATAAGTATACATATACAAGAGCAAGTTAAAAATATATTATTTTTAACACTCATCGAACTTCGATTATATATATATTATTTGGAAATATATATACACATACACTTAGAAGGTGATCCAAGATCACATTAACCAAGAAAATGTATTTTAAGAATATATAATATATCCACTAACGTCGTCAACGAATCAAACTTTTGAGACCCGACTACAAGGGGCTTGACCCTACACATGTCGTGGACATGTACATACCACTCGTGCGAGGCACGAAGTCACAAGAGGGCTAGGCCCGTTCATATAACTCACAAATATACAAAATTATATATTTTGTGAAATATATATTAACAACTTAGAAATTTATCCATCTAAAACATAGTTCAATAAACAACAATTCCATACAACTTAATACAAGTCGTAATACACATTCAAGATGGATGACTTGTACATAGATTATACATAAACCTAAGTGTCTAACGGAAATTAGGACATTTGTAGGTTACTTTGCAAGACAAGAAGACTAATCGTGATTCTAAAACTTTTACGGGACGCATTCAGTGAGTTCATGTCCCCTCTTTTAAACGCTTTCTAGTTTTTAAACTTTCGGGGGAGATACATGTACAAGTGGTATGATAAGCTAGGAAATGGAACAAGTTAGATTATGTGCGAATAGGGTTGTACTTAAGCACCATTAATCACACTTAGACCGAGGAACGGAAGGGGTAGATCTAGTGGGTTTTGGCGAGCCCCACTCTTGGTCCATGGGCCCCATACGGAAGAGTGCTTTTGTGTCCCAGTCGAGGGTAATCGACACAAAATTCGTCAAGGGTTGGATTGCTTCCTATGTCGTCACACATATTAATGTCCTAGCTAAGCATTAATGATCAACGATTTCATTGACGCTTTAACATACCAGATTTTATACAAATACATCTCACATTTTAAAGATTCATTTGATACCAAAACAACTACATAAATTCACCAACTTTGTTAACGTTTTTAAACTTACATGTATTTCAGGCAATTAGCGGACTATGCGAGGATTTCATGTTAAGAAAGCAAGGGTCGGAACTCCATGCCAACTTTTGGAGGATTTGCTCATTATATACCGCCTCCTTGCGGTGATGTAGTGATCAAAACCTTAAACTTTAAAAACTTGTATTTTGATGTATGACATTTTGGAAACTTATTTTCATTTGAAGGGTTGTAAACAATATACTTAACATTGTGTTGCGTTTTGAAACTATTATGACATTGGCATTTGGAGTTTGTTTTATTCATTTAGTATGTTTATCGTATAAAATGAGAATCAATCACGATCACACCTTGCGCTTCAGCGTACGAGCAGGTGTGACAGATTGGTATCAGAGCTTCGATTGTAGTGAACCAGGATTCCTGTCAAGTCTAGTCTACAATCACTAGATCCTCTCATAAATTTTTTATAAGAATACAAGATTTTCATTGCATAAACATTTCACAAAGTCCACTACACAAATTCATTTCATATAAACAATGTAAGGACAATACGTGGCTTAGTTAATAAAAAGGTAGACACGAAACATTAAGTTAATCCGCACAAAACAAGTAGGATAACTTAAAATGAACTTATGTGATTCTTAAATTTCATGTATATATATATTAAGTAAATTAATATATATGTCGTATAAATAAATTTTCCAGGTTACATGTCATCTTCTAAGAGTGGCGTGTACAGACCCGTTGTAGAGGTGATCACTTCGGACAATGAGTCAGATCTAGAGGAGGATCCAAACTATGTGTCGGATGATGACGACATGGATGATTTTCAACCGTTTGCCTTACCCGATCATGTTGTTGATGACGCCCCTCTGGTGGACGATGTACTAGCTGCTGACCTATTCCATCATGGTTACATGATTGTGATTGGTCACCCCGAGGGAGACCATATTCTTGCTCCCATACCCATTGATTCCATACCACTTGATATCATACCTCCTATCATCAATTTAGACGACGTCGATTTCATTCCCGTGTTTCATATGGACTACCCTGATGAGGACCTCGGTGACGGGGAGGTCTTCGATGTTGCCATCTTAGAGGTCGCTTCTCCCGTTGTTTCCGTGGTTGACATATCTTCTGATTCAGACTCTAGGGAGTCAGTGACCCCGCACTTCGAGCCGTTGGCCTAGAGGCATACCCCGCTGATGATGCCTCCTCTACTGTCCCAGCTACCCTTACACCTACTCCTACTTCTACCCCCACTCACACCTCTGTCCGCACCTCCACCACCCATACTGATGATACAACCTCACACCCCTAGTCCCTATCAGGCAGACTTGTCGGTTGGAGCCACTATCGATTGATTCTTTTCGTCTCAATTTTGTCACCCTGCTGCTGCCAGACCCTCACGTCGACCACCATCACCTCACTACGGGGCGGGCTCTTTGCATCAATCTTCCTAACCATCCGCATATGTTCCAGCCGAGCATCTTTTGACTGGTACTCTCCACCTCATGTTATGCCGACCTCTGACCCTTACCATCCATCTCATTTCACTTCGTACTCCACGAATGACTAGATCCGCTCTCTGGAGCAACAGGTACAGATCCTATGTAAGCGGGTCTATGATCTAGAGAGGGAGGCTGACGCCAAGCCTCCACCACTACCAGCATCACCACCACCCCCAGCACCCATGCCGCCAGTCAGCCTTGCTGCTCGTTTGCTTTGCAGGTACCTTTTGTCATGGGAACTACCTACCCGTTTTTGTGCATGAAGACCACATACCAAGTTTTGAAGACAACTAGAAGACTAAAGATCGCTCAATGTGAAGGAAGATTTTACCACTTTATATGTATTCGACTTGTATAACCGTATCAAGGCGGCTCGTGATCGACAAAAGAGCTACACAGACAAAAGACGAAAACCATTATCCTTCGAGGCCGGAGACAAAGTCTTGTTGAAAGTCTCGCCTTGGAAGGCGTAGCTAGGTTTGGAAAGCGTGAGAAGCTCAATCCACGATACATTAGACCATTCGAAATCCTGGAAAAGATTGGCATCGTTGCCTATAAGTTGAAACTACCGGATGAGCTCAGCGGCGTACACGACATATTTCATGTGTCGAATCTGAAAAAGAGTCCAACACAAGAAACGGTTATCATCCCTACGGATGAAATTCATATTGACGACAAACTCCAATTCACTGAAGAACCCGTTGAGGTTAAGGACTGGAAGGTCCAGAAAACAAGGAGGAGTCGCATCAAATTAGTCAAAGTCCATTGGAACTCTCGACACAGACCCGAGTATACTTGGGAACGTGAAGATCAAATCAAAGCCAAATACCCCCACTTGTTCGAGAAGACTCCAGCAACGGATGACTCGGCTTGAATTTCGGGATGAAATTCTCTTTAACAAGGGGAGTATGTGACAAATGGTAGTTTGTGGTAATATTCGTACAGTTAAACAGTTATTTATACTCTACAATTATGTGTTTTAAACGTCAATACAACATGTTTACATGTCATACATTTAGAAATATCGCAGAATACATTTTAATTATGCATGTCATTCATTTTTTCATCGTATATCGAAATAGTTAAAGCAGTGCATTGAAACAACTAGTAGACTTACCAGTTAGACTAGCTGTGTCAGCATAGTTCCGGTACCTAGCTAAAAGTCAGACTTAGGACCTAGATTTAAGTCCAACACCAATGTTATACTAAATCCCAAGTGGGAAAACATGGATATACATTAATGTCTTCCGGAAATCATACTAGCACTAAAATTGTCCGATTGGGACCATAAATAACAACTTGCCCGCAAAAATTCAGCACTTTATGGTAAAGTATAGAATCCAAAATGATGTTAACCATCATAAGTATCATAGAAGATATGGGAAATATCATTGAGACACCAAAACATTTCATACCATAAATATTACACTAATTACATCTTAATAAACCGAATAACGAATCTTCAACTGATCAAGTATCCGAACTACAACTAGACATAATAAATGAACTAGTTAACATTATTTTGGCATCGTGAAGCTAGTTAAGGCCATCAAACATCTCGAAACACTTAGAAAATCCCTAAATACAATTAACAGCTAACTACACTCCTTGATTTCTAACTAACTTAACTACCATTCAAACTCAACTAGTACCCCCTCCCTTCAATTGATGGTCAAACATGGGGTCCCCATGTTATCTCATGATAAGATTATTGGCAAGTTGGGTATTAGTGATGTTTAGTAGAAGGAAAATTTGCAATAAGTTTATAACACCACCTTATCCCAACATTTTCTCACAACCTCCCAACACAAGATTCAAACTTCATCTTCTTCCCCTCCTTCTCTCCCACCTACGCCCACACCACTCTCACTTCACCTCCATCTCTTGATCAATTTACAAGTATTCTAAGCTTACACAAGGGTGAATCAAGATCATCTAAGAAGGTTTCAAGCTTTGGAAGTTCAAGGACCACCTTGGAGAGCTTTTATCCACCACTTTCATCCCATTTTCATCATCTTTGTTCTTAAGCTTCATCTCTAGCCTTGAGCTAGAAGTGAGTGGTCTTTAACCTTCCTTTTGTCACACCCCAACCGACGGCGGAAACATCAGAGTGAGACGAACGAGATTGCTCGAGACTTCATAACACTATTTGCGACAATAATAATAATAAAACTAATTTCATTTCATAGATAACAAATTGTCATATTACAACTTGTGAAATCAAGTACAACATTGTTTCAAAATACAACAAAAAGACAATAATCAAAATACAACCTTGCTCCAAAATGATACAATAAACACAACGACCTAATCTAGTATAACAAGGCGTGTATCTAAAGTATTCCTACTATGTTTCATCATCTCAACATCATCAACCTGTAATATGTTTAGAAATACATGGTTCAATACAAAAGTATTGGCGAGTATACAAGTTTAATACATAACATAAGTGTAAAAAGAATTAAACGAATCCACATGGAAAACTTTAGTTATCAAGATTAACGTAAAACTGGCATGCAAATATTCAAGTCAATCCTCTGATTACCGCAAGCATTAAATTTAACATGACCACAAGACTACGGGAGGTGTGTTACTCCTATAGCGCTATACATGTTAAATGGAGGCTCGTACGAAGTTAATGACAAGTTTATCATATAAGAATCACCCAGATAGACAAATCAAGTATAACATATTAGCATGTATGTATTGAATTGTTTGTGCGTTGTATAAAATTCTAAGTGCAACTATGTAGGTTAATAGGTAAACATATTGCACCTAAAGGGTGAAAAGTAAAAAGGGTGTTCGAGTATACTCATGGTTTTGAAAAATCTTCTTTAGTAAAGTCCGCGAGCGAAGGGTTGATGACGAGCACAGGAACGCCAAGGTTACCCTACAGGGGGTAAACGAAGGCGTGAGTCGTTAACAGGCCTTTGGATCTCGTCTAGATCTAAGCACGAACGTTCATCCTCAAACCGATGGCCAGAGCGAACGGAGCATCCAAACACTTGAAGACATGCTTCGTGCGTGTGTAATGGATCTAGGCGGTAATTGGGATATTCACCTACCCTTGAGTTCTTCTACAACAACAGTTATCACACAAGTATACAAGCCACGTCGTTCGAAGCTCTTTTTGGTCAGAAGGGTCGCTCTCCGCTATGCTAGGCGGAAGTCGGCGATAAACAATAATTCGGTCCAGAATTAGTCCAAGAGACTACTGATAAAATTTTCCAAATCTGAGACCGTATCAAGGTGGCTCGTGATCGACAAAAGAGCTACGCAGACAAAAGACTAAAACCATTATCCTTCGAGGTCGGAGATAAACTCTTGTTAAAAGTCTCGCCTTGGAAAGGCGTAGCTAGGTTTGGAAAGCGTGGGAAGCTCAATCCACGATTCATTAGACCGTTCTAAATCCTGGAAAAGATTGGCACCGTTGCCTATAAATTGAAACTACCGAATGAGCTCAGGGGCGTACACGACATATTTCATGTGTCGAATCTAAAAAAGAGTCCAACACAAGAAACGGTTATCGTCCCTACGGATGAAATTCACATTGATGACAAACTCCAATTCAATGAAGAACCTATTGAGGTTATGGACTAGAAGGTCCAGAAAACAAGGAGGAGTCGCATCAAATTAGTCAAAGTCCGTTGGAACTCCGACACGGGCACGAGTATACTTGGGAACGTGAAGATCAAATCAAAGCCAAATACCCCCACCTGTTCGAGAAGACTCCTACAACGGACGACTCGGCTTGAATTTCGGGATGAAATTCTCTTTAAGAAGGGGAGTGTGTGACAAACGGTACTTTCTGGTAATATTCGTACAATTAAACAGTTATTTATATTCTACAATTATGTGTTTTAAACGTCAATACAATATGTTTACATGTCATACATTTATAAGTATCACATAATACATTTTAATTATGCATGTCACTCATTTTTTCGTCGCATTTCGAAACAATTAAAGCAGTGCATTAACTAATAGACTTACTGGTTAGACTAGCTGTGTCAGCATAGTTCCGGTACTTAGCTAAAAGTCAGACTTAGGACCTAGATTTAAGTCCAACACCAATGTTATACAAATCCCAAGTGGGAAACATGGATATACATTAATGTCTTCCGGAAATCATACTAGCCCTAAAATTGTCCGATTTGGATCATAAATAACAACTTGGCCACAAAAATTCAGCACTTTATGGTAAAGTATAGAATCCAAAATGATGTTAAACATCATAAGTATCATAAAAGATATGGGAAATATCATTGAGACACCAAAACATTTCATACCATACATATTACACTAATTACATCTTAATAAACCGAATAACGAATCTACAACCGATCAAGTATCCAACTATAACTAGACATAGTAAATGAACTAGTTAACATTATTTTGGCATCATGAAGCTAGTTAAAGCCATTAAACATCTCGAAACACTTAGAAAATCCCAAAATACAATTAGCACCTAACTAAACTCCTTGATTTCTAACTAATTAACTTAACCACCATTCAAACTCAACTAGTACCCCTCCCTTCAATTGACGGTCAAACATGGGGTCCCCATGTTGTCTCATGATAAGATTATTGGCAAGTTGCGTATTAGTGATGTTTAGTAGAAGGAAGATTTGCAAGACGTTTATAACACCACCTTATCCCAACATTTTCTCACAACCTCCCAACACAAGATTCAAACTTCATCTTCTTCCCCTCCTTCTCTCCCACCTATGCCCACACCACTCTCACTTCACCTCCATCTCTTGATCAATTTACTAGTATTCTAAGCTTACACAAGGGTGAATCAAGATCATTAAGAAGATTTCAAGCTTTGGAAGTTCAAGGACCGCCTTGGAGAGCTTTTATCCACCACTTTCATCCCATTTTTATCATCTTTGTTCTTAAGCTTCATCCCTATCCTTGAGCTAGAAGTGAGTGGTCTTTAACCTTCCTTTTGTCACACCCCAACCGATGGCGGAATCATCAGAGTGAGACGAACGAGATTGCTTGAGGCAGATGGCCAAGATCATACCAGACTTCGTCAGCAAGATTCAGACCAACCCCGATTCACCCCATGGTTCCGTTGACTTGAAGGTGGATACACCTCGTTTGACGTTCCAATTCAAACAGTTTATGGCCTGTAAGCCTCTCGAGTTTACTGGCAAGGATGATGCCACTGCCATGATGAACTGGTTCGATGCAATCGAACTCACCTTCCTCCAAAGCGAGTGTCCCGATAATCTACGTACCCTGAACGCGACGGGGGTATTCCGTTCGAGGGCTCTCGAATGGTGGACCTCCGAGCGTAACAAGTGTCACACCCCAACCGATGGCGGAAACATCGGGGTGAGGCACTGAGCGAAACTGATTGTCCAAGAGAAATCCATAACAACTAAATTACCAGATAATTAACATTATGTCCCATACCATAAGTTGTCAAATAAAATAATTATTACAGACATAGATATCTCAAAGACGAATCATAGTTCCGATAATTCATAAATTAATTGTTTGTTTCTAGACTCTCCTAAGCTCGATTCCATGTAAGCAAGCAAAGCTCAGCATCCTAAACACCTGTCACATATGTTAAAATAGAGGTCAATACACATAGTGTAAATGTGAGCATACAAGTTTAATAGTATAATAGATAGCGAAAATCGTTTACGCATAACCAACATGTAACATGTAGCAAAGTGAAGCTAGTAGGTTATCGACAATGAAATATGCACAGGCGTGACTGCGAGTTGTAGAATGCGCAACACATATCACCACTGTGACACGTGAAGTAAAGCCCTTAACAACCCCTGTCCACGATAGGTGCTGAGTCCAAACTATAGTAGTATCGTTGCTAAGGTGTCAGGCAACAATCACTGTGTAAACATAACATACAAGCATTCATCGAATAACACGTATAACATGCAATAACAGTCAGCGTATAAAAGTGTTTGCGTTGTTTGTCGATTGTGATTTGAATAAGTAGCGTATGTAACACCTAAGAGTGCGTAAAGAAAAAAGGGTTCGAGTTGTAGGATCGTTGAATCGATCAAATGAGTCGATCAGAAGAGTTCTTGATCAAAACGAGAGGCGGAAACAAACGTTTTGATGTTGAATCAGCTTGATTTGCATGTAGAAGTAGTTTAATTGTCGTTTATATTGATTTGACAAAGTTACAGATCGATCCGACACTTCAGCAGAGCTTCGCTACTGGAATTGCAAAGTTACAAATGAAATCTCAAGTCACCTATTTATAGGATTTCCATTCCCCACGAAACTGTCATGTCCATTTCGTGTGGAATGGCCGTTTCGTGTGGAATGGAACTTTGACATTGCCATTTCGTGTGAATTGGTCAATTAACATTAAAATCCTATTTCTTTGACTACCGAGCTTTGGAAATTGCAAAGTTACAAATGAAATCTCAAGTCACCTATTTATAGGATTTCCATTCCCCACGAAACTGTCATGTCCATTTCGTGTGGAATGGCCATTTCGTGTGGAATGGAACTTTGACATTGCCATTTCGTGTGGAATGGCCATTTAGCATGAACTGGCTCTGCCATTTCATGTGAATTGGTCAATTAACATTAAAATCCTATTTCTTTGACTACCGAGCTTTGGATTATCCTATCTAGATACAATGCTTGATACAAGACGAAGTCGACAGACATATGCACAAACAGACTCCCCCTTGGATGTTGACGAAGTCTTCGGTGTCGAGTCTTCAGTATGACAAGTCTTCAGTCTTGATCAGTCTTCACGCTTTCCAAAATGTCTGACACTGTAAGCCTTCAACCTTCTCTCTTCTCTTTATCAGCATCTATACTCCCCCTTGAATGTTGATCCAAAATCTGTATCTAACTCTTATATCCTCAGACTCCCCTTTCGATAAGCTGGGATCGCAGTCTGGAATTCACTATCTGCATAAACTCTACCCAAAAGTAAGATTTTTTATTTTTAACAATTTTAATCTTTGCTTTACCACTTGTATTTGAAACATTCAAATTTGGTTTCAAATTAATGAACCATTTAATCATTTCAAAATCATTTTTTATTTCATACAACCTCTCCCAACCCTGTTATTCATCTTGTTTAGCACTCGGAATTTTGAAAATCAGCTTTCCAACATCAGTTGTCGAAAAATAAGATGAAACAAAATCTTTTTTGGTTTTTCAAAATTTTATACTAAAACACATTCTTTTTGGGATTTTGTCTTTAATGAAAAGTAGTAAAGAAATATTTACAGACAATATTTTTGTGAGTTTGTGTAAGAGGATCATATCTGTTTTTGAGACAAATCACAAACACCGTTGACCTTTTTAGACTTTAAGTTCTAAACGATTCACTTAGATTGTCAGTATACTGATCCACTTAAATTTTTACACAAAGTTCATCTGTTTCGAGATACGAGATTAGTGTTTTAAGCACTTAAACTCATTTGTGTGTACCACCTCAGAATATACTCCCGTATCCAGACTTCTATATTCAGTCTTACAGGTGAATGTACACTAATGATATCTGTAAATGGGTAAATGCGAAACCATGAGAGCTCAGGTTAGAACTTCCGTTCAGACAAAGAGATGATGGCTCGACTTTCGGTGTGTCCTGTTTGGGGATCTTTTCTTCAACAGCACATGATTAGCATTTTTCAATGTTTCATCTTTTTTTTATGCTGAGGGTGAGCTTTATGATTTAAAGCAGTGTAGAGTATTATACGAGGACTAGGCTATTGCTTCCGCAAAATCAGAAGTCCTGGTATAATACCCCAGATATCATCACGTACAAAGACCTAGTATGTCAGAAATAGAAAGCCCTTCAAACAACATTTCGGGGGTTACCCATATATCCGAAAGATGTTCCCCACGAGATAAGTAAGTAATCTTATTTAGGTTTATATCTCGAAAACAATCTACTGAATGTATAAAAACCTACTGGCATATCATCAGTGAGACCGTTTATCACATTTGACTTTCCAATTCTTTAGCATGCTGTGATAGTCCACTGATGTACTATCATTTCCTCTTTTTCACAACAAAACTCGATTTTCATTTTTCGATGTTTTTGGATTTTTCAAATTTTCTAATGTATTTGGATTTTCTGAAATTTCTTACTCCCCCTAAAATTCAAAACCATTTAAAGAAAATTTTGACAAACCGATGTGAATTGCTTCAATTCTCCATTCACTTGGCATAAACAATCAGAACTCCCCCTGACAATAAACTATTTTCCCATTATGATTTCAAAACACTTAAGTTTGTTTTAACTAAAATGGTTTTTCCAGAAAATTAGTTTTGTTGATATTCACAAACCACTTGTAGGTTAGGGGTTAAATTCATCACATTGTTCTCTCAACCTTTTGTATGAAAGTTAAATCAAGTTCAACTTAATGACCTTGATTAACCACTTGTAGGTTCACTTGAAGGACCTTATCAATCAAACCACTTGTAAATCGAAATATGACACTTTTAAGTTTTGAGAAAGAAGCCGATTCATGCTCCACGATTACCAACTATGGAGCTCCGGCAAGTTCGGATTTTAAGCAAAGAATACAGACACCCAAGCCTGACCAACTTTGGGTGTAACCTGTTCAATTTCACTCAGGGTTTGAACATTCCTTTTTGTTTCATAAAATTCTTTTACCTTACCCTCGACCATTTTTCCAAAAATATTTTTCACTTTGCCATTAAACGCCTTTTCGACATCAAATTCTTTCTTTTCAGCATAGAATTGATTCGAAATTTCAACTTTTCCAACTTTTGATTTTAAATTTTCAGCCCGCAATGGTGGAAAGTTGACGTCATCCATTGGCGGTACTGAATTTTCTCTTTTGAGATCAACTTGTGGCTCCTCTGACTTTGACGAGTCAGATTCATCGCCAGAACTATCATCTGAACTTTTAACAACCCATTTTTTTTTGTTTAAATTTGCTCTTCTTTTGTAAAACTGTTTCGAACTTTCACCAACCTCGAAAGTTGAATTTTTGAACACTTTAAATTTCTCCATTGATTGTTCCTTTTTATCAATACATTTTTCTTTTAACTTTGAGTTAGAAGAAACTCCTTGTTTTGTGTTGTTGGACTTTGAGCAATTCCAAGCAGTATGCCCAACTTCTTGACATTTGAAACAGGTTCTTCTTTCAACTCTTCGTTCAGATTCTTTCAACATATTCTTTTTCCTTTCAGTGAGAAACTCCTTGTTTGACTGTCTCCGAAACGGTTTCTCCTTCTCCTCTTCAGAACTTGTTCCTGAAACAAATTTTGTTTTTGGTTTATAATTTTTTTCATTTTTATAATTTTCTGGTGGAATAAAACCTAATCCTTTCTTTTTGAAATTACTGTTATGGTTTGGTTTCTTTCGAAAACCAGAACCAGAACTGTAACCCTTTTTCTTGTTCAATCTTTGTTGAACTCTTGAAGTGTATTTTTTAGGTTTTTCAGTAAGATTTACATCTTCTATTTCAGAAATATTAGTTTCTGTTAATTTGAAAACCTTGTTGATCATTTCAGTTTTGACACTTCTTATTGGAAATTCGTCATCAGAAAATAATTTCTCAGAATCATTCAAAGTATATGCCACTTTGAATGTCTCGTCATTCAAATTATTTTTAGATGTCAGAAATTCATTATTGTAAATCTTTTTAACCATTTTGAAATCAGAGTTATCACTTTCTTCATCCAACACTTGGTCTACAACTGTTTTCACAAGTTGTGACTCGTTGTCGGTGTCAGACGGAGAGAATGTAATATCTATGCTCTCCGGTAATTCATTCTCCTCTGTCCTCAATTTGAGGTTCAACGCTTCTTCCACCCCATCTGGATACTTCTGAGTGTAATGATTCCACATTGGAGGTGGAACGTTGTTGAAAGCAGGTTTAGCATCAGTTTGTTGAGGAACAATCTGATCAATCACATAAGATGAAGAAATATAACTGATCAATTTCTTATCAACTCTTTCTGTTTCAATACGCATTAATTCAAGTTCCTTTTTCAAAGATGCGATTGTGTCCAGATGAATGTTAATCTCCATCTGCTTTTCCATGACAGTTTCTTTGAACAGCTTAGTAGCTTTATCATTTTCTATACTTTCCTTTTGAATCATTTTGATTGAACGTGATAAAGTGTTATAAGCTTCTTTCGCATCAGAAAGATCGAATTTTACTTCGTCGGCATATTTTTTCAATTCTTGAAACTGTTTGTCTTTTTCAGGACAATCCATGCAGGGTTTTAAAAAGTTTTCGCATGGTGTTTCAGGAATTTGATCAACTTTTCCAAAAAACCTTTTCATGTTTGTCAATTTTACTTCCTGTTTTACCAAACCCTTCGGACTCTAACTCAGACTTCTCTTCTGATTCGGACTCCACATCTTCTGATTCGCACTCAGACTTCATTTTTCTAATCTTTCGGAGTTCAAGTTCTTGAGCTTCAATCTTCTCGATGAACGTGCTCAAATTGAAGCCAACATATTCCAAGTTTTTCTTCCAAACCAACAAATATGTGCCCCACTCATCATGCGGTAAAGCATCTGCCAACTTGTCAAGCCACTCTTCATCTGTTTTGTTAATGTTCAAACGCTTCATCTCTACAACCAAATAACAATACCTTTCGATCAACTCTTTTGTTGAGTCACCCCTCATACCCGTAAAGATATCAAATTCCTTTTTCAGCAATGCCGTTTTGCTCTTTATCATCGAAACACTTTCAAGAAACTTCATTTTTAGTGCATTCCAGATAGACTGCGAGTTATCCTAATGTTGTAGCAAAACCAAAATATCTTCTTTGATTGCTTGCTGCAAGATACTCATCATTTTCTTCTTGGCTTTAAAGTTATCCTGTTCAGTCGGAGTTAAGTTGCCAATTGTTTTCTCAATACCCGCTGCATTCGTCGGAGGTACATACTTTAATTCAATTTTCATCCAACACTCAAGATGATTTGCCTGTACCCATGTTTTAAACCTATCTGACCATCCCGAATATTCATCGATATTAAGAAGCTTTGGTGGCTTTTGCATTGTACCAAGCTCGTTCTCCATGTTTATGTTCTGTACAATACTCGCTGGAGTTTGAGCTGCTGTCATTCCTCCTCTGAAAAACGTGTTATAAAATTCTTGGTTATCCATTTTAGACTTTGAAAAAACATTTTCAAAAAAATTTCTAAGTTTTTGAAAAATTTCACTTTTAAACGAAACTGACTTCTACACGAACTGAACCTCCACGTGAACTGGATTTTCAAACAAATTGGACACTCAAACGAACTGAATGTTTAAAACGACCTGAACTTCAAACGATTTGAAGTTCAAGCGACCTGAGTTGTTCAAACCTCAAACGAACTGATCAACTTCTCAAACGAACTGGACCTGCTTTCAAACGAGTTGAAACTTTGGTGCGAATTGGGTCACACTTCATGTGAACTGGATATCACCACCTCGTGTGAGCTGTAATACACCTAACTGTGTGAACTGAAATCACTTTTGTTCAATCTAGATAACATAAGTAAAGTGGCCGACAATTTATATTACCCAATGAATTCTCATTGGGCCAACACTATAAATCTGATTCACATTAAAGAATGATTGGGTCGTTCCTCTTCAATCTCATGTAAACCTTGGGCCGACACTATAAATGCTATAATCAAATTGATTGGGCCGCAATTTATAAAGTCAATCCAAAACTCATGCAGTCTATTTACTCTTTTTGAACTTTTCCCTAGAATCACATGTACTGACACTATTTAATGGCCGACAAATTTCATTTAATCTTCAATCCTATTGGGCCGCTATTATGGACAATGTGATGTAATAAATTGAAATCAATTGGGCCGACAAAAGAATTGGAATTCAACAACACAAGCAAACTGCATTCATGAGCCGATAACACAAATCAAATGCTGATTAGACCGATTTATTATATCATGAGCCGACAAACTTGATGCGAATCAATTGCTGATTGGACCTATGAATTGTTCACATGCAATCAATTAAACCTTTCACTTTCATTTAAACAATGGCCGACAATGTTGATTTTAAGCCATATCTGATTGGACCACACAATAAGTGAACAGTCTGTTAGTGCACTATGTCTGTTGAATTCGTCTTGTATCATGTCATGTAATAGAATTGATAGATCAGGGCTCGTAGTTCGAGAAATAGGATTTAGAGGTAATTTCGTTTGAGGTGGATAATTCCGCTTGAAAGTTGCCTAGGGTAATTTCGCACGGAATTAGATTCCGTGTGAGTCTAATTTTCGTTTGTGTCTTGTTCAAGCGGAATTAGGCATCTATAAATAGCCTTCAAACGGAATCATTTGTAACGTTGGTCTGATTTGGTACCGAAGTGCTGCCAAACTGTCTCGAGGTGCTGTAACACTATTACATCAATTATAGAGACATATTAAAGTGAATCAAGCTGTTTTCACATCCGTTTCATTGATTCCGCCTTTGATTCGGATCCAAAACTCTTCTGAACGACTCATTCGGGTCATACAACGATCCTACAAGTGGTATCAGAGCTCAGGAGGAGGAGTTCTATCAAATTCAGCTTGATTTCATCAGACTTTCTTACTTCTACACCTTCTTTTCTAAATTGAACTAGATTTCACGGTCAAAATGGTTTGAATTTCACATATATCATGCGAAACAGTGTTTTAACTAATCCTTGAAAGAATTGGACTAAAATTCGATCTAAAATTGTTAAAACTTGTAATTCCGCTTGAACAACAGATCGAACATGCTGATGTTATCATAATTCCGTTTGAAACTGGTTCTTAATTCCGCACTGAATTAGTTAGTTTGGGTTAATTTAGTTTGAACATGCAGTTAATTCCGCATGGAATTTAGTTTCGTTTGAATCATTTCATACGAAATTATAATTTTGTTTCAAAAGGTCTAATTCCATTTGAAGTGAAAGTTAATTCCACACGAAATTTGATTTCGTTTGAACAGTCCACACGGAATTAGTATTTCCGTTTGAAAAGTTCTAATTTCGTGTGAAATATAATCTCGTTTGAACTTGTTATTCCGCACCAAAGTTAATTCCGCACCAAAAAGTGATTTCATTTGAAAGTGGATACTTCGTATCAAGATCATTTCACGTCAACCGAGTGTCAGTTCCAGGTACATTGATTAAAGAATTTTCATCATGGCTGAAGAATTCTACAACACTTTCTACAACGCGTTTACCTCAGATACATCAGAAATTTCAGAAGTTACACCGAAAGCAATAACAAAATCAATTAAAGACAACATTAAACATGATAATTTCTATGGAACCTATTCAAAACCACCTAAGCTTGAAAACATTGAGGATTACATTTGGTGGAAAGAAAGGTTTATCAACTGGACTAAAGCATACACACATGAAAGTTGGTTTTGCTTGGAATTTGGCTACGACAAACCTATTGATGACAAAGGAGTAGAAATTCCACTCAAAAGTTTCATAGAAGAAGACAAACGAAGATTTTCATATGAGCAGAAGATGGTTGCTTTGATTCAACAATCGATCAGAGATGATATTTTTTCATTACTAACTCATGATGGGTCTTCGAAATCTGTATGGGAAGCTTTACGGGTGAAAGCTGAGGGGGGTAAACAAATCAAGAAAAACAAAATTGCGTTATTAAAAAAGGAATTTGATTTGTTCGATAGTTTGAAAGGTGAATCTGTAAGACAAATGATTGAACGTTTTTGTCACCTAAAAATTGAACTTGAAAGGTTTGGAATTGTGAAAACAAGAGAAGAAATAATTGACAAAGTAATTGAAGCGTTACCACGAGCTGATCAGTGGCAAACGTTTGTATTCATATTGAAAAATGATGCTTTATATGATACAATTTCTCTTGATGTTTTGTTAGAGAAAATTGAAAGTCATGATCTGGAATTGCAAAAGCAAAACAAGATGAGCAGTTCGTCACATCATCAGAATGTTGGTCTTTATTACAAAGGTAACATACCTTCGGTGAAAGTAAGTGAATCACCAAAGACCAGATTCAGTGTTGAAAAGATGAAAGAACCACAAACAAACTCATCAAGCTACAATTCTGGATATCATTCATCTTCAAAAGCAAGTTCTGAAGAATCAGAGGAGATATTGTGCAACATTGCTCTCAAGCTGAAGAATTCTCCGGCTATGAGCATCAATGCAGCTAAACAGCAAATGAGTTTTCTTGCATTAGTTCTGGAATCGTATGAAGGTCTAGTAGCAGGCAGAATTGGAAACTCTGAACTGACCAAAGAAGACTACGACCAGATCGATCCAGCAGAAATGGAACTCATTGACATACGTTGGTGTTTAGCAAGTTGTATACGAAGAGCACAGAGATACATGGATATTACTGGGAAGCAATCATTAGGTGGTCCGTCAACAAAGCTTGGATTTGACAAATCCAAAGTGACCTGCTTCAGATGTAAGCAAAAAGGTCATTTCAAAAGAGAATGCAGAAATGCTGAAGTTGACGAAACTGAAAAACCTTTCAATGATGACTATTATCGAAAGGCGATTTACCACCGCAGTAAAGAAGAGCCAAAAATGATTGAAAATGTTCCCAAAGAGAAGTCCAGAGCTCTTGCTGTATTTCATGATGATGAAGGTTTTGATTGGAGTCAGATACTTCCAGAAGAAGATCGTGTTGTAACAGCTCATGGCAGAAAAATATCAAAAAGTCAACATTATGTTTTCGTTGCTGAAATTCAAGAGGAAAACAGAGAAGAAAAAGGCACAGCTGAAATAAAAAAAAAACTCGAGAAGAGATTTTGAGAGAGAAAACTGATAGAGAAATTTTCATTGTTGGATGCAAAATGGAGATGCAGGAAGAATATGAAAATGCTGTTCGAAACAAAAGATGGGATAAGAAACAAGAATGTTATGTCAACAAAGAAGGTGAACAGGTTGTTCCCAGAAGTGACATAGTTCACGATGATGTTCTTCTAGTAATTCCTCGATCTGGCGAATATTACTCAAATGTTGCAAAAGACAAAACATATGTAAAAAGGCTGGATAAAATCATCAGAGATGCTATGACAACAAATCTGAGGAAGATGAATGAAGAAAGAATGAAGAAGAATATTAAGAATCTGGTTGATGATTTGAAAAAGGTCGCTGAGGAGATCAAGGTTGAAGAAGTTAAAATTGAAACTACTAAAGAACAAGATGAGAAGGTAGCTGAAAAAGATAAGCTGGAAGAAAAGGTAGTTGAAAAAGAAAAGGTTGTTATTGAAGAACAGCAAGTTGAAGAAGCTAAGAAGAAGATGGAAAGATCGGTAGAAGTGAAGGTTGAAAGTTCAGCAGATGTTGTTGGTGATGCTGGTACTGGTGAAGAAAAGAAAAGTGAAGATGATCAGAAGCAGACAGAAGCAATCACTGAGGTAAATTCTGATTTTGAAATCTTAAAAATTGTTGAAAAGTGCAAGAAATGCATGGAATCATGCAGTGCTTGTACTAAGAAAGACGAAAAGTTCAGAACAAGAGATCTTGAATTCACCAAAATCGAAGAAGTTTTCAAAGAAAAATGCAAAGAAATGTTAGAAAACGAAAAAGTTTTAAAAGATAATAATGAAACGATTTCAGAAAAATGTAAAAAGTTAGAAAAAGAAAATGAAAGTTTGAAAGAAAAGGTTTCAAAAATGACAGAAAAATGTGATAAAAAAGAAAAAGTTTGTCAGGAAATGAAAAAGGAGTATGATTCAATAAAATTAGCTTATCACATTACAAAAGAATCATATGAAAATGTAAAAAGTGAAATGAAACTTGTTCAATCAAGATTGAAATATTGTTCTGAAACAACTGATACATTTAAGAGACAATATGAAATAAAGCAACAAGTTGTAAATTCCTACATTGAGGATGTTGCTAAGCTTAAGCGTCAGATTGTTGATTTAGAACAGGATAATAACAAGTTAAAAAGTTATCACGCGTCGTTATATGTGCTTGAAAGAATTTTCAATATAAAACCAGAAGGGAAAGATTCTGAGCAAAACAAGAAAGGTATTGGCTCAGAGTTTCATTAAGTTCCACCATCGGAAAAGTTTGTTTTTTATGATGATGAAAAGGTCAAAAAAGCTTTCAACATGGTAGATCAATTGCCAGACAACATTGACGTAACCTATTCCAAATCTGATGATTCTGATGATTCAGAGGTGGTAGGTAAGGTCGTTGAAAGTGTGTTGAAAGAAGAGTTGGTTGATACAGGTAAGTCTGAATCACAGGATGAAAATGAAGGTAATTTTCATGATGGATATTTGAAAAACACAAAATCCGAGAAAAATTTGAATGATGATTCAAAAGGATTGGTTTATACCATGATTGGATCGGACAAATTATTCTTAGATGTTGCATTCCCGATTCAGAATGTGATTTCAGAAAAGATTGACAAAGTTTTTAAGATGGTTGAAATTGAAAAGTCTGAAATTCCAAAGTTTGTTGGTAAAGGTCACAAAACTTTTTATAACAAACCTGGTTTCAAGAAGAAAAACATGAAAGCCGGGTTGGGTTATAAGAAGAAACAAAATGGGAAGAAAAATGAAATGCCAAATTATCAGACAAAGATGAATTTTGTTCATGGAACAACTTCAGAAGAAGAGAAAGAACTAAAATTTAGACGACAGTCTATTGACGAGTTCTTAGCTCAAAAGAAAAAGCAACAACCACAGGTCAAAGATGTATCCAAGAGAACATGTTTCAAATGTGATCAAATTGGACATCTTGCACGCAAGTGTCCAAATCTCGAACCTGTTGATGTTGACAAAAAGAAGTCTGAAAATGTTGAGAAACAAAAATCTGAGGATGTGAAACAAAGGTCAACCAGATTTGATTCCAAACAAACTTGGAGGTACAACACAAACAAGTTTGCTTCGAATCAAAATTGGAAATCAAACCCGAACAGGTTCGATTCTAGACAGACCTGGAATTCTCACACACCCAGATTCAGAACAACGCAAAGTTGGAAAACATCAGTTGATATGATAAAACCCCAACAGTTTGGGAAACCAAATGTTGTTCAAAATCAAAATGCTCAAAAAGACTCACATTTTTACAAAAGATGTGCTTCAAAAGGTCAAACTTGGTCAGTTAAGAAACCAATGATTTCTAAAGTTGATGAAAAAGTTGAAGTTAAAATTGAAAAAGTCTTTGTTCAGAATGACAAAGATTTTCCGACATTGAACGAAGTTTATTGTGTTGAAATGCCTAAGGTCAAACATACCTGGGCAAAATTGTTCAAGTAATTGAGTAAGTTGAATGTGTAGGTGCTCAACAAAACCAAAGATTGTGAGAATGGAAGTTGGAGCAGCCTGGCACAACGAGGAAAGGAGGCTGCTGAACCCTGTGTTGGTTGAAACAGGGAGTTTATTTGATTTCTGTACATAAATAAACAATATTTCAAAAACCCTAAAAATTGAAAAATTTAAAAACAAAAAATATGTTTGTTTTTAAATTTGTCAAAAATTAAAAAAAATTCAAAAATATGTTACTTGAATATGCCGAAACCCTCACGCGGAACAAACATGATTAATTTTTCACAAGATTGAAAAAAAGTTTTCAAACTGTAAAAGATCAATGTGTTGTAAATCATAGGGGTACAAAACTTGACAAACTGACAAATAAATTCGGTACACATTAAGCAGAAAATGGATGGCGAGACAAAGCTATCTACATCGGTTATCAAATTTTCTTTAAATGGTTTTGCATTTTAGCGGGAGTAAGAGTTTTCAGAAAATACAAAAACATTTGAAAATTTTGAAAAAGCCAAAAACATGATAAAATTCGAAAATGAGTTTTTGTGTAAAAAGAGGAAATGATAGTACATTAGTAGATAATCACAGTACGCTAAAGAAATGGAATGTTTTAATGTGATAAACGGTCTCACTGATGATGTGCCAGTAGCTTTTTACACGCTTAGTAGATTTTGTTTGAGATATAAACCTAAATTTCAAGATTTACTTATCTCGTGGGGAACATCTCTCAGATATATAGGTAACCCTGAAATCTTGTTTGAAGGGCTTTCTATTTCTGACATACTAGGTCTTTGTGCGTCGTGATATCTGGGGTATTATACCTGGACTTCTGATTTTGCGGAAGCAATAGCCTAGTCCTCGTATAATGCTTTGTATTGCTTTATTCATAAAGCTAGCCCTCAATATAAAAAATGATAAAACTTTGAAAAATGTTAATCATGTGCTGTTGAAGAAAAGATCCACAAACGGGACACACCTAAAGTCGAGCCGTCATCTCTTTGCTGAACGGAAGTTCTGACCCAGCTCTCACGGTTTCGCATTACCCGTTTACAGATATCATTAGTGTACATTCACCTGTAAGACTGAATATAGAAGTCTGGATACGGGAGTATATTCTGAGGTGGGACACGCGAATAAGTTTAAGTCTTATAAAATACCAAAATCCGTATCTCGAAGCAGTTGAACTTTGTGTGAAAATTTAAGTGGACAAGTATACTGACAATCTAAGTGAATCATTTAGAACTGAAAGTGTTTAAAGCTCAACGGTACTAGTGATTTGTCATAAACTGATATGATCCTCTGACACGAACTCAATAAAAAATATTGTCTGTAAATATGTTTGTAAATATTTCTTTACTGCTTTATGTTTCAGAAAAATGCAAAAAGATTTTGATTTCTGCTTTATTTTAGACAACCGATGTCTGAGTGCTGAGTTTCAAAATCTATATATGTTGATTGTGTCACACCCCGACCACGTAAAACATCAAATCGTGGCGGAAACGTCGGGGAGGGTTGTAACAGAATTTTTGTTTCACAACCATGGTAATTTAAAATAATATTTTATTCATCACCCAAAGGTGGAATACATCGTTCAAAACAAGAACCAACATGTTACATTGTCTTTAAAACTACTGAAATAAAGAGTACATAACGTAATTAAACTAAGTCTAGCTCTGTTTTATGTCACTAAGGCCCGAGTCCACCCTAGTGTGTCACGATCGTCCTATGCATTAGCTCCTGAAACACATGTGAAAATAGGTACGTTAGCATAAAAATGCCTGTGAGTAACATAGGTTTTGTGAAAATAGGATTCATGACTTAAGTTTAAGAAAAGTGTTTAATAAAAGTTAGTCATAAACCTTGTAAAATGTTTCGTTTTGTAAATCATTTGAAAAGCGATAAAATCAGATGACATGTATAAATAAAAGAATTATTTATGGTTAAAGAATAAGCAAGTAAAATAAGTTATATAAAACAAGTTGTTTTTGTAAAACGAAGCCTTGTGAAATATGTTATTTGTGTAAAAATGTGCAAGTCCAAACTAAATGATTTAAATAACGCTACGATATGTAATACAATACAAGCACTTATATATAGGAAGTACCAGCGGCGTATCCACCATGCTTGTATCATACTACACACATATCGTTACTTAAGTCATTAAACAAACCACCAATGTATAAAGTCCATGTTTAAACCAACCATCAAATGTTCTTGTCTAAACCATTGTCATATGTTAAAAAGTCCCAAAATGTAGTCATGTGTATGTAACAAATGTTATGTATGTTAAGTAAATATGTATTCACTTAAACCAAATGTAAAAATGTACAAAACAAAGTATTTTGAGTATATCAAAAAGTTACGTTTTGCAAAGTAAAAGCATGTTTTAATGATACAAACATTTATGTGGTAAGTTAACGCATACATTCAAGCCTTGAGACAGACGGTGATGTGTGTAAAATGCAACATATAAATCACATCAATTAAGGCATAAAACTAACCCTTTTTGAGTACTAATGTTGGAAAAATAGTGTTTTTGTCTTCCTTTTGCATTTTCAGGATTAAATGAGCTCAAAATCACAAAAGAAGCAAAAAGACAACTAATTCTAGCATAAATACAAGAAAAGGAACAAAAGTAGACTGCCCGGACCCTCAACGGCACCTCCCAAGGCAAAGGAGAAGAAACAGAGTCTGAACACGCCCCGTGTCCAGCGAACACGGGGGCGTGCCCAGGAAGCAGCAGAAAAGACAAACCAGTAGAAGCTTCCATTGCCCACCACGGGGCCGTGTCCAGCGGGCACGGGGGCGTGGTGAAAGTACAGCAGGCGCATTAATTGTAATTCGCAATTACAATTAATGAAGAGAGAGAATGTCAGACGGGCACGGGGCCGTGTCCAGCCTTCTGTTCAGCCTATAAATAGAGGAGCTTGGCTTCATTTTCTCTCATCCCTTGGCACACCACATCTCTCACACCTCATCCACCACCCACCACCACCATAACACCATCATCCACCACCATCATCCATTGTCCATCGTAGAGTGTGTGAGTCGTCTCGGGATCCAAGATTGATCGTAAGAGTTCTTGACAATCAAGGCCATGTTTGCCTAAGTCTCTTACATCACTTGGTGAAGACAAGTGTTTAGTATAATACTTTTTATTTTTAATCTTTTGCACTTTTTATTTGGTTTTGTATTAATGACTTTAATAACTAGTTACTTATGTTGAAGGTGATCTTTCCTTATCGTTTGTCCGTGGTGTCTTGGCATTATTTTACTGTCTATATAAAATAAAAGATTTTCACCATTCATATCTCCACGGTCTATATGGAGGTATGTTGGCTACCTGGTCGGGGGTTAAGGGAACGGTTTGGTAAGGGTCTTGCCCTTGTTCAGCGTTTAGAGGTCCTGCTTGGGACCTGGGTCAAATTTAGTAGGATCTCCTTCAATACCCATAGGTATTGGATGGCGGGGATCCAAACTCTTTGACCCCCTCATAAGTTAACTACTATTAATACTATAACCCGGCTATTTAGGACTGTATCCCTGCTGACTCAGACTACTTAGCCGAGGGTAACGTCACCGCCAAAAGCGGGGCCTACCACAATTTGCATTAATAACTTAATTCATTATCTTTCAATAATCCGACCCTTTAGGATTGTATCCTTGCTGACTCAAACTACTGGGTTGAGGGTAACGTCGCCTTCAAAAGAGGGGCCTACTACAATAACTAAGATAATCTCTTAAACAAGTGCAAAAGTGCGAAAATAATCAAAGGTTATACTAATACACGTGTCGGATCCAAGTGATTCATCTTGTCTATCTGTTTTTATTTTATTTTTATTTTCAGCATTTAGTTAGTTTTTATTTTTCTTAGTTTAAAACATTTTTCTAACTTTTTGATTTGATTAGACGTTGAGGATAAACCGGTATTAAAAGCTCTTGTGTCCTTGGACGACCTCGGTATCTTACCAACACTATACTACGTCCACGATGGGTGCACTTGCCCATATGTGTGTTTAGTGTTAGTAAATATCGTGTTTTATAAATTTAAAACTTGGCTAAAAGTGTAAAAAGGGGCTTAAATACTCATCAAAAATATAACACACTTCACGCACATCAGACGGATAACCTTAAGTAAAGGTTATCAAAAGAAATGTTTTCGGATTCAGTCATTCCTTTCATCCAAACCAACCCAGGATGTCAGGAACGGGATTTGTCAAGTCCTATGGTACCATTACTTACTACCGAGCGGCGTAGCTAATGTTAATGAATGTATATAAGTCCCGTTTATGCAAACCAAATGTCATACCAAATGTAAACATGTTATATGAAAACAATGTACTAAGTATGCTAAGTCGACATACAAAGCAGAAAAGTCATGTAAATCAATGTGCTAGTATGCTCAGTCAACATACATAGCAGAAAATGTAATGTAAAACAATGTGCTAATATGCCAAGTAAACATATGTAGCAAAGCAACGTAATGTAAATCAATGTGCTAGCATGCTCAGTCAACATACATAGCAAAACAATGTAATGAAATCATGTACTATAAGTGTACTAAGAACATAGCAAGCATATGATGTGAAAGCAAGAAAGCACGAAAGTAACAAGTAGGCACATGTGTTTCACCCCAAAATGTTTGGAAAACAGTAAAAGAGGGGTCTATGTACTCACTTGAGATTGCTTAGAAGTCGTAGGATAACCACCAAGCAATGCTAGAAGATCACGGAATCAAACGGCACCTATATAGGTATCTACATTAATAAACGAACCTATAGGAAGATCGGGTAGTACGAAGGTTCGTAAACCAAATAAGTGTGGGAACTTATGTAATATGGTTTGACAAAGCCTATGTACTAAAACGAAACCTATCCTAAGTGCTTTTGACCCGTTACGACCCGCTTAGGTAGCTTTTGCTACTTTAACGCGTCGTTCGCGTGAAACGCATTTGGAAAGCTTAACTAGTCCTATGACAAGTAAGATATGCCTTAATATGCTTAATATTGTTGCTAAATCAATTTAAATGTCAAAAATTATGTTACATAGGTTTAAAATGAATTTTGGCACAAAAAGGGTATTTTGGTAATTTACCTAAGGCATAAGAACTACTTATCATACAACTACTTAAACGTCGTGACCATAAGGTATAACCTCGGAAGGTTATTCCCTACACAACTATGGTCACCTAAAATGTTTGGTCGGATCCTAATGATCGACTAAATGGGTCGGGTTCGTAAGCATAAGCGATTGATTAGATCGCTTACCTTTACGACCCTAAACAAGCACAAATCTAAAAGCGACGAGCTAAACATGCTAGAACATGTTTAGTAAAGTTAGAAAACAGGTTTGGTATTAAAACAAACGGTTTTAATACCCTAGAGTAGTTTGGTTGCAAAATACGCGAGAAAACACATTTGGCCGAAACTACGACTCGTCACTGAGCCTAGATAACGTGGTAATCAGTAGGTATAGTCACTAGGGACTATAACCATCGTGATTACGCTCACGTTATGGAGTTCAAACGAACTTCGCGTTGACCATAAACTGGTCAATGCAGAAAGTCAAACAAAGTTTGACTTTAACGCTAAAATGAACGAAAAACGCGAAAGAATACTTATAGAAGGTCCCCGCAAGATTTAACCCGATTCGCTTTCAGGTAGGAAGTATAAACTTCCACTTAGAAGGCTTTGAATCAGATTAAATGTGAGGAAGATGGGCAAATGGGTTGGGTATTTATAGGAAAGGCACAACCGTTAGGATCGTTTCTCGATAATCGAGCTTTAATCTTGGCCCTCCACTTGTGCCCATTGTTTTGCAATACAATGGGTAGATAAAAACCATCAAAATTTGCCCCTAGATTGATCAAAAACATGTCCAAGTTCAACGAATACCAGCTGCTGTTTCAAAAACTGGTTTTTCTGTTACTGGGCATCTCAGGCGGCCCGCCTAAGATATGTACATGGGCTCACGCGGGCCGCATGGCTAAGTATTCAGAAATGACAGTTTAGCCCCTGCACTTCAGAAACATGTATTTTTGCCCATTTTTGGCACGTTTAAGCCCCGTTAACCTCATTTCAAGCCTCTAAAATGAAGTTAAAGTATAGGGAACTCAAAACATGCTCAAAAATATCTCGGATGTCGGTTCGTTTGGTCGTACGATCGCGATGTTTGCTTAATTACGACGGAATGCGCATAAGCGCGAAAAACGATCCAAATTGCGCGACGAATGGATTTTTCTCATGCCAAACATTAAAACATAATATTTTAATGCTTACATAAATTTTTGGATGTCCGGATGTATTCAGAACGTAAGTTATGCGCGAAAATGCAAACTTATGCAATTTTTGACGCTTTTAGTCCCTGAATGAGCATAAAGTTTATTTTAGCACACCGAACCCCTCAAAGCCTATTTCTAAGCTATGTAAAGGATTTTTAAGGTGTGTTTGACTTATGATCATGTTCCGGAATGTTCATTATAGTTCAGACTGGCATACTTTCGCAGTTTGTCAATTTTAGTCCCTGTAAGCGAACTAACTTGAATTTTGCCATACCAAAGCCTTCAAAACTTATTTTTAAGTTATGTAAAGGTTATTTAAGGTATGTTAAGCATAAATTGATGTTCCGGAGTATTTGTTGCATATAACTGATTACGTTTTCGCACCAGTTTGCGCATAATTCTCTAGAAAGCGGTATAGAGTTTGAAATCGAATAAAAGTCAAAACATGAAAAACATCAAACACAAATAAACAAACATTGGGATCAAATAACTTTATTTCATTGATAACTGAATTGTTTACAATGATTACAAGCACAGATGTCACAGTCTCCCCTACTTGTGGAAATTTCGTCCCGAAATTTGTTTAGAGGAAACCCGTGAGATAGATGTGGATACTTCGCCTTCATTTGATCTTCACATTCTCAAGTATACTCAGGTCCACGTTTAGATTCCCAGCAAACTTTAACCAACGGAATGCGCTTGCATTTAAGCCATTTGACTTCACGATCCATAATTTTCACGGGTTTCTCAACAAAATGAAGTGTTTTATCAACACGGATTTCGTCAAGCGGTATGTGGAGGTTCTCATCAGCTAAGCACTTTTTGAGATTGGATTTGGATGAACATTACCAAGTTTAGGAGGTAATGCAAGTCTATAGGCTACCTTACCGATTCTTTCGACGATCTTGAATGGTCCAACGTATCTAGGTGCAAGTTTTCCTTTCTTTCCAAATCTGATCACACCTTTCCAAGGTGAGACCTTAAGTAATACACGATCACCGACTTGAAATTCCAAGGGCTTGCGTCGTCGGTCCGCGTAACTCTTTTGACGGCTTCGAGCTGTCTGTAGGTTATCACGAACTTTCTTAACCTTGTCAGTTGTCTTTAGAATGAGGTCAGGTCCAGTAAGCTGAGCCTCACCTATTTCATTCCAGCAGACTGGTGAATGACATTTTCGACCATAGAGAGCCTCGAAAGGAGCCATGTTGATGCTGGAGTGATAACTATTGTTGTAGGAGAATTCAATCAATGGAAGATGTGAATCCCAACTACCACCAAAATCGATCACACAAGCTCTAAGCATATCCTCTGAAGTCTGGATTGTTCTTTCAGTTTGGCCATCTGTTTGTGGATGATAAGCTGTGCTCAGATTGAGTTGGGTCCCCACAGCATATTGCATGGTTCTCCAAAAACGAGACGAGAAGCGAGCATCCCTATCAGAAATAATGTTCAAAGGAACACCATGTCGAGGTACAATTTCATCCACGTAGATTTTGGCCGGCCTTTCAGCAGAAAAATCCTCACGGATTGGCAAGAAATGCGCTAATTTGGTAAGACGATCAACAACTACCCAGATGGCATCGTGACCTTTCTTAGTGCGCGGAAGTTTGGTAATGAGATCCATAGCAATGCTTTCCCATTTCCAAACTGGGATTTCTGGTTGCTCCAAAAGACCATAAGGATGTTGGTGTTCAGCCTTAACCTTGAGACAAGTAAGGCATTTTGAAACATACAAGGCAATGTCTTTCTTCATACCAGGCCACCAATACTGAGTACGAAGATCCTTATACATTTTATCTGAGCCAGGATGAATAGAGTAACAAGACTTATGGGCTTCATCCATAAGCAGAGTGCGAAGATCACCTTGGCTTGGGACCCACAAACGGTCCAAGAAATAATACGATCCATCTTCCTTCAAGACAAGATCAGGCTTAATGTGATAGGGTAATTCCTTACCCATAAAATCTTGTGAAACACAAGCATGTTGTGCCTGAGAAATGCGTGCTTGGATATCAGATCGAGCTTGAACATCAGATTGAACACGAACACACTGAAGCTTAGTACGTTCCTTACGACTCAATGCGTCAGCCACAACATTCGCTTTACCGGGATGGTAGCGAATCTCGCAATCATAGTCGTTTAGGAGTTCGACCCAACGTCTCTGCCTCATGTTGAGTTCTTTCTGATTGAAGATATGCTGGAGACTTTTGTGGTCAGGGAAAACCACGCATTTTGTGCCGTACAAATAATGTCTCCAGATTTTGAGAGCGAAGACAACTGCACCCAACTCAAGATCATGAGTGGTGTAGTTTTTCTCATGCACCTTCAATTGCCTGGATGCATAGGCTATGACTTTATTCCTTTGCATCAGAACACAGCCAAGACCCAATTTTGATGCATCACAGTAAACGACGAAATCATCATTGCCCTCGGGCAAAGTTAGAATAGGTGCATTACAAAGTTTCTGCTTCAAGGTCTAAAACGCTTCTTCTTGTTTGGAACCCCATTCAAAGGGTTTGTTCTTCTGAGTTAGAGCAGTTAGAGGAACTGCAATCTTTGAGAAGTTCTCGATGAAGCGACGGTAATAACCCGCAAGACCAAGAAAAGAACGAACCTCAGTAGGAGTAGTAGGCGTATCCCAATCCTAAATCGCACTGATCTTGGAGGGATCTACATGAATACCTTGTTCGTTGACAATATGTCCCAAAAATTGAACTTCCTTAAGCCAAAATTCACACTTGGAGAATTTGGCAAAAAGTTGCTCTTTCTTTAGGAGTTCCAGAGTAAGACGAAGATGGTGCTCGTGATCAGCTCGCGTCTTAGAATAAATCAAGATGTCATCAATAAAAACGATGATGAACTTATCCAAATAAGGCTTGCAGACCCTATTCATTAAGTCCATGAAAACAGCAGGAGCATTGGTCAAACCGAATGGCATGACTGTGAACTCATAATGCCCATAACGAGTGCGGAATGCTGTTTTGGGAATATCCTCTTCATGCACACGAAGTTGATGATACCCAGAACGAAGATCAATCTTCGAAAAATAAGAAGCACCCTGTAACTGGTCAAAGAGCTCATCGATGCGAGGTAGGGGATATCGATTCTTGATGGTAAGCTTATTCAGCTCACGATAATCGAAACACATTCTGAAGGATCCATCCTTCTTCTTGACAAAAAGAACGGGAGCACCCCAAGGTGAAAAGCTAGGACGGATAAAACCTTGGTCAGAAAGCTCCTGAAGCTGCTTAGATAGCTCTTGCATCTCAGATGGTGCAAGACGATATGGAGCTCTGGCAATAGGATTTGCACCAGGTACAAAATCAATACGGAACTCGACTTGGCGTGCTGGAGGTAGACCAGGCAACTCTTCAGGAAACAGCTCCGGATAATCCCGAACAAGAGGAATATCTTGCATAGACTTACCTTGGTCTTTATCTGCTGTAACATGTGCCAAGAAGGCCACATAGTTCTTTCGCAGATACTTCCGAGCTTGAAAACAAGACATAAGCTTGAGGCTACTAACAGGTTTCTCACCACGAACCTGTAGTATCTCACCTGATGAAAGCGGCACACGAACGATCTTCTCAAAGCAAACTACCTCTGCGCGATGCTTAGCTAACCAATCCATACCCACAATAATGTCGAAGCTTCCAAGTTGCATACGCGTGAGGTTAATAGGAAAAAGATGGTCGTTAAGGTTCAGCTAGCAGTTGCGAAGAACAGAATCAAGAACAACGGGTTCACCATTCGCAACTTCGACTGTCAAAGGCTTACCTAGTTTCGTTCTAGACACGCGAAGCAAGGGCTCAAAAGATAACGACACAAAACTCTTATCGGACCCTAAATCAAAAAGTACAGATGCAGGTTGATTATTAACAAAGAACGTACCGTTCACCACTTCGTTGTCTGCTTGCGCCTCAACAGCATTCATGTTAAAAGCTCGTCCACGAGCCTGAGCTTGAACCGGGTTTGCATTTATCAACCTTGGACACTGGTTACGGTAGTGGGCCAGATCCCCACATTTATAACATGAGCCTGGTGGGAAGTGAGGTCGTGCTGCTTGACCTTGTTGCTGATCAAGAGGCTGAGCAACCTGTTGAGCCGTGTTCTGAGCTGCCCGATTCAAATTAGCTGGAATACGGCAGGTGGTAGCAAGATGACCAGGTCTTCCACAGTTGGTGCATTGACGACATTGGAGATGTGGCTGGTGATGGTCGTTACACCTGTTGCACAAAGGTGCGTTGCCAAGATAAGGCCTCTTGGCAGGTTGTTGTGCAGGCTGATTTTGCGCAGTCTGAGCCTGTGCAGTAACGCATAGTTTTGTGAAGCCTTCCGCTTCCTAGAACCCTTTGAAGAATCCGCATCACTCCCCTTCTTGTTTTTACCTTTCTTGCTATCCTTCTTGTCAGACTCCTGCTTCTTACCCTTCTTGTCACCCTTCCTGTGCAACTTACCCTTTCGAATCTGCGACTCAGTCAACGTTGCAGATAGTTCGATTGCCTGACGAACAGTGGTAGGTTTACTACCAGTAACAATGTCTTGCACAGAGTCAGGTAGACCATCGATGTATCTTTCGATAGCCTTATCAAGTGGGGTAACCATTGTTGGGCATAACAAACTCAACTTTTCGTACCTATCAGTATATGCCCTGTGCTCGCCACTAAACTGCTTTAGATCATCGAGCGCTCGTAGTTCATGACGAGGACAAAACTCACTCATCATTAGAGTCCTTAACTCAGCCCATGTTTGTGCTAAAGCAACTTCAGCACCACGATCTCTCATAACCCCATTCCACCATGTAAGCGCCCTTTTTTGAAAAACACTAGAAGCAAACTCGACTTTGTGATTATCAGGACACTGAACGTGACGGAAAGTATTCTCAATGCTCTCGAACCATTGAAGGAGCCCAGTTGCCCCCTCTGTACCACTGAACTTGAGTGGTTTAGCCGAATTGAAGCTCTTCAAGTTACAAGGAGCGTTGTTGTTGTTTGCTTGGTTCAACTGAGCAATAAGATTTGGGAACGCAACAGCCATTTGCTGTGCGATGATTTCTGCCAGTTCGGCATTCGGTAGCTGATTTTCGCGTCGAGGAGGTATGCTAAAAAGAGGAAAACACGAGAGGAAACGAGTGAGATGATTAGATGAAAAGAATGAGATGAAACAAAATCAACAAAGCAAGGATGGTGGTCCTTTGTCCGTATCACAAAGCAAACAAATGACACACAGTGACTAATCAAAGTAAATGGGTCCGTAAACAATGCTTAGCGAAGACATGCTCGCCTATAAGTGAACACTCACCCCAGGAGTTCCCAGGTAAGAGTGACTGGTCCGATTATGTGGATTTGTACGAACACTCTAGCATTAGACAGAAAACCCAGGGTACAGGCATTCACCCTTCCAGTTTGCATGTGTTCACACTATTTAGAACCCAAAACTCTGACGAGATTTTGAAAACTTGGAGGGCACAAGGCCAAAAGAATCATTAAAGCAAATGATAAATTTTCAAAATCAATTTGAAAAATTAAAAGGGGTTCAAAACCATATAATAAATCATTTGAAAACAGAGGATTGTTTTTCAAAAATCATTTTAGAAAACTGGGTTCTTGTTTTGGTGATCACCAAAGGATAGGTGAAGTGCATGTTTTAAGATCTAAACACAAGACAACTTGTGTTGGGGTCCTAGAAAGGTTATAGTCTAGGTCAAAGCATTACTAATAACCTAATTCCCTATAACCATTGGCTCTGATACCAACTCTTCTGTCACACCCCGACCACGTAAAACATCAAATCGTGGCGGAAACGTCGGGGAGTGTTGTAACAGAATTTTTGTTTCACAACCATGGTAATTTAAAATAATATTTTATTCATCACCCAAAGGTGGAATACATCGTTCAAAACAAGAACCAACATGTTACATTGTCTTTAAAACTACTGAAATAAAGAGTACATAACGTAATTAAACTAAGTCTAGCTCTGTTTTATGTCACTAAGGCCCGAGTCCACCCTAGCGTGTCACGATCGTCCTATGCATTAGCTCCTAAAACACATGTGAAAATAGGTACGTCAGCATAAAAATGCCTGTGAGTAACATAGGTTTTGTGAAAATAGGATTCATGACTTAAGTTTAAGAAAAGTGTTTAATAAAAGTTAGTCATAAACCTTGTAAAATGTTTTGTTTTGTAAATCATTTGAAAAGCGATAAAATCAGATGACATGTATAAATAAAAGAATTATTTATGGTTAAAGAATAACCAAGTAAAATAAGTTATATAAAACAAGTTGTTTCTGTAAAACGAAGCCTTGTGAAATATGTTATTTTTGTAAAAATGTGCAAGTCCAAACTAAATGATTTAAATAACGCTACGATATGTAATACAATACAAGCACTTATATATAGGAAGTACCAGCGGCGTATCCACCATGCTTGTATCATACTACACACATATCGTTACTTAAGTCATTAAACAAACCACCAATGTATAAAGTCCATGTTTAACTAGTCCTATGACAAGTAAGATATGCCTTAATATGCTTAATATTGTTGCTAAATCAGTTTAAATGTCAAAAATTATGTTACATAGGTTTAAAATGAATTTTGGCACAAAAAGGGTATTTTGGTAATTTACCTAAGGCATAAGAACTACTTATCATACAACTACTTAAACGTCGTGACCATAAGGTATAACCTCGGAAGGTTATTCCCTACACAACTATGGTCACCTAAAATGTTTGGTCGGATCCTAATGATCGACCAAATGGGTCAGGTTCGTAAGCATAAGCGATTGATTAGATCGCTTACCTTTACGACCCTAAACAAGCACAAATCTAAAAGCGACGAGCTAAACATGCTAGAACATGTTTAGTAAAGTTAGAAAACGTGTTTGGTATTAAAACAAACGGTTTTAATACCCTAGAGTAGTTTGGTTGCAAAATACGCGAGAAAACGCATTTTGGCCGAAACTACGACTCGTCACTGAGCCTAGATAACGTGGTAATCAGTAGGTATAGTCACTAGGGACTATAACCATCGTGATTACGCTCACGTTATGGAGTTCAACCGAACTTCGCGTTGATCATAAACTGGTCAATGCAGAAAGTCAAACAAAGTTTGACTTTAACGCTAAAATGAACGAAAAACGCGAAAGAATACTTACAGAAGGTCCCCGCAAGATTTAACCCGATTCGCTTTCAGGTAGGAAGTATAAACTTCCACTTAGAAGGCTTTGAATCAGATTAAATGTGAGGAAGATGGGCAAATGGGTTGGGTATTTATAGGAAAGGCACAACCGTTAGGATCGTTTCTCGATAATCGAGCTTTAATCTTGGCCCTCCACTTGTGCCCATTGTTTTGCAATACAATGGGTAGATAAAAACCATCAAAATTTGCCCCTAGATTGATCAAAAACATGTCCAAGTTCAACGAATACCAGCTGCTGTTTCAAAAACTAGTTTTTCTGTTACTGGGCATCTCAGGCGGCCCGCCTAAGATATGTACATGGGCTCACGCGGGCCGCATGGCTAAGTATTCAGAAATGACAATTTAGCCCCTACACTTCAGAAACATGTATTTTGGCCCATTTTTGGCATGTTTAAGCCCCGTTAACCTCATTTCAAGCCTCTAAAATGAAGTTAAAGTATAGGGAACTCAAAACATGCTCAAAATATCTCGGATGTCGGTTCGTTTGGTCGTACGATCGCGATGTTTGCTTAATTACGATGGAATGCGCATAAGCACGAAAAACGATCCAAATTGCGCAACGAATGGATTTTTCTCATGCCAAACATTAAAACATAATATTTTAATGCTTACATAAATTTTTGGATGTCCGGATGTATTCAGAACGTAAGTTATGCGCGAAAATGCAAACTTATGCAATTTTTGACGCTTTTAGTCCCTGAATGAGCATAATGTTTATTTTAGCACACCGAACCCCTCAAAGCCTATTTCTAAGCTATGTAAAGGATATTTAAGGTGTGTTTTACTTATGATCATGTTCCGGAATGTTCATTATAGTTCAGATTGGCATACTTTCGCAGTTTGTCAATTTTAGTCCCTGTAAGCGAACTAACTTGAATTTTGCCATACCAAAGCATTCAAAACTTATTTTTAAGTTATGTAAAGGTTATTTAAGGTATGTTAAGCATAAATTGATGTTCCATAGTATTTGTTGCATATAACTGATTACGTTTTCGCACCAGTTTGCGCATAATTCTCCAGAAAGCGGTATAGAGTTTGAAATCGAATAAAAGTCAAAACATGAAAAACATCAAACACAAATAAACAAACATTGGGATCAAATAACTTTATTTCATTGATAACTGAATTGTTTACAATGATTACAAGGACAGATGTCACAGTCTCCCCTACTTATGGAAATTTCGTCCCGAAATTTGTTTAGAGGAAACTCGTGAGAATAGATGTGGATACTTCGCCTTCATTTGATCTTCACGTTCCCAAGTATACTCAGGTCCACGTTTAGATTCCCAGCGAACTTTAACCAACGGAATGCGCTTACGTTTAGGCCATTTGACTTCACGATCCATAATTTCCACGGGTTTCTCAACAAAATGAAGTGTTTTATCAACACGGATTTCGTCAAGCGGTATGTGGAGGTTCTCATAAGCTAAGCACTTTTTGAGATTAGATACGTGGAAGGTTGGATGAACATTACCAAGTTTAGGAGGTAATGCAAGTCTGTAGGCTACCTTACCGATTCTTTCGACGATCTTGAATGGTCCAAAGTATCTAGGTGCAAGTTTTCCTTTCTTTCCAAATCTGATCACACCTTTCCAAGGTGAGACCTTAAGTAATACACGATCACCGACTTGAAATTCCAAGGGCTTGCGTCGTCGGTCCGCGTAACTCTTTTGACGGCTTTCTTAACCTTGTCAGTTGTCTTTAGAATGAGGTCAGGTCTAGTAAGCTGAGCCTCACCTATTTCATTCCAGCAGACTGGTGAATGACATTTTCGACCATAGAGAGCGTCGAAAGGAGCCATGTTGATGCTGGAGTGATAACTATTGTTGTAGGAGAATTCAATCAATGGAAGATGTGAATCCCAACTACCACCAAAATCGATCACACAAGCTCTAAGCATATCCTCTGAAGTCTGGATTGTTCTTTCAGTTTGGCCATCTGTTTGTGGATGATAAGCTGTGCTCAGATTGAGTTGGGTCCCCATAGCATATTGCATGGTTCTCCAAAAACGAGACGAGAAACGAGCATCCCTATCAGAAATAATGTTCAAAGGAACACCATGTCGAGATACAATTTCATCCACGTAGATTTTGGCCAACCTTTCAGCAGAAAAATCCTCACGGATTGGCAAGAAATGCGCTGATTTGGTAAGACGATCAACAACTACCCAGATGGCATCGTGACCTTTCTTAGTGCGCGGAAGTTTGGTAATGAGATCCATAGCAATGCTTTCCCATTTCCAAACTGGGATTTCTGGTTGCTCCAAAAGACCATAAGGATGTTGGTGTTCAGCCTTAACCTTGAGACAAGTAAGGCATTTTGAAACGTACAAGGCAATGTCTTTCTTCATACCAGGCCACCAATACTGAGTACGAAGATCCTTATACATTTTATCTAAGCCAGGATGAATAGAGTAACCAGACTTATGGGCTTCATCCATAAGCAGAGTGCGAAGATCACCTTGGCTTGGGACCCACAAACGGTCCAAGAAATAATACGATCCATCTTCCTTCAAGACAAGATCAGGCTTAATGTGATAGGGTAATTCCTTACCCATCAAATCTTGTGAAACACAAGCATGTTGAGCCTGAGAAATGCGTGCTTGGATATCAGATCGAGCTTGAACATCAGATTGAACATGAACACACTGAAGCTTAGTACGTTCCTTACGACTCAATGCGTCAGCCACAACATTCGCTTTACCGGGATGGTAGCGAATCTCGCAATCATAGTCGTTTAGGAGTTCGACCCAACGTCTCTGCCTCATGTTGAGTTCTTTCTGATTGAAGATATGCTGGAGACTTTTGTGGTCAGTGAAAACTATGCATTTTGTGCCGTACAAATAATGTCTCCAGATTTTGAGAGCGAAGACAACTGCACCCAACTCAAGATCATGAGTGGTGTAGTTTTTCTCATGCACCTTCAATTGCCTGGATGCATAGGCTAGGACTTTATTCCTTTGCATCAGAACACAGCCAAGACCCAATTTCGATGCATCATAGTAAACGACGAAATCATCATTGCCCTCGGGCAAAGTTAGAATAGGTGCATTACAAAGTTTCTGCTTCAAGGTCTGAAACGCTTCTTCTTGTTTGGAACCCCATTCAAAGGGTTTGTTCTTCTGAGTTAGAGCAGTTAGAGGAACTGCAATCTTTGAGAAGTTCTCGATGAAGCGACGGTAATAACCCGCAAGACCAAGAAAAGAACGAACCTCAGTAGGAGTAGTAGGCGTATCTCAATCCTTAATCGCACTGATCTTGGAGGGATCTACATGAATACCTTGTTCGTTGACAATATGTCCCAAAAATTGAACTTCCTTAAGCCAAAATTCACACTTGGAGACTTTGGCAAAAAGTTGCTCTTTCTTTAGGAGTTCCAGAGTAAGACGAAGATGGTGCTCGTGATCAGCTCGCGTCTTAGAATAAATCAAGATGTCATCAATAAAAACGATGATGAACTTATCCAAATAAGGCTTGCAGACCCTATTCATTAAGTCCATGAAAACAGCAGGAGCATTGGTCAAACCGAATGGCATGACTGTGAACTCATAATGCCCATAACGAGTGCGGAATGCTGTTTTGGGAATATCCTCTTCATGCACACGAAGTTGATGATACCCAGAATGAAGATCAATCTTCGAAAAATAAGAAGCACCCTGTAACTGGTCAAAGAGATCATCGATGCAAGGTAGGGGATATCGATTCTTGATGGTAAGCTTATTCAGCTCACGATAATCGATACACATTCTGAAGGATCCATCCTTCTTCTTGACAAAAAGAACGGGAGCACCCCAAGGTGAAAAGCTAGGACGGATAAAACCTTTGTCAGAAAGCTCCTGAAGCTGCTTAGATAGCTCTTGCATCTCAGATGGTGCAAGACGATATGGAGCTCTGGCAATAGGATTTGCACCAGGTACAAGATCAATACGGAACTCGACTTGGCGTGCTGGAGGTAGACCAGGCAACTCTTCAGGAAACAGCTCCGGATAATCCCGAACAACATGAATATCTTGCATAGACTTACCTTGGTCTTTATCTGCTGTAACATGTGCCAAGAAGGCCACATAGTTCTTTTGCAGATACTTCCGAGCTTGAAAACAAGACATAAGCTTGAGGCTACTAACAGGTTTCTCACCACGAACCTGTAGTATCTCACCTGACGAATGCGACACACGAACGATCTTCTCAAAGCAAACTACCTCTGCGCGATGCTTAGCTAACCAATCCATACCCACAATAATGTCGAAGCTTCCAAGTTGCATAGGCGTGAGGTTAATAGGAAAAAGATGGTCGTTAAGGTTCAGCTGGCAGTTGCGAAGAACAGAATCAAGAACAACGGGTTCACCATTCGCAACTTCGACTGTCAAAGGCTTACCTAGTTTCGTTCTAGACACGCGAAGCAAGGGCTCAAAAGATAACGACACAAAACTCTTATCGGCCCCTGAATCAAAAAGTACAGATGCAGATTGATTATTAACAAAGAACGTACCGTTCACCACTTCGTTGTCTGCTTGCGCCTCAACAACATTCATGTTAAAAGCTCGTCCATGAGCCTGAGCTTGAACCGGGTTTGCATTTATCAACCTTGGACACTGGTTACGGTAGTGGGTCAGATCCCCACAGTTATAACAAGAGCCTGGTGGGAAGTGAGGTTGTGCTGCTTGACCTTGTTGCTGAGCAAGAGGCTGAGCAACCTGTTGAGCCGGGTTCTGAGCTGCCCGATTCAAATTAGCTGGAATACGGCAGGTGGCAGCAAGATGACCAGGTCTTCCACAGTTGGTGCATTGACGACATTGGAGATGTGGCTGGTGATGGCCGTTACACCTGTTGCACAAAGGTGCGTTGCCAAGATAAGGCCTCTTGGCAGGTTGTTGTGCAGGCTGATTTTGCGCAGTCTGAGCCTGTGCAGTAACGGCATAGTTTTGTGAAGCCTTCCGCTTCCTAGAACCCTTTGAAGAATCCGCATCACTCCCCTTCTTGTTTTTACCTTTCTTGCTATCCTTCTTGTCAGACTCCTGCTTCTTACCCTTCTTGTCACCCTTCCTGTGCAACTTACCCATTCGAATCTGCGACTCAGTCAACGTTGCAGATAGTTCGATTGCCTGACGAACAGTGGTAGGTTTACTACCAGTAACAATGTCTTGCACAGAGTCAGGTAGACCATCGATGTATCTTTCGATAGCCTTATCAAGTGGGGTAACTATTATTAGGCATAACAAACTCAACTCTTCGTACCTATCAGTATATGCCCTGTGCTCGCCACTAAACTGCTTTAGATCGTCAAACTCCCTTTCCAGCGCTCGTAGTTCATGACGAGGACAAAACTCACTCATCATGAGAGTCCTTAACTCAGCCCATGTTTGTGCTAAAGCAACTTCAGCACCACGATCTCTCATAACCCCATTCCACCATGTAAGCGCCCTTTTTTGAAAAACACTAGAAGCAATGCTCTCGACTTTGCGATTATCAGGACACTGAACGTGACAGAAAGTATTCTCAATGCTCTCGAACCATTGAAGGAGCCCAGTTGCCCCCTCTGTACCAATGAACTTGAGTGGTTTAGCCAAATTGAAGCTCTTGAAGTTACAAGGAGCATTGTTGTTGTTTGCTTGGTTCAACTGAGCAATAAGATTTGGGAACGCAGCAGCCATTTGCTGTGCGATGATTTCTGCCAGTTCGGCATTCGGTAGCTGATTTTCGCGTCGAGGAGGCATGCTAAAAAGAGGAAAACACGAGAGGAAACGAGTGAGATGATTAGATGAAAAGAATGAGATGAAACAAAATCAACAAAGCAGGGATGGTGGTCATTTGTCCGTATCACAAAGCAAACAAATGACACACAGTGACTAATCAAAGTAAATGGGTCCGTAAACAATGCTTAGCGAAGACATGCTCGCCTATAAGTGAACACTCACCCCAGGAGTTCCCAGGTAAGAGTGACTGGTCCGATTATGTGGATTTGTACGAACACTCTAGCCTTAGACAGAAAACCCAGGGTACAGGCATTCACCCTTCCAGTTTGCATGTGTTCACACTATTTAGAACCCAAAACTTTGACGAGATTTTGAAAACTTTGAGGGCACAAGGCCAAAAGAATCATTAAAACAAATGATAAATTTTCAAAATCAATTTGAAAAATCAAAAGGGGTTCAAAACCATATAATAAATCATTTGAAAACAGAGGATTGTTTTTCAAAAATCATTTTAGAAAACTGGGTTCTTGTTTTGGTGATCACCTAAGGATAGGTGAAGTGCATGTTTTAAGATCTAAACACAAGACAACTTGTGTTGGGGTCCTAGAAAGGTTATAGTCTAGGTCAAAGCATTACTAATAACCTAATTCCCTATAACCATTGGCTCTGATACCAACTCTTCTGTCACACCCCGACCACGTAAAACATCAAATCGTGGCGGAAACGTCGGGGAGTGTTGTAACAGAATTTTTGTTTCACAACAATGGTAATTTAAAATAATATTTTATTCATCACCCAAAGGTGGAATACATCGTTCAAAACAAGAACCAACATGTTACATTGTCTTTAAAACTACTGAAATAAAGAGTACATAACGTAATTAAACTAAGTCTAGATCTGTTTTATGTCACTAAGGCCCGAGTCCACCCTAGCGTGTCACGATCGTCCTATGGATTAGCTCCTGAAACACATGTGAAAATAGGTACGCCAGCATAAAAATGCATGTGAGTAACATAGGTTTTGTGAAAATAGGATTCATGACTTAAGTTTAAGAAAAGTGTTTAATAAAAGTTAGTCATAAACCTTGTAAAATGTTTTGTTTTGTAAATCATTTGAAAAGCGATAAAATCAGATGACATGTATAAATAAAAGAATTATTTATGGTTAAAGAATAACCAAGTAAAATAAGTTATATAAAAAAGTTGTTTTTGTAAAACGAAGCCTTGTGAAATATGTTATTTGTGTAAAAATGTGCAAGTCCAAACTAAATGATTTAAATAACGCTACGATATGTAATACAATACAAGCACTTATATATAGGAAGTACCAGCGGCGTATCCACCATGCTTGTATCATACTACACACATATCGTTACTTAAGTCATTAAACAAACCACCAATGTATAAAGTCCATGTTTAAACCAACCATCAAATGTTCTTGTCTAAACCATTGTCATATGTCAAAAAGTCCCAAAATGTAGTCATGTGTATGTAACAAATGTTATGTATGTTAAGTAAATATGTATTCACTTAAACCAAATGTAAAAATGTACAAAACAAAGTATTTTGAGTATATCAAAAAGTTATGTTTTGCAAAGTAAAAGCATGTTTTAATGATACAAACATTTATGTGGTAAGTTAACGCATACATTCAAGCCTTGAGACAGACGGATAACCTTAAGTAAAGGTTATCAAAAGAAATGTTTTCGGATTCAGTCATTCCTTTCATCCAAACCAACCCAGGATGTCAGGAACGGGATTTGTCAAGTCCTATGGTACCATTACTTACTACTGAGCGGCGTAGCTAATGTTAATGAATGTATATAAGTCCCGTTTATGCAAACCAAATGTCATACCAAATGTAAACATGTTATATGAAAACAATGTACTAAGTATGCTAAGTCAACATACAAAGCAGAAAAGTCATGTAAATCAATGTGCTAGTATGCTCAGTCAACATATATAGCAGAAAATGTAATGTAAAACAATGTGCTAATATGCCAAGTAAACATATGTAGCAAAGCAACGTAATGTAAATCAATGTGCTAGCATGCTCAGTCAACATACATAGCAAAACAATGTAATGAAATCATGTACTATAAGTGTACTAAGAACATAGCAAGCGTATGATGTGAAAGCAAGAAAGCACGAAAGTAACAAGTAGGCACATGTGTTTCACCCCAAAATGTTTGGAAAACAGTAAAAGAGGGGTCTATGTACTCACTTGAGATTGCTTAGAAGTCGTAGGATAACCACCAAGCATTGCTAGAAGATCACGGAATCAAACGGCACCTATATAGGTATCTACATTAATAAACGGACCTATCGGAAGATCGGGTAGTACGAAGGTTCGTGTGACAACTGTGTTCTGTAAGCGTCGTATAATGTAAAACAATGTGAATTATCAATAAAACAATGTGCTTTGGTGTTATTATGTGTGTATTTATGTTTGATGATTTTACAATTTGATTCGACTCCGATTTCAAGCTTTAAATCGCTTTCTAGAGAGTTATATGCAAAACTGGTGCATAAACGCAATCAGTTTAACGCAACGTACACTCTGGAACTACGACGTAAGCTTAACATACCTTAAATATCCTATACATAACTTAGAAATAAGTTCCAAAGGATTCTGTATGGCAAAAACATGTTCATTTGAACTAAAGGACTATTTACGACAAAACTGCGAAACTAACGCTGGTGACCGCCCGGATAATATTTAAATCCCAAAAATATTCTGTTATGATTAAAAACTTTATTTTTATCAGGTCCGTGTTGAAAAATAATTTAGAACGCCATAAATCGGGATTTAAACGCTAGATAAAATACCCGGTATCTAGTTAAACACCCGTTTTAGCCTACATATGGCATAATTATATAAAAATTTACACATGGACCCCCTCCCCCACCTAATTTTCGGTTTTAGCTATGTGGCCCCAACCAAATTTTGCAAGATTAGGAAAATATTCCTTTTTACTCTCATTGGCCAAGTGTGGTGCATGTAATCATTCCATGTTCCCCATATCTTCCATATAATCCTCCAACTTCCAAGAACCATCATCACTCCCCTCTCCCTCTCTCCTCAAAATCGTCCCCCATCTCTCTCTCTCTCTCTACCTTCAAATCTTCAAGACTTGTTCTTCATTCAAAGCTTTGAAGGTGATCCATGGAAGTTGCAAGTTGAAGGGCATTCAAAGGAGCTTTGTTCTAGTCTTGTTCATCATCTTTCTCACCATCATCTTCACTAGAATTTCTACCCTAGCTTTGTGCTAGTAGTAAGTCTTACACCTTGCTTCATTTTGTTCTTAGTCAAGATGTGTAGTATGATGAAATTTGCAAGAACACAAAAAAGTTTAAACAAGAAATATGAACAAGAAACGTGCTGATTTACATTTCCAGCCAACTTCAACAGGCTGTAACTGGATCATTTTAAGTCGAAAAGTGGATTTTCTAAAGCCTAAAATGAGTATTTTGGAATAACTAAGCAAATGGCACTGGAATCATAATTTTTCGAGACCGTTTACTATTTTTAAAGGGTTATTTTTGGACAGCAGCTCAAGCTGCATTTTTATGGCAGAAAAAGTGTGACATTTTCGGAGTCACAACTTAAGACCTGAATAAAATCAACTCATGAAACTTTTACAGTAGATGGACACCGTTGTCAGGACGACCCTCCAACTGGAATTTCGTCAAACGGACTTACGGTTGATTTTTAGTGAATATTTCCGTAAACTGCGATCAGAAGGTAACAAATCTGATTGCAGTCGAGAAAATGATTTTTTATAAAATATGGGTAACGAATTGGACTTTGATATTTTTACACAATAAATTTTGGAACATATGTCATATTCTGTAAAAATTTGGTGATTTTTAGAAAAGGCTAACTATTTTATAAAAATCCTCGAAAACAGTCCGGTTTCGAGTTATAAAGCTGAAATGAAGTATGCAACGTTTTGTTTGTCGATATGTCGGTTTGGTGGTTGAAAATGAAATATTGGTTTTATATAAAAGAAAATGATATGCTATTAAAGCATGGACACCTCTATTTACAGAGGATACTCTGCCGAAATTTTCCAAAAAAAATCCAACACTTAGTAAATATATTCTAGACAAAAGTTTACTAGAGCATTGAATGAACAAATATCCCAACATGTCATATGATTAAGTTAAAACATTAACTATTTTAACAAATAATTACCACACGGAACAACATAAGAAACGTGACCCAAAATACTAAACTCTAAGCCAAGGCACGACCCGCTCGTCTAATAGACATTAGTACGTTGTAGGTTGTCGTGTAGCGGACAGGGTTTGAGATTCGATTCAAGACGCACTACTGTGAGTACATAGACCCCTCTCTTACTGTTTTCCAATGTTTTGGGGTGAAACACATGTGCCTACTTGTTATTTTCATGTTTTCCTGTTTTCATGTCATATACTGGCTATGTTCATTAGTACACTTATAGTACATGATTTACATTACATTGTTTTGCTATGTATGTTTACTTGGCATACTTAGTACATTGATTTACATGACTTTTCTGCTTCGTATGTTAACTTAGCATACTTAGTACATTGTTTCCATATAACATGCTTACATTTGGTATAACATTTGGTTTGTGCAAACGGGACTTAAATACGTTCATTAACATTAGCTACGCCGCTCGGTAGTAAGTAATGGTACCATAGGACTTGACAAATCCCGTTCCTGACATCCTAGGTTTGTTTGGGTGTAAGGAATGACCGAATCCGAAAACATTTCTTTTGATAACCTTGACTTAGGGTTATCCGTCTGTCTCAAGGCTTGAATGTATGCGTTTAACTTACCACATAAATGTTATTATCAATAAAACATGCTTTTACTTTGCAAAACATAACTTTTGATATACTCAAAGTACCTTGTTTTGTAGATCTTTACATTTGGTTTATGTGACTACACTTTGCTTACCATACATAACATTTGTTGACTACTTTTGGACTTGTACATTTTACACAGCAACATATTTTTCAAGACTTTGGTTTACAAAATAGTTTGTTTTATACAAACTCATACTACTTGGTTATTCATTTAACCATATATTATTCTTTCATTTATACACATCTTCTGATCTTATCGCTTTTCATATAATTTACGAAACAAAACAATTTTCAAGGTTCATGACAAAATTTTATTAAACATTTTCTTAAAACTTAAGTCATGAATCCTATTTTCATAAAACCTATGTATCTCACAGGCATTTTTATGCTGACGTACCTATTTTCACATGTGTTTTCAGGAGCTGTTGCTTAGGATGTTCGTGACACACTAGGGCGGACCTATGCCTTAGAGACTAAAATAAAGATGGAACCAGTTTAATTATGTGATGAACACTTTGTTTCAGTTAATTTAAGACTATGTAACCTTTGCTTGATGAATAAAACATAACTTTTAATTACCATGGTTGTGAAACAATAATTCTGTTACAACACTCCCCGACGTTTCCGCCACGATTTGTTGTTTTACGTGGTCGGGGTGTGACAGAAGAGTTGGTATCAGAGCCAATGGTTATAGGGAATTAGGTTATTAGTAATGCTTTGACCTAGACTATAACCTTTCTAGGACCCCAACACAAGTTGTCTTGTGTTTAGATTTTAAAACATGCACTTCACCTATCCTTAGGTGATTTCCAAAAACAATACATAATGGAAGGCACGAAGCCAAAATTGATCATTAATCTCTTAAACCCTCCAAGTCTTCAAAATCTCGTCAAAGTTTTGGGTTCTAAATAGTGTGAACACGTGCAAACTGGAAGGGTGAATGCCTGTACCCTGAGTTTTCTGTCTAAGGCTAGAGTGTTCGTACAAATCCACATAATCGGACCAGTCACTCTTACCTGGGAACTCTTGGGGTGAGTGTTCACTTATAGGCGAGCATGTCTTCGCGAAGCATTATTTTTTGACCCATTTACTTTGATTAGCCACTGTGTGTCGTTTGTCTACTTTGTGATACGGACGAATGACCACCATCTTTGCTTTTGTTGATTTCTGTTTCATCTCATTCTTTTCATCTAACCTTCTCACCCGTCTCCTCTCATGTTTCCTCTTTTTAGAATGCCTCCTCGACGCGAAAATCCGCTACCAAATGCCGAACTGGCGGAAATCATCGCGCAGCAGATGGCTGCTGCGTTCCCAAATCTTATTGCTCAGTTGAACCAAGCTAACAACAACAACGCTCCATGCAATTTCAAGAGTTTTAACTCGGCTAAACCGCTCAAGTTTAGTGGTTCTGAGGGAGCAACTGGGCTTCTTCAATGGTTCGAGAGCATTGAGAATACTTTTCGTCACGTTCAGTGTCCTGATAATCGCAAAGTCGAGTTTGCTTCCAGTGTGTTTCAGAAGAGGGCGCTTACATGGTGGAACGGGGTTATGAGAGACCGTGGTGCAGAAGTTGCTCTAGCACAAACATGGGTTGAACTTAGGACTCTTATGATGAGGGAATTTTGTCCTCGTCATGAACTGCGAGCCTTGGAAAGGGAGTTTGATGACTTGAAACAGGATAGTGGCGAGCATCGGGCATATACTGATAGGTATGAGGAGCTGAGTTTGTTGTGCCCAACAATGGTTACCCCACTCGATAAGGCTATCGAAAGGTACATCGATGGTCTACCTGACTCAGTGCAAGACATCGTTACTGGTAGTAACCCTACCACAGTCCGTCAGGCGATCGAGTTAGCAGCGACGTTGACTGAGTCGCAGATTCGGAAGGGTAAGTTGCACAGGAAGGGGGAGAAAGGTAAGAAGCAGGCGTCTGACATAGAGGATAGCAAGAAAGGTAAAAACAAGAAGGGTAAGGATTCTGGTTCCTCGAAGGGTTCTAGGAAGCGAAAGGCTTCCCAAAACTACGCCGTTACCGCACAGGCCCAAGCTGCACCAAATCAGCCTGCGCAACCACTTGCCAGGAAGCCTTATCTAGGCAATGCACCTTTGTGCAACAGGTGTAACGGTCATCATCAGCCACACCTCCAGTGTCGTCAATGTACCAACTGTGGAAGACCTGGTCATCTTGCTGCTTCATGCCGCATTCCTGCTAATCAGAATCGGGCAGCTCAGAACCCGGCTCAACAAGTTGCCCAGCCTCTTGCTCAACAACAAGGTCAAGCTGCACGACCTCACTACCCACCAGGTTCTTGTTATAACTGTGGGGATCTGACACACTACCGTAACCAATGTCCAAGATTGGTGAATGCGAATCCAGCTCAGGCTCAGGCTCGAGGTCGAGTCTTCAACATGAATGCACAAGAGGCGCAAGCGGACAATGAAGTGGTTAACGGTACGTTCTTTGTTAATAATCAACCCGCATCTGTTCTTTTTGATTCTGGTGCCGATAAGAGTTTTGTGTCGTTATCTTTTGAGCCATTGCTTCGCGTGTCTAGAACGAAACTAGGTAAGCCTTTGACAGTAGAAGTTGCGAGTGGTAATCCTGTTGTTCTTGATTCTGTTCTTCGCAATTGCCAATTGAACCTTAACGACCATCTTTTTCCTATTGACCTCACACCTATGCAACTTGGAAGCTTCGACATTATTGTGGGTATGGATTGGTTAGCCAAGCATCACGCGGAGGTAGTTTGTTTTGAGAAGATTGTTCGGGTGCCGCTTTCGTCAGGCGAGACCCTACAGGTTCGTGGTAAGAAACCTGCTAGTAGTCTCAAGCTCATGTCTTGTACTCAAGCTCGGAAGTATCTGCGAAAGAACTATGTGGCCTTCTTGGCACATGTTACAGCAGATAAAGGCAAAGGTAAGTCTATTCAAGATATCCCTGTTGTTCGGGATTATCAGGAGCTGTTTCCTGAAGAATTGCCTGGTCTACCCCCAGCACGCCAAGTCGAGTTCCGTATCGATCTCGTACCTGGTGCAAATCCTATTGCCAGAGCTCCATATCGTCTTGCACCGTCTGAGATGCAAGAGCTATCTAAGCAGCTTCAGGAGCTTTCTGACAAAGGTTTCATCCGTCCTAGCTTTTCACCTTGGGGCGCTCCCGTTCTTTTTGTCAAGAAGAAGGATGGATCCTTCAGAATGTGTATCGATTATCGTGAGCTGAATAAGCTTACTATCAAGAATCGATATCCCCTACCTCGCATTGATGATCTCTTTGACCAGTTACAGGGTGCTTCTTATTTTTCGAAGATCGATCTTCGTTCTGGGTATCATCAACTTCGTGTGCATGAAGAGGATATTCCCAAGACTGCTTTCCGCACTCGTTATGGGCATTATGAGTTCACAGTAATGCCGTTCGGTTTGACCAATGCTCCTGCTGTTTTCATGGACTTGATGAATAGGGTTTGCAAGCCTTATTTGGATAAGTTCATCATCGTTTTTATTGATGACATCTTGATATACTCCAAGACGCAAGCTGATCATGAGCAACATCTTTGTCTTACTCTCGAACTCCTAAAGAAAGAGCAACTTTTTGCCAAATTCTCCAAGTGCGAATTTTGGCTTAAGGAAGTTCAATTTTTGGGGCATATTGTCGACGAACAAGGTATTCATGTAGATCCCTCCAAGATCAGTGCGATTAAGGATTGGGATACACCTACTACCCCTACTGAGGTTCGTTCTTTTCTTGGTCTCGCGGGTTATTACCGCCGCTTCATAGAGAATTTCTCAAAGATTGCAGTCCCTTTAACTGCTCTAACTCAGAAGAATCAGCCCTTTGAATGGGGTTCTAAACAAGAAGAAGCGTTTCAGACCTTGAAGCAGAAGCTTTGTGACGCGCCTATTCTGACTTTGCCTGAGGGCAATGATGATTTCGTCGTTTATTGCGATGCATCTAAATTGGGTCTTGGCTGTGTTCTGATGCAAAGGAACAAAGTTATAGCCTACGCATCAAGACAATTGAAGGTGCATGAGAAGAACTACACCACTCATGATCTAGAGTTGGGTGCAGTTGTCTTCGCTCTTAAGATCTGGAGACACTATTTGTATGGTACAAAGTGTGTGGTTTTCACTGACCACAAAAGTCTTCAGCATATCTTCAATCAGAAAGAACTCAACATGAGGCAACGACGTTGGGTTGAGCTTCTAAACGACTATGACTGCGAGATTCGCTACCATCCTGGTAAGGCGAATGTCGTAGCCGATGCTTTGAGTCGTAAAGAACGTGTTAAGCTTCATTGTGTTCGTGTTCAATCTGATATTCAAGCTCGACCCGATATTCAAGCCCGCATCTCTCAGGCTCAACATGCTTGTGTTTCACAAGACTTGATGGGTACGGAGTTACCCTATCACATTAAGCCTGATCTTGAACTAAAGGACGATGGATCGTATTATTTCATGGACCGTTTGTGGGTCCCAAGCCTAGATGATCTTCGCACTTTGCTCATGGATGAAGCTCACAAGTCTCGTTATTCTATTCATCCTGGCTCGGATAAGATGTATAAGGATCTTCGTACTCGGTATTGGTGGCCCGGTATGAAGAAAGACATTGCCTTGTACGTTTCGAAATGCCTTACTTGTCTTAAGGTTAAGGCTGAACACCAACATCCTTCTGGTCTTTTAGAGCAACCAGAGATTCCAGTTTGGAAATGGGAAAACATCGCTATGGATCTCATTACTAAACTTCCGCGCACTAAGAAAGGTCATGATGCCATCTGGGTAATTGTGGATCGTCTTACTAAATCAGCGCATTTCTTGCCAATCCGTGAGGATTTTTCAGCTGAAAAGTTAGCTAAAATCTATGTGGATGAAATTGTATCTCGACATGGTGTTCCTTTGAACATTATTTCTGATAGGGATGCTCGCTTCTCTTCTCAATTTTGGAGAACCATGCAATCTGCCATGGGGACCCAACTCAATCTGAGCACAGCCTATCATCCACAAACAGATGGCCAAACTGAAAGAACAATCCAGACTTTGGAGGATATGCTTAGAGCTAGTGTGATCGACTTTGGTGGTAGTTGGGATTCACATCTTCCATTGATTGAATTTTCCTACAACAACAGTTATCACTCCAGCATCAACATGGCTCCTTTCAAGGCTCTCTATGGTCGAAAATGTCGTTCACCCGTCTGCTGGAATGAGATAGGTGAAGCTCAACTTACTGGACCTGACCTCATTCTGGAGACAACTGACAAGGTAAAGAAAATTCGTGATAACCTTCAGACAGCTCGAAGCCGTCAAAAGAGTTACGCGGACCAACGACGCAAGCCCTTGGAATTTCAAGTCGGTGATCGTGTATTACTTAAGGTCTCACCTTGGAAAGGTGTGATCAGATTTGGAAAGAAAGGAAAACTTGCACCTAGATATGTTGGACCATTCAAGATCGTTGAAAGAATCGGTAAGGTAGCCTACAGACTTGAGTTACCTCCTGAACTTGGAAACGTTCACCCAACCTTCCATGTGTCCAATCTCAAAAAGTGTTTAGCTGACGAGAACCTCCACATACCGCTTGACGAAATACGTGTTGATAAAACACTGCATTTTGTCGAGAAACCTGTGGAGATAGTGGACCGTACATTCAGGCAGTTGAAGAACAAACGGATTCATTTGGTCAAGGTTCGCTGGGAATCCAAACGTGGCCCTGAGTTTACTTGGGAACGTAAGGACCAGATGAAGGCGAAATATCCGCATTTGTTTTCACAAGTTTCCTCTAAATAAAATTTCGGGACGAAATTTCCTAAAGTAGGGGAGACTGTGACAACTGTGTTCTGTAAGCGTCGTATAATGTAAAACAATGTGAATTATCAATAAAACAATGTGCTTTGGTGTTATTATGTGTGTATTTATGTTTGATGATTTTACAATTTGATTCGACTCCGATTTCAAGCTTTAAATCGCTTTCTAGAGAGTTATATGCAAAACTGGTGCATAAACGCAATCAGTTTAACGCAACGTACACTCTGGAACTACGACGTAAGCTTAACATACCTTAAATATCCTATACATAACTTAGAAATAAGTTCCAAAGGATTCTGTATGGCAAAAACATGTTCATTTGAACTAAAGGACTATTTACGACAAAACTGCGAAACTAACGCTGGTGACCGCCCGGATAATATTTAAATCCCAAAAATATTCTGTTATGATTAAAAACTTTATTTTTATCAGGTCCGTGTTGAAAAATAATTTAGAACGCCATAAATCGGGATTTAAACGCTAGATAAAATACCCGGTATCTAGTTAAACACCCGTTTTAGCCTACATATGGCATAATTATATAAAAATTTACACATGGACCCCCTCCCCCACCTAATTTTCGGTTTTAGCTATGTGGCCCCCACCAAATTTTGCAAGATTAGGAAAATATTCCTTTTTACTCTCATTGGCCAAGTGTGGTGCATGTAATCATTCCATGTTCCCCATATCTTCCATATAATCCTCCAACTTCCAAGAACCATCATCACTCCCCTCTCCCTCTCTCCTCAAAATCGTCCCCCATCTCTCTCTCTCTCTCTACCTTCAAATCTTCAAGACTTGTTCTTCATTCAAAGCTTTGAAGGTGATCCATGGAAGTTGCAAGTTGAAGGGCATTCAAAGGAGCTTTGTTCTAGTCTTGTTCATCATCTTTCTCACCATCATCTTCACTAGAATTTCTACCCTAGCTTTGTGCTAGTAGTAAGTCTTACACCTTGCTTCATTTTGTTCTTAGTCAAGATGTGTAGTATGATGAAATTTGCAAGAACACAAAAAAGTTTAAACAAGAAATATGAACAAGAAACGTGCTGATTTACATTTCCAGCCAACTTCAACAGGCTGTAACTGGATCATTTTAAGTCGAAAAGTGGATTTTCTAAAGCCTAAAATGAGTATTTTGGAATAACTAAGCAAATGGCACTGGAATCATAATTTTTCGAGACCGTTTACTATTTTTAAAGGGTTATTTTTGGACAGCAGCTCAAGCTGCATTTTTATGGCAGAAAAAGTGTGACATTTTCGGAGTCACAACTTAAGACCTGAATAAAATCAACTCATGAAATTTTTACAGTAGATGGACACCGTTGTCAGGACGACCCTCCAACTGGAATTTCGTCAAACGGACTTACGGTTGATTTTTAGTGAATATTTCCGTAAACTGCGATCAGAAGGTAACAAATCTGATTGCAGTCGAGAAAATGATTTTTTATAAAATATGGGTAACGAATTGGACTTTGATATTTTTACACAATAAATTTTGGAACATATGTCATATTCTGTAAAAATTTGGTGATTTTTAGAAAAGGCTAACTATTTTATAAAAATCCTCGAAAACAGTCCGGTTTCGAGTTATAAAGCTGAAATGAAGTATGCAACGTTTTGTTTGTCGATATGTCGGTTTGGTGGTTGAAAATGAAATATTGGTTTTATATAAAAGAAAATGATATGCTATTAAAGCATGGACACCTCTATTTACAGAGGATACTCTGCCGAAATTTTCCAAAAAAAATCCAACACTTAGTAAATATATTCTAGACAAAAGTTTACTAGAGCATTGAATGAACAAATATCCCAACATGTCATATGATTAAGTTAAAACATTAACTATTTTAACAAATAATTACCACACGGAACAACATAAGAAACGTGACCCAAAATACTAAACTCTAAGCCAAGGCACGACCCGCTCGTCTAATAGACATTAGTACGTTGTAGGTTGTCGTGTAGCGGACAGGGTTTGAGATTCGATTCAAGACGCACTACTGTGAGTACATAGACCCCTCTCTTACTGTTTTCCAATGTTTTGGGGTGAAACACATGTGCCTACTTGTTATTTTCATGTTTTCCTGTTTTCATGTCATATACTGGCTATGTTCATTAGTACACTTATAGTACATGATTTACATTACATTGTTTTGCTATGTATGTTTACTTGGCATACTTAGTACATTGATTTACATGACTTTTCTGCTTCGTATGTTAACTTAGCATACTTAGTACATTGTTTCCATATAACATGCTTACATTTGGTATAACATTTGGTTTGTGCAAACGGGACTTAAATACGTTCATTAACATTAGCTACGCCGCTCGGTAGTAAGTAATGGTACCATAGGACTTGACAAATCCCGTTCCTGACATCCTAGGTTTGTTTGGGTGTAAGGAATGACCGAATCCGAAAACATTTCTTTTGATAACCTTGACTTAGGGTTATCCGTCTGTCTCAAGGCTTGAATGTATGCGTTTAACTTACCACATAAATGTTATTATCAATAAAACATGCTTTTACTTTGCAAAACATAACTTTTGATATACTCAAAGTACCTTGTTTTGTAGATCTTTACATTTGGTTTATGTGACTACACTTTGCTTACCATACATAACATTTGTTGACTACTTTTGGACTTGTACATTTTACACAACAACATATTTTTCAAGACTTTGGTTTACAAAATAGTTTGTTTTATACAAACTCATACTACTTGGTTATTCATTTAACCATATATTATTCTTTCATTTATACACATCTTCTGATCTTATCGCTTTTCATATAATTTACGAAACAAAACAATTTTCAAGGTTCATGACAAAATTTTATTAAACATTTTCTTAAAACTTAAGTCATGAATCCTATTTTCATAAAACCTATGTATCTCACAGGCATTTTTATGCTGACGTACCTATTTTCACATGTGTTTTCAGGAGCTGTTGCTTAGGATGTTCGTGACACACTAGGGCGGACCTATGCCTTAGAGACTAAAATAAAGATGGAACCAGTTTAATTATGTGATGAACACTTTGTTTCAGTTAATTTAAGACTATGTAACCTTTGCTTGATGAATAAAACATAACTTTTAATTACCATGGTTGTGAAACAATAATTCTGTTACAACACTCCCCGACGTTTCCGCCACGATTTGTTGTTTTACGTGGTCGGGGTGTGACAGTTCGTAAACCAAATAAGTGTGGGAACTTATGTAATATGGTTTGACAAAGCCTATGTACTAAAACGAAACCTATCCTAAGTGCTTTTGACCCGTTACGACCCGCTTAGGTAGCTTTTGCTACTTTAACGCGTCGTTCGCGTGAAACGCATTTGGAAAGCTTAACTAGTCCTATGACAAGTAAGATATGCCTTAATATGCTTAATATTGTTACTAAATCAGTTTAAATGTCAAAAATTATGTTACATAGGTTTAAAATGAATTTTGGCACAAAAAGGGTATTTTGGTAATTTACCTAAGGCATAAGAACTACTTATCATACAACTACTTAAACGTCGTGACCATAAGGTATAACCTCGGAAGGTTATTCCCTACACAACTATGGTCACCTAAAATGTTTGGTCGGATCCTAATGATCGACCAAATGGGTCGGGTTCGTAAGCATAAGCGATTGATTAGATCGCTTACCTTTACGACCCTAAACAAGCACAAATCTAAAAGCGACGAGCTAAACATGCTAGAACATGTTTAGTAAAGTTAGAAAACAGGTTTGGTATTAAAACAAACGGTTTTAATACCCTAGAGTAGTTTGGTTGCAAAATACGTGAGAAAACGCATTTTGGCCGAAACTACGACTCGTCACTGAGCCTAGATAACGTGGTAATCAGTAGGTATAGTCACTAGGGACTATAACCATCGTGATTACGCTCACGTTATGGAGTTCAAACGAACTTCGCGTTGACCATAAACTGGTCAATGCAGAAAGTCAAACAAAGTTGTTTATTGTTTAGTTGTTTATTTGCACAAATAATTGGCTATGGAACTGTAACGTTTTAATACAATGAAGTGTATTGTGGGATTATGCATGGTTATGTGTTAATTGTGATAGACTTGTCAAATGCATAAACTTGGTGGTGAAACTGTGAAACTGTTTGAGATGGTGTACTATTGTAAAAGTTAATACTTGAGGATGTAGAGAGCAATTAGTGAAATCCTAGTGATACTTAACCCTAATCCCTTGTTCACTAATCATTTTCACAAAACCAAAGCACGTACTGTATTCTCTAATCCCCTAGCAATCATTATCACCATCATCATTGGCACAAGACATTCAACACTTTGATTCCACATTTTCTCTAGGATCGTTCAAGGTAATTGTTTATTGATCATCGCAATACTTGTAAACCCTAATTGATTGTTTGATTTATCAATTCTTAATTCTTGATTATGTGTTCATGAAAACCCTAGTTCTTCACATAATATTCTGTGATTTTGATTTGATTCTGAATTATTGTGATTATGATGAATGATTAGTTGTATGCCGATAAGATTGTTCACATAATGATTGTTGTAATCATCGATTGCCTGCTTATGATTTCTGCAATATGTAAGATTGATTAGGGTTTTTAATCGCATGAATGTTGAAGTGTAACTGTTGTGATGCTGTGAATAGTCTTGGAAAAATCACGTATGTTGTTAGTCCGTGGTTTAGGTCAGAGTTTTGTGCATGATTAAGATAGTCTGAGTTTTAATAAAATATGTTATAGTCCGATCTTTATATATGTGTTACTTGGTCCGATCTTTAAGATCACAAGGAAAGGGTGTCCGAGCTTCTAATTAATCAAGTATATCTGACTTTGTTACATAAGATCTAGTCCGATGTTTGATGTGTTAACTTGTCCGAAGTTTTTCATATAAACTCAAGGGGGTCCGACTTTCATTTAAACAAAAGGATCCGAGTTTCATAACACTTATATGTCCGAGTTTTGTAATGGTTTATCATGTCCGACTTTTGTCCAAGTTATATGTTGTCCGAGTTTTCTTAGAGGCTGTGAGGTGGTCCGAGTTTTAGTGAACAAGGGGGTGGTCCGAATTTTAAAGGGGGTCCGAGTTTTAACTCCCCCACACCCCTGTCCGACTTTAATTCCCCTACCTTGTCCGAGTTTTAACCCCTTGACCCATATGTCCGACTTTAAACCCCATACCCCCTTTGATTTGTCCGAGTTTCATGCTTAGGGACTCCAGTCCAACTTTTAAACAGGGGAAACCCCCCCCCCCCCACACACACACACACTTGTCTGAGCTTTTGAGAAGGGAAAGGCCCTGTCTGACTCTGTGTCCGATTAATATGAGGCCCTGAATGTGTGTTATTAAATGTTGAAGTTGTTAAGATGTGTATGCTACTGTGTTAAGCCACAAACTCTGTTAAACCTGTTAAGATTGTTAACGATGTCAATATGTTAAGCATGTTAACGGTGGCAACTAGGTTAACATCACGTTAGATTAAACTGTGTAATCAAAGACGCGACGCATGAATTATGTGAATACGATTAACTGTTTACGTGATGTATGATTCTGTATATGATCGTATGATACTGAATGCAACTGTATGATCTTGCATGCATGAATCGGTCTAGGTGATATCATCCTGTACACAATAAGCACACTAAACACAGTTGCTAGAATATCAATGACTTGCAAACCCTAATTTGATGCAAACACTTACATCGTATCATGTGCAACATATCCTAGGTCGTGTGTAACGAATTTAAACATTTGATAAACCCTAGAGCATAGCATACCGAGCAAACCAAGGTGAGTTCACACAGCCAAGGCATGGGGTTCCCAGGGTGGGAATGGGATTGATTTATTTATTTGTACTTCTCTAGATAATGGAACGTAGTGATATGATCCTCGGGTGAGGAAGGTGATTGGTTAAGATACTGCTAGACTAGTGATGCTTATAGAACTGATCTTCGCACACACGCCGGGATTAGCTGTGATAATATGACTGATCTTCGCACACATGCCAGGGTTGGCTGCGATAATATGACTGATCTTCGCACACATGCCTTGGGAGGCTGCGAACTATACACTAAAACTTCGCACAGGTGCCGGGTGGCCGCGATACAAACATACCTAGTCTAGAATACTTGAGAACTTTCCCTAATCTTCGCATACATGCCTAGAGGGCTGCGATACGAACTAATACGATATATGACTTAATGAACGAACACAGGGCTCACAATACGGATACTATAACTAAACAATAAACATTTCACTTGGGAAACCCCCACCATCTATGAATATGTTTGGGAAATAGGGTAAACTGGTTAATCATGTTTTCAATTATGGGAAACCCCCACGGCAAGTAAGCCAACTTAAGACAAACTATGTTTTCGTAAAACACTTAAAACGAACATCCAATTGTGAACTCGCTCAACATTGTTGTTGACTCTCTATTACATGCCTTGCAGGCTTATAGGTGCATATCTAAGGAACTTGCTGTCTGGGAAGCTGGAGTGGTCATGGGTCGAGACACATGGAAACGCAACACAAGAACTAATAACTTACATGTGGTTTCATAAACACTCATTGATTTAAATATGCTTCCGCTGTAAACTGTGAAACATTGTAATATTGTAACACTTGTTGTTTATAAATGAAAGTATTATTCACCTATTCTTATGAGTTCAATGTGATTGATGGTTAAGATCCTGGTCAGTCACGCCTCCAAGCGGTGGTACTCCGCATGTGGAATTTGGGGGTGTGACAGTGTGTAGATGATAGAAGTACAAGATTTGAGCTGAAAACTTACAAGAATCACGAGAAATCGAGAGAAAATAGCCTGAGAAGTCGAAAGGTCGCACAAGAGCTGTCACATCACTGTTCATGATGTGACAAGTGCTATTTATAGGTGACAGAGAAGAAGAGGTGGTGTAGTGCAATGGATCGGAGGGCAGTCCGATCGGATGCCCATCCGATCGGTGGTCATCCGTATAGATGACCATTCGATCGAACGTCTCCGGCGAGTCGAGTTTCGACGTTTCGTTTCGTGCGTTGAGCATTGCGATGCCTTTAAGCGAGTGTCGATTAAGCGATGCGATAGATTAATAATAGTCACACAAATAATATAACTAACATACAACATAAATAACCTTGCGTTTCCAGTTCGCGATGAGATTGATTTGCGATAGAGTTGCGATTGCGTTTTCGATTAATCACCACAAACATATAATAAGCATGCACAAGTAACATATAAATGGCACACACACGTAGAACAATATACAGAACCTACCATTCAAGTTGCGAATTCGATTGTGATACGATTGGCGATAAATAGATTAGCGATTAACATCGATTAAACTGCGATTATTATAGATACTCCACATAATACAACTGAAGTACGCAAATTAAAGGAATAGATTACAAGTCATGGTGTACAATCAATAATTAAGTAAGGAGTGACAGATCGCAATTAGCAATCTTTTCTTCCTTTGATTTTGACTTGTACTTTGACTTTCAAAACGCGGGTTGTTACAACAAACGAGGAAGTGACGAAGCCCATGCCTTGCCCTGGGAGAAACTGAAACAACTAATGAAGGATCAATTTTGTCCTCCCCACGTGCTACAAAAACTCGAAAACGAGTTTTGGAATTTGAAGCAAGTTGGGAGCGATAACAATGGTCTAACAGCATGCCTCAAGCAACTTAGTGTTCTCTGCCCAGGACATGTCGACACTGTCCCCAAAGCCGTTGCCAATTACATATGTTGCCTTCCATCCGTCTTGATGAACCATGTTGCTTTTGCCTGTCCCAAAACCCTTGAGGATGTATTCCGTATATCCGCTGAGCTCAACAAAAACTGTATTCTTCAAGGAACCTACGACAAGGTTTCGACGAAGAATGCGCACCAAGCAACCACCGACACCACCACCGTTGAACCTTCACCCTCTCAGCCACCCAAAAAGAACAAGAACAAGAAGCGAAAGGCTTCTAGTCAAAATTGTGCGGTTGTTACTCCGCAGAACCCTCAGCCCTTACAGTTTGTTCCCACTACCTCCACCCTTGAACCTCAAAAGAGGAACTACACTGGGCCGTGGCCCAAGTGTAACCAATGTTCCTACCATCACCCTAGCGGCACCCCGTGTCGCAAATGCACAACCTGTAACAGGTTTGGGCATTTCGCCGATCGATGTCGCTTTAACCTAAAGCCTACCCAAGACCAAGCTATCGTTGCAAAACCTGCCCCGAACCAAGCTCAAACCCAAGCCGCTCCTGTGCGAGCATGTTTCAAGTGTGGCGATCTTAATCATCTCGCCAATGTTTATCCTCAACGTAACCAACCACAACAGCAGCAACAACAACAGCCTCAGCAAGCTCGAGGCCAAGCATTTGTCATCATTTCCGCTTAGGCACAGAATGCCAATGATGATATAACTGGTACGTTTCTTGTCAACCATGTCTATGCTTCTTGTCTTTTTGATACTAGCGCAAATAAAAGTTTTGTATCTGTTGAATTCGAACCTATGCTTGAGTGTAAACGCTCTAAGTTACCAAGATCATTCGCTGTCGAATTCGCAATTGGTAAATCTGTCACTGTCGATTCCTTCCTTTCTAAGTGTTCTTTGAATCTCAACGATCATATGTTTCACATTGACCCTCATACCTATGCAAATGGGTAGTTTCGACGTCATAGTAAGTGTGGACTGGCTTAAGCGAGTTCGTGCTGAAGTTATTTGATCTGACAAGTTCATTCGTCTTCCTCCTCCCAATGGTGATTCTCTACACGTCTATGGCGAGAAACCTTCTCAAGGTCTCAAGCTTATGTCGTGTATCAAGCGAACAAGTGCTTGCGCAAGGGTACCTTCGCCTTTCTTGCCCACGTTTTGGAAAAGAAGGATAAAGGCCCAAGCATAAGTGATATTCCAATCGTATGTGATTTTCCCGATGTGTTTCCCGATGATCTTCCTGGTCCACCTCCTGCTCGTTCTGTTGACTTTCGCCTCGATTTAGTGTCTGGCGCTACGCCTGTCGCTAAGTCTCCTTATCGCTTAGCACCCTCGGAAATGCAAGAACTATAGAGCCAACATCAAGAGCTTCTTGATAAAGGCTTTATGCGCCCTAGTACTTCTCCTTGGGGCGCTCCCGTCCTGTTCGTCAAGAAGAAAGATGGATCCTTTCGAATGTGTATTAACTATCGTGAGCTCAACAAGCTTAATGTCAAAAACCGATATCCTCTTCCTCGTATTGACGATCTCTTCGATCAATTACAAGGCGCAACTTGCTTTTCTAAGATTGATCTCCGTTCTGGTTATCATCAACTTCAAGTCCTCAAAGAAGATATACCCAAAACCGCCTTTCATACGAGTTATGGTCACTATGAGTTCGTGGTCATGCCCTTTGGTTTGACCAACGAACCTGTAGTTTTCATGGATTTGATGAACCGCGTGTGCAAAGTGTACTTAGACCGTTTTGTGATCGTCTTCATCGACAATATTCTCATGTATTCCAAGACACAAGAAGAGCACGATCGACACTTGCGTCTTATCCTTCAGCTTTTACGCTCTGAACGTCTTTATGCCAAGTTCTCCAAGTGTAAATTTTGGTTAAAAGAAGTTCAATTTCTTGGTCATGCCGTCAACGAACTTGGTATTCATGTTGACCCTTCAAAAATCGAAGCTGTGAAGAACTGGATTGCACCTAAGTCTCCGTATGAAATTCGTTCGTTTCTTGGTTTAGCTGTGTTAGGAAACTTTGTTTGTAAGTATTGAAGAAAATCAGATTCAACTTGATCTATGAAGAAGATAACAGTCCTGAAGATCACAACAAGAAGAAGAAGATCAGATAGGACAACTGAAAAGAACATCTACTTCAAAGTATCATGAGTTGATCAAGAGTTGAAGAAGATTATCAGAGAAGGTCTTTCTGATGGATCTGATGATATTTTTGATGAAATATCATCAGTTTCTGATGATTCTGATCATCAGATTTTCTGATGATTTGTTCACTAGAATTTCTGATGAAGTGGTTCATCAGAAATTCTGATGAATACCCCACTTGTCTAAAAATCAGCTCTATCCTGCCACAATAACCGAAGCAAGTTGACATTATTGGATATCATGATGACAAAGGCCACTTGAAATTGGATTCAATGAATATGTCAAAAAGCTACTTTAAGCGGGGAATAATGCATGAATAAACAAATGTTTATTCATGTATTCAGCCGTCTATAAATAGAAGGCTCATCAAGCAGAGAACAATGAGTTAAGCTTAGCATTCAATACATACTATAAACTCCATTGTCCTTTCACCCTTAGAATTCAAGTATTAATTTGTAATAGATAATAATCTTACAATCACCTTGTAAACCATTTTGTTTCAAAGTGATATAAACTTGAAAATTCTGTAGGTCTTGTTTCTTGAAAGTCTGATTTCTATTTCCGCACACTATTTTCACATTACTGAAATCACTTGCCATATTACGTGAGAAGAAGCTTTTAAGTCCAAACTGGGACCAACAATTGGTATCAAAGCAGATTGAATAAATCATTTTTAAATGATCAATCGCTCATCTTCTTTTCTCTAAATATGGTCAGCTTTCAAACTTGGAATAATGCTTTTAACATTTGTTCTATGTCTAAACCTCCGACTCTGGTCAGAGAGGAATACCCCCAATGGAAAATCAGGATGGTCAATTTCCTTAATGGTCATGACCGAGCTCTGTTTGAATCCATTGAAAGGGGTCCACATATACCAATGACTGAAATACCAGCTATTCCAGCAACTGATCAATCACTTGAAATCCCTGCCTCCTAGGCTCCCAAAAGTGAAATACTTTGGAGCCCAGAAGACAAGGATAAGGTGGCTGCAGATGAAAGGGCAAAGTCACTTTTAATAATGGCTATACCTAATGACATATTTTCACAAGTTGATGCATGTGCATCAGCTAAGGAAATATGGGATCAGTTGGAAAATCTTTGTGAAGGAGGAGAAAGGATGAAAAGAAACAAAAGAACAAACAACGTTTCCTCATATGAGAGATTCAAAAGTTTACCTAATGAAAGATTAAATGAAACATATCAAAGATTTACAAAACTTTTGAATGAGCTAAAGAAATTTGGAATAACAAAATCAAATGATGAAAGAAACATAAAATTTCTGGATGCCTTACCTAGAGAATGGAGAAGTCTAACCATGACTTTGTCCTCAACCTTAGAACTAGGTAATATGACTCTTCATGACTTATACAGCATTCCGGTCCCCAGAGAAGAAGAAATATTTGAAGAATCCATTCAAAGAGGGGGATCTTTAGCTCTAATCTCAAACTCACAAAGAACACCTACCAATGATCCACAACCTTCAAACAGTCAAAATCTTGAAATTTTTGATACATCATCAGATTTTTCAGCCTTTGCTAAAGCAATTGCAATGCTCACTAAAACCTTTGAGCAGAGGTTAAGGGGAGGAGGCCAAAGATACCAGAAAAGTGACAGAGGGAGGATGGATGGTAGAGCTAGAGAAGAAGGTAGATCTAAGGATAAGGGAAAGGTTGAAGTTGTGTGTTACAAGTGCAAGCAGAGGGGCCATTATGCATCAGAATGCAAAACTAAGAAATTGAAAGATGTTGCTTATTATGAGAAGAAGCTGGAAGAAGCAAAGAAGCAGCAACAAGTCAGTTTAATTGCATGAACAGATACATGGCTATCTGATGAATCTTCTGATGAAGAAGAAGAAATGGCTAATTTCTACCTTATGGCACTTTCTGATGAACTACCAGAAACTTCAGGACAAAAGGTAAATTTAGATAATCTTGATCTTGAACACAAGCTAAACAAGCTCATGTCAGATTTTCCAAATCTGCAAGAAAAACAGCAATCAGATAGTAAAAAATCTGATGAGTTGCAAAGGACCATGAATAAATTCATACTTGAAAACCAATTACTAATAGAAGAAAGTTTAGATCACAGAGCTAAAATTGAATTCTATGAAAATGAAAGAAAAGATCTTTACAAGAAAATTAACGATAAGGAAATTAACGTAAAGGGTTTTCAACAAGCTAAGGAATTTATAAATTTTATTGAGTCCACACCAAAGAACAAAGGAGAGGGTTTAGGATATGTAAGAACAAGTGAAATTAAACCCACTGTCTTTGTAAAAGCAACACATCAGATTTCTGATAAATTTTCATCAGAATCTGATTCTGAATCATGCAAATCAACCTGTTCTGAATACTCTTTTGAAAAACCCAACTTTAAAGCAAAAAGAAGTGAATGCAAACAAAAATCTTTAAAAATTCCAGAAGCAGTTCACTCAATTTTTTTCAAAATTATCCACTCATTCCATCACAAGAAAAAATATCAGAAAATTCTGATAAAGAATCTTGTATGTGTGTTGACATACTAAAGCTTGTTCAACACCATCTCCAAAAGAAAAGTAAAAAAATATGTTTATGGCTCAGCATATAGCAGATATTCTGATGAAAGGTCATCAAGAGAAAATAATCTTATTAAAATCTCATCAGAAAGAGTACCCAAGCAAGTCTGGGTACCAAAAACCCTCTAAATTTTCCATTTCAGGACCATCATGTGCAGCAGATCTGGTACTGCGATTCTGGGAGCTCCAAGCACATGACTGGGGACAGGAGCTTACTCAGTAACTTTGTTTCAAAACTGGGTAAAATGGTAAATTTTGGAAATGGAGTAAAAGGGAGGATCATGGGATATGGATGCATAAGGTATGGATGTTTGACCATAGAGAAAGTAGCCTATGTAGAAGGCTTAAAGTACAATCTGCTAAGTTATGGTCAATTCTGTGATAAAGGTTTTCAGGTAACCTTTTTAGCAAAAAAAAATGCTTGTTAATAGGTATGGATGATAATAAAATTTATTTAAGTGGAAAAAGGATAAGACAATCAATTTACTATTTTGATTTCAAAGAAGAAAATGAACATCCAAAATTAGTTTTATTTTCAAAAATTAACAAGGGTAGTAGTTGGTTATAGCACAAGAGGTTAGCCCACTTAAATTTCAAAAACCTAAGGAAATTAGCAAACAAAGGTCTGGTAAAAAGATTACCTTTGATAGCCTCAAAGAAGGATAAAATTTGTGAAGCTTGTGAGATGGGAAAATCCAAAAGAAGCTCACACAAATCAATTTCTGAGTCTTCTATAACACAAAATTTGGAACTTTTACATATGGATTTGTGTGGACCCATAAGTACAGAAAGCTTTTCTGGAAAGAAATACATACTTGTAATTATAGATGATTTTTCCATATACACATGGGTAGAATTTTTGAGAAAGAAAAGTGAAACTCCTGATCTGATCATTAATTTTATTAGAAAAATTGAAAATCTGTTAAAATTAACAGTCAGAAGGATCAGATCAGACAATGGGACAGAATTTAAGAATTCAAAGATTAAAAGCTTTCTTGTAAGTAAAGGAATCTCTCATGATTTTTCTGCTCCCAGAACACCTCAACAGAATGGGGTGGTTGAAAGAAGAAATAGAACCTTAGTGGAAGCAGCCAGAACAATGCTTGCTTATGCTAAACTGTCCACTCATTTTTTGGCAGAAGCAATAGCAAATGCCTGTTTTACCCAAAACAGATCCATAATCAACAAAAGGCTCAACAAAACACCATACAACATTATCATTGGAAGAATTCCATGTGTAAAATTTTTACAAACATTTGGTTGTAGATGTTTTAATGATTTTGAAAGCCTTGAGAAATTTGACAGAAAAGAAGAAAAGGGTATTTTTCTTGGTTATTCTTTGTCCTCAAAAGCTTATAGAATTTTTATTCTAAACACAAGGACAATCAGAGAAAGTCTATATGTATCTTTTGATGACTCATCAGAAACAGAGGTTTCTGATGAATACATGAAAGAAATAAACTTTTCTGACAAACAAGAAAATTATGAACATCTCTTTGAAATGATAACATAAGATTTCTTAGAACATGATAAATCTCTTACAAACAAATCAATATATAATTCATGTACTAACCCTGCAGAACAAATGGATAGTGCATCAGAAATCTCGAATCAGAACAATAAAAATATGTCTGATAATCAAAATTGTTGGTGCATACGTCTGTCGACTTCGTCTTGTATCGAGTCTTGCATTGTTCATGGCATGAAGATTGAGAAAACAAGTCAAATGCTAATTCCGCTTGAAAGGGTATCAAGTAATTCCAGACGGAATTACTTTGTAATTCCGTTTGAGTGTGTTAATTTCGCTTGTATGTCTAATTCCGTGTGAAGTTGTAATTCTGTTTGGGACGTTTGGAGCGGAGTTACCGTGTCTATAAATAGGTGTGATTCCGTGTCATTTGGCACGAAATTACTTAGAGGTTTTTTGACGGTGAAGCTCTGTCGAAGTGTCGTCTTGCTGTAAAATTGTTTCAGATCAATATAAACGACAGTTAAAGTGTATATCTAGCTGAACTCAACTCATCATGTCTGTTTCCGCCTTTCATGTTGAGTAGAACACCTCTGATCGACTCGCTTCGGGTCCGCGCACGATCCTACAATTGGTATCAGAGCTCAGGAGGAGGAGTTTTGCAGATTTCAGCTTGATTTCATCTCATTTTCTTACTTCTACACCTTCTTTTCTAAATTAAACAAGTTTTAATGGTCAAAATGATTTGAATTTCACACATCATAATCGGAATCATGTTTTAACAAAGCCTTGAGAAAATTGGACCTTAATTCAATCTAAAACTGATAAAACAAGTAATTCCGTTTCAAAAATGCTGACATCATCATAATCCCGTTTGAAATTGTACACTAATTCCGCTCGAAATTACATCATCAGGATAATTCCGCGTGAAATTGCTACTTAATTCCACACGGAATTAAAGTGTGAAGTTTATTTCGTTTGAAACAAAAACTAATTCCGCACGGAATTAGTAATTCCATTTGTAACTGGTTTTAATTCAAAGGAAATTAGGTGATTTCGTTTGAATAGTCTAATTTCGCTTGAACCTTAATTCCGTTTGAAGTTGTGTGCAGGTTAATTCCGTTTGACCGGGTAATCTCGCTTGGAGTAATTCCGTTTGAGGCATTAATTTCGTTTGAAAAGTATTTGTCTTGATAAATGTGTTACCAAATCATGAGTGAAGAATTTTACAATGCATTTTCCACATCCCCGACTACTCCGGCTACCATTGCTCAAAACATGAATCTGGAAAATGAGACTGGAACTACGCAAAAACCCCCAAAGCTAATGAGTATTGAGGAGTATTACGGTTGGAAAGATCGGTTTGAAAACTGGGTTCAAGCTAATCACTTGAGATCTTGGGAGTGTATTTTGAAAAAGTATGTATTACCACGTACTGAACTGCAAGTTGAAAAAACAATCTCTGAATTCAATGATAAAGAACGAGAAATGTACAAAGCTGAAAAGATGATGATCAGTCTACTTCAGCAAGCTATTAAAGAAGACATCTTTGTATTGCTTCAACATGACAAAACTTCAAAATCAATTTGGGATGCTCTTAAAATCAAATTTGAGGGAAGTGAGAAGATGATTAAGAGTAAAAAGGCACTGCTTAAGAAAGAATTTGATCTTTTCACAAGTTTACCAGGGGAAGATACAAAGAAATTGATTAAAAGATATTGCCACTTAGTACGTTCTATGTCATTGTTAAGCATAACCAAAGAAAAAGAGGAATGGGTCGACAAATTGGCTGATGCTTTACCTCAGAAAGAGTGGGGTACATTTTTGATGATCTTAAAGAACACCGGAGAATATGATGGTTTGACAATTTCTCAGTTCATCGAGAAGATTGAGGGTCAAGATCTTGAACAACAAAAGATTGCAAGGATGAATAATCCGAGTGGTCAACAAGATGTGAAAATGTATTACAAAGGCAGTGTTCAAGAGGCTGAAATGAGTCCAAAAATCCAAACTGCTTTTAGTGCTGGAAACTCATCTGGGAATGTTGATCAAAGTCCAAACAACAACAGTGGATTTTCTTCATATCCGAGTGTTAATCCAAAGAGTTCAACTTCAAGTTTTCATTCTCAAAGTTCAAAAAGTGGAAATGGTTGTGTGATACAGTGCAACATTGCATTGAGTCTTCCAGATGGTCAAAGTTTTTCTGAAGAAATTGCAAAAGATCACATGGCATTACTTGCGACTGTGCTACAATCCTATGAAGGTTTGGTTGCAGGGAGGATCGGGAATCCTATGCTAACAAAAGAGGATTACGATCAGATAGATGCTGAAGAGATGGAGCTCATGGATATCAAATGGTGCTTAGCTAGTGTCCTGAGAAGAGCTGAAAAGTTCAAAATGATTACAGGAAGAAATGATTTTTTGGATGCACATGTTTCTACTTTGGGTTTTGATAAATCTAAAGTTACTTGTTTTTTATGCAGGGAGAAAGGTCATTTCAAGAGAGAATGTAAAAATCAGGAAGCTAGTGGAGTAAAGAATCTGTTTGGAAAAGATGATTACTATCGGAAAGCCATATATCAACAAGTCGGTCAACTACAACAAGAACCACAAGTGGCTCATGGTAGAAAAGTAATAGAGGATTCTTCAAAGAGAGCATGTTTGGTGAATCATGGGATAAATACATTTCAGCCGACAATAAAGCATGCCTAATCAATCAAGATGATGAAAAGTTGCCAGAAGGATTTAGCTGGGATAGATTTGTGGATGAGAATGGGGAGTTTAAAGCTTTCATTGCTAAAATTGTAAAAGAACCAGATTTGTTTACAGAATGGATGAAAGTAGTTGGTGTTAATGTGAAAAATCAAGAAGAAGAGTCTGATTCATCAGACGAAAGTTCAGAAAGAACAACAGTTTTTGATCAAATATCATTTGATTCTGGATCTTCAGATGATAGTTCTGAGAAGACAATAGATTTTGATCAATCACCAACTGATGAAAGTGGTGATGATGAGGAAGAAAGGCATATTAATGTTGCAAAAACTCATTTATCTCCTGAAAGTTTTCAATTTTATTTTGTAGATCGTTTGGAGAAACAGAAGGAGAGACGAGCAGCAAAAGAACAAAAGAAAATGAAGTGTGAAAGTGTTGATCAAAAAGAAGAAACTGTTCAAAATGAAGAGGTTAAAATTATTGCTGAGGAGATTGTTGAAACAGAAAAGGTGATTGAAGTTGAAAAAGTTGTTGAAGTTGAGAAGATCATTGAAGTAGAAAAGATTGTGGAAGTCATCAAGCCTTGTTTAAAGTGTTTAGAATCTTGCAAGCAGTGTGCAGAAAAAGATGAGAAGTTGATTGAGTTTGAGAAGATAAAAGAACAATTACTGTGCAATCTCAATTATGTGAAAGAGTCATATGATGTGCTAAATAAAACAGTAACTGGTCTTCAAAAGACGAATTCTGAAAGAGAAGATGCATTGACCATGATGAATGCTGTGATGATGTCGAAGCAAAAAGCCATAAATCATTACACTGAGGAATGTGCCAAGCTAAAACAAGAGTTGGAGACAGAGAAAATTGAAAATGAAAGAGTTAGAAGACTGTTGCAAAGTTATTCTAGTTCTGATTATCTCATTGACCGAATTTATCCAACTGTTGCAGGTTTTGAAGCATTTCAAGATGATGAGAAGCCAAAGAAGAAAGATACTGGTAAGAAACAGAGCGTTAGTTATAACAAGTGTCCGCCACCAATTTGGGAAGGTTATTCTCCCAGAAAACCAAATGAGGAGCAAGTCAAAAAGGCTGTAAATATAAAGCTAAAATCCGAAACAACTGATGAATTACCAGAAAACATTGACGTCACGTTCACATCGTCTGACACTGATCATGAGTCTGAGTTAATAAAAAAGGTGGTCGATCAGGTGTTGGATACGGATGAGGAGTCTGAGTCAAAGTCCGAGTCTGGAAGTTCGAGTTCATCAGTTAACAGTCCAAAACCATCAGTTAAACGGGTTTATAGTAAAGAATTTTTGTTATCAAAAACTAATTTGAATGAGGAAACATTTGAAGTTGCATACACTTTAAATGATTCTGACAAATTATATTCTGATAAAGAATTTCCAATAAGAAGTGTTAGATTTGAAATGATTAAACAGGTTTTCAAATTAACAGAAATTAATATTTCTGAAATAAAAGATTTAAATCTTAAAGGAAAACCTAAAAAGTACACTTCAAGAGTACAACAACGGTTAAACAAAAAAAAGGTTAAAGTTCTGGTTCTGGTTTTCAAAAGAAACCAAACCATAACGGTAATTTCAAAAAGAAAGGGCTTGGTTTTATTCCACCTGAAAATTATAAAAATGAGAAAATTTCTAAAACAAATACAAAATTTGTTCCAGGGACAAGCTGTGAAGAGGAATCAAAAAGCTCATTCTGTAAACAATCAAACAGAGAATTCATTATCCAGAAGCAAGAGAGAATGGGGACTGGAGTTTTTCATAGAAAGGAGACTAGAACCTGTTACAAGTGCAATGAAGTTGGTCACATTGCATGGAACTGCTCTCAAGCTACAAAGACAAAACAGGAAGTCTCTAAAAAGCTCAAAGAAAAAGTTGTTGAGAAAAATGAACCACCAACTGAAAAATTCAAAATTTTTGAAAATTCAACTTATGAAGTTGGTGAGTGTTCAAAGAAAATGTTTTACAAAAAGAAAGCTAAAGATAACCAAATATGGGTTGTTAAGAAGTTTTCTGAGAAATTCGGTGATGAATCTGATTCCACAAAGTCAGAGGAGCCACAAGTTGAGTTAAAAGAAGAAAACCTAGTGCCTCCAATGGATGATGAAAATTTTCCACCATTGAGGGCTGAAAACTTTAAATCAAAGGTTGGGAAAGTTGAAATCTCAAATCAATTCTATTCTGAAAAGAAAGAATTTGCTATTGAGAAAACATTTAATGGAAATGTGAAAAAGATTTTTGGAAAAATGGTTGAGGGAAAGGCTAAAGGGGTAAAGGACTTTTATGAAACCAAGAAAGCAACTTATTACCCAAGTGAAGTTGAGGAGGAAACATCCAAGTTTGGTCAGGCTTGGATGGAAGTTTTTCACAAGTAAAATCTTAACTTGCCGGAGCTCCCAAGTGGTTAATCATGGAGCCTGAATCAGCATCTTTATTAAAAATGTTTGGGTAAATTACTTTTTGAGTCCCTGTGTTTTAATGGTTTTAACTAGTTGAGTCCAAAAGCAAAAAGTTTAACGACCTGAGTCCCTATAAGCATTTTTTTTTAACCATTTGAGTCCTTTTGAGTCCAAATTTTAACCTTTTGAGTCCAATTTTTTGGACTCAAATCGTTATAAAATGAACAAAATTGGACTCAAAACGATATAAAATAAATAGCTATGGACTCAGGGCGTTAAACTTTTTGATTTTGGACTCAAGTGGTTAAAACCGCTAAAACACAGGGACTCAAAAAGTAATTTACTCAAAATGTTTTTAAAAAAAAAGTTAAGTGTGACTTGCCGGAGCTCCCAGGTTGGTAAGTGTGGAGCAGGAATCGGCATCATTATTCATATCAGGTTTGATTGTGCTTACTTACAAGTGGTACAGAGGTTTCTTCTGACAAAGTGATTAATCAAGGTCATTAATTTGAACTTGATGTAATCCTCATGCAAGTGGTTAAAAACAAAGTGATGAAATGATCCCCGTTTCCTACAAGTGGTAAAATCAACAAAACTTATTTTCCGGAAAAACCATTTTGATTAAAACAAACTTAAGTGTTTTGAAATCTTAATGGGAAAATAGTTTGTTGTATGGGGGAGTTCTGATTGTTTATGCCAAGTGGATGGCGAGTTTGAAGCAATTCACAATAGTTGTCAATTTTCTTGTATAATTTGTTTCCAAATTTCTTTAAATGTATTTGCATTTTAGGGGGAGTAAAAATTTCAGAAAATCCAAAAACATTAGAAAATTTGAAAAAGCCAAAAACATGATAAAACAAAATGAGTTTTGTTGTAAAAAGAGGAAATGATAGTACATCAGTGGACTATCACAACATGCTAAAGAAATGGAAAGTTAAAATGTGATAAACAATCTCACTGTGGATATGCCAGTAGGTTTTTATACATTTAGTAGATTGTTTTCGAGATATAAACCTAAATATTCAAACTTGCTTATCTCGTGGGGAACATTTCTTGGATATATGGGTAACCCCCGAAATCTTGTTTGAAAGATCCTTCTTTCTGAGATACTAGGTCTTTATACCTAGTGATATCTGGGGTATTATCTCAGGACTTCTGATTTTGCGGAAGCAATGGCCTAGTCCCCGTATAATACTTTGCATTTGCTTGAAATATAGCGCAGCCCTCAGTTCAAAAAATGATGAAACATTGAAAAATGCTAATCATGTGCTGTTGAAGAAAAGATTCTCTAAAGGGAACACACCAAAAGTCGAGCCGTCATCTCTTTGCTGAACGGAAGTTCTGACCTAAGCTTTCACGGTTTCGCATTTAACCCTTTTACAGATATCATCTAGGTATACTCACCTGTAAGACTGAATATTGGGATCTGGATACGGGAGTATATTCAAGTGGTGGGACACACGAATAAGTTTATGTCCTTAAAACATTAATCTCGTATCTCAAAACAGTTAAACTTTGTGTGAAAATTTAAGTGGATCAGTATACTGACAATCTAGGTGAATTGTTTAGAACTTAAAATGTTTAAAGCTTAACGGTGTTGGTGATTTGTCTCAAAAACTGATATGATCCTCTTACACAAACTCGCAAAAAGATTGTCTGTAAATATTTCTTTACTGCATTTCATTAAATACAAAAATCCAAAAAGATTTTAGTGTGTTTTAGCATAAATTTTGAAAAATCCAAAAAGATTTTCGACAACTGATGTTGAAAAGCTGATTTTCAAAGTTCCAAGTGCTAAACATGATGATTAATTTGAGGGGGAGTCGGTTAAAACTAAAATGTTTGAATATTTTTTTCTGCAAGTTGTCATCAGAAGTTTTAAAATGAAAATCATTCTGGGTTAATTTGAGGGGGAGTTTGAATATATATAAATTTTGTCAAATGTTAAATTTGTGAAATTTATTGTGTGGTAGAGGATGTGCAGGAGCCAGGTCACGATCCTGATTCTGTGAAAGCCAGGCTGCAATCCTAGCAAATCAAAAGGGGGAGTCTGAAGACATTTGAGAATAGGATTTGTTCAAGAGGAGTGTGTTGGTGCTGAAGGAAAAGAGAGCAGAGAGACTGATAAAGACTGAAGACGTTGAAGACTCGACACTTAGGCACGAAGATCGAGAAAACAAGTCAAATGCTAATTCCGCATGAAAGGGTATCAAGTAATTCCGCACGGAATTACTTTAATTCCGTTTGAGTGTGTTAATTTCGCTTGTATGTCTAATTTCGTGTGAAGTTGTAATTCCGTTTGGGACGTTTGGAGCAGAATTACCGTGTCTATAAATAGGTGTGATTCCGTGTGATTTGGCACGAAATTACTTAGAGGTTTTCCGATGGCGAAGCTCTGTCGAAGTGTCGTCTTGCTGTAAAACGGTTTCAGATCAATATAAACGACAGTTAAAGTGTATATCTAGCTGAACTCAACTCATCATGTCTGTTTCTGCCTTTTATGTTGAGTAGAACACCTCTGATCGACTCGTATCGGGTCCGCGCACGATCCTACAGAATTCTGATACACTACATACAACTGAGGCAACTGTTCAGGGGGAACTTCAAATCCATCCGAACCAACAACTTTTCACAACAAGTTGAGATGGATTAAAGGACATGTTTATTCTGACATCATTGGCAATCCAGCAGATGGTGTAAGAACAAGATCTGCAACAGCACATGAGTGTGCATTTGCTGGGTTCTGAAGCAAGATAGAACCCAAGTCTGTCAAAGAAGCTCTAAATGACTCAGACTGGATTCAAGCTATGCAAGAAGAGCTGGATCAGTTTGAAAAGAGCAAGGTATGGGATCTGGTGCCAAAGCCAAATGACAAATCAGTCATAGGCTCAAAATGGGTATTCAGAAATAAATCAGATGAAAATGGCATTATCACCAGGAATAAGGCAAGGTTATTGTCAACAAGAAGGTATTGACTATGATGAAACCTTTGCACCAGTAGCTAGATTAGAAGCAGTAAGAATTTTTCTTGCTTATGCTGCATCCAAAGATTTCAAAGTGTATCAAATGGTTGTAAAATCTGCATTCCTGAATGGTAGAATTGAGGAAGAAGTTTGTGTGCATCAACCAGAAGGCTTTGTTGATCCAAAATTTCAAAATCATGTTTATAGATAAAACAAAGCCTTGTATGGTTTGAAGCAAGCTCCTAGAGCCTGGTATGAAACACTTTCAAACTTCTTACTCAATTCTGGCTTCACAAAAGGTACTATTGACACAACACTTTTCCTCAAAACACACAAAGGTCACACTTTGTTAGTCCAAATATATGTTGATGACATCATATTTGGATCAACAAATGAAAGTTTCTGTAAAAAGTTTCAAAAGTTAATGACCAGCCACTTTGAAATGAGCATGATGGGTGAGTTAACCTTTTTCTTAGGTTTACAAGTAAAACAAAGAATTGATGGAATATTTTTGAGTCAATCAAAGTATATGAAAATAATTCTGCAAAAGTACTCACTTGAAAATTGCTCAGTTTCAAAAACTCCCATGGCAACAGGGAACAAATTGGATTCTGATAAAGATGGAATATGTGTAGATATTAAAACCTATAGGGGGATTATAGGATCATTGCTATACTTAACTGCAAGCAGACCAGATATTATGTTTGCAACATGCTTTCTAGCCAGATATCAATGCAATCCTAAGGGATCCCACCTAAAAGCTGTAAAAAGGGTTTTCAAATATCTAAAAGGCACATCAGAACTTGGTCTCTGGTATCCTAAGGATACAAACCTTGAACTAATTGCATATACAGATGCAGATTATGCAGGGTGCAAGATTGACAGAAAATATCACATCTGGTGCATGTCAAATATTGGGAGAAAAATTGGTATGTTGGGCAAGCAAGAAACAAAACTGTGTTGCAACATCAACAGCTGAATCAGAATATGTAGCAGCAGCAAGTTGCTGTTCATAAGTGTTGTGGATGCAAACTCAGCTGAAAGATTATGGAGTAAATCTGACAAAGATACCAATCCTATGTGATTCAAAGAGTGCAATCGCAATAACAGAAAATCCAGTTCATCACTCAAGAATCAAGCACATAGATGTCAGATATCACTTCATAAAGGATCATGTTGAAAAAGGTAACATAGAAATGTACTTTGTTCCAACAGAAAAGCAAATTGCTGATATCTTTACAAAACCTCTTGATGAAAAGAGACACAATTTTTTAATCAGCAAACTTGGCATGGTTAACATAAAAGATGAAGATCTTTTAGAAAATAAAAGGCCACAAATTGAAAACCAATCTGATAAACATCAAAATTCTGATAAACAAAGAATAATTCAACAGGTTTCTGACAAAGAAATCCATCAATCTGATGGAATATCAAAAGATCTGATAAATCATCAATGAATGTGATGATTTATCAGAAAATCTGAAGAAGTATCAGAAAATCTGATGAAATCATCAGAAATTCTGATAAAACATCAGAAACTTTGTTGAAACATCAGAATGATCACTGATCATCAAAAATTCCATCTTCATGCATATCTCAAATATGTATAAATTCATAACTGTGAATAGTCTGTTTTTGTATTTTTTTTTCTCTCTTTCTTTTATTTTTATTTAACTTAAAAAAACAAAAAAAAGGGAAAGTAACATGCATTAAGATAAAATTCAATGTCACAGCAGAGAAAATCAACCGTTACAGGGAAAATTTTTCCAGAAAATTGAATTTTTCTTATACTTCCAATGCATGCAACGTCATTTTTTCATAAGAAGTTTAAGAGACACGGAGGCATAAAAATGATTAGGGGCTATGAAAGTAGCCTCCTAGCTATTCAATGCTTACTCACACATGGGGCTTAGTAGACTGTCATATTCTCACTGCAACAGATATCGTCTTAAATGAAGAGATTGAAATGAAAATGAAAACCTTTGGCTGTTAATAACATTTATGGCATAACTATCACTTTCATCTATAAATATTAACAACCTGAAAAAGACTTTCTTCATATCAAACAATCTTCTCTTCAAAAACTCTTCATCAGAAATTTCTTATTTTAGAATGGCTCACCCAAAAGTAATAAGACAAACACACTTCCCTCTCCCTCTTCACAGACATCATAACCTTAGACTTAGGTGTAATCTGGAAGGTCCTGCATGGGAAGATTGTAGGTATGTGTACAACATGATCATGCGAAGTCCCTTAGGCTTTGTTGTATCTACACATGTCACTATCTATCCAGAACTCCTTCAAGAATTCTGGTGGAATGCTGAAATCGTCTTCAGTGGCACTTCCATGTGGATAGAAAGTAAGGTTATGGGGGTCATAATCACCCTAAAGGAGGAAACACTTAGAGATGTCCTCAAGCTGGGTGATGATCAAGAAAACACCTTCCTAGATAAGGAAATGGTGCAACAAACCTTGACGGACACGGGATATCATACATACAACGTGTCAAGGCAGATCAGCAAGTCTGGTTTCATACCACCTTTCCAGTACTTGGTGACACAGCTCGGTGTCTACTTCTCTAAGAAGATAGGACACTTCAACGAGCTGTCCAACAGGATGATGAAGGTAATTCATGCAGTTGTACAGGAAAAACCTTATAACTATTCTAAGTTTCTCATGAGAGACCTAGAAGCAAACATACACACCCGTCAACCTTTTCTGATCTACCCTCGATTTGTGACCAAGGTGATAACCAGTCAACTGGACTTCGAAGGAGTAAGAAGCTGGTATCCAAGGGCCGAGCTGGCGCTACAAGAGAACATCAGTGATCCTACCCTTGTCCCATCAACAAATCACAGTGGTCGTATAACCTATCTCTGGTTGTATGTGAAGTGCATGTACAACGTGCTCAAGGAGTAGTAGTTGTTGTTTGTTTGTTTTGTTTGTTTTTTTTTTGTGTGTTTAATGATATTTTCTTATCTTAATATTTTTTTTCTTTTACACTTAAAAAAAACTTGACAATAGATCTAGGGGAACTAAAACTGCATTTCTGATAAAAACAAGGAAAATCTGGTGTAGATCAAAAGAAATCTGATAAATCTGATGATTCATCAGAAAATATGATGATATATCAGAAAACCTAATGAATCATCAGAATCTGCTCATACATCAGAAAATTCTTAAAGATATCCAGAAAATCTGATAAATCAACAGAAAATAAAATGGATTATCAGGAAATATTGCTCTAAACCAGATTCAAAGAAACTTGCAACAACATAAATTTTCTTTCAAAAGTTTCAGTCAAAATTAAAAAAAAATTGGGATATCTATCTTCAAAAAGGAATGGAACAAAACTGTATCAAACAATATTCCTTGAAGATCAGAACAAAGGTGCAAAGTTCAAAAATGCTATGTAAGTGCAATCTTCAAACTCTACTTATTCCTTCTCATCTCAAAAAACAAAAAAAGAAGCTGATTCAATCTCTATATATGAATCAAATGCATTCTGATGAAGTATGAAGAAAATTCAACTCTCAAAGTTTTATTCAAAGATTTTCTGATATATATCATCAAAAGGAAAACTTGGGAAGATACACAATCTCAAAAGGTTTCTAGTGGACCTTTTTAAAACAAAAGGGGTCCCACATGAAGAAAAGGTGCAAGTTGGACATTAGTGGTTATCTGCTAAATCCTTGGAATCTCTGATTTTCACTAAAAGATTAATATTAAATTGGAGATAAACCAAAGGTTTTCAAAAACGGTTGTTTCCTAAACGGATTAAAAACATCATTAAGGTGTCATTAACCACCTTGAATACAAACAACCCATGAAAAACACTCAAAGATCTCTGTCTTAATACACTATAAATACTCCATTCAAAAACAGAGACTTCCATCTTCAACCTTCCTCCTCAAAACCCTAAAAACTCTTTTACGAAACAAAAACCCCAATTCTCAATGGCTTCTATCAACATCAATATGCCACCAGTTGAACACTCTGTTCCATTCATCACCGAAGCTGAATTTCTTCCATTAAAGAGCAACAATGAAGAAATGAACGACAACATTGAAGAATATGATACAAAGTGTCAAATCCTAATTGAATTTCTGACCAGATGCCCTATAGTTCAAGCTCTCACAAAGACCAGAGAGGTACTAGAAAAACTTATACAACAAGTTGTAAAGACTCTCAAACTCTCAAATCAAACCGAGCTTACAGCACATGTATGGGGAGATATCTTCCTTACAATTTCACCAGAGAAAATAAGGGAATGTTTGGAACTACCCTTAAGCCAAAGCTATGAAGAAGCACAAGAAAAGGAAGACATGTTTTCACTACTTGATGCAGTAATGGGTTATAAGACTAAGATCTCAAAAATCAGTGAATTCAAGAGGAATCAGCTACCTGCCTTCTAGCAAGTGTTAATGAAAATTCTTAACAAGTGTAATCATAAAAAATGGAGGTACAGATCAGATAAATATGAATGTTCTAACAATCATGTTCAGCCTTATTTGTGGGTTGAATATTGATTTTGGAACAGAAAAATTTAATCTGATCAGAAGATCAATTCTGACTAACACTGGAAGGATAGATTCACATCTACCATTTCCCAGATTTCTGTCAGTCATAATTTCTGATGCCTTTTCTGAAAGGAACCTAGAAATTCCAGCATCAGAAAATATGTGGAGTACAGAAATCATGAGACCTTGGACTGCAGTAGGATCTTGGAAGTCAGATTATGATGTGCCTATTTTGCTAGAAAGAATGATGAATCTGATACCAGAAGATTCACCATATAGAGCAGAATACCTAAGGATGTTAAGCAAGAAGCCAGAAAACAAAGAAGTTTTTGATAGTGTGTCCCCCATGGAGCATGATGCACAAGAGTCAAGCACACCAAGAATGGAGCAGCAGGATGAATCAGAATGTGACAACTCGAATTCTAGACCTACTTTGTGAACCGTATGTGAATATGTTATGCTTTACGAGATTTAATTTATATGAATGTTACGTGTTACGTGTCTAAGATGTTATGTTTTGTGAACCGAACATTAGATTGAAGCTCACAACTTTTGCGGCCCACACCCTTTGACTCGAGACCATGGCCCAAGTGAGGGGCTTCGGCCCACTCTACTCTACGTATATGTACACATACACATCTTAGGGTTTTAGTTTTTACAACCTTTGCAACCACAAAGCAACACACACACAAGCTCTCTCTCTCTCTCTCGGAACCGGCGACCACATCTCCATCCTTAAAGCTCTCGGCCCGATTCTTGTTTTCATCTCGGTTAGTATATCGTTTGATGTTGTGTATGTTTACTAGGAATGTTATTACACAACCGATTAAGGTTCATGCTAGTAATCAAAACTGGATCTATGTATTGCTTTCGATGATGTGTGTTGATGTGCTGAATTATAATCGGATAGTAGGCTGATGTTAATTCTGATTCTAATCGATCCATGTATGTGTTAATCGGTTAGGGTGAATGATAGGTCTGCATGATTTAAACCAAACAAATAATATATAACCGATTGCTATATGTTTGATTATGAACCGGTTGCATGTTTGCTTGAAGATGATTTCACTGTTCTTAGTGGATATGAATGCTCATGATCGCTGATTAACTATTGTTTTGGAAATTGATTGTGATTGATCTGAATTGTGAAACTGCCTAAGTTGTTTGCTAGAATCACGGAAGGATTGTTGCAGGAATTATGGTAACCAGTTACACACACGGTTGCGACTCGGTATCACTCATTGCGAGTCGGAACCCCACTCGAGACCACAACAGCACAAGTCGAGACCATGGTTGCGAGTCTAGTTGCGACTCGTAACCGGACCATGATGAACCGAAACCACGGTTGCGAGTCCCGTTGCGACTCGTAACCGGACCTTAACAACTCGAGACCAGCTCCGATTGCGACTCGAGAACATCACCGTTACGAGTCCCGTTGCGACTCGGGACCTCCTCGTTGCGACTCGAGACTAGCTGCACGTACTCTGTTTTGGGCCTACACTGTCACGAGCCCAATCTTATGACTATTATGTTATTGGACTGCTTATCTGTTTGGGCCGACAGGATATTTGGGCTGTTTGTATTTCGGGCTTAAACACTAAATCGCACATGAATGTTAATGCTATGCTTTTACCAGTTCACATGCATACGTAATTCTTGCCATGATTATATGTGTATACATACGTGTAGCTTATACGTGCAATAGTTGAGTACGAACCTAACTTGCATAAGTAACCATGATAGGACGTGGTTGATCCCTTACTTGTATACTTGAGCATTTTACTGTCTGCCGAGCAAACCCAGGTGAGTTCACACTCCTACTAAGGCATGGGATTCCCGGGTCGTGGGAATGGGATAAAGGTTACCATTGACTAAGAACGTACATATGCTTTCCTAGACTATCACCTACCATGATCCTCGGATGTCAGGACGGTTCCGTAGGTTAGAATAACACCTACGTGGTCATATGCCAATCACTGCCTCGGATGTCAGGCACGCACGTAAAACCTACGTGTACGCATTACTTACTTCTATCCTCGGTACAAAGGATACGTACGTGAAACCCACGTACACCCCCGCGTCTCCTATCCTCGGTTGTGAAGGATACGTGCGTAAAACCTACGTACACCCCATACGCGCTACTGTTCTCGGAAGAAGAACAGGGATGATACGAGTAGTTGATACGAATAGTCTAGTGGTCACATAACATGGGAAGCCCCCACCTATACAACTTACTATCGGCCCAGTAGAGCCACCCATTACTTACTGTTACGCACTTACTTACTGTGAACTCGCTCAACTAGTTTGTTGATCATTCTGTTGCATGCCTTGCAGATCGTTAGGTACATGGAGCTTGCACAAAGAGGAGCCGGTCGTTGTGGACAAGGATCGTATTGCTTTGTTAGACACTTATGACATTTCAGTATTTTTAACATGGGTTTACAACAATGCTTCCGCTACTTAAACAATACTTGGTTTTGAAACATCGATCATGTCATGATGAACTATCTTAATGACTTTTATTATTATTAAATGCTATGTTTGATATGATTGATGGCTTGATCCTGGTCATGTCACGCTCCCAAACGATGGTACTCCGCGTGTGGGATTTTGGGGGTGTGACAGATTGGTATCAGAGCCATTGGTTATAGAGAACTTGGTTTTAATACGGGAAAAAGTTTTTATTAAAACCAGACTATAACCCGAACAGTGCTCTCAACGATCCACAACGACGCTTCGCTCCACGTGCAAGACTCGACATTTTAGGTAATAAGGTTTATGTTTATTGCCTACTTGCTAGAATTACTTAGAACTTTGCTCGCGGTATGCTTAGACTACAATGCTCACTATTTGCTATTGCTTAAGAACCCTTACGTGCTTACACTTTTCTGTCATCGCACTATTCGCGAACTTTTCTCACCTATTTCGCCTTTGACATGAAGATCAATGGCTGGAAGAATTAACATGACACAAGCCCAGTTAGAGGCTCTTGTTCAAGCCCAAGTTGCTGCGGCAGTTGCAGCAGCTCAAGCAGGTAGTATATCCTGCAGTATAGGCACACACTAGGATCTCTAGATCCTACATTAACTCTCGTATTTAACTTCGTCCTATTCGTACACAATAGGTCAACATGCGCAGCAGCCTGTCTGCACATTCAAGAACTTTATGGACTGCCGTCCCGGCACGTTCAGCGGCACAGAAGGAGCGGTTGGACTCCTCCACTGGTTCGAGAAGCTAGAATCAGTATTCGAAATGTGTGAATGCCCTGAGGCACGCAGGGTGAAATACGCCACCGGCACTTTAGAAGGAATCGCGCTAACCTGGTGGAACGCGCAGGTGCAAATTCTGGGGTTGGCAGCTGCTAACGCCACACCCTGGAACGACTTCAAGGAACTCATCAAGAGAGAGTATTGTACGCGTGAAGATATTCACAAGCTAGAAGACGAGCTGTATAATCTGAAAATGGTTGGGTCGGAGATTGAAGCGTATACTAAGCGGTCAAACGAGCTGGCCGTGCTGTGTCCAACTATGGTAGACCCTCCATACAAGCGCATTGAGATGTATCTCAAGGGGTTGGCACCAGAAATCCAGAGCCACGTTACCTCGGCTAACCTCGACAACATCCAGGAAATCCAGCGTCTCGCTCATCGCATCACCGATCAGGCAGTGGATCAGAATAAACTGCCTAAGCGTGTCAGCGCTACTGCTACAGTCACTCCTTCAGCTACTCCCGTTACTCTCAGCGACAACAAGAGGAAATGGGAGGGGGATTCAAGCAAAGCATCAGTTTCGGTTCAGTCCCAGAATCAGCAGCGAAAGACTGACAACTATCAAAGCCCTAACCAGCAGTCGTCAGGTAGCCACAGGCAGGGTGGATATCGCGGAAATCTTCCAAAGTGCAACAACTGCAACAGGCACCACAACGGCCAGTGTACCAAGGGTCGTTGCCAAAGATGCCTCAAGATGGGTCACGAGGCCAAAGACTGTAGAAGCCTTCGTCCTGCGAACCAAAATCAGCAGCAGCCTCACGCTCAGCCTAACCAACAACAGGGCAACAAGGGATGCTACAATTGTGGTGCTGAAGGCCACATCAAGAGACACTGCCCACAGCTCAACAGGAACCAGAACAACAACAACAACAACAACAACAACCAGGGCAACGGCAACAACAACGGAGGAAATAACAACGGCAACGAAGCTCGGGGTCGTGCTTTTGTGCTAGGTCGAGGTGACGCAGTGAACGATCCCAACGTTGTTATGGGTAAGTTTCTCCTCGACAATATTTACGTTATTGTTTTGTTTGATTCGGGTGCGGATACAAGCTATATGTCTGTGAAAATGTGTCAACTGCTAAAACGTGCACCAACACTTTTACCCACCAAACATGTAGTAGAGTTAGCTAACGGTAAAAGTCTAGAAGCCACGCACGTAGTTCAGGGTTGTAATCTTATCTTAGCTGGTCAAGCCTTCTCTATTGATCTCATTCCCATAGTTTTGGGAAGTTTCGACGTCGTGATTGGGATGGATTGGTTATCCCAACACCAGGCAGAAATTTTATGCAGCGAGAAGATCATTCGTATTCCACGTTCTGGTCAAGAACCTCTCGAAGTCCAAGGCGACAAGAGTGGTGCTGTGGTTGGCATCATCTCATTCTTAAAGGCTCAGAAGTGCTTACGTAAAGGTCACACAGCCATTTTAGCTCTTGTTTCAGACGCATCAGTAAAGGAAAAGAAATTGGAGGATATACCAGTCGTACGTGACTTCCCTCAAGTGTTTCCTGAAGATTTACCTGGCTTACCGCCTCATCGTCAGGTTGAATTTCAGATCGAGCTCGCTCCAGGAGCAGCACCCATAGCTCGCGCGCCATATCGTCTAGCTCCATCAGAATTGGAAGAATTGTCAAAGCAGCTACAAGAGCTCTTGGAAAAGGGCTTCATTCGTCCAAGCTCTTCGCCTTGGGGAGCTCCAGTACTATTCGTGAAAAAGAAAGACGGTACGTTCAGGATGTGCATCGACTACCGTGAACTCAACAAGGTGACGGTGAAGAACCGTTATCCTCTTCCACGCATAGACGACTTATTCGACCAGTTGCAAGGGTCGTGTTACTATTCGAAGATAGACCTAAGGTCAGGGTATCATCAGCTGAGAGTCCGGGATGAGGACATCTCTAAGACAGCATTCAGAACTCGCTATGGTCACTACGAGTTCTTGGTTATGCCGTTCGGACTTACGAACGCACCTGCAGTATTCATGGATCTTATGAACAGGGTGTGCAAACCCTATCTCGACAAGTTCGTCATTGTTTTCATCGACGACATCCTGATTTACTCCAAGAGTCAGGAGGAGCACGAGCAGCATCTTCGCCTTATTTTGGAACTCCTTCGAAAGGAACAGTTGTACGCCAAGCTTTCAAAATGCGACTGCTGGCTTCGTGAAGTCCACTTCTTAGGCCACGTGGTAAACAAGGATGGGATTCACGTCGATCCATCCAAGGTAGATTCGATCAGAAACTGGCCTGCACCGCGAACGCCAACGGAAATACGCCAATTTTTGGGTTTGGCAGGCTACTACAGACGGTTTATTAAAGACTTTTCAAAGATCGCGCAACCACTTACACTACTGACATAGAAGGGTGTCACCTACCGTTGGGGCAACACGCAGGAAACTGCTTTTCAGTATTTAAAGGATAGGCTTTGCAGCGCACCTATTCTTTCATTGCCAGAGGGCACAGAAGACTTCGTGGTGTATTGTGATGCATCCATTCGGGGACTTGGATGTGTGTTAATGCAACGCGACAAGGTTATCGCTTACGCCTCTCGTCAACTCAAGGTTCATGAACGCAACTACACGACGCACGATTTAGAGCTGGGAGCTGTTGTTTTCGCGCTTAAGATATGGCGACACTACCTGTACGGTACCAGGTGCACGATTTACACCGATCACAGGAGTCTCGAGCATATTCTTAAGCAGAAGGATTTGAACATGCGTCAACGAAGGTGGGTTGAGTTACTTAACGATTACGAATGCGCTATCAAGTACCATCCAGGCAAAGCCAATGTTGTGGCTGACGCTCTTAGTCGAAAGGACACCTTACCGAAGCGCGTGCGAGCGCTACAGCTTACGATTCAGTCTAACCTTCCAGCACAGATACGAAATGCTCAGGTAGAAGCATTGAAGCCTGAAAACGTCAAGGCTGAAGCCTTACGCGGCTCACGACAACAAATGGAACAAAAGGAAGACGGCGCCTACTATGTAACGGGCCGGATTTGGGTCCCTCTCTATGGCGGTTTACGCGAACTTGTAATGGATGAGGCTCACAAGTCTCGCTACTCGGTACATCCAGGGTCGGATAAAATGTACCACGACATCAGCACTACTTATTGGTGGCCTAGCATGAAGGCCCACATCGCTACGTACGTTGGAAAATGTTTGACCTGTGCGAGAGTCAAGGTCGAATACCAGAAACCAGCTGGTCTACTTCAGCAGCCTAAGATACCACAATGGAAATGGGAAGAAATTTCCATGGATTTTGTTACAGGCTTACCTAGATCTCAGCGTGGGAACGATACAATATGGGTCATAGTTGATCGACTCACCAAGTCTGCACACTTTCTACCGATTAAGGAAACGGACAAGTTCTCCACTCTCGCAGACGTCTATCTTAAAGAAGTTGTTTCGAGGCACGGAGTGCCCATCTCTATTATTTCGGATCGCGATGCACGATTCACGTCAGAGCTTTGGCAAGCAATGCACAAATCTTTCGGCTCACGATTAGACATGAGCACAGCATATCATCCTCAGACGGATGGGCAGTCTGAGCGAACGATCCAAACACTTGAAGACATGCTTAGGGCATGCGTTATCGATTTCGGCAACGGCTGGGAAAAGCACCTCCCATTGGTGGAGTTTTCGTACAATAACAGTTACCATACCAGCATTCAAGCCGCTCCATTCGAGGCATTATACGGACGTAAATGCCGGTCACCTCTCTGTTGGGCAGAGGTGGGGGATAGTCAGATTACGGGTCCAGAGATTGTAGTGGACGCCACAGAAAAGATAGCACAGATACGACAACGCATGGCGGCAGCACGCGACCGTCAGAAAGCCTACGCGGACAAGCGTAGAAAGCCTTTGGAATTTCAGGTCGGAGACCGGGTATTATTGAAAGTTTCACCCTGGAAGGGTGTGGTACGTTTTGGCAAAAGGGGCAAACTGAATCCGCGGTACGTCGGACCATTCGAAATCATCGAAAAGATTGGAAAAGTAGCCTACAAGCTGAAACTACCAGCTGAACTCGGAGCAGTTCACAATGTCTTTCATGTGTCAAACCTAAAGAAGTGCTTATCGGATGAAACCCTCATCATTCCTTTTAAGGAACTCACTATCGACGAGCGGTTGCAGTTCGTCGAGGAACCAGTAGAAATCACGGACCGGGATGTGAAGGTCCTCAAAAACAAGAGAATCCCTCTTGTTCGAGTTCGTTGGAACTCCAAACGTGGTCCAGAGTACACCTGGGAACGCGAAGACAGGATGAAAGAAAAGTACCCCCAGTTATTCGAAACTAATGCTACCACTACTGAGGCTGAAGCTACTACTTCGGTATTTCGGGACGAAATTCCAGATCAACGGGGGGAGGATGTGACACCCCAGGAAAACCAGTGAATGCTATAACTTACCTAGCTTCCTCAGTGAGTGCATACCAAATTTCGGGACGAAATTTCCAATTAGTTGGGGATAATGTGACAACTCGAATTCTAGACCTACTTTGTGAACCGTATGTGAATATGTTATGCTTTACGAGATTTAATTTATATGAATGTTACGTGTTACGTGTCTAAGATGTTATGTTTTGTGAACCGAACATTAGATTGAAGCTCACAACTTTTGCGGCCCACACCCTTTGACTCGAGACCATGGCCCAAGTGAGGGGCTTCGGCCCACTCTACTCTACGTATATGTACACATACACATCTTAGGGTTTTAGTTTTTACAACCTTTGCAACCACAAAGCAACACACACACAAGCTCTCTCTCTCTCTCTCTCGGAACCGGCGACCACATCTCCATCCTTAAAGCTCTCGGCCCGATTCTTGTTTTCATCTCGGTTAGTATATCGTTTGATGTTGTGTATGTTTACTAGGAATGTTATTACACAACCGATTAAGGTTCATGCTAGTAATCAAAACTGGATCTATGTATTGCTTTCGATGATGTGTGTTGATGTGCTGAATTATAATCGGATAGTAGGCTGATGTTAATTCTGATTCTAATCGATCCATGTATGTGTTAATCGGTTAGGGTGAATGATAGGTCTGCATGATTTAAACCAAACAAATAATATATAACTGATTGCTATATGTTTGATTATGAACCGGTTGCATGTTTGCTTGAAGATGATTTCACTGTTCTTAGTGGATATGAATGCTCATGATCGCTGATTAACTATTGTTTTGGAAATTGATTGTGATTGATCTGAATTGTGAAACTGCCTAAGTTGTTTGCTAGAATCACGGAAGGATTGTTGCAGGAATTATGGTAACCAGTTACACACACGGTTGCGACTCGGTATCACTCATTGCGAGTCGGAACCCCACTCGAGACCACAACAGCACAAGTCGAGACCATGGTTGCGAGTCCAGTTGCGACTCGTAACCGGACCATGATGAACCGAAACCACGGTTGCGAGTCCCGTTGCGACTCGTAACCGGACCTTAACAACTCGAGACCAGCTCCGATTGCGACTCGAGAACATCACCGTTACGAGTCCCGTTGCGACTCGGGACCTCCTCGTTGCGACTCGAGACTAGCTGCACGTACTCTGTTTTGGGCCTACACTGTCACGAGCCCAATCTTATGACTATTATGTTATTGGACTGCTTATCTGTTTGGGCCGACAGGATATTTGGGCTGTTTGTATTTCGGGCTTAGACACTAAATCGCACATGAATGTTAATGCTATGCTCTTACCAGTTCACATGCATACGTAATTCTTGCCATGATTATATGTGTATACATACGTGTAGCTTATACGTGCAATAGTTGAGTACGAACCTAACTTGCATAAGTAACCATGATAGGACGTGGTTGATCCCTTACTTGTATACTTGAGCATTTTACTGTCTGCCGAGCAAACCCAGGTGAGTTCACACTCCTACTAAGGCATGGGATTCCCGGGTCGTGGGAATGGGATAAAGGTTACCATTGACTAAGAACGTACATATGCTTTCCTAGACTATCACCTACCATGATCCTCGGATGTCAGGACGGTTCCGTAGGTTAGAATAACACCTACGTGGTCATATGCCAATCACTGCCTCGGATGTCAGGCACGCACGTAAAACCTACGTGTACGCATTACTTACTTCTATCCTCGGTACAAAGGATACGTACGTGAAACCCACGTACACCCCCGCGTCTCCTATCCTCGGTTGTGAAGGATACGTGCGTAAAACCTACGTACACCCCATACGCGCTACTGTTCTCGGAAGAAGAACAGGGATGATACGAGTAGTTGATACGAATAGTCTAGTGGTCACATAACATGGGAAGCCCCCACCTATACAACTTACTATCGGCCCAGTAGAGCCACCCATTACTTACTGTTACGCACTTACTTACTGTGAACTCGCTCAACTAGTTTGTTGATCATTCTGTTGCATGCCTTGCAGATCGTTAGGTACATGGAGCTTGCACAAAGAGGAGCCGGTCGTTGTGGACAAGGATCGTATTGCTTTGTTAGACACTTATGACATTTCAGTATTTTTAACTTGGGTTTACAACAATGCTTCCGCTACTTAAACAATACTTGGTTTTGAAACATCGATCATGTCATGATGAACTATTTTAATGACTTTTATTATTATTAAATGCTATGTTTGATATGATTGATGGCTTGATCCTGGTCATGTCACGCTCCCAAACGATGGTACTCCGCGTGTGGGATTTTGGGGGTGTGACACAGAACCTCATCAAGCGGATGAAGATGTAAATATGAATCCTGTGGCAGAAGAACATCATGCTGAAATCTCACATATGGGAGAAACAAGTGCATAACACTCTAAACTTAATATTGTTCATAATTTTGAGAGTGATTCTGATGGCACTGTTTTTGAAAGACAAGATGTGAGTAGAACTAAAGACCCATTTTCTGAATCAGATTCTGAGGAGGAAAATGTGGTGGCAACAGGTGGAGATTAGTCCACTGATCAAGGATACCTGGTTGAGAAAATTAAGAGTTTCTCAACAACTCATGGAGAACCTGAAAAGGTTCAAGGATATGAGGAAAACCCGAACTTGAATGATTTTCAATTTTCTGGTGAGGGTATAGACGGTATGGAATATTTCAATCCTCTTAACCTCAGAACAACAGAGAATGTGTTTTCTGCTGGTGTTAAAGGTAGAACATCTGTTGTTCCTCCTATTACCCAAGAACACCAATCTATGTCAACTGAGCAACTACACAAGGAACTTGAAGACATAACTGCTGTTTGTACTGAGAAAACAGCCACAGAAGGAAAACTTGATCTGATACTGGAAGAGATCAGAAATCAAAAGTTAGATATCAAAGTTCTATCAGAAACAGTCAAAGCTGTGCAGAAACAAACAGAAGAAAACACTGCAGCCCTGAACAAACTACAAGAGTCATCAGAAAACAGAGAGAGCTCATCAGAATTCAAGAAAGCTCATAAAGAACTGCAAGAAATCAAGAAACAGATGGCTGAGGTTGCAAGTGCAGGGAAAGCTCAAGTTCAGGAAGAATCCTTGAAGAAATTCAGTTCCTCAGAGCCAACAACAGCAGCATGGCTGAGGCTTTTGAAAAGCTGGTGGTGGAATTGACTGCACAGAAAAAATCAAGATAAACTGGAGCTTCAGAGAATGAAGAAATAAATACTCAAACTCTTGCTAATATTCATCCGTTAGTAAAGAGATTGCAGTACAATGTTGCCAGACTGGCAAAAGTTGATTTTCATGAACTAAAAGCTCCAATTCCACAAGAAAAACCAGCAGGAGAGCCAGAAACTCCTCAACAAAAATTCAAACAACCAGAAGTCACTCAACAAGATCCAACCAAACAAGCAGAAACTCCAACATCAAAACAGAAGTTACCCATGGGTCCTCCTCCAAGCAAGCCAAAGTTACTCATGGGTCCTCCTCCAAATATTCCAAAATCAGACACATCAAAGGTGTCAGTGCAAGGAGTTGTTCCAGTTCAATCATCTTCCACAGCTATCACAGGAGAAACAAAATTCAACATAAAGTTGGATACAAAAGAGAAGAGAAGAATGGAACATGAAGTAACATCCTCAAAAAGACCAAGAAAAGTGATTGGAGAAGATTCAGATGGAAAACTCAGAGAATTTGAAGTGCTGAAAGATGATCTACATACAATTATGTACCCTGAAGAACACTTGAAGCACCAATATTGGAACAAACAAGAAGACAAACTAGAAAGACCACTCTCTCCATTCAGCAAAAATATTGTTGAACTCAGAGATGGAGGAAATTTGGAAATGTTTCACAAACCAGTCACAAATCCAATAGTTTCTGTTGAAAAGATCATCACTATCAATGTTGCAGGAGGTATATTAGGTACTGGTGGACAGAACAAATACACCCTGATCAGAAAAGATAACAGTGGTACAATTGTTACTGATGCAAACCTGGCTGATGATCTTCACCCAATGAGTTTAGTAAAGTTGAAACAGCTTATTGATAATGACAGAAGTTCTGCAGTTGTGATCAGAAGAGCTCTTGACAGTATCAAGAAAGCAGGAGAAAAGTTATATCAGAGGGCTGCACTGACAGATTTTGATCTGTGTATAAACTTTGAATATAGCAAAAAGGTACTAACTCCTCCTCCTAACAACACCATTCCAACTAAAATTCCTCTCAACAAAGTAAGAACTGGAGCTATTTTTGACAAACCAGAAATATGTGTGGTTTTCAAAAATGCCTATGATGAGAAAGCTCTGTTCAGAGTCAGTGAAATATACAGGTATTCTAATCAAACTCTGAAATATATAAAGAATTGCATGAATGAGAAACAAGAGCAGCTCAAGAAAAAGGGGAAGAACAATGAACAACTGAGGAAGGCAATTGAAAATGACATAGATAAATGGATAGAAGCCAGAGGATGGTACAAAGAACTTTACAAGACAACTCAAAAGGCAATTGACCACAAGAAAAGGCTGAAACCAGGAGACAAGTACAGAAGTGCTGTGAAGATCAATTGAAGAAATCATGAGTTTAAATTTCTGTATTTAAGAACAATACTTTATTTCTGTTTATTTCGAACAATGGTTGGTTTGATTCTGTTTTATGTTTCTAAATTTGGTTGCTTGAACTTTCTTTTAAGGATTATTTGAAGTATGTTTATGTTTGATGTAGATAGTTCATTTTCTTACAATACTTAGGGGGAAACTATTAGGAAACTTTGTTTGTAAGTATTGAAGAAAATCAGATTCAACTTGATCTATGAAGAAGATAACAGTCCTGAAGATCACAATAAGAAGAAGAAGATCGGATAGGACAACTGAAAAGAACAACATCTGCTTCAAAGTATCATGAGTTGATCAAGAGCTGAAGAAGATTATCAGAGAAGGTCTTTCTGATGGATCTGATGATATTTCTGATGAAATATCATCAGTTTCTGACGATTCTGATCATCAGATTTTTTGATGATTTGTTCACCAGAATTTCTGATGAAGTGGTTCATCAAAAATTCTGATGAATGCCCCACTTATCTAAAAATCAGCTCTATCCTGCCATAATAACCGAAGCAAGTTGACATTATTGGATATCATGATGACAAAGGCCACTTGATAATTGGATTCAATGAATATGTCAAGAAGCTACTTTATGCAGGGAATAATGCATGAATAAACAAATGTTTATTCATGTATTCAGCCGTCTATAAATAGAAGGCTCATCAAGCAGAGAATAATGAGTTAAGCTTAGCATTCAATACATGCTACAAACTCCATTGTCCTTTCACCCTCGAAATTCAAGTATTCATTTGTAATAGATAATAATCTTACAATCACCTTGTAAACCAATTTGTTTCAAAGTGATATAAACTTGAAAATTATGTAGGTCTTGTTTCTTGAAAGTCTGGTTTCTATTTCCGCACACTATTTTCACATCTATTGAAATCACTTGCCATATTACGTGAGAAGAAGCTTTTAAGTCCAAACTGGGACCAACAAGCTGGTTATTATCGTCGTTTCATTTCTAACTTCTCGAAAATCACGGTTCCTCATACCTCCTTGACTCAAAAAGAGAAACCTTTTGTTTGGGGTCCTAAACAAGAGGAGTCTTTCCAAACGCTAAAGGACATGCTTTGCAACGCTCCTATCCTTGCACTTCCTGATGGTAACGACGACTTTGTCGTGTATTGCGATGCTTCAAACCTTGGCCTTGGTTGTGTCCTTATGCAACAAGACAAGGTTATCGCTTACGCGTCAAGGCAACTCAAAATACATGAGAAAACTACACTACGCACGACCTTGAACTTGGCGCAGTTGTTTTTGCCTTGAAGATATGGCGACACTACCTATATGGTACTAAGTGTGTAGTCTTCACCGACCATAAGAGCCTTTAGCAAAACTTCAATAAAAAAGAACTGCACATGCGTCAACGTCGTTGGGTAGAGTTATTAGATGACTACGACTGCGAAATTCGCTACCATCCAAGTAAGGTGAGTGTAGTAGTCGACGCGCTTAGTCGTAAAACTCATGTCAAGGGTATTCGTTGTCTCCAACTCGTCAACGATATTCAAAACCGTATTCATGAAGCTCAATACGCGTCTGTTAATGAGGGTAACCTCTACAACGCGATGCAATGTGGTGCTGAAGAGAGTCTTGTAACCAAATCCGATGGTATTTTATATCATCTCAATTGCATTTGGATTCCTAATCATGATAACCTTCGAGATTTTCTGATGAAGGAGGCACACAAATCGAGGTATTCTATTCACCCTGGTGCTTCTAAGATGTGCCACGATATGCGTACGTCCTATTGGTGGCCTGGAATGAAGAAAGATATCGCCACCTTCGTTTCGAAATGTCTCATTTGTTCAAAGGTTAAAGGTGAACACCAACGTCCCTCTGGCTTGCTTGAAGAACCAGAAATTCTTGTCTGGAAATGGGAGAGCATAGCGATGGATTTTATCACCAAGCTTCCTCGTACTTCGTCTGGTCATGACAGTATTTGGGTGATCATTGACCGATTGACCAAATCCGCCACTTTCTCCCCATTCGTGAAGATTTCAAAGTCGAGAGATTGGCTCGTATCCACACGGATGAAATCATTTGTCGTCATGGTATCCCCATTGGCATCATATCTGATCGTGATGGTTGTTTTACGTCTCGTTTTTGGCAAACTTTTCAATCCTCCATGGGTACTCTTCTTAACCTTAGCACCGCTTTTCATCTTCAGTCTGACGGACAAACCAAGCGTATTATCCAAACTCTAGAGGATATGCTTCGTTGATGCGTAATCGATTTTGGTGGCAACTGGGATGTGCACTTACCTTTGATCGAATTCTCGTACAACAACAGTTATCACGTGAGTATTCAAATGGCACCTTTCGAGGCATTGTATGGTCGTAAGTGTCGTTCGTCTATTTGTTGGCATGAGATCGGAGAAGCTCAAATCACCGGTCCTGGTGTGCGTTAAGCGTGATATGATTTTATTAATATTTTGAGAACATTTTACGCATTAGTCAAGTTTTAAATTTATAAAACATGATTTACAAACACTAAACACACACTTGGGCAAGTGCACCCATCGCGAGCGTAGTATAGTGTTGGTAAGATACCGAGGTCGTCCAAGGACACAAGAGTTTTTAATACCGGTTTATCGTCAACGTCTAATCAATCTAAATTTTTTGAGAAAAGTTTTGAAAGATGAAAATAAAACTAAAAATGGAAAGATAAATAAAATGAAAGACAAATAGACAAGATAGAATCACTTGGATCCAAATCATCTTTAATGTATCCTTTGATGATTTTCGCACTTTTGGACTCTTTAAGAGATTATCTTAGTTATAGTAGTAGGCCCCTCTTTTGAAGGTGACGTTACCCTCAACCTAGTGGTTTGAGTGAGCAGGGATACAATCCCAAAGGGTCGGAATATTGAAAGACAATTAAGTAAGTTATTATTGAAAAAAGTAGTAGGCCCCTCTTTTGAAGGTGACGTTACCCTCGGCTAAGTGGTTTGAGTCAGCAAGGATACAATCCCAAGAAGCCAAGTTAAAGTATTAATAGTAGTTTACATATGAGGGGTTCAAGCTATTCGCACCCCCCACCATCCAATATCGTTGGGCATTGAGGGAGGTCCTAGTAAGCTTGAACCAAGTCCTTGCAGGATCTATACACTAAACGAGATAAGAACTTTACCAAACCACCCTCCTAACCCCCTTCCAGGTGTTAACGCGCTTTATATAAACTGTAAAGACACGAATGAGCAAATCAATGACATCATGAAGAAATAGTAAAGAAAACTCACTTTCAACATAAGAAACTAGTTATTAAAGTCATTAATACAAACCTAATTAAAAAGTGCCGAAAGATTAAAAATCAAAAGTAATACATTAAAGACTTGTCTTCACCAAGTGATGTAAGAGATTAGCCAAACATGGCCTTTGATTGACAAGAACTCTTACGATCAATCTTGGATCCCAAGACTACTACACACTCTAAAGATGATAAATGGATGATGGTGGTGGGTGTTGGTGTTGGTGTTGTAGTGATGGTGGATTGGTGGCAAAGTGGGAGAGAAGTGGTTTACCAAGGGATGCCTTTGAAGTGAACCAAGCACCCCTATTTATAGAAAGAACAAAGCCCTAGCCACGATCCTGTGTCCAGTGGGCACGATCCGTGGCCATCCTTCTTCTCTTCATTCATTTAATGCAATTATCAGCAGAGGGCCCCACACGACCCCGCGTCTTCTCGGCACGGCCCCGTGGTCAACTCTTCCCTGTACTATCAAGATTCTGCAAATCTAAGAGTTGACCATGCCCCGTGGAAAGCTGGGCACGGCCCCGTGGTGGGCGTAGAAGCTTCTGCAGAGTTTGTCTTGTTGTGCAGGGTCTAACCATGTCACACCCTGACTTTTGCGGAAGCGTGATTATGTGTAACTTGCTTAATATCATTGCATTCAACCATAACAAACAACTACATGATAAAACCAAGATGTTCAACCATAGATAGCTTTGAAAACATTACATGCAACCTTGTTTTAAATCCAAAAACACAGACTTCGCGTTCAAAATACAAAACCAGCAAGTTTTAAATTCCATAAGGACTTCACAAAAGACACTAATAACTAGGTTTTGCGCTATGTATCTTATCCAAGATAAAATACATAACCCAAATCCCTTTGACATCGGATGACATCTTTTATTATAGACATGACTTGAAAACTTCAACGCCCGCCAGATCCATACTTAGCTTCCTGAAATACATGTAGTTTAAAAACATCAAAAAAAGTTGAGCAAGTTCATGTGTTTAGTGTGTGAGCTCGAATAAACTTTGTAATCATTATAAGTAAGTATGTATTTTTAAACCCTGGTATGAAAGCAAACAAGGAAACATATCGTTAATGGTTTGCAAGGCCATTAATATGTGTGACGTGATGCAGGAAGGCTCAAACCTAGCAGATTTTGCACCGGGCTTCCGGCTGTAAGACATAGTCACCTCATGGGCCAAACCCCGGTCCACATGGGTGGGGCTCGCTACACCCAAATAGATCTATCACTCAAGTCCCTCGGTCCTGATTAATGGTCTTAAGCGTTATACCCACCACTCACATGTTCAAGCAGTACATTCCTTAGCTAACCATACCATGTATAAACATTTGTAATCAATTTATAACATGTACTTCATGCCCGAAGTTATAAACCAAAAACAGTTAAAGAAAAAGGGGGACATGAACTCACAGTTTTGCATTCTTCAATTCAATCCGACGTAACACACAGCTGATACTCGTTCACACGACTCCCTACAAACGTACTACGGTTTATTATACGAGCGGGCCGTGCCTTGACTTAGTATTAATTAGTGTCTTTGAGTTACGTTTCTTTGTGTCCTTAATATTATTCCAAGTTATATAATTATTTGTTAAAATAATAAATATTTTAACTTAATTTATATTTATTTAATTTTTGGAGTATTAGTTAAAATATATATTCTAACTTGACACAATCTATGTATTTGTACATGTAAAAACTTCCCAAGGATGGGTGTATTTATATTCGTATTCTTATACTTGTATATTTTTTCCAAGTATCGGATGGCGTATTCCGGTGTATATTTATACGTACGAGAATATGTATTTTATTGCGTTTATTATCTCATACTTAATTTTTGTGTTAACTTTTCCAGAATAATATAAAAATACATCAATATATATTCCCAAAACATATATTTTAAGAAATATTACATAGAAAAATTACGTAAAATTTTTCCCTTGGCAAAAATATTTATAAACTTCATATAAGTCTCAAAAATAATATATTTTCAAGTCTAATGTAGAAAATATATATAAACTTATTTTTCACCCAAAAATAATGTATTTCTTGTTTATTTAAGAAAATATATATTTTTTCCCAAAAATAATATATCTTCTAATATTTCCAAGAAAAATATATATTTTTATTTACCAAAAATTAATATATTTTCTTCTTGTAAAAATTATGATATATCTTTGTAGTAATTGTATAAATCATATTTTTGTTCTCTTGGTGTCCAAAATACCATTTATCAAAATATACTTATGAATTAAATTCCGGAATATTTATGTGAGTTATATTCCTTGCTCGGTTGTCCAATATTTTGTGTACAAATTATATATTTATATTCTTGGAATTTTGGTAATATTTTGGATTGTAATTTTCTTGGTATTTTGGTGAGTTATATTATTTCAAGTCCTAATAATATAACTAATACACATAATATACAAATAATCACACACATGGTGACTTCTAAATATATATTTCCTAAATACATATTTAGTCACTTTTATTTACAAAAACCAACCTCCAATATTTATAATTTTTATAACAAAAATCATGGCAAACTTTATATAAAAGTTCATGGTTTAAAATATACTTGGAAATATTTGTTTAAAAATATTTTTCTAAGTGATTAATTTTTAGAAAAAATTTGCCATAGTTTCCCCTAAAAATGGAGGTTTCCATGCTTTTAAAGCATATCATTTTCTTTTGTAAATCAACATAATCAACAATAAACCAATCAACACTTACCAATTTGCCAAAATCAAGCATAAATTACTACTTTATGAACTTGAAAGTTTACAAAAATTTGTAGTAACTTACTAGTGTGTTTAGTGGGCTTAGTTACCCTTTAAAGTGTGGTTATTTATTTAAAAACATCATTATTGAAGAAGTTAGTTCTTTACAACTTGTAAATAAATTTTCTAAAAATATTTCTTCTTGAGTTTTTCTTGTTAAATATGTATTCTACACTTGATTAACCACCAAAAATATGGTTAATTTCTTTAAGAACCAAGCTTATGTAAATCTTGTATTTTTAACTTGGTTTCTTGAAAAATCATTCTTGAAATCATAGATTTACAATACTTTACACTTACTTTGATCATCATTTTACAAGAATAACAATTTACACTTCAAGTTCATGATTTACACAAGGATGATCTATTGATCTACAACATAATCATCCTCTCATCTTGCTAGATTATGTCTTTAATCACCATCTAGCAAGATCACATGATGATTAACATCAATAACATGAGCAATCAACAATCAACAAGCATAACAACACTTAAACAACATCATTTCTTATGATTTTAGTCTTATGTTTAAGTTTCATGTTCAAGATTCATAGTGTTCTTCAAGATTAACAACTTATACCATCTTTTAACCAATTTAAGAAGATGTAAAATAGAGTGTAGATGATCTTACTACTAGCTCAAGGCTAGGGATGATCACAAGATGAAAGAGAGGTGGATAAAAGCTTGTATGAGAGGTCCTTCAACTTCCAAGGGTTCCTAGCTTACTTATACACCTTCTTACACCTTTGTATATGTGTGGATTGGATGAAGAATGATTGATGATGATGGTGGTGCTTGGGGGTGCTCTCGGCCGTGAGCAAAGAGGGAGAGAGAAGAAGAGTGAGGGTGTTGAGTTTGTGAAGAAATGAGAGGTTATGATCCTTAGGTTGTTCTTATAATACTTCAACACATGAAAATCTAATGTGTATTATGTCTTGAAAGTGGAGACATGATCCAATTTTATAAACAAATAAGATCACATGTGGGGGCCACAAGTTGGCCGAGAATAGGTGGGGGGTCTAGACTAGGTTGCAACTCTTAGTTAGTTTGGTTAGTTGAAATCTTAGTATATTAGTTAGGTGATTAGTTACTAGATGTTTATATAGTGTGTTATGGTGTTCGGGGATCATAACTAGCTTGGTAATGTTAAAACAATGCTTCTAGTGAAAATTTGGTGTTTCAGGTAGTGTCCTGTTGGTTACCGGTTCGTTAGGGTGCTAAACTATGCAGTTTAGTGTGCTTTATGTTACTTTTTGTGACAGTTTTGATTCCCGACAATTAGGAAAGTATTCTGGACCATTTAACCATATTTCTGCATGATATTAAGTTGTTTAAATGCTGAATTTTGCTGAATTCTACAGTTTTTGTGAGTTTTAGGCACTTTCTGGCACTTAAACTATCACTAGGAAGACAGTTTTGTGATCCTTACTTCCCTACACACTATACTAGTGTAACCCTTGGTCTCTAGCTAATTCTATTTCTCAATACCATGTCTGTCTATGTACTGAACTCCGTCAGCATTTTTCTGATTTGTCTGATAACTGTGCTATCTTTGTTTCGTGCATCATTTGAATAAATAAAGTGTTGCATGCAATAATGATATGACATTTGCAATATATGATGCACATGTACATATGATAACAGTAATCAGATAGTATTCATGTCATAAATCATAAATCAGCACAGTCATTAAGCACTAATTACTGTTTAATAATTGTACGGATACATGCAAATTTGACAGTTGTCACAGACCACGCCCCATGCCCAGATGGGCATGGCCCCGTGGTCAGTTTCTGTCTTCTTTTTTTTTTCTTTGGGAATGCTGCCGAGGGGTCGGGCATGTCACGTTATTCCTTCTTCTTTTATTTATGTTGGTTTTGGCTGCTTATTTGTTCCTTTTGTTCATTTAACCTCCTTTAGTCCTGTAAATTTAAAAGGAAGAAAGAAACACGCTTTTTCCAACATTAATACTAAAAAGGGTTGGTTTTATGCCTCAGTTGATGTAATTTATACGTTGCATTTTGCACACATCAGTCCCGAGCTTATACAAGAGACGACGAACGAGATTTTATAGGTTCGAGACAACTTGCTGAAAGCCCGAAGCCGACAAAAGAGTTACGCTGACAAGCGTCGCAAACCTTTGGAATTCGAGATAGGTGACTTTGTACTTCTCAGGGTATCCCCTTGGAAGGGTGGGGTTCGTTTTGGTAAGAAAGGAAAACTCGCACCTCGCTACGTAGGTCCTTTCAAGATTCTCGAAAGGATTGGCAAGGTTGCGTATCGACTGGACCTACCTAAAGAACTCAACAACGTTCATCCTGTCTTTCACGTCTCAAACTTGAAGAAATGTCTAGCTGAAGAAGGACTTCAAGTTCCACTTGAAGATCTTCAAATCAACGAGACATTACACTTCGTGGAGAAACCTTTCGAGATCATGGACCGAGGAGTCAAGCAATTGAGGCGCAGTCGAATTCCTATTGTCAAGATTCGATGGGAAGGAAAACATGGCACTGAGTTTACTTGGGAACTCGAAAGTGATATGAAGACCAAGTATCCGCACATGTTCATTGCATCTTCCTAAATTTCGGGACGAAATTTCCTAAAGGATGGGAGATTGTAACGCCCGGCTTTTTGTAACTTTCCTTAATTAGAAAGGTTGTCTTGTATTTTTATTTTTAAAAGCTTGTATTCCTTGTAATCGTCTTTTCGTTGCATCATTGTAAAATCTGAGAGTTGGATCATAATAAAATTCGTTATTTCATACAAATTTTGTCTTATTTAATTTGTGCATGCTTATACGTTAAATTCGTTATACATGTAATACATTATTCGTGATTCTTGTAATCGTGTAACAAACTTGCAAATACGTGTCTTGCATACTTAACTTATACGCTTTCATCCATGTTTATACATCTTTAATCATTACAATGATTATTCATGCTTATTCATATGTTAAAGTTACATAAAACCACCTTATAATATGCCTTTTATACTTAAAACACCTCGAAACACAACATATATGAAACTATAGGGACTAAACATGACAAAAATCAAACTAATACCTCGGAAAAGGTGGCTCACAGCCCCCACCCCTTCTCTCCCGCGCCTTGCCAGGGAGTTGGATTCACAGATTGTTGTTAACAGCCCTTGCATTGGTTAATATTGTGTTTGTTAAGTTGTGTTTCTTGCATTTATTTACCACCTAACTCAACCTAACCTCAACTATAAAACCTAGCTCATTCCCACACTTCTTCCATTTTAAAAACACCTCATTCTCACTCTCAAATCACTCTAAATCAGTAGCAAATCTCAGTTTAAAGTCAGAAACTTCTAAGTGCAAAAGTGAGTTCAATCTCACCTTTCTTCTACCTTTCTTCACTTATTCTTACTCAACAAAGTATGGAACACTTCTAGAAGTGTTTCCACAAGTTTTCCATGGAAAACCAAGGTGGAACATCACCATATTGAGGTCCAACTTTCTGTTTTTGAAGAAAACTTTATAAAACATTCTTTAAACTTGTGTTTTTCTTCAACAAACCTATGTTCTTATGCTTCTAATCAAGCCTATGATTAGTGAGCCTAAACAAGGTTGTTTCATATAAAATCGGAGATGTTATATCACTCCAAATTTTCTGTTTTGTAAGGGTTTTAACCTACAAGTGTTGTATCCACCAAGCTTATTCTTGAAATAAGACTTGTGTTGGATGTGTGTGATTATTTGGAAGCCTTGGTTTCCTACCTTCAATCCACCACCTCACTTGATGATTTGTCCCTTGAGTAGTTAGTTCAATTCATTTTCATTTTCATTTTTATTATATTCATGACCATCCTTGTTGTTCTTGTAACAACTTGTGCATTGGTGAATCTACAAAGGAGGTCTTAAAAGAAGGATTATCCTCCTACCTCCATGCATGACTTATATGAAATCCTTGAAATACTTGTTGGAATATAATTATACAATACACTATATAGAATATATATATAATATACATAATAACCGAACCCTTGATGATAATCAAATGATTATTCGTCAAGGTACTAAGTTACGTCATCTAAATACTTAGTTTCTCGTTACGATTCTAATGGGCATTTAAACCCATGAAATCATTCTAACCCATACGGGTTTTATAGTGTCAAAAACGAGTATTAAGTACTAGATGTTTATTTTCTTGTATACTTACTTTCGTATATTTAAATTCCAAATCCTAATCCTCCGTTATTATCTGAATACTCACACACCTATGTTTCCTTGTGTAGAAGAAATCAGTGTTCTCCTCCAAACCAACAACTCTTCACGGATTTACAAGTGGAAGCTTGCAAAACCGTGAGTACACTCAACCCGTTTACTTTTAAAACACTTTGGGTTGTAACATGTTAATATACAAAACTCACAAATGCACACTTAAACATGCTTTTATGCTCAATCTGTATACATGCTACTTGTCATACTTAAGTTCATGCTAGATTCATACTTTGTTTCATGTCATTAACTTAGCTAGCCCGAACTTAACATATATAGCGTTATAGGAGTAGCACGCCGCCCGTTGGGGTCTTGTTAAGTCTTTTATTCATAAACTAGTCTCGTTACTTTTGTGGCGAGGGACACTTAATTCTTGTGGACACTTGGGTTTGACATTTAGTATCGCATGCTAGTTTACCTTGTATACAATTACCATATGGATTCAAGAAGATGTTTTTATACTTATGCTATATTATTACAAACTTGTGTACTCGCCAATGCTTTTGCATCGAACCTTTATTTTAAACATGTTACAGGTTGATGTTGATGCCATGATGAATCTAGTAGGGATGACTAGAAACACGCTTAAGATACTAGATTTGAATATGTTTTGTTATGTTATTGTTGTTGTATTTTTTTAATTTTCCATATTGTACTTGTACTTCTTTCGTTGTATTGACAATTTATGTTTATTAATGAAAATCGATTTTGAATTAATTATTGTTGCAAAATAGTATTATGCGTGATGAGCAATCTATTTCGTCTCACTCTGATGATTCGGCCATCGGTTGGGGTGTGACATTGATGAGGAGAAACCAAAGATGACATAGGTTTGTTGGGAAAGAGCCATCAGACCGATTGAAAAAGGAGGGCTCGGGTTGGGTTCATCAAGGGATATGAATGTAAGTCTCCTCTTAAAATGGTGGTGGAGTTTTAAACAAGAAGAGGGGAGCTTATGGCGAAGGTCGATCGCAACCATTCATTATAATGATTTAGCTTGGTCATGTCTACTGATTCGAGCAGGTATAACTGGTGTTTGGAATGGGATATATAAACTGGAAAAGGAGTCAACGATCTCAATGTGCAACATGGGATCTTGGTCAAAGGAGAGGTAAAAAAGGTACTTCGGTTCGGTTTTGGATAGATTTCTTGGCTGGAAATTGTCTCCTACAAGACAAATTTATAGATCTGTTTCTTTTGGAACAACAAAAATCGCCACTGTAGCATCTCGGTTGACATGATGGGTTTGGAAACGGACACCAGTATCTAGCATTAAAAGAGACCAACTGAATCAGCTTAATGCACTCGTCTACGACACAATGATAACAGCGGGTACCGACAAATGGGTATGGGAACCGGGTGCGGACGATGCCTTTTCTGTTGCATCTCGCCGTAACCTCTTCTCGAGGTATTTGATACCTTTCTTCCCCGTTTGACTGGGTAAAATGAATACTGAAAAAACCGAACGTTTCGGATGGCGTGGGTTTCAAGACAGGCTGCTCACTCTTAATGGCTTACACAAACGCAACATCCGTCACTCATCAACACTATGCAGAATTTCTGGTGAGCGTAACGAGGACTCGGATCATCTTTTCATCTCCTGTTATGTTGCTGCAGTTACATGGCACAAGGTTTGCGTGTGCTGCAACATGCCCTAAATCTATGCGTTTAATATGAATGATCTCCATACACTATACAAAAATTTGGCATTCTCAAAAACAAATTATACAAATGACTATTTTGGTGGCATGTTAGGCGATATAGAAGGCATGCAATGATCTAATCTTCTTCGGCAAGCTCGTTTACCTGTCATTTCTTTGTAATTTGTTATTTGTATAAGTAAATTAACATTGTAATATCAAACTTGTTTGTCGTTAATTTTGACAAAGAAATTGATGAAAAAAAACATTGGGCGAAGCGTAACAACACCAAATAGAGCAACTGGGTGAAGTTCACATGCTTGGAATAATATGATTGTATTAATATGTGAATGAAATAGTAGGGTGTGCAATTTGTGTTTATCATCTTGTAAGGCTAAAGGGTGTGGTTGGAGCCCCTTATGGGCTTTATCAGGCCATGTAGGATCCACGTGGCGCCATGTCAGCCTGGGGGCTTTATTATGCCCCCTTTAATTTGCAGGGTGTGGATGGAGCCCCCGTCACGCTTACCTAATTATTTATTTATTTAAATATTTATTTTTTTAAATTAAATGATAATTTTAATAGCTAGAAAATTAAAAAAAAACATAATTTCATTAAAAAAATAAAAAAATTACAAAGTCATTAATAATTTATAGAGAAAAATGCCCGGATAGTCCCTGTGGTTTCGCCTTTTTTCACCTATAGTCCCCAACTTTCTAAAACTACCTGAATAGTCCCCAAGTTTTCATTTTTTGTTCCCGGATAGTCCCTGGGTCTAACTTCAGTTATTTTTCTCTGTTAAAATGATTTGAAATGACAAAAATACCCTTTCCTTAAAAGGCCAAACCATAGGGACTATCTGGGCATCTTCTTCATTTTTATTTATAAAACCCCACCCACCTCTTTGCCACCACCACCACCCACCATCACCCTCCTCCACCCTCCACCATCACTCTCCATCTCCACCCACCTCTTTGCCACCATCTGAAAATGGTTAACACAGCCATCACCATCCCTCTACAGAAGTACCTGCTTAACAATGTACACCTACCAACACAACAAACTGGTTAAACAACCTTAATCCACTTCCAAATCACTGTAGCCGTTTTGTCCTACCCTTCTGTTTTCTTCCCTTCTAAAAACCCACTTAACCTTAATCTGATTCCAAACAGTTGTTTATCATCTTCATTTATAAATGTTAATCAGACATGTCATATTCAGCTCCACTCAACTGATCCATATCACCGTCACCCTCTTGCATACCGTTTTGTTGTTCATCTTCCATATCTATTCTTCCATCGTGTCTAGAATTTGAATTCCTCTCCTGCAAAATTTTGCAATATTAGAATCAACGGAATACGAATTTGAACATCTTCCCCAATTTCTTATCAAACCCTAGCCGGCCACCACCATCATTGGTGGTGGCGGCGCACGACGTAGGAACAGCAGATGGAGAGAGACATCAGAAAGAATGAGAGGGGGCGGTGCGAAGACGGCGGCGACGTTGTGATATCGGGCGGCGTGGTTTCATAGCAGAGGTAGAGAGATATCGAAGAGAGAGTCGGAGATCAGAGATCAGAGAACAGAGAGAGAAGGGGTACCGCTCATTTTTCCGGTAACACCACCGTGGAAGGAGCCGACGACGGTAGCAACGGCGGTGGTGCTTCTCTTTCCGACGAAACGTTACGGTAAACCCCTCAACTCCTCATTCTTTAAACCCCTTAACTTCTCAAATTGGGTGGAGATGGAGAGTGATGGTGGAGGGTGGAGGGTGGTGGAGGATGGAGGAGGGTGATGGTGGGTGGCGGTGGCAGAGAGGTGGGTGGAGTTTTGTAAATAAAAATGGAGAAGATGCCCGGATAGTCCCTATGGTTTGGCCTTTTAAGGAAAGGGTATTTTTGTCATTTCACATCATTTTAACAGAGAAAAATAACTGAAGTTAGACCCAGGGACTATCCGGGAACAAAAAATGAAAACTTGGGGACTATTCAGGTAGTTTTAGAAAGTTGGGGACTATAGGTGAAAAAAGGCGAAACCACAGGGACTATCCGGGCATTTTTCTCTAATTTATAACTCGTCGTCTTTGTCGACTCCTCCTTGTTCACGATAAAACCGTAGGTGCTCGGTCAGATCGGCTCGAAGGTTATGGTGTGTGTGCCTAGCCCGTATCTTCGCTCGGATATCTTCTTTCTCAGTGTATGTTAGTATTGGGTTCGTCGGTTGGTTACTTTCATCATAGCTTTCTCCACAAAACGCTTTACCCGAGTCCTCCAATATTATGTTATACAAAATGATACACGTATACATGACGTTTCTCATTTTACTTTTTTCAAGTATCCTCGACGGCTGGGCGAGGATAGACCATCTTTTTTTAAACACACCGAAAGCTCGCTCGATATCTTTTCTTGCTGAATCTGGTTTTTTGTTGAAATACAATTTTTTTCGTCATCTGGACACGAAAGAGTTTTTACCAACGTCGCCCACTCGGGATAAATACCGTCTGTGAGATAGTAGCCATACTTATACTACACGTCGTTTGCATAAAATGAAGTATCTGGTGCAACCCCGTCTATGACATCATCGAATAGATTCGAGGACATTAAAACTGCAATGTCATTGTTCGCACCAACCATGCCAAAGTACGCATGCCAAATCCAAAAATCTTGAGAAGCGACCGCTTGTAATATTAGGGTAGGACCATCGTGGTCACCACGATGATGTTGCCCTTTCCAAGCGGTTGGACATGCCGCCCCATTCCCAGTGCGTGCAATCAAGACTACCCAACATTCCAGGAAACCCGTGTATGCGCTGATGGGCCTCGTATAGAAGTGGAACGTCAGCTGCGGTTGGCATCCTCAAATATCGTCTCCCGTACAGAGAGATAACACCTAACAAATTAGTGTTAATTAAAAAATAATAACGATGTAAATAAAAATAATAAATAATAGTTTTAATTAAAATTACCTTCACAAAAATTTTCAAGAGACGCACGACACATTCTTGACGACATCCTTAAATATTCATCCCACGCATCACACGCTGTGCCGTATGCTAGTTGCCTAATTGCTGCTGTACACTTTTATAGTCCAGAGAAACCAACTTGCGACTTGCACTTACTCTTTGCGTGAAAAAAAAGGAATTCGCCCGCAAGATCATTAGAAATTTTAATAAATAGTCGTCGGCTCATACGAAACCTACGCTTAAATTGACCATCATCGTACAACTGATTTTCACAAAAATAATCTTGCATTAGACGTTCATGAGCACCTAACCGATTCCGTTCAAGAGGCGGTTGTCTGGTACGCGACGTAGAGGATTCGGCTTCTTCTTGCAAATAATTTATCGCCTCCTGCATCATGGCGATAACCATATCGTCAAAAACACCGTCAGATGAGGAGCTCAAAGAAGACATTTTTTAGTTGTGATTGGTCTGTGTTTTAGTTGTGATTGGTGTGTGTTTTGGTTGTGATTGGTGAGTTATTTAGTTTAGGATAGGTTTATATATATAATAGAATAAAAAAAGGGTTTTTTTTTAATAATCGACCGTTTGACAACAGTCAAATTTGACCAATTCACCTCGTTCAACGCGTTTGGAGCCCGTTACCATGTTGGTAAACCATCAATGGCACCCCCAGTTAAATTTCAAAGTGTGGGTGGATAGCGCCCCGAGGCGCTATAGAGTGTGAACTGGCGGGGGTAGCGTCTCCACACCCTCTGACCTAAGCATAATTCTGTAAATTTGGTGGTGAATAAGAACTTGTTTGCTGTCTAAAAAAAATAAAACCATACAAAATTATTATTGATAACGTTAATCTCGAAGCAAAATGGTTTAAAATAGTGAGGTGGGGTGGGTAGACAAACGCATTAAATTTAAACAAACAAGAGCGCTCCACTCCTCTAGACTTTTCAGTGGTGATTGACAGATGAAAATTCAGATTTATTAGATTACCTGTTAGAAAAAGTAAAAGTCAGTCTTCAGTCTTCACCATCCATAAATTCTTTTTATATACTATCCACCCATCTCACTCCATAGTCCATACCTAATACTTTCTCACTCCTCCAGTTTTGCTCTCTAGGGTTTTCAGCAACATTAAGGTTCCTCCTGTTCGGTTTTTTCTAAGACAAATCTTATTCACAGGTTTGTTTGGAAAAACTAGCGGGTGGATATAGGGCTTACGTCATCCATGTAAGTGGGTATATTTGTGTTTTTATGATGAAGTAGAGCTCCTTGAAGTCCAATAGAAGATCCGAGTGGGAAGATAGAGCTGCTGGTTTATGGATCCCTCAAAGTCCTATCTATGTGTTTGTATAGACTTTGTGGCTTGCATACACCAGGAGCTTTATTACCCTCCTCTTGATCCTGTTTTGGATTGAAGGGAGCTCTACACCATTTGTTGAAACATTTGGTTCTGATTTTACAAGATGTCATTTTCAGTTCATGTTGTTAGATTTTTGCATAGATCTGATTGGTCATATTTCCATTTTTGGTGTTTCTAGCAAGTCAAATACCATTTTTCTACTTGTTCTTTCTCTTGTTTTGGTCCTTTTGCAGGTGCTCCTGGATTTATCATCATCGGGGAAATGTGCACAGATGTGGTAGATCAGATACATAATTGCAATACCAATATATAAAATTAATGCTAGTCTACTCTTTTATATTTTTACATTTTCCATTGTCTTATACATTTGAACTAAAGGCTTTTCTGTCGTACGAATAAACAGTCCATGAGCTGTTTTCCATCTTAAGTTAAAGGTTAATTAAATCTGTATTCATCGGGACCTTTGTTATTTTGATGAACATAATAATGCTGTTTAAGCATTTTAGGTTAAGTATTTATTAAAGTTGTTCGGGTTAAGTAATATAGGATTATTGTGAATGTGGCTTGTTAGAGCATTCAGATCTAACATCTCCTTTTTTTACTCTAGTATTAAACTAAAAATCACTATTTTTTTCTTTTCTTTTTCAATTAAATAATACTTTTTAATATTTTTATCGTTTTATTCTCCATTCCACTAATAACCACTTTCTACTTATTTTAAAAAAATATAAAACATAAACATTGTCTTCTTCAATTTACAGATAAACAGTTATTTTCTTTACTCACAACCACTTACAATCATCTATAACCGCTTTTCATAAAATATAAACTCTTAAATAATTGGGAAGGTTGAATATGAATGCTCGTAAGTGGCTTGACAAGGAGAAATAGTTTTAACATTTAAGTAATATAGGATTATTATTTTAACAATATCTTGGTGTAAATGCTCTATAAAAGCATTCATATCCTAATCATCAAATTATGTGAGGAGGAGTTTTTATATTATAAAGGGTATAAAAAGTGGTTGTGAGTAGAGGAGAGAGAATATGTTACTGTTCATCTGTATATTTGGGGGGACACTGTTCATCTATTATAATTTTTTAATATATTTTGAAAGTGGTTGTGAGTGGAAGTGAGAGAAAAATGTAATGATAATATTATTTAATTGAAAGGAGAGAGAAAAAGTATTTGTTTTTAGTGAAAATATATTGATATAGGAGTTGTTTTTTAGTGGAATGTATGTATAATTTGATGGATTGGATGTGAATGCTCTAAGAAAATAATATAAAGCCTATATCGGTTGTCCATACAATCGATGCGAGATAAGTCTCATACTTTGTAATGGTTTTATTTCATAACAATCGACTATCTTTAAGGGCCAACGTCCTCGTTGGGCACGGCTGGTTCTTTCCAGGCCACCACTCTGAAACTTGTTGGTCCCGACCACGTTGGTCACGTCTGGCTCTTTCTAGGCCACCACTCCGAGTCTCACTCTGATAACAATGTTACATATCAAACAAGAGAACTCAACCCAAAAGACTAGTTGTTTATACAACCGATGTTGGAAAAGTCACATACCTTGCAATGAAATTAAAACAAACTCAAAATCTTTTTGAGTGTGATTTGCTTAAAATATTGAAATAATGTACTTTTTGACAGAAATAGAAGGTATTTGATGACTCAGAAGTTTGTATTAACAAATTTCTTCAGTTTCTCTAAATGGTGTGTTCAAATTATAAGTTAGTTTTTAACTGCTAATGAGTTAGTGGTAGAGTGGTAAATGAGAGACCTGATGTTCTAAGTGACCTGGTTTAATTCCTGTATTCTCCCATTAGTTTCGGCGACACCTAGTAATGATGGGAGACTAGTCCAGTACACACGGTGACTTCTAGTTCGATTCATTTATATAGGAAAATATTTTTTTAATAACCTAATTGTTTACCTGTACAATTAATTCACATTTATTCTCTATTTGTTTGTCTTCACTTTGTGGTATTCGTTTTATCTCTTTTAACTTTTGTTTGTTCATCCGATTTTGAGAGATGGTAGAATTAGTTTTGTCCAAAAAGCTTGCGGCTTGAAGTTAGCTCGGATTTAGCTCGGAAAAATCTCGCTCGATATGGCTCGGTTTGAAAGTGAGCCGAGCCGGCTCGGTTTAGCTCGAATTATTTTACTTATAATATATTTTATTTTTATATACATATAATTTATTACAAAAAAAATGATTATTATTTACATGTATTTAAGCTTGTACTTTGATAACTATGACATATTTAAAGGTTGATTGTCGTGCTAATAAACAAATATTGTATTTACTTGAAATATAAAACTTATTTTGGGTCGTTCAACGTGATTTGGCTTGGCTTGTAATGTATTAGGTTGAACTCATTTTGAATATGTTATTTTGAAGTAATGAATAATATTTTAGAATACTGAATTTTGAGAGCTATGTATTAATTTTTGTTTTTAAAATCGAGCTAAACCAAGCCGAGCCCGAGCTTAGATTTTCAGCTCGACTTAAAATCTGAGCCGAGCCGAGCTAACTCGGTTTATAATCGAGCCGAGCCCGAGCTTGCCCTACCTCGACTCATGAACAACCCTAGGTAGAACAACGATTATTGAAAAAAATAGTCCATATTTAAGAGAGAGAAATGATAGGGTAGGTTATTTAAGAGATTAAGGTTTGTTTTTAGTAAATTACCGTTTTGACTCCTTTTTATTTTAGTGTTTTTAACTATTTTAGTTTAAAATCAAAATGTTTAACACACTGAGTATCTAGACACTTTTTTTTTATAATCATCTGAGTCTTTTTGAGTCCAAAATTTAACCTTTTATGTCTAATTTTTTAACAAAATTATACTCAAACCGTTATAAAATGAACAAAATTGTACTCAAAACGTTAGAAAATAAATGGCTAGCGACTCAGGGCGTTAAACTTTTTTGTTTTTAACTAAAATGTTTAAATTTACTAAAACACAGGAACTAAATTTTTTTTTTTTTTAACATCAAATTTTATTTATGAGCTTAAGTATAACCTTTAATAAATGCATTTTACTTTTTTCACACACCAATAATGGAAACTTGACAAATAAGATTAATAAAATAGCTAAATCATGGGGACAGCTTTATCCAAAAATCTATCATTCACTCATTAGATATAGTTCATCACCACCCATTCGTTTAGACTAGAAGGTATGGTTTGGCTCATCCCTACGGGGATGAGCCAATTTGAAGGATGGAGGGGGATGGAGGATGGGGCCCACCACATATTTTTTTTATTGTTTAATTCATTTTATTTGTTTAACTTTTATTGTTTATTTTTTATTTGTTTAACTTTATAAAAACTATTCAACATTTAAATAAAAATACGACATAAAGGAAGATAATAAAATCCATTACATAACATAAATAAAAATTACATAACCTAAAAAATAAAAAATTACGCTACCTAAAATTTGAAAAAAAAGACTAGATTTAAAAATTTAAAACAAATACACTACTCGTCTTCGTCTTCGGCTCCGTCACCGTCCACCATGTTAACGTTGTTCCAAATATGTTCTACCAAATCTTGTTGAAGGTTTGTATGCGTGAAGTCGTTTGTTAGCGAGAACGAGTTTAAATCCTGTTGTGGGGGATCAACCGGGACAGTGTTCCCGTAAGATGCATTCTCATCATACTCACAAATCGCCCGACCTTCGTCTTCAATAATCATGTTATGGAGCAAAATGCAAGCGTACATACAAAGACGCAACCTTTTTGGTGTGAACGCACGTGCCGGTTGTGCAATGATGGCCCATTTTTTTGTAAGACACCAAAAGCACGTTCGATGTCTTTTCTTGCAGCTTCTTGACGCTTGGCGAATTTTTTCCTTTTTTCGTCATCGGGATATGGAATAGTCTTTACAATTGTAGACCAAGACGGATATATCCCGTCAACAAGATAATACCCACGTCTATGTCACACCCTGGCTTTGCGGAAGCGTGGTTAATTTGGTGTGACTTCTTAATACCATAGCTTAATCATAACAAAGCTATATGAATTAAAACATGCAAGGATCATCCATTAAATTTTAAAACCAAACATAGTATCATTGTTTAAACGGAACAACACTCTAATACCCATAACATTGTTTCCCAAACAAAACAACTTAAACATAACATACACACAGTTTAAGGACTGTGACTTGTCCAGGAAAGAGTCACATTCCCTAAACCCCGGATGACCTTGGAAACTAGTGCAGCGGGAAAACGTGCCATACCGAGCCAGATCTTTTAATTCCCTGAAATACATGTAAGTTGAAAAATCAACAATAATGTTGAGCGAGTTCATGTGTAAGTGAGTAAATAAACCTTTGTATTTATCAAAAATCCTGGTATGTAGCAAATAAGGAAAAAGAGATCACCAATGGTTTGCAAGGCTATTGATATGTGTGAAATGCAAGTAGGAAGGCTCAAACCTAGCAGATTTATGCGTCGGGTACAAAGTCATCCCGAGGTCCGTTATGCTGGCCTGGGACTGGGCTCGCTACACCCAAATAGATCTATCGCTCCTGCCCCTCGGTCCTACCCTGAGGATTAATGACCTCAAGTTTCCGCCTACCCATTCACATGATCTAAAAAGTAACCCTCCTTACGCTAACCATACCATGTATAAAGTAATCATAAACATTGTAACATGTATTTCACCCCCGCAGTTTAGAAAACTGAAAACAGTTAAGAGAAAAGGGGGACATGAACTAACAGTCAGTGCGTCTCTACCAAGTACTCCGAATGTCAGCTGTGCGACGACCTACATGTACTAATTCTATTAGACGGATGGTCGTGCCTTAGCTTTATAGTTTAGGTTTTTGGGAAATAGTTAGACAACTATTTCTTGTTTATATTTTGCATGTACTTGGTAGTTAATCTCCTTCCCAAGGATGGGGGATTTAATACATGTGCGTTCAATTTATAATATTAAGTCTCACTTAATATATCTTCATTCCAAATATAAATATTTTTCTCAAAAATATTATATTTCCATTTCACATAATCTTTCCCCAAAAAATAATATGTTAATAAAATATACGTTCATAGTCATTTCCGTATAATGCGTAAGTTACGTTTTAGTAATCGTGTGGTAATAATAATTACCGTTGTAACTTATATGTTTATCATGAAAGCGTTTGTATTATTTTGGATTCGTCAACGTTTGTAAATATTATTTTTACTCTAAAAAATAATATTTGTGTATTTTCACAAAATAATCATAAACAGTGTTGTGAAAAATTATATTTACCAAATATATATTTATCACGTTTAATTTTGTGAAAATCCCACCTCCGAATATTTGTAAATAAAGTCATGGCGAAATATATTTTGAAAACATATCAAAAATAATTCTAACACTTGTAAATAATTCTAAGTGTTAGGTTTTAGAAAAATTTCGCCAGAGTTTCCTCTGTAACTGGAGGTGGCCACGCTTTCAAGCGTATCATTTTCTTTTACAAAATCATTTCAACCACTTCTTTATTCAATCAAATAATTTCCCGACACATCAAACTAGTCGACAAGCATGTAAATCGCATAATCACCACCCATTCGTTTAGACTAGAAGGTATGGTTTGGCTCATCCCTACGGGGATGAGCCTCCACGTAGGCGGCTAGTAGGGGATGAGCCAATTTGAAGGATGGAGGGGGATGGAGGATGGGGCCCCACCACATATTTTTTTTATTGTTTAATTCATTTTATTTGTTTAACTTTTATTGTTTATTTTTTATTTGTTTAACTTTATAAAAACTATTCAACATTTAAATAAAAATACGACATAAAGGAAGATAATAAAATCCATTACATAACATAAATAAAAATTACATAACCTAAAAAATAAAAAATTATGCTACCTAAAATTTGAAAAAAAAGACTAGATTTAAAAATTTAAAACAAATACACTACTCGTCTTCGTCTTCGGCTCCGTCACCGTCCACCATGTTAACGTTGTTCCAAATATGTTCTACCAAATCTTGTTGAAGGTTTGCATGCGTGAAGTCGTTTGTTAGCGAGAACGAGTTTAAATCCTGTTGTGGGGGATCAACCGGGACAGTGTTCCCGTAAGATGCATTCTCATCATACTCACAAATCGCCCGACCTTCGTCTTCAATAATCATGTTATGGAGCAAAATGCAAGCGTACATACAAAGACGCAACCTTTTTGGTGTGAACGCACGTGCCGGTTGTGCAATGATGGCCCATTTTTTTTGTAAGACACCAAAAGCACGTTCGATGTCTTTTCTTGCAGCTTCTTGACGCTTGGCGAATTTTTTCCTTTTTTCGTCCTCGGGATATGGAATAGTCTTTACAATTGTAGACCAAGACGGATATATCCCGTCAGCAAGATAATACCCACGTCTATACTCAACCCCAGAAACTGTAAAACGTGTGTCCGGACCGGTTCCATTAACGACATCGGTAAAGATCGCCGATTGGTATAACACGTTGAGGTCGTTGAGTGAACCAGGGAGACCAAAGAAAGAATGCCATATCCACAAATCTTGTGATGCCACGGCTTCAAGCATCACGGTTGGATAGCCGTGATCACCTCGCGTATATTGGCCGCGCCACGCAGTCGGGCAATTATGCCACCCCCAATGCATACAATCAATGCTACCAAGCATTCCCGGAAACCCGTGCCTTGTTTCATGAGCTTGGTACAACTGTTGAACATCATACGCGTTTGGTTTCCGCAAATATTTTTTGCTATACAGTTTCACCACATTATGGCAAAACCGATACAAACATTCCCGCGTAGTTCTTGCCGACATCTGTAAGTACTCGTCCAAAGCGTCGGCCACTGTCCCGTACGCCAGTTGGCGAATGGCCGCAGTACACTTTTGTAACGTGGTAAACCCTTCATAATTTCGAGCATCAGGTCGTTGCGTGAAAAACGGGTCTAGCCCCGCCAAATCATTAGCAATCCGTGTGAATAAGCGGCGACTCATTCGGAACCTGCGCCTGAAAATGTCGGCGTTGTAAAGTGGTTCATCCGAAAAATAATCGTTCACCAATTTCTCGTGCGCTCCTGTCGTATAAAATATATAAGTACGAGTTAAAAAAATAAGGACAATGAAATTTTGTAATGAAAAACCTTGGCGGTCTCTGTTAATCCGTATTCGTGTGGTAATAACATTTGACGAGAAGTCTTCCTCTTCCTCTTCCTTTTCCTCTTCCTCTTCCTCTTCGATTAGAATCTGTCCCGCCCGTAGTACAGCGTTTGCGAAAAACATCTCCTCTTCGTCATCCGAAGACGAGGGCCACCAAGGATTAGAAGCCATTGTGGATGAAAAGATATTTTTTTTTTATAAAAGTAGGGAGAAAATGGTATAAAAGTGAGAGGGTTTTGGGTTGAAAGTGGGGAAATAATGGTGAAAATAGGTGATTTTATAGAAAAAGGATTTTTTTTTTTATTAAATAATGCCGTTGATCAACGGCTACTTTTCAAACATTTGGATCGGCTGACCCGGCTGTGGGTCGCCGGGTGTGATGGGCCGAGCCCCAGGGGGACGGTGTGGGGGTCCGGCGCCGGGCCTAGCCGGGCATCAGCCGGCCCCCATACCTTCCAGTCTTATAGATGGATTTTTCGGTAGGACTCAAATAGTTGCAAGTTTCAGCAAACATTTTGAAAATAATATATTAGATGGGATTAGAAGGTGTAAAGCTCCGTTCAATCCAAATAAGGATCACATTTTCACAAGGAGTGTAATAAAGCTCCTAGTGTATGCAAGCCAGAAAGCCTATACATCAAAAAGATTCTTGGCAAAAACACACCTATAATTTCAGCAAAGGTTTTGCTTGTCAACAGAACCCTAGAAAGAAAAAGAGGAAAAGTTGAGAAATGATTAGACTAGTCGGTATGGGGGACGGCCAAGGGCCGGCTAGGCACGGCGCCGCCCCGGAACACCGCCTCCTTGGCCCGTCCACGTCTTCAGCGTCTGGTTTTGGACAATCTCGCTGGCCCCATCCATCACACACAGACCTATACATACATACATACATATATATATATATTTAGCCTCATCCCCACCCCCTTGGTTCATCCCCTTTAGGCCCATCCTCAAACCCGGTGACATGGCGGGTGACGTGGCTGTCCATCCTCCCCACACCACACCTTTCAGTCTTAGGTATGAAGTGAGACGGATGGCGGGTGACGTGGCTGCCCATCCTCCCCACACCATACCTTTCAGGTATGAAGTGAAGTGAGACGGTGAAGACATAAAAAGAATTTAATCAATTTATGGCCCCTGGTACTATTATTTATGGCTCTACTATTTTTATGGTTAATAGAAGATAATTGTTGTTAAAAGAAGAAAAAAAAATTTTATGGATGAACGGCAAAGGTTTCAATTTTTTTATCTTTTACTTTTTCTAACATGTTTTTAAGGGAGTTTTCTAACATTTAATCTAAAAAACCTGATTTGTGATAATCACTGAAAAGTGAAGAGTATCGAGAAGGGGAACGCTCTTGTTTGTTTAAATTTAACATATCGATTCCTCTTGATTTTTAAGTTCACATGCTCCACTCTTGTCTATGAGGGAACCCTAGTAATAAAATGGTTTATTTTATTCCACGGTTTTATAGCCTAGTGGCATTTGAGGGTGGGATAACGCTTTGGGACCAATAGGTTATGGGTTCGATTCCCACAAGAGGGTTTTTCTCATATTTATTGGGTTTCCTCCTGAATTGGTGTATAGACATTATGCCTAGTGGAGATGGATATGATCGGGTGGTTCTACTGGTGGCACGATGATACTCCAGTGGTCCATCAGTGATCCAAATTTACCGTTCAAAAAAAAAATTGGTGTATTTTAAGTAAAATGGTTATGGGTTTAAACCCTACAAAATGAACGTGTAATGCATTTTAGGTGTTAAAAATACACACACCTACAAAATGAATGTGTAATGTGATTTTAGGTGTTAAAAATACACACACATATGTATATATATATATATATATATATATATATATATATATATATATATATATATATATATATAGGAAAGTTAACGTACATTACGGCTTAACGTACATCACGTACGACAGGTAATTACGCACGTTCATTTTAAAATCACGCACATTATAATTCAAAGATCCAAAATCACGCTTGTTGAAACACAATAATCACGCATATTGAAAACATTAATCACGCATGTTATAGAACAAATCACGCACGTTGTTGTACGTGAAGTACGTTAAGACGTAAATGTCACACCCTGGCTTTGCGGAAGCGTGGTTAATTTTGGTGTGACTTCTTAATACCATAGCCAAGCTATATGAAATAAAAACCATGCAAGATCATCCATTTAAGTTTTAAAAACATAAGTAACATAACATTGTCTGAAGATGTTGACACAAGCAACTGAAACTACAACCTGATAACATATATCATTGTTCAGAAAACATCGACATGAAACAAACACAGTTTAAGGACTGTGACTCGTCCAGGAAAAAGTCATATCCCCTAAACCCGGATGACCTCGTAACTCATGTGCAGCGGGAAAGCATAACATACCGCGCCAGATCTTTAGTTCCCTGAAATACATGTAAGTTGAAAAATCAACAATAATGTTGAGCGAGTTCATGTGTAAGTGAGTAAGTAAAACCTTTGTATGTATAAAATCCTGGTATGTAGCAAATAAGGAAAAAGAGATCACCAATGGTTTGCAAGGCCATTGATATGTGTGAAGTGCAAGTAGGAAGACTCAAACCTAGCGGATTTATACGTTGGGCACAAAGTCACCCCGAGGTCCGTTATGCTGGGCCTGGGGCTGGGCTCGCTACACCCAGATAGATCTACCGCTCCTGTCCCTCGGTCCTACCTTGAGGATTAATGGTCTCAAGTTTCCGCCTACCCACTCACATGATCTAAGTAGTAAACCTCCTTACGCTAACCATACCATGTATAAAGTACTCATAGATATAGTAACATGTATTTCACCCCGCAGTTTAGAAAACTAAAAACAGTTAAGAGAAAAGGGGGACATGAACTCACAGTGGTGCGTCTCTAATAAGAAGATCTCCTGATCAAACCGCTGAGCGACGACCTACACGTACTAAATCTATTAGACGGACGGCTGTGCTTTAAGGTTTAAGTTTTTTTGGGAAATAGTTAGACAACTATTTCGTAATTACACTTAGTAATTATTTGGTAAATAAATTCCTTCCCAAGGATGGGGGATTTAATACATGTGCGTTCATAAAATTCGAAATATACTATTAAGTCTCACTTAAAATATATTTTGTTTCTAACTCCAAAATATAAATATTCTTCCCAAAAATATTATATTTTATTATATATAATTTTCCCAAAAATAATACCTTGACAAAATACGCGTTCATAAATATTTCTTAAAATGCGTAAGTTACGTTTTAAAGGTCGGGTGGTATTAACTATACCGTTGTAACTTAAATATTTATCGTGAAGGCATTCGTATTATTTTGGAATCGTTAACATTTGGTAATATTATTTTTACCCTAAAAATAATATTTGTATATTTCAGAAAATAACCATAAACATTTTACAAGTGACGTTATGAAAAATATATATATCAAATATACATTTACCCCGTTTTATTTTGTGAAAATCCCACCTCCGATATTTTGTAAATAATGTCGTGGCGAAATTTACATGTTGAAAACAAGTCAAAAATACATTTGTAACACTTGTGATGAAAATACTTTTAAGTGTTAGGTTTTTAGAAAAATTTCGCCAGAGTTTCCCCTGTAACTGGAGGTGGCCACGCTTTCAAGCGTATCATTTTCTTTTATAATTCAAATCAACAATTTTCTCATTCAACCAAAACAATATCCAAAGCATCAAACTAGTCAAAATATATATAAATCGCATAAATTACATGAACTTGTGGTTTATCCAAAAATGCGTAGTAAATCCCATTACTTTTGGTGGATCTTTGTAATAATCTACTTGGTTTCTTGAAAATCTTGTTTTTAAAGAAAATATACTTTCACATCTTCTTGTGAAATTTGACAAAAATAATTCTTTGTCGAAACTTAGTGTTACACAAGTGTTTACACACTTGTGTGTTTAAAAATCACTCTTGTTCATGAAAGATCTGGTTTTAAAGTATGTTTTCTCTTGACACTTGGTCCTTTGAAAATACCGTTTGTAGATCCGTAGATCTACTAGTTTAGAATACTATTTCGTAAGTAAAATCGATTTTACACAAGTTCATGTTTAGTGTGTGGTAGAGTTTTGTAACACCCCGAAAACGGGGGGGTTTGGTAATCAAACCCCGTTAGCACTAAAAGATGGGTAAAATACCGTTAGCGGTAAAACTTATCCGGTAAATATTAGGATTTTAAATAATTAATCCTAATATTAGATAAAAAGTGAATAAATGCTTGAGACAATAAAGTTATGAAAGGCCCGAGTTAATGGGACTTAAAATATAACGGGTTATAACTTCCCGAACCTATTAAGTTAACTAGGGATAATTAACCTAGTTATTAGTATGAGGCTAAGTGATAAATAGTGAGTTGTAGCTTCAAATGATCAAAATAAAACATGGGGGACTAGGGTTGCCTAGTGAAGAAACTTGTTTTAATTAAATCAAGAAATAAAACACAACACACACAAAGAGTGTGTGTGTGTGTGCGTACGACCAGGAGGGGCTCCAAGGAGCCAAACCCTAGCTTGATCAATACCCTCAAATTGGAGGATCAATTCAAGACCAAATCAATGCATGAACGCGTATAAATGATCACCGAGTCAAGAGGATCGAAAGGTATGTCAAATTTTGTAATTTGGTGATACCTTGAGATTTTGATGAACAATCAAAATCGAAAATCTGGAATGAATATTGATGTATATAAGTGTTATTATGATGAAATCTTCGTTAGAAACAAACCCTAGTTGAAAACTTGACGAATTGAGGCCCAAACTAGGGATTTGATAATTACCCTATCATGTGTTAAATGGGTTTTGTAGAAATATGGTGAACACTCGAATTAGGGTGCTAAATGGATGAACCTTGATGTTGTGATGCTAGTTCTAGGTGTAGTTCATGTACACTAGACATAGAGGCATGATTTTTGATACTAAAACTTGATTAAAATGATGAACATGATTAGAGAAAATATGCTTGTAAATCTCACCTACAAGGTGTTTGTTAAAATGCCTGAATGAATGTTGAAAAGAGGATCTTATGAAAGAAATGCGTAATTGGCTAATTTGACTAATTACGTGAAATATGGGCTAAAACGGATTATAATAATAGTTTGACACTCTACAAGCTAGGTGGAGGCTTGGGAAAGAAGCGGTCAAACGAATCAAGCACGAGAAGAAAAAGCGTATTCGGGTGCGAGGTAAGTATGGCTTACACTAGTCTTGTATTTTAGAATATCCTCTTATCGTATTAGTTACGAATAAGATAAATACATAATTGCGGTATGATGTTCCGGCGTGTAGACGCACGGAACAAGTTGGACAAGCATGACAAGAAACCATGTTGATGGTTTAGAAAAGATTTAAAATCAGTAATTCGATTATTTTATGATAAATGGAAAATGAAACGTTGGAATGGTTGCCTTATAGGGTAAACCAAAACAAACAATAAGGGTAAAACGGTAAAATTGGTCACGCGTTGACCATAACTATTGATTTTGAATGGCACCGTATGACGTAAGCTATGATAGGCTAAAAAGCGTTAGGGAACGATCAATAGGTGAAATGACCGCACGGTGTAAACCGGAGCGAGTCGTATAGATGAGTTGGTAATAAATGCCATCTCGTCAACCTCACCGGTCACTTAGACCAAACGGGTCAAAAGGTGAAGATATCACCTCTTGACAATAACGACTAATGATTATTGTCGAGTTATATTATTTCAGGAGTAAATGTGAAATGGGTATTAGCAACGCCATGGATTAGCGGTTATAAAAGCAAGGTATTAAAAACGGGTTGATATATTGACCCGCGCCAGGTATGTGAAACAGGGTAACACTCATTTAGAATATGTGGTTCAACGAGTGCTAATAGAAGTCAAAATAAACATTTGGTTACTTGATAAGTAAACCAAATGTTTAATATAGTGAGCATTGCGTTGGGAAGCTTAATGACTTTTCAAACAAAATCATAAGTTAAAAGAGGGATTTCGGGTCGAATATACTTCCAAAAGCCCTTCATCGTAAATGATTGGCTAAACGGAGTAAAACGCCCTTATAAGCTAAATTGGACAAGCTACCTTTAAAGGTAGTTTTGAAACGAGTTTTACGATCAAGTAAGTAATTGAAATAAGTATTAAGTCGCAAAAGATGTAAACCTTTGGTCAAATGACTCTATACGAGTCTTTGTCGTAAATTTAGTAATCCGACAAGAAAAACTCGGATTATTTAGATCCCCCCCTTAAGTCCACCACAAATAAGTTTGTGGTGGAAGATCACTTGATAAGAAATGTTGTATGATAATGCTAGAAATGAATGAGAGCGTTTCATGATCAAAATATGCATAAACACCCTTAACGGGTCAAATTATGCATAGGAGCGTAAATGGGTTTAAGATACGTAAGGAACCCGCGACTTGAACCTAATATGATAGGAATTATTGAAATTATGATTACCGTGAGAATAAGGATCAAACAAACATGTTTCGTTTGATAAAAACATGAATGGGTCAAAATTGCGGCAAATTGGAAAAGCTGGATGCAGACTCCACCGTAAATTACGGTGCCACCTTAATTTACGGTGGAGATGAAAGTCTTACGGTAGCCCCCTACTGGTTTACGGTAGGGGCATGTAAAACCAGTGGCCACCGTAAATTACGGTGCCACCGTAATTTACGGTGGAGGTCAGGTTGAAATTGTTGTTTTGTTATCAATTGTTTCTCGAACCCGTTTAGACACGTTTAAAACCCTGTATGACTAAGCATTTCATGTTTATGAAATGTAGGTACACTATGGGATGCCGGAAGACGATCAAACTGAAGAACCGAACACAATAAAGACTCATGCTTCCGCACATTGCCTCGTTGTAAATTTTAACGACGAACCCAATCACGTTCATAGAATAGCTTATGAATTGTAAAAGTTTTAATTTACTCGGAATTGTCTAAGGATTCATAACACTAAATACATGTCGGTTTTCGTAATTTATACGAAAACCTTTAAAATAATAACTAGAGTGTTACAAGTTGGTAATCAGAGCCCATGGTTAAAGAGTAAGGTGTGTTCGGTTCGAGGCTTGATCGCAAATCCGGTAAGCGTATGTATGTTAATCGTTTAGCGTATTAAAGTGTTGTAAACAACACATAGGGTTATCGTGAAATACACGTTACCCCAAATTAAATGATAGAAATGGTTAACAACATTTCGTGCGTTGACACATATAGTACAAAAGCCTTGTACTATGATACGGGCATTTAGTAAAGTTGACATTACTAACTTTGTGAATGTCTTGATTGAAGGACACTTACATTTAAAGATGACAAAGGTTAAACAAATGCAAGATGTGATAGAGGAGCAGTCCGAGGCATGACAAGAGGAACATGCCCATCAAGGACTAAATCGCGTAACGACCGCGAACAAGGCTAATGGCAAGAGAAGCCCGTTAGGGCAAGCATTATCAGGTGCACGTTTTAAATCATTGCATAAATAGTAATATGCAACAGATATGTAGAAATTGAAAGTTGCATATGTAGATTGAAAACTTGGAAAGACCTGAATAGAAAACCTATCCGGGATATTGTTTCCAAGAAAAACAGATAGAGGTATTACTTACATAGGGCGTGATGTGAAAACTGTAAAAAGGTCATGCGTGTCATGTGTTAATCGCTTACTCTGGCCAAGTAAGTAGCGGCATATGATACCATGAACTTCTTATGGCGGACACGTTTACATCCGATGTAGTAAGGGCAGGGTGAATGGGACTAATTGAAAAGTACCCAAATGAATCAGACAAGCAAAATATTTGATAATAATGTAAACGCACAACCAAGTGACGGGGGCGTATTACATTAGGATAATGAGCCCGGGTGAAGGGGCAAACATCAAGCATGTAAAATGATTTAGACAAGTATTGGGAGGGAGTGTACTTACGCTCGAACCCAGAAAACATCAAGCATGTAAAATGATTTAGACAAGTATTGGGAGGGAGTGTACTTACACTCGAACCCAGACAACATCAAGCATGTAAAACGATTTAGACAAGTATTGGGAGGGAGTGTACTTACGCTCGAACCCAGAAAACATCAAGCATGTAAAATGATTTAGACAAATATTGGGAGGGAGTGATACTTACACTCGAACCCGGAGAATGTAAACATGTAAGATGAGTTAGATATGCATTGGGAGGGGGTGTACTTACACTCGAACCCGGAAAATGCAAATATGTTCCTTAACGGGTCATTTTTGTAAAACGTCGAACTTAAAGATAAAGTCAGAATATAAAAACCGAAGCGAGGTCTTAATGCATACCGGGAGGGTTGCAATAATAACAATTTCGGTAAAACACCCGGTGGATGGGTAAGAATTAAACACATGCGTAAACCAAGAGACGTGAACGCGAGTTGAAAGATCAAAGTAACGTGGATTACGAGTTATGACTATAAAATCTCGTATATAGAAATTGTGAGTAAATATGTTCAACTATTCGAAGTCAAATGGGTCGAATAAAGAATAAAGTTGATTGTTTATAAGTGATGGATTTCACATTAATAGGTCAAACATGTTGAATACAATATAACGCCGAATGGCACAAATGAGCACTAGCCAGATAAAGGTAGTGTTAAATGCAAGAGAATAATGAGCCCGGCAATGGGACATAATCAAACACGAATATATGTAAACTGGATAATGGTGAGCATCAGATAAACCGACGCGTAAATGACGTGAGAAATCATAAATTCGGAAAATGTGCCCGAAAAGAAACGAATGTAGCCTTAGACTACGGTCAAGGTCAAAGATAACATCAAAACGATAATAAATGATGTTAAACAAAAACATGGTGCCTTAACGCCGTATGCGTATATAAATGTATACACATTTGAAGGAAGACTCGAATAAAAGATGATCTACGGAATCATCATAACCTACGAGATATTAATTAGAGCAAAAGGTCTACGGGGCCAAAACGACCCACGGGTCATGATTAGAAAGAGGTTATAAGGACTTCGCCTTAAAGAGGAGAATGTCTAATAAAAAATAGCCCATAAGGCTAAGTGATAAACCTACGGGTTAGATGGAATAAAGCAAGGAAATCAGTTAAGAATCCCCGCATAAAAACTAAGACTGTAAAGGATTAAATTACGGACTGTCAATATCCCGGTATGGATGATTGACACAAGATAAAGAAAAGATCCTAAAACTAAAACTTCGGTTTTAGTAAGAAATAATGTTCTTACAAACATAAATTCTGATAGGAATTTAAATAGTAAGCATGAAAGATACAAGTCTTGACACTGATGGGCGCAAGATGATATATTCGAAAGGTGATATTCTCAAAAATGAAAGGTTGATATAAATTAAACATGATGTAACACAATCACGGTCAAGAAATGTAATGTGAAGTAGAATCACAATATGACCAAGCAAGCGGTAAAAAGAAACTGGACAAATAAGTCTAGATAGTGAGACCAGTTAAGGTCAACAATTCAAGTCAAGAAATTTGGTTTGCTCGAAAACAGTGGGATCGGTATAGCTGAACCGAATAGATAAAATTTGAAAACAAAAGAATTTGTTGCTAAAAGTGAAATATTTCACTAAAGACCTTTAAACGAGTCAAAGTAACGGATTCACAAAGAATTTGATAGGATATGAAAGCGAGGAATATCGCTAAGTTAATTAAACCAGTGGAAATAACGAGATTACGTTATTTTCAGTCGCATTATGTCATGTAAGATACATAGATGATTTATAACCAAAAGAGTATTACCATACTTTTCTGGTAATACTAGCAATCGGTTAAGATATGAGAAATGCTTAATTGATTATCGAGAGCAAATACATGGAGTTGAACTCGATAAATTAAGTAAGAACCGGTTTCGAGGACGAAACCTCTTTAAGGGGGGTAGACTTGTAACACCCCGAAAACGAGTTTGGTAATCAAACCCCGTTAGCACTAAAAGATGGGTAAAATACCGTTAGCGGTAAAACTTATCCGGTAAATATTAGGATTTTAAATTAATTAATCCTAATATTAGATAAGAAGTGAATAAATGCTTGAGACAATAAAGTTATGAAAGGCCCGAGTTAACGGGACTTAAAATATAACGGGTTATAACTTCCCGAACCTATTAAGTTAACTAGGGATAATTAACCTAGTTATTAGTATGAGGCTAAGTGATAAATAGTGAGTTGTAGCTTCAAATGATCAAAATAAAACATGGGGGACTAGGGTTGCCTAGTGAAGAAACTTGTTTTAATTAAATCAAGAAATAAAACACAACACACACTAAGAGTGTGTGTGTGTGTGCGTACGACCAGGAGGGGCTCCAAGGAGCCAAACCCTAGCTTGATCAATACCCTCAAATTGGAGGATCAATTCAAGACCAAATCAATGCATGAACGCGTATAAACGATCACCGAGTCAAGAGGATCGAAAGGTATGTCAAATTTTGTAATTTGGTGATACCTTGAGATTTTGATGAACAATCAAAATCGAAAATCTGGAATGAATATTGATGTATATAAGTGTTATTATGATGAAATCTTCGTTAGAAACAAACCCTAGTTGAAAACTTGACGAATTGAGGCCCAAACTAGGGATTTGATAATTACCCTATCATGTGTTAAATGGGTTTTGTAGAAATATGGTGAACACTCGAATTAGGGTGCTAAATGGATGAACCTTGATGTTGTGATGCTAGTTCTAGGTGTAGTTCATGTACACTAGACATAGAGGCATGATTTTTGATACTAAAACTTGATTAAAATGATGAACATGATTAGAGAAAATATGCTTGTAAATCTCACCTACAAGGTGTTTGTTAAAATGCCTGAATGAATGTTGAAAAGAGGATCTTATGAAAGAAATGCGTAATTGGCTAATTTGACTAATTACGTGAAATATGGGCTAAAACGGATTATAATAATAGTTTGACACTCTACAAGCTAGGTGGAGGCTTGGGAAAGAAGCGGTCAAACGAATCAAGCACGAGAAGAAAAAGCGTATTCGGGTGCGAGGTAAGTATGGCTTACACTAGTCTTGTATTTTAGAATATCCTCTTATCGTATTAGTTACGAATAAGATAAATACATAATTGCGGTATGATGTTCCGGCGTGTAGACGCACGGAACAAGTTGGACAAGCATGACAAGAAACCATGTTGATGGTTTAGAAAAGATTTAAAATCAGTAATTCGATTATTTTATGATAAATGGAAAATGAAACGTTGGAATGGTTGCCTTATAGGGTAAACCAAAACAAACAATAAGGGTAAAACGGTAAAATTGGTCACGCGTTGACCATAACTATTGATTTTGAATGGCACCGTATGACGTAAGCTATGATAGGCTAAAAAGCGTTAGGGAACGATCAATAGGTGAAATGACCGCACGGTGTAAACCGGAGCGAGTCGTATAGATGAGTTGGTAATAAATGCCATCTCATCAACCTAACCGGTCACTTAGACCAAACGGGTCAAAAGGTGAAGATATCACCTCTTGACAATAACGACTAATGATTATTGTCGAGTTATATTATTTCAGGAGTAAATGTGAAATGGGTATTAGCAACGCCATGGATTAGCGGTTATAAAAGCAAGGTATTAAAAACGGGTTGATATATTGACCCGCGCCAGGTATGTGAAACAGGGTAACACTCATTTAGAATATGTGGTTCAACGAGTGCTAATAGAAGTCAAAATAAACATTTGGTTACTTGATAAGTAAACCAAATGTTTAATATAGTGAACTTTGCGTTGGGAAGCTTAATGACTTTTCAAACAAAATCATAAGTTAAAAGAGGGATTTCGGGTCGAATATACTTCCAAAAGCCCTTCATCGTAAATGATTGGCTAAACGGACTAAAACGCCCTTATAAGCTAAATTGGACAAGCTACCTTTAAAGGTAGTTTTGAAACGAGTTTTACGATCAAGTAAGTAATTGAAATAAGTATTAAGTCGCAAAAGATGTAAACCTTTGGTCAAATGACTCTATACGAGTCTTTGTCGTAAATTTAGTAATCCGACGAGAAAAACTCGGATTATTTAGATCCCCCCCTTAAGTCCACCACAAATAAGTTTGTGGTGGAAGATCACTTGATAAGAAATGTTGTATGATAATGCTAGAAATGAATGAGAGCGTTTCATGATCAAAATATGCATAAACACCCTTAACGGGTCAAAATATGCATAGGAGCGTAAATGGGTTTAAGATACGTAAGGAACCCGCGACTTGAACCTAATATGATAGGAATTATTGAAATTATGATTACCGTGAGAATAAGGATCAAACAAACATGTTTCGTTTGATAAAAACATGAATGGGTCAAAATTGCGGCAAATTGGAAAAGCTGGATGCAGAGTCCACCGTAAATTACGGTGCCACCGTAATTTACGGTGGAGATGAAAGTCTTACGGTAGCCCCCTACTGGTTTACGGTAGGGGCATGTAAAACCAGTGGCCACCGTAAATTATGGTGCCACCGTAATTTACGGTGGAGGTCAGGTTGAAATTGTTGTTTTGTTATCAATTGTTTCTCGAACCCGTTTAGACACGTTTAAAACCCTGTATGACTAAGCATTTCATGTTTATGAAATGTAGGTACACTATGGGATGCCGGAAGACGATCAAACTAAAGAACCGAACACAATAAAGACTCATGCTTCCGCACATTGCCTCGTTGTAAATTTTAACGACGAACCCAATCACGTTCATAGAATAGCTTATGAATTGTAAAAGTTTTAATTTACTCGGAATTGTCTAAGGATTCATAACACTAAATACATGTCGGTTTTCGTAATTTATACGAAAACCTTTAAAATAATAACTAGAGTGTTACAAGTTTCATCATTTAACCCTTTTTACACTTGAACATACTCTATGTCATGATCCATGAACATGACCATCCGGGTTAGATGATGATCCGAGCTACCACAACATAGATCGGCACTAAATAATCACCACAAGACAAGTCTTACAAGGTTTACACAACATCATAGCTTTTAACCAACATCTTTAACATTTTAGTAGACTTTTACATATCATCTTGTAAGTTCATGAGTTTTAACCATCACATTTCATTTTAACCACTTTAAAATAGATCAAGAGGGCGTTTATAGCAACTTACTACTAGCTCGAGGCTAGGGAAGAAACTAGTCGAAGAATGAGTGGATAAAAGCAATGAGATGAGGTCCTTCACGTTCCGAATGCACCAAGCTTCCTCGTATGTGATCCTTGACACTTGAATGCACTTGAAATGAGAAGATGGAAATTGAAAGGTGGATGGATGGTGGAGGGGGTGTTCGGCCGAGAGCTTAGGGAGAGGGAGAGAGAGTGATGAAGTTCAAGTGTGGGTGGTGATTGTTATGTTGTGTTAAGCTTGAAACTTATAGGCAATCTCTACAAGTTTTAACCAAAGGTCTTCATGTCCCCTTGATTTTAAACACATGTGATTAGTTTAATCAAAAATAGGACAAGGGGTGGTCACAATGTGACCGATTCGGTTGGGGGGGGGGTGGTAATCCGGTTAGTTTCCGACTATTAGTTAGGTTATAGTTAAGTTAAGTTAGAGGTTAACTCGGTTACTAGTGTGTTGTGCATTATAGCGGGTGTTAGGGTATTCAGGGACCCTAACTGGCTCAGAAAAAGAAAAACAATGTTGTTGGCAATATTTTTATGTTCCGGGTAAAGTCCGGTTGTTCGGTTGGATAGTGATCTGTTAAAGTGCTTAACAAAGCTTTAAAGTGTCGTTAATACTATTTTTAGTGACACAACTTATTCCCGACACTTTAGAAAGTGTCTAGTAATATTTTTCTCATGTTTTGGCACTTTATTAGTTAACCAAATGCTGAATTTTTAGTTAAAGTGCTGAATTTTGTACTTAGAGTATGTTTTAGGCACATCCAGTCACTGTAACTTATACCTAGTGACGCAGTTCTAGAACCTTCTTATCCCTACACTCTCTACTAGTGTAGTAAACTATCTCGGGCTCATACAGGCCTTAGAGGCAGTGTCTGCCTGATGCTGGCTATATCAACATGTTCAATAGGTTATCCATTCATTGTGCTACTGTGCTTTTGGTGCATCAAGGTTTTCACTAAGGTGCTGTAAGCAAAACATGGAGTGACAACAAGTAAAGTATGATGCAAGTAAGTACATGTATCAGCATTCAAGTAGCAGTTGATCCATAATTTCAAGTAAGCACATTAATCAATTATTAATTAAGTCGTACGGATACCTGGTTTAGTGAGTGTTGTCACATTCTCCCCCCGTTAGAAAAATTTCGTCCCGAAATTTTAAGTTCTGCTTCTAGAAGCAGGGTTCTTGGGAAATAAGTGGGGGTATTTCTCTTTCATCCGGTCCTCACGCTCCCAGGTGTATTCAGGACCATGTCTGGCATTCCATCTGACTTTGACGAGCTTGACACTGCTCCGGCGGGTTTTGTTCACCTTCCAATCCGTAACACATGCTCTCAGCATATCTTCTAAAGTCTGAATAGTTCGCTCGCTTTGTCCGTCGGTCTGTGGGTGAAAAGCAGAGCTCAAATTCAATTGCGAGCCAAAAGCTTCTTGGAAGGATTGCCAAATCCTTGATACGAACCTTCCGTCTCTATCAGAGATGATCGAGAGGGGTACTCCATGGCGCGTAATGATTTCTCTCATGTAAATTTCAGCCAACTTGCTAGTATTATCCTTCTCTCTGATAGGTAAGAAGTGCGCAGATTTCGTTAATCAGTCCACTATTACCTAAATAGTGTCATGACCTCTTGGAGTTCTTGGCAACTTTGTAATAAAATCCATGGAGATTTGTTCCCATTTCCACTTGGGAATTTCTGGTTGTTGCAGAAGTCCTGAAGGCTTCTGGTATTCCGCTTTCACTTTAGCGCACGTTAAACATTTGCTCACATAAACAGCAACATCGCCTTTCATCCTAGGCCACCAGTAGTAATCTTTAAGGTCTTGGTACATCTTATCCGCTCCTGGATGGATAGAGTACCGTGATTTGTGAGCTTCATCAAAAATAACTTTCCTCAAACCACCAAACAGAGGAACCCAAATCCTTTTCTCAAAACATAACGTTCCTTCCTCGTTTGGCACCAATAGTTTCTCCATCCCACGGAGATATTCTTCTTCAAGGTTTCTTTCCTTAAGGGATTCTTTCTGCGCGACACGAATGCGCAAGGAAAGATCGGTTTGGATAATCATCTCCAAAGCCCTAACCCTTATGGGCTTGATCCTTTCTTTTCGACTTAGGGCGTCGGCGACTACATTCGCCTTCCCTGGATGATACTATATCTCGCAGTCGTAATCATTCAACAACTCAACCCAACGTCTTTGCCTCATATTCAACTCCTTCTGGTTGAATATGTGCTGTAGGCTCTTGTGATCTGTGAAGATTGTACATTTCGTACCATAAAGGTAGTGTCTCCAGAATCCAGATCTTTAAAGCAAATATCACTGCGCCGAGTTCCAAATCATGTGTGGTATAGTTCTTTTCATGTACCTTCAGTTGACGCGATGCGTAAGCTATAACTTTTTGGCGTTGCATCAACACGCAACCCAAACCTTGGCGCGAGGCGTCGCAGTATACCACGAAATCGTCAGTACCTTCTGGTAGTGCTAAGATCGGCGCATTGCAAAGCTTATCTTTCAATATCTGGAACGCTTCTTCCTGTTTGATTCCCCAATCAAACTTCTTATCCTTCTGCGTGAGGAACGTCAATGGTTGAGCGATTTTTGAAAAATCCTCAATAAACCTTCGATAGTAGCCAGCCAAACCCAAGAATTGTCGAATCTCGGTTGGCGTCTTTGGCGTTTCCCAATTCTTGATCGCTTCGATCTTGGTTGGGTCCACGTGAATTCCATCTCCATTTACCACATGTCCAAGAAACTGGACTTCATGTAGCCAAAACTCGCACTTCGAGAATTTGGCGTACAGCTGCTCCTTCTTCAGCAGTTCCAGAATTGCTCTTAGATGCTGTTCGTGCTCAGCCTTCGTCTTTGAATAAATCAAAATGTCGTCGATAAACACAATCACGAACTTATCCAAGTACGGCTTGCAAACTCTATTCATCAAATCCATAAAGACTGCAGGTGCGTTTGTCAAACCAAACGGCATAACTAGGAACTCGTAGTGTCCATAGCGAGTTCTAAAGGCTGTCTTCGGGATACTGTCCTCTTGTATCCTTAACTGATGGTATCCAGATCGAAGATCGATCTTTGAGTAAAAGCTTGAACCTTGTAGCTGATCAAATAGATCATCGATCCTTGGCAGAGGGTATCTATTCTTGATCGTCAGCTTATTCAACTCCCGGTAGTCGATACACATACGAAAACTACCATCCTTTTTCTTGACAAACAGGACCGGAGCTCCCCAAGGTGAGAAGCTTGGTCGGATAAATCCCTTGTCTAACAACTCTTGAAGTTGTGTCGACAATTCTTGCATCTCAGACGGGGCAAGTCTATAGGGTGCCTTAGCCACAGGCGCGGCGCCTGGAACTAAGTCGATGCGAAACTCTACTTGCCTCTGAGGTGGCAATCCAGGCAAGTCCTCTGGGAAGACTTCTGGATATTCCCTCACGACAGGGATGTCTTCGATTTTCGGCTCAGCAGCTTTCTTATCCACAATGTGTGCCAGGAAGGCAGCACATCCCTTCTGTAAACACTTTCGCGCTTTTAGGCAGCTGATAATCCTCAAAGGCGTATCACGCTTCTCTCCATGAACCACAATTGTTTCACCATCTTCGGTCGGGATACGAACGACCTTTTCGTGACAAACTATCTCAGCCTTGTTGCCTGATAACCAATCCATTCCTACCACCACGTCGAAGCTTCCCAGCTGGACTGGTAGTAGATCCAAAGCAAACTCACGCTCTCCCAATTCGATTACACAACCTCTGACGACTTCATTGGCTTCTACCAACTTTCTATTAGCCAATTCGATTGAGTAGGGAATATTTAACTTACTAGCGGCTACTCCAAGCATATTCTTAAACTCTAATGATACGAAGCTATAATCGGCACCAGTATCAAATAAAACTAATGCATAGCGTTGGTTTACAGGGAATGTACCAGTAACGACATCGGGATCCTGGCGCGCTTCCCTCGCTTCGATATTGAAAACTCTTCCACGGGCTTGGTTCAATTCTGGGAAGTTTCTCTTATAGTGCCCAATATCACCACAGTTAAAGCATCCAGGTCTTTGCCCGTTTCCACCACCATTTCCAGCTTGATTATTCCTCTGGTTACGATTCACAGCGTCCGCTTGATTCGCATTGTTACCTCGATTCCCATTATTTCCATTGTTCCCTTGTGGGCGATTTCCATTTCCACCCCGGTTATTGTTTCTGTTTCCAAATCCTCCTTGGCCTCCCTGGCCAACAGTGGCCCAACAAGAATCCTTCAAGTGGCCAGGTTTCCCACACGCTTCACATACCTTCAAACCACACCGGCCAGAATGGTGTCGCTGGCAGGTGTTACACTTGGGCTGGGTGCCCATATATCCCTTTCCCTTCTTTCCACTACCAGCTGTAACCTGAGCTGGAGCGCTTGACTCTCCTTTCTTAACAACACCACTGGTGCCTTGCTTGAAGTTCGAGAACTTTCGTTTGTTACCTCCGGATGACTCGACGTGAGTCTCTTTCTTCTTTGTCTCGACCTCATCAAACTTGTTCAGGCGGATAGCCTCCTCAGTGAGAGCCACGCTCAGATCAATTGCCTCAGTAATTGTTGCAGGCTTGGAGGAGGTCACCATGCTTATGATTTGTGGAGCTAAACCCCAAATGAAGCGTTCAATTCGCTTGAATTCTGGAGTGACCATATAGAGTACCACATGTGACAGGTCGTGAAACCTCTGAACATACTCTGCGATCTTCGGACCTTCCATTTTCAAATGCCAGAACTCAGTTTCCAATCTTTGGATTTCAGCGCGAGAGCAATACTTTTTGCGCATAAGTTCCTTCAGTTCGGTCCAGGTTAGTGCGTAGGCAGCAGCTTCTCCAAGAGTCTGCACTTTCAAATTCCACCAGGACAGGGCTCCATCCAAAAATAGCCCAGAAATGTAGGTGACTTGCTGGTCTGGTGCACATTTGCTCATGCGGAGAACAGATTCCGTCTTCTTGGCCCAACGAACAAAGGCGACAGCACCTCCGGTGCCATCAAAGTTGACTGGCTTGCAGTCTAGAAACTGCTTGTAGGTGCACCCTGCACATACGTTACAACATATGAATGGCATTAGCATCTTTGCGAAGGATATCCAATTAGGTCATGGTATGTCTTAATGACTTAGTATTACCATGAGGTGGATTGTTGTTGCCAGTAATGCCAGAATTACTTCCACTAGTCCCTCCTTGAGAGGCGGCGTATTGCGCGATGGCAGCAGCGATGATTTGCTGGAGTTCTGCCTCATTGGTAGGCATCGGCGTTTGACGTCTTGGCATCTTCTAAAAGATGTGTTCACGTTGGTCAGGCCATAATAAAGCATACGCATATAATGATAGTAATAGTACATAACATCTCATGTTACAAATAGACTAATCACATAACATCCCATGTTATAAATACATCAATCACACAACATCCCATGTTATAAATACATCAATCACACAACATCCCATGTCATAAAGCATAAATAATCAATCAAACATCATATATGATGAGAATACTGGGATTGCCATATATCGAGACCACATAGTAAAGTGTACAGGTACATAATAGTGTCATCCATCACCAATGACTAAGGGCTACATCACCCCAGTCCAAAACTATATCAAATCAGTGTCAATACATCCATATACATGTCAACAAAAGTCAGAATCAGAATGTTGTCTCCAAAAATGCTGTGCGGTCAAAGCAATCGCCGTCTTCTCACCAACGTCTACCCGTACGGTACTGAAGAGCTCTACACTGATGGCGGTGGAGGAGGGGGAAAATGGGTGTAGAACAAGCGACGCAAATGGAGCCAGTCCTCCTCCATGGCTCTCTGGGTACGCAACCAAGAAGCAACCTGCTGCTCTAGTGCCAAAAGGCGTGCAGCATAGTCCGGTGGTAAAGGTCGAGGGTGCTGCGAAGAAGCAGGGTGGGTCTGACCCTGACACTGGCACGGCGGTGGCTGAGCTCTCTCAAGCTCCTGAATGCGCTGTGTGAGTGCCTCGTGTTGGACAACAAATGACATCAAAACGTCCTCAATGGAATACCCCATATGGAAAGGATGGTAGGGGTCGGTCGGTGGCATAACAGGCGGTGACGACCAGAGAAATGACTCACTGGCTGGATCGAAAGGTGGCACAGAGAATGGTGGAACAGGGGGAATAGCAGTAGAAAACTGTGGTACAACTGGGATAGATACCGGCACATGTCCAAAGGGATGAGCCGAGGAACCCTCTCCAGGTCGAGCTGGAGGTGTGAACTGAGGGAACGAAAAAGAGGAATCAATGTGACGTGCATCGGTGGTATGTGGGGGAACAGGTGGGAGCTCATCATCAGCGTCGATCCATCCATTCTGGGTGTGCGCATACCTGGGATCAATGTGGGTCGCGAATAGTGCATGCTCGGGCTCCAGGGGAACAGGATCAGGTAGGGGAGCAACAATAGGGTCAACGGGTGCATCAATGATGAAAGGGGCATCAACATGGTCAGCAGCAACAACATGGTCACCCTCTAATAGTGGAGCATCAACCGGGTGATCATCAATGGGTGGGTCAGCAATCACAGGATCAACAACGGGTATACCAGCATGAACAGGGTCATGCTCAAACGCAGGGTCTAAAGCGGCCACCGGCTCGGGGGCCATGGCAGGCTCGGGGTCATCAAATGCCATCTCAAAATCAAAAGCAGGGTCAATGGGATCAATTGGGTCAACTGGGTCAACGGGGTCCTCCATAGGCTGATCCAGTGGTATAAACTCTATCTCCTGATCTGGGTCGAATCCTGGTGGAAAGACAGGATCGGAATCCTCCTCAACATCGTGATCGAAAGCAAAGCTCGGGGCAGGGGCAACAGAGGATGCCCTATCAGGGTCTGAACCGTGAGAGAAGTGTTGCGCACTCTGAGTGTGTGATGGTGCAGAGGCCACAGACTCGAAAGAGTCTGGGACCGGTGAGTGTGCAGGTGACTCCCCAGCTGGAGCATCTGCGGGTAACAAAATATCACCAGCAGCTAGAAGGGCCTCGCCCTGAACATCATCCTCTAGGGGCTCATCATCAAACAGATCGACGTCGCCATCAGCGTCGGCGTCGAGAAGCATATCGTAAGCAGGATAAACGGCCAAAGGTATGGGAGCAGGGATCTCTACGAGCAGTAGGTCCCCGGCCAAAGGGCCATCAGCGAGCTCAACAGCATCATCAGGTAACGCAAAGGGCTGGAAGTCATCCTCGTCTGTGCTGGTAACGTCTGATGTGTGAACCTCGTGCTCTGAAGACTCTAGGTCGTCTGATACAATGGGTCTAGGGCTCGTGGTGTCCGAATCACCAGTGCCGGAGGTGTCCATGTGTCTGTAACATAAACACAAATATGCACAAATAATCAGTCATACAATCAGGTAAACACATTAGTCACCATTTAAGCAATAAAATACTTCTCCTAGTCCCACTAGCCTCCCAGCCTCCCAGACTGCTCTTCCTAGTCCCACTACCCAATTCTCCCAGCCTCTCAGACTGCTCTTCCTAGTCCCACTTGCCAATTCTCCCAGCCTCTCAGACTGCTCTTCCTAGTCCCACTAGCCAAATTCTCCCAGCCTCTCAGACTGACTCCCTAGTCCCACTAGACAACTACCTCGGTCTCTTAGACCGAGCCTCGGCCTCCCAGACCGAGCCTCAGCCTCCCAGACTGAGCCTATAAATAATAAATAAAATGTGCTCAACATTTGTTTGTAAAAACGTGTTGGATCTGGACTTAAGTGGTATGCAGTGTAAAAATGTTTTCGTGAGAGCCCTAGTGATCATAGTCTAGACACGAGAAGGAATCCTAGTTCGCTATGATCAGAGCTCTGATACCAAGCTGTCACACCCTGGCTTTGCGGAAGCGTGGTTAATTTTGGTGTGACTTCATAATACCATAGCTTAACCATAACAAGATATATGAAATAAAAACCATGCAAGATCATCGATTTAAGTTTTAAAAACATAAGTAACATAACATTGTCTGAAGACGTTGACACAAGCAACTCAAACTACAACCTGATAACATATATCATTGTTCAGAAAACATCGACATGAAACAAACACAGTTTAAGGACTGTGACTCCTCCAGAAAAAAGTCACATCCCCTAAACCCGGATGACCTCGTAACTCATGTGCAGCGGGAAAGCATAACATACCGCGCCAGATCTTTAGTTCCCTGAAATACATGTAAGTTGAAAAATCAACAATAATGTTGAGCGAGTTCATGTGTAAGTGAGTAAGTAAAACCTTTGTATGTATAAAATCCCGGTATGTAGCAAATAAGGAAAAAGAGATCACCAATGGTTTGCAAGGCCATTGATATGTGTGAAGTGCAAGTAGGAAGACTCAAACCTAGCGGATTTATGCGTTGGGCACAAAGTCACCCCGAGGTCCGTTATGCTGGGCCTGGGGCTGGGCTCGCTACACCCAGATAGATCTACCGCTCCTGTCCCTCGGTCCTACCCTGAGGATTAATGGCCTCAAGTTTCCGCCTACCCACTCACATGATCTAAGTAGTAAACCTCCTTACGCTAACCATACCATGTATAAAGTACTCATAGATATAGTAACATGTATTTCACCCCCGCAGTTTAGAAAACTGAAAACAGTTAAGAGAAAAGGGGGACATGAACTCACAGTGGTGCGTCTCTAATAAGAAGATCTCCTGATCAAATCGCTGAGCGACGACCTACACGTACTAAATCCATTAGACGGACGATCGTGCTTTAAGGTTTAAGTTTGTTTGGGAAATAGTTAAACAACTATTTCGTAATTACACTTAGTAATTGTTTGGTAAATAAATTTCTTCCCAAGGATGGGGGATTTAATACATGTGCGTTTGTAAAATTCGAAATATACTATTAAGTCCACTTAAAATATATTTTGTTTCTAACTCCAAAATATAAATATTCTTCCCAAAAATATTATATTTTATTATATATAATTTTCCCAAAAATAATACCTTGACAAAATACGCGTTCATAAATATTTCTTAAAATGCGTAAGTTACGTTTTAAAGGTCGGGTGGTATTAACTATACCGTTGTAACTTAAATATTTATCGTGAAGGCGTTCGTATTATTTTGGAATCGTTAACATTTGGTAATATTATTTTTACCCTAAAAATAATATTTGTATATTTCAGAAAATAATCATAAACATTTTACAAGTGACGTTATGAAAAATATATATATCAAATATACATTTACCCCGTTTTATTTTGTGAAAATCCCACCTCCGATATTTTGTAAATAATGTCGTGGCGAAATTTACATGTTGAAAACAAGTCAAAAATACATTTGTAACACTTGTGATGAAAATACTTTTAAGTGTTAGGTTTTTAGAAAAATTTCGCCAGAGTTTCCCCTGTAACTGGAGGTGGCCACGCTTTCAAGCGTATCATTTTCTTTTATAATTCAAATCAACAATTTTCTCATTCAACCAAAACAATATCCAAAGCATCAAACTAGTCAAAATATATATAAATCACATAAATTACATGAACTTGTGGTTTATCCAAAAATACGTAGTAAATCCCATTACTTTTGGTGGATCTTTGTAATAATCTACTTGGTTTCTTGAAAATCTTGTTTTTAAAGAAAATATACTTTCACATCTTCTTGTGAAATTTGACAAAAATAATTCTTTGTCGAAACTTAGTGTTACACAAGTGTTTACACACTTGTGTGTTTAAAAATCACTCTTGTTCATGAAAGATCCGATTTTAAAGTATGTTTTCTCTTGACACTTGGTCCTTTGAAAATACCGTTTGTAGATCCGTAGATCTACTAGTTTAGAATACTTCACAAGTTCATGGTTAGTGTGTGGTAGAGTTTCATCATTTAACCCTTTTTACACGTGAACATACTCTATGTCATGATCCATGAACATGACCATCCGGGTTAGATGATGATCCGAGCTACCACAACATAGATCGGCACAAAATAATCACCACAAGACAAGTCTTACAAGGTTTACACAATATCATAGCTTTTAACCAACATCTTTAACATTTTAGTAGACTTTTACATATCATCTTGTAAGTTCATGAGTTTTAACCGTCACATTTCATTTTAACCACTTTAAAATAGATCGACAGGGCGTTTATAGCAACTGACTACTAGCTCGAGGCTAGGGAAGAAACTAGTCGGAGAATGAGTGGATAAAAGCAATGAGATGAGGTCCTTCACGTTCCGAATGCACCAAGCTTCCTCGTATGTGATCCTTGACACTTGAATGCACTTCAAATGAGAAGATGGAAATTGAAAGGTGGATGGATGGTGGAGGGGGTGTTTGGCCGAGAGCTTAGGGAGAGGGAGAGAGAGTGATGAAGTTCAAGTGTGGGTGGTGATTGTTATGTTGTGTTAAGCTTGAAACTTATAGGCAATCTCTACAAGTTTTAACCAAAGGTCTTCATGTCCCCTTGATTTTAAACACATGTGATTAGTTTAATAAAAAATAGGACAAGGGGTGGTCACAATGTGACCGATTCGGTTGGGGGGGGGGGGTAATCCGGTTAGTTTCCAACTATTAGTTAGGTTATAGTTAAGTTAAGTTAGAGGTTAACTCGGTTACTAGTGTGTTGTGCATTATAGCGGGTGTTAGGGTATTCAGGGACCCTAACTGGCTCAGAAAAAGAAAAACAATGTTGTTGGCAATATTTTTATGTACCGGGTAAAGTCCGGTTGTTTGGTTGGATAGTGATCCGTTAAAGTGCTTAACAAAGCTTTAAAGTGTCGTTAATACTATTTTTAGTGACACAACTTATTCCCGACACTTTGGAAAGTGCTTAGTAATATTTTTCTCATGTTTTGGCACTTTATTAGTTAACCAAATGCTGAATTTTTAGTTAAAGTGCTGAATTTTGTACTTAGAGTACGTTTTAGGCACATCCGGTCCCTGTAACTTATACCTAGTGACGCATTTCTACAACCTTCTTATCCCTACACTCTCTACTAGTGTAGTAAACTATCTCGGGCTCATACATGCCTTAGAGGCAGTGTCTGCCTGATGCTGGCTATATCAGCATGTTCAATAGGTTATCCGTTCATTGTGCTACTGTGCTTTTGGTGCATCAAGGTTGTCACTAAGGTGCTGTAAGCAAAACATGGAGTGACAGCAAGTAAAGTATGATGCAAGTAAGTACATGTATCAGCATTCAAGTAGCAGTTGATCCATAATTTCAAGTGAGCACAGTAATCAATTATTAATTAAGTCGTACGGATACCTGGTTTAGTGAGGGTTGTCACAGTAATGTACGATATACTTATATATATATATATATATATATATATATATATATATATAGGGTAGGGTTCATGCAAGAACCACCCTTATTGCGAGAACCGCGAGAACCAATGTGAACATGGGGCAATTTTGTAAATACCCAAACAAATTTTAAAACAATCGCCTGATATACGGACTTCAATCACAAAGTTAATTGCTTTCAATATTACATCTCACGTCCGACAAATCTCCCCAAAATATCTCCCCCAATCCTCGCGATTAATCATATCGATTCGTAAAAAAATAAACTTCGACGCTCACAATATCAACAGTTCGTCATCAACATTCGTCGTATGATCGACATTAGTGCAATACGAACACAATCATCGACCGCGCATTCGTCATTGATTCGAAATTAGGGCAAAACGATCATAATCATTGAGGTTTATTGCACAAAACAGGGATAATCTGAAGAATATACGTCGTCTAACTAAACGGTGGACTCTCGATCCGCCGTTGCACCGTTCTATGAATTTGTAAGTACATACACTTTGTTTTGAAGTCATATATAATAATACAATTCTTAATCGTCGATTCATAAATGGAATTATGTGATTATGATACATAAATAGTCGTTTAATATATACATTATTGAAAAAATGTGTTATATGTATATGATTTTTTTGAATAAACAGTGGCGGATTTTGTAATATAACTATATGTAATGTGCTAGTTATGTGTCTGATCATGTAGTTTTTATTAATGAATAATGATATGGGAATAATGCTAGATATGATTGGCAACACGAAATCTGATTTGGTATGTTAGGGCACATGTGCATATTGTGACTGATTATGATTACACGGATCATGATAATAAGGTGATGTTGTGATATGTAAAGATATGTATAGATATGCACATGTGCATATTTTTTTATGACAGAACATGCTTGCACAGAATAGGTTAATAATGTATAGTTGTGTGTTATGTAGTTATGCACATGTGCATTGATAACAAACTAAAATTTGTGATATGTACAGTTATGCACATGTGCATATATTGTTATAATATGTTGATATGCAAGTTTGCGTAGTTTGAAATAATAGATTAACAAAGTATATAATGATGGTGCATATGAATTTGAATAGGAGGCATGTTATGGGAATAATGCTAGATATGATTGGCAACATGAAATCTGATTTGGTATGTTAGTGCACATGTGCATATTGTGACAGATTATGATTACACGGATCATGATAATAAGGTGATGTTGTGATATGTATAGATATGCACATGTGCATATTTTTTTATTACAGAACAGGCTTGCACAGAACAGGTTAATAAGGAACAGGTTAATAATGTATAGTTGTGTGTTATGTAGTTATGCACATGTGCATTGATAACAAACTAAAATTTGTGATATGTACAGTTATGCACATGTGCATATATTGTTATAATAGGTTGATATGCAAGTTTGCGTATTTTGAAATAATAGATTAACAAAGTTGTCACACCCCGATATTTCCACGTATTACCGGTGGGCCCGGTGGGGAGTATCGTGGCGTAGTTGATATCATCATAGTCAAACAACACAATTTTAAATGCACAACGGAAGCAAAATATGAAATCACATTACAAACCGATTATAACATAATATCAAATATCACAAAACGTACTGTAACGGATCCTCAGGTGGATCAAAAGATAAAATGAAACTTTGTTCAACAGATTTTAAAGGCATCTAAGCTTGCGAGACTTTTATTTGATGTTAGGAGAGGCCAGCCTATTCCGATTAGTACTTGCACTTAGCCTTTTTGAGAAAATACGTCAGTTTACACTGGTAAATACAATTTAACTGACTCATTTTGAAAAGTATTTATAAAATTGGTTTGGATGCACAAGGCATAAAATCTTTTTATAACTTGGGATAATTATTTATATATAAACTTGTAAAAGAATTACATGTTCATTATACGTTCAGTAGCCCGGGTTGAATATCGGGTTAAAGATTAATAGACACACCACATGGTATAGTCCCGCGATGAGTTATTCCCGTAACCGGCGGTTATACCTTATTATTTATATATACAGTGGCAGGTGTACGCCTACACCCCGTGCTAAGGTCATGGCCATTTCTTTGAATGATGCCAAGGATATTCGGGACATGGTCATTAATCCCCCAAAGGCTTTAAGCAAACAAAACAATTTAAACGGGTCATTTCAATAAATTAACCTTCATACGATTAAAGATTCAATGCCCGACCAAGCGGTATTTTATATACCGTACCCCAAGCCCGTATAAGGGAAAATAAGTTAAAAGTATTTACCTTTGCAAGTATAATTCACAACAGCAAATGCAAGTAGCTTTTACCGGGTCTCCTAGTCTGGAACGAAGGTTTTTAATAACCTATTAGATTCTAACGGGTCTTTAATTAAGCCTAAACTTAGACCGGCTAGTTTTAAAGGAAGATACGGTTCAACACACGATTAAGCGAAGACCGGAATAGAATGTGATTTAGACCCGACAAGTTTGAAGACTTGTATAATATGGGTAAACTAAATACATTCTGGATTTTGAGACAAAATGATAAGGTTTAACCCGTTTCGGTCAATTTATGCAAACTAATTACATAAACCGAACCGAAGGCAAAATATGCGTAACGGGTAACCATAAGATTCATGTACAGGTTTCCTAAGTTAATATGCCTAAAATATGTTGTGACATCAGTAAGATATCTTCTATTATGCCCAAAACGGATTTAGACTCAAATTACGCCCCGTAAGGGTATTTTGGTCATTTTAAAGGTTATAAAAGAGTTTAAACATTAATCTGAGTTACAGGTCTGATATAATCAGTAAAATACTTAATTTAATAAGTTATAACAGTAGGGTATTTCATATATGTGAAATTTACCATTTATGACTAAACTATGCACCGTAGGGGCATTTTGGTAATTTCACTTAAGCCAAAAAAAGTCAAAACTGGAAATCTGAGTTTAAAACTTTTGCTTACTGTTAGAATATAAAAATTTACTAAAAATATCAGTAGGTATCAAGTCTTATATTTATAAAATAGTTTTAATACATACTATGCGCTTAAAACGCGTAAAAAGGCGGTTTCAAGCGATTTCCGGGTTTTATAAGAAAAACTGATATTTTTTATTATTCCAGAAGGTTCAAAATATTTTATTTATCATATAGGATCAGTAGAAAAAGGTTTGGTATCAAAAGAATTTGTAAAACTCATTTTATAGCCTAAAAGGGCAAAACCGACAATTACCGAATTAAGCTTAGAACCCTACGTTATGCTCAGCTTAAAAATAAATAAAAATCTCCAAAAATCCCAAAATATTATCTAATATCAGTAGGTAAAAAGTTTGGTATTAAAAATTGGGTTTAGATAGGCTTTATGCTAATTACGCCGTTTAATTAATAAAAAGCTTTCTAATTACGCTAACGAGCATAACTCCTATTCTAGACCTCAAACTGATGTCAAAATTTAGGGACAAGTTTATAAATCAGTAACTAAGGTTTCTATTCTTTTACATTTTCAAAAATCACGTTTTAAGGTCATATGGGCATAATAGTCAACATTTAAGCACTTAACGGAAACATGCATATGAATTAGATAACTAATGAACCAAGTTGTATAATCACAGAGATAATCACAGAGGGTTATACTAACATGAAACCTGGTCCTAATAAAGCTCTAAGGCATTTCTAAACTATGCTCTAATGGGTCAGAACTGAAAGTCAAAGCAAAAGTCTACTTTTGCGACTTTCGGTTCCGAACCGAGCTTGAACTGAAAATTGCCGGGTTGAACATGTTTAGATATGTTCTTACATTAATTACCAAGTTATATTAGTGATAGGTTGCATGGCTTCTTGATGTGCGTGAAGTGTGTTATATTTTTGATGTATATTTAAGCACCTTTTACACTTTTAGCCAAGTTTTAAATTTATAAAACACGATATTTACTAACACTAAACACACATATGGGCAAGTGCACCCATCGTAGACGTAGTATAGTGTTGGTAAGATACCGAGGTCGTCCAAGGACACAAGAGCTTTTAATACCGGTTTATCCTCAACGTCTAACCAAATCAAAAAGTGAGAAAAATGTTTAAACTAAGAAAAATAAAAACTAACTAAATGCTGAAAAATAAAATAAAATAAAAACAGATAGACAAGATGAATCACTTGGATCCGACACGTGTATTAGTATAACCTTTGATTATTTTTGCACTTTTGCACTTGTTTAAGAGATTATCTTAGTTATTGTAGTAGGCCCCTCTTTTGAAGGCGACGTTACCCTCAACCCAGTAGTTTGAGTCAGCAAGGATACAATCCTAAAGGGTCGGATTATTGAAAGATAATGAATTAAGTTATTAATGCAAATTGTGGTAGGCCCCGCTTTTGGCGGTGACGTTACCCTCGGCTAAGTAGTCTGAGTCAGCAGGGATACAGTCCTAAATAGCCGGGTTATAGTATTAATAGTAGTTAACTTATGAGGGGGTCAAAGAGTTTGGATCCCCGCCATCCAATACCTATGGGCATTGAAGGAGATCCTACTAAATTTGACCCAGGTCCCAAGCAGGACCTCTAAACGCTGAACAAGGGCAAGACCCTTACCAAACCGTTCCCTTAACCCCCGACCAGGTAGCCAACATACCTCCATATAGACCGTGGAGATATGAATGGTGAAAATCTTTTATTTTATATAGACAGTAAAATAATGCCAAGACACCACGGACAAACGATAAGGAAAGATCACCTTCAACATAAGTAACTAGTTATTAAAGTCATTAATACAAAACCAAATAAAAAGTGCAAAAGATTAAAAATAAAAAGTATTATACTAAACACTTGTCTTCACCAAGTGATGTAAGAGACTTAGGCAAACATGGCCTTGATTGTCAAGAACTCTTACGATCAATCTTGGATCCCGAGACGACTCACACACTCTACGATGGACAATGGATGATGGTGGTGGATGATGGTGTTATGGTGGTGGTGGGTGGTGGATGAGGTGTGAGAGAGGTGGTGTGCCAAGGGATGAGAGAGAATGAAGCCAAGCTCCTCTATTTATAGGCTGAACAGAAGGCTGGACACGGCCCCGTGTCCGCTGGACACGGCCCCGTGCCCGTCTGACATTCTCTCACTTCATTAATTGTAATTGCGAATTACAATTAATGCGCCTGCTGTACTTTCACCACGCCCCCGTGCTCGCTGGACACGGCCCCGTGGTGGGCAATGGAAGCTTCTACTGGTTTGTCTTTTCTACTGCTTCCTGGGCACGCCCCCGTGTTCGCTGGACACGGGGCGTGTTCAGACTCTGTTTCTTCTCCTTTGCCTTGGGAGGTGCCGTTGAGGGTCCGGGCAGTCCACTTTTGTTCCTTTTCTTGTATTTTATGGTAGAATTAGTTGTCTTTTTGCTTCTTTTGTGTTTTTGAGCTCATTTCATCCTGAAAATACAAAAGGAAGACAAAAACACTCTTTTTCCAACATTAGTACTTAAAAAGGGTTAGTTTTATGCCTTAATTGATGTGATTTATATGTTGCATTTTACACACATCAAATACCCCCACACTTGAACTTTTGCTTGTCCTCAAGCAAAACTCTTTAAATGTGGCTTACACTCCCAAATGGAATAGGTAGAAGAGAAGTTTTTTAGCTTGTCCTAGAGTGTCGGGAATCCAAGGTTTTTATAGGTTTTATTTTTATTTATTTACAATCCTATTCGTTATGATTTATTTTGAACGTTTCATAAGATGAATTACTTATTTTGGGCATAGCATGCCTTATTAAAATTCCATTTATATACAAGTTCACATACCTCACGGGAGATCACTCAACACTCGGCCGAAGGTGTATATTTTTAGTGAATCACTCGAGAGCGGCACGGAACTCACGTCTTCCATAGGCTTGCCAAGCAATCAATCCTCCTCCTTTTTAACTTTTTACCTTTGTAAATATCAAGAGGACTTTTTGGGTGAAGGCTTGGGTTTAAAGGTGGGTGGTTGGTTAGTGGTTAGTAAAAAGGGCGAAAATCGTAACAAGCATCGGTTTTCGTGAAGTACCTTGTTTTTAGTGACTTTTTATTTTGAAGTATTTCTCCAAACAAGTTTTTATAGCTTTTGTTTGTTTTTGACTTCATCATCATCATTTCTTTTTTTTTTTTTTCAATCGTCACATAAAAAGGTGAGTTTACGAAAAAGCGAACTTGTTACTAAAAAAAATAAATAAAAAGGTTTTTTGGTGGGTAAAAAGGGTTTTGGGGTAATGAAATGAAAGGTTTAGGCTCAAAGGGGCTATCTAGGGGGATTTTGGGTAGGTAAAAAAAATGAAAAATAATGGTTTTGAAAGAAAAAATGGTTAGTCCTAATGCCTCCATCATTTACTTACTTGGGTTTAAGTTGGTAAGGACCGGGAATGTATCGTCGTGGCAAGTTCTAGATTTGTAAGGACCGAGCGGCTATTCACACAAGAAACGAAAAATGAGCATTTAATCTAAATATGTGTATTTTTGTGCTCAATAAAGGCTCAAAACTCACTTTTGTGGGAATGGGTTTTTAATGTGACCAAGCATATATAATCGAATTTTTAACTAGACTTGTTATACCGTTTCATAATTTTCTTATGTTGGTTCTTTTTTTTATCACGACGCTATCGGTTGTAAACTTGTAAAAATATAACCTTTTTAGAACTTGTTATTCCCAACTTAAACTAAGACAAGTAAAAAAAAAATGAAAAAGTTTTTGAAAAAATTTGGGGTGTTTAGCGGTTCCAATAGAGTTTTGTGTAAGGCTTGTGTTTAGGATTTTGCAAAATTTCAAGGGTTTTAGCATCCCCCCCCCACACTTAAATTACACATTGTCCTCAATGTGTCCAAAAATAATGTTTTTGGTTGATTAGAATGTATAAAAGTGGGTTAAAAAGCAAAGATTTATGTTACTGGCATCCTGGACACGGCCCCGTGTTGACCGGGCACGGCCCCGTGGTCAAGTGCCAGTAACAAAAATTACAGAATTGAAACAGAAGCCTGGACACGGGGGCGTGTCCACTGAACACGGCCCGTGTCCAGTTACCTGAACTGGGTGATTTTCTGCAGGGGCTCAGCACGGGGCCGTGTTGGTTGGGCACGACCCGTGTTGAGCCTTCTGTGATGGAGATTTTTGTCGGGTTGCTCTGTTCTTCGTGCATGGTTCCATTTTTCTCGTTCCCTTTTTCATCCATTACCACCATGAGTGTGTTTTATTCTGCAAAAACTAAAAGATTAAACTAAACTAAACTAAGGATAGATCCGCGGAATGCCTCCGTGGTGCGCCACGTTTATAAGGGTCCTTGGCTAGACCCGATTCCTGGTTATATATCTTCTGAGTGGAGTGCCTTGCTTCCCAAGTTACACCGTCGGAGAGCGGCATCCAAGCTTGAATCAATAACCTTCATGTAATTGACTGGGTCGTCGTCCTCTATTTTCTTCCCAACTCCGAACTTCACCTCATCGTCCCCATACCTCAAAGTCAGTGTCTCGTCATTCATGTCTACCACTGCTTGTGCTGTGGCAAGGAAGGGTCTCCCTAGGATAAGGGGGACCTCGGTGTCTTCCTCCATGTCGAGTATGACAAAGTCAACTGGATAAACGAATCTGCTTACCCTTACCAAGACATTCTCGATGACACCTTGTGGGAACTTGACTGATCGATCAGCGAGTTGTATGCTTATTTTTGTAGGGCTCGTGGTTCCCAAGCCAAGCCTTTTGAACATCGATGAGGGCATGAGGTTAATGCTAGCCCCTAAGTCGGCCAAGGCATTGCGAACGGGTGATTCCCCTATTGAGCATGGAATCGTGAAACTTCCGGGATCGATTTTCTTTTGGGGTAGTTTATTGAGTACGAGGGCAGAGCATTCTTCGCCTAAATTAACTAATTGCAAATTTTCAATTTTCTTTTTATGTGTAAGGAAGTCCCTCATAAATTTAGAATATTTGGGCATTTGGGTTAGGACTTCGATAAAAGGAATATTGACATGCAATTGTTTTAACAGACTTTCGAATTTTGCGAACTGCTCATTGGTCTTTTGACGAATTAACCTACCGGGGTACGGAACTCGAGGAGCCTTGGTAGGCTCTGGTGATGGGGGAGAGTTCTTTCCCTGCAGATGTGTTGGCATTGTTTCTTCCGTTGGTGGAGGTACTTCTGCAGGTCCTACGGTGCGGTTTCGTAGTGTGATGAGGTGAACTTGCGCTTTTGGGTTTGTTTCGGTATTGCTAGGTAATGCGCCTTGCGGTCTCTCGGAAAAATTTTGTGCTAGTTGATTTATTTGTTTTTCTATGTTTTGAATGCTAGCTTGTTGATTCCTAAAATTAGATTCTAATTGTAGAAATCTTTCCGAGTTTTTCTTATCAGTGTCAGAGACGAGGCGAGATATAGTATATTCGAGCCTTTCTCGTCCACCTTGTTGTTGAGTGAAATTTTGTGACTCATTTCTTGATTGCTAAAAGTTTGTTCGTTGGGTTTGTTGGTTACTACTATTGCCGGTTTCCCTCCAACCAAGGTTTGGGTGATTTCGCCATCCTTGGTTGTAAGTTCCCGTTGGAGGACCCGACGGCCTAGGTCTATTATCAATGTAGTTTACCATTTCTTGTTGGTCGTCCGTTTCTTTCATGCAACTCCAATTTTCATGTGACCCACCACACCCTTCACAAGCCATAACCGAGACTGTTTTTGTCATTTCTAATTTTTTTATTTTTGAAGAAAGGGCCTCGATTTGGGCTTGTAAAGAGGTGCTTTCGTCGACCTTATGGGCGCCCGGGGCAATAGACTTATTTCCCCGGGGAGTGTGCCATTGAAAATTGGTTTGAGCAATTTCCTCAATCTGATTATATATTTCGTGTGGGCGTCGATTACCTAAAAGTCCCCCGGAGCTAGAATCAAGTGTCTGCCTAGTGTGTGGCAACAATCCATTGTAGAAAGTGGATACTTGTTGCCATATTGCTAGGCCGTGATGGGGACACTTGCGTAATAGCTCCTTGAACCTTTCCCAAGTTTCATATAAGGATTCCCCGTCCTCTTGTGAGTATGTATTAATTTCAGCCATTAATTTAGCAGTTTTAGAAGGAGGGAAATACTTATATAGAAACTTTTGGGCTAGTTCATCCCAGGTGTTTACCGATCCAGCTGGGAGGGTGTTGAGCCAAGCTTTTGCTCGGTCTTTTAGTGAGAATGGAAACATACGGAGGCGGATGGCGTCGTTTGATGCTCCATTGATCCGAAAGGTATCACATATTTCTAAGAAATTAGTTATATGTAGATGAGGATCCTCGTCCGCAAGCCCGTGGAAGGTTGCGGAGTTTTGGAGCATTTGTATCAAATGCGGTCGAAGTTCGAAGTTATTGGCTTCGACATTCGGAGCATTGATAGCGGCGCCTAGATTACCTACGGTGGGCCGTAGATAATCCATAAGGGTACGTTGGTCCGCCATTGGGGGTGGATCACCCGAAACCTTCTCTTGGTTTTTGGCTTTTAACCTTTTTCTGAAAAAGCGTTCGGGTTCTTCTAGCGGTTCCTTTATGTCTTTATTGGAACTGGAGCTCATACACTACGTAAGGATGGCGTTGGGTTCCAAGTCCTGCAATAAAAACAGAAAAGAATGTTGGTCAGAAGGTTCACCACGGCCCCGTGTTGAGTGAACACGGCCCCGTGGTCGGAATTACAGTGATTGTTTTTCAGATCCCAGTTACTGGAAGTTGGACACGGCCCCGTGTTGCACCGGCACGGCCCCGTGGTCAGCCTTCTGTAACTTGAAAAACAAAAACTGCCAGTAACGTTGCTGAGCACGGCCCGTGTCCGACCAGGCACGGCCCCGTGCTGAGCTCTGCAGAAGCTAAAAATCTAAGAAAAATCTAAAAAAAAATCAAAGAAAAATAAAAATATGATTAGGCCGTTGATTCCTAACTTTCTTAAAATCCTTGTGTCCCCGGCAACGGCGCCAAAAACTTGATGTGCGTGAAGTGTGTTATATTTTTGATGTATATTTAAGCCCCTTTTACACTTTTAGCCAAGTTTTAAATTTATAAAACACGATATTTACTAACACTAAACACACATATGGGCAAGTGCACCCATCGTAGACGTAGTATAGTGTTGGTAAGATACCGAGGTCGTCCAAGGACACAAGAGCTTTTAATACCGGTTTATCCTCAACGTCTAACCAAATCAAAAAGTGAGAAAAACGTTTAAACTAAGAAAAATAAAAACTAACTAAATGCTGAAAAATAAAATAAAATAAAAACAGATAGACAAGATGAATCACTTGGATCCGACACGTGTATTAGTATAACCTTTGATTATTTTTGCACTTTTGCACTTGTTTAAGAGATTATCTTAGTTATTGTAGTAGGCCCCTCTTTTGAAGGCGACGTTACCCTCAACCCAGTAGTTTGAGTCAGCAAGGATACAATCCTAAAGGGTCGGATTATTGAAAGATAATGAATTAAGTTATTAATGCAAATTGTGGTAGGCCCCGCTTTTGGCGGTGACGTTACCCTCGGCTAAGTAGTCTGAGTCAGCAGGGATACAGTCCTAAATAGCCGGGTTATAGTATTAATAGTAGTTAACTTATGAGGGGGTCAAAGAGTTTGGATCCCCGCCATCCAATACCTATGGGCATTGAAGGAGATCCTACTAAATTTGACCCAGGTCCCAAGCAGGACCTCTAAACGCTGAACAAAGGCAAGACCCTTACCAAACCGTTCCCTTAACCCCCGACCAGGTAGCCAACATACCTCCATATAGACCGTGGAGATATGAATGGTGAAATTCTTTTATTTTATATAGACAGTAAAATAATGCCAAGACACCACGGACAAACGATAAGGAAAGATCACCTTCAACATAAGTAACTAGTTATTAAAGTCATTAATACAAAACCAAATAAAAAGTGCAAAAGATTAAAAATAAAAAGTATTATACTAAACACTTGTCTTCACCAAGTGATGTAAGAGACTTAGGCAAACATGGCCTTGATTGTCAAGAACTCTTACGATCAATCTTGGATCCCGAGACGACTCACACACTCTACGATGGACAATGGATGATGGTGGTGGATGATGGTGTTATGGTGGTGGTGGGTGGTGGATGAGGTGTGAGAGAGGTGGTGTGCCAAGGGATGAGAGAGAATGAAGCCAAGCTCCTCTATTTATAGGCTGAACAGAAGGCTGGACACGGCCCCGTGTCCGCTGGACACGGCCCCGTGCCCGTCTGACATTCTCTCACTTCATTAATTGTAATTGCGAATTACAATTAATGCGCCTGCTGTACTTTCACCACGCCCCCGTGCTCGCTGGACACGGCCCCGTGGTGGGCAATGGAAGCTTCTACTGGTTTGTCTTTTCTACTGCTTCCTGGGCACGCCCCCGTGTTCGCTGGACACGGGGCGTGTTCAGACTCTGTTTCTTCTCCTTTGCCTTGGGAGGTGCCGTTGAGGGTCCGGGCAGTCCACTTTTGTTCCTTTTCTTGTATTTTATGGTAGAATTAGTTGTCTTTTTGCTTCTTTTGTGTTTTTGAGCTCATTTCATCCTGAAAATACAAAAGGAAGACAAAAACACTCTTTTTCCAACATTAGTACTTAAAAAGGGTTAGTTTTATGCCTTAATTGATGTGATTTATATGTTGCATTTTACACACATCACTTCTACATTGCTAATTATGCATTTATTTGAAAATAAGCTTTCTGTTGACTTTTTAAGATTAGCTTTGACCCGACAATTGACCTAGTTAGAGTGGGAATCAGAGAGCGCCCTTTTAAGGGTTTATTACCCACATAATTACCAACTCATAGGTACTTTCAATTTGAGATTTGACTGGACAAATTGTGAATAATCACTAAGTCAAACTTTAATTATGACGGTTTGACTTTAAGCTAATTAACTAAGTAAGACTTAAGGACGGTTTGACTCCAGCAATCTCCAGAAGTTGAGTTGTGAAGGTTTTGAAATGGGTGTGCTCAATGTTGCAACATTGGAGCTTTTTATATAGTGAATTTGATTCACCAAGATCATGACAAATAGGTCTACAAGTGTTACAAGATGGTCCCATCTGTCCCTATTGCATGAAATACCAGTGGAGGAGTCCCTGGTATATAAAAACAAGCTTTTAAGTCGGTTAACAGACCTGAACTGGCAGCTGCCAAGAGTTTTCTATCGCTGGCATGCTTACGCGGGCCGCGTAGACTCTTAAGGAGTCTTACGCGGGCCGCCTGGACCCTGCTGACCTGAAAACAACTTTCAATAATTGTTGTTTTGGTCCCTGGTCCTTCTAAACGTGGTTTTATGTTTATTTCTTGCACTTTTGGCCCTCTAACTTGACCAAGGCATAACCAAACACCGTTAAGTCCTCGGTTACCTTTCTGATCACTCGTAAAGCCTTTAATTTCAATGTTGACGCTTTTAACCCCTCGTATACGAATGTTAGCATAACTTTCTCATACCGAAACATAATTTTATCACATATTCTAGATCACTCAGAGGTATAACTTAAACATGTTGACACTTTTAACCCCTGCAGTTTGTTAACTCTCACTTTCTTCCACAAACGGCTTCATACGCTTCATAATTCATTTGTTTAAGGGTATAGACATCATGTAAGGTCGTTGAAAAGTATATCCATCCTTTGTTGACATTTTTAATCCCTTTACTCTCATACTTTCTTTGTTTGTCAACTTTAGTCCCTCTAAGTTAATTCTTTACACTTTTAAAGTCCATGACACGTGTCAATATAATTTTGGACATGAATTTTCGAGGTGTTACATCCTCACCCCCTTAAAAGAAATCTCGACCTCGAGATTTACTGAAATAAATGGGGGTACTTTTCTTTCATTGTGGATTCTACCTCCCACGTGTACTCGGGACCTCTTCGGGCATCCGATTTAACCTTTACAATTGGCACATGCTTCCTTCGAAGCTTCTTTACCTGTCGATCCTCGATCGGCAAAGGTTTTTCCACAAATTTTAAGCTCTCATCTATGTGCACATCTGTATGTGGTATGACTAGCGATTCATCGGCTAGACATTTCTTATGATTGCAGATGTGGAATACATTGTGAATACCACTGAGCTCTTCAGGTAAGTTTAACTTATAAGCCATTGCTCCTACACATTCGATGATCTCGAATGGTCCTATATACCTTGGGCTTAACTTACCTTTCTTACCAAACCGCATCACCCCCTTCCAAGGTGATACTTTAAGCAGAACCTTATCACCAACCTCAAACTTTAGAGGTTTTCGCCTTTTATCAGCATAACTTTTCTGCCTATCCCTGGTAGCTTTCAGGCGGTCACGAATTTGGACAATCTTGTCCGTTGTTTCAAGGGCTATATCAGGTCCTGATAACTGAGCTTCTCCTACTTCTGCCCAACAAATAGGCGTTCTGCATTTCCTACCATATAATGCCTCAAAAGGCGCAACCTGAATGCTTGTATGGTAGCTATTGTTATAGGAGAACTCGATCAATGGCAGGTGGTTATCCCAACTACCACCTAAGTCAATCACACATGCACGAAGCATGTCTTCCAAAGTTTGGATTGTACGCTCACCCTGTCCGTCCGTCTGAGGATGGTAAGCCATACTAAAATTCAAGCGTGTGCCCAAAGATTGTTGGAAACTTTTCCAAAAATGTGTTGTGTATCTAGTATCCATGTCAGAGATAATAGACACTGGTATGCCCTGAAGAGAGACAATCTTATCCACGTACAACTGGGCTAATATGTCGGAGCTATGAGTCTCCTTGATGGGTAGGAAATGTGATGACTTAGTCAGTCTATCTACTATCACCCAAATAGTATCATTTCCTTTCTTTGTCTTTGGCAATTTGGTGATACAATCCATTGTCACGATTTCCCACTTCCAGGTGGGAAGTTCAGGCTGTTGTAGCAAACCTGACGGTTTCTGGTGTTCAGCTTTAACTTGTGCGCACGTCAAACATTTGGCTACATAGGTAGCTATAGACTTCTTCAAGCCTATCCACCAATAATTTGCCTTCAGATCCTGGTACATCTTATCAGCTCCAGGATGAACGGAATATTTAGAACTGCGGGCTTCCTGGAGGATAACATCCCGAAGTCCTCCATAAACTGGAACCCATATTCGTCCATTTAATCTCAGGATTCCGTCCTTGCCATAGGATAACTGCTCTTCAGTTACTCCTAGCTTTTCATCAGGATAGTTAGCTTCTAGTACAGCTTCCTTCTGCGCAGCTAACAGCCTTTCATTTAAACTATTCTTTAATTCAATGCTCTTGGCATTGATTCTTATGGGCTTCACCCTTTCCTTTCTACTTAAGGCGTCGACAACCACATTTGCCATGCCTGGATGGTATCGTATCTCACAGTCATAATTATTCAAAGTTTCCATCCATCGTCGCTGCCTCATGTTCAAGTCCTTCTGATTGAACAAATGTTGAAGGCTCTTGTGATCATAATAGATCACACACTTGGTTCCATACAAATAATGCCTCCACAGTTTTAGTGTGAATACAACGGCACCCAACTCCAAGTCATGGGTGGTGTAATTCTTCTCGTGCACCTTTAACTGTCGAGAAGCATAGGCAATGACTTTGCATTTCTGCATAAGCACACATCCCATACCTGTGTACGATGCATCACAATATACTACGAATTCTTCGATTCCATCAGGCAATGTCAATACTGGAGCATTGCTAAACTTATGCTTAAGAATATCAAAAGATTCTTGTTGCTTAGACCCCCAGTCAAACTTGCTATTTTTGCGGGTGAGTAAAGTCAGTGGTGGTGCAATTCTTGAGAAGTTTTCGATAAATCGCCTGTAGTATCCTGCCAATCCTAGAAAGCTGCGAATCTCCGTAGGCGTCTTTGGCTCTTGCCAATTCATAATGGCTTCAATCTTAGCGGGATCTACTTGGATACCACGCTCACTAATAACATGTCCAAGAAATTGGACTTCACGAAGCCAAAATTCACACTTTGAAAATTTGGCATAGAGCTTTTCTTGATGAAGTAGTTTCAGAATGCAACGGAGGTGCTCCTCATGGTCAGCTTGGCTCTTCGAGTAAATGAGAATGTCATCAATGAAGACAATGACGAATTTATCTAAGTAGGGCTTGCAGACGTGATTCATGAGATCCATGAATGCGGCAGGTGCATTAGTGAGCCCAAAAGGCAACACTAAGAACTCATAATGACCATAGCGAGTTCTAAATGCAGCCTTGTGCACATCTTCATCTTTAACCTTCAGTTGATGATAGCCTGACCTCAAATCGATCTTAGAGAAGTAACTTGCCCCTTGCAATTGATCGAACAGATTGTCGATCCTGGGCAATGGGTACCTATTCTTGATAGTGACTTTGTTAAGCTCGCGATAATCGATGCATAAACGCATCGATCCGTCCTTCTTCTTTACAAACAGGATTGGCGCTCTCCAAGGAGACGAACTAGGTCTAATAAAACCTTTGGCTAACAGATCATCTAGCCGGGTCCTTAACTCTTTCATTTCTGTTGGTGCCAATCTGTAAGGCGTTCTCGCGACAGGCGCTGCCCCAGGGATGATGTCAATTCTGAATTCTACTTGCCTATCTGGTGGTAAACCAGGTAGTTCTTCAGGGAAAACTTCAGGGTACTCAGAAATGACGGGAATATCTTCAATCCTGGGCTTCTGCTCATCAATAGTCACCTGTGCCATATAAATGACACAACCCTTCTTCAAACATCTGGATGCCTTGAGCATAGACATTTGCTCAGGCAGTCCATACTGGGTATCTCCTTGAATGGTAAGTGGCTCACCAGACGGAGTCTTGACTACTACTTGCTTCTTGTTGCAAACGATTTGGAAAAGAGTGGTTCCTAATAGATATAACACATCCATCTAATACAGTTGAGGCTGTTTCTAGGGTACCATCAGCTAATTCTACCTCATATTTCACGCTTAGGGTTTTAACATGTAAATTCAACTACTTACAAAACTTACTATCTACGAATGACTTATCAGCTCCTGAATCAAAAAGCACTCTTGCATAGACATCATTTACAAGGAAGGTACATGTGATCACGTTATCGTCCTGAACAGCTTCCTTTGCATCCATCCGGAAGACCCTTGCATTGGTCTTCTTGGCTTCCCCAGGCTTCTTCACGAATTTTGGGCAATTGGACTTAATGTGCCCTTTTTCATTGCAGTTATAGCACGTCGAATCCTTGATTTTCTTGCAGTCTAAGGTCTTGTGCTAACTTGGCTTACAAATCCCACACGCCCTCGGCTGTGACTGGGATTTCGACTCATATCTGCATTTTCCGAAATGGTGCTTCTTACAGATTTTACACTTGAGCTTATCACCCGTCTGTTGACCATCTTTCTTAGATCCAGAACCCTTTTTGTGGTCATTGTTTCCCTTATGCTTCTTTTCTGAACGTCGTGAGTTGTCATCCTCACACTTTCTCTTTTCAGCGTCAGTGTTCCTCAACGATCTCTGCCTGACCGCGTCCAGTGTGAGGGACAAAGATATATCAGCTGCAGATCTGAAAGTAGCTGGCCGAGAGGCCTTCACACTTGCCTTAATCTCTGGGCTAAACCCCCCAATAAAACGAGCTATCCTTTTGGGTTCCGGTGTCACAAGATAAGGAACCAATCTTGACATAGTATTGAAGCTCGTAAGGTAAGCTTTACAATCCAGGTTCTTCATAACCAAAGACAAGAAATCAGACTCAATCTTTTCAACCTCATGCTGAGGGCAGTAGTTCTCCTTAATGAGAGCAACAAATTGATCCCATGTCAGATTGTACAATGGGATCTTCCCGGTAGCTTGGATCAAGGACCTCCACAAAGCTAATGCCTCACCTTTGAACGACTGAGATACAAACTTTACTACATCCTTATCAGCACAACCACTGATATCCACCACGGTGTCCATTTCATCCAACTATGTCATACAGTCGACATCTCCTTTCTTCACAGTGAAATCCCTGGGTTTATAGGAGACAAAATATTTATAGGTGCAACCTTTAGCACATGGTTCTTGATTTAGCACAATTCTCTTAGATGGAACACTCCTCTGGTTTGATGAGTGATGACTCTTGTGAGCAGTATGAGTTCTAGAGGGTGGTTTAGAGTGTGGTATAGACTGAGTCCTGACCTGGGTACCACTGGATTCTTTGAACTGTCTATCCAAAGCTCTTGTAACAGCATTGTCTATCAATGCTTGTAATTCTGCTCCTACTACGTTGACTCTGGAGGTGTCATGATTATCTCTGGGGTGACTGTTGACGTCGTCTGACCCCGCCATGTAGCTTGTTTGCTACATAAAATAATGATTCTAATTTATTCAGAGGTCTATAGCAGTTTTATCATTCTAGATGATTTATCAATCATGGTGTTTAGAAGCCATTTTGATTAATTTGTTAAGCATATATATATTCAGGATTTTTCATTATATTAATCCTTAGTTATATTTAAAATATATTAATGGCATAAAAGGCCAAGTCACATGGACAGTTTTAAATTTTTTTAATCATGATCTTATAGGATCAAGGTATTGAGGTTTTAAATTCTAGTTCACTACCTCTTCTTAACAGGGGGTCGAAGACCACAACTGTCTTTTGTCTTATATGACAATGAGTATAGCCCGTAGGCATTACATCCTTATTGGATGTTTTAATGTATAATAAAAGAATTTGGAAGAATTTAATATAAGGATGACTTATGGGATTTTATCGAATCACATTTTGTCAGGAGTGTTAACATGTTTACAGATGTTAACAGGGATTTGAATCTTTTAAATAGGTTTTACCATTTTGGCCATATCTAGAACGACATGTGGCTAGGTTTTACCTTTAAGATTCTTTTTAATATTTAATGTAGAAAATTCTAAATTGAGATATCAATAGGGACCTGAAACTAATTTGAGGAACTACCATCTTGGCCCTGTCTTGAAATGACACATGGACTAGGTTTTGTCCTTTTTTTAGATTTTATCATTTTATTATAATGATAGGTCTTATAAAAGGAATGTTATATTTTCATTTATTTTATATTTTATGTTTATGCATATAGTTAAAAATGAAAATTTAATTTAAACCATTCCACTACAAAAATTTAAACAAGTACAGGTTTGCCCTAAACGGGACTTCTAAGGAAATAACATGCCCACGCAGGGGCTAAACAAACCTAACATACCCACGTAGGGGTTAAATAGAAAAACATGCCCACGCAGGGGCGGAATACAGAAAGACATGCCTGCGCAGGGGCATAATACAGAAACAAATGTCCTCGCAGGGACATGATTACAACATAAATAAATAAATAAACAGGGATCTCCAAAAATCCCTTCTCTTGGACTTCCCCTTGATTAGGCCCGCTAAACTGATGCGTGTCAGTGTATATATGTTTTAGGTGTATATTTTAAGCCCTTTTTACACTTTTTAGCCAAGTTTTAAATTTATAAACACGATATTTACTAACACTAAACACACATATGGGCAAGTGCACCAATCGTGGACGTAGTATAGTGTTGGTAAGATACCGAGGTCGTCCAAGGACACAAGAGCTTTTAGTACCGGTTTATCCTCAACATCTAATCAAATCAAAATGTTAGAAAAAAAGTTTTTAAACTAGGAAAATAAAACTAACTAAAATGCTGAAAAGTAAAATAAAATTAAAAACAGATAGACAAGATGAATCACTTAGATCCGACTCATGTGTAGTGTAACCTTTGATTATTTTCGAACTTTTGCACTTGTTTAAGAGATTATCTTAGTTATTGTAGTAGGCCCCTCTTTTGAAGGCGACGTTACCCTCAACCCAGTAGTTTGAGTCAGCAAGGATACAATCCTAAAGGGTTGGATTATTGAAAGATAATTAATTAAGTTATTAATGCATAATGTGGTAGGCCCCTCTTTTGAAGACGACGTTACCCTCAGCTAAGTAGTCTGAGTCAGCAAGGATACAGTCCTAAGTAGCCGGGTTAAAGTTTTAATAGTAGTTTAACTTATGAGGGAATCAAAGAGTTTGGACCCCCGCCATCCAATACCGTTGGGTATTGAAGGAGGTCCTACTAAATTTCACCCAGGTCCTTTGCAGGATCTATACACTGAACAATGGCAAGACTCTTACCAAACCGTTCCCTTAACCCCCGACCAGGTAGCCAACATACCTCCATATAGACCGTGGAGATACGAATGGTGAAAATCTTTTATTTTATATAGACAGTAAAATAATGCCAAGACACCACGAACAAACGATAAGGAAGAATCACCTTCAACATAAGAAACTAGTAATTAAAGTCATTAATACAAGACCAATTAAAAAGTGCAAAAGATTAAAAATAAAAAGTATTACACTAAACACTTGTCTTCACCAAGTGTTGTAAGAGACTTAGGCAAACATGGCCTTTGATTGTCAAGAACTCTTACGATCAATCTTGGATCCCGAGACGACTCACACACTCTATGATGGACAATGGATGATGGTGGTGGATGATGGTGTTGTGATGGTGGTGGGTGGTGGGTGAAGTGTGAGAGAGGTGGTGTGCCAAGGGATGAGTTGCAAGAGCTCTAAGCACTCCTATTTATAGGCTGAACAGAAGCTCGGGCACGAGCGGACACGGGGCCATCCTCCTCTTTTTCTTCATTAAATGCAGTTTGTCTGCATTAGCTGGCCACGCCCCCGTGTCCGCTGAGCACGAACCCGTGTGCAGAAGCATATCTGTACTATCAAGATTTGCCTTGATTCCGCGAATCTTATAGTTGACCACGACCCCGTGGTGGGCGATGGAAGCTTCTACCACTTTGTCTTTTATGCTGACACTTGGGCACGCCCCCGTGCTCGCTGAGCACGGGGCGTGTTCATGCTTCTATCTTCTTGTTTTGCTTGGGAAGATGCTGTCGGGAGGTCGGGCATGCCACGTTTTGTTCCTTTTGTTGTATTTATGTTAGATTTAGCTTTCTTTTTGCTTCTTTTGTCTATTTGAGCTCATTTAATCCTGAAAATTCAAACGGAAGACAAAAGCACACTTTTTCCAACATTAGTACTAAAAAAGGGTTAGTTTTATGCCACAATTGATGTAATTTATATGTTACATTTTGTGCACATCAAATACCCCCACACTTGAATCTTTGCTTGTCCTCAAGCAAAACTCTTTATAATGTGGATTTTTCACTCCCAAATGGAATGGGTAGAAGAGAAGGTTTTTGGGCTTGTCATAGAGTGTCGGGATTTCCAAGATTCTTTATCAAGTTTTATTTTTATTTATTTACAATCCTATTCGTCATGATTTATTAAAAACATTTCATAAGATAAATTACTTATTACGGCATAACATGCCTTTTTAAAATTCTATTTATATACAAGTTCACATACCTCACGGGGGATCACTCAACACTCGACCGAAGGTGTATTTTTTTAATGAATCACTCGAGAGCGGCATGGAACTTACTCCTACCATAAGCTTGCCAAGCAATGAATCCTCCTCCTTTTTAACTATATACCTTTGTAAATATCAAGAGGACTTTTTGGGTGAAGGGTTAGGCTTGGGCTAAAGGCGGGTGGTTGGGTTAGTGGTTAGTAAAAGGGCGAAAAGCGTAAAAAGCATTGGTTTTTGAAAGACTTTTTATTTTTCACAATTTTATTTTGTTTTGATGAACCATTTCTTTCAAACAAAGTTATTTTTGATGAACTTGTTTGTTTATTTGGTTTCATCAAATATATATATATATACATATATATATATATATACATATATATATATATATATATATTAAGTCATAAGAAAAACCGAGCTTTGTTACTAAAAGAAAGGGTTAAAATAAAAAGGTTTAGGTGGGTAAAAAGGGTGATTGTTTTGGGTTAAGAAATGAAAAGGTTTAGGCTCAAAGGGGTTAACTAGGGGGATTTTGGGTAGGTGGTAAAAAAAATTGAAAATAATGGTGTAGATAGAAACAAGGTTAGTCCTAATGCCTCCATCATTTACTTACTCGGGTTTAAGTTGGTAAGGACCGGGAATGCATTGTCGTGGCAAGTTCTAGAGTCGTAAGAACCAAGCGGCTATTCACATAAGAAACGGAAAATGAGCTTTTAGTGTAAAGATATGTATTTGCATGCTCAATAAAGGCTCAAAACTCACTTTTGTGGGAATGGGTTTTTATGTGATCAAGTATATATAATCAAATTTAACTAAGCTTGTCATGCCGTTTCATAATTTTCTTATGTTGATTCTTTTTATCACGACGCCATCGGTTGTAAATTTGTAAAAATATAACCTTTTTTAGAACTTGAAATTCCCAACTTAAACTTAGACAAGTAAAAAAAATAAAAATTTTTGAAAAAATTTGGGGTGATTAGCGGTTCCAATAGAGTTTTGTGTAAGGCTTGTTAATTAGGACTTGCAAGATTCAAAGTTTTAGCATCCCCCCCCCCCCACTTAAATTACACATTGTCCTCAATGTGTCACAAAAATAAGTTTTTAGGCTGATTGAATGTGTAAAAGGGTGTTAGAAGCAAAATTTTATGTTACTGGCACTCTAGAGACAGTGTGACACCCCGTTAAAACACGCTAGCTTGGCAGTGGCTGCTTCAACTTTCGGGACGAAAGTTCTTAAAACTTGGGGATAATGTGACACTCGAGGTTTTTCCGAACGATCACCTTGTAATATTTTGTGTGTATATATATATTATTAAATGGAAACGTGATTTTTGCATGACATGTGATGTATGTATGTATTATATGTATATATAAGAGTCGAGACCACGACCCGAGACCATGACTCGCAACCAGGCGGTTGCGAGTGGGCCACTCGGTCTCGAGTGGGCCTAGTGAGCCGAAACCGGTTGGGCCGAAACCCCCAAGCCCAACTCGTGACCCCTTGTATAAATCCCACCCTTTTTCCCCACTTGCTTCATTTTACACACCAACACTTCTTCTAATCTCTCTCACTAGAAACCCTCTACAAACACCACTTTCCTTCTCCTTGATCTCGGTTCAAGCAAGGATATCGGACAAGGACTCGGTCAAGACCATCACTCGTATACTCCATCTTCTCGGTTCCCTTCTCTTTGTTTTCGGCCCTCCTTTCATAACCGGTTAGTGTTATCTCCTTGGTGTATAAGATTTGTGAAATATTATGAACTAGAAATGCCTTGTATTCTTGCTTGAATGATATGTATATGAACTAGAAAAATGCTTGGTTAGTAGTATTTTACATGATTTTTAGGAGGATTTGTGAAGATTGGTCATATGTGAAAACCCTCATATAACATGTTTAAAGATGGCTAAAGTATAGTGATTTAGGAATGATTATGCCAACCAAAACTATGTTCAAGATTATAAAGTGTATGTTTTACTTGTTCTTGCATGATAATCTTGCTAGAAATATGTGATTTTTGGTTCATAAATGTATGATTTTGTTAAGGAGAAAACCCTAGAAAAACTATGAACATTTGATGAACTAGTTGAAGATGGTTTGAAGATTTAAAATGGCAAAGTTTGATCTATATGGTTTAATGGTCAAATGAGGAAAAGTGTTTGTAGAAACCTTATTGGTAGTTTCCGGATATGGGTCTGATTTCATATGTACAATTTGGACTGTCTTTTCTGCATCATCACGTGTATATGAAAGTGACAGATTACGACTCGCAACGACAGCATTCCGACTCGCAACGACGACATTACGACTCGAAACCACACGGTTGCGACTCGCAACCAAAGCATGACAAGTCGAAACCACGAGATTTCGACTCGAGACTACGACGGTTGCGACTCGCAACCAACACGTGACAACTCGAGACCACGGTTGCGACTCGCAACCACAGCGTGACAAGCCGAAACCACCTGGTTGCGACTCGAGACCAGCTGGTTGCGAGTGGGCTGTTCATTTTAGTTATTGGGCCATTCTGTGTTGGACTATCTGTTAAATGGACTTTGTGATGCTGTGTTCTGTTTACCTGTATGTATGTTACGTACCTGTATGTGTTCTTACGTGATTACTTGTACACCGAACCTGACCTATACCGGTAACCATGTTAGGACGTGGTGACCAACGTGATTGACAAGTAACCTAAACCTACCGAGCAACCCAAGGTGAGTTCACAACTTAAAAGCATGCGTCCCGGTGGTTTGGGACACGAGACTAACAACCCTATCCCCTGGTAAAAGGGGATACCATTTACATACCTTCCCTAGTTATTGGGAACAAAACTTACTTTTCCTTCCCGGGTATTGGGAAACCTTTTGGTTAATTACTGTTTATACGGATTGCAACTAACGGCACTAAACGAAACTCTATCACTCAAGTCCCTACTACAAATACCGATTAGTCGCCGGGTTAGGCGAACGGGTTATTAGTTGATAGCGCTATTTAGGTGTTTACCAGCCTCACACCGTGCCCTGGTTTGGGACGGTCGTGAACTAATGTACTCAGAAATCCGTCAATGATGATAGAACATTGACATCGGGGCATCCTGCGGATACGCAACGGTTACCTAGTGTTCGGTATTGGAAAAACAGTTTAGTCGCTAACTTTTGGGGTAGCTCCCCAGGGCATGTATAAACGGATAAATTAACCGGCGAAACAAAGTTTTTGGTAATTAAAACTGGACAACTAGTGGACTCACTCAGCATTATTGTTGACCCCTTACTGCATGCTTTGCAGGTAACCAGTGACGATGGAGCTTGCAGCTTGGGAACGTGTAGTGTCTATTCACCCTTGTGTTGGGTGTTACCTTATTTTGAAACATGAACTTTGTTCTAAACTACCTTACTTATGCTTCCGCTACTTATTACTGTTTTGAACTTAAAACTTTAAACTCTGAACTTAATATTTGCTAAGCTTATGAATAGTAAGTATTACTTTTGTTAACAACTTAAGTATTCGGTATAATTGGTGGCTGGATCCTGGTCAGTCACGCCCCCGAAGCGGGTGTTACCCGCAGGTGGATTTTGGGGGTGTGACAGATTGGTATCAGAGCCATTGGTTATAGTGAACTTGGTTTTAAAAAGGGGAAAATCTTTTTGGAGAAAACCAGACTATAACCTGTGACTCGCGACGACACTACACTCCAAGTGCAAGGCTCGACACATTTGACCTCATAGCTCGGACCAGTGTTTACTTGTTTACTTTATGTTTCCTGTTATGCTATACGTACTAGTGTGCCTAACTAGATAGATACACCTCTCTCTTCTATCTCATTCTCGCTACACTACGGCATCACACTTATACTGTGTTTTCTGGTTATGAAGACAATGAGTGGACGCGGAAGAGGAAACATTAACATGACGCAGGCTCAGTTCACTAACCTGCTCAACACCGTGGCTGCAGCTTTCGCAGCTCACCCTATAGGTAAGCTCGTTGTTTTAGGATGTTTAGATCCTACCGCCACATCGACTTTTCGCCTCTAAACCTATACGCTTCGCTTCTCACGAACAGGTCAGCATGCACCTGCGCAACCACCAGTGTGTACTTTCAAAACTTTCATGGATTGCAAGCCTCTCCCTTTCAACGGCACTGAGGGTGCCATAGGTCTTCTGCATTGGATTGAGAAAATTGAAGCTGTTTTTGCTGTTTGCGAGTGTCCGCCTGCAAATTGGGTGAAATTTGCTACTGCTACGCTTGAAGGAAGCGCGCTTTCTTGGTGGAAGGCGCAGATTCAGATGTTTGGTTTGGAAACTGCAAATGCTACGGCATGGGAGGATTTCAAGGATATGATTAAGGATGAATACTGTCACCGGGATGACATCCACAAGCTTGAAAATGAGTACTATGAGCTCAAGATGGTTGGGTCAGAAATTGAAACCTACACCAAGCTGTCCAACGACTATGCTGCTCTCTGCCCGAACATGTCTCGACCAATGTATCGAAGAATCGAACTGTACATCAAGGGTTTGGCTCCTGAAATTCGAAGCCATGTCACTTCAGCCAACCACACTACCATTCAGCCGATTGTTCGACTTGCTCATAAACTTACTGATCAGGCCGTAGAAGAGGGCCGGTTGCCCAAAAGGATCGGTGCTACTGTCGGAACTTCTAGTGACAGCAAACGTAAGTGGGAAGGAAGTCAAAGCAAGGATGCTAACCCCACTCAGGCCCCAGCACAGCAAAGGAAAACTGAAAACAGCAAAGGCACCCAGCAACAGGGTGGCTACCGGGGAAGCTACCCAAAGTGCAACAAGTGTAACAGACACCACCATGGGGCGTGTAACAAGGGTCAGTGTCAGCGATGCCACAAGATGGGGCACGAAGCCAAGGATTGTAGAAGTCAGTTCCCAGCTAGACAGAATCAGCAACAACCCCAACAGCAACAGCAGCAGGGAAACAACCGGGCATGTTTTAAGTGTGGAGCTGAGGGACACTTTAAGAAGGATTGCCCTGAACTGAATCAGAACCGCAACAATAATCAGGGAGCTGGGAACAACAATCAGAACAACAATGCTGGGAATGGTGCTAGAGGAAGAGCTTTCGTGATTGGAGCTGGTGAAGCAAGGAATGACCCCAATGTCGTGGCGGGTAAGTTCCTACTCGATGATCGTTATGTTTCTGTGTTATTTGATTCCGGTGCCGATGCTAGTTATGTATCCCTACGTATTAGTAAGAAGCTTAAGCGTCCGCTTTCGTTACTAAGTTCTCCTCATGTCGTCGAGTTAGCTAATGGTAGAAACATCGAGGCCTCACACGTTGTCAAGGGTTGCAAACTAGAGTTGTCTGGTCAGACATTTAGTATCGACCTTTTCCTTGTTACTCTTGGAAGCTTCGACGTCGTTATTGGTATGGATTGGTTATCCAAGCATCGCGCTGAGATCCTTTGTCAAGAGAAAGCAGTTCGTATTCCTCGCCGTTCTGGCAAACCCCTCATTGTACAAGGTGGCAAAGGCGGAGAAGTCTCAGGCGTTATCTCGTTCTTGAAGGCCCAGAAGTGTTTACGGAAAGGGCACACCGCTATCTTAGCAATTGTTACCAACACGCAGGAAAAGGAAAAGAGGATTGAAGACTTTCCAGTAGTGCGTGACTACCCCGAGGTATTTCCTGAGGAATTACCTGGACTCCCTCCCCATCGTCAGGTCGAATTCCAAATCGAGCTAGCTCCCGGGGCAGCGCCTATAGCTCGTGCGCCTTATCGACTAGCCCCCGCAGAATTGAAGGAACTCTCGACGCAACTACAAGAACTATTGGATAAAGGATTTATCCGCCCTAGTTCATCACCCTGGGGAGCACCGGTACTCTTTGTTAAGAAGAAGGATGGCACGTTCCGAATGTGCATTGACTATCGTGAGTTGAACAAGGTTACCATCAAGAATCGTTACCCTCTCCCGCGAATCGACGATTTGTTTGATCAACTGCAAGGATCGAGCTACTATTCTAAGATTGATCTGCGATCAGGCTACCATCAGTTAAGGGTCCGTAACGAAGATATTTCCAAAACTGCATTCAGAACTCGTTATGGTCATTATGAATTCCTCGTTATGCCCTTCGGAATGACCAACGCCCCTGCAGTGTTCATGGATCTTATGAACCGGGTATGCAAACCCTACCTCGACAAATTCGTGATCGTTTTTATAGACGACATCTTGATCTACTCGAAAAGTCAGGAAGAGCATGAACAACACCTACGACTTATCCTCGAACTCCTTCGCAACGAGCAACTGTATGCCAAGTTCTCGAAATGCGACTTCTGGCTTCGAGAAGTCCATTTCCTTGGGCACGTGGTTAACAAGGATGGAATCCACGTCGACCCAGCTAAGATCGACTCTATAAAGAATTGGCCTACCCCTAAGACTCCGACTGAAGTTCGCCAATTTTTGGGATTGGCAGGTTACTACCGCAGATTCATTCAGGGATTCTCAAAGATTGCACAACCCCTCACTACGCTCACTCAGAAAGGCATCACCTACAAGTGGAATGAAGCACAGGAATCTGCTTTTCAGAGGCTTAAGGATAACCTCTGCAGTGCTCCTATTCTCTCGTTACCTGAAGGCACTGACGACTTTGTGGTCTACTGCGATGCGTCTATTCATGGGCTCGGTTGCGTGTTGATGCAACGCGAGAAAGTTATTGCTTACGCCTCTCGACAACTTAAGACGCACGAAAGGAACTACACAACACACGACTTAGAACTGGGAGCAGTGATATTTGCGCTTAAGATATGGAGACATTACCTGTATGGTACCAAGTGCACCATTTACACCGATCATAGGAGTCTCGAGCATATCTTCAAGCAGAAGGAATTAAACATGCGCCAGCGTCGATGGGTCGAACTTTTGAATGACTATGAATGCGCCATCAAGTATCATCCGGGCAAGGCCAATGTTGTGGCAGACGCCCTCAGCCGAAAGGACACTATACCACGGCGCGTGCGAGCATTACAACTTACCATCCAGTCTAGTCTCCCTACCCAGATTCGAAATGCTCAGATTGAAGCTCTGAAACCGGAAAACATCAGGGCTGAGTCCCTGCGAGGATCAAGACAACAGCTAGAACAGAAAGAAGACGGCGCCTACTATGTGGCAGGGCGCATTTGGGTCCCACTTTACGGAGACCTACGAGAGCTTGTGATGGACGAAGCCCATAAGTCCCGTTATTCAGTACATCCTGGTGCAGATAAGATGTACCACGACTTGAAAACCACATACTGGTGGCCTGGCATGAAAGCCCACATAGCAGCCTATGTTGGCAAGTGTTTGACCTGTGCAAGAGTCAAGATCGAGTATCAGAAACCAGCAGGCCTACTACAGCAACCCGAAATCCCGAAATGGAAATGGGAACAGATTTCCATGGATTTTGTTACAGGGCTACCTAGATCTCAACGCGGGAATGATACTATTTGGGTGATAGTAGATCGTTTGACTAAGTCTGCACACTTTCTGGCCATTAAGGAAACAGACAAGTTTTCTACCTTGGCAGAAATCTATTTAAAGGAAGTAGTCTCCAGGCACGGGGTGCCAACTTCTATTATTTCCGACCGAGACGCTCGTTTTACTTCCGAATTGTGGCAAGCTATGCACAAATCCTTTGGCTCACGTTTGGACATGAGCACCGCTTATCATCCGCAAACGGATGGGCAGTCTGAACGCACCATCCAAACCCTGGAAGACATGCTTAGAGCATGTGTGATCGATTTTGGCAAGAACTGGGAGAAGCATCTACCGTTGGTGGAATTCTCCTACAACAACAGCTACCACACTAGCATTCAGGCGGCACCTTTTGAGGCATTGTACGGTCGTAAATGCCGATCACCTCTCTGCTGGGCGGAAATAGGTGACAGTCAACTCACAGGCCCAGAACTAGTGGTAGATACAACGGAAAAGATTTCCCAGATCAGGCAACGCATGGCGGCAGCTCGTGACCGTCAGAAAAGCTACGCTGACAAGCGTAAGAGACCGTTAGAATTCCAGGTCGGGGACCGGGTTCTACTTAAAGTCTCACCCTGGAAGGGTGTGGTTCGTTTTGGTAAACGAGGCAAGCTGAATCCACGGTATGTTGGACCGTTCGAAATTACCGAGAAAATCGGTAAGGTTGCTTATAGATTGAACCTGCCTGCAGAGCTGAGTGCAGTGCACAACGTTTTTCACGTATCTAACTTGAAGAAGTGTTTGTCTGATGAAACACTTGTAATTCCTTTTAAGGAACTGACGATTGATGAACAGCTACACTTTACTGAGGAACCGATTGAGATCACGGATCGAGAAATCAAAACCCTCAAACGTAGCCAGATACCCCTTGTGCGAGTTCGTTGGAACTCACGGCGCGGCCCAGAGTTTACCTGGGAGCGGGAGGACCAGATGAAGTCCAAGTATCCCCAGTTATTCCCAAACGAAAACCCCAGCACTGAAGCTACAACCGAATTTCGGGACGAAATTCCAAACTAACGGGGGGATGATGTGACACCCCGTTAAAACACGCTAGCTTGGCAGTGGCTGCTTCAACTTTCGGGACGAAAGTTCTTAAAACTTGGGGATAATGTGACACTCGAGGTTTTTCCGAACGATCACCTTGTAATATTTTGTGTGTATATATATATTATTAAATGGAAACGTGATTTTTGCATGACATGTGATGTATGTATGTATTATATGTATATATAAGAGTCGAGACCACGACCCGAGACCATGACTCGCAACCAGGCGGTTGCGAGTGGGCCACTCGGTCTCGAGTGGGCCTAGTGAGCCGAAACCGGTTGGGCCGAAACCCCCAAGCCCAACTCGTGACCCCTTGTATAAATCCCACCCTTTTTCCCCACTTGCTTCATTTTACACACCAACACTTCTTCTAATCTCTCTCACTAGAAACCCTCTACAAACACCACTTTCCTTCTCCTTGATCTCGGTTCAAGCAAGGATATCGGACAAGGACTCGGTCAAGACCATCACTCGTATACTCCATCTTCTCGGTTCCCTTCTCTTTGTTTTCGGCCCTCCTTTCATAACCGGTTAGTGTTATCTCCTTGGTGTATAAGATTTGTGAAATATTATGAACTAGAAATGCCTTGTATTCTTGCTTGAATGATATGTATATGAACTAGAAAAATGCTTGGTTAGTAGTATTTTACATGATTTTTAGGAGGATTTGTGAAGATTGGTCATATGTGAAAACCCTCATATAACATGTTTAAAGATGGCTAAAGTATAGTGATTTAGGAATGATTATGCCAACCAAAACTATGTTCAAGATTATAAAGTGTATGTTTTACTTGTTCTTGCATGATAATCTTGCTAGAAATATGTGATTTTTGGTTCATAAATGTATGATTTTGTTAAGGAGAAAACCCTAGAAAAACTATGAACATTTGATGAACTAGTTGAAGATGGTTTGAAGATTTAAAATGGCAAAGTTTGATCTATATGGTTTAATGGTCAAATGAGGAAAAGTGTTTGTAGAAACCTTATTGGTAGTTTCCGGATATGGGTCTGATTTCATATGTACAATTTGGACTGTCTTTTCTGCATCATCACGTGTATATGAAAGTGACAGATTACGACTCGCAACGACAGCATTCCGACTCGCAACGACGACATTACGACTCGAAACCACACGGTTGCGACTCGCAACCAAAGCATGACAAGTCGAAACCACGAGATTTCGACTCGAGACTACGACGGTTGCGACTCGCAACCAACACGTGACAACTCGAGACCACGGTTGCGACTCGCAACCACAGCGTGACAAGCCGAAACCACCTGGTTGCGACTCGAGACCAGCTGGTTGCGAGTGGGCTGTTCATTTTAGTTATTGGGCCATTCTGTGTTGGACTATCTGTTAAATGGACTTTGTGATGCTGTGTTCTGTTTACCTGTATGTATGTTACGTACCTGTATGTGTTCTTACGTGATTACTTGTACACCGAACCTGACCTATACCGGTAACCATGTTAGGACGTGGTGACCAACGTGATTGACAAGTAACCTAAACCTACCGAGCAACCCAAGGTGAGTTCACAACTTAAAAGCATGCGTCCCGGTGGTTTGGGACACGAGACTAACAACCCTATCCCCTGGTAAAAGGGGATACCATTTACATACCTTCCCTAGTTATTGGGAACAAAACTTACTTTTCCTTCCCGGGTATTGGGAAACCTTTTGGTTAATTACTGTTTATACGGATTGCAACTAACGGCACTAAACGAAACTCTATCACTCAAGTCCCTACTACAAATACCGATTAGTCGCCGGGTTAGGCGAACGGGTTATTAGTTGATAGCGCTATTTAGGTGTTTACCAGCCTCACACCGTGCCCTGGTTTGGGACGGTCGTGAACTAATGTACTCAGAAATCCGTCAATGATGATAGAACATTGACATCGGGGCATCCTGCGGATACGCAACGGTTACCTAGTGTTCGGTATTGGAAAAACAGTTTAGTCGCTAACTTTTGGGGTAGCTCCCCAGGGCATGTATAAACGGATAAATTAACCGGCGAAACAAAGTTTTTGGTAATTAAAACTGGACAACTAGTGGACTCACTCAGCATTATTGTTGACCCCTTACTGCATGCTTTGCAGGTAACCAGTGACGATGGAGCTTGCAGCTTGGGAACGTGTAGTGTCTATTCACCCTTGTGTTGGGTGTTACCTTATTTTGAAACATGAACTTTGTTCTAAACTACCTTACTTATGCTTCCGCTACTTATTACTGTTTTGAACTTAAAACTTTAAACTCTGAACTTAATATTTGCTAAGCTTATGAATAGTAAGTATTACTTTTGTTAACAACTTAAGTATTCGGTATAATTGGTGGCTGGATCCTGGTCAGTCACGCCCCCGAAGCGGGTGTTACCCGCAGGTGGATTTTGGGGGTGTGACAGACAGCCCCGTGGTGACCGGGCACGGCCCCGTGTTCAGGTGCCAGTGACAAAATTTAGTAAAGAGAAACAGAAGCCTGGACACGGGGGCGTGTTCAGTGAACACAACCCGTATCTAGTTACCTGAACTGGGCGTTTTTTGCAGATTGTGCAGCACGGGGCCGTGTCGGGCGGACACAGCCCGTGCTGAACTTGTTGTAATGAAGAAATTTTTGTCGGATGGCCCTGTTTTCGTGCATGAGGTTATGTTTCTCGTTTCCCTTGTTATCCTTCACCATCCCGAGTGTGTTTTATTCATCACAACATCATCCAAACACTAAAACCATCATTTTATTAAAGTCATAGAGAGAATTACATTATCCTAAAAAGCTAGTAAGTTAGATAAGCAAGCACAAGAAGCTTAAATCAAGGAGTTCTAGCCCACAAGTTATTTTAATTAGCAAAACTTCCGAAAAGATAATTTTCTCGGTTAGATGCGGCTTCAAAGAACTCCTTCCTCCGGGCATGGGTTCCTCACACGTCGGCGAGCCACTCCTCTATCTCCCTTGGGAGGAGGAAGGCGGGCTCGTTGGCGTCGGTTTGAGGAGGTACTACTTCCACCGGGACTTCTTGTAGATCTTCAAGTGGAGGCTCCGCTGGAATGTCATCCCATCTGGTAGGATTGTTGACCCCAAGTGCTAGGTTCCAATCCTCTTGAGGGAGGATCGGTTCCATGGGAGGTGTTACAAGAATGTTTAACCTCTGTTGCAAGAGGTTAATTTCTTGAAAACTATTTTCCAGCCCCACCGTAAGATAGTTTATACGGTCTGTTAGGACCTCCTCTACTGAAGTCATTTCATCAAGAGCTTCTCGTAAAGCCATGACGTAGCGTACGAGAGTAGCTTCAATTGAAGATCTTCTCTCTCTTCGACTGTTTCTTGAATGTGTAGAAGATATTCCACTGTTTTGACTTGACATTCTACGAAAATAAACCAGAAATAGCTTATTTTAATGAAACAGTACATTGGACACGACCCCGTGCTCAATGAGCACGGCCCCGTCTTCACCTTTCTGCAGAAATTTGGAACAAGGAATCTTGAAGTTTCAAGTTATTTTTCCAATTTGTGAAGCCTCTTTGAGCAATAATAACTTAAAACAACATTATACAACTTATTTTTAACAAGATTCTTTGAACAAAAACTAAACAATCCTTACAATAAAGCTTGAAATCTCAAGCTTTAATGGAGGTTTTGGAGAAAGATGAAGAAGAAGGAAATGGATAAAAGAGGAAAGGACAAGATGGTTGTTGGAACCTTCTTTTAGCACATACCTAGGATGGTAGGAGAGAAGATCCCTTCAAATCTCTGTCCCTGGATGGTCCAAATGTGCAGGATTCTTGGCTGCATTTATAGAAAATGACAGCGTGCTAGACACGGCCTCGTGTCGGCTGGACACGGCCCCGTGTGCAGGCAAGATCCTGACACACTTTATCCGTATTCTGACGTAAAGTCAGAAGGGAATCTTTTGGTGGACACGGGGGCGTGTTGGCTGGGCACGGTCCCGTGTCGAAAGGCTGATTATGAAGTTTGTCTATTTCCAAGGAACTTATTCGGATCGGGCGGTTCCTTACTGGATGGAACAACCCCAAAGTGCCTAAAGTACCTTAATTGCTCTAGATTAAGACGAGAACGCAAGAGGTTGTCGGTGAGGGTGATTCCTATGCTAAATGTAGGTGGACAAGTCCAACCCTTTTCCGGGCTCTCGTTAAAGAAGGTGTATGCCGAATCGCTCAGGTCTATGTATGCATAGAACGAAGTCGATGGGGAGTCCTTCACGGCATAATCGGCACAGGGACGGCTATCGTCCAATTCCTCGCTAGAGTGGAAGGTATTTTCGGGAGCAACGAGGTTGTTTTTATTTGAATGCGACCCCAACAATTCTTCTTGGTCATCGTCTTGAGATGAATTAAGGAAATCCATATTAAGTTCTTTTAACCAATTAAGAACTAGATCTTCTAGTTGAAATAGTTCGTCGAGGAGCATTTCTCCTAAAATATCTGGTTGAGCGCATTCGAGGGAGAGATTAGGATTATTTTTACTTTCGCCCCTCTTAAGGCTACAGGAAAACGATGGGTCTATATAGTGGGGCTTATAGTTAGAAAATAACATTCTAATTCTTTATGACCGCCACCACATAATTGACACCACGTACCATAAGAGTGCCGAAAGTAAAAAATATCATTATCACTCATGTTTGTGTCAGAAATTACCAACCGTCGGGATCTTACGGTTTTATTTTCAGTAACTGAATCTTGGGCACGGGGGCGTGTTGAGTAGGCACGACCCCGTGTTCAGCTTACTGTCTGACTTAAAACATGATTGCCAGTTCCAATGATTGGGCACGGGGCGTGTTCAGCGGGCACGACCGGTGCTGAGTTCTGCAGAAGCTGAAAAATTAAGAAAATCCTAAAAAAATAAAAATAAAATAGAAAAAATGATTAGGCCGCTGATTCCTAACTTTCTTAAAATCCTTGTGTCCCCGGCAGCGGCGCCAAAACTTGATGCGTGTCAGTGTATATATGTTTTAGGTGTATATTTTAAGCCCTTTTTACACTTTTTAGCCAAGTTTTAAATTTATAAATACGATATTTACTAACACTAAACACACATATGGGAAAGTGCACCCATCGTGGACATAGTATAGTATTGGTAAGATACCGAGGTCGTCCAAGGACACAAGAGCTTTTAGTACCGGTTTATCCTCAACGTCTAATCAAATCAAAATGTTAGAAAAAAAGTTTTTAAACTAGGAAAATAAAACTAACTAAAATGCTGAAAAGTAAAATAAAATTAAAAATAGATAGACAAGATGAATCACTTGGATCCGACTCATGTGTAGTGTAACCTTTGATTATTTTCGCACTTTTGCACTTGTTTAAGAGATTATCTTAGTTATTGTAGTAGACCCCTCTTTTGAAGGCGACGTTACCCTCAACCCAGTAGTTTGAGTCAGCAAGGATACAATCCTAAAGGGTCGGATTATTGAAAGATAATTAATTAAGTTATTAATGCATAATGTGGTAGGCCCCTCTTTTGAAGGCGACATTACCCTCGGCTAAGTAGTCTGAGTCAGCAAGGATACAGTCCTAAGTAGCCAGGTTAAAGTTTTAATAGTAGTTTAACTTATGAGGGAATCAAAGAGTTTGGACCCCCGCCATCCAATACCGTTGGGTATTGAAGGAGGTCCTACTAAATTTGACCCAGGTCCTTTGCAGGATCTATACACTGAACAATGGCAAGACTCTTACCAAACTGTTCCCTTAACCCCCGACCAGGTAGCCAACATACCTCCATATAGACCGTGGAGATATGAATGGTGAAAATCTTTTATTTTATACAGATAGTAAAATAATGCCAAGACACCACAGACAAACGATAAGGAAGAATCACATTCAACATAAGAAACTAGTAATTAAAGTCATTAATACAAAACCAATTAAAAAGTGCAAAAGATTAAAAATAAAAAGTATTACACTAAACACTTGTCTTCACCAAGTGATGTAAGAGACTTAGGCAAACATGGCCTTTGATTGTCAAGAACTCTTACGATCAATCTTGGATCCCGAGACGACTCACACACTCTATGATGGACAATGGATGATGGTGGTGGATGATGGTGTTGTGATGGTGGTGGGTGGTGGGTGAAGTGTGAGAGAGGTGGTGTGCCAAGAGATGAGTTGCAAGAGCTCCAAGCACTCCTATTCATGGCCATTTCTTTGAATGATGCCAAGGATATCCGGGACATGGTCATTAACCCCCCAAAGGCTTTAAGCAAACAAAACAATTTAAACGGGTCATTTCAATAAATTAACCTTCATACGATTAAAGATTCAATGCCCGACCAAGCGGAATTTTATATACCGTACCCCAAGCCCGTATAAGGGAAAATAAGTTAAAAGTATTTACCTTTGCAAGTATAATTCACAACAGCAAATGCAAGTAGCTTTTACCGGGTCTCCTAGTCTGGAACGAAGGTTTTTAATAACCTATTAGATTCTAACGGGTCTTTAATTAAGCCTAAACTTAGACCAATTAGTTTTAAAGGAAGATACGGTTCAACGCACGATTAAGCGAAGACCGGAAGAGAATGTAATTTAGACCCGACAAGTTTGAAGACTTGTATAATATGGGTAAACTAAAAACATTCTGGATTTTGAGACAAAATGATAAGGTTTGACCCGTTTCGGTCAATTTATGCAAACTAGTTACATAAACCGAACTGAACGCAAAATATGCGTAACGGGTAACCATAAGAGTCATGTACAAGTTTCATGAGTTAATATGCCTTAAATATGTTGTGACATCAGTAAGATATCTTCTATTATGCCCAAAACGGATTTAGACTCAAATTACGCCCCGTAAGGGTATTTTGGTCATTTTAAAGGAATAAAAGAGTTTAAACATTAATCTGAGTTACAGGTCTGATATAATCAGTAAAATACTTAATTTAATAAGTTATAACAGTAGGGTATTACATATGTGTGAAATTTACCATTTATAACTAAACTATGCACCGTAGGGGCATTTTGGTAATTTCACTTAAGCTAAAAATGTCAAAACTGGAAATCTGAGTTTAAAACTTTTGCTTACTGTTAGAATATAAAAATTTACTAAAAATATCAGTAGGTGTCAAGTCTTATATTTATAAAATAGTTTTAATACATACTATGCGCTTAAAACGCGTAAAAAGGCGGTTTCAAGCGGTTTCCGGGTTTTATAAGAAAAGCTGATATTTTTTATTATTCCAGAAGGTTCAAAATATTTTATTATCATATAGGATTAGTAGAAAAAGGTTTGGTATCAAAAGAATTTGTAAAACTCATTTTATAGCCTAAAAGGGCAAAACCGACAATTACCGAATTAAGCTTAGAACCCTACGTTATGCTCAGCTTAAAATTAAATAAAAATCTCCAAAAATCCCAAAATATTATTTATATCAGTAGGTAAAAATTTTGGTATTAAAAATTGGGTTTAGATAGGCTTTATGCTAATTACGCCGTTTAATTAATAAAAAGCTTTCTAATTACGCTAATGAGCATAACTCCTATTCTAGACCTCAAACTGATGTCAAATTTTAGGGACAAGTTTATAAATCAGTAACTAAGGTTTCTATTCTTTTACATTTTCAAAAATCACTTTTTAAGGTCATATGGGCATAATAGTCAACATTTAAGCACTTAACGGAAACACGCATATGAATTAGATAATGAACCAAGTTGTATAATCACAGAGGGTTATACTAACATGAAACCTGGTCCTAATAAAGCTCTAAGGCATTTCTAAGTTATGCTCTAATGGGTCAGAACTGAAAGTCAAAGCAAAAGTCTACTTTTGCGACTTTCGGTTCCGAACCGAGCTTGAACTGAAAATTGCCGGGTTGAACATGTTTAGACATGTTCTTACATTAATTACCAAGTTATATTAGTGATAAAATAGGTTGCATGGCTTCTACATTGCTAATTATGCATTTATTTAAAAATAAGCTTTCTGTTGACTTTTTAAGATTAGCTTTGACCCGACAATTGACCTAGTTAGAGTGGGAATCAGATAGTGCCCTTTTAAGGGTTTATTACCCACATAATTACCAACTCATAGGTACTTTCAGTTTGAGATTTGACTGGACAAATTGTGAATAATCACGAAGTCAAACTTTAATTACGATGGTTTGACTTTAAGCTAATTAACTAAGTAAAACTGAATTAAGGAAGGTTAAGGACACTTACAAAGGTCCTAAGCACAACTAGTGACTTCTAGAAAATGTCCTTGAGCTCCAGCAATCTCCAGAAGTTGAGTTGTGAAGGTTTTGAAATGGGTGTGCTCAATGTTGCAACATTGGAGCTTTTTATATAGTGAATTTGATTCACCAAGATCATGACAAATAGGTCTACAAGTGTTACAAGATGGTCCCATCTGTCCCTATTGCATGAAATACCAGTGGAGGAGTCCCTGGGATATAAAAACAAGCTTTTAAGTCGGTTAACAGACCTGAACTGGCAGCTGCCAAGAGTTTTCTATCGCTGGCATGCTTACGCGGGCCGCGTAGACTCTTAAGGAGTCTTACGCGGGCCGCCTGGACCCTGCTGACCTGAAAACAACTTTCAATAATTGCTGTTTTGGTCCCTGGTCCTTCTACACGTGGTGTTAAGTTTATTTCTTGCACTTTTGGCCCTCTAACTTGAATTTTAAGTGCCCCAAGGCATAACAAACACCGTTAAGTCCTCGGTTACCTATATGATCACTCGTAAAGCCTTTAATTTCAACGTTGACGCTTTTAACCCCTCGTATACGAATGTTAGCATAACTTTCTCATACGACAACGAAACCTTGTGAAATTTTTATCACATATTCTAGTGAGCATAATTAATCGTTACAAAGCTTCGTGTTCGCTAAAAGATCACTCAGAGGTATAACTTAAACATGTTGACACTTTTAACCCCTACAGTTTGTTAACTCTCACTTTCTTCCACAAACGGCTTCATACGCTTCATAATTCATTCGTTTAAGGGTATAGACATCATGTAAGGTCGTTGAAAAGTATATTCATCCTTTGTTGACATTTTTAATCCCTTTACTCTCATACTTTTTTTGTTTGTCAACTTTAGTCCCTCTAAGTTAATTCTTTACACGTTTAAAGTCCATGACACGTGTCAATATAATATTGGACGTGAATTTTCGAGGTGTTACAAAAGTATATAATGATGATGCATATGAATTTGAATAGGAGGCTCACTTATACATAAATGATGTTTAATTAGTATGTAGTTTTATATCGGTGTTTTTTTGGTGTGACATACAGTTATGCGAATGTGCATCTCATGCGAATGAGTTTGATATGTTCGAATGAGTTTGATATGCTCGGCAATGATATGCTCGGCAACACGAAGTTTGAATTGATATTTGTTAGGATATACTTATAATTAAAATTTGTTTGTAAGTTAATGCACATGTGCATAATTATGAACACATATGTAGTTTGTTTGATTTATATAATCATACACATGAGCATAATTTTTTTGACATATTTATATATATGCACACGTGCATATGTTAATATGCACATGTACATATGTTAAAATGCATATGTGCATATTTTGTATATTGACTGTGCATATTTCGTATGATAACGATTATAATGACACATGTGTGCATATGTTGTTATGTTGATGCATGCTATCATAAATTAATGTTTATGCACACGATACTTGTAGATCATCAATGGAAAAAAAGCAAAAGAAAGTAACATTTGAACTGAGGTCAAGAGATGGAGGATCAAAAAGGATGCCTGACGCGGCTGAGGATGAATACAAGAAAGATAAACCAAAAGGTTATAGTTTGTTAATTATATAGTATTATTGTTTGTTTTCTTTTGAATGTTTTTAAAAATATTTTTTTTTGTTTAACCGTTACAAATTGAACTGTAGGCATATTGAAAAGGCAGTACAAACCAAGATCTGAGGAAGTCAGTATAAGGAAAAGTAAACGAAAACATAACGAAACAACTGAAGATGATGAAGGATATAAAGGATATAAAGGTATCGAAGGAGTTAACACTAGGAATGAAGGAATCCGTACTAGGAATACAAGGTCCGTAAAATCAAAAAGCACGTCAGTGGGAAACGACGGAAGCACATATGAGGTGGATATGGAAGATGTCGATGGTATGTGTTATTAAAATAATTAATCGTACTTTAAAATGCATATTTGATTATTTAAAATGCATATGTGATTTATTGATGTAATTTAAAATACATATGTGCTTCTTTAAAATGTATTTGTGCTTCTTTAAAATACATTTGTGCTTTATGATGTACAAACGTTTTTTTTTATATTTTTTTTGTTTTTATTTGTTTGCACATGTGCATCGTAATGCATTATTAAACAGAAAGTGTAATGCATTATTTAACTTAAACTAAACAAAAAACTGAAATGCATTATTAAACAGAAACGAAGAACGGAGTCGTTAGAACAACGAATGAGAGAGGAGCTAGAACGGAAAAAAAGTCGGTGATTCAAAGATCTGTTCGGGCAGTTAAATGGCTTTCCATACGTACACGTTTATCATCGCATCAACTTTTGAGGGGGGGTAAACGCAATGTCCAACAAACAGAAGCAAACAGTACAAAACATGGGGTTCGGGAGTATATTAAAGATCAAAACAGACATCATACCAGGAAGACTGGCACATTTTGTAGTAGATAGGTTTAACGAAAGATATATGGTATTTAAGTTGAGTGTAGGTAATATAGAGGTCAACGAAAATGTAGTCATCGAGTTTTTAGGATTAAGAAACGGTGGGGTTGTGCTGAATTATCAAGGAAAAGAGAGTAAAAAAGGGAGAAGAAAGGATAAAACAAAGAAAAATGAAAAGAATGAGGAAACCAATGAGCACGACGAGGAAGAACAAATGAATATTGATAAAGAGACAAAGAAAGGGAAAAAAAAAAGAAAGGGAAAACATGCAGAAAGAAAGAGGTAAAAGGTAAGGAGGATTTAAAAGGCAACATAAAGGATGTAAACGAAGAAGAAGAGGATGAAGATGAAAGGTGTGGGACATATGCCATGTGGACAAATTTGTACAAAGGGTGTCCAATGACACCAAGTAGGATAGTTGAAAAAAAGTATGTAATCAAGATGACGACGGGGTATTTTTCAAATATGACTTTTTAGCGTTGTTTATGAACTCAATGGTAGAGACAAAAAAAGATGGAACGTGTAAAACTAATTTTCTCGAGTGTTTAGATGAAGACATCGCCATGGAAAACGTGAATTGGTGCAAATTTATTTGCGACACAGTCAAGAACAGCAAGGACGGTTGGCAGCGAGACAACATGTCCGTATATTTCAATGGCGCGCTCACAATTATGGTGGTAAGTTAATTGTTATGTTTGTAAATTGTATAACGTATTATTATTATTATTATTATTATTATTATTATTATTTTGTTTATATAATTTTGTAATGTATGGTGATAATGCACATGCGCAGTTGATATACGTGGACCAAACCATATGTGGACATATAAATTCAGTTCGCATAACAAATCCGCTATCATTTTGGACAAAAGACATGTTGAGTATTAGGGAAAAATACGAGATAAAGAATGGGGGGTTTGGGAAAGGATCGTTACGAGAAGGATATATGGAGGATAGAGTTTCAGACAATGTTTCATTCAAAGGGGACGAATCAGGGGCACATGTGACATATGTTAAAGGGGTTGGCGTCGATGTCCATGTCAGAGATGCAGATAGGGGCGTAGATGGTAAGGGTTCTGTCAAGTCAGATGATATCGACAAAATTCAACCGGTGTCATTTGAGGTATGTACAATAATTATGTTAATTTGAGAATGCACATGTGAATATTTGTGATGATCATATTAATGTTATGTATGAAGAATGCACATGTGCATAATTGGTTATAACAAATAATGTTATTTATGAAAAAATGCACATATGCATTAGTAGTATAAAAAAAAGGTGGATGCAAATGTTATGTAATAAAGAATAGTTAAAATAAAGTTGATGCATATACAAAAAAAATTTATGCACATGTGCACAATGGTTTGGTGTTAGCATTAAAGTTAATAATTATACTAGTTATATATAATGCACGTGTGCATAATGAATATAAATAATGCATAACATGTAATGAATATAACAAATAATATTTCAATTGTACATATTAGTTTTATTACATTTATATGTGTTCATAATCAGGAACATATGGGATTAATCCAACAATTAATGGATGAGACATTAAGGACGAAAGCATTGCTAGTTAAAGTTGGATGAAGTCTGTTCAAAATATCCAAAAAACGAGAATGTCATAGAGCTTGTTAGACAGTAAGATAAGGTGTTTAGAGGCGAACACAAAATGGTAGAATTGATAATTAGTACTGGTACAGTTGATGGTAACGAAAATAACAAAGTGGATACCATGACGGGTCGTGTGGAAGGATCGATGGAAGGTGCGGGTAAGTTGACAGATACGTTGGCAAATGCGGATAAAGGTGTCGTTAAGGGACAAGTGAAGGGAAAATCACATGATGAAAAAGAAGTCGATTATTCGATACCAAGTTTCATGCTTTTATCACAAAATTCACAGAGCTCGCCAGATCTAGAAGTTGAATCAAATGTGCATGGGAATGTTATTGAAATGAATGAACCGTTGAATGATGATGAAAAATTGATATGGCAATATCTGCTGACGGTTATGGACGATAAACGAGGGTAAGTATAATTACGAATGTTGTAGTTTTATTACATGTTTTGTATTGACATTATGACAAATTGAATTACAAACTTATGTTATAGGGGAGAACGTAATAAAAAGAATGATGATGAGGAGATAGACGTCGAACATGAGATGAAGGAGATAAAGTTGACGTTCAAGTAAGTTTACATATGCATTATGACTATTATTACTTGTAATATTAATGTTGTTATTATTATTAGGATTCCTATTATTATTGTTGGTTGATGCACATGTGCATATACAGTTATGCATTATGACATATGGACACCATATGTCACATGAATTATATTTGTTGGATCGCCGTATGACCCGAATTATGACCCGAATGAGTCAATCAGAAGAGTTTTACATCAATATCAAAGGCGGAATCAATGATATAGACGTGATTACAACTTGATTCTCCCTAATTATCTTCTTTTATTGATTTCAAAGCTTTTACAGATCAATTGACAAATCGGCAGCACCTCGGCTCTGAAATCGGAAAGTTACAAATGACAACCATGCTCAGGTATTTATAGGCAGACTATTTCGCACGAACATGCTTACACAAAATAGTCATTTCGTACGAAATGGCTAAACCATTTCGTGCGAAATAGCTAAACATCATTTCGTACGAAATGGCTAAACCATTTCGTGCGAAATAGCCTTTACACATTCAAAACCTAATTTCTCGAATACTGAGCCCTGGTTAATCCTATTTAGATACAAGACTCGATAAAGACAAAGTTAACAGACGTTAGTGCACCAACAGACTCCCCCTTGGATGTTGACGAAGTCTTCAAGATCGAGTCTTTGGTTGTCTTTAGTCTTGATCTATCTTCTTTCTTTTCCAATTTGTTTTGACACTGTAAGCATCCTTCAATCTCTTTACTTCTTCTATCAGCAACATCTAGCACTCCCCCTTGAACATTGATCCAGAATCTTTATCAAACTTTTATGTCTACAAAATCCCCCTCTTAATAAGCTGGGATCACGCATTCTGGCTCAAACTTTCCTCAGGTATAGCCATGGGGATTTCGCTTTGCTGCTTTCATAGATTCAAACCTGTTTCTTGCTTTTCAGAAATCTGACATTACAATCTATTCATATTTGAACTTCTTTTATTGTTCATCAGTTTTAATAATCCACTTAAGTATCTAGGTCCAAGTTAATGACCCTAGGTACTTAATTTATCTACCAAGTCCAACTTAATGACCTTGGTTGATCTGAGACAAAACAAAACTGATTTTTTGTTAAAAATTTTCAAACATTTTCTGAAAATTACAAGTTTCAAGTGAATGAACTTGTTTTGACTTTTCATCTTTCAGGTTTTAGTATAATAAGCTCCTAACTCAACTTCCAGCTCAGAAACTTCCTGCATCTGCTTCAAACTGCGAATCTGAAGATCAGCTTTCCACTTTGGTTTGTCGGAAAAATAAAGTAGAAATGAAAAATCTTTTTAGATTTTGAACAAGATTCTAAACTAGAAAGCTATAAAATCTTTTTGAGTTTTCGAAGTAAAACAAAAATTAAATGCAGTAAATGTAAACTATTTACAAACATATTTTTGTTGAGCATGTTAAGGAATCATATCAGATGTCAACAAGTCACAAGTACCGTTAAGCTTTGATTTCATATTCAGAATTAAACAATTCGCTTAGATTGTCGATATACTGGTCCTCTTTAAATTTTCACACAAATTTCAATTTGATCAGGATACAAATTTAGTGTTTTAAGATCTTGACTTATACGAGTGTACCATCTCAGAATATACTCCCGTATCCAGACCACTATATTCAGTCTTACACGTGAGTGCACACTAATAATATCTGTAAAGGGGTAAATGCGAAACTATGAGAGCTCAGGCTAGAACTTCCATTCGTACAGAGAGATGATGACTCGTCTTTTAGGTGGGTCCCCTTTGGGGATCTTTTATTTCAACAGCACATGATTAGCATTTTGCAATGTTTCATCATTTTTTATGTTGAGGGTGAGCTTTAAGAATAAAGCATGTGCAAAGCATTATACGAGGACTAGGCTATTGCTTCCGCAAAATCAGAAGTCCTGGTATAATACCCCAGATATCATCACGTACAAAGACCTAGTATGTCAGAAATAGAGTCTTTCAAATAGGATTTCAGGGGTTACCTATATATCCGAGAGATGTTCCCCACGAAATAAGCAAGTGATGATTTTAGGTTTATATCCCGAACTAACCTACTAAGGGTGTAAAAACCTATCGGCACATCATCAGCGAGACTGTTTAACACTATAATCATTACAAATCTTTAGCATACCGTTAACTGTCTAATTGACGTACTATCATTTTCCCTTTTACACAAGCTCTTTTTCAGTTTTCTATTGTTTTTGAATTTTAACATATTTCATGTTTTTGGATTTTTGAATTTTTATTGTTTTTGTATTTTCTGGAAATATAAACTACTCCCCCTAATACCAAAACAAGTAAAAAATCGATAAACCATTGCAGATTGCTTTTCATCATTATCTACAGTGGTACTTTCATCTACGCCAAGAATTCCATCCGACACCGATAAAAGCTTCATACCGTTCAGTTTTAAAAGATATTTAAAACGAGTTTTATCAAATGCTTTGGTATGTAAATCAGCTTTCTGTTCGTCAGTGTGGATTTTCTCAATTCGTATCAACTTCTTCTCCAAACAATCTCGAATGAAGTGATGACTAATTTCAATGTGTTTAGTTTTAGCGTGATGAACAGGATTTTTTGTTATATTTATCGCTGCCTCATTATCAACAAAGATAGGGGTGTTAAGAAATTGCAAACCGTAGTCGCGCATCTGTTGCTGGATCCAAAAGATCTGAGAACAGCAGCTGCTAGTAGATACATATTCAGCTTCACATGTGGATAAAGCTACAGAGGTCTGCTTCTTACATTGCCAGGTGACCAATCGTGGTCCGAAAAACTGACATCCCGCAGTTGTTGATTTAGCCTTAACTTTGCAGCATCCGAAATCGGAATCGGAAAACCCTTCGAGCGTGAAATCGCCTTCTTTTGGATACCACAACCCCAATGATGGAGTTCCTTTCAGGTAGCGTAATATTCGTTTCACAATCACCATATGCGAAGCTCTAGGGCTTGACTGAAACCTTGCTGCGAGGCAGGTTGGGTACATAATATCGGGTCTTGAAGCTGTCAAGTACATCAGCGATCCGATCATGGAACGATACATCGTTTCGTCTACCTTCTCTCCGGTGAGATCAGGGTTTATCCCATGGTTTGTCGCTAACGGGGTGGAAGCTGGAGTAGATCCTGACATGCCAAATTTCTCTAAGATATCATGAACGTACTTCGTCTGATGTATGAATATTCCCTCAGGTAGTTGATCAACTTGAAGCCCCAAGAAGAATTTCATCTCACCCATCGATGACATTTCAAATTTTTGCTTCATAACTTTTGCAAACTCTTTGCACAAATCTTCATTTGTCGACCCAAATATGATGTCATCCACGTATATTTGAACTATCAGAAGATGACCATCGACTTGTTTGGTGAAGAGAGTGGCATCCACTTTTCCTCGGATGAAGCTGTTAGCAAGCAGGTGTTGAGACAATGTCTCGTACCAGGCTCTCGAGGCCTGGTGTAAACCATACAGCGCCTTATCCAGTAAATAGACCTTGTCTTTATGGATTGGATCGGTGAAGCCCGGTGGCTATCCGACATATACCTCCTCTTTTACCTTCCCGTAGAGAAAAGTCGATTTAACATCTAGCTGATATACTTTAAAACCTTTCCACGATGCAAATGCTAGGAAGATTCTGATCGCTTCAAGTCTAGCAACGAGAGCATACACTTCGGTGAAATCTATACCCTCCTGCTGACTGAAACCCTGGACTACGAGTCGAGCTTTGTTACGAATAATAACCCCTCGGTCGTCTCTTTTACACTTAAACACCCACTTGGTGTTGATCTTCCTGTGACCATCAGGCAAGTCTACCAATTTCCACACTTTCAACTTCTCGAATTGACTTAACTGTTCTTGCATAACATTGACCCAAGAATCCTCAGTTAGCACCTCTTTGTATGTTCGCGGTTTGATCTGCGAAATAAAACAACTTAGTGAAAACTCAGTTTGTAAAGGAGCAACTGTAGAATAAAAACAAGTAAGGCCTTGGTCAATTTGTCGTCTTCTGCGAACGCCTGATTGTAATTCTCCAATAATCAACTCCTCTGGATGGTATGAAAGTGTCACACCCCAACCGATGGTGGAATCATCGGGGCATGGCACTGAGCGAAACAGATTGTCTAGAAGTTTCCATAACAATTATTATCACTATCTAGTTTAAATGACACGTCCCATGCCGTGTCCCAAATAACAAACAAATTATTACAGAATACAACCAGTCAAATACTATGTTCTGATAACTCAGATTTAAATAAGCAAATAATTGTTCATATGCTCCTAAAGACCCAGCCTGACAAGATCTACAGACAACTATGCTCTAGTTGCTTTTTCCTGATAGACAACTATTTGTTGGGGGCCTCTAGAGCTTTATTCTAGCCTCGCTTTCCTAGCAAGCAAACATCTTAAACACCTGTCACATACGTTAAAATAAAGTCAATACATATAATGTAAAGGTGAGCATACAAGTTTGATAATAGCATATAGAGTTCGAATAGTTTACGCATAACCAGCACGTACACAGAGGAAAACGAAGCATGTTAATTATCGACATGGACCTATCGATACCAACGACTGTGGGTTGACCGTCCGAGACGGTTCGCAATACATGATTACCACCGTAATCCATGCAAGTAATTGTCCTTAACAACCCCCGTGTGACCGGGTGCTGAGTCCAAACTATAGTACTACGTCGTTAAGGCAGGTAGACAGCATTCCACGTGTAAACACAATCAACAAGCGTTCATTTAGTCATGTAGTACATGCATATTGGTTAGCGTTCAAATAGTTTGAGTAGTGTGATCGTTTGTGTTTTAATATAAGTAATGTGTCTAACACCCAAAAGTGCTAAAAGCAAAAAGGGATCGAATATACTCACAACAATTGATTGATGGATTGAAGGGAGCGCTTAGGAGTAGGATTAGCCTGAATAGTTCGATATCATAACGATGAGCAACATGCAAAAAGGAAACAAGTGTAAGTGGGTCGAACAGCCTGGTCGATCAAACAGCAGGTTCGATCGAACGGGTCGTTCGTTCGGCTAGACAATCCGTTCGGACAGTCCGTTCGATTGACCGGTCGGCTCGATCGGTTGGACTGTTCGAGTGGATCATTTCTTCCTTTGAGCAGGATGTGTTTGTGTATGATGGTTTGTCCTTTTGAAGTTTTCGTTGTAGTAACACTGAAGTGTTCTTAACTTTCAGGTCGATCGATCGAACGGTCTGTTCGATCGGCCGGCTTAACCGGTCGGTTAGGAACTTCAGTTGTAGTCCTCAACACAGGATGTCACTCGATCGAACAGCATACTCGATCGAACAGCATGCTCGATCGGGTGGCATTCCGATACGTCTAACGAATTGAAATCAATTAAGGGTTGAAGCATAGTATCTCATGATCCGATGAGTAATGTTATCAAACAGCTCGTTTGATCGAACATCACCTCGCTCAATACTATACTTTATGAAATTGTCAAAGTGTGTGGCCACTTGCTAACCGATCGGCTGGCCTGGTCGATCGGCTGGCGTGTCCGATCGATTGGGCTGTTCGTTCGAACAGCCTAACCGTTCGGCCAGCATCCTGACCTGGTCGGCCTGTTCGTCTAACACTTGGCTGCTCTGGTTATTTGACGTTATATTGAGGTAGTTTGACAACGAGCTGAACCATGGAACTTCCATTCTTACTTGTTTCACCTGCTCGGACAGGAATCACCCAAATCTGGCCAGTGAACGGTTCGGAACGGTAGTTTGGCGTTTAACCCGAAGTCGGTGAACCTCGTTGATAGAACCCGAATCTTGAACCACACAACCATTAGAATGATTTGTGAGTTGGCTCAAGCTCCGTTTCTACTGGTTTGAAGGCATTGAGTGTAAAAGAGTTGAAAGAAAGTTGGAAATCCTTCTTTCAATCCTTCACATCATGTTAATTGTTTAGATCTTTGATAGATCTTAGCTTGTTTATGTGGAAATCGGTTAGATCTGAGCTATTCATGGTGGATTAAGGCAAAAACATGATGTTCTTGAAGAACACGATGATGACATCATCCTAGAATGCTTAGATCTTGATGATTTCATGGTTAGAAATCAAGATTTGAAAGATAGAAAGGTGTAGGAGCACGTTTTGATCAAGAAAGTACAAGATTTAGGATGAAAACTTTCCGAAATTGGAAGAAATCTGAGAAAAGGTGGGGAGCACGAGCTGGTCGGTCAGAGAGTTTCCAAAAGTGGAAAGAATGACAATGACAGCCCTATTTATAGGCTCCAAAAGAGGAAAGGGCTGGCCGATCGGCCAGGCATCCCGATCGGACAGCCTGCTCGATCGGACAGTCCGTCCGATCGGCTGACAGCCTGATCGATCAACAGCCTGGTGTGACGATTTTTGATTTTTCGGTTGTAGGACCGGTTTTGACGCCGTTCGATTGCGTAACGAACGTTTCACGTGCGGAATCCGTGAACGTGAGTGACCGAACACACAATAACGTACTACTAACGTGATTTTATTGAAAGATACGACTTGTACGATACAAAAATCACGTTTACAACGACTTTCTCTCTCTAGACTTTCTCTCTCTAAACTTGAATCACCAAGATCTCTAAAATGGAGAAAAGTCTTCCAAAAGTCTTACTAACTCATGACATAAACTCCTATTTATAGGTCAAGGCATTTTAATGAGATTTCTCATTAATTACAAGTTTTCCACCTTGCCTTTTAACTAGATATGACATTTATAAAGACTTGATTTCTTCGTTATCTCGCTACGGCTCGGATTGACGAAGGCAATAGACATTCGTGCACTAACAATCTCCCCCTTGGATATTGCCGTAGTCAATCCGTGGTGAAACTCGTAGCGACTTGTCTTTCTCTCTCTCTAAAACTCGAACAAAGATGTAGTCGACAAACAACTGCACTAACATCGGTTTCGATTGATGACGATACGAGTACGGCAGAGTTTCCCATTCAAATTGCTTTCAGTCCCAACTACTATATCTAACATACAATCACCTATATTTCACCCTATCCTTACGTTACCATTCGTCGTAATTCGATTTCGATTGCATTGGCTTGAGTTTCGAGTTTCGATTGATTCGATTGATTACCACACAAAAACATAAAGAAAGCACGCACAGGTAACACATAAGGCACATACACACACGTATAATAACAACCAAAGTTCGCGTAATTCGAGATTCGAGTTCGATGATGGTTAGATCGGTTTGATTACTGATTAGTTAATTTATCGCATTGTTACTTCCTACTATTCACAGCCGTAAATCGGTTCGCGTCGATTAAACATTCGATTACTTCGATATGTATATATTGATTAACAACACTTACACCACATAATTATAGTCAAAGAAGTTAAATTTGACTTGGACTTTGACTTTGACTTTGACATTCGAAAACACGGGGTGTTACAGCCTCCCCTTGTTTAGGGAATTTCATCCCGAAATTAGGCTGAAAGCTGCACAGCACCGTGAATTTCCAATTTGACGCACCAGATCTTTATTTGAACAACTGCGGGTACTTGGCCTTCATGTCGCTTTTGAGTTCCCAAGTGAACTCCGTGCCTCGTTTGCCTTCCCATCGGATTTTCACGATAGGGATGCGCGAGCGCCTGAGCTGCTTGGTTTGGCGATCCATGATTTCGACAGGCTTTTCCACGAAGTGTAGTGTTTCGTTGACCTGAAGATCGTCGAGGGGTACAATCAGATCATGATCAGCTAGGCATTTTCGGAGGTTCGACACATGGAAAGTTGGGTGGACGTTACTGAGTTCCTCTGGTAGTTCGAGTTTGTAGGCGACTTTTCCGATCCTTTCCAGAATCTTAAAGGTCCAACATATCGAGGCGCTAGTTTCCCTTTCTTGCCGAATCTGACCACACCCTTTCAAGGTGATACCTTTAGGAGTACGTAGTCACCAACGTCAAATTCAAGGGGCTTGCGTCTTCTATCGGCGTAACTTTTCTGTCTATTCCTGACTTTCGACAAGTTGTCTCGAATCTGGGGGATTTTGTCAGTCGTTTCGTGTAGTAACTCGGGACCGGTTAGTTGCGAATGGCCGATCTCGTGCCATACAATAGGCGAACGACATCTTCTTCCATATAAAGCCTCGAATGGTGCCATTTGTATGCTGGCATGATAGCTGTTGTTGTACGAGAATTCGACTAACGTTAGGTATTTGTTCCAACTACCACCGAAGTCTATAACACACGCTCGGAGCATGTCCTCAAGAGTACGGATCATTCTGTTAGTCTGTCCGTGGGTTTGAGGATGGAATGCAGTACTCAGGTTAAGCGACGTACTAAGGGCCGCTTGAAACGTTTCCCACAATCGCGAAGTAAACCGAGCATCACAGTCTGAAATGATGTCACGAGGCGTACCATGATTACAAATGATCTCGTCAGTGTAGATTCGAGCTATTCGTTCCACCTTGTAGTCCTCCCGTATTGGCAAAAAGTGGGCTGATTTGGTCAAACGATCAACTATAACCCAAATGCTGTCATGACCTGATGGCGTGGGCGGAAGTTTGGTTATGAAATCCATGGCTATACTCTCCCACTTCCATATAGGGATTGGAGGTTGCTCGAGTAAGCCAGAAGGTCGCTGATGCTCAGCCTTGACTCTCGCACAAGTCAAGCAACTTCCAACATAAAGAGCGATATCCCGTTTCATACCCGGCCACCAGTACTTGTAACGGAGATCCTGGTACATTTTATCGGCACCGGGATGAATAGAATACCAGGATTTGTGGGCTTCGTTCATTATAATCTTTCGCAAATCGGTCCGCTTAGGGATCCAAATTCGGTCCAGATAATAGAAAATCCCATCTGCCTTGCTTACAAGCTGAGCTCCGTCGTGATAGATTTTCTCCTTCTTCAAAGTTCGTTCGTTAAAGCAAGCAGTGTTGGTGCAGTTGTCTGTCGACTACATCTTAGTTCGAGTCTTAGGTTAGGGCTGATTGTACAGTGAACGAAAATCAGGAAACACATGAGTTAGATAGGTCCGCTTATATGTCAACATTGTAGGTCCGCTTATATGTCAACCATATAGGTCCGCTTATATGTCATCATGATAGGTCCGCTCATATGGTCTTGTCCATATAAGCGAATCCATCAGGCCTATAAATAGGCACCTATAAGCGGAACTATGTAGCAATGAGGTGGTGTAACGGCGACGCCCTGCCGAATCGTCTCCAGAGCTTGTAAATTGTTATCAAGTGCAATAAACAGAGACAAATTAGTGAAATCAAGCTAAACGAAGACAGAATCAATGAATTCCGCTTCTGATTCTGTCTGAGCACTCTTCTGATCGACTCGTTAGGTCGTTTAACGTTCCTACATGTGGTATCAGAGCTCAGGAGGAAGAGTTCTTACCATTTAGCTCGTTTTTGCTCAAAAATTCTGATTTCTACACCTTCTTTCATCACTTCAGGAAGTTTTACCAGTCAAAATTGGATCAAAATTTCATAGATTGTGTGTTAGTAGACATAGACAAACCCTGGAAAGTTTTGGATCAAAATACAGAATAAAAATGGGTCAAACTACCTTCGGACTAGGTTCCGCTTATTCGGACAGTGTGTAGTTTCGCTTATATGACCATCTAGTTCCGCTTTTGTGATAACAAAATCAGGTAGTTTCGCTCCAAATATCAATCAGGTCCGCTTATCTGAACATTCAAGTCCGCTTATTTGACCAATCAGGTTCGCTTTTAGGAACATATTTGTTGTAGGTTCGCTCAAGAGGTCCGCTTGTAGTTACATTTAGTTGAGGTCCGCTCTTGTGGTTCGCTTATTGTAACAATCAGCTGGGTCCGCTTTTTTGAACATTACTAGTTCCGCTCCAAGTGCACATCAGCAGTTTCGCTTATTTGGACAGTAATTGGTTTCGCTTATTTGGACAATTACTTGTTTCGCTTTTGTGAACTACCAAGTTTTGTTGGGATCATTTGAAAGATGGTAGAAATGTTTGATAACTAGGAAAACAATGATCTTAAAGGGTTAAATGATTGGTATCGAGGATATTTCAGTAGCTCTTATCAGAAATTGCCCAAAGAGGTTTGGAGTAAACGTTTCGAATGTTTTCTGAGTAAGAAAGATGAAAAATTGGATGATTTAGAGAAGCGTTTTGATCGTTTGATTGACTATTTGAAAGAAAATCAAATAGTAATATCAGAAGCTGAAATGGTATCAAAGTTTGCCAATGGATTACCAGCTGAATGGGATGATTTTTTTTGAAAAATCTGAGAGAAAATTCTAGTTTTTCAAAATTACCTTTGAATAAATTGATCAGCAAACTTAAAAATCACGATTATGAACTTTGTCAAAAGAAGAGAGATGTGTTGGATAAAATAAAAATGAATTTAGATGATTTGAGTTTAGAAGTGATATATGAAATAAACAAAAGAATCAATGTTTGTTAGGCAGCAAAAAGTAATTTGATATATGATATGAAAAGGGGATGTTATATTGATAATCATGGAAATCCTCTTGATTTCGTTACAATCTTTGGTGCAGGTACCTATAAGATAGAGAAAGAACAAGATCCAAAGAATGAAGAATTTGTGAAGAATGAAGCTTCAAGTTCTGCATCAGTGTGCTTCAAATGTGACAACTTTAAGACTGACAATGACAAACTCTTGAAGGATGCGGAAAGTTTGACATCAGAAGTCAAAAAGCTGAAAGACGAGAAGCAAACTGATATTAAACAGATTCTTGTATTTCAGGAAATTTGCGAGAAACTGAAAGTTGAAAATGACAAACTGTTAAGTAATTTTAACAGTTTGACATTGGAAAACCAGAAGTTGAAAGATAAAATGAAAGTTTTTGAAATAGAGAAACTAAAAGCTGAGAAAGAATTTCAAAGTCAAATAAAAATTCTTGAAGATGGGAGAAATGTTTTTAGTCAAAACAACATTGAAAAGCAAAAAATAATAAATTTCCATCTTCATAAAATTATTAAACTTGAAAAAGAAGGTGAATGTGCTCGAAAGAAAATCAAAGAGTTAGAAAAAGACTTTGAAAGTAACAAGAAATCCACAGAAAATGAAGATTTCTGGATAAAGCTTGAGAACAAAAATCTGAAAGCAAATGAAACAAAATTTCGAGAACAGTTAAAAGTTGTGGAAAATGAAAAATTTGTTCTTGAAAACATGAAGAATGAGAATGAAAAAGCAATCAAGTCTCATCTTGAAAGAATATCTCAGCTTGAACATGAAGCTGAGAATTAAAGAAATAAGATAGATGAACTTGAAAAGAAATTGATAGGTTTTGTGACTACATCAGACAGTTTGAATTTTCCCTGTCCGAAACCAATCAATTCAGTTCCAATAAGTGACGATGTCACAAACTTTGACAATGTCAAAGTTGAAGATTGCGATGAGAAATCTGATGATGAAAATGAAAAAACTGAAAAACAAAAATTGTTTTTGAAATTAAAAGAAAAATTTCAGAAAACTGTTCTACAATCGACTAAAAAGGGAGAATGCTCTAAGCAAAAACCTTTGAAGAAGAAAGTGGAACAGAAACAAAAAATTAACAATGAGAAAAATGTTCAAAAAGATAATAAAAGTTCATCAGATCGATCATCCAATCAAAATAAAAAATTACAAAAAGTAAAAAAAGAAAACTCAAAAATTGTTGGCAATAAGTGGTGCAGGTCGGATCACAGTGCTCAAAAGTCAAATCCAGCAATCAAGAGGAAAAAGGAGTATCACCAAGCCAAACAGTGTTTTGATTTGAGCATTTGGACTGAAGGTGGTACATGGTACGATAACAGAGTGTGTTACCGATGCGGTTATCAAGGATACATTGCTGTTAACTGCCAAAGTTGGAATTATGAGACGAGAAGATGCTTTAACTGCAACATCAGAGGTCACATTGCCAGAGATTGCCCAAGGAGATCGAATGACAGATTGAGGGATAAGTCTAAAAAATTGGCAAAGATTCCAGTCAATGTCAAGCCCCATGAACAGAAGGTTCTAAAACCTAAAGTTCAAGAACAGACAATTCAAGAAAAGAAAGTTAAACTTTCACAGGGGCAGAAAGACAGACTAAGGAAGAAGAGGAAGAAGGCGAGAGAGTATCTCGAGAAGATCTTGTCCTCAGGTTCATATGTTGGTAAAAATAATAGTTATGATGAATCGACTCCCTCGAATGCAAAGTCAAGCAAGACGAATTCATCGGATACAAATCTGAGGACGAAAGAAGAAAAGAAGAAGAAGAAAATGGTCGGCGATGAATCTGATATGTCAAAGTCAGACAAGCCATCTTCAGGCGATGAATCTGACAGATCAAAGTCAGACAAGCCATGTGCAGGCAATGATTCTGGTTCGTCAAAGCCAGAGGAGCCATTGGAGCCATTGGTTGAGGTAAAAAAGGAGAATTCAGGTTTAACAATGGATGATGTAAATTTTCCACCATTGTTGAACAAGAATTCGAAATCACCCAAGGACCGTCAGGCTTGGGTAAATCTATTCAAATGAAAAACCTGACTTACCGGAGTTCCCAGGTTAGTAAGCGTGGAACATGAATAGGAACATGAATCGGCACATTTCTTGAGAAATTTCACTTAGGTGATTTTTCGCCTTAAATGTGGTAAATCAGGGACATTAAATTGTACTTGATTTTCTACTTGTGAGATCTAAAACTGAAAATGTAAAATCTGTCATGTGGATGAAGAAAATAATGTGACGAAGTAACCCCGAATTTATAAATGATTGGTAAACAAACTAAGTTTTCCGGAAAAAACATTTTGATTAAAACAAACTTAAGTGTTTTGAAATCACAATGGGAAAATAGTTTGTTGTGAGGGGGAGTTCTGATTGTTTACGCCAAGTGGATGGCGAATTGAAGTGATTCATATCATGTTGTCAACTTTGTACAGTTTGTTTCAAATTTTCCCAGAAAATCAAAATTGAAACATATTTTGATTTTAGGGGGAGAAAAATTTTTAAAAAAATTAGAAAATGTAAAAAAACATTGGAAAAATTAAAAAATGAGTTGTGGTGCGAAAAAAGGGGAAATGATAGTACATCAGCTAGACTGGCACAGTATGCTAAAGATTTGTAATGTATAAATGCTATTAAGCAGTCTCGCTAAAGATATGCCGGTAGGTTTTCACAGAATTAGTAGATCAGTTTGGGATATAAACATAAATTTCACTTGCGTCTACGTGGGGAACACCTCCAGGATATATAGGTAACCCTTGAAATCCTGTTTAAAGGGTCCCGTATTCTGAGATACTAGGTCTTTATACTCAGTGATATCTGGGGTATTATCCCGGGACTTCTGCTGTATGGAAGTACTGACCTAGTCCCCGGATAATACTTTCTGCAAAAAGCTTTGAAATATAAGCTCGCCCTCAGCATGCTGATGAAACAATAAAATTGATAGTCGCTGCTGTTGTAAATAAAAGATTCTCTAAAGGGGACACACCGAAAGTCGAAGCTGTTATCTCTCTGCGTATACGGAAGTATCGACCTGAGCTCTCACGGTCCTCGCACTTACTCCTTAACAGATATCAGCTGTGGTATACTCACCTGTAAGACTGAATACTGGGGTCTGGATACGGGAGTATATACTGAGGTGGGACACATGTAGAGGTTTAAGTTCTAAAACACTAATTCTGTATCCCGAACAGGTTGAACATTTTGTGAGAATTTAAGTGGATCAATATATTGGCAATCTACGCGAATTGTTTAAAAGCTTAAAATGAATTAACAGCTTAACGGTGCTAGTATTTAGTCAGCAGTTGATATGATCCTCTTGCACGAACTCACAAAAATATGTTTGTACATTTTTCATTTCTGCATTTAACTTTTGTTATTGCATTTATGTTTCATATTTTGAAAATCCAAAAAGCATGTTGGGCTTCGCGGATGAGAGCTTCGAGATCATGCTGGGCTTGGGTATTGCGAATACTGAGCATGTAACTCCGTCTGCTGAGTGCGTTGGCTACAACATTTGCCTTGCCCGGGTGATAACGAATCTCACAGTCGTAGTCGCTAAGAAGTTCTACCCATCAACGTTGACGCATGTTAAGTTCTTTCTGATTAAAGATGTGTTGTAAACTCCTGTGATCGGTGAAGATCGTACACTTGGTACCATACAGGTAGTGTCGCCAAATCTTCACTGCAAAAACAACTGCGCCTAGCTCGAGATCGTGTGTCGTATAGTTCTTCTCGTGGATTTTGAGCTGACGAGATGTGTAAGCTATAACCTTGTCCCATTGCATGAGAACACAACCAAGACCAAGGTTGTAAGCATCACAATAGACAATGAAATCGTTGTTTCCGTCTTGCAACGTGAGAACAGGAGCATTGCAGAGCTTGCGCTTAAGGGTTTGGAAAGCAGATTCTTGTTCAGTTCCCTAAACAAAAGACCTGTCTTTATGAGTAAGAGCAGTAAGCGGCACAGCGATCTTAGAGAATCCTTCGATAAATCGTCGATAATAGCCCGCTAGTCCGAGAAAAGAACGAACTTCAGACGGGTTCTTTGGCGTAATCCAGCTTTTAACTGCTCCAATCTTCGCGGGATCGACATGAATACCCTGACTATTCACGATGTGACCCAGAAACTGAACCTCCTCCAACCAGAATTCGCACTTGGAGAACTTGGCATAGAGTTGGTTCCCCTTGAGTAACTCAAGAACCAAACGTAGATATTGCGCGTGTTCGGCTTTCGACATGGAATAAATCAAGACATCGTCGATGAACACGATGACGAAACGGTCAAGGTAAGGTTTACACACGCGATGCATCAGATCCATAAAAACCGCGGGTGCGTTGGTTAGACCAAATGGCATAACAACGAACTCATAGTGGCCGTATCGAGTACGAAAGGCGGTTTTGGGTATATCTTCCTCTTGTATGCGTAACTGATGATAACCTGAACGTAGATCGATCTTCGAGAAACACGATGCACCTTGCAGCTGTTCAAACAAATTGTTGATTCGAGGTAGAGGATAACGGTTCTTGATGGTTAGCTTATTCAATTCCCGATAGTCGATGCACATCCTGAACGACCCATCCTTCTTTTTGACGAAAAGGACTGGCGCGCCCCAAGGAGAGGTGCTCGGGCGAATAAAGCCTTTTTCAAGTAACTCCTGGAGTTGGTTTGATAGTTCCCTCATTTTGGATGGTGCGAGTCGATAAGGGGCTTTGGCAACAGGGTTAGCTCCAGGAATGAGGTCGATACGAAAGTCGATATCACGACTTGGCGGTAGTCCGGGAAAATCATCAAGGAACACCTGAGGAAATTCACGAACCACTGGGACGTCTTTGACTTCAACCTTCTTTTTCTTTTCCTCCTCTGCTACTACAATGTTGGCCAAGAAAGCTCTGTATTCCTTGCGGAGATACTTGCTAGCTTGGATACATGACATGAGCTTGAGACCTTTCGAAGCTGTTTCACCGAATACACATAAGAGATCACCATTTGCGAGCGAGAATCGAATCATCTTTTCAAAACGCACAACTTCAGCATGGTTTTCGCGAAGAAAGTCCATGCCTACTATGACGTCAAAACTTTCGAGTTGCATCAGAATGAAATCAATTGGGAAGAGGTGATTGTTGAGCTCAAGGGTACAATCACGAAGAACAAAGTTAACTGCGACAGTTCTTCCAGTAGCAACTTCGACTTCGAATGACGAGGGGAGATAAGAACGCTTACGACTAAGGAGCTTCTCGAATTCAAACGACACAAAGCAGTTATCGGCTCCAGTATCAAACAAACATGATGCATAAATACCATTCACAAGGAACGTACCATTAACCACGTTGTTGTCAACCTAGGCTTGACGGGCGTTGATGTTAAAAGTTCTGGCACGGGCTGCTTGCTGTTGCTGTTGAGGTTGCTGCTGTTGCTGCTGCTGCTGGGGTTCTTGTTTCACAACCCGGTTCGGGCACATGTTTGCAAAGTGGTTAGGGTCACCACATGCAAAGCAGACTCGAGCATTGACCGCGGGTGCTTGAGCTGCAGGTTGGCCTTGAGGGGCTGGAAGTAGAGCTTGATGAGCAGCGGCTTGAACTGGTGCTTGACGGGGACCATAGCGACAATTCATAGTGAAATGCCCGTAGAGGTTGCAGTGGGCGCAGAAACGACAGGCGATTCCCACCGGATGATGGTATGAGCATGTCGGGCAGAGCGGGTGGGGACCTGTGGCGCATTGATCACTGAAGCTTGCCGGTGGTGAAACTGCTGCTGAGCCTGTACGGCTTGCAGAGGGGCAACGGTTGTTGTCACAGCACAGTTCTTGTTGCTGGAGCTGTTGTTGTTGTGCTTCTTCTTTCTTCTTGATGACTTGGAAGGTTGAGCAGTGGTGGTGTCGGCGGTCGATGCGGTGGTGGCTTGGTGCAGAGACTTGGTATGCTTATCCCAGAAACCAGACTTTACCCGCTTGTCATTGATCTCAGCTTCAAGCAGGTAGGTCTCTTCAATCGATGATGGCTTGGCGGCATGAACAAAGTCGGAAACACAATTTGGCAGAGCTCGAATATACTTCTTGATGGCCATGTCTGGCGTCTTGACTTGATCAGGACAGATAATGCTAAGCTGCTTGAAGCGAGCAGTTAGGGCAGTGTTGTCTCCGTCCTTCTGCTTGATGTTCCAAAACTCGTCCTCCAGCTTTTGGCGTTCATGGGGGGGGGGGCAAAACTCGTCCATCATGATGGCCTTTAACTCCTCCCAAGTCAGCTCATAAGCTGCATCATTTCCACGCTTGTTTCGTTCGGCCGTCCACCAGTCTAGAGCTCGGGACTGGAAGACGCCTGTAGCATTGAGGGTGCGGAGATTTTCAGGACAGCCGCTTTGGCGCAGAGTGACTTCAACTGAATCAAACCAGTGAAACATGGCGGTAGGGCCATCTTCTCCAGTAAACTCTTTGGGTCCGCATGCCTTGAACTGCTTGAAGCTGAAAGCAGCCTTGTTTGCATCCTTAGGAGCGTCTGTTCTCGATTCTTCAGAAGATTTGCTAACATTTTCATACACCTCGCTCACGGCTTTAGCCACTTGCTTGGCGATGATAGCAGCGAGACGCTTGTCTCTCTTCTCTTGGCGAGTAAGTGGGGTTCGGTGTCCAGATGTCGACATGGTCTGCAATAGACATCGTCGTAGGTCTCAGACACAACAATCGAATCTCACCTCACACGTCTACTTCTTACTAAAGCTTAGAAATACGTCGAAACACGCATCACATAATCACAAATTCATAGATAACCACAGAAGCACAGAAGCACATAGGGCACAAAATCACAGAAGCACATAAACACAGAATCACAAATGCAGTCAGAATACAGAAACCTATCATTTCAAGCTCGCGAGTCGTTTGTATATAGCGATCACGTATAGTGTATCGAATAGTATAGTAAAATCGTGTAGCATGTCGAGTATAGTATAGTATAATCGTATCGTAGCATAGTATTGTCTAGAATTGCAGCGACTTGTTAGCGTATTGAGGTAGAACCGCAATGTGAGTCGTGTGTGTTGATCGATGTGGTAGCAAAAATCGAATAAACCTCAAAATCTTTAAACACATAAACAGTTAAAACACATATAACACATAAAAGCAACGAGTCATCAGAGTCGACGGCTGCGGCTCAGAATCGAAACACATAGAAGTCGAGAGATAGATTGTCTGCGGCTACTAGACATTGACTACCCAAAGCGATTCGACTATTCACAATAGACTTGTCGTCACTTTTTAACCTTCAGGCTCGCGTTGCTGCTTCGATTCTTGGGCATTCAACACGCATTCCTTAGGTCATACTTGTGAGTTCAGGTCAATGGAGTCCGTCGAGGCTTTGGTGGGATGAGTAAAAGTTGGGAATAAATTGCCAAGGTTCGGGTTTCACCCCTGGCTTAGCAATTTCTTCCTTGTTTTGGAAAAAAATTTAAGGAGATTATTCATCAAAATATGTATTTCACTCCTGATTTGGTATAATTCTCCTTGTTCATCATCGAAAATAATGAGAATATCATGGATGAATTGATAAAAATCAGTATTGATCAAGCAATTTAGTCGAGAGTTTGCGGCTTTCACACCTAATCTTGACTGAGTCGCTTGACTTTATTTGAAAACTCGAGTGCAGTGATAGCGAAGAATATTAGAACATAGGACATAAGCTTGGTCTGTTGGTTCCTAACTATAGTCTAGGTCTCTAAGACAGTGACCCGGGCTAGGTCGTGTCCAGCCTAATTCCCTATAGTTATGGCTCTGATACCAATCTGTCACACCCCAACCGATGGCGGAATCATCGGGGCATGACACTGAGCGAAACAAATTGTCCAGAAGTTTCCATAACAATTATTATCACTATCTAGTTTAAATGACACGTCCCATACCGTGTCCCAAACAAAAAACAACTTATTACAGATTACAACCAGTCAAATACTCTGTTCCGACAACTCAGATTTAAATAAGCAAATAATTGTTCATATGCTCCTAAAGACCCAGCCTGACAAGATCTACAGACAACTATGCTCTAGTTGCTTTTTCCTGACAGACAACTATTTGTTGGGGGCCTCTAGAGCTTTATTCTAGCCTCGCTTTCCTAGCAAGCAAACATCTTAAACACCTGTCACATACGTTAAAATAAAGTCAATACATATAATGTAAAGGTGAGCATACAAGTTTGATAATAGCATATAGAGTTTGAATAGTTTACGCATAACCAACACGTACACAGAGGAAAACGAAGCATGTTAATTATCGACATGGACCTATCGATACCAATGACTGCGGGTTGACCGTCCGAGACGGTTCGCAACACATGATTACCACCGTAATCCATGCAAGTAATTGTCCTTAGCAACCCCCGTGTGAACGGGTGCTGAGTCCAAACTATAGTACTACGTCGGTAAGGCAGGTAGACAGCATTCCACGTGTAAACACAATCAACAAGCATTCATTTAGTCACGTAGTACATGCATATTGGTTAGCGTTCAAATAGTTTGAGTAGTGTGATCATTTGTGTTTTAATATAAGTAACGTATGTAACACCTAAAAGTGCTAAAAGCAAAAAGGGATCGAATATACTCACAGCGATTGATTGATGGATTGAAGGGAGCGCTTGGGAATAGGATTAGCCTGAATAGTTCGATATCATAACGATGAGCAACACGCAAAAAGGAAACAAGTGTAAGTGGGTCGAACAGCCTGGTCGATCGAACATCGAACGGGTCGTTCGTTCGGCTAGACAATCCATTCGGACAGTCCGTTCGATCGGCCGGTCGGCTCGATCGGTTGGACTGTTCGAGTGGAATGTTTCTTCCTTTGAGCAGGATGTGTTTGTGTATGATGGTTTGACCTTTTGAAGTTTTCATTGTAGTATTTGAGAACACTGAAGTGTTCTTACCTTTCAGGTCGATCGATCGAACGGTCTGTTCGATCGACCGGCTTAACCGGTCGGTTAGGAACTTCAGTTGTAGTCCTCAACACAGGATGTTACTCGATCGAACAACATACTCGATCGAACATCATGCTCGATCGGGTGGCATTCCGATACGTCTAACGAATTGAAATCGATTAAGGGTTGAAGCATAGTATCTCATGATCCGATGAGTAATGTTATCAAACAGCTTGTTCGATCGAACATCACCTCGCTCAATACTATACTTTATGAAATTGTCAAAGTGTGGGGCCACTTGCTAGCCGATCGGCTGGCCTGGTCGATCGGCTGGCGTGTCCGATCGATTGGGCTGTTCGTTCGAACAACCTAACCGTTCGGCCAGCATCCTGACCTGGTCGGCCTGTTCGTCTAACACTTGGCTGCTCTGGTTATTTGATGTTATATTGAGGTAGTTTGACAACGAGCTGAACCATGGAACTTCCATTCTTACTTGTTTCACCTGCTCGGACAGGAATCACCCAAATCTGGCCAGTGAACGGTTCGGAACGGTAGTTTAGCGTTTAACCCAAAGTCGGTGAACCTCGTTGATAGAACCCGAATCTTGAACCACACAACCATTAGAATGATTTGTGAGTTGGCACAAGCTCCGTTTCTACCGGTTTGAAGGCATTGAGTGTAAAAGAGTTGAAAGAAAGTTGGAAATCCTTCTTTCAATCCTTCACATCATGTTAATTGTTTAGATGTTTGATAGATCTTAGCTTGTTTATGTGGAAATCGGTTAGATCCGAGCTATTCATGGTGGATTAAGGCCAAAACATGATGTTCTTGAAGAACACCATGATGACATCATCCTAGAATGCTTAGATCTTGATGATTTCACGGTTAGAAATCAAGATTTGAAAGATAGAAAGGTGTACGAGCACGTTTTGATCAAGAAAGTACAAGATTTAGGATGAAAACTTACCGAAATTGGAAGAAATCTGAGAAAAGGTGGGGAGCACGAGCTGGTCGGTCAGAGAGTTTCCAAAAGTGGAAAGAATGACAATGACAGCCCTATTTATAGGCTCCAAAAGAGGAAAGGGCTGGCCGATCGGCCAGGCATCCCGATCGGACAGCCTGCTCGATCGAACAGTCCGTTCGATCAGTTGGGCTGTTCGATCGGCTGACAGCCTGATCGATCAACAACCTGGTGCGATGATTTTTGATATTTCGGTTTCGATTGATGACGATACGAGTACGGTAGAGTTTCCCATTCAAATTACTTTCAGTCCCAACTACTATATCTAACATACAATCACCTATATTTCACCCTATCCTTACGTTACCATTCGTCATAATTCGATTTCGATTGCATTGGCTTGAGTTTCGAGTTTCGATTGATTACCACACAAAACATAAAGAAAGCACGCACAAGTAACACATAAAGCACACACATATGTATAATAACATCCAAAGTTCGCGTAATTCGAGATTCGAGTTCGATGATGGTTAGATCGGTTTGATTACTGATTAGTTAACTTTATCGCATTGTTCTTCCTACTATTCACAGCCGTAAATCGGTTCGCGTCGATTAAACATTCGATTACTTCGATATATATATATTGATTAACAACACTTACTCCACATAATACAAATAAACATAAAATAGACTAATTATAGTCAAAGAAGTCAAAGTTGACTTGGACTTTGACTTTGACTTTGACATTCGAAAACACGGGGTGTTACAGAAAGAGTTCTCGGCATCACCTCGCCTAGAACATCTACCTCGCCTTCCAAATTTGTGACATTTTGATTTGCATCTGGATCACTGACTGGAATTGTTTGACTTGAAATCTGGATTTGCTCCCCCTTAGAATCTGAATCACCACGTTCGAATATTGGCCTATTATCAGATTCTAGATTATCGTCGACTGCCGTCTGATTGTCAGGAGCATGTTCACATTCTGAAGATTGTTGAATATCATCATGTTCACCAGCATTACTTGGACCAGCTTCATCATCATTTGAAGTTTGTCGTTGACGTCTAAAAGACTCAGCTGGGAACCTTTCTTGAGATGACTCATACTCTCTTAGAATATCCAACTCATCAAAGAACTCTGGTTCTTCCTCCATGTCAAACGAATCCCACAAAGTATCGTAATTGAATCGCCATGAGTTTCCGGGATTCTGCGGTGGCATTGTATAACCTTGACATTCAACATTATGAGCTTCAATGATCCGCTTCAAACTTGGAACAAAGACTCGTTTTTGTGGACTTGAGTAACCCACGAATATTCCTTCAATGCTCTTTGGACCAAACTTTCCAAAAGGTTCTAGAACGGTACAGGGAGACCCAAACGGTTCTAGATACTTCAAATTCGGTTTGCGGTTGTTTATCAGTTCGAAACACGTCTTGTTGAATTTCTTTACAGTGAGAACCCGGTTGAGTGTATAGCAACCGACTAACACTGCTTCTGTCCAAAAGTTGATAGGTAATTTTGAATCAGCAAGTATTGTCCTGGCCGTTTCGATTAGCGTCCTTTTCTTTCATTCAGCTACTCCATTTTGCTGTGGAGTGTAAGGAGCACTAAATTCTTGCAATATACCTCTTTCATCACAATACTCTTCCATTTTATTGTTCTTAAACTCTGTACCGTTGTCACTTCTGATTCTTCTGATTCGTGACTGGTACAAGTTTTCAATCTTTCTGAACAATGCCATCAAACTTTCAAATGTTTCATCCTTTGTTTTCAGAAATGATACCCACGAAAATTTGGAGAAATCGTCAGTTACTACAAGACAGTAGAGATCACCGGTTATGCTTTTGACGTTCACTGGACCAAAAGGATCCATATGAAGTCTCTCTAAAGGTCTTGAAACTGAGTTAACTTTCTTTTGAGGGTGTGATTTCTTCTTTTGCTTGCCTTTGATGCAGCTAATGCACTCCCCTTATAGATAAAAAATTTTCAAATGAACACCAGTTACTAAGTCGTTGTGCACCAGGTGATTCATTTTTCGCAGGTGAATGTGGCCCATCTTTCGATGCCACAATTTCGATTCTTTTTCCGTTGCTCTTGACATGAAGCAATGAGCCTGACCTGTGGTAGAAGTAGCTACGCTCATGTCCAACACGTACAAATCATTGACTCTTGGTGCTCTCATGATAACCCACTCTTCGGGAACAACAAATCCTGGTTTCAAAATCAAACATTCTTTGTCTGTGAAGTGCGTTGTATTCATGCGATCACAAATCTGAGAAATGCTCAGAAGATTGTTCTCTAGCTCGGCGATGTAGTTCACTCTTTCAAACGTGACAATACCATTAGATAGAGTACCTTCACCAACTATTCGACCACCTTGATTTCCTGCAAATCCCACATATACTCCGTTAAACCCTCTAACATCGTACAATGGGGTTTTCTTCCCTGTCATGTGCCGAGAAGCTCCACTATCCATAATCCAACGTGAAACGGATATTGGAAGCTCCTGCACATGTCACAAACACTTAGTTAGATTTTGATGCCACCCAAGCCTCTTTCGACTCAGGTAACTTGATATTGATGTGAGTTTTTGTAGTATATAGTGGCGGAAAATTCTTGTCATTCATTTTTAAACTTTCTTCAGATCCAACCTCAACCTTTTTGTATAAGAAAAACTCGTCTTTCTGAGGTTGAACAGATGGTTGATCTTCCTTTTGAACATCCTTCTTTTCAGAATTGAGCATTTGTTTTTCAAGTTTCTCATAGAAATCCAAAGGAATATTCATCTTTACCGATGTAGTAGAGATGATTGTTTTTCCGACTTTGAAACCTTTGGTTTTGGAGAACTTGTTTTCTTTTCAACAACTTTTGGCTTCCATGTTTGTTGAGATGACGCAACCCGCTTGTAAAACTTGTCATTTTTAGATACCACATTCTTTACAGGTTTAGTTTTGATTTTGGTGTTTTCATTTTTCAAAACTTTCTTCTCAACAACCATTGGAGCTTTACCTTTTGCATCAACTTTCTTTTTCTGACTCTCAACAGTTTCAGACTTAGGCCTTAAATTGGTTCACTTTCGTGCAATGTGTCCAACTTTGTTGCACTTGAAGCATGTTCGAGTATCAACTACCCGACTTGTACCTTCAGTCTGAGGCTGTGAGGCCTTCTTCTCAAAGAATTCTTGATTTGATTTTGAAAAAAATTTAGACTCTTGTTCGGAAAGTGAGCTTGAACTTGAACTTTTCACAAAAACCTTTTTCTCGACAAACTTTTTATTTTGAAAGTTTCTTCTTTGATAATTCTTACCACCCTGATAACCTCCCGACCATCTGTTTTGGTTGTTGTTATAAAAACGCGGTGGTACAACATGTTTTTATAGTAAGATTTATCTTTTTCAAAGTTCAATTGTCTTTCAGCATATTTCAAACCTTCGATTTCCGACACATCAATCTCAATCAACTTGAACACATTTCTCAATTTGCCAACATTCACATTTTCCAAAGAAAATTCACGATCCGAATACAACTTATCAGATCCCATCATCTTGTACGTCACATGATTAGGTTCATCCCTTAGGTTGTTTTTGGATTTTAATTTCGTATATTTGTCCAAAAAGCATTCATCATCCTCAGTAGTGTCACTTTCAGATTTCAAAACATTCTCAGCCATACTTTTAACGATTTTGGACTGGACACTATCTTCATTAGATGATGAAGTGAATGTGACATCAATTGATTCTAGGAGTTTAACTTCATTTACCTCTTCATCATTAACCAACCCGGATTTTTTCTTTGAAAAATTATTTAGAACTGGTGGTGGAACCTGATGATATCCAATCCCAGTTCCATCCGAGTGTACATCTTCTCCTATTTTGTTCTTCCCAATTGGTTTAGGAACGATATGTTGAAGAACAAAACTTGCGGAGTTGTAACTTTTGAGTTTCAGATTGATGCGTTCATTTTCAATCTTAGCTTCCTCAAACTGAAGCTTCAACTTAGCAATCTCATCCAACTGTTGGTTGATTTGCTCTTCTTTAACCCTAAGAACTCCTAACAGTTGTAAATTTTCTTTGTTTGTTTTACCATTTCTTTCATCAGAATCTTTTACCGTTCGTTTCAGCTTCTCAAAATTTTCTGAGAGTTGACGATTTTCATGAATTAACTTTTCGTTTTCTTTCCTAATTCTTTCTACGTCAATTTTATCATTTTCAATTCTCTCAGTTAATTCTTTTAATCTATCATTTGAAGCTTTTAACATTTTGTCACGGTTTAAGATCTGATTTTTAACATCTCGGACTCTTCCTGTCAGCTCTTCGGTCATTTTACCACTGAGGTAAGCAAGTGTACTACAAACCTTGCAATCTTTCATGCAATTTTTGCAGTCGCTCTCAATTTTAGCTTTTTTACCTAACTCATTGGTTGCATCATTCGGACTGACCTTGCTTTTAGACTCAGTTCCAGACTCAAAAACTACCTCTAACTCTTTCACTACAAGCACTTTGTCAGCCATCTTCTTCAAATTTTCAGCTGTGAATTTTTGTGATGTGTCAATAATCCCGTCATCAACTTTCTTTGCCTGTGACTCTTTCTCCTTTTCTTTTTCTTCAGCTTCTCCTCCTCCCCACCACATTCTCTGTCTTGCTTCTTCTTCTGCTGCTGCAATTTGCTCAGTGAGAGTTTCAACACTAACAGAATCTGGATCAACAGCTATGTTTCCTTTGGGATATAGATAACATTCTCTATCAGCATCCCATCTATTATCCCTTTTTGCTTCTTTCCATGTTTGATAAATTTTACTTTTCATGAACTGAGCTGATGCCTTTCTGTTGATGTATTTCACTTCTTCTGTTCTTGAATCTTTGAAAGGAACAATCTTTGCCATAAACGCATACCCAACTGCATCTTCTTCTGGAAGCAGTTCGCTCCAATCGAAACCCTCGTCATCATGAATAACAGCAAGTGCTCTTGATTTTTCTTTGGGGGTATCTTCTAGCTGCTTCATTCTGGGAGGTTCTGATTTGTTTTGATGATAAATTGCTCTTTTATAGTAATCCTCTCTGAATGGATTTGACGTATCATCAACAGATGAGGTTCGACATTCATGTTTAAAATGTCCTTTTTGTTTACATTTAAAGCACGTGACTTTCGATTTATCAATGGAGTGTCTGCCTGTAATCTCCATGAACCTTTGTGCCCTCCTGACCGCAGTAGCCATACACCATTTGATATCGATCAACTCCATCTCATCTGGGTCGATTTGATCATAGTCCTCCTTGGTGAGGTTTGTGTTTCCAATATTGCCCGCAACAAGGCTCTCGTATGATTCTAAGACAGATGCTAAAAACACCATTTGCTGCTTTGCGGATTCTTCACTGAAATTTTGAGCATTCTTGAGATCCACAGCAATGTTACATTGAAACAGATTCTTTGGAACTGATTGACTTGAAGTAGTTGACGATGAACCTCCATGATAACCATTGCTTGAACTTTCTTGATTTGACGTGTTAGAACTTTCTGCTGAGAAAGCTGTCTTAGGGGACACAGTCTTCGGGATCATACTTCCTCGATAATACAGCTCAACATTCTGTTGATATGAAGAGTTGTTGACTTTGTTCGATTTCCTGATCTCCAACTCATGACTTTCCAATCTTTCGATTAACAGATCAACCGTCAGTTTAGTTGGTTCCATTGTGTTTTTCAACATCAAAGAAAAATACTGCCAGTCTTTCTCATCAGGCAGTGAGTCAAACAGTTTGTCAACCAATTCTTCTTGAGTATACACGATTCCGTGTCTTGCAAGTTCCATCTTCAAATGCCCGAATCATTCAATCATCTTTGACACAGATTCGTTTTTCAAACATCCAAACAAATTGAATTCTTTTCTTAACAACTTCTTTTTGTTTTTAACAATTTCGGCACTACCCACACATTTTACTTTCAGTTTCTCCCATAGATCTTTCGAATTTGTGTATTCAATCAACGATATTATATCATCCCTTACGGACTGATGAAGTAAAGCAATGCATTTTTGTTCAGCAACAAATCTTTCTATTTCATTCTCCGCTATATTTTCATAATCCGTTCTTCCCATATCAAAACCATTCTTCATGCTCTTCCAACTGAGATATGCAAAAGCTTTTAGCCATTCTTCAAACCTTTTAGCCCATCTGTTATATTCTTCTATTGCCATCAGCTTGGGCGGTTTGTTGTATGTGCTATAGGCACTTTCTACACTCAAAGCATTAGAAAGGGTTTTCTTTGCACTCGGATTTGAAGAATTTTCATTTGTGTCGTTTGTTGTATCATCTCATGTGCTTCCCGTGAAAGCAAAAGCGTCACTGAACGGATTCAGAAAATCATCCATCTTCAAGTACAGCTTGAAACAATAAACAAACACTAAGAAAAATTTTTGTGATTTTATAAAAACAATTTCAAACGAAATAGATCCAAGCGAAATAGATCTATCTTCAAGCGAAATGACTTCAAGCGAAATGATCTTCACGCGAAATGAGTTTCAAACGAAATAGAGCTTTCACACGAAATAGATAACCCTGTCTGATTTCGTACGAAATGAAAGGTTCCTTCAAACGAAATAGCACTTTGGTACGAAATGCAAGTTGTTTTCGTACAAAATGAAATTCCAAGTTTGATTTCGTGCGAAATGAAGTCCACTAGGTTGATTTCGTACGAAATGAAGTCCACTAGATTGATTCCGTACGAAATGACGTTCAAACCGTTGATTTCGTGCGAAACAATAATGCCTATTCCGTGCGAAATGATGATGACAGCATCCTGTCGGCCACATTTTAGTCCAATTGATCTGGTTTTAGGTTGAATTTTGGACCAATTCTTTCAAGGATTAGTTAAAACTATGTTTTATGTGATATATGTGAAATTTAAGCCATTTTAACTGTAAAATCTCATTTAATTTTGAAAAGAATGAGTACAAGTGAGAAAATCTGATGAAAACAAGCTGAATCGGTATGAACTCTTCTTCCTGAGCTCTGATACCACTTGTTGGATCGCCGTATGACCCGAATGAGTCAATCAGAAGAGTTTTACATCAATATCAAAGGCGGAATCGATGATATAGATGTGATTACAGCTTGATTCTCCCTAATTATCTTCTTTTATTGATTTCAACGCTTTTACAAATCAGTTGACAAATCGGCAGCACCTCGGCTCTGAAATCAGAAAGTTACAAATGACAACCATGCTCAGGTATTTATAGGCAGACTATTTCGCACGAACATGCTCACACGTCATTTCGTACGAAATGGCTAAACCATTTCGTGCGAAATAGTTAAACATCATTTCGTACGAAATGGCTAAACCATTTTGTGCGAAATAGCCTTTACACATTCAAAACCTAATTTCTCGAATACTGAGCCCTGGTTTATCCTATTTAGATACAAGACTCGATAAAGACAAAGTTAACAGACATTAGTGCACCAACAATATTATTATAAATATTGCTTATAATGCATGTAATGTGTTTGATGCACATGTGCATAAAAAAAAGAAAATTAATGAAATGTATGTGATGTATGTAGCAACTATATTTTTGAAACTCAACATGGGATGTCAACCAGAGCATTTTTTATAAACACACTCGAAGAAGAAAAGTGGATTTCACAAAATGTAATAGATTGTTGGGCGGCACTGTTGAACTATATGGAGAAGAAAGAAAACCCGTCAGGAAAAAGGAGGTTATGGTGTTATACCGACAATCGTAAGTGTGTCATAATTTATGATTAAAAACAATTGTGAATACATTAAATATTATTTGTGCATGACATGTATTGATGTAATATGTGCAGCCAGAGTATATGCTAAAGGCGAAACAAACATAAAAAGGGCATTGCAACAATAACATCGCATCTGAAAGAGGTGGTTGAGTGTGACAACGAACTGTTGAAGTTGAGAGATTTCAACATTATAATTGTACCCATGATTGAAAAAAACATTTCTACATGATTTGTTTTGATTTGGATAACGCAATGGTTGAAGTGGTTGATAATATGCATGATAGCTTCGCGTATTACAAGATGACATCAGGAAAAGGAAGAGGAAAAGGAACGAGTTTTATAAGTTTAGGATCTCCATCTAAAGTGGTAAGTATGTATTTTATATTTAGTGTTATATTTGTGAATAATTATATTTATTTATGACAATGTATTTATGCATTACAGAAACATTACATTGTTGGGTATTTGAAAGATGTTGGACACCCAACGGCATCACGCATGGTGAACGCAAATGTGACGAGAAAGAGGTTGGGATGGGAAACGACTGACAATTTTAACGACTGCGGTGTGTTCACGATGTGACACATGGAAATGTATAAAGGTAGCAATGTTAGTTTTGAATGCGGTTTTAGTACCAATAAAGCTATTCAGAAGATACAGCTGAAAAATTTGAGAATGAAAATAGCGACAAAACTGCTGCTATCAGATGCAAACGTATATAAAGGAACCGTTATGGAGCTCGCAAGGGAGACGATACATGGAATGAAAGATGAAAGGGTGCGGGAGATGTTAAACGAAGAGGCGTTGAAACAAGAAGAATGTTGGAGGATGCTTAGCAAGTGGAAAACGGATCAGAAAATATAGGCTGTGTGTGTAGGCTACAACTTATTTCACATTTCATGTTTTTGTTTGGTTATACATTTTATGTTCTTGGTTGGTTAGACATGTATACTTGTTGTGATGCAGGTTGATATCAGTCGGTACTTAGTTGATAATTGGAGTGTGTTATGGTTGATTTGATATGCGCATGTGCATGGTTAGACGTTTTATGTTTTATTATTTCACATTTTATGTTTGGTTTACATCAGTTGATACTTAGTTGATAATTAATTAGTTATTAGTTGATAACTAATTAGTTGATAATTGGATTATGTTATGGTCGTTTGGATATGCACATGTGCAATAATATGGTTAAATGACCCATATGCACAGGTGCATAAAGTGATATAAATGCATGTTATTAGTTAAAAATTTGTATGTTTGTTAAAATATGTCATGTTACGTTGATTAATAAATTAAACGACCCGTATGCTCATGTGCATACAGTATGTGCATAAAGTGATAAAACGCATAGATTAAAGGTTAAGTTTGTATAATGTATTACAATTGGGTATATTTAACAAATGGTTTTAAATTCATATTAGTAACATGTATAATGTTAAACAATATTATATAGATAAACAAGTGGGTTAAAAAACAGTATATACAACTTGTAAATACATATGCACATGTGCATACTACAAGTTAAGCATCAATATCAATAATGTAAGTTAAGTGGGCATTAATAAAAAAATAAACAAAACAAACATTGGTAGTCTAATTAGATAAGTTCAGTAATCATAAATTGTAATATATAATACATCAATCAAGAATCACGAGCTATGTTGGATGGTTTGCGTCGTCTGGTTAAACGCCTAAGGGTTTGATCATGCTCAAAAGAATGTTCAGATTCACGCCTAACATTTGTTCGCTCGGGTACGGGAGGTTTTTGCATGGAGACGGGTATTCAGATGCATCGTAATCAGAAGAATTATACTCGTCGATGTCATCATTGGTGTCATCGAGATCAACATTAGTATCATCAGAATCAGAATCAGACGGGGCGGGTAGTCCAGCGGCGATAGTAGCAGCACGTTTAGCTGCTCGTGCAGCAAGTTTGGCAGCTTTGATTTTGTCGCAATTACGGGAATCGTGGTCAAATACATACTTGTTGCATTTGTTGCATAAGCGGGCAACTTTTTGTCGTTTACCGGCCTTCTTTCGTTTATCTTTAATGTTTTGACCGCCAGGGCCGATCCGTTGTTTTTTGGTCCCACAACCTTTGTTTCTAATACCTTGCGGAGGATGGACACTTGTGCTTAGATTTGAAGGTATGTTTAATATGTCACTGATGTTTGCAGTTTTTGAACGGAACGAGGCTGAGGATCACACGGGAACGATTCGAATACGCGGTTTCTGATGCGTTTGATCTCAGAAGATAAGGAACATAGCTGATCAGGATTGCGTCTGAGTTGGTTTATGCATTGAGTGACTAAATCCATTATTTCATTGTGGATGATAGCAAACTCGCTGTTGTTAGATGAGTAAATGTTAGATATGCTACGAACAACTGACGGGAGGCGCATCTCGTTTCCAACGTGGAATGATGTAGTAGGACGGTATCCGTTCAATTTGGTTGTAACGGAATATGCAGAATACATGTCGGCAAAGGTATCCAATACGAGTGAACCCAAGACATGTAAAACTTACTGTTTGTTCAGGTACATTGAGCGACACCTGCACATGTGCATAACATATATTATAAATAGATTGAATACATGAAGGGTAATATGCACAAGTGAATAACATAAGACAAATTTTGATATATGCACATGTGCATAACAAAAAATTAATCAAACAGACAGTTATAATAGATATAACATAAGACAAAATTTGATACATGCACATGTGCATAAAAAAATTAATCAAACAGAGGTTAATATGTAGTAATAATATGTAGTAATGGTATATTGGGGGTATCATGCACAAATACGTTTGTTGATACATGCATATGTGCATAATTAGGTACTTAAAACATATTAAAACATATTAGGTAGTTATGTTGTGTATATTGAACATTAAAACATATTGGATAGTAAGGACATACCTCGAATTCATTGACATAAGACATGTTTGATTTGCAGTGACGAACGGTGTAATTTTTTTATGTTGGTCGTTCCAGGACGTTCAATTGGCATGCAATGGAACATGCCCATGTATATCTCTTTTCGAACTCCAAGAAACATGGACCATGTGTATGTTTCGGACGCGTGTGCCTCTATGCGAAGACCGGTATATAAGCAAGGGGTCGACATATCGCTTTTGAATTCGAGATCTTGTTGTGTGTGCCGTTGAGCATCAATACTAGTTTCAAAACACATTAGAAATTGAACTAATGTGTTAGTTTCTGACGAGTTGACTTCAAAACGCGCGTTTGAGCTCTCGCATCTTGATGTAGTCTTCATCAAACAACACATCAGTATCTCTCTGAAATAACACGGGACCCATTCATGCCGTATATCAAACATCTCACAAAGCCACGGATGATTGTCTAGGTGATATTCATCCATTAATACATGCCATCTTTCTTCGAATGTTTGTGGTGTGATGAATAAATTCCACACCAGCTTATGTATTGACGAACAGCTTATGTATTGACGAACGAAGAGTGGTATTATCAAGGATGTCATTTGAAATCTGTAAATGAGGAAACGTGAATATTAATAATTTGAATTATTTAATCATATTATATAGTTTAATTGAAACCATGTTAATATTAAAATAGAGTGTTTACCTTGGATGGAAGTTTTCTCCTTATGTGCCACATGCACAAACGATGGATAGAGTCTGTGAAAACAGTTGATACGGCTTGTTTCATTGATGCGTCTTGGTCAGTGAGAACAAATATTGGTTGTTTCTTATGTGCAGCCAGAAAGGTGTTTAGTAACCATGTATACGACTCTATAGTCTCATCGTATAACATGCCAGCGCCAAAGATAACACATTTCTTGTGATGATCAACTCCGGTGAATGGCACGAAAATCATTTTGTATCTGTAAGTAAAACATATGATATTAAAAAAAATATTAATAATTTCACATGCTGAAAAGTATAGTATCTTACTTGTTGGTGTCATATGTAGCGTCAAATGCACACACATCACCAAAAGCCTCGTAATTTCGCAATGATACGAAATCAGCCCAAAAGAACGATCGCAAGTCATTTTCAACTATGAGACAATCAAAATAGAAATCTTTAAGATTAGTAACTCGAGATCTCATGGTATGTAAGAGGATGTCTGCATCGCGTTCACTGATGAATGCACGTATATCTCTAGAACAATTTTTGAAATCTTCTGTTGTGCCACGAACATTTTGAGGTCCGCCTTTAAATGATACTTGAATGTTATGTGCAACAGTTGGGCCGATTTTGTTAAGACTAACTTTGTGGATGAACTATTGCTCTTCAAATCCAAGTTTCCTGTTTTGTTTTAACATGTTGACGTTATCGCTACCAATCATGCAATGGTTGTGCGCGACGATGAAATCATATATTTTGTATTGTTTGGTAGCACCATCATATCTCACTTTGATACGCGCACGACACCCGGAGACCGTGAATCGGCTTCGTCTGTGTTGTTTCTTGGATTTATCATAGATGGTTGGAGCATTTTTGGATGGAGCATTGGGGTCAGATTCTGGGACCCGTGGTTGACATTCTCTAGAATATAATATATATCTATGAGTGCAGATTTTCATATTAGGATTGTCATGATATTTTTTGTTCTTCGATGTCCGATACGAGTAGAAAACCCGGATTGTGTAGCATACGTATTGTACATCATAACAATATCTTCCCAATGGGTAAATATACTGTTTATAATAGGAAGATATCTAACATCAACTTGAGGTATCCAATACGGGGTGCCGTTAGGTGTAGCATGCATGGCAGCCGTAATTGTTCCTGTGAGAAATAATTAATAAGTTAAAAAATTGTGAGAAATAATTAATAAATTAAAAAATTGTCAACATGATATATGGACGAATAGTATAATTGTGATTAATATGCACATGTGCATTGACAGTTGATGTACGAGGTCATAAGTTATTTTTTTTTTCAATCATAATTCACATGTGCATAAATTTGCAATGTAACATAATTTGAAATATGATGCATAATTTGTAATATGCGGCAGTTAACACAATGCACAGGTGCATATAACATTGAGTAATCATATTTTACAACATAAAACAATTCATACTTTATAACATAAAACAATTGTAAACATGCAGTTAACACAATGCACATGTGTATATACAAGTGAGTAATCATAATTTACAGCAGAAAACAATTGTGAACATGATGCAAAAGGAGTATATCATTGAACAAGTCACAATTTACATAAAATGGATATAAAATACTTTTAGTTTCAAACCGAATGAATTGTAAGTGTTGATGTTCTGTGCTTGTAGGTGCTGTACCAGTAGATGTGGTGTTACTAGTAGATGTAGTGTCAACTAATAACGATTGATCAGGTAAATGAGCAGTCTCAGAGCCTACGTTGCTTGATGTAAACATGGAATCAAGCGTCTGTATTTCAAACCCATGAAGGGTGTGTCGATTTGCCACTGTTGTAAACACATGATTGAAACTTTCATTTGGATTAACAGCAGGTAACGTATTGACATCAACATCAGATGGACCCATGACAGAAATAGGGTTGACATCAACATCAGACGGACCCACGGCAGAAATAGGGTTGACATTGACATCAGATGGGCCGCAAAAACTAGAATCGGGATGTGGATTATATGCAGAAGATGTTGTATGATGATCATCAGATGCCGTATGTTCAACTCCAACACGAGATGAGTCAGACGAAGCCATATGTAGCCGAAATCAGTATCCCAACGCCGTAATCAGTATCCCAATCGAATCCCCTGTAAGATCGCCGCCGTGAAACTCACCGCCGTAGATCGCCGTCGCCGATTAAGCAAAATCTCCAGCGAAACCCTAGATTGTCAACGAAGATAGCGAACAGGGGCTGGAAATAAAGGAGCGCGTGTTTTTTTATTAAATATCAATTAATTACAAGTTTGCCATGTGTTCACATTGGTTCTCGCGGTTCCCGTAATAAAGGGTGGTTCCTAAAGGATCTTTATCCTATCTCTATATCTAATAAATGAACAAGGTTTCTGCCACTTGGCACTCCCACATTCCACCTAAACACATGTCAACCTCTCCTTCACTTTACTAACGTGTTCAACAAAGAAGGGGTCCACGACCTCTTTCCTCCCTCTTCTCTCTTCTGCAGGTCAAAGCAACCAGCCAAATTCCTATCCCCAATTCTTTCCCTTTCCTACCCGTCTTCTTCTTCTCTCCTTCTTTCCTTCTCTGCAAAACTACTTCACCTCATCCCAGAATTCAAAATTCAAAATTTAAAAGTTAAACTCTCTCTCTCTCTCTCTCTCTCTTATTTACCATGAACGAACACACAAATGCTATGACTTTTCATCTTCATTTTAGAGTGATCCATGGTTGGATGTTCTTCAAGAACAGGTTTGTATGTCTCATCAACAGTCAGATCTGCATCAATGTTAGGTGTTTTCGGTAGAGATGGAATTCCACCACTGATCGGTGCCTGATTTGGTGGGGTTAAACCCGTACTGCAGCGACATATCAGATTCCAGTCAAGCCTAGGGTTCCGGCGAGTACTTAGATCGACGATCTCTCCTAAATCGCTTCAAAACCCTAATCGCCCCCAACATTCATGTTACACGAGGTAAACATCTCTTCCTATTGTTTCATAAACGTTTAATCTTTACTTGCTTGCGATTATTTTTTCAATCGATATCAATGTCATTAGATGCAGTGGGTTTTGATTGTGGTTGGGTTTAATGATGTTGAGTAGTTGAATTAGGGTTTTTTTGTTGGGGGGGGGGGTCCTGTTGATGATTTGCAAGATGAATTTAGGGTTTATGTGATTTTGATAATTGGGTTGTGATTGTAAAATTGTAAAATTGTTAAATATATTATCTTTTATTTCTTGATGAAAGTCATGTTGAATGCACATAAATTTGAAAAAACAAAGATTTTAAGGTTGCAGAGACATGGCAACATATACAACCATTGTTGGTTATGATATTAAAGACTCATAACCACCTATATTAACCCTTGAACAAGCAGTTGAGAAATCGAGTTATTTTGAAGTCTCATCGTTCTCAACTCTGTCACAAGTTGGTGACTTCTCAAAGGGAATGGCTTAATCTAATCACCAAATTCAGTCTAATGAGTTATTTTAACTGGAAGTTTTATTTTTTGAGGGCATTATTCTTTTTAGTTATTCATTTGTTAATTTAAAATTGCTATTCAGATCAAGCTTCCATCACATTACTATTTCTATATGGAATCACAAACAACAATGAATCAGATTAGCACTCTCACTATCGGGTTGTGTTAGAGCCATTGCAACAACCTATGACGTCTTATCAGGTAAGCTTGCCATTTAAATTGTTTTTTTTTTTGGCGAAATCACAAATGCTAAAGAAAATTCAAATCTTAGTGTTGATGGGGGTCTTTCAATTTAAGGCAATACATGATTAAGGAATGCCAATGTACTATATATATGTGTGTGTACTGGTCATATGACCCAGTATGGGTCAGATCACCAGCTCTTGGGATTTTAGGCACTTGATTTCAGTTTAAAAACTTTAAAATGATGTACTAATTTGCTAATTTGTTAATCTTCATTTGAGGTTTGTTTAGATTTTAAATAGCACGTCATTACCCTAATTCATTGTGGTTTTTATATCCCTATTATGTTAGTTGATAACTCTAAAATCTTAATCTAAATGCCATTATTACATGATGTAAATGTAAACAAAAGTACTTTATTTGCAGTGTTTGATCATGATCCATATAATATTCTTATATAGATGTTGTTTTTTGGTTAGAAGGTTGTTCAAGTAGCTTCAACATGTAACTTACAGGTTAGGTATTTTAATAAATACTTTATAGTGGCAAAGTGTGGTGTAAAGAACAAAAGCAATGATGTGGAGCGATGCATGTCACAGGTGAATTTCAATTTACCTTTCCTTATAATTAGTTGGTTATTAATTAAAGAATGGAGTTAATTACACAGATAGTCCCTGTGGTTTATTCAAAGTAACACCCTTGAGTACTAACTATTTTTTTAACGGGTTTAGGTTCTATGGTTTCGATTTTGTAACACCTTTGGGTATTAAGGCTAACTTTCGTTAAATTTTCAGTTAAGGTTAGGTAAAATTACTAAAATAACCTTTTACTTAAAAAAACAACAGGGACTGTTCATGTAAATTACCTAACTTTAATAAACAGGGGTCATTTGTGTAAACTTACTTGAAGTAAAGTATAAATAAATAATTAAGAAAGGAAGGACAAAATTGGATGGAATGTCTGTTATTGATCGCCGATCATTCCCCGGAGAATTCAACCGTGGCTACTAAGCTCATTGTTTATTTTACATGTTCTTCTACAGGTACAATAAAGAATTATGTATACTGTCGTAATTTCACATAAAAGAAATAACGATATCTAATTCTCTTGGTGTTAATAAGTTGGTGATTCCTACAATCCCTGAACTTTACAAAACATGGACATGTAGTGTCGTGAATGTACAACTGGATGCTCGGCTCGCAACTATCAGAGAAACGGCTGCAGGAGGCAAGAAGGTTTTGGAACAACACGTGTCATCTGTTGACAGAATCACATCGAATGCCAAAAGAAAATGGCAAGATTTCTATATGCAAGCGGAAAACGATGCTAAAGAGAATGCAGTTTTTGCTGCTGCAAAACACTGTCGTTTCGAGTCGGTGTTACAAAAAACGTAAGCAAAAGTTGTTTTCAAGCTATCCGGTTAATATCGGTGATACATCAGTGTAAAATATTGGTCAGAAGATCGGTATTGATGTTATTGGCGATATTGACCAATATTTGACCGATCGATATTATTGGCGATATTGACCAATATCTGACCGGTATAACCGATATATCACTGAATTGTTAGTGTTAAATTGCTATATATATAAATTCTGCATGATATTAAAATTACTTATATCTGATATATTACCGCATTAACTGCATAGTTTTTAAGTTGCAATCTCCTTTGGTTAATTATCCTACATTTAAACTGCGGCTCTTTCATTCAGTGTTGATGCTACTGTATCGGCTCTAAACCATTCAAAAACAACACATGACTCGGTGATTGAAATGGGAAAACAACATCTCACAGCAGTGGACACCCTTATCAGGTTAGTTATCTTATTTAGTGTTAGCTTTGTGGTTTTGGCAGTTATTCTAATATTAATCATAGCATGATGCAAACAGGTAACGGTAAAATATAACAATGAATGCTGCAGGAGCGCGTTAGATAGTAATGATCGGCATGATCATGAGTTTAATTCTTTAAGGGTGACTACTAAAGATGACGTGTTGAAGACCAGTGAAGATATATCAAAGCACACAGACAGTAAGTTTCTTTGAAACATGTATTTTTTGACTTTCTCTTTTGTTTTTTTATATTTTTGTGGTAATGTTTACATATATTTATGATACACGAGCAAAAATTTACAATTTTTTAAGGGTAATAAGTTATTATTTATTAATAATTTGTTCTTAAATTCATAATTATGTACCCCACTTCGTGTGTATCAGTAGTGTTCCATCGCCATGACGAAAAATTAAAATTGAAGTGCAATCGTTATCCAAATAAGGTTTGTTTTGCATACAACCAGTCTTTTCGCATGGTCGCTTTGTTTGCAGTTTTTTAATTTCATATTATGAATGCAGATTTGATATGTAATTGTTAATAAAAAATGATAAATATGATATCTATATAATTCTTTTTCATTTATGTAATTTAATATTTTATGTGGCAATGTTCCATAATAATTTTCTTCGTAGAAATTCGTTATGATCATCATATACGTATAATGTTCTTTGTCAATAAGTCGAAAACATATTATTTATGCAAACCCGCGAAGTTCGCGGGTATTAGCACTAGTATATATATATATATATATATATATGGGTAGGGTTCTAGAGTGAACAACGTCCTAAGAGTGAACTGTGTGAACAGTTCTAGACCGTTGATTTGCATCATCTTTAGATATTAAATGAATGGCATGATGGTAATTAGTTTGTTAATTTTTTCTATTTAATTATATGAACAAGGGTATTTTTGTAACTACACAATATAATAAAATCGACGTGTTGGTTAAAGCATCATGTATCGGTTTTTCAGACAGGTGTTTAATGATACAACAAGAAGTGGAATAGCTAAGTATTGTGTTTGAACAATTTTTGTAAACTATGTATGATAATCAAATAGGTTTGGGATATTTGTTTGAGCTTATGATATTTGTTTGGATGTTTGAACAATTATGTAATTCTAATTTCATTTTGTATTTTGTGTTGGTTTGTATTTCTGGTTGGCTGCATAATGGTTTACTTTTTGGTTTTAGGGGTGTTATGGGTCGGGGCATCTGGGAGTTTTTTTGGTATTATTCTAGGATTTTGTTGGGTATTATTCTGGGCATTTTTTTGGATACTATCTGGGTCTTTTTGGGCGTGTTTGGGATATTATTCTAGGCTTCTTGGGGCAATATTCTAGGCGTTTTGGTGTATTATTGTGGGCGTTTGGGGCTTTGATTTTGGGTTATTATGGTTTCAATTTGAGGATGTTTTGGCCGGTGGCATAGTTATATTTGGAGCAGGTTATTAATACCTTAAAATACATTCACATCTTCTCCAGCTATATTTGTCTGGGCGTTCCTAAAATCACCCATAATCATTGTTTACAATGCCCAAACAAATGGTTGAAACGAACATCATAAGGAATGGAATCTAAATTTCATTCCATTACGGGAAATGAATACTATCTAAATGTGCAAGGCAACCATAAGTCCAAGGACCAAATATGTAACTCTATAGAAAGAGAGGAAGGGCTAGAAAAGGGATGAGGATTAATTGGTTGCTCGATAATGAGTGATCCAGGCCTGCCAATTCAATACAATGTTTTCCCTCGCCAATCCATGCGTATGTGTGGTGCGTTTTACTTCACCTCACAACAGACCACCAAATCGCAACTTTAGGCCCATCCAATCCACCATTTTTATATCGCCTGTAACAAAGATCAAAGCCGTGAGTGATGGAAAAGAGTACAGCTCCCCTGTAACCGTTACAGTTCAAGAAGAAGATGAAGTGCAATCAACATCAAACAAGGTACGCAACTCCCTCCTTTCTCAGTCGTTGTATTAGTGGTTTTTGTTGCTTCTTTTGATTATTTGTTAAATACCCACATGAGGTTTGATCGAAATTCTGACACCATGCGTTATGGGCATTATAATATATGGGGCTTGATAACGCCCCTAACACTGCCACCCGAGCATTATAGGGGCATAAAGAGGGAGAGACGTTCTGGTATAACGCCAAGTGAGAGAAAAAAATTGGAAAATAATGATTGAATGGGCATTCAAGGGCGTTAACCAATACAAAATTTTGAAGGGGCGTTATGATGCTGATGTGATGGAAAATGCCCATTAGAGGGCATTAATCATTAGACCATTAGCATTATTACGCCCCTTAAAACTGTGTAATGGTTAACGCCCCTTAGTGCCCTTCAATCATTGTTTTCCAATATTTTTTCTCCTCATTTGGCGTTATACTAGAAATGCCTCTCCATCTTCATGCCCCTATAACACCCACGGGGCAGTGTTGGGGGCGTTATCAAGCCCCTTCACGCCCTTATAATGCCCAATGTGCATGGTCTAAAAGAATGCTAATATTTGTTCAGGAAGTTGAAGAGAGTGTAAAACTACTTAAAAAGGCTGCAAAGACTAGAAAGGTTCCTGCAACCGAGATTCTATCCGCCTTCAAAGTGATTGAGAAGGCTAAACTGGATCCTTCAAGGTTTTGTGAGACTCTTGGTGGATCAGAATCACCTGGCAGAACTTGGATGCTTATATTTACTGCCCAGGTTTGGTTTGGTTAGCCATTCACTCTTGTTTTCTTAAACCACATATCCTTTACTTATGATGCTAAATATTCTGCAGAAAGGATTGAAAAGTGGTAAATACTTTCCAATTACTGCGGTTCAAAGATTTGATGCAGTTGTAAGCCTCCTTGACTTTTTATTTCTTGTTCAATAATGGATATGATAAAATGAAATTCTAGTTTCCCTTTGAAGTGAATACACCCAATCCCATAAGTCGTCAGAACTAGGGATCCAAAACATGTTGGACTGCAGTGGCGGAGCTAGCCCAAAAATTTAGGGGTATCCCAATTTTTTTTTGAGGGGATTAGAGGTATCCTTTGTATAAAAAGATAAAAATTTTACACCACATAGACGAAGTTGAAGGATATTTTTACACTACGAAGAGGGAGTTGAGGGGTTGCCCGGGCTACCCCTCCTTGTACATTGGTTCCGCCACTATTGGACTGGGTATGAGGTTAATTATAAATGTTTTTGCGGTTGTGGGACGAGTATGGTAGGTCGTACCAATACTGAAGTGGAATATCTTATTAGATGGATGGCAATAGGTGGGTACTGGTAATCCTAGTCTCATACCCGACCCAATACTAGATGGTATTTGTCAGGTAATTACCAATCGGGTATACCCGTTAGTTTTCTAAAAACCACCCATTGGGATTTTCACTCACATTTTCTTATTCCAATCCTTGTATAGTTTTATTACTCAAGGATATTAGAAAGATAAAAGTAAAATTTAGTTCTATTTCCAAAGAACAACGGGAAAAATCTTTTACGGGTAAGGATTTCAGGAAACGGGTATGCATGCTCCGGCTATCATCTAATACCATAACCTCCCATTACCGCATTTTTTTCAATAACAGCGTACCCAAATATCTGTCCGAAATGATTATGGTTTCGGGTTTAATCATCTAGTTCGGGTTCATTTTCCATAACTATGTTAATATATCTTATGTTCATAAAAATATTACAAGTAATTGATGTTCTTTGGAACTTAGGATAAAAAATATTGTGGCTTTTTTTTTTTTTTTTTTTTAAGTGGGGTTTAGTATTTATATTTAGAGTTGACAAAACCTGTCTAATACTATTAATGTACATATGTTTGTAATAATGAAATAAAATTTTAGGCAAGGAGGATAGAGAACGGTGTCTACCTGGGAGCTCTTGGGTGCCTAACATTTGAAGGCAGGTTTTCATGGAAAAAGAGAATACTTGCCTTCATGTTTGAGCTAATTCGAATAAAAATCGGACCATTTAACCCGTTTGAGATAAACATTAAAGGAGATGATGAAAGTGAACCAAGCACCAAGAATCCCTTTTTCATATGGTTTTACATTGACGAAGAAATAGCCGTCGCTCGTGGCAGAAGTGGGGGCACTGCCTTCTGGTGTCGTTGCCGTCGTGTCTAGCATCTTTACGGGGCCAAAATAAATGTATATAATTTTACTTTATAAGAATAACAATCAATAAAGTAGCACATGTGAGCATGTTGATTGTGGTTGAGAATCTTAATATGCAAACACTAGTAACCTAATTATTCCTAACTGTTAAATTATAACCTGTCAAATTTAAACGAGATACGAGTTCAACAACACTCTTTGTATGGAAAGAGGAGAACATGCAAAATAAATTAGGTGGAAACGTGGGTTCATGGAACTTGTCAATCAAAGAATTTCTTGCGTTTACTGTAAGGGGGCGTTCGGTGCGTGTAATGATTTGGAATTGGAATCGGTATTTGTATAGGAATTAGAATTTGAAGGAATTGGATTTGGAAATTAAACATTCCAATTGGAATTGAAATCTCAATTCCATTTTTGTTGTGCTTGGTTGTCAAATGAATTAGAATCCATCACCCCGGCACCCACAACCACCAGTTCAGGTCGAAACGGTACGCGTCCAAACAGTACGGGTCGAAACGGTTCACGTTGAAACGGTTCGATTCGAAACGGTACGGGTCGAAACGTTCGCGTCGAAACGGTATGGGTCGAAATGGTACGAGTCGAAAGGTGCGGGTTGAAACGGTCGAAGATTTCAATGAATTTACTTTAATTCCTTCACATTTAGGAAGGATTTTGAATTCCTTTAGTTAAAGGAATTTGAAGGAATTAATGCATAATTCCAATTTAATTGTCAACCAAACACATGAAGATTGAAACTGGGATTTCAATTCCATCAAATTTTGTGAACCAAACATCTTAAGAGATGGAATTCAAATTCCAATTCCCTTAAATTCCATTGAATTCCTGCGAACTAAATGCCCCCCTAACTCTCTTGGGCCTGCCTTCCTGGGCCTGTTGGATCTTTGCGCTTGCTCCATCTTGGGCTGTTGTCAATGGGCTGCTCATATCAATACTCCCCTCCTGAGAAGCAACATTGTCCCCAATGTTAGCATTGAAATAGGGGTAGTGAAGTTGTAGATCTTGCTGCGATTCCCAGGTGGATTCTTGATTTGGTTTGTTCTCCCATTTAATCAACAGTTCAGTGGTTCCGTCTGTGCCCACACATGTCTTCAAAACATCCTCTTGTAGATAGTCAAGTTTAGTGCATGCCTCAAATTGTTGTAAGTCGGTAGCAGAAGGTGGGCTTGCATCATAACTTTTCTTCGGTAACGAAACGTGAAATACCGAGTGAATGCATGAACCGGCTGGTAGTTGCAATTGGTATACGACCCAAAAAAGTCTGCGTGAAAGCTTCTGATTTTTTCATCCAGCCACCAAGTATTGCCGATACACTTGCAACTTCAAGTGAACCCATTCATCAACATTAAACTCTTTATACATACGGTGTTTGTTTGCCTGCTTGACCATGCGTTCTCAAGCTCATGTCATTGCATCCTTTAGCAAGGAGATCAGTTTTTCATGCTCAACCAATGAAGCATCGATTGCAGCTGTTTATTTTCAGATTAATGAACTTGTTTATTTTCAGAAACATGTTCAATATACTTAGACTTTGAAGTTCAGCATTCAGCATCGGTTATCGAAAATAAAGTAGAAACAAAATCTTTTGTATTTTTCAAAGTTTATGCTAAAACTCTCCGAAAATCTTTTTGTAATTTTTCTTTAATGAAATGCAATAAAAAATATTTATAAACATATTTTTGTTGAGTTTATATCAGAGGATCATATCAGTTTATGACAAATCACTAGCACCGTTGAGTTAGAAACGATTCACTGAGATTGTCAGTATACTGATCCACTTAAATTTTCACACAAACTTCAATAGTTCCGAGATAAGAGATTTAGTGTTTTAGGAACTTAAACTTATTCGCGTGTCCCCATTCAGAATATACTCTCGTATCAAGATTCCTTAGATTTAGTCTTACAGGTGAATATACTATATTGATATTTGTACTCTGGGTTAGTGCGAGACCTTGAGAGCTCAGGTATAAACTACCGTTCAGTCAAAGAGATGAAGGCTCGACATTAGGTGTGTTCCACTTAGGAATCTTCTTTACAACTGCACTTGATTTATATCTTTCGATATTTTTCAATTTTTTATGCAGAGCGAAAGTATTAAGCACGCAAAAGCATTATACGAGGTCTAGGCCATTACTGACACAAAATCAGAAGACCAAAATATTATACCCCAGATATCAAAAAGTATAAAGACCTAATATCTCAGAATCAGGCAATCTCTCAAACGAAATTTCGAAGTACTAAGTCCATATAATCGAGAGATGTTATCCACGAGATAAATAAGTTTTTGATATTTAGGTTTATATCTCGAAATCAATTTACTGAGTGTGTAAAAACCTACTGACATATCATCAGTGAGACCGTTTATCACATTTGACTTTCTATTTCTTTAGCATTTTGTGATTGTCTACTGATGTACTATCATTTCCTCTTTTTACACTAACTCTTTTCATTTTCTCACGTTTTTGGCTTTCTCAAATTTTCAAATGTTTTTGTATTTTCAAAATTTTTGCTCCTCTTAAAATCCAAAACATTTAAAATTTCAGGGTTAGTTATCAAATTTTCTTTAAAAAATAAAAACCGATGTAGATAGCTTCATCTCGCCATCCATTTTCTGCTTAGCATGCTCTGGTTTGCATAAAGCACCCCCATGATTTACAATACATTGATTTTTAACATGTTAAAACCATTTTCAACCACTTGTGAGTTTAATCATGTTTGTTCAGCCATGAGGGTTTCGGCATATTCAATAAACATTTTTTTCAAATTTTTGATTTTTTAACAATTATAAAACAAACATATTTTTTTTTTTCATTTTTCAATTTTTGACAAAAGAAAAACATATATATTTTTTTTGGTTTTTAAATTTTTCTATTTTTAAGGGTTTTTGATTTATGTTTTATTTATATACAAAAACAAACCAACACTCCCTGTTTTCCGTTTATAGAGATCTTCCGCCTCTCGTGCACTCCGTGTAACAACCCGACTTTTCGGGTCATTACTTATCGCCGTCTTTTCATTCTTAATCACTTATACTCCTGAGATTTCGATTTATGTAATAGATTTAAACTATATTTTTGACGCACTTTTAAACACATATTACGACGCTATTTTGCAACGCTTATTTAAAATGCAGTTATCGCATTTTAAACGCTGTTTACAACGCTTACTATTTCAAACGCATTTTATCACATGTTACATCGCTTGTTTAGACTAAACTCTATCGCAACGCAACTCGAAACACGGATTTGCTTATGTTATATGTGTTAATTGTGTGATTATTTGTTTAATGTTATGTGGAATTCAACGCGCTGCTTATACGCTCAAACGCTTACTCGCAACTTGAGTAAACGCAACGCAACGCTTAACAAACGAAACAAAGTTGGAAAAACTAACAAAACACAACACGGCCGTCCGAATGGACATCCGTTCGAATGAGCATCCGACCGGATGACCATCCGCTCAGATGACCATCCGTCCGGATGGCCATCCATCCGGATGGCCATTTGCCCCTAACGCTGCCACTCACACGGACTTAACTCTCGCTCTCTCACTATAAATACTAGTCGTACGCCCTCATTTCTCTGATTTGACACTTCCATCTACTCACACGCTCTCAGTCACTTTCAATCGCGATTCAAGGCCATTTTGTAAGCATTTCTTCTCAAATCTTGTACCCTCTTCATCTCTAATCACTTCTACAACATTTTCTTCATCAAAATCATACACAAACACTAACTCTTTCCTTGAAATCACTGATTCGGGCCTCTTGCAGGTGGTTTTCCTCTCGTTTTGCTTTGGCAAACTGTTATGGAGCTCCATTCAATCGAGATTGGTTCAAATCTAAAGGATTTCCACACTTTTAACTTAATCTCAACAAGATTTCAACACTATTCATCTGTTTTTGACTTTTCTCTACTTTTCTACTCAAAATTGATGGAATCTGGACTTAACCAGACTCTTAACTAGTTCTTTAGTCGAGAGTCAGCTTGAAAATGGATTTCCACAGGAGAGATGGACCGATTAACGGGTCAAACATAAATCTTCATCAAGAACAGTGAGTTGTTCGAATGGAGTGATGCCCATCCAATCGAATGAACTGGAATTAGTACGTTTCCGTTGTTTGACACGTTATCACACCGTTTCCATTAAAATCAAAACTTGTTATTTAGAAAATTTTACCAAAAACACCAACTATGGATCATCTCGATCGAATGGCCATCCGACCAGATGACCATCCGCTCGGATGACCTGACATCTATATCTCACATTGTTTAAAACTACGTCTTCACAAAACTTCAAATTTTCAATGATTTGCAAACACCCACACACTCATTTGAACGGCCATCCGCTCGGATGCCCATCCGTTCGAATGGGTTATACCCATTCGCTCGGATCACCATTTGAACACTTAAACCCATTCGAAACTCTGCTCAACGACTTATGCTACTGTTTCCGTACACAGGCTAACTCAACGCGCTCCCTTCAATCCAATCCAGACTGTGTTTACTTGTTAAACACACACTGTGAGTATACTCGAACCCATTTTCATTTAACGCACCTTTGGCTGTTACATACGTTCTATATCAAAACACAACACACAAAGCAAACACTTTATAAACGCTAACCGCTCCCGCATGTTATACGTGATCTATGAATGCTTGTACTATGCTTATACAGTGTTACACTATACCGCCTCTAGCAACGATAGTACTATAGTTTGGACTCAGCACCTGTCGTGGACAGGGGTTGCTAGGGATCACATTACCTTACTTCACGTGTTCGCTGAACATGTGTTGCGCATACTCTACAATGCAGTCTCGTGGTTAAGTTGTAATCATTGTTTGATAGTTACATGCTTCGCCCGTTACGTGTTACATGCTGGTTATGTGTAAACGCTTTTCATACTATATGCTATTCAAACTTGTGTACTCACCTTTACATTTTATGTATTGACTTTATTTTAACATATATGACAGGTTGATTTGGATGCTATGCTGAAACAAGTTAAGAAGTCTAGAAACCAATAAATAAATCTGAGTTATCGGAACAGTATTTGTTTTTGAGACTGATATCTGTAATGATTGTTTTGCTTTATATGTTTAATAGTATGGGATATTGAACGTTAAATATATTGTCTTTAATAGTTGTTATGGATTCTCATGGACAATCTGTGGGGCTGAAGGTCATTTCAAGCGTGATTGCCCCAGTTAAACCAGAACCAGAATCGCAACAATAACAACAATCAGGGAAATGGCAACAACAACAATAATGGTGGGAACAACAATGGCAACGAAGCTAGGGGACGAGTATTTATGCTGGGGCAGGGAGAAGCGAGAAATGATCCCAACGTAGTCATGGGTAAGTTTCTTCTTGACGACCTTTATGTTACTGTATTGTTTGATTCGGGTGCGGATACAAGTTATGTGTCTTTGAAAGTTAGTCAAATGTTAAAATGTGCATCAACTCCCCTAAACACCAAACATATCGTAGAATTAGCTAATGGTAAAAGTCTAGAAGCAACACACATAGTTCAGGGTTGTAATCTTATCCTCGCTGGGCAAGCTTTCTCCAACGACCTCATTCCTATAGTTCTGGGTAGTTTCGACATCGTCATCGGCATGGATTGGTTATCCAAGCAGCAAGCAGAGATCTTATGTAAGGAGAAGATCATTCGTATTCCTCGTTCTGGTCAAGAACCTCTCGAAGTTCAAGGCGACAAGAGTGGTGCTGTGGTTAGATCTTATGTAAGGAGAAGATCATTCGTATTCCTCGTTCTGGTCAAGAACCTCTCGAAGTTCAAGGCGACAAGAGTGGTGCTGTGGTTGGCATCATCTCCTTCCTGAAGGCCTAAAAGTGTTTGCAAAGGGTCACACTGCCATTTTGGCATTAGTTACTGACGCCTCGACGAAAGAGAAAAGAATAGAGGATATCCCAGTGGTACGTGATTTTCCTCAAGTGTTTCCTAAAGATTTACCTGGTCTACCGCCTCATCGCCAGGTCGAGTTTCAAGTCGAGCTAGCTCCAGGAGCAGCACCTATAGCTCGCGCGCCGTATCGTTTAGCTCCAACTGAACTGGAAGAACTGTCAAAGCAGCTACAAGAGCTCTTGGAAAAGGGCTTTATTCGTCCAAGCTCTTCGCCTTGGGGAGCTCCAGTACTATTTGTGAAGAAGAAGGACGGTACTTTCAGGATGTGCATTGACTACCGCGAACTCAACAAGGTCACAGTGAAGAACCGCTATCCTCTTCCTCGTATTGACGACTTATTCGACCAATTGCAAGGGTCGAGTTACTACTCCAAGATTGATCTAAGGTCCGGTTACCATCAGCTGAGAGTCCGGGATGAGGACGTCTCCAAGACAGCATTCAGAACTCGCTACGGTCACTACGAGTTTCTATTCATGCCTTTTGGGCTTACGAACGCGCCTGCAGTTTTCATGGATCTAATGAACAGGGTGTGCAAACCCTATCTTGACAAGTTCGTCATCGTTTTCATCGACGACATTCTGATCTACTCCAAGAGTCAGGAGGAACACGAGTAGCACTTACGTATTATCTTGGACCTTCTTCGAAAGGAACAACTGTACGCCAAGTTTTCAAAATGCGACTTCTGGCTTCGTGAAGTCCACTTCTTAGGCCATGTGGTGAACAGGGATGGGATTCATGTCGATCCATCCAAGGTAGATTCGATCAGGAACTGGCCTGCACCGCGTACACCAACGGAAATACGCCAATTCTTGGGTTTGGCGGGGTACTACAGACGATTCATTAAAGACTTCTCCAAGATCGCACAGCCGCTTACAATGCTGACACAGAAGGGTGTCACCTACCGTTGGGGAGACTCCCAGGAAACCGCTTTTCAGTACTTAAAGGATAGGCTTTGCAGCGCGCCTATTCTCTCATTGCCAGAAGGCACGGATGAATTTGTGGTCTATTGTGACGCATCGATACAGGGGCTTGGTTGTGTATTGATGCAGCGTGATAAAGTTATTGCCTACGCTTCGCGGCAACTCAAAGTTCATGAACGAAACTACACGACGCACGATTTAGAGCTGGGAGCTGTTGTTTTCGCGCTCAAGATATGGCAACACTATCTGTACGGTACCAAGTGCACTATTTACACCGATCACAGGAGTCTCGAGCATATCTTCAAGCAAAAGGAATTGAACATGCGTCAACGACGATGGGTCGAGCTACTTAATGATTACGAATGCGCCATCAAGTACCATCCAGGCAATGCCAATGTTGTGGCTGACGCTCTCAGTCGAAAAGACACTCTACCTAGGTGTGTACGAGCTTTGCAGCTCACTATTCAGTCTGATCTTCCTGCACAGATACGAAATGCTCAGGTAGAAGCATTGAAACCAGAAAACGTTAAGGTTGAAGCCTTACGCGGCTCAAGGCAACGATTAGAACAAAAGGAAGACGGCGCCTACTATGTAACAGGACGTATTTGGGTCCCACTATACGGCGGTTTACGGGAACTTGTGATGGATGAAGCTCATAAGTCTCGCTACTCGGTACACCCAGGTTCGGATAAAATGTACCACGATCTTAGAACTACATACTGGTGGCCTGGCATGAAGGCCCACATTGCAACTTACGTCGGCAAATGTTTGACTTGTGCGAGAGTCAAGACAGAGTACCAGAAACCCTCAGGCCTACTTCAGCAACCAAAGATACCGCAGTGGAAATGGGAAGAAATTTCCATGGATTTTGTCACTGGTCTGCCTAGATCCCAGCGCGGGAATGATACTATTTGGGTGATCGTTGATCGACTCACAAAGTCTGCTCATTTCTTGGCTATCAAAGAAACAGATAAGTTCTCTACCTTAGCAGACATCTACTTGAAAGAAGTTGTTTCTAGGCACGGAGTGCCAACCTCCATTATTTCGGATCGGGATGCACGATTCACTTCAGAACTATGGCAAGCAATGCACAAATCTTTTGGCTCTCGATTAGACATGAGCACAGCTTATCACCCTCAGACGGATGGGCAGTCTGAGCGCACGATTCAAACCCTAGAAGACATGCTTCGGGCATGTGTTATAGATTTCGGCAACAGCTGGGAAAAACATCTTCCTTTGGTGGAATTTTCATACAATAACAGTTACCACACCAGCATACAAGCCACTCCATTCGAGGCATTGCACGGACGTAAATGCCGGTCACCTCTCTGTTGGGCAGAGGTGGGGGATAGTCAGATTATAGGTCCAGAAATGGTAGTTGACGCTACTGAACGAATTGCACAGATACGACAACGCATGGTGGCAGCTCGTGATCGCCAGAAAAGGTACGCTGATAAACGCAGAAAACCGCTCGAATTCCAAGTTGGGGATCGAGTGCTACTCAAAGTCTCACCCTGGAAGTGTGTGGTTCGTTTTGGTAAACGAGGCAAGCTCAATCCACGGTATGTTGGACCGTTCGAAATCACTGAAAGAATAGGCAAGGTAGCCTACAGACTAAACCTTCCAGCTGAACTCGGTGCAGTTCACAACGTATTCCACGTGTCGAATCTGAAGAAGTGTTGTCAGATGAGACCCTCATAGTTCCTTTTAAGGAACTCACTATCGACGAGCGGTTGCAGTTCGTCGAGGAACCAGTTGAAATCATGGACCGGGATGTCAAGGTCCTCAAGAACAGAGAATACCTCTTGTATGAGTTCATTGGAACTCCCGTCGTGGCCCAGAGTATACCTGGGAACGAGAAGATCAAATGAAACTCAAGTATCCCCAGTTATTTGAAAACCGTGCAACCACTACTGAGGCTGAAGCTACTACTGCAGAATTTCGGGACGAAATTCCAAATCAACGGGGGGATGATATGACACCCCAGGAAAACCAGTAAACGATACAACTTACCTAGCTTCCTCAGTAACCGCATGCTAAATTTCGGGACGAAATTTCTTTCAAGTTGGGGATAATGTGACAACTCGAGTTTTCGACTTCCATTTTCACATTTATTGCACGTTCATTGTTTGTTAGTTGTTTACTTGCACAATTAGTTTGCTGTGAAACTGTAACGTTTTGATTCAGTTAAGTATATTGTATTTGAGCATGGTTATGTGTTACTGTTGAAAGATTTGTCAAATGTATGAACTTGGTGGTGAAACTGCGAATTATTTTGAAATGGTGTACTTATGTAAAAGATGATACTTGGGGATGTATAGAGTAATTAGTGAAATCCTAATGATTCTTAACCCTAATCATTCACTAATCACTACACAAAAACCAAAACACGTACTTGCATATTCTCTGATCTTCTCTGGCATTCATCATCTTCATCATTGGCACAAGCTGTTCATCACTCTTGATTCCACACTCTAACTAGAATCAATTCAAGGTAATTGTTTATTGATTGTTTGATTGTTCTCAATTCTTGATTCTTGTGATTCTTGTAAACCCTAAGTTCTTCATATGATATTCTCTGCCTATTTGATTGATTCTGATTATTGAGAAATGAATAAGATTGTTGTGTAATCAATTGCCTGATGATTTAGATGTTTGATATGTTAAAACTATTGATGATTAATTGGATTACTGCTATACTGATGCAATGAAATTAGGGTTTCATAGTTGTGAAAACGTGAAAAACGTAACTGCTACAATCACAATGAACGTATGACTGATTGTTTGTCTGAGTTTTGTGAATGATATGTTATTGTCTTAGTTTTACATCATGATCACCTGTCCGAACTTTTGACAGATGAATCATTATCCGACTTTTATACATCAAACATAGAGTCCGACGTTTATTTATATAAAACATGATCCGACTTTTAAAAGCATATAGGTGGTCCGAGTTTTATATATGGCATAGGTCCGACCTTTGGACTTGGATGGTCCGACTTTTTGATATGGTTTGCAAGGGTCCGAGTTTTGAGAGCATGAAAGGGGGTCCGACTTTTTCATGTATTACCCTGTCCGACCTTTGAGAGCATGAAAGGGGGTCCGAGGTTTAGAAGGGCCGGCCCTCTTGTCCGACCTTTGCACTTGTGGTCCGAATTTTTAAACCCCCCACACTCCTGTCCGAGTTTCTTTGCAAGGAACCCCACCCCCTCTAGTCCGAGCTTGTGAAGGACACCCCCCTCCTGTCCGAGTTTCTTGAGGGGGGAGACCCCATGTCCGAGTTTTTTTTGGGGGGGGGGGTTGTTGGTCCGATGTTATGTTAACTCTGTTAGTTTTCCGTTGATATGTTAACTCTGTGAAATTAATTATGCAACCCTGTTAAGTTGTAAACTCTGTTTAGTATGATGGTTCTGTTAAGTATGTTAACTGTGGCAATTATGTTAATATCCATGTTAGACTAAACTGTGAAATCAAAGATGTGACGCATGAATTATGTGAACACGATTAACTGTTTATGTGATGTATGATGTTAATTACCAAACACTTTGTGGTAATGATTTCATGTGAAACTTTACGAACTTGAACTGATTGAGAATACGTGCATAACTATAGGATTTGACTGGTTACTTTCGAGCACATAATATTAGCATACCGAGCAAACCAAGGTGAGTTCACACAGCCAAGGCATGGGGTTCCCAGGGTGGGAATGGGATTGGTTTATTTACTTGTACTTCTCTAGATAATGGAACGTAGTGATATGATCCTCGGGTGAGGAAGGTGATTGGTTAAGATACTGCTAGACTAGTGATACTAAGAGAACTGATCTTCGCATACACGCCAGGGTTGGCCGCGATAGTATGACTGATCTTCGCACACATGCCTAGAAAGGCTGCGAACTATTCACTAAAGTTCGCACAGATGCCGGGTGGCCGCGATACAAATATACCTAGTCTAGAATACATGGAAACTTTCCCTAATCTTCGCATACATGCCTAGAGGGCCGCGATACGAACTAATATGATACATTACTTAATGAACGAACACAAGGCTTACTATACTGTTACAATTACTGAACTATAAACTGTGAACTCGCTCAACTAGTTGTTGACTCTCTGCTGCATGCCTTGCAAGACCTTAGGTACATATGGAGCTTGCACAGGGAGGAGCAGGTCGTTGTGGAGCATGGATTCGTGGATGTTTTGTTACACTTTATAACACTTGAATTTATTACATACATTGGGTTTTCATATTATGCTTCCGCTACTTAACTATGTTTGGTTTGAACATCAATTGTATTGAATTGGGTTTTACGAACTACTTTGATTATTATATACTATGTTCAATATGATTGATGGCTTGATCCTGGTCAGTCACGCTCCCAAGCGGTGATACTCCGCAGGTGGATTTTGGGGGTGTGACATACTATCATTTCCTCTTTTTACGCAAAACTCAAATTTTTGAATTTTATCATGTTTTTGGCCTTTTCAAATTTTCTAATGTTTTTGTATTTTCTAACAATTCTGTTAGTGCATTACGTCTATTGACTTCGTCTTGTATCATGTAATAGAATAGGATAGGATAGGATATCCAGTGCACGAGGTTCGAGAGTCGAAGATGAGTGGTTATACAAAAGGTTTCGCTCATATGGACAATGTCCATAAAAGCGAAACTACTTGTAAAAGGTTTCGCTCTTATGGACAGCCCATATAAGCGAAACTATCCCACTATATATAGTGCACTTGTTGTTCATTTGGCAACGGATCCGGAACTTGTAACGAAGTGCTGCCAAATTGCTTTCAGGTTGTAAACGTTGTTAAATCAATCAAAGAAGCATTATAATTAGTTTGAGCGTCCGTTTCACTGATTCTGCCTTTGAATCGGATTCACAACTCTTCTGATTGACTCAATCGGGTTCAACAACGATCCTACAAGTGGTATCAGAGCTCAGGAGGAAGAGTTTAGCTCAATTGGATCTGTTTTCTGTCTTCTACACCTTCTTTTGAAACATCCTTGGCCTGTTGTTGTTTCTTTTTCAAAGCATCAAACTCCTCATTAGACTTTTGTCCAAATTTGAGTTTTTCCTCTTCTTTCAAGCTTTTCCCTAGAACAAAATTCATCTTTTGTTGCAAATTTTGTTGTTTACTTTTATTCCAATTCTCTTTCCTCTTATAACCCAAACCATCCTTCATGTTTTTTTTCTTAGAACCAGGTTTGTTATAAAAAGATTTATAACCTTTACCAGCAAACTTTGGAATATCAGACTTTTCAATCTCAACCATTTTGAAAACTTTATCAACTTTTTCTGAAATCACATTCTAAATCGGGAATACAACATCTAAGAATAATTTGTCCGATCCAATCATGGTATAAACCAATCCCTTTAAATCATCATTCAAATTTTTCTCAGATTTTGTGTTTTTCAGATATCCATCATAAAGATTTCCTTCATCTTCATCCTGTGATTCGGACTTACCTTTTGTAGACTCATCTTTCAAAACACTATCAACCACCTTACTTACCACCTCTGAATCATCAACATCATCAGATTTGGTGTAAGTCACATCGATACTTTCAGGTAATTGGTCAGCTATGTTCAAACCATTTGCCACATTTTCCTCATCATAAAAAGTATAATTGTTTCTCAATGGTGGTGGTACTTGATGAAATTCTGAACCAATACCCTTTTTGCAATCATTAGTATCTTTGTCATCTGGTGTGATGTTGAAAATGCGTTCGAGAATGTACGAAGAGTTATGATAACTTTGAAGTTTTGTAACAATCTTTTCTTTTTCAGCCAAGACTTGTTTAAGATTAGCAATTTCATCAACACACTTGTTTAATTCAATTTGCTTTTCTTTAAACTTTCTTTCATACATTTCTTTTGTAACTAAAGTTTCAGACAATCTTTGATCAAAACTTTTGACTTGGCTTTTCAAAGCATCATAAGCCTCTTGTACTCTCTGACTTGACCACTTTAAAGAATCATACTGTTTTTGTAAATCTTGAAATTTAGATTCTTTTTCAACACAAGCGACACATTTTGCTGTACACAGTTGTTGATAAACCTCATTATCCTTTTCAAGACCTTGACATTTCTATGTTAATTTTTCAACTTTTAATTTTAAATTTTCTTTTGTATCAATCATTACTTTACATTTTATTGTGAAAACATTTTCAAGTCTAACTATGTCATTGTCTTTTGTTTTTATGATATCATCTTTTTCAGTACAGGCTTTGCACATTTCTATGCAATTCCTACACTTGTTTTCCTTTTCATCAACCAATGTTACATTTATAGGTCGAATTTTGATATGAAACTTTCAAGGGTTTGTTATTATCCACTAATACACATTCTGTGAAAAATTTTGCCGATTTTAACCGTGGAAACTTGTTCAGATCGAAAAAGAAGGTGTAGAAGACAGAAAACAGATCCAATTGAGCTAAACTCTTCCTCCTGAGCTATGATACCACTTGTAGGATCGTTGTTGAACCCGAATGAGTCAATCAGAAGAGTTGTGAATCCGATTCAAAGGCGGAATTAGTTAAACGGATGCTCAAACTAATTATAATGCTTCTTTGATTGATTTAACAACGTTTACAACCTGAAAGCAATTTGGCAGCACTTCGTTACAAGTTCCGGATCCATTGCCAAATGAACAACAAGTGCACTATATATAGTGGGATAATTTCGCTTATATGGACTGTCCATAAGAGCGAAACCTTTTACAAGTAGTTTCGCTTTTATGGACATTGTCCATATGAGCGAAACCTTTTGTATAACCACTCATCTTCGACTCTCGAACCTTGTGCACTAGATATCCTATCCTATCCTATTCTATTACATGATACAAGACGAAGTCAATAGATGTAATGCACTAACAATGACGATGAAGCAGGTCCGAGTAATGCTGGTGAACATGATGATGTCCAACAAACTGAAGTTGCTCAAGATAGTCAGACGGTTCAGAATGATAATCAAGAATATGAGAATATACCGATATTTGATCGTAGTGATTCAGATTCTGAGGGGGAGCAGATTCAGGGTTCAAGTCAACCAAATCAAATTAGTGAACAAGGTGCAAATCAAAATGTTACTAATCTGGAAGGCGATGTGGATGTTCCAAGCGAAGTAATGCCACGAACTCTTTCATACCATCCAGAGGAGTTGATCATTGGAGAGTTGCAATTGGGCGTTCGAACGAGACGTCAAATTGACCAGGGCCTTACATGTTTTTACTCTACAGTAGCACCTTTACAAACTGATTTTTCATTAAGTTGTTTTATTTTGCAGATCGAACCTAGAACTTACAAAGAGGCGCTCACTGAAGATTCTTGGGTCAACGCAATGTAAGAAGAGTTGAGTCAGTTTGAAAAGTTAGGAGTGTGGAAGTTAGTAGATTTGCTGGATGGTCACAGGAAAATCAATACAAAATGGGTATTTAAATGTAAGAGAGACGACAGAGGTGTTGTTGTACGAAACAAAGCTCGACTTGTTGTTCAGGGCTTTAGTCAACAGGAGGGGATTGATTTTACTGAAGTCTATAACCACTCATCTTCGACTCTCGAACCTCGTGCATTGGATATCCTATCCTATCCTATTCTATTACATGATACAAGACGAAGTCAATAGACGTAATGCACTAACAGACTCCCCCTCGGATATTGACGAAGTCTTCAGTGAATAATCTCTATTATGACACCTCTTCGGTCTTGATCATTTTGCCATCTCATTCAGATTGTAACAATGTAAGCATCCATCACTCTTTCTCTTTGATCAGCTTCTCTCTTTGACTTTTACATCAGAACCTCATCTCTTGACTTTATTATCAACAGCTTCATCATCAGTAGGCTCCCCCTCTCATCAAGCTTTCGTGCTTTTAGGGATCGACACCTCTCTTTTCAGCTACAAACTCATCCTCACTTTCAGCTTGTCTTCAGACTCCCCCTCAGACTTTGCTTTCGGGATCGTAGTCTGGAATCTTATCTGCAAACACTCACACATTTGATAATTAACAATGTTTTAAAACCATCAATCAAATTCCCTAATCCACTCCCCCTATCAACCAACTTTACAGATATGGCAGCGTTAAAGAATCCAACTCCCTCACAGTTTATCATCCAAGTTCAACTTAATGACCTTGGAGATATCACAAACTATTTTTGAATTTTTATAGAAATTTCAAGTTTCAAATTAATGAACTTGTTTTATTCTCAAACACACAATCAACTTACTTAGATTTTGAAACTCAGCATGTCAGACATCGGTTGTCGAAACTAAGGCAGAAATCAAAATCTTTTTGTATTTTCTGAAAATATAAAGCAGTAAAGAAATATGTACAAACATATCTACAGACAATATTTTTGTTTGAGTATACGACAGAGGATCATATCAGTTTTTGACAAGTTACGAGTACCGTTGAGCTTAGTTACACGTTAAGAATTAAACAATTCACTTAGATTGTCGATATACTGATCCACTTAAATTTTCATACAAATTTCAACTGATTCAGGATACGATTTAGATGTTTTATGAACTTAAACTTATTCATGTGTCCCACCTCTTGAATATACTCCCGTATCCAGAATCTCATATATTCAGTCTTACAGGTGAGTATACCACAAATGATATCTGTAAGGGGTTAAATGCGAGGGTCGTGAGAGCTCAGGTCGATACTTCCGTATACGCAGAGAGATGAGGGCTTCGACTTTCTTGTGTGTCCCCTTTAGAGGATCTTTTAATTACAACAGCAGCGACTATCAATTTTATTGTTTCATCAGCTTGCTGAGGGCAATGCTATGTTTCAAGCATTTGCGGAAAGTATTATTCGGGGACTAGGTCAGTACTTCCATACAGCAGAAGTCCCGGAATAATACCCCAGATATCACTGAGTATAAAGACCTAGTATCTCAGAATATGGGACCTTTCAAACGAGATTTCACGGGTTACCTATATATCCAAGTAGTGTTCCCCACGAAATAAGCAAGTGTTTGAATTTAGGTTTGTATCCTGAAAAAGTTTACTAAGTGTATAAAAACCTATCGACATATCATCAGTGAGACTGTTTAACACTATTAATTCTTTACAATTCTTTAGCATACTGTAACTGTCTAATGATGTACTATCATTTCCTCTTTTTACGCAAAACTCAAATTTTTGAATTTTATCATGTTTTTGGCTTTTTCAAATTTTCTAATGTTTTTGTATTTTCTAACAATTCATCTCCCCCTAAAATGCAAAATCATTAAAAAAATTTGACAACACGATACTGATAGCTTTGTCTTGCCATCCATGTACTGCAAATCATGCACTGAATCACACTAAAACCAGTAATTACCCCCATGATTTACAACACATTGATTTTTACAGTTTGAAAACCGTTCTTCAATCTGATGAATGTAATCATGTTTGTTCAGCCGTGAGGGTTTCGGCGTATTCAATCAACATTTATTCAAACAAAACTAAAAACAAACATATTTTTAGTTTTTCAAAAAATTTTACCAAACTAAACGCATATTTTTGGTTTTTACTTTTTCAAGTTTTTAGGGTTTTGAAAATATTGTTTATTTATGTACAAACAATCACTCAAACTAAACTCCCTGTTCAACCAAACTAGGGTCCTGCAACCTCTTCCTCCACTCCAAATACCAGGCTGCTCCTGTTTTGATTCTCACAGTCTTTGATTCCGATGAGCACCTGCACATTTCAACAATTTGATTATTTGAACAATTTGGCCCAGGTCTGTTGGACCTTAGGCATTTCAACACAATAATTTTCATTCAATTTTGGAAATTCTTTGTCATTTAAAACTTTTTCAGCTTTGATTTCAACTTTTTCATCTGTTACCGACAACACTTGTTTCTTAGCACTCCACACTTGACCTTTCGAGTACTTCTTTTGTAAAAATTTTTCTCTTTTTGAACCTTTTGATTTTGAACAACATTTGTAGTTTCCCAAAACTCTTGAGGTTTTGTCATATCAACAGATGTTCTCCAACTCTGTGTTGTTCTGAATCTAGGTGTGTGAGAATTCCAGGTCTGTCTTGAATCAAACCTGTTAGAGCTTGGATTTTGACACTTTCGTGCAACATGTCCAATTTGATCACATTTAAAACACACTTTCTTTGAAACATCCTTGGCCTGTTGTTGTTTCTTTTTCAAAGCATCAAACTCCTCATTAGACTGTTGTCCAAATTTGAGTTTTTCCTCTTCTTTCAAGCTTTTCCCTTGAACAAAATTCATCTTTTGTTGCAAATTTTGTTGTTTACTTTTATTCCAATTCTGTTTCCTCTTATAACCCAAACTAGCCTTCATGTTTTTCTTCTTAGAACCAGGTTTGTTATAAAAAGATTTATAACCTTTACCAGCAAACTTTGGAATATCAGACTTTTCAATCTCAACCATTTTGAAAACTTTATCAACTTTTTCTGAAATCACATTCTGAATCGGGAATACAACATCTAAGAATAATTTGTCCGATCCAGTCATGGTATAAACCAATCCCTTTGAATCATCATTCAATTTTTTCTCGGATTTTGTGTTTTTCAGATATCCATCATAAAGATTTCCTTTAACTTCATCCTGTGATTCAGACTTACCTTTTGTAGACTCATCTTTCAAAACACTATCAACCACCTTACTTACCACCTCTGAATCATCAGCATCATCAGATTTGGTGTAAGTCACATCGATACTTTCAGGTAATTGGTCAGCTGTGTTCAAACCCTTTGCCACCTTTTCCTCGTCATAAAAAGTATAATTGTTTCTCAATGGTGGTGGTACCTGATGAAATTCTGAACCAATACCCTTTTTGCAATCATTAGTATCTTTGTCATCTGGTGTGATGTTGAAAATGCGTTCGAGAATGTATGAAGAGTTATGGTAACTTTGAAGTTTTGTAACAATCTTTTCTTTTTCAGCCAAGACTTGTTTAAGATTAGCAATTTCATCAACACACTTGTTTAATTCAATTTGCTTTTCTTTAAACTTTCTTTCATACATTTCTTTTGTAACTAAAGTTTCAGACAATCTTTGATCAAAACTTTTGACTTGGCTTTTCAAAGCATCATAAGCCTCTTGTACTCTCTGACTTGACCACTTTAAAGAATCATACTGTTTTTGTAAATCTTGAAATTTAGATTCTATTTCAACACAATCGACACATTTTGCTGTACACAGTTGTCGATAAACCTCATTATCCTTTTCAAGACCTTGACATTTCTGTGTTAATTTTTTAACTTTTAGTTTTAAATTTTCTTCTGTATCAATCATTACTTTACATTTTGTTGTGAAAACATTTTCAAGTCTAACTATGTCATTGTCTTTTGTTTTTATGATATCATCTTTTTCAGTACAGGCTTTGCACATTTCTATGCAATTCCTGCACCTGTTTTCCTTTTCATCAACCAATTTGACATTTGATGAGTCAGAGGATTTTCTTACCTCAGTCTCTTTCAGCACCGATTCTTCTGTCTCAGTTTTCTGAACTTCCTCTTTCTTCTCCTCTTTTCCTTCTTTAAGTGCTTCTTCAATCTTCTGTTCTTTTTCAGCTTTCTGTTTCTCTTCAGTTTTCTGTTCCTCTTCAGCAGCAATCTTCGCAACAGCTTTTACTTCTTCAATCATCTTCTTCAATTCTTCTTCTTTTCTCTTCTTCATCTCTACCACCTTCGGTAGACTTGCTTCACAAACCTCTCTTATCTTTTTCTCCAAATCAGGCAAATACTCTTTATCAGATAACCTTCGTGTGTTGAAAGTAGCTTGCCTTGGAAGCAGATTTGTTACAGCTTTGAAATCCACTTTTGATGGGTCAACAACTGGATTACCCCGTGGATCCATGTAACATTCCAATTCTTCATTCCAACGTTTAATTTTCCAATTTCCCATCTTGCATAGTCTGCTTTCCACCATCTATCAGGATCAGCATCAGCCACAAATGCATACCCAACAACATCTTTTTCAGGGCAAACTTGACTCCAGTCGTAACCTTCATCGTCATATATAACTGCAAGAGCCCTTGATTTTTCTTCAGGCTGTTTCAATCTTGGTGGCTCAGACTTGTTCCGATGGTATATCGCTTTCTTGTAATAATCTTCATTGAACGGGTTTTCAGAATCATCAGCAGCATACGCATTTCTCCACTCGCGCTTGAAGTGACCTTTTTGTTTGAATTTGAAGCATGTCACTTTGGATTTATCAAATCCCAGTTTGGTAGATGGTCCACCAATTGACTTCCTCCCCGTGATCTCCATGAATCGTTGTGCTCGACGAACCGCACTGGCCATGCACCATCTTATGTCCATTAGTTCCATCTCCTCGGGGTCCAATTGATCATAATCTTCTTTCGTCAAGTTGGTGTTGCCAATCTTGCCTGCAACGAGGCATTCATACGATTCAAGTACAGATGACAAGAAAACCATCTGTTGTTTTGCCGATTCTCCGCTGAAATTCTGCCCATTCTTCAAATCAACTGCAATATTACACTGGAATAGATTTTTTGAAGCAGATTGGTCTGAAGTGTTTGAAGAAGAACCACTGTGAAAACCACTGTGAAGACTTTCATTGTTCACTGAGCTTGAACTTTCTGCAGAAAACGCTGTTTTTGGAGATCCAGCCTGTGGTGTACTTCCTCTGTAGTAAAGTTCCACATTCTGCTGATAAGGTGGACTGTTGACTTTGGATCTCTTTATCTCCAACTCATGGCTTTCAAGCCTTTCAATTAGTAAATCCACTTTTAAATCATCAGGCTTGATTGTATTTTTCAGCATTAGAGCGAAGTATTGCCAATCTTGATCATTGGGCAATGAATCAAACAATTTATCCACCATCGTCTCTTCAGAATATTTGATTTCATGTCTGGCCAACTCCATTTTCAGATGTCCGAATCTCTCGATCATTTTACAAACAGATTCATTTTTCAAATAACAGAATAAATCAAACTCTTTACGCAACAATTTCTTTTTGTTTTTGACAATTTCATTACTTCCTACACACTTTTTCCCTAACGCTTCCCACAAACTCTTTGAAGTTTTCTCTTGTTCCAGTAATGAAATAATATCCTCTCTCACTGACTGTTTGATTAATGTGATCATCTTATATTCAGCCACAATATTTTTTATGTCTATGTCTGTGAAATCTTTTGGATCAATTAACTCTCCTCCCTCTGTCACTGGTTCAATGTATCCATTTGTCAATTTTAACCAGCTTTCAGGAGCGAAAGCTTTTACCCAACCCTCAAATCTGTTTTTCCACCAGTTATAGTCTTGAACTTTCATTAACTTTGGTGGCTTCTGTTAGCTTCCGTACATGTTCTCATACTTCAAATTCTCCGAAATCTCTCTTGAATATTCTTTCAACTCAGATCTTCTGTCTGTCGATTCGGAAGTGAACGCGTTGTAAAATGTGTTGTAGAACTCTTCACCATTGCTTGACATCTTTAATAACCTGAAAGCAAACAAACAAACTCAATCAGTTTAAACAATATTAAGTAATCTGAAATACACTAACACTCGATTGTCGTGAAATGATCTTGACACGATAAAGTTCACTATCGAGCAAAATATGACACAGGGGCGAAATCAGATTGTACTAATGAGTGAAACCCAAGTTGTCTGTATAAGCGAAACCAGCTGATGACAAAAGAGTGAAATCTGGTTGGACAGATAAGCGAAACCTGTTTGGACAAATAAGCGAAACTTATTTGGACCGAATGAGCGGAACCTTGTTGGACAAATAAGCGGAACCTTTGATGTCAAATAAGCGAAACTAACTATGTCCGGATAAGCGGAACTACAATGTCCGTTCGAGCGAAACCTTTGAGCGGAACTATGTAGTTTGGAGTGAAACTAGTGTCATAGAAGCGAAACCTTTTGAGATTTTGTTCACTGGAGCGAAACCATGTGGTCATAAAAGCGAAACTATACAGTGTTCACATAAGCGGAACCACATCCAAATGTAATTTGGTCCATTTATAGGTCGAATTTTGATATGAAACTTTCAAGGGTTTGTTATTATCCACTAATACACATTCTGTGAAAAATTTTGCCGATTTTAACCGTGGAAACTTGTTCAGATCGAAAAAGAAGGTGTAGAAGACAGAAAACAGATCCAATTGAGCTAAACTCTTCCTCCTGAGCTCTGATACCACTTGTAGGATCGTTGTTGAACCCGAATGAGTCAATCAGAAGAGTTGTGAATCCGATTCAAAGGCGGAATCAGTGAAACGGACACTCAAACTAATTATAATGCTTCTTTGATTGATTTAACAACGTTTACAACCTGAAAGCAATTTGGCAGCACTTCATTACAAGTTCCGGATCCGTTGCCAAATGAACAACAAGTGCACTATATATAGTGGGATAGTTTCGCTTATATGGACTGTCCATAAGAGCGAAACCTTTTACAAGTAGTTTCGCTTTTATGGACATTGTCCATATGAGTGAAACCTTTTGTATAACCACTCATCTTCGACTCTCGAACCTCGTGCACTGGATATCCTATCCTACCCTATCCTATTCTATTACATGATACAAGACGTAGTCAATAGACGTAATGCACTAACAATGACGATGAAGCAGGTCCGAGTAATGCTGGTGAACATGATGATGTCCAACAAACTGAAGTTGCTCAAGATTGTTAGACGGTTCAGAATGATAATCAAGAATCTGAGAATATGCCGATATTTAATCGTAGTGATTCAGATTCTGAGGGGGAGCAGATTCAGGATTCAAGTCAACCAAATCAAATTAGTGAACAAGGTGCAAATCAAAATGTTACTAATCTGGAAGGCGATGTGGATGTTCCAGGCGAAGTAATGCCACGAACTCTTTCATACCATCCAGAGGAGTTGATCATTGGAGAGTTGCAATCGGGCGTTCGAACGAGACGTCAAATTGACCAGTGCCTTACATGTTTTTACTCTACAGTAGCACCTTTACAAACTGATTTTTCATTAAGTTGTTTTATTTTGCAGATCGAACCTAGAACTTACAAAGAGGCGCTTACTGAAGATTCTTGGGTCAACGCGATGCAAGAAGAGTTGAGTCAGTTTGAAAAGTTAGGAGTGTGGAAGTTAGTAGATTTGCCGGATGGTCACAGGAAAATCAATACAAAATGGGTATTTAAATGTAAGAGAGACGACAGAGGAGTTGTTGTACGAAACAAAGCTCGACTCGTTGTTCAGGGCTTTAGTCAACAGGAGGGGATTGATTTTACTGAAGTCTATGCTCCTGTGGCACGAATAGAAGCAATCAGAATTTTCCCGGCGTTTGCATCTTGGAAGAACTTCAAAGTATATCAGCTAGATGTAAAATCGGCGTTTCTTTATGGGAAGGTTAAAGAGGAGGTTTATGTCGGACAGCCACCGGGCTTTACCGATCCGATCCACAAGAACAAGGTCTACTTACTGTACAAAGCGTTGTATGGTTTACACCAGGCCCCGAGAGCCTGGTACGAGACTTTGTCTCAACACCTACTAGCCAACAGTTTCATTCGTGGAAAAGTGGATGCCACTCTCTTCACTAAAGAGGTCGACGAACATCTTCTGACAATACAGATTTATGTGGATGACATAATTTTTTGGTCAACGAATGAGAATCTATGCAAAGATTTCGAATCAGTGATGAAGCAAAAATTCGAAATGTCATCAATGGGGGAGATGAAATTCTTTTTGGGACTACAAGTTGAACAACTACCTAAGGGAATTTTCATTCACCAGACGAAGTACGTGCATGATATTCTAGAGAAATTTGGAATGTCAAGTTCTACTCCAGCTGCTACCCCTCTAGCAACAAATCATGGGATTCACCCAGATCTCACCGGAGACAGGGCTGATGAGACGTTCTATCGTTCCATGATCGGTTCATTGATGTACTTAACTGCTTCACGTCCTGATATCATGTACCCAACGTGCCTCGCAACAAGATATCAATCTAACCCGAGAGCTTCGCACATGATTATTGTGAAGAGGATATTACGCTACCTGAAAGGAACTCCTACATTGGGGTTGTGGTATCCTAGAAAAGGCAACTTTACACTCGAAGGGTATTCCGACTCGGATTTCGGATGCTGCAAAGTCAATGCAAAATCAACAACTGCAGGATGCCAGTTCTTTGGACCTCGCTTGGTTACCTGGCAGTGTAAGAAACAAACATCTGTAGCGCTATCTACATGTGAAGCGGAGTACGTGTCTGCTAGCAGTTGTTGCTCTCAGATCCTGTGGATACAGCAACAGATGCGCGACTACGGTTTGCAGTTTCTTAACACACCCCTTTTGTTGATAATGAGGCCACAATTAATTTAACAAAGAATCCAGTACATCACGCTAAAACTAAACAATATAGAAATTCGACATCACTTCATTCGAGATAGCTTCCAGAAGAAGTTGATTCGAATTGAGAAAATCCACACTGACGAACAGAAAGCGGATTTACATACCAAAGCTTTTGACAAAACACGTTTTAAATACCTTTTAAAACTGAACGGTATGAAGCTTCTTTCGGTGTCGGATGGCATTATTGGCGTTGATGAGGGTACTGTTGTAGATGAAGATGAGAAACAATCTGCAATGGTTTGTCGATTTTTTACTTGTTTTGGTATTTAGGGGGAGTAGATATAAATTAAAAAATACAAAAACAGTAAAAATTCAAAAATACAAAAACATGATAAAATTTCAAAATCCAAAAACAATTGAAAAATTGAAAAAGAACTTGTGTAAAAAGGGAAAATGATAGTACATCGGCTTGACAGTTACAGTACGCTAAAGATTTGTAAAGAATTAAAAGCGTTAAACAGTCTCACTGATGATATGTCGATAGGTTTTCGCACATTTAGTAGATTTGTTCGGGATATAAACCTAAAATTTCAAAACGAAACTTATTTCGTGGGGAACACTACGTGGATATATAGGTAACCCCTGAAATCTCGTTTGAAAGGTCCCTTATTCTGAGATACTAGGTCTTTATACTCAGTGATATCTGGGGTATTATTCCGGGACTTCTGCTGAATGGAAGTTCTGACCTAGTCCCCGAATAATACTTTCCGCATTGCTTGAAATATAGCACCACCCTCAGCATAAAAAACGATGAAACATTGCAAAATGCTAATCGTGTGCTGTTGAAATTAAAAGATCCTCTAAAGGGGACACACCGAAAAGTCGAAACCGTCATCTCTCTGCGTATACGGAAGTATCGACCTGAGCTCTCACGACCCTCGCATTTAACCCCTTACAGATATCATCTGTGGTATACTCACCTGTAAGACTGAATACTGGAATTCTGGATACGGGAGTATATTCAAGAGGTGGGACACATGAATGAGTTAAGTTCCTAATACATTTAAATCGTATCCTGAGTAAATTGAAATTTGTGTGAGAATTTAAAGTGGATCAGTATATCGACAATCTATGTGAATTGTTTAATTCTGAGTATGAAATTGAAGCTTAACGGTACTAGTAACTTGTCTGATAAGCTGATATGATTCCCTGACACGCTCACCAAAAATATGTTTGTAAATAGTTTAATTTCTTTACATTCTGCAATTTAAGTTTCTGTATTTCATTTCCTAGTTTAGAAACTTTATTAAAATCCAAAAATATTTTATTTCTACTTTATTTTCCGACAAACCAAAGTGGAGAGTTGATTGTTGGATTCTCAAAGACTGAAGCAGATGCAGGAAAAGTTCTGGACTGGAGAATGAGGAGAGCTTATCTTATTGAAGATTGGGTTGATGAAAAAGTCAAAACAAGTTCATTAACTTGATACTTGTTATTTTCAGAAAATGTTTGAAAATGTTTTAACAAAAAATCAGTTTTGTTTGTCAAGAAGATCAACCAAGGTCATTAAATTGGACTTGGTAGATTAATTGAGTAATCAGGGTCATTAACTTGGACCTGAATACTTGAGTGGATTTTTAAACTGATAGAGTTTGTGATTTATTGTTAAAGTCAATAGATTGTAATGTTATTGGTTGAGTAACAGGTTGTGGATTTCATTATCCCCATGGCTCAAAAAGTCAAAGTTTGAACCAGACCAAGATCCTAGATCCCAGCATACCGAGAGGGGGAGTCTGTGAAAGGGGGAGTCTAGAGTTCTGAATCAATAGTCAAAGGGGAGATTGAAGATGGAGCTAAGTTGAGTTCCTGAACCTGTGAAGATAAAGCTTTTGCATTGAGAAGACAAAGTTGGAGAAAAGACCAAGACTGACGACTCGACGCCGAAGACTTCGTCAATATCCAAGGGGGAGTCTGTTGGTGTACTGAATGTCTGTTTACTACGTCTTTATCGAGTCTTAGGTCTAGATAGGTTAGATTGGAGTTCGGAAATGAAAATTGGATTCTAGATTGTAATTTCGCTCCAAATGACATGTATGTCATTAGAAGCGAAATCAGGGATATGTTGTAATTCCGCTCCTAGCATTAACTTAATGATTCCGCTCCTAGTGCTAAGTAGTGATTCCACTCCAAAGTAACTTGGTGATTTCGCTCCTGATGGACACATGGGGTTCCGCTTGTAACGTTTCGAGCGGAATCAGCCACACTATAAATAGCAGTTGTGTGATCTCATTCGGTAACGGCTGGAGCGGAACTTGAGTCGAGGTGCTGCAGAAATTTTGTCAGAAATCATTGTATTTGACTCAGAAAGTGTATATAAAGAGGAAATTAAAAGGGTATAGCTGTGTGACTTCATTTACTTTGATTCCGCCTCTGTATATGAAGATGAACTGCCTTTTACTGACTGTTTAGGGTCACAACACGGTCCAACAACAAGCTGCGCAAGCTCCTCCAGTACCACCCGCTCAACCCTTTGCTCTCTAGGGTAACCAAGCAGCTCCTGCGCCCGCTGTTTATGCACGAGCTAGCTACTCTTGTGGTGACCCGAATCATTTTGCTAACGTCTGCCCGAACCGCATTGTGAATGTAACGCCCAGCGTCCCTAAACTTTAGACACTTGGCAAGAACAGTCCCTGAACTTCTATTTAGTTGTCAATTTTGGCCTCTGTAGTTTTATGGAGTTGATGTTTTGATACTTTTGGTATGAACCTTGTTGATACTTGATGCTTGACACTATGATGCTTGACTCTTTATTCTAGATGCTTGATTCTTGACACTTAAACTATGAAACTTGATACTTAATCTAGATACTTTACTCTTGATGCTTAAATCTAGACACTTGGTTCTTGATGATTAAACTAGATACTTGATCCTTGATTCTTTATAATTCTTGATACTTCATACTTGGACTCTTGATTCTTGATGCTTGAGAAACTATGATTCTTAAAACTTAAATTGGTGCTTGACTCCTTAGACTCGTGAAACTTGATTCTTGGTTAAACGAGAGACTAGAGCCTTGTCACTGGCGGAATCTATGAAACTTTGAGACTTTTGGCTTGTAACGTAATCTAGACACCTTACATAAACTATACACAACGCAAGCTTAACCTAACTCGTTAAACGAATCAAAAACGGGAACATGGAAGGATTTCATTGGCCAGAATGGCAAATCCGATCGGATTGTCATCCGATCGGACTACCATCCGACCGGATTGTCACCCTATCGGATGATTGTTCGATCGAACAGCAGTCCGAACGGAGTGCCATCCGACCCATGCACTCATACCTCCTTCACTTACCCTCACCCTATAAATAGACCTGTCACATCACCCTTTTCAGTGATGTGACAGCACTGCTCGACCTGACACGCTATTCACCTTCTTTCTTCATTATCTTGCTGATTTCGGTACGTTTCACACTAGATCTTTGTACTTTCTCGCTCATCACATCATCCTCTACGTGATTCTCACTTGAAATCACACTTTTCACCATAAAATCCCTCGGATTTGAGTTCTTGAGGGTGATGTCATCATGGAGGTTTGTACAAACTAACATGTGATGTCATTCTAAGCAAGATCTAGCTCAGATCTAAGATGATTTATGCGTTTTTACACTAAATCCAACCTAAATCTAAACTAAAACTAGACGTTTTTCCTATAAAACTTGAATATCATCATCTTTTCTTAAACTTTTACTTTATTCAGAGGGAATCGGGTCTACACTAACTGTAGATCTGATGAATAGTCTAGAATTGGTGTCGATCTAAGTCCTTACCGGAAAAGATAAGCAAAGCATGGATTCTGACATAAACCCGTCAGGGACATACGGCTGACCGGACAGGGGTGGTTCCCACCGATCAGAACGGTTGTGAACTGATAGGGTTACCGTTGTCTCAATACGTGTCGTATCGTCACCGTTAAACTAGAAACTTAGAACTTTAACAAAACGGTAAACTAGAACAAGGGTCGCCCGATCGAACGGAAACCCGATCGGACAGCAATCCGATCGGACAGCCACATTTTCAGGTGACACTTGCCTTGGTCTTGAAACTTTCAAACACTTGGAAAATAATCGAAACTTGGAAGTCTTATCGAATGGCAACCCGATCGGACAGCCGTCCGATCGAGCAGCCATCCGGTTGGAAGGACCAGGATGCCTACACTTAGATCAAGTGGCGACCCGATCGGATGGCCATCCGATCGGGCAGCCATCTGTCCTCACAGCACATCAAGGCCACTCGACTGACTGACCATCCGATCGGACAGCCATCCGATCGGACAGCGAGCCGATCCAGTGACTGGTTTGACACTTTATTCAACCTCATTACTCTGCTCGACTCTTATCCTGTTGTAATCTAATCAGGCTAGTCCTACAAAGAGCTCCCTTTGATCCAATAACGGTTTATACTGTTAAGCAATCACTGTGAGTATACTCGATCCCCTTTTACTTTAAACTTTTGAGATGTAACATGTATTCTATAAAACTTAAACTTGAATCTTTGAAACTTATACTCTATCCTTTGTGAAACTTGTGATTCTTGATTCTTGACTCTTTGTGCTATGTGACGTTTAATCCAGAGTGTGTAGTTCCGCCTTAACAATAGTAGCGCTATAGGTGATCCACCTCTCCCATTATTCTCGGGGGGCATTGTTAGGAGGATTCTAGTTTACCTTGAGCCTTGGGTAAACATTAAAGCATCGGGATACTTGGGCTATCACTACGTAGACTACGACACTAGCACGGCTGAAACTATTTCATTGTTTACATTTCGGATATGAGTTGTTTTAATCTATTATTCTATTATCAAACTGGTATACTCGCCAATACTTTTGTATTGATATTTTAATACATGTTGCAGGCTGATAGGATGCTTGGAAATGCATGGAATTCAGCTAGGAGATGCTTAGAAACGTCGCCTAGTTAACTTAGAATCTTTTGAATAATTTGAACAATATTCGTTTTGGCTTGTAATCGATACTTGTGTTGGTTGTGTTTGCTTTTAGAAAATGTTATGATGAATTTGATCTAATTTCTATTGAAACAATAGTGTTATGGAAATTCTCATGAGCAATCTGAACGCTTAGTGCTCGCACCCCGATGTTTCCGCCACCGGTTGGGGTGTGACAGATTGGTATCAGAGCCATAACTATAGGGAATTAGGATAAGTAGGAATTACTTGCCTTAGTCTATAGTTCTAGGACTCGTGACTCCTGTTTGTTGTTTAAGACTTATGTATTCTGTCGTATTTGCTTCCTAGCAACACATTCACTGTTAAATTTACATGCCTTTCCTAAGGCTGATACAATATACACTTGACGCTTTGGAAACACTGTTAATCAGTGTTTGTATTTTGCACGAGATTTGGTCTCAAGTTAGGAGTGACATCCAAACCTTGATGGAAAATCTCCATATTATCCTAGTAGGTCTTATCTGCGGATGAGTACCAACGCTAATAGGGTACGATGTTGTCAAGTTAGAGGTGAAACTCAGATCTTGATAACTAGTCCCACTCCTTGATTTTCATGCCTTGCCAAAGTCTCGTAACTTCCGATCAATTGGGTACGTGAAATGACCAAAAGGATGAATATCGTAGGCCTAACATCGATGACGTATTTGTCTAAGTAAGTTAAGACACGTTACCTCAATTTGAAAGGGGTTTGAATCACTTTGGTTAGTCACCGTTCCTCTACCCGGAACAATCCTATGTTTTATGAGCCTATCTTGCTTTTATGTTATCTCGATTTTATGCATATAGTTTTAGACTCGATTCTTCGATCATTTGGTATGCTTTTTACACAAATCACAACTTGTCCGCAATCTAAAACTTAAATTCTAATCTCAGATTGAACTAAATTTATGAAGCTCTATTCTATGTGCAATCTATGTGATAATGTGATTGTAAGACAATAGACGTAACATGGCATGGAATACGAGGGGAAAGTGACGTGTCCGAAATATGGTGGATACACCGCTGGTACTTCCTATATATAAGTGTTTCTAGCATGTTACCAACTTTCGTACCAAGTGCCATGCGAAATTTAGTGTCTGATATGGGATTCTAAAGCTATGGAAGGTCAATTTGGGTATTCTACGAGAAACTTATGTGAAATCTATCATGTACTCTAGTGAAATCTGTCGTGTACTCTAGTAAAATCTATGTGTAAGCTACGTATGTGTGATGGAGAAACAAAATACGAAATGAAGCCTAGCGCCGAAGACGAGGGGGAAAGTGGCATGTCCGAAGCGTGGTGGATACGCCGCTGGTACTTCCTATATATAAGCGTTTCTGGCATGCTACCAAACCTTCATACCACACGCTAAGTGAAATTCATAGTTTTGTAGGCTCGGGTTGAGTGATTGAATCTACCTTGTTGATCTATGTGGTTGAATCTATCTGGTTAATCTATGTCTTGAGAGGTGGTGAAATTGAAAGCGGTGGTTAACGAGGCATGACACCGACGATGGGACGGACGTGGCATGATTGAAGCATGGTGGATACGCCGCTGGTACTTCCTATATATAAGTGCTTCCGTCATGTTGCCGAACTTTCGTAACACGTGACATGCGGGATTTCGTGGATTGTGGATTGTTAACACGAGTTTATGTGAAACTATGTGAATCTATTTGAATCTACTGAATCTATTGGAGTCTATTGAATCTATTGAATCTATGGGAGACTATTAAATCTATTGGAATCTAATTGAGACTATTTGAATCTATTTGGCTTAATCTATGATGAGTGTGGATATCGACATGTGAACATGACGCCGAGTGCGGGGTGGAAGCAATGTGCCCGAAGTGTGGTGGATACTCCGCTGGTACTTCCTATATATTAGCGCTTCTGACCCGTTACCAAAATCCGTACAACGCGCCATGCGAAGGTCGTGGGTTTGCGGTATCTATGAGAATCTTGTGAATCTTGAGTCTTAGTCTATCACGTGTTAATCTACATCTAGTCTATGGAAATTTAGACTTATACGATCCTCTTATTGGATCTTTAGGATGTCTTCTCGAAAGCTATCCGACACTTTCCGGAAATCCAGGGAGAAGTCTCAGAAAAAAATGATGTCATTCATGGCCGACCATATTGCCTGAGTCGTGCCAAAGATCGTCTCTGAGCTCCAAGGATCAAACACTCCTTCATCCTCTTTGGACTCACAGGCCGAGAAGCAAAAGCCTACTAAGTTCAACTATAAGCATTTCATCTCTTGCAACCCTAAGTCTTTCACGGGCAGTGATGGGGTGACTGCTATGCTCGAGTGGTTCAACAGCATCGAGGTTACCTTCATTAATAGCGAATGCCCAGATCATCTAAAGACTAGGAGTGCTACTGGAATGTTTCAAGGCAGAGCGTTGGAGTGGTGGTCGAATGAGAGAACCATCCGTTCAAACGAAGAGGCATAAGCTCTTCCATGGCCTGAGGTGCGAGAACTAATGATGCTTGAGTTCTGCCCTCCTCACGAACAACTGAAGCTTGAAGAAGAGTTTTGGCATTTGAAGCAGGTTGGTGATGATAACCTGGCTTATACTACCCGTTTTAAGCAGCTGAGTCTTATCGTTCCTCACTTGGTTTCGACTCCTAAGCGAATGATAACCAAGTATATCGATGGTCTACCTCCTGCTATGCGTGATTCTAATGAAGTAGCTCAACTGGAAACTATTGAAGGAGTCTATCATCTGGCAGCAAGTTTGAACAACAACCGTGTACGTGATAAGCAGTTCGCTATTCCTGCTCCATCTAAGTCTGCAAATCAAGTTACCCAGCAGCCAGGCGGCAGCAAGACCAAGAAAAGGAAATCCCATGGTTCTGGGTGTAATGCTATTACTCCTACTGCGAACCCTGCTGCTAAACCTGCTCCTGCTACTGCTACTGCTAACCGTGCTGCTCCCGAAGCTAAGAGACAGTACACTGGTTCTCACCCAAAGTGTACTACTTGCAACTACCATCATCCTGCAGCTTCTGCATGTCGTCTGTGCACCAACTGTAATCGCTATGGTCACACGACTCCTTACTGTCGCCAAGCTAACCCGGCCCCGCAAGCTCAACAAGCCCCAGCTCAGGCAGCTTTACCAGTACCTCCAGCACCTCTGCAGAATCCCAAGCCAGTCAACGCTGTTTGTGCATGCTACAAATGTGGAGATACTACCCACCTCCATAACCAGTGTCCCCAGCTGAATCAGGACCAGCAGCCAGCCACTCGTGGATGTGCGTTCAATCTCAATGCAAATCAGGCTCGTAATGACAATGACGTTGTCAATGGTATGTTCCTTGTTAATAACCTTTATGCTTCGATTCTATTTGATACTGGTGCCGATAAAAGCTTTGTGTCTGTGGAATTTGAGTCTTTGATAAACTGTGCACGCTCCAAGTTACCTAAGTCGTTCTCTGTTGAGGTCGCTAATGGTAAGTCGATTCTTGTGAATTCTATCGTGCGTGATTGTTCCTTGATTCTTACCGATCACGTCTTCTCTATTGATCTTATACCCATGCGGTTGAGTAGTTTTGATGTTATCGTCGGTATGGACTGGTTGCGTAAGAACCATGCCGAGATTGTTTGTCATGAGAAACTTGTTCGTCTCCCTCTTCCCTCTGGTGATACTTTGATCGTCTATGGAGACCGACCTTTAAAAGAACTGAGGTTGATGTCATGCACACAAGGGAGCAGAAGCTTACGTAAACAGAACCCTGCCTTCTTGGCCCACGTGGTGGAACAAAAAGGCAAGGGGAAGAACATAAGCGACGTTCCAGTGGTGTGTGACTTCACAGATGTCTTTCCTGAAGATCTTCCTGGTCTTCCTCCTCCCAGATCCGTCGATTTTCGTATTAATCTCTTACCTGGTGCGACTCCTGTCGCCAGGGCTCCTTATCGTCTTGCACCTTCTGAGATGCAAGAATTATCTAGTCAGCTGCAGGAATTACTCGATAAGGGTTTTATTCGTCCAAGTACCTCCCCGTGGGGTACTCCCGTTTTATTCGTCAAGAAGAAGGATGGTTCCTTTCGTATGTGTATCGACTATCGTGAACTAAATAAGCTTACTGTGAAGAACCGTTACCCTCTACCTCGCATCGATGATTTGTTTGACCAACTACAAGGCGCGTCCTGTTTCTCTAAGATTGACCTACATTCGGGATATCATCAACTATGTGTCCTCGAAGATGATATTCCTAAGACTGCGTTTCGTACTCGATATGGGCACTACGAGTTCGTGGTCATGCCTTTTGGCTTGACCAACGCACCTGTAGTGTTCATTGACCTTATGAACCGTGTGTGTAAACCTTATTTGGATCGTTTTGTGATAGTCTTTATTGATGATATTCTTATTTATTCTAAGTCTAAAGCTAATCATGCTCGCCACTTACGTCTTATGCTTGAACTTTACGTGGCGAATGCCTGTATGCTAAATTTTCTAAGTGTGAGTTTTGGATTGACGAAGTACAATTTCTTGGTCATATTGCTAGTAGTCAGGGTATTCATGTTGACCCTTCTAAGATCGAGGCAGTGAAGAATTGGTGTACGCCTAAATCCGTGTCCGAGATTCGTTCTTTCCTAGGATTGGCGGGTTACTACTGCCGGTTCATCGCGGATTTTTCTAAAATCGCTGTTCCTCTTACTACGCTAATCCAGAAGGAGAAACCTTTTGTTTGGGGTCCCGAACAAGAGAATTCCTTTCAAACCCTTAAGAATCTTTTGTGTAATGCTCCTGTGTTAACTCTACCTGATGGCAATGACGATTTTGTGGTGTACTGTGATGCCTCGAACTGTGGATTGGGCTGTGTGCTTATGCAGCGAGATAAGGTTATTGCTTATGCCTCTCGTTAGCTCAAGGTACATGAGAAAAACTATACTACTCACGATCTGGAGCTTGGTGCGGTTATTTTTGCGTTGAAGATCTGGCGACACTACCTTTATGGAACTAAGTGTGTGGTCTTCACCGACCATAGGAGCCTGCAGCATATCTTTGACCAAAAAGAGCTGAACATGCGACAGAGACGTTGGGTGGAATTGCTCATCGACTACGACTGCGAAATTCGCTATCATCCTGGCAAGGCGAACGTAGTAGCCGACGCCCTTTGTCGTAAGACCCATTTCAAGGCTATTCGTATCTCTAGTAATCTGCATGCTTGTATTCGTGAAGCTCAGTTTTCGGCAGCAAATGAAGGGAGTCTAACTGTTGAAGTTCATGGCGCTAATGTGAATCAGCTTGAAACTAAATCTGATGGTCTTCTGTACTACCTAAATCGTATCTGGGTGCCAGATCGCGATAATTTCCGTGAGCTCATTCTGACTGAGGCTCACAAATCCCGTTACTCTATCCATCCAGGTGCCGATAAGATATACAAGGATCTGCGTACGACTTATTGGTGGCCTGGCATGAAGAGGGATATTGCTGTATATGTGTCTAAGTGCCTTGCCTGCTCAAAGGTAAAAGCTGAACACCAGCGCCCCTCTAGACTCTTAGAACAACCCAAGTTCCCAGTTTGGAAATGGGACAGTATCGCTATGGACTTTATTACCAAACTATCCCGCACCTCTAAAGGTCACGATAGTATCTGGGTGATTATTGATCGATTGACCAAATCCGCTCACTTTCTTCCTACTCGTGTAGACTACAGAGTGGAGAAACTTGCTCGAGTCTATACTGATGAGATTATATGCCGTCATGGCATACCACTTGACATAATTTCAGACCGTGATGGTCGTTTTACTTCGCGTCTTTGGCAAACATTTCAGTCCGATATGGGTTCGCACTAGAATCTTAGCACGGCCTTTCATACTCAGACGGATAGGCAGACCGAGCGTACTATTCAAACCCTAGAGGACATGCTCCGTTCTTGTGTCATCGACTTTGGTGGTAACTGGGATGTACATTTACCATTGATAGAATTCTCGTACAACAATAGCTACCATTCCAGTATCCAGATGGCTCCTTTCGAAGCTTTATATGGACGAAAATACCGATCTCCTCTCAGCTGGCATGAGGTTGGGGAAAAGCAGTTCACTGGCCCTGAGATTGTTCAAGAGACAACGGATAAGATTCTTCAGATCCGTGATAACTTGATCGAGGCTAGGAGCAGACAAAAGAGCTATGCTGATAATAGGCGGAAGCCTTTGGAATTTGTTGTTGGTGACAGAGTTCTACTCAAGGTATCTCCCTGGAAGGGAGTAGTTCACTTTGGGAAGAAGGGAAAGCTTGCTCGTTGCTATATGGGTCCTTTCGTGATACTTGAAGAAGGGAAAGCTTGTTCCACGTATCTAACCTACGGAAATACCTAGCCGACAAAGGACTGCAAGTTCCTCTTGAAGAGTTGCAATAAATGAGGCTGTTCAATTTGTGGAGAAATCGGTCGAAATCATGGATCAAACGGTCAAGCGTCTGAGGCGTAGCAAAATTCCCATTGTAAAGGTTCGATGGGACGGAAAGCGTGGCGCCGAATTCACTTGGGAATTGAAAAGTGATATGAAGGCCAAGTACCTGCATCTCTTTAAGCAGTCTCCTTCTAAGATTTCGGGGACGAAATCTCCTAAAGGAGGGGAGACTGTAACGCCCAACGTCCCTAAACTTTAGACACTTAGCAAGAACAGTCCCTGAACTTCTACTTAGTTGTCAATTTTGGCCCCTGTAGTTTTATGGAGTTGATGTTTAGATACTTTTGGTATGAACCTTGTTGATACTTGATGCTTGACACTAAGATTCTTGACTCTTTATTCTAGATGCTTGATTCTTGACACTTAAACTATGAAACTTGATACTTAATCTAGATACTTTACTCTTGATGCTTAAATCTAGACACTTGGTTCTTGATGATTAAACTAGATACTTGATTCTTGATTCTTTATGATTCTAGATTCTTCATACTTGGACTCTTGATTCTTGATGCTTGAGAAACTATGATTCTTAAAACTTAAATTGGTGCTTGACTCCTTAGACTCGTGAAACTTGATTCTTGGTTAAACGAGAGACTGGAGCCTTGTCACTGGCGGAATCAATGAAACTTTGAGACTTTTGGCTTGTAACGTAATCTAGACACCTTACATAAACTATACACAACGTAAGCTTAACCTAACTCGATAAACGAATCAAAAACGGGAACACGGAAGGATTTCATTGGCCAGAATGGCAAATCCAATCGTTTTGTCATCCGATTGGACTGTTATCCGACCCATGCGCTCATACCTCCTTCACTCACCCTCACCCTATAAATAGACCTGTCATATCACCCTTTTCAGCGATGTGACAGCTCTGCTCGACCAGACACGCTATTCTCCTTCTTTCTTCATTATTTTGCTGATTTCGGTACGTTTCGCACTAGATCTTTGTACTTTCTCGCTCATCACATCATCCTGTGCGTGATTCTAACTTGAAATCACACTTTTCACCATAAAATCCCTCGGATTTGAGTTCTTGAGGGTGATGTCATCATGGAGGTTTGTACAAACTAACATGTGATGTCATTCTAAGCAAGATCTAGCTCAGATCTAAGATGATTTATGCGTTTTTACACTAAATCCAACCTAAATCTAAACTAAACTAGACTTTTTCCTATAAAACTTGAATATCATCATCTTTTCTTAAACTTTTACTTTATACGGAGGGAATCGGGTCAACACTAACTGTAGATCTGATGAATAGTCTAGAGTTGGTGTCGATCTAAGTCCTTACCGGAAAAGACGAGCAGAGCACGGATTCCGACATAAACCCGTCAGGGACATACAACTGACCGGACAAGGGTGGTTCCCACCGATCAGAACGGTTGTGAACTGATAGGTTTACCGTTGTCTCAATACGTGTCGTACCGTCACCGTTAAACTAGAAACTTAGAACTTTTACAAAACGGTAAACTAGAACAAGGGTCGCCCGATCGAAGGGCAACCCGATCGGACAGCAATCCGATCGGACAACCACATTATCAGGTGACACTTGCCTTGGTCTTGAAACTTTCAACCACTTGGTAAACAATCGAAACTTGGAAGTCTGATCGAATGGCAACCCGATTGGACAGTCGTCCGATCGAGCAGCCATTCGATTGGAAGGACCAGGATGTCACACCCCGACCACGTGGGACAACCAAGCGTGGCGGAAACGTCGGGGAGTGTTGTAACAGAATTTAATTGTTTCACAACTATGGGATACAAAGTTACGTTTTATTTATCAACGAGCGTGATACATTGTCTTTAAACATGAAAATAAAGAGTTTATAACATAATTAATACCAAGTCTATCTTCGTTTTATGTCTCTAAGGCACAGGTCCGCCCTAGTGTCACAATCGTCATCCTAAGCGACAGCTCCTGAAAACACATGTGAAAGTAGGTACGTCAGCATAAAAATGCCTGTGAGATACATAGGTTTTGTAAAAATAGAATTCATGACTTATGTTTGTGAAAATGTTTAGTCATGAACCTTGTAATTTGATTTGTCTTGTAAATCATTTGAAAAACGATAAAATCAGATGATATGTATAGATAAATGTAAGGTTAAACGAATAACCAAGTAAAATGAGTTGTATAAGATAAGTTGTTTGTAAAACAATGTCTTGTGAAAAGTAAGCTATTTGTATAAAATGTTACATGTCTAATTTGAAATGATTCAAATAACGCTACGATAGGTAATACCACACAAACACTTATATATAGGAAGTACCAGCGGCGTATCCACCATGTTTGTATCATATTACACACGCCTCGTTACTCAAATCATTTACCCAAACCAACCACCAATGTAAATTTGTTCATGTATAAATCAGTTGTCAAGTATTATTGTGTAAACCATATCAAAATGTCCATGTCTAATGTAAATCACCAAATGTGTATATAAATGTCAAAATGTTTATGTTTCATGTAGATTATATAATGTGTATCCAAAATATCATGTATGGCATGTGAAATATATCAACTAGGCCATAGGTAAAATGCACAAAAACAGGGTATTGAATTAAACATAGTTTAAGTCAAAGTTATGTTTTGTGGAACACATGCATGCTATACTGATACAAACATCTATGCGGTATTGTGAAAATGCATACATTCAAGCCTTTGTGACTGTGGTGATAGACCTTTAAACAAATTAAAGATCTATATGTGTTATGTTTATCGAATTCGGTCATTCCTTCCAATCCAAACAAACCCAAGATTTCAGGAATGGGAGTTGTCAAGTCCTATGGTACCATTACCTACTAACGGGCGGCATGATCGGTGTTAATGAATGTACATTGTATAATTTAAACAAACCAAATGTCATACCAAAATGTGAGCATGTGATGAATAAATGTACTAAGTATGCACACAATGGGCATACATAGCATAAAATGTAATGTAAAATAATGTACTAAGTACGCACACAATGGGCATACATAGCATAAAATGTGATGTAAAACAATGTACTAAGTATGCACACAATGGGCATACATAGCATAAAATGTAATGTAAAACAATGTACTAAGTATGCACACAATGGGCATACATAGCATAATACGTAATGAAATCATGTACTATAATGTACTAATGAACATAACAAGCATATGATATGAAAGCATGAAAAGCATGAAAGTAGCAAGTAGGCACACGTGTTTCACCCCAAAACGGTTTGGAAAACAGTAAAAGAGGGGTCTATGTACTCACATAAACACCTTGAAAACATTTAAAATAGGGGGTTCTATGTACTCACTTGAGGTTGCTTGGAAGTCCTTGAGTAACAACCAAATAATGCTAGAGATCACGGATATCAAACGGCACCTAATATAGGTAACTATGTTAATATACCGGACCTAAATCAGAGGATTTGGATAGAATGAGGGTTTGTAAACCAAACGAGTATGGAGACTCGTGTAATATGGTTTAACAAAGCCTACATACTAAAATGAAACCTAACCTAACTGCTTACGACCCATTACGACCCGTTTAGGTAGCTTATGCTACTTTAACGCGTCGTTCGCGTGAAACGCGTTCAGAATGCCTAACTAGCCCTATGATAAGTAAAATATACCTTAACATATCTAATATTATTGCCAAATCAGCTTAGATACCAAAAGTTATGTTACATATGCTTAAAATGAATTTTGGCGTAAAAAGGGCATTTTGGTAATTTACCTAAGGCATATAAACTACTTAAACGAAGCGACCATAAGGTATAACCTCGGAAGGTTATTCCCTATATACTATGGTCACCTAATGTGCTTGGTCGGATCCTAAAGATCGACCAAATGGGTCGGGTTCGAAAGTATAAGCGATTGTTTAGATCGCTTACCTTACGACCCTATATAAGCACTAAACTAAAAGTGACGAGCTAAGCATGTTAGAACATGCTTAACTAAGTTTAGAAAACAGGTTTGGTATCAAAACAAACGGTTTTGATACCTTTGAGTAGTTTGGTTACAAAATACGCAAGAATGCACATTTTGGCCGAAACTACGACTCGTCACTGAGCCTAGATAACGTGGTGATCAGTAGGTGTAGTCGCTAGGGACTATAACCATCGTGATCACGCTCACGTTATGAAGTTCAAACGAACTTCGTGTTGACCATAAGCTGGTCAACGCAGAAAGTCAAACATCTGACTTTAGGACTAGAAAGCGATTAAAAGAATGAAAGAACACTTACGAAGGGTCCTCGAAAGCTAATCTTGATCCATGAGCTCAGGTATGAAGCAAAGGCCTCAACTTAGAGCTTTTAGATCAGATTTGTGGGTTTTACACCAAAATGGGGGGGGGTATTTATAGGAAAAGCAAGACTGTTAGGATCGTTTCTTGAATATCGTGCCACGATCTAAAACGTACACTTGTCGAAATGTTGTGGTGGCTTATTTTGCCCCCACCATAGGGATTTGACAAGTGGCATTGCCCTTTGGAGGTTTCTAAGGGCTGTTAACAGCTGAAAAATGACTTTTGCTGATCAGAAGGGGCCTCGCGTGACGCCAAGGGGGCTAGGTGTCACGCTAAGGTCCCCCTGTTCAGCAAACACTTTCCAATGTTTTCATTTCAGTCCCCGTTGTGTATTAAGGCCATTTTCGACATGTTTAAGGCTCGTTAAGCCATTTTCAAGGCCCTAAAATGATGCCTAAACATTGTGGACATGAAACATGCTAAAAAATATGTCGAATGTTGGCTCGTTTAGTCGTACGACCGCGATGTTCGGTTAATTACGACGGAATGCGCATAAGCACGAAAAACGATCCAAATTGCGCGACGAATGGATTTTTCTCATGCCAAACACTAAGGCATAATATTATGATGCTTACATAAATTTTTGGATGTCCGGATGTATTCAGAACGTAAGTTATGCGCGAAAGTGCAAACTTATGCACTTTTTGACACTTTTAGTCCCTGAATGATCCAAAAGTTTATTTTAGCATACCGAACCCCTCAAAGCCTATTTCTAAGCTATGTGAAGGATATTTATGGTATGTTTAACTTATGGACATGTTCCAGAATGTCTGTTTTAGTACGAATCGTCATACTTTCGCAGTTTGTCAAGTTTAGTCTCTGTAAGCGAATAAACTTGTTTTTGCCATACCAAAGCCTTCAAAACTTATTTCTAAGTTATGTAAAGGTTATTTAAGGCATGTTAAGTATATGTTGATGTTCTGGAGTATTTGTCGCATTAAACTGAGTACGTTTACGCACCAGTTTGCGTATATATCTCTAGAAAGCGATGTAGAGTTTAAAATTGAACAAAAGTCAAAACATGAAAAATGTAAAACATAACCAAACAAACATTGGAAACAAATAACATTGTTTTATTGATAACTGAACTGTTCACACTGATTTCAAGCACAAATGTTACAGTCTCCCCTACTTGTGGAAATTTCGTCCCGAAATTTATTTAGAGGAAACTCGTGGAAAGAGATGCGGTTACTTCGCCTTCATTTGATCTTTGCGTTCCCAAGTAAACTCGGGTCCACGTTTAGATTCCCAGCGAACCTTGACCAAAGGAATGCGCTTGCGTTTAAGCCACTTGACTTCACGTTCCATGATTTCCACCGGTTTCTCAACAAATTTCAGTGTTTTATCAACACGAATTTCGTCAAGCGGTATGTGGAGGTTCTCATCAGCTAAACATCTCTTGAGATTGGACACGTGAAAGGTTGGATGAACATTTCCAAGTTCAGAAGGTAACTCAAGTCTGTAGGCTACCTTACTGATTCTTTCGACGATCTTGAATGGTCCAACGTATCTAGGTGCAAGTTTTCCTTTCTTTCCAAATCTGATCACACCTTTCCAAGGTGAGACCTTAAGTAATACTCGATCACCGACTTGAAAATCCAAGGGCTTGCGTTTTAGGTCCGCGTAACTCTTTTGACGGCTTCTAGCTGTCTGAAGGTTATCACGAACTTTCTTTACCTTATCTGTTGTCTCTAGAATGAGGCAGGTCCAGTAAGTTGAGCCTCGCCGATCTCATTCCAGCAGACTGGTGAACGACATTTTCGACCATAGAGAGCCTCGAAAGGAGCCATGTTGATGCTGGAGTGATAACTGTTGTTGTAGGAGAATTCAATCTACGGAAGATGTGAATCCCAACTACCACCAAAATCGATCACACAAGCTCTAAGCATATCCTCCAGTGTCTGGATTGTTCTTTCAGACTGACCATCCGTTTGCGGATGATAAGCTGTGCTCAGATTAAGTTGGGTCCCCATAGCAGATTACATGGTTCTCCAAAAATGAGAAGTGAAACGAGCATCTCTGACAGAAATGATGTTCAAAGGAACACCTTGTCGAGCTACAATTTCATCCACATAGATTTTTGCAAGTTTGTCAGCCGAAAAATCCTCACGGATTGGAGAGAAATGTGCTGACTTAGTAAGACGATCAACGACTACCCAGATGGCATCATGATCTTTCTTTGTGCGCGGGAGTTTAGTAATGAGATCCATAGTAATGTTTTCCCATTTCCAAACCGGGATCTCTGGTTGCTCCAATAAACCAGAAGGACACTGATGTTCAGCCTTAACTTTAAGGCAAGTAAGGCATTTTGATACATATAAGGCGATGTCTTTCTGTTAGGATCTGGGGCCATCATGATTGTGTTTGTTTGCATAAAACGAATAAGTGCAGCGGAAATAAGTAGCAAACTTTGTAAACATAATCAAAGGAAAGTATAGATTGATAAACAATTGCTATTTCAATGAGTCAAAAGATTTACAATAGAAAGCAAATGATTACAGCAAGCTTACAATCTAAACTCCCCCTCAGCCTGATACACCAGAGTTGGTTGCACAAGATGAAAGGATTGAATTGAGGAGGTGAACTCACTCAAAGCGAATCAAATATAACAGTACAGAATACTGTCATATTTATAGGCAAACCAAACTACTGATTTACCTCAGCTGACGTCACCATGATAGTGACATCTAACGACCTAACAAACTACAAATACTGTTCTATACAAACTACTGACATGTAACATCTGATAAGTAGTAAAAAGCAAAACTAAGGAAAACTACTGCTTCACGTTCCACTGTTGTAGCCTGAGCACAGATGTTGAATCTTTAGTGCTTTCTTCAGAGGTGATCAGTCTTTGAGAGAGCAGTGCTTGAATCTTCAGCAGTACTTAGGAAACAACAGTAGATAGACGTGTTTGTCTTCAGCAGTCTTTAAGGTATCATCAGTGTTTGGTTCATCAGTTGTTGTAGTTGAGCAGCACTTAAGATTCATCAGCTGTTAGATAACCACTGTCAAGGGGAGAGCATAGGATAAACTGCTGTTTATTGATGGTCCACTGATGAGATCCGGTTTTGGCTTTACATTATCTGTTCCTCTGTTAGGGTTTAATCCCAACAATCTCCCCCTGGAACTGATAATGCGAAAACCCTTCCTTATTCAGGACCTTTATTACTCATCAAGAGTGCCTTAGCTAGTTCCTTAAATTCAGCTTCAAATTCTTTGGCACTATGGTCATCTTCATCCCTGCACAGTGAAAGTTCAAGGAGATCCTGCAAATCTTCAACAATAAGGCCTAGTGCTTCTTTCCTTGATATGTACTTCACTTCGCCATTGGCTCTGACCAGGGTCAATACGTGGGTCTTTTGATCAGACATCCACTTTAGTATTTTAAAGCCAAGTGGGTTTCTTGGGAGAGACTTATTTGCAGATGAGTTGAGGGATGATGGCCTTGAAAACACATGTAAACTATCAGACATTCTTCTGAAGGCTTCTTCAATGACTTTGTTTGCTGCATCTATGTCTTCTGCAGTTTCTTGTTCAATAAGCTCTTGCCTCTCAGTTTCTGACATGTCTGTTGCAGTGTTTGGTGATGCAGGTTTGTTCAAAACTTTCTTAAAGAGGTTTTGAACTCTTGTTGAGCTATCTTCTTTTAGACCCATTTTCATGATGGTGTCCTTGAGATACTCTTCTTCCTTTTCTTTAACCTCTTTAACAGACAGCTGTTCACCTTCTTTTTGGTTTGTCACAAGAGTAAGGTTGTCTGCTGATTTTAACAGTGTTTTGAGGCTTTCAAGTTGCTGTTCCAGCTTCATCATATGTTCTCTTTTCTTTGAAGTATCTGAAGCAGTTTTCTTCTTTTTCTTTAGCCTCTCATAGGCTTCATCAGTTTGCTGCCTAGACCATTTTGATATGGCTTCAGCATGAGGTCAGCAATGAGCTTTTTGAATTTACTCCAGTTTGGAGCATTTTTCTTCTTTGAAGGATCATTCTTGATTTTTTGGATCCTTTCAGCCTCATGCTTTAAAGCTACTAATGGCCATTCTTTAAACTGGGATTCTTCAGCAGGATAGAACTTTTCTTTCATGATGAAGGCTAGAAGTTGTTCTCTTAACTTCTTCTTTTGATCAGCCTTTTCCTTTTCTAGCTCTTGTGCAAATTCTTCTATCTGCTTTACCTTTGTAAGGTAGAACTCCAGTCTTTTAGCAATGCCTACTTCGCTTAGACTTTCTTTTTCACTGTCAACCTTGGCTTTTACTTTAGCTTGCCTTGTCTTTATCTTGAGATAATCATTAATATCCTCTGGTGCTATGTAGCCTATGAGTGAATTTTCTTTTTGAGGGATCTTCTTCTGTATAAAATTGCCTCATCTCATTTTTAACGGCTTCAAGTTCCAGTGGATACTGTGCAGCATTTGGATCATGTATCCCTTCATTGGCAGTGATTGGCTTTCTTTTTCTGCTAAAGAGCTTAGGTTGAGATATAGGAAAGGATAGAGCAGTGGTGGATGGCTGGCTAACAACTGTTGAAACAACTGGTGTCTCAACTGCTGTTGTCATTACAACTGCTGATGTATCAGCAGATGTCTTCTGCTTTTGAGCAGGGGTTATTGTGGCAGTTGTTTGTGTGGTGATCAGTGGTTGACTAGCAGTAGTTGAAACAACTTGTGTTTCAACCACTGTTGCCATTACAACAGATGTTGTAACATCTGTTGTCTTCTGCCTTTTAGCAGGGGGTGATGATGGTTTGGTGGTTTTTGATTTTGATGGTGGTTTTTGTGTTGTGGACACAGGTGGTGGTGGTGGAACAGTAGTTGTGGTGGTGTGTGTTGATAGATGGCAGCTGTTTGGCTACATATAGCAGTTTTTGTAACTGCTGTTGTATCAGCTGTTTGAGTTGAAGTTTTTGAGGTTTTTGGTTTCTCTGGTTCAATGTACAACCCATCTTCTATACCTTTCTTTTTCAGCTTGGTTTTCTCCGCCTTTTTGGCATTATCTGCCAGGGGTGTATCCATGAAGAAAATGGTAGATGGACCTTTCTCACTTTGAGCATTCTGTTGTATGCTAGCTTTTATAGCCTTGATGTCTGCTTGAGTGTCTTTGAACCTTGATTCCACCATGTTGGTCAACATTTGTACTTGATTAGTATGCTTTTTAGCAGCCATTTGTTGCTGTTGTTCAAGCATGGGCTGGAAGATATTCCAAAGCTCATTTGCAGCAAATGCTTGTGGAGCAGGTGCTTGAGCAGGAGGAACAGTTGATTGGGCTTTTTGAGCTTCTAACAGCTGCTGCACCATATCTTTTATCTCGGCAACAGAAGATTCTAGATTTTCAACTCTGGCCGTCAATTCATTGTATTTTGAATCATCACCTGAATTAATAGGATCATCTGAATCCACACCAGCAGTGGTTGTATCAATGTGTGACTTAGGAGCTGTGGCCCAAAAGTCATCCATTGATGCCCCTTTTTCTTGGTACTGGGGACTTCTTTCTTCAGCACTCGATAATCCTTTGATGTTACCAGCAGTTAAAGATAACTCACTGGTGGTTACCGATGTTGCCATGGAAGAAATTGCCTTCAAGGGAGTCTTAGTAATGTAACAACTGTCCAACTGAAGATCTGTTGGTCCATCAGTTGTAGTTGCTGCTCCACTTGAACTACCACCGAGAGTTACTTGTAACTCAGGGGGTGTAACCTCCTTAGCTGTTGCTGGGATAGCAGAGGTATGAGCATCAGACCCAGTCACTTGTGGAGGTATATTCTCAGTAATAGGTGATAGTGAGGAACTGGTTTGTGTCTGTGCCATATCAACTGCATGCAACAGGGGTATTATTGATTGTGGTAATATGATTGGTGAGGGTATGGGTGTTGAAAGAGACATGTCCTTGGGATCAGGACTGTGGAAGATGGATCCGAGTGGATACAGAGCTTCATAATTTGGTGTCCCTGTGCTTACAACCTGATCCTTTTGTGAGGATGCAGGAGGAGTTTTAGGCTGGGGTTGAGATCTTTCTTCCATCTGCTGTGAGGAAGTAGCAGCAGTGGTTTCTTGTGACTTTTGTGTTGTCACTGGCATTGACTCTGGGATCTCATCTTCCAGAGTTACCTTTGGTGTGGGTTTGGTGGGTTTTCTGGAAGTTTTTCTTTTGGTCTTTTTGGTGGCAGGTGTTGGTTTCAAAGCAGTGGGTGTGCTACTTTGATCACCTGGAGCAGTGGGCTCAGCAGTGGTCGCTTGAGGTTCAGTAGCAGTTTCTAAAACCTGCTCTGCCTCCTTTGTTTTTAATTTTATTGGTGCCATCATTCTTGAAAATGTTTCAATTGTTAAACAGTTTATATTGAATGAGACACCTTGTTTGGGCAATTCTGCATCTTTCTCAACAAATTTTTGTTCAAAATAGTAGCTTAGAAATCTTGGAAAGAGCAAAAATGCTTTATTATCAACGTTCTTTACCAAATCATCAAATATTTCCTGGGAGTAGTTATAGTTTTTATCGTTTAAAATTGCATACCCCAGGCATTGGATTTTTGTTGGTATCTCATTAAAAGACGTTGTTTTATTAGAAACACACATGAGCAGTGTGTGGAATAAAAATCTGGGTGCAGAAGGGAAGTAACCCTTTTGTAGGGTATCCCTATTTGGTTGTTCTGCATAGCCCCTGTTCATGAAATCCTTTACCAACTCGTCTTTTGTAAATGAGGTTTTTCCATTTAAATCATCGAGTTTAAAGGTTTCAGAGATGGATTTTGGTGAGATGTTTACCTTCTTACCCTGTATCGAGGAGTTGATGGCGGCAATGATATCTCCTTGTTTTTCAAGGGTGGCATTTTTCCAGAACTCTCTCTGGGTATCAAGGTAAATAGGAGCATCTGCTGTTATCAAAGTTTTGTACTTTGATGCAGAAAGGATGTCAAGGATGGAGTCGAAAGTGTGGTTATCGGTAGGTTTTGTGAGTATACCTACATAGTTGTGTGGAGCTATGTAGCGAATCTCCGGTGTTTCAGCGGCCATTTGAGTGGCATCTGCTGTTGTGGAGGAAGATGATGGTTTTGATTTTGATTTTGATTTTGGTTTGGTCATTTTGGATGAAGAAGATCGAAGAAATTTTTGGAGTTATGAGAGGGAAACTGCTATGAGAAGAGAACTTTTGGAATTCAATTCGACAGTAAAACCCTGTTTGGATTTAATCAGGGTTTTATTTAGGGAAAAGTGATTGCTGACGTGGTAGCGGTTATTTTGATCTGAAGGCTAAAAACTGACCACGTGTCAAACATCTGATGGAATGGTAAATAATGGAGGATAGTTGTTTTGACAACTACTGATGGATCAAGTATCAGTAGTTACAACGGTAATAAAATGAAACAGTGGATGGAACAAAGATTTTAAACATCAGTGTTTTGGAGAATAAAGGTTGACACTTTAGCAGTGGACAGACTTTAGTGAGTAGATGTTAAGGCACAACAGCATTTTAGAAACAACAGTGGTAGAAGATAAAATTGGTTCAATAACTGATAGTGCAGCAGTATTTCAACTTTTGACAAACAATGTTAGCATCTGCTTGTTCAGATGTAGAACTTGATTTTGCTTTGTGAAGGCACAGTATCTTATTTAACATCTGTTGAGCATTTGAGATGCTATTCTTAACAAAATACATTTTAGATGTAAATTATCAAGATTAAATTGTCAGCAGTTATCTACATGGAATTTTGTTCAAGGATTTGCCAAATGTCTATTATTTTAGACAATGGTTTAGCATCCCAGATGATGAAGACATTTCTACCTGAGCTGCTCATTTTGTGTCTAATTACCTGAACTAGAGCAAGAGTATCTCAGTAGTCTAAATCAATTTGCAATCAATTTTTGATCTGTGAAAACCAAACTTGAGCTTAACATGACCTTGATATGTGTGTCATTTCCTTTTGATCAGTTTTAGGGATAGTAATTACACACAAAAAAAAGGTAATTACATCCAGACCAGAGATGAACTTTTAAAAAAAATGAGTAAAAGATCATAATATATTTTTTAAAAAATACATCTGGTTTTTATTTAAGAGGAAAACACCTTAACAAAAATCAAAGGAAGTTTTGAAAATAATCAAAAGGATCCGACAATTTTCAATTAGGTTCATGATCATATCATTCTCAAGTTATTTTGACCACTGTCTGAGGTCATTTTCTTGTCAATTGATTGTAAATTCCGTTTAAGCGCCATCACTGGAGAAGCTATTGTTACCAGAACAATTCTTGTATTGATGAATGCACACAGTTGCAAAAATGACCACTGATGATCTAATTTGAACCTTAAGAGTGTTTTATGCTTATACTCTTTTGCTTTTGATTTCAAAAGTTTTTGAGATAGCTACACTTTGAGATTTGTTCATTTTCCTTTTCCCTTTTTACCCTTTTTATTCATATGTTCAGAAATACTCATTAGGAGATTATATTTTGAACATACTTTGTCCATAATCACTTTGAAGCAATGTTTTGAGAGATCTGAACATTTTTTACCATATTTTATTACAGATCTCACATCACTTATGATTAGGACTGTTTTAACACCTTATTTTCTCAATGTGTTTTGGACAAAATTGATTTGGTCCTTTTGAAGGTACTCAACTTGCCTTTGAGCACATGAGAGATTTTGCCTAAAGTTTTATTTCCCTCTTTTCTATGTCAGCAGTATTCTAGTGTTTTGGATGAACACAAGTTCTGCTGAACTGAGGTACATACTTTAGTGTTTATTGAAAACATCACAAATATCGAAACAATAACTGAAATCAATTTTGAAAACATCGAACGATCCCATAATTTATCAGATATTTTACAAATCTGAAAACTATGAGTGACATATGCATGAAAACACTTGTTGTGTGAGATTTGTGTGTCATATGACATCTTGGTTGATTTATAGAGTTTTTTGAATAACCATTTTGACCATGATTCACTCGTTACTCTGTTTTTCAACTGAATACAACCAATCCTTTAGTATCAATAACTTTTGAGCTGAACTGTTATGTCAAATTGATTGTTAGATCGAATTTGACTGTCCAAGCTCTGATACCAATTGTTAGGATCTGGGGCCATCATGATTGTGTTTGTTTGCATAAAACGAATAAGTGCAACGGAAATAAGTAGCAAACTTTGTAAGCATAATCAAAGGAAAGTATAGATTGATAAACAATTGCTATTTCAATGAGTCAAAAGATTTACAATAGAAAGCAAATGATTACAGCAAGCTTACAATCTAAACTCCCCCTCAGCCTGATACACCAGAGTTGGTTGCACAAGATGAAAGGATTGAATTGAGGAGGTGAACTCACTCAAAGCGAATCAAATATAACAGTACAGAATACTGTCATATTTATAGGCAAACCAAACTACTGATTTACCTCAGCTGACGTCACCATGATAGTGACATCTAACGACCTAACAAACTACAAATACTGTTCTATACAAACTACTGACATGTAACATCTGATAAGTAGTAAAAAGCAAAACTAAGGAAAACTACTGCTTCACGTTCCACTGTTGTAGCCTGAGCACAGATGTTGAATCTTCAGTGCTTTTTTCAGAGGTGATCAGTCTTTGAGAGAGCAGTGCTTGAATCTTCAGCAGTACTTAGGGAACAACAGTAGATAGAGTATCAGTGTTTGTCTTCAGCAGTCTTTAAGGTATCATCAGTGTTTGGTTCATCAGTTGTTGTAGTTGAGCAGCACTTAAGATTCATCAGCTGTTAGATAACCACTGTCAAGGGGAGAGCATAGGATAAACTGCTGTTTATTGATGGTCCACTGATGAGATCCGGTTTTGGCTTTACATTATCTGTTCCTCTGTTAGGGTTCAATCCCAACACTTTCTTCATACCAGGCCACCAATACTGAATACGAAGATCCTTATGCATCTTATCTGAGCCAGGATGAATAGAATAACGAGACTTATGGGCTTCATCCATAAGCATGGTACGAAGATTATCTTGGCTTGGGACCCACAAACGGTCCATGAAGTAATACGATCCATTGTCCTTCAGTTCAAGAGCAGGTGTTATGTGATAAGGAAATTCCTTATCCATCAAACATTGTGAAACTCAAGATTGTTGAGCCTGAGAAATGCGGGTTTGGATATCGGATTGAGCTTGAATATCAGATTGAACACGAACACAATGAAGCTTAGTACGTTCATTGCGACTCAAAGCATCGGCTACGACATTCGCCTTACCAGGATGGTAGCGAATTTCGCACTCATAGTCGTTTAGAAGTTCAACCCAACGTCACTGCCTCATGTTGAGTTCTTTCTGATTGAAGATGTGCTAGAGACTTTTGTGGTCAGTGAAAACCACACATTTTGTACCATACAAATAGTGTCTCCAAATCTTAAGAGCGAAGACAACTGCACCCAACTCAAGATCATGAGTGGTGTAGTTCTTCTCATGAATCTTCAACTGCCTTGATGCGTATGCTATGACTTTGTTCCTTTGCATGAGAACATAGCCTAAACCCAATTTAGATGCATCGCAATAAACGATGAAATCATCATTACCCTCAGGCAAGGTTAGAACAGGCGCGTTGCAAAGTTTTTGTTTCAAAGTCAGAAACGCTTCCTCTTGCTTGAATCCCCAATCAAATGGCTTGTTCTTCTGAGTTAGAGTAGTTAGAGGAACTGCAGTCTTTGAGAAATTTTCAATGAAGCGGCGATAATAACCCGCGAGACCAAGAAAAGAACGAACTTCAGTAGGAGTAGTAGGTGTATCCCAATCCTTAATCGCACTGATCTTGGAGGGATCTACATGAATACCTTGTTCGTTGACAATATGCCCCAAGAATTGAACTTCTTTAAGCCAAAATTCACACTTGGAGAATTTTGCGAAAAGTTGCTCTTTCTTTAGGAGTTCCAAAGTAAGACGAAGATGTTGCTCATGATCAGCTCGCGTCTTAGAATATATCAAGATGTCATCAATGAAAACGATGATGAACTTATCCAAATAAGGTTTGCAGACCCTATTCATCAAGTCCATGAAAATAGCAGGAGCATTAGTCAAACCGAATGGCATGACTGTGAACTCATAATGCCCATAACGAGTGCGGCACGCTGTCTTGGGAATATCTTCTTCATGCACAAGAAGTTGATGATATCCAGATCGCAGATCAATCTTTGAAAAGTAAGAAGCGCCTTACAATTGATCAAAGAGATCATCGATGCGAGGTAGAGGATATCGATTCTTGATGGTAAGCTTGTTAAGCTCACGATAATCGATACACATCCTAAAAGATCCATCCTTCTTCTTGACAAAAAGAACGGGAGCACCCCAAGGTGAAAAGCTAGGACGGATAAAACCTTTGTCAGAGAGCTCCTGCAGCTGCTTAGACAACTCTTGCATCTCGGACGGTGCAAGACGATATGGAGCTCTGGCAATGGGATTTGCACCAGGTACAAGATCAATACGGAACTCGACTTGGCGTGCTGGAGGTAGACCAGGTAGATCTTCAGGGAATACCTCAGAATAATCCCGAACAACAGGAATATCTTGAATAGATTTACCTTTGCCCTTATCTGCTACAACATGTGCCAAAAATGCCACATAGTTCTTTCGCAGATACTTCCGAGCTTTAAAACAAGACATGAGTTTGAGACCACCAGCAGGTTTCTCACCACGAACTTGTAGGATCTCGCCTGTCGAAAGTGGCACACGAACAATCTTCTCAAAACAAATTACCTCTGCGCGATGTTTGGCTAACCAATCCATACCCACAATAACGTCGAAGCTTCCAAGTTGCATAGGCGTGAGGTCAATAGGAAAAAGATGGTTGTTAAGGTTCAACTGGCAGTTGCGGAGAACAGAATCAAGAACAATGGGTTCACCACTCGCCACTTCGACTGTCAATGGTTTACCTAGTTTTGTTCTAGACACGCGAAGCAATGGTTCAAAAGATAACGACACAAAACTCTTATCGGCACCCGAATCAAAAAGAACAGATGCTGGCTGATTATTAATAAAGAACGTACCGATCACCACATTATCATCTGCTTGTGCCTCTTGGAAGTTCATGTTGAAGACTCGACCTCGAGCCTGAGCCTGATTCTGGTTTGCTAGCCTTGGGCACCGGTTTCTGTAGTGGGTCAGATCCCCACAATTGTAGCACGAACCAGGAGGAAAATGAGGTCATGCAGCTTGACCCTGTTGCTGAGCAGGAGGCTGAGCAACTTGTTGAACTTGGTTCTGGTTAGCAGGAATGCGGCAAGTGGCCGCAAGATGACCATTTCTTCCACAGTTGGTGCATTAACGACACTGAGCATGTGGTGGGTGATGGCCGTTACACCTGTTGCACAAAGGTGCATTGCCAAGATAAGGCTTCTTGGCCAGTGGTTGCGTAGGCTGATTTGGTGCAGCTTGAACCTGTGCAGTAACGGCATAGTTTTGGGAAGCCTTTCGCTTCCTAGACCCCTTTTGAGAACCAGAATCCTTTCCCTTCTTGTTTTGACCTTTCTTGCTATCTTCTTTGTCAGACGCCTGCTTCTTACCCTTGTCACCCTTTTTCTGCAGCTTTCCCTTTCGAACCTGCGACTCAGTCAATGTCGCTGCTAACTCGATCGCCTGACGGAGTGTGGTAGGGTTACTACCAGTAATGATGTCTTGTACCGAGTCAGGTAGACCATCTGTGTACCTTTTGATAGCCTTGTCGAGTGGGGCAACCATTGTTGGGCAAAGCAGACTCAACTCCTCAAACCTATCAGTATGTGCCCGGTGCTCACCACTGTCTTGTTTTAAGTCATCAAACTCTTTCTCCAAAGCTCGTTGTTCATGACGAGGGCAGAACTCCCTCATCATAAGTGCCCTAAGTTCAGCCCATGTCTGTGCTAGAGCAACTTCTGCACAACGGTCTCTCATTACCCCGTTCCACCACATAAGAGCCCTCTTCTGAAACACACTTGGCGAAAACTCGACCTTGCGATTGTCGGGACACTGCACGTGACGGAAAGTATTCTCAATGCTCTCGAACCATTGAAGAAGCCCAGTTGCTCCTTCAGAACCACTAAACTTGAGTGGTTTAGCCGAGTTAAAATTCTTGAAATTGCATGGAGCATTGTTGTTGTTGTTGGCTTGGTTCCATTGAGCAAAGAGGTTTGGGAATTGAGCAGCCATTTGCTGTGCAATAATTTCTGCCAGTTCAGCAGTCGCTATCTGGCTTTCGCGTCGAGGAGGCATTCTAAAAGAGGAAAACATGAAAGGAAATGAGTGAGATGATTTGATGAAGAGAATGAGATGAAGCAAAATCAACAAAAGCAAAGATGGTGGTTATTCGTCCGCATCGCAAAGCAACAAGCGACACACAATGTCTAATCAAAGTAGATGGGTCAAAAATAATGTATCGCGAAGACATGTTCACCTATAAGTGAACACTCACCCTAAGAGTTCCCAGGTAAGAGTGACTGGTCCGATTATGTGGATTTGTACGAACACTCTAGCCTTAGATAGAAAACTCAGGGTACAGGCATTCACTCTTCCAGTTTGCACGTGTTCACACTATTAAAAACTCAAAACTTTGACGAGATTTTTGAAAATTCAAAGGGGTTCAAAACCATATAACAGAGGGTCCAAAACCTAGTAATCAATCATCCTAGAATAGATGATTAATTTTCAAAGCGGATTCGGAATCGCTGTTCTCGTTGTGGTTATCACCTAAGGATAGGTGAAGTGCATGTTTTAAAATCTAAACACAAGATAACTTATGTTAGGGTCCTAGAAATTATAGTCTAGGTCAAAGCATTACTAATAACCTAATTCCCTATAACCATTGGCTCTGATACCAACTCTTCTGTCACACCCCGACCACGTGGGACAACCAAGCGTGGCGGAAACGTCGGGGAGTGTTGTAACAGAATTTAATTGTTTCACAACTATGGTATACAAAGTTACGTTTTATTTATCAACAAGCGTGATACATTGTCTTTAAACAGGAAAATAAAGAGTTTATAACATAATTAATACTAAGTCTATCTTCGTTTTATGTCTCTAAGGCACAGGTCCGCCCTAGTATCACAATCGTCATCCTAAGCGACAGCTCCTGAAAACACATGTGAAAGTAGGTACGTCAGCATAAAAATGCCTGTGAGATACATAGGTTTTGTAAAAAATAGAATTCATGACTTATGTTTGTGAAAATGTTTAGTCATTGTCACACCCCCAAAATCCACCCGCGGAGTACTACCGCTTGAAGGCGTGACATGACCAGGATCAAGCCACCAATCATATTGAACATAGCATATAATAATTAAAGTAGTTCATAAAAATCCAACTCAATACAATTGATGTTCAAACCAAACGTAGTTTTAGTAGCGGAAGCATAATATGAAAACCCAATGTATGTAATAAGTTTAAGTGTTATAAAGTTTAACATGGCATCCACGATCCATGCTCCACAACGACCTGCTCCTCCCTGTGCAAGCTCCATATGTACCTAAGGTCCTGCAAGGCATGCAGCAGAGAGTCAACAACTAGTTGAGCGAGTTCACAGAAAGTAAGTTCGTAGCAGTAATTCGTATGTTCATTTAGTGGGGGCTTCCCATGTATGTATGTACTACTAGTGGGGGTTTCCCATGATTATATTTATTACTAACGGGGGCTTCCCATGTTTATCCTTACTAGACTATTGTAACCATGTGTGTTCTTCTTAACCCGAGAACAGGAATACGTACAAGGTCACGTAGGTTTTACGTGAGTGCCCTTCCCCGAGGACAGTGGTACGCGTGGGGTTTACGTAGGTTTTACGTAAGTGTCCTTCCGACCCGGAAGACAGTAGTAGGTATGAGTTTACGTAGGTTTTACGTAAGTGTCCTCCCGACCCGGGAGACAGTGGTAGATACTAGTTTACGTAGGTTTTACATAAGTGTCCTGACTAACCTGAGGACGATGGTATATAGTCTAGCAATAGCGTAAGTACGAGTAAATATCCAATTCAAATCTTCCAACCCAATTCCCATCCCGGGAATCCCATGCCTTGGCTGTGTGAACTCACCTTGGTTTGCTCGGTAAGATTTGTTACTTGTTGTTCAGTTGAACGAACACGTCCTAAAAGGGTTACCGATAACAGTCAGTTCTACACGCACATGTACCACACCTTTCACGTACAATTAATTCACATATTCAGTGTTCACATAAAGCATACTCATCGCACATGTAACGCACACATATAGTTCATGTCGTGACCGTTAATCTATTCACCTAGTGCCCTCGAATAATAGCATAACATGTAACAGCTCAATCTCACTTCATACATACATTCATAGTTTATTTGCAAACATTTCAAGCCCAACTATTAACCAGGTACGGCCCAAGGAATGCCAGCCCGTGAAAGAAAACCCAAACAACAGTCAACTGGGCTCGGTTTGTGCGAGGGCCCCTTATTCGAGCAGCCCACTCTCATGCTCAGCTCATCATTTGTGCGGCCCGTCAGGGGGTGTCTGTTAGTTATCAAATGTTGATCCATACAAGACTATGATGTTAATGTATGGTTCTGAAAGTCAATTATCTTTTATGGAATTATCTAAACACACAAACATGGCCGACAACTGTTACAACATTTAAGTTATTATTAGACCAATTATATTGATTAATAAACTGACAATTTATTGGGCCTGTCAAAGTATAATCACATGGATGCCAATACACTAACATAGTACAATCGGTTAGTGGGCTGACACATTTATTCACATGATCTGATGTAAACTGACAACACCAATATTCACATCATAATTACCATGAACCATATCAACCCTAATATAATATATTACTGATTCTTACATTTTCAACCAATTCTTACATATGATTTACATACATATCACATAAAAGAAAGCATGTACGGTCCCCCTTCAACTTTAACCTGTGCGCTGCCCATTTCAGATATCACATGATCAGATCTTTAATGATTAATTTAGTATACATCAATGATTAGATTCAAAGCACTTAATAAATTCTGTCATGCAATTATATATTCAGTCATGCAATTCCCAATTATGATGGGACCCCTATACATGTGCGGTCAAGCTTACTAAACAATAAATCTGGATTAAACATCACATCCGAATATTAATTCCTGCCATAGCCGTAAACATTAACATGGATTTTCAGTTTCCGCATCACGTGAATCAGTATCACATAAACACCTTTCAACCAGTTCTAATCAGTTAACCATCACTAGAGGTTCATTATTATCCTAGCAGGAACATTTATCAACAACCCAAGAGTATTCATGGACCAAAATCTTTCATGCGTTCAAATCAACAAAGTCACGAAACACTCATCAAGCATATTCGAGTTCACATTACACAACCAACAGATCATCGCATACAATCAAGTATATCATACTAACCAAAGAATTTAGCGTAACACACAAAGAGACAGACCTTGTGAAGGAAGAAAAGCCTCGGGAGGAGGATCCTGTCGTCGATCCAAGAGGGAATAGGAGAGCACTAGGGTTTTCGAATTAAACTTTCACGCTGGAAATCAAAACATATAATATCTCAACACTGGGCCAAGGCCCATCTCTGTTTTCGCTAGCCCACCTCCTGACGAAAACACTTTGGTGTTTTCATCCCGGAGCGATTTCGTGAGAAGGGTTTCGAGTGGAGTGTTCGGCATAGAATACATGTTTTTTTTAATTATACGCATCACATCATTAACACAAAATATATAAATCACATACACACTTATATAATGCACACCAAACATAACATAACAATCACAATACGATTTAGCATCATACAAACGTGTACAGTTGAGAACAAACAAGTCGTGTGAACAAACAATCTAAACAAATAACGTGCAATAATGCGAAGATGGACTCTCAGAAGCTCGAGTTGTCACATTATCCCCAACTTGAAAGAAATTTCATCCCGAAATTTAGCATGCGGTTACTGAGGAAGCTAGGTAAGTTGCATCGTTTACTGGTTTTCCTGGGGTGTCACATCATCCCCCCGTTGATTTGGAATTTCGTCCCGAAATTCTGTAGTAGCTTCAGCCTCAGTAGTAGTTGCACGGTTTCCGAATAACTGGGGATACTTGAGTTTCATTTGGTCTTCTCGTTCCCAGGTAAACTCTGGGCCACGACGGGAGTTCCAACAAACTCGAACAAGAGGTATTCTAGTGTTCTTGAGGACCTTAACATCCCGGTCCGTGATTTCAACTGGTTCCTCGACGAACTGCAACCGCTCGTCGATAGTGAGTTCCTTAAAAGGAACTATGAGGGTCTCATCTGACAGGCACTTCTTCAGATTCGACACATGGAAAACATTGTGAACTGCACCGAGTTCAGCTGGTAAGTTTAGTCGGTAGGCTACTTTGCCTATTCTTTCAGTGATTTCGAACGGTCCAACATACCGTGGATTAAGCTTGCCTCGTTTACCAAAACGAACCACACCCTTCCAGGGTGAGACTTTAAGTAGCACTCGATCCCCAATTTGGAACTCGAGCGGTTTTCTGCGTTTATCAGCGTAGCTTTTCTGGCGATCACGAGCTGCCGCCATGCGTTGTCGTATATGTGCTATTCGTTCAGTAGCATCAACTACCATTTCCGGACCTGTGATCTGACTATCCCCCACCTCTGCCCAACAGAGAGGTGACCGGCATTTACGTCCGTACAATGCCTCGAATGAAGCGGCTTGTATGCTGGTGTGGTAACTGTTATTGTACGAAAACTCCACTAAAGGAAGATGTTTTTCCCAGCTGTTGCCGAAATCGATAACACACGCCCGAAGCATGTCTTCCAAAGTCTGGATAGTGCGCTCAGACTGCCCATCCGTCTGAGGATGATAAGTTGTGCTCATGTCTAGCCGTGAGCCAAAAGATTTGTGCATTGCTTGCCACAGTTCTGAAGTGAATCGTGCATCACGATCCAAAATAATAGAGGTTGGCACTCCGTGCCTCGAAACCACTTCTTTCAAGTAGATGTCTGCTAAGGTAGAGAACTTGTCTGTTTCCTTGATAGCTAAGAAGTGAGCAGGCTTTGTGAGTCGATCCACGATCACCCAAATAGTATCGTTACCACGCTGAGATCTAGGTAGGCCAGTAACAAAATCCATGGAAATTTCCTCCCATTTCCATTGTGGTATCTTTGATTGCTGAAGTAGGCCTGATGGTTTCTAATATTCTACTTTGACTCTCGCACAAGTCAAACACTTGCCGACGTAAGTTGCGATGAGGGCTTTCGTGCTTGGCCACCAATACGTTGTTCTGAGATCGTGGTACATTTTATCTGAACCTGTATGTACCGAGTAGCGAGACTTGTGTGCTTCATCCATCACAAGTTCTCGTAAACCGCCGTATAGTGGGACCCAAATACGCCCCGTTACATAGTAAGCGTCGTCTTCCTTTTGTTCTAATCGCTGCCTTGAACCGCGTAAGGCTTCGGCCTTGATGTTTTATGGTTTCAGTGCTTCTACCTGAGCATCTCGTATCTGTGCAGGAAGACTAGACTGAATAGTAAGTTGCAATGCTCGCACGCGTTTAGGTGTCGTATCCTTTCGACTAAGAGCATCAGCCACAACGTTGGCTTTGCCTGGATGGTACTTGATGGCGCATTCGTAATCGTTAAGCAGCTCGACCCATCGTCGTTGACGCATGTTCAATTCCTTCTGCTTGAAGATATGCTCGAGACTCCTGTGATCGGTGTAAATAGTGCACTTGGTACCGTACAGGTAGTGTCGCCATATCTTAAGCACGAAAACAACAGCTCCCAGCTCTAAATCGTGCGTCGTGTAGTTCCGTTCATGAGCTTTGAGTTGCCGAAGCGTAGGCAATAACTTTATCACGCTGCATCAATACACAACCAAGCCCCTGTATCGATGCGTCACAATAGACCACAAAATCATCCGTGCCCTCTGGCAATGAGAGAATAGGTGCGCTGCATAGTCTATCCCTCAGGTACTGAAAAGCCGTGTTTTGTGTATTACCCCAACGATAGGTAACACCTTTCAGTGTCAGCATTGTAAGCGGCTGTGCGATCTTTGAGAAGTATTTGATAAACCGCCTGTAGTAACCCGCCAAACCCAAGAATTGGCATATTTCCGTTGGTGTACGCGGTGCAGGCCAGTTCCTGATCGAATCCACCTTGGACGGATCGACATGAATCCCATCCTTGTTCACCACATGGCCTAAGAAGTGGACCTCACGAAGCCAGAAGTCGCATTTTGAAAACTTGGCGTACGGTTGTTCCTTTCGAAGAAGATTCCAAGATAAGACGTAAGTGCTTCTTGTGTTCCTCCTGACTCTTGGAGTAGATCTGAATGTCGTCGATGAAAATGTTAGTGCACGAATGTCTATCGCCTTCGTCAATCCGAGCCGTAGCGAGATAACGAAGAAATCAAGTCTTTATAAATGTCATATCTAGTTAAAAGGCAAGGTGGCAAACTTGTAATTAATGAGAAATCTCATTAAAATGCCTTGACCTATAAATAGGAGTTTATGTCATGAGTTAGTAAGACTTTTGGAAGACTTTTCTCCATTTTAGAGATCTTGGTGATTCAAGTTTAGAGAGAGAAAGTCTAGAGAGAGAAAGTCGTTGTAAACGTGATTTTTGTATCGTACAAGTCGTATCTTTCAATAAAATCACGTTAGTAGTACGTTATTGTGTGTTCGGTCACGCACGTTCACGGATTCCGCACGTGAAACGTTCGTTACGCAATCGAACGGCGTCAAAACCGGTCCTACAATTGGTATCAGAGCCAGTTGTGAGTGATTACACTTGAATCAGTTGGTTTTTCAGCTCAGAAAAGGATTACAGAACATTTGGCCGGTTAAATTGGACTGAATTTTTGACAGAGTGTGTGAAACTATCTACTAATCAATCCTTGTGAATATCAGATCTTGATTCAACCTAAAAGTTAGAAAAATTGACTGAAAACTACCTTCCGTTTGAACGAAGATATGGTGTCCCTTTGAAATGTGTATCCCATCGTTTGAAAAATCAGGTTCCGTCGTTTGAAAGTTGATCCCATCGTTTGAAAGTTGATTCCCTCGTTTGAAATTGAATCCCATCGTTTGTAATGGATCCTATCGTTTGAAACCCACCGTTTGAACCTGATCCCATCGTTTGAAACTGATCCCACCGTTTGAACTTGATCCCATCGTTTGAAAAGTGACTGTCTGTTTGAAACTGTTGTGTAAACTACAATCTGTCGTTTGAGACTGTTTCACCGTTTGAACATTAGCAGTCCGTTTGAATCAACAGTCCGTTTGAAAATATACAATTCGTTTGAAAGAGTGTTTTCGTTTGAAATGGATAATCAGGATTTTTACAACATGTTTTCGGGAGTTGGTGCTACTCAAAGTCCGGCGAGCATCATGCAAAACATCAACTTAGAAAACGAATTGGGAACTATGCAGAAGCCGCCAAAGTTGATGAGTTTAGACGAGTATTCGGGATGGTCCAGGAGATTCAAGAACTGGGTGCAGGCTAATCATTTAGAATGCTGGATGAAAATTGAACGCAAATATGTTCCTCCGATGGATGGGTTGAATATGTTGAAAACTATCACAAGTCTTACAGAAGCGGAGCAAATAGAGTTTAAAGCAGAGAAGAAGATGGTTAGTATTCTGCAGCAAGCGATCAAGGAAGACATTCTAGTTCTGCTACAACACGATGAGAGTGCACAATCGATATGGCAAGCTTTGGAACAAAAGTTTAAAGACAGTGCGTCGATGATAAAGAGTAAGAAAGCGCTGATAAAGAAAGAATTTGACATCTTCGCTGGAATTAAAGGCGAATCAACAAAGAAGCTGATTGAAAGATACTGTCATCTAGTCGTTGAAATGAGAAGGTTGAATATTGAGAAAATGAATGAGGAGTGGATAGACAAGTTATGTGATGCACTTCCCTATGAAGAATGGGGAACATATCTGATGATGTTGAAAAATAGTTCAGATTTTGTGAATTACAGTTTGAGTGTGTTTATTGAGAAAATAGAAGCTCATGAGCTGGAGCTGGTAAAGATAAAGAAGATGAATTCAGCAAATATGCCGCAAGATGTGTCATTGTATTATAAAAACAGTCCGACAGCAACAAATGTTCAGAGTCCGAAGATTCAGACCGGTTTTAGTGCAGACAACACTTCCAGTGCTACATCAAATGCTTATCAGTCAAGCTAGTCTACTCCATTTGCCAACTTTGAGCCAAATGTTAAAGTTTCAGAACAGAATTCGCCTCAAAGTTCTACAGGTTCAAACCAGCAGGCATTTGTATCTGGGGTGCAGTGTAACATTGCTGTCAACATCAAGAATGGAAATGAGATTACCAAGAATGCAGCCAAGCAACACATCTCATTACTAGCATCAGTTCTGGAAGCTTATGAAGGTTTGGTAGCTGGAAGGATCGGTAATCCCGATATGACTAAAGAGGATTACGATCAGATCGATCCGGAAGAACTTGAACTGATAGATATAAAGTGGTGCATGGCGAGTCTGGTACGAAGAGCTCAATGCTTTATGGAAATCACTGGTAGAAGCAGTTTGTCAGGCCCTGATCAAAAATTAGGGTTCGATAAGTCAAAGGTTACCTGTTTTAAGTGCAAAGAACGAGGTCACTTCAAGCGCGAATGTCCCAATCGTGAAGTGCAGAATCATCAGAATCCGTTTACAAACGATTATTACAGACAAGCTATATATCATCGACCAAATCAACAACCTGCTGTTCAGAGGCCTCAGATTGAGAACAAACCAGAGAAGGCACTTATCGTAAACCAAGATGATGAAAAAGTTGCGTCTGGGTTTAGTTGGGACAAGTATATTCCAGGAAAGGATGATCAAGCAATGATGGCTGAGGTAGTTGAGATTACCGAGACAGTTGTAGAGTCGAAGGTTATCGATGAGGTAGTTACTGAGAATGTCGGTGAAGTAGTTTCTGAGAGTGTTGTTGAGTCTAGTTCTGAAGTGTTTGAGGAAGTAGTTACTGAGATGGTAGATGAAGTTTCTGAAGTGGTGGTTGAAGAAGTTGTTGAGGTTGTTGATCAAGTGATTCCAGAGGTTGTTGAAAAGGTTTCTACAGATAGTTCTGCAAAAGCTGAGGAATCAGTGACTGAAGTTCTCAACTTTCAATCACAGCAGGAGGAATTTGTTTATACAATGAAATCTATTCTGCCTCCTAACGTTTTTGATTCTTTTGCAGATTATTTTGAAGAGCCAAGAACTGGAATGTGTCCGAGATTTGAATCAGAGAAAGAAGAAGTCGAGGAGATGATCGATGTTTCAAAGGAAATGACTGGAGAAGCTCTAAAGGAAATTGCAGACAAAGCGTTGATGAGCAAGTTGAAAGAGGTAGACACAGATTTTAAGGAGTCAGTTGATAAGATGTCAGTTCTAGGAGAGGAAATTGGAGTCCTAGAGGTCAATGTTGTCAAATCGTCTGAGTCAGAGTCAAAACAAGTAGGTAAATTTGTGTGTGAGGATAAGATTGTTGTTGAAAATGTTTCAATTCCCGAAACACCATGTCAAAGTTGTTCACAACCTTGCATGGAGTGTCTTGAAAAAGACACTAAGTATCAGGAATTGAAACAACATACTGATTTGGTGAAGTTTGATCTAGAACAGGTAAAAGAGGCATATGACACGTTATCTAGGTCAATCAAAATGATTCAAAAAGAGAGTATTGAAAATGATAAAGCAACAAAGTTGCCTCAATCCACATTGTTTAATAAACAAAGAGAAGTAAATTTTCATCTTGACACGATCGCATCTTTAAGAAAAGAACTTGAGTTGGTTAAAATTGACAATGACAGAATTGATCAAAAGCTGATGAGCTATGTGGCTTCATCGTATGTGTTAGAACAAATTGTACCTCAACAGCTACATACTTCACCTGTCTTTAACAGTGTTCCACCCCCAATGTGGAATCATTACACTCAGAAATATCCAGATGGGGTGGAAGCTGCGCTAAACCTTAAGTTGAAAACTATTGAAAGCGATTTACTTGATAACATTGATATCACTTTCACTGCATCTGACACTGATAACGAATCTCAGGTTATCAAAAACGTTATTGATCAGGTGTTGGATGATGAAAGTGAAAAATCTGAGAAAGCTAACTCGGTGGAGTCTGTCAGTGATTCTGAGGAGGATGGGAATTTCTTAGATCGTTATTTGTCGAAAATGGATAAAAGTGCGAATGATGATCCGATCATGGTGGTTTACACTATGGTTGGAACTGACAAACTTTATTCTGACATTGAGTTTCCGCTTCAGAACGTCAAATTCGAGAATGTTGAGAAAGTTTTTAAGTTGGTTGAACTGAGTGTTAACGAAATCAAGAAAAATGATTTCTTTTCGAAACTGAAAAGATCAGTTGGTTCTTCACGTCCCACTAGTTCGGAAAAGATAGATGGGGTGGGTAAAAGCCAAAACAAGAAAAATCAGTTAAAGAAAAAAGGTATTGGTTTTGAGAAGAAAATGGCTAAGCAGGTAGTCAAGTCGAAAGATAGGATTGATGATGTGTTTGTCGCTGGTCCTAGCACTGAAAATGAAAAAGAATATATCTTTAGTCAAAAAGCTGTTGACGATTTCAATGCAGCACAGAAGCTGAAAGTGGAAACTGTTACTATCACTTTTGTAGAGTATGATAAACGTGTGTGCTTTCGCTGCAATGAAATCGGACATATGGCTAAACAATGTCAGAAAGTTTTTAAGAAACTGGTTGTTGAAAAAGCTGTTCAAAAACAAATGGTTGAGAAACCAAAGGTTGAAAAACCTAAGGTTCAAAACAAGAGTATTTCAAAACAAATGGTTCAAAAATCTCGACCAAAATCACCGGTTGTTGCAAAGGGTAAACAAGAAATGGTTTCTCCAATCCGTATTCTTAAAAGAGGTGAAACTTTGAAGTCGGAGGATAAGCCTAAGTCGATTTTTGAAATTGGCGAATCTTCTAAGTCTCACAAGACTTCAAAGTTTTACCCCAAAGCAAAAGTTTTTGAAAATCAATCGTGGATCGTGAAATCGAAACCGCCAGTTGAAATCAAGAAAATGGAAAGTGTTTTAAAAAATGAGTCAAATCTTGTTAAAGATGATGTTGTTGAGTTTGAGTCTGAGCTTGATAAGTTTTTGTCAGAATTCCCCACATTGAACAACAAAGTAAAACAAGATGTGAAAGAAAAAGAGGCTTCAAATGTTACATTTAACTTTCCTAAAACAAATGAGAAGTGCAATGTAGTGTTTGGGTCTGTGTCAGAAGTGAAGAAATCGTGGGCATCATTGTTTGAGTAATGTGTTTTTGTGTTGGTTGCAGGGGCTGCCCAAGTCTGTGCTTTCGAGGTGGATAATGGACAGTGGAGCATCACGCCACATGACTGGGTCATTAGCTCTCTTGTATGATGTCAAAGCTATAAATGGAAGCTACGTAGGATTTGCTGGAAACCAAGGTGGCAGAATTGTTGGCCAGGGAAAGCTTACCAACGGCGTAATATCTTTTGACCAAGTGAACTACATTGTAGAGTTGACAAACAACTTGTTGAGTATATCACAAATCTGTGATAAGGATTTTAGCGTTCATTTTACAAAATCAGAATGTTTGGTTTTAAAGCCAGGGTTTAAAATCCCTGATGAGTTGGTGCTTTTGCGCGCTCCGAGGGTTAACGATCTTTACATTCTAGATATGAGCGCTGCAACGCCAACAACTCCTCAAAAACAATGTTTTGTTACAAAATCAAAAGCTACTGAAAAAGAAACTGTGATGTGGCACCGGAAAATGTGTCATATTCATGTACGAAAGATGAATTTTCTGGTGCACAATGATTTAGTTGAGGGTGTAAATGTTAAGAATTTTCACTTGTCTGATGATTGCATTGCTTGTAAAAAAGGTAAACAGGTTCGAAAGTCACATCCGGAGAAGATGCTCAACGCTATCGGGTTACCTCTCGAGAGATTGCACATGGATCTCTTCGGGCCTGTTAATGTCAAAAGCATCAGCGGGGATTCTTATTGTTTGGTGGTGACAGATGATTATTCGAGGTTTTCGTGGGTCGCATGTTTGGAAAGAAAGGATGAAACTTTCGAGACGTTGATGATTTTGTTTAAGAAGATGGAAACGGTGTACAAGCTGCCGATCAGAAGAATTCAGAGCGATAACGGAACGGAGTTCAAGAATAACAAAATCTACGAGTTCTGCAACGAGAAGGGGATACTACATGAATTCAGTGCGCCGTATACACCGCAACAAAACGGTGTGGCTGAACGAAAGAATAGGACCCTGATCGAGACTGCACGTACAATGTTGGCAGATTCCAAGCTTCCGATTTACTTATGGAGTGAAGCAGTGTCAGCAGCATGCTATACCTTGAACCGAGTTCTCACCGTGAAGAAATACAAAAAGACGTGTTTTGAGCTGCTACATTGATACAAGCCAAATCTTGAGTTCCTAGTGTTAGGCCCTAAAGTGTGAGACTGACGCATCAAATTAATCCAACGGGCTATGGTTACGAACTGGGCTTTACCGGGTTAGTTTGTATTAGGTTTTGGACCTTTATAGGTCACTTGGGCCAAGCTTTAGGCCATGTGGGCCAAGCAGGCCCAAGGGGAGCCCATGTAGGGAAGTGGGCTTGCCTAGGTATATAAACAAGTTTACAACTTGTTTTAGGGTTGGAACCTCCTAGTTACAGAATTTCTAGAGAAACAGAGTGGGAGGCGATTGGTTGTGGTGTACTCATACCAGACGTTTTTGCTCGTTGAAGTAATCGAAACGTGTGTGAGTTAAAAGTTATTTCGGTGTTCTTGTTCGTTTTCGTTTTGATTCTTGAATCACCTATTGATTGGATTCCGCACAATCAATAGGTTGTTTGATATCATTGAAAGATCCGTTTTACGGGACTTACAAGTGGTATCAGAGCCTTTAGAACCTATTTCTAGGCTCGGTTTGATATCAAATATTCAAGATTTGGAATTTTCGTTCTTCGTGTTCTTGAATTGTTCATCGAGATTTTACTGAAAAATTGCCATATTTTGGTGTTTTGATTTTTCTTTTAAGTGTTAAAGGTTTAAATTTTTATTAAACTGATTTGGAAACTTTTTCTAATTTTGATAAGATTTTAAATCTTTAAAAATTTTCAAACTCTTTTTGTATTTTTCTTTTCTGAGTTTTCTCCCCCTAAACTCTATATATGTCTCTCTTTCTCTAGAGAGAGAGAGGCAATTGGTGGTGAACTTGTACCAGACGATTTTGCTTGTTCAAGTAATAGAATCGTGTGCAAGTTTAAAGGTGATTGAAAGCTCCAATAAGGGAGAAAAGACGAAGAATGGTGCTCAGAGCAACAAGACTTCTGCAAACAACAAATACAAGCACCCAAATTCGTCTTCGTCTAAGAGAAATATGCAGGCGCATCAAGCACAAAAAGGACCGGTTTGTCCTTCAGGACCTGCAAGAGCAAATCCAGCTGATCAGAATGCCTTCTACGTAAAGAGAAAAACATGCTTCAATTGCGGCATTGCTGGTCACATTGCTCGAAATTGCACACATCGTCCCTATGTGCCCTATTATATGCAAAATCAGAGGGTTACACCGAAGGGTAACTACCATTCTAAGCCAATGAAGGTAACTTCACCGAAGGCAATGAAGAATGTGAATCCCAAGGTTAAACCTTCTGATGGGGATTGGAACGCTGCTAAAAACAAACGCAAAGCTGTTCAGGAACAAAAATCTGTTTTCAAAACTCACAAACCTGAACAAGTTAAAGTTGCTCAACCGAAGGCAACCAACACGTTTGTTAGACCGAAACAGATTTGGAAACCCAAAACTAAAGCAGCAACGTCTCCAATCCTTGAGACGAAAGGGGACTTGTGTCTAAAAGAAGTTTCTTACTTTGATGCTTCAGGTAAACCCAGGACCACGATGGCCTGGGTACCCATGTCTTACTAACCTCCTTACATTTCAGGAACAACCAAGGAGGAGCTGTTGACAATCTCTGGAATGTTGATAGCGGTTGTTCCAGAGATAAAAACGGGTAACATTTCACTGTTGCAAAAAGTTCAATTTTTTTTACAGATGATATGTTTCCTTTGGAGGAGATTAAAGAAGTAAGAAATGATCAGCAAAAGGTACCGTTTAAATTCAGTACTTTGATTTGAACATGATTAGTCTTCAATCTGATGATAGAACGGTTAAACAAAAATATTTTTTTTTTCTCTCTTTTTCTTAGTTTATAACTTTGTATATAAAGTGTTCTTTCTCTAGTAAATGGTAAATTTGCGCAAAAATCCAAGATTTATGCACAAATTTAGGGGGGGAGAGAGACATATATAGAGTTTAGGGGGAGAAAACTCAGAAAAGAAAAATACAAAAAGAGTTTGCTGTATATATGTATTGCTTTAGGGGGAGAAAATGAGAAAAATAAAAAAACATTAGAAAAATGAAAAAGCCAAAAAGAAAAATTGCATGATATGGGAAGTGAAATAAATGTTCGTGTTAAAGGGTTTGACTAACACATGTAAGGTGCCATAGGTGAAAAGACTAGGATCTACTGCGATATGTCGATAGGCTTGACGCTCAACATGATAAAAGATACTAAGTGATATAAACATAACGAACTATGTACCATGTGGGTAACATACCAACGGCGTATGATTTTATGGTCTTAAATCTTGCGTTGATAGATAGCCAACATCTGAGGTTTCGGGTCTTTATATTGTTGAATCATCCGGGGATATCTTGGTTGTTCTTCTGCTTAGAACTAAAAATGTACATGACCCCAGGAAAGAAAGTCACTTGGAATTAGCTCATTTCTATTTGAATGTCTGTATGTTGTCCCGATACACACAATTTTGATCTGATTCTGAAATCTTCTCTGAAAAAAGTCGTGTACCTCCTCTGCTGCATCCAGATATATGCTGACCTGGAGGTGCTAGGCAACGACAGCTTCTGCTGCATCCAGATACATGCTGACCTAGCTGTACGTTGTCGCGCTATAGATCTAAACACCCGAAAGAGGCCCTCTAGTGCCCAAAAGAAACCCCAATAAACCTATATCAAATTGAGAAAAACTCATTTGATCTGTACATTATACCATCTCTGCAAAAGATCTATTCTGTTCTCTTCTCAACCTACTCCCAGTTAAGATTTCAGAAATCTAGATTGGACTTGTGAAATATGTGGTAGGGAAGATACTTGCATGATAGAGTGTGCTGTTTATATTTCCGGGATCTGATTAGTATTTATTTGGGTGTTCATTGTTAAGAAATCAAAACATGATAAGACAGATTATATGCAGACCTAGACTCAGTCAGGATATCTTAAAGGATGACATCAGTATACTCACCTGCTACGATGAATCGTTGTGCTTACCTTGATCGCGGGGGTATGCCTTGGAATGGGACACCCAGGTATATAGTATAATATTACCTAAAGCATATCACGAAGTTGAAAAATTGAAAGTTGAGCGTTAAAGTTTAAGTGGACAAACATATTGGCAATCGCATAGACCAGTTTGATTAGGCTCGTACTGAAAAGTGTTCCTTAGTCTGCCTGAGAACGAATTTTGATCCCATTGCAATTGTAATTGTATATTATGGTAGTTGTTTATATTTTGAATTTTTATTTGTTTTAGTTCTTAAGTTAAAAAAAAAATAAAAAATTAAAAAAAAAATGAAAAATTAAAAAAAAAATCCAAAAATAGAGTGCTTATTTGTTTTTCTTAAAATTAAAAAAAATATAACCGTTCTTGAAGATTTGACTGATCATCAAAAGTTGAAAGAATTTAAATTGTGAAATTTCATGTACCTAGTGTTCATGTGGTACTCTCCCTGTTGCATAAGAAATGTTTGCTTATGAGTTTGTGAGCATGTGCAGAACTTGATTTCATTCAAGAACAGGGATTGATGAAGACTGAGATGCTGTTAGCTGCTGAAGAAGCCAAAAGCATCACAACAACAAGATGTACCTGAGTCAGAAGAACCGGATACGAACGCCGTCTGACAGTGAAAGTACATTCGAAGAAGTACCGTGAACCTGCTTGAAAGACAAAGACTGAAGAAGAAAAGAGCTGTTGAGAATCCTCCTCTCACATTCTTTTTGACAAAGATTTTCAAGCAAAGCTGATCGAGATTCTGATATGAAGCTAACCACAGAATCTGAAGAAAAAGACCCAGTGCTGAGAGTTCAGAAGTCAAGAACTTCCACAACATCTGCAGCATAGTGTCAACCATAGATTTCGTTGAAGACATTGCTGAATTCAAGTTATGAAGACAATTTGATGGCATCAGTCTAGGGGGAGATTGTTAGGCCCTAAAGTGTGAGACTGACGCATCAAATTAATCCAACGGGCTATGGTTACGAACTGGGCTTTACCGGGTTAGTTTGTATTAGGTTTTGGACCTTTATAGGTCACTTGGGCCAAGCTTTAGGCCATGTGGGCCAAGCAGGCCCAAGGGGAGCCCATGTAGGGAAGTGGGCTTGCCTAGGTATATAAACAAGTTTACAACTTGTTTTAGGGTTGGAACCTCCTAGTTACAGAATTTCTAGAGAAACAGAGTGGGAGGCGATTAGTTGTGGTGTACTCATACCAGACGTTTTTGCTCGTTGAAGTAATCGAAACGTGTGTGAGTTAAAAGTTATTTCGGTGTTCTTGTTCGTTTTCGTTTTGATTCTTGAATCACCTATTGATTGGATTCCGCACAATCAATAGGTTGTTTGATATCATTGAAAGATCCGTTTTACGGGACTTACACCTAGAACCTTTTGGCTCTCCGTGTACTTTTATAGATGTTGAAGGTAAATTTGACGCAAAAGCTACTGAAGGGTTCTTTGTAGGTTACGCCAGCCCGCTAAAAAGGGTGTTTGTACCATGTCTGGGGAAGGTGATTCAGGTCCATCATGTGGATTGTCAGAAGCACACGCCATCACAACAACTTCCTGGACAAAGATTCATGTTCGACTACGACAAACTCTGGGAATCGTTTCATTTGCCGTCCGAGCCGAGTGATGAGGAACTTGCTCTTATGTACCTGTATCAGCAAAGTCAGTCACAAGAGCCAGTATCTAGACCGCTAGATGTTCCTACACCCACCGTGGGTACTCACGATGATGAAGCAGGACCAAGTGGAACTATTCATGAACCGCCAGAGGAGGAACAAGCTCCATCAATTGACGTTTCTGATGACTCAGAGGAGGAACCCGCTCCTACCTTTGACAAGGAACCAAATGAGACATCAGAGGAGGCTGTTGATCAAATCGTTGATCTTGACATTTCTAATCTGGAATCGGAAGTTGTGGTGCCTGATACTGTGATGCCACGGACACTGTCTTACCACCCTTCAGAACAAATTATCGGCGATCTACAGAGTGGTGTCAAGACGAGACATCAGATAGACCGTGCTTTTACATGTTTTTATTCAGATATTGCTGATATGCAGAAAGAAGTCTCACTCAAACGTTTTATTTCGCAGATAAAGCCCAGGACCTACAAAGAAGCATTGACCGAAGACAGCTGGGTGAATGCTATGCAGGAGGAACTGCAACACTTTGAGAAATTGGGCGTCTGGAGACTTGTTGATCTGCTAAAGAATCAGAAGTTGATAAAGACGAAATGGGTGTTTAAATGTAAACGTGACGATAGAGGAGTCGTGGTCAGGAACAAAGCACGTCTAGTGGTCCAAGGCTTCAGCCAGCAGGAGGGAATAGACTATGATGAGGTTTACGCGCCGGTTGCAAGGCTTGAAGCAATTCGCATCTTTCTAGCCTTTGCATATTGGAAAGATTTCAAGGTCTATCAACTCGACGTTAAATCAGCATTCCTGTATGGCAAGATTCGAGAAGAAGTTTACGTGGGGCAACCACCGGGGTTTGCAGATCCACTGAACAGAGACAAGGTGTACCTACTGGATAAAGCATTATACGGTTTACACCAGGCCTCGAGAGCCTGGTACGAGACTCTCTCGACCTACTTGCTGGACAACGGGTTCACAAGAGGGACAGTAGACAGCACCTTGTTCACAAAAGAAAAAGCAGGCCACTTGCTGATTGTGCAGATCTACGTAGATGACATCATTTTCGGTTCCACCAACGACGATTTGTGTTAAGAGTTTGAGAGAGTAATGAAGAAGAAGTTCGAAATGAGTTCGATGGGGGAGATGAAGTTCTTCCTCGGGCTGCAGGTAGAACAAATGCTCGACGGAATCTTCATTCACCAGTCAAAGTATGTAAAGGACGTGCTCGACAAGTTCGATATGACAGATTGCAGTCCTGCATCTACCCCCCTCGCACAGAATCATCGTATTTGTCCTGGCGAACAAGGCGTGAAGATGGATGAAACTTTATACCAATCAATCATTGGCTCGTTGATGTATCTTACAGCCTCTCGTCCCGACATCATGTATCCGACATGTCTATGTGCACGATATCAGTCGAACCTAAAGCAGTCGCACCTGACGATAGTCAAACGCATCTTACGGTATTTGAAGGGTTGCCCAAGCATCGGCTTGTGGTACCCTCGCTCGGGTGACTTTACCTTATCCGGTTTCGCTGATTCAGATTTTGGTAGCTGTAAGCAGAACGCAAAGTCCACCACTGCTGGGTGCCAGTTCTTCGGAACTCGGCTCGTTACCTGGCAGTGCAAGAAGCAAACTGCAGTTGCGCTCTCCACGTGTGAGGCTGAGTACGTCTCAGCCTCTAGCTGTTGTTCGCAGATCCTCTGGATCCAACAGCAGATGCGCGACTTTGGTCTGCAATTCTTGGATACTCCGATATTTGTGGACAGTGAAGCGGCCATAAATGTTACTAAAAATCCGGTTCACCATTCGAAAACAAAACACATTGAAATCCGTCATCATTTTATAAGAGATTGTCACGAAAAGAAGTTAATACGTATTGAACATGTGGGCACCGATGATCAGAAAGCTGATTTTTACACAAAACCGTTTGATAAAAAGAGATTTTATTATCTTTTAAGGTTAAATGGGATGAAAAATCTGCAATCTGGGAGGGAAATCGAGTGTGAAGCCGAATTGGGCGGCGATCTGACATGAACCGTATCGTGTTGTCAATTTTTCTTTTGTACAGATGTATTTTTTCCTGCTTTTCGTTAAAAACAAAAACACAAAAATATGTTTTAGTTTTAGGGGGAGATATTCGCAGAAAAATACAAAAACATGATAAAACCATAAAAAATCCAAAAACATTAAAAAATGCAAAAAAGAGCCGTGTAGTATAGGGGAAATGATAGTACATCAGCTAGACGGGCACAGTACGCTAAAGAATTGTAATGTAAAAATCCAATTAAGCAGTCTCGCTAAAGATGTGCCGGTAGGTTCTTACAGAATTAGTAGATCAGTTTGGGATATAAACTAAATTTAACTTGCGTTTTTGTGGGGAACACCTCCAGGATATATAGGTAACCCCTGAAATCCTGTTTGAAAGGTCCCGTATTCTGAGATACTAGGTCTTTATGCTCGGTGATATCTGGGGTATTATCCCGGGACTTCTGCTGTATGGAAATACTGACCTAGTCACCGGATAATACTTTCCGCAAAAAGCTTTGAAACATAAGCTTCACCCTCAGCAGACTGATGAAACAATAAAATTGATAGTCACTGCTGTTGAAATGCAAAAGATCCTCTAAAGGGGACCCACCTTAAAGTCGAACCGTCATCTCTCTGCTGAACGGAAGTTCTGACCTGAGCTCTCACGGTTTCACATCTACCCCCAACAGATATCAGCTGTGGTATATTCACCTGTAAGACTGAATACTGGGATCCGGATACGGGAGTATATACTGAGGTGGGAACACATGTTAACGTTTAATTCTTTAAAACACTAATCACGTATCCCGAACAGATTGAAAGTTTTGCGAGAATTTAAATGGATCAATATATCAGCAATCTACGCGAACTGTTTAATGCTTAAAATGTAATATCAGCTTAACGGTACTTGTGTTCTGTCGGCAGCTGATATGATCCCCTAACACGCTCAAAAAATATTGTGTGTATATATTTCAGTGTGTACAGATTAAAACCCAAAAAGATTTTCTTTTCTCATTTTATTTTCGACAAATGATACTGGGAATTGGAAGATCAAAGCCTATGTGGAGATCATGTCAGTGTCTGATGAGGGTTGGGAAAGCTGTGATTGCAAACTAAGATTGGTATAGTATTTGACAGATAAAACTTGAAATGTTCAAAGTTCATTAAGTTGAACTGTTTTTGAAACAAAACATCAGGGTACTACATAAATCTGATCATCCAGGGCCTTTAATTTGGACTTGGTAGATCAAACAGTTGACCAAGGTCATTAACTTAGACTTGGTCAGCTGGGTAGAACAGTGTTCAATCAGAAAATTGCTTAAAATGAAAAGTTTTGAAAATTCAAGTGTTTGATCGTTTGAAAACTCAACCTACCGTTTGAAAATGGTTAACCGTTTGAAAGCTGTTTACATCGTTTGAAAATCGCTGACCGTTTGAATGTTTCAAACGGAAGGGTCTTAGGTATAAATACCTCAGACGTCCGTTTGAAACATTATTACATCACTTATTTCATTTCAAACGGCAAGGCGATTTCAAACGAAAGTGCGTTCAACTGTGTTTTCTTTGAGTTTTCAACTGGATCTTGTGAGTTTCATTGGAGTTTTCAGTCATAATCATGGTGAAGGTAAGATTCTGAACCATTGTCATCCTATTTTTGCAATATTTTCTTGTCGGCAATACTCTGTTTCGAATATGTGTAGATCTAGGGTTTCTTGCAGGGTAAAGATTGCATATGATCTATAGGGTAGTGTCGTTTTGGATGAAATTTCATTGTATGATAGTTTAAGTGTTCAAATTTGTAGTGTTTCTGCATGTTTACAAGTCTGCAGATTGTTTATGAGTCAAATTAGGATGTTTTAGATGTTGTTGAGGAATGAAATTCATATCTCGTGTGCTCGGTTTCTTTCATAGATCAAACCCTTAGTTGTAATTTGTCTGATTTGATCTGTAGATATAGGTTAGGGTTTGGATCTAATTTCAAACGAACAGGACCTAACTGTTTGAAAAGTGTTCGTTTGAAGGGTCCCGTTTGAAAAGTTTTCGTTTGAGGAATTCAATTTGAGTTTCATCGTTTGAACTTAGACAGTTTGAGCTTCCTCGTTTGAACTCAGATCGTTTGAGTTTCATCGTTTGAACTTAGTCAGTTTGAGTTTCCTCGTTTGAACTCAGACAGTTTGAGTTTCATCGTTTGAACTCAGGCCGTTTGAATGTCAACCGTTTGAATGTTGCCTGTTTGAATGCCATCCGTTTGAAGATTGATATTTTTGTATCTAATTGTGTTGAATGTTTGTGTTTTGCAGCCAACTTCGACATTATTCAATCCTATTCACAATGTTTGCTGTAATCTGGATGAGAAACAAAATCCGAAGTTATCAGAATTCAAAGACATTTTGGAATTCATGGGGAGAATACCTATTCTGAAGGCCTTGACAGAAAGACGTCTAGTATTCAGATCACATATCAAACGCTTTTGGAAGAATGCTTCATATGATGATCAAAACAAGACAATTAACTCAGTTGTGAAGATAGACGGTGAAAAGAAACCCATTATCATTACTGAAGCAGTTATCAGAGAAGTAATCGGGTTTCCGGATGAAGAGAATTCACCAACAAAGTTCCCAGAAAAGATGGTCAAAGGGTGCTTACTAAGAATGGGATATGTAGGTGAACTGAACAGTGCCAGTTATTTGAAATCAAAGTTCACCAAGCCTTATAAGTTTTTGATTCATGCAGTATTGATTTCAATGAGTCATCAGAAAGGCGGTTATGATACCATGCGTGACTATCTGATGAACATGGTTGTAGCTCTTGTGTTGAATAAAAGATATAACTTTTCTCATATTGTTTTCCATTACATGGTTGAGGAAATAGTGTCGGACAGAAAGACTTGGTTATATCCAAGATTTGTGCAAATGATATTGGATCATGCTTATCCGAATTTGATTAGAGATGAAGTAAATGATCTGTTGGTGTTATCACACATGGATAATGATTCGATTAGAGCTTTAGCCAAGTATCATCCAAAACATCCAGAGCCGACTAAATCTGCTGAATTATTTGGAGCAATTAAAGATAGCAACTATCTGGATCCTGATCCTGAAAAATCATGAGCATTGGAGAAACGAGGAAGAAAGAAAAGAGAAAAGTTATGAAGAAGAGCTGAAGATCCTTAAAAGTTTTATTTCTAAGAGAAGTGAATGGTTCTTGAATGAAGTAAAGAAGAAGTCAAAGAAATCTACTCCTACTGTGAAATCAGGCGAAGAATCTTCTTCACAACCGAAAAAGAAACAAAAGAAAGCAACTCCAATGTCCTTGGTTGATGAGCCTGATGAAGATATTCCTGCTGCAAATGTTGAAAAGGAGCAAGAAGTGGCTGAGGCTGAAAATATAGAAATTAATGCAGAATTGTTTACAACTGATACAGACTTTGTTGAAAATGTTGTGCAGATTGATGATATTGAAGGTGATGATGTTGACAAAGACACGACTAGTTCTTCCAGTTCCTCAGATGATGATGTTGTGGATGAGGTTGAACGTGAAAGAAGGATGAGAGAAGAGGCAGAGAAAGAAAAGTTGATTAAGAAAAGAAAGAGGCAAGAACAGGAGGAGGTTCCTTATGTTCCGTCACCAGAGCATGTCACAGAATCTCAATCAACTCCAAAAGTTAGAAGAAAAACTGGTGGTCGTAAGAAAACAACTCCAAAGATCCGAATTTCTAAGAAACCTCAGAAGGTTGTGCAGAAAAAGCAACCTGAAGTAGAACATCAAAAGCCTCCAACACCTCCACGTGAACCTACACCTCCACAATCTCCTATTCACCAATCTCCACCTAGACAACCAACTCCACAACAATCATCACCACCCAGACTTCCCACACCACCAAGACAACCATCACCTATTCCTCAATCAACACCACCACCACAACAACCATATTACACTTCACAAGATATCTTCGGCACACCTCCACTCACCCAAGTACAACCTGGTTCTTCGAGTAAAGGTCTTCCGACACCGCAAGATAATCTACTAGACGTTGACTTCGACTTTGCAAATAATTCGCAAGTGTTGAAATTGGAAAAGAAAATAGAAAATGTGATAGCAGAGAACAAAAGGTTGGCAGCTGAGAACAAAAAGGCAACTGATAGAGAAAAAATGCTTGTGAATCGTGTACAATAGTTAGAAAAGAAGGTTGAAACAGATCAAACTGAAATTGATATTCTAAAAGTTCGCGTGTCTGAGCTTGAAGAAGAGAAGAATCGTCGTGATTGTCAGAACGAATATTTCAAGCTTAAAAACAAAGAGCTTGCAGCAGCTAAAGCAGTAAGTGACCATGAAGTATATATGCTGAATAGAGTGGTCAAAAGTTTGCTTGGAATGTCAGTTGATCAAAAGTTTGAAGAGTTGAAGCTAGAAGACCTTCGTGCAGAACGTCAAGCAGAATTAGAAAGGCAGATGAAAGATAAGGGTAAAGGGGTTGAAGGAATTTCAGCTATGCCTGAAATGTCTCTTGTACCTTCGATGGTGATCGATAATCCTGAGCCTATATCTGCAGTTCCTGGCTTATTCGAAGAAGAAACTCCAACGCATGAATTAATTGGTGGCGAAGATGAAGACGAAGATGAAGAGGATGATGAAGATGATGATGAGGATGAGTTTGTATATTCTGCAAGCAGTCACAGTTCTAAAGGTGATGATGATGATGACGCGGCAGGAGGTTCAGGTGTTAGAGTTTCCGAAGCTTCAAATGAAAAAGTCGTTGAAGATTTGATGAACGACACCGTGAATGAAGAAAGTGGTGAAGCTGAGGGAAAGGGGGAGTCGAGTAAGACGCAGATCGTTGAGCATCATGAGCCATTGTTCGTGCGTCTAGAGGTGTATAAGGAAATGCTTAAAGATGTAAACCCTGAAATTTCCTTTGATTTTGAAAAGGATTTAGAATCGTTTGATATTAATAAACAGCAAGATTATAAGTATGACTATGTTGAAGATGCTGATATCTACGATCGGGTTGAAGTTGAAGAATGTTCTGATAGTGAAGATGTTCCTGAAGATACATCTAAATTTCCAACGTTGATGGAATTCTTCACAGGTGAGAATAGAGAAGAGTTACGACAAAAGGTGACTGAAGCTGTGAATGACAATGTGTTTGAATGTTTGAGGAAAGATGCTGAAAAGGAAGGCTAGTCGAATGTAGAAAAAGAAGATCGTTCTAAATGGTTCAAAGACAGTCATGAGAGAAAGTTCAAGAGGCCTTTGAAGTTTTTCCAACGTGATAGAACTATTTCTCTTGGCGACATCATAAGTTGGGGATTTCTACCTCAAGTGAACGCTTATGCTATTCGTAGGGAATACGGCGTCCAATATTTCAAACGTCTATATGACATTATGTCATTACCGTGGTGGGATGTCGATGAATTATCTCAAGTAAGAAGCTTGGAATATCCTGTGAGGCAAAATGATAAGCCGATGTGGGGTTATATTAAGTACGAGACTCTAAAAGGTCTTTGAAAATGGAAGCCTCATCGTCCTAGACGTGTTCAAAGAATGGATCCAGTGACTGGTGTTATTGAAACAATTCTGAATGTAAAGCCTCCAAGAACCATGACAACGATTCCAATGCCTGAAATGGAGCAAGATTTTTATAAAGGTTTTATTGATTGGGTTTACAGCTGTATCACAACTGAAGCGATCATAACTTACAGAGCTGGTGGTGAACTTAGAAATATTCACGTTTATGATCCGATGTGGTTGGTAAATTGCTCAGCGAAAGACATTGAATGTTTATTCATCAACAAGATTCGCTATTCGTCAGCAGACAAAGAGCAAGCTCTTCAGTTTCAACGTGTAGTTTCACTGTGTTTTCAGAAAGGTATCAACTCCGAAAGCAAGTGGAAATCTTCGTGGTGGTCCTTAGACGAGAAGATGAAGAAGAAAGCGAAGCGTGAGCGTGAACGTGAGAATCAAAGAATGGAAGAAAATAGAGGAAAGTTTATGAAGCAACAAGAAAAAGAAGAGAAAGCGAGGAAGAAAAAGAATGAAAAGATCAGAGTTGCGCTTAGTAGAAAGCCAAAACCAAAGGAAGAGAAATACAAAGCTGTTTAAAGACCCAAAGACCAAGACTGAAGACTGCGGCTCTATCCAAGGGGGAGTTTGTTGGTGCAGTATGTCTAAAGCCTATGTCTTAAGTCTAGGGTCTAAATATGTCAAGTTTGTATAGTCTAGGGGTCAAATATGTAAAGTTTTGATTTGTTTATTGTCTGTCCATTTGAAACTGTTTCAAACGGAAGGGTTTATTAGCTGGCCGTTTGAAACGGTATGTGTTATTTCAAACGGTCAGGAATGCCTATATCTAGGCTTGTGTGCTTTTCATTCCAAACGGTCAGATCTGAAAGTGTACTGTTACTCTGCCGAAATTTCAAGTCAAAGTGAATGAGAAGCAAGTAGTTAAAGTATCTGCAACGTATCTTCATCTATTTTCTACTCTTTCTTACTGATTCTGCTCTGATTGAGTGTTTCCGCCACTCAATTAGTGTGTATTGCTCAAATTGACTCATTCTAGAGGTCAAACTGATCCTACAGAAAACGATGACGAACTTGTCTAGTTAAGGTTTGCACACTCTTTTCATTGGATCCATGAAAACTGCAGGTGCGTTCGTTAGCCCGAATGGCATGACTAGAAACTCGTAGTGGCCGTAGCGAGTTCTGAATGCGGTTTTAGAGACGTCCTCATCCCGGACTCTCAGCTGATGGTAACCTGACCTCAGGTCAATCTTTGAGTAGTAGCTCGACCCTTGCAGCTGGTCGAACAAGTCATCAATGCGTGGAAGAGGATAGCGGTTCTTCACTGTCACCTTGTTGAGTTCACGGTAATCTATGCACATCCTGAAGGTACCGTCTTTCTTTTTCACGAATAACACTAGAGCTCCCCAAGGCGAAGAGCTAGAACGAATAAAACCCTTTTCCAAGAGTTCTTGCAATTGTTTAGACAGTTCTTCCAGTTCGGTTGGAGCTAAGCGAGAAGGTGCTCGAGCTACAGGTGCTGCTCCAGGAGCTTGTTACTATGAATTACCAAAGGTTCTTTACCAGCACGAGGAATGCGGACGCTCTTTTCTTTGCAAAGAATCTCTGCTTGATGTTGAGGTAGCCAATCCATACCAATATCGATGTCGAAACCATCACAACGTTGGGGTCATTCCTAGTATCACCCTGACCAATCACGAACACTCGACCCCCTAGCACCATTGCCGTCGTTATTACCCCCATTGTTGCCTCCATTATTGTTCCCGTTTCCTTGGTTGTGGTTCTGATTCTGGTTCTGGTTCAACTGGGGGCAGTGTCTCTTGAAGGGACCTTCAGCACCACACTGATAACATCCCTTGTTACCCTGCTGTTGCTGCTGATTCTATAGATCTTGTGGCTGTTGTTCTCGGTTCTGGTTTGCAGGACGTGAGCTTCTACTATCTTTGGCTCCATGACCAAGCTTGTTGCATCATTGACAATGATTTCGGTTGCACTGCCCGCTGTGGTGCAATTTACATCGTTTGCACTTAGGGTGGTTTTCCCTTGTATCCACCCTGCCCTTGACTACCAAAAGGTTGCTGACCAGGACTTTGGTTGTCATCGATCTTTCGCTGCTGTGCCTGGGACGGAACCGTAGTCGAACCCTTGCTAGGGGTTCCATCCCACTTTCGTTTGATGGGAGGACCCACCACAGTTGGGCATAACACTGCCAGTTCCTTGGATCATTTAGCGTACGCTTCTATCTTTGACCCCGTCATCTTCAGGTTAGAGAACTCCACTTCCAACTAGTGGATGTCATCACGACTACAGTATTCACGTTTGATTCAGTTCCTTAGTATCACTTCATGGGGTGGCATTAGCAGCCGCCAGCCCCAGCATCTGAACTTGCGCGTTCCACCAAGTTAGCGCAGTGCCTTCGAGAGTACCAGTGGCATATTGATCCCTACGAGCCTCGGGGCATTCACACATTTCAAAGATCGATTCGAGCTTCTCGAACCAGTGGAGGAGTCCAACAGCTCCTTCAGTGCCGCTGAAAGTAGTAGATCGGCAGTCCATAAAAGTTTTGAATGTGCACACAGGTGGCTGAGCGTTCTGACCTTGTTGCGCGAGAAAGAAAGGACTGGGTTGAGCGCGAGAGTTGGGTCATGAGAGTAGGATCTAACATCCTAGGATAGGTACGGAACAGCAGGTTATACCTCCTGCCTAAGCGGCTGCGAGTGCTGCCGTAACTAGTTCGTTGATAAGAGCCGTCAGCTGGGCTTGAGTTAGGTTCACACGTACACTCATGATTCTCCACATCGAAGGAAATATGAGTGAGAAAGGTTCGCGAAAGTGCGATGACAGAAGAGAGTAAGCACACAAGTGTTTTCAATTAACAGTTGCTACGTTTATCTAAGCATACCATGAGCAAAGTTCTATGTAATCTAGCAAGTAGGCAATGTAAACATAAATCGTATCACCTAGAATGTTGAGTCTTGCACGTGGAGCAAAGTGTCGTTGTGGATCATTGAGAGCAACTGTTCTGGTTATAGTCTGGTTTTAATAAAAACGTTTTCCCCATATTAAAACCAAGTTCTCTATAACCAATGGCTCTGATACCAATCTGTCACACCCCCAAAATCCACCCGCGGAGTACTACCGCTTGGAGGCGTGACATGACCAGGATCAAGCCACCAATCATATTGAACATAGCATATAATAATTAAAGTAGTTCATAAAAATCCAACTCAATACAATTGATGTTCAAACCAAACGTAGTTTTAGTAGCGGAAGCATAATATGAAAACCCAATGTATGTAATAAGTTCAAGTGTTATAAAGTTTAACATGGCATCCACGATCCATGCTCCACAACGACCTGCTCCTCCCTATGCAAGCTCCATATGTACCTAAGGTCCTGCAAGGCATGCAGCAGAGAGTCAACAACTAGTTGAGCGAGTTCACAGAAAGTAAGTTCGTAGCAGCAATTCGTATGTTCATTTAGTGGGGGCTTCCCATGTATGTATGTACTACTAGTGGGGGTTTCCCATGATTATATTTATTACTAGCGGGGGCTTCCCATGTTTATCCTTACTAGACTATTGTAACCATGTGTGTTCTTCTTAACCCGAGAACAGGAATACGTACAAGTTCACGTAGGTTTTACGTGAGTGCCCTTCTCCGAGGACAGTGGTACGCGTGGGGTTTACGTAGGTTTTACGTAAGTGTCCTTCCGACCCGGAAGACAGTAGTAGGTATGAGTTTACGTAGGTTTTACGTAAGTGTCCTCCCGACCCGGGAGACAGTGGTAGATACTAGTTTACGTAGGTTTTACGTAAGTGTCCTGACTAACCTGAGGACGATGGTATATAGTCTAGCAATAGCGTAAGTACGAGTAATTATCCAATTCAAATCTTCCAACCCAATTCCCATCCCGGGAATCCCATGCCTTGGCTGTGTGAACTCACCTTGGTTTGCTCGGTAAGATTTGTTACTTGTTGTTCAGTTGAACGAACACGTCCTAAAAGGGTTACCGATAACAGTCAGTTCTACACGCACATGTACCACACCTTTCACGTACATTTAATTCACATATTCAGTGTTCACATAAAGCATACTCATCGCACATGTAACACACACATATAGTTCATGTTGTGACAGTTAATCTATTCACCTAGTGCCCTCGAATAATAGCATAACATGTAACAGCTCAATCTCACTTCATACATACATTCATAGTTTATTTGCAAACATTTCAAGCCCAACTATTAACCAGGTACGACCCAAGGAATGCCAGCCCGTGAAAGAAAACCCAAACAACAGTCAACTGGGCTCGGTTTGTGCGAGGGCCCCTTATTCGAGTAGCCCACTCTCATGCTCAGCCCATCATTTGTGCGGCCCGTCAGAGGGTGTCCGTTAGTTATCAAATGTGATCCGTACAAGACTATGATGTTAATGTATGGTTCTGAAAGTCAATTATCTTTTATGGAATTATCTAAACACACAAACATAGCCGACAACTGTTACAACATTTAAGTTATTATTGGACCAATTATATTGATTAATAAACTGACAATTTATTGGGCCTGTCAAAGTATAATCACATGGATGCCAATACACTAACATAGTACAATCGGTTAGTGGGCTGACACATTTATTCACATGATCTGATGTAAACTGACAACACCAATATTCACATCATAATTACCATGAACCATATCAACCCTAATATAATATATTACTGAGTCTTACATTTTCAACCAATTCTTACATATGATTTACATATATATCACATAAAAGAAAGCATGTACAGTCCCCCTTCAACTTTAACCTGTGCGCTGCCCATTTCAGATATCACATGATCAGATCTTTAATGATTAATTTAGTATACATCAATGATTAGATTCAAAGCACTTAATAAATTCTGTCATGCAATTATATATTCAGTCATGCAATTCCCAATTATGATGGGACCCCTATACATGTGCGGTCAAGCTTACTAAACAATAAATCTGGATTAAACATCACACCCGAATATTAATTCCTGCCATAGCCGTAAACATTAACATGGATTTTCAGTTTCCGCATCACGTGAATCAGTATCACATAAACACCTTTCAACCAGTTCTAATCAGTTAACCATCACTAGAGGTTCATTGTTATCCTAGCAGGAACATTTATCAACAACCCAAGAGTATTCATGGACCAAAATCTTTCATGCGTTCAAATCATCAAAGTCACGAAACACTCATCAAGCATATTCGAGTTCACATTACACAACCAACAGATCATCGCATACAATCAAGTATATCATACTAACCAAAGAATTTAGCGTAACACACAAAGAGACAGACCTTCTGAAGGAAGAAAAGCCTCGGGAGGAGGATCCTGCCGTCGATCCAAGAGGGAATAGGAGAGCACTAGGGTTTTCGAATTAAACTTTCACGCTGGAAATCAAAACATATAATATCTCAACACTGGGCCAAGGCCCATCTCTGTTTTCGCTAGCCCACCTCCTGACGAGAACACTTTGGTGTTTTCATCCCGGAGCGATTTCGTGAGAAGGGTTTCGAGTGGAGTGTTCGGCATAGAATTCATGTTTTTTTTTAATTATACGCATCACATCATTAACACAAAATATATAAATCACATACACACTTATATAATGCACACCAAACACAACATAACAATCACAATACGATTTAGCATCATACAAACGTGTGCAGTTGAGAACAAACAAGTCGTGTGAACAAACAATCTAAACAATTAACGTGCAATAATGCGAAGATGGACTCTCAGAAGCTCGAGTTGTCACAGTCATAAACCTTGTAATTTGATTTGTCTTGTAAATCATTTGAAAAACGATAAAATCAGATGATATGTATAGATAAATGTAAGGTTAAACGAATAACCAAGTAAAATGAGTTGTATAAGATAAGTTGTTTGTAAAACAATGTCTTGTGAAAAGTAAGCTATTTGTATAAAATGTTACATGTCTAATTTGAAATGATTCAAATAACGCTACGATAGGTAATACCACACAAACACTTATATATAGGAAGTACCAGCGGCGTATCCACCATGTTTGTATCATATTACACACGCCTCGTTACTCAAATCATTTACCCAAACCAACCACCAATGTAAATTTGTTCATGTATAAATCAGTTGTCAAGTGTTATTGTGTAAACCATATCAAAATGTCCATGTCTAATGTAAATCATCAAATGTGTATATAAATGTCAAAATGTTTATGTTTAATGTAGATCATATAATGTGTATCCAAAATATCATGTATGGCATATGAAATATATCAACTAGGCCATAGGTAAAATGCACAAAAACAGGGTATTGAATTAAACATAGTTTAAGTCAAAGTTATGTTTTGTGGAACACATGCATGCTATACTGATACAAACATCTATGCGGTATTGTGAAAATGCATACATTCAAGCCTTTGTGACTGTGGTGATAGTCCTTTAAACAAATTAAAGATCTATATGTGTTATGTTTATCGAATTCGGTCATTCCTTCCAATCCAAACAAACCCGAGATTTCAGGAATGGGAGTTGTCAAGTCCTATGGTACCATTACCTACTAACGAGCGGCATGATCGGTGTTAATGAATGTACATTGTATCATTTAAACAAACCAAATGTCATACCAAAATGTGAGCATGTGATGAATAAATGTACTAAGTATGCACACAATGGGCATACATAGCATAAAATGTAATGTAAAATAATGTACTAAGTACGCACACAATGGGCATACATAGCATAAAATGTGATGTAAAACAATGTACTAAGTACGCACACAATGGGCATACATAGCATAAAATGTAATGTAAAACAATGTACTAAGTATGCACACAATGGGCATACATAGCATAAAACGTAATGAAATCATGTACTATAATGTACTAATGAACATAACAAGCATATGATATGAAAGCATGAAAAGCCTGAAAGTAGCAAGTAGGCACACGTGTTTCACCCCAAAACGGTTTGGAAAACAGTAAAAGAGGGGTCTATGTACTCACATAAACACCTTGAAAACATTTAAAATGGGGGGTTCTATGTACTCACTTGAGGTTGCTTGGAAGTCCTTGAGTAACAACCAAATAATGCTAGAGATCACGGATATCAAACGGCACCTAATATAGGTAACTATGTTAATATACCGGACCTAAATCGGAGGATTTGGATAGAATGAGGGTTTGTAAACCAAACGAGTATGGAGACTCGTGTAATATGGTTTAACAAAGCCTACATACTAAAATGAAACCTAACCTAAGTGCTTACAACCCATTACGACCCGTTTAGGTAGCTTATGCTACTTTAACGCGTCGTTCGCGTGAAACGCGTTCGGAACGCCTAACTAGCCCTATGATAAGTAAAATATGCCTTAACATATCTGATATTATTGCCAAATCAGCTTAGATACCAAAAGTTATGTTACATATGCTTAAAATGAATTTTGGCGTAAAAAGGGCATTTTGGTAATTTACCTAAGGCATATAAACTACTTATCATACAACTACTTAAACGAAGCGACCATAAGGTATAACCTCGGAAGGTTATTCCCTATATACTATGGTCACCTAATGTGCTTGGTCGGATCCTAAAGATAGACCAAATGGGTCGGGTTCGAAAGTATAAGTGGTTGTTTAGATCGCTAACCTTACGACCCTATATAAGCACTAAACTAAAAGTGACGAGCTAAGCATGTTAGAACATGCTTAACTAAGTTTAGAAAACAGGTTTGGTATCAAAACAAACGGTTTTGATACCTTTGAGTAGTTTGGTTACAAAATACGCAAGAATGCACATTTTGGCCGAAACTACGACTCGTCACTGAGCCTAGATAACGTGGTGATCAGTAGGTGTAGTCGCTAGGGACTATAACCATCGTGATCACGCTCACGTTATGAAGTTCAAACGAACTTCGTGTTGACCATAAGCTGGTCAACGCAGAAATTCAAACATAGTTTGACTTTAGGACTAGAAAGCGATTAAAAGAATGAAAGAACACTTACGAAGGGTCCCCGAAAGCTAATCTTGATCCAGGAGCTCAGGTATGAAGCAAAGGCCTCAACTTAGAGCTTTTAGATCAGATTTGTGGGTTTTACACCAAAATGGGGGGGGGTTATTTATAGGAAAAGCAAGACCGTTAGGATCGTTTCTTGAATATCGTGCCACGATCTAAACCGTACACTTGTCGAAATGTTGTGGTGGCTTATTTTGCCCCCACCATAGGGATTTGACAAGTGGCATTGCCCTTTGGAGGTTTCTAAGGGCTGTTAACAGCTGAAAAATGACTTTTGCTGATCAGAAGGGGCCTCGCGTGACGCCAAGGGGGCTAGGTGTCACGCTAAGGTCCCCCTGTTCAGCAAACACTTTCCAATGTTTTCATTTCAGTCCCCGTTGTGTATTAAGGCCATCTCCGACATGTTTAAGGCTCGTTAAGCCATTTTCAAGGCTCTAAAATGATGCCTAAACATTGTGGACATGAAACATGCTCAAAAATATGCCGGATGTTGGCTCGTTTAGTCGTACGACCGCGATGTTCGGTTAATTACGACGGAGTGCGCATAAGCGCGAAAAACGATCCAAATTGCGCGATGAATGAATTTTTCTCATGCCAAACACTAAGGCATAATATTACGATGATTACATAAATTTTTGGATGTCCGGATGTATTCAGAACGTAAGTTGTGCACGAAAGTGCAAACTTATGCACTTTTTGACACTTTTAGTCCCTGAATGATCCAAAAGTTTATTTTAGCATACCAAACCCCTCAAAGCCTATTTCTAAGCTATGTAAAGGATATTTATGGTATGTTTAACTTATGGACATGTTTCGGAATGTCTGTTTTAGTATGAATCGTCATACTTTCGCGGTTTGTCAAGTTTAGTCCCTGTAAGCGAATAAACTTGTTTTTGCCATACCAAAACCTTCAAAACTTATTTCTAAGTTATGTAAAGGTTATTTATGGTATGTTAAGTATATGTTGATTTTTCGAAGTATTTGTCGCATTAAAATGAGTACGTTTACGCACCAGTTTGCGTATAAATCTCCAGAAAGCGATGTAGAGTTTAAAATTGAACAAAAGTCAAAACATGAAAAATGTAAAACATAACCAAACAAACATTGGAAACAAATAACATTGTTTTATTGATAACTGAACTGTTCACACTGATTTCAAGCACAAATGTTACACAGGATGCCTACACTTAGATCAAGTGGTGACCCGATCGGATGGTCATCCGATCGGGCAGCCATCTGTCCTCACAGCACATCAAGGCCACTCGACTGACTGACCATCTGATCGGACAGCCAGCCAATCCAGTGACTGGTTTGACACTTTATTCAACCTCATTACTCTGCTCGACTCTTATCCTTTTGTAATCTAATCAGGCTAGTCATACAAAGAGCTCCCTTTGATCCAATAACGGTTTATACTGTTAAGCAATCACAGTGAGTATACTCGATCCCCTTTTACTTTAAACTTTTGGGGTGTAACATGTATTCTATGAAACTTAAACTTGAATCTTTGAAACTTATACTCTATCCTATGTGAAACTTGTGATTCTTGATTCTTGACTATTTGTGCTATGTGACGTTTAATCCAGAGTGTGTAGTTCCGCCTTAACAATAGTAGCGCTATAGGTGATGCACCTCTCCCATTATTCTCGGGGGGTATTGTTAGGAGGATTCTAGTTTACCTTGAGCCTTGGGTAAACATTAAAGCATCGGGATACTTGGGTTATCACTGCGTGGACTACGACACTAGCACGGCTGAAACTATTTCATTGTTTACATTTCAGATATGAGTTGTTTTAATCTATTATTCTATTATCAAACTGGTATACTCGCCAATACTTTTGTATTGATATTTTAATACATGTTGCAGGCTGATAGGATGCTTGGAAATGCATGGAATTCAGCTAGGAGATGCTTAGAAACGTCGCCTAGTTAACTTAGAATATTTTGAACAATTTGAACAATATTCGTTTTGGCCTGTAATCGATACTTGTGTTGGTTGGGTTTGCTTTTAGACAATGTTATGATGAATTTGATCTAATTTCTATTGAAACAATAGTGTTATGGAAATTCTCATGAGCTATCTGAACACTTAGTGCTCGCACCCCGATGTTTCCGCCATCGGTTGGGGTGTGACAGTGAAACAAGAACCACAGCATCAACCACTGCAGCAACCACAGCAGCAGCAACAACAGCAACAACAACTGCAACAGCAGCCACAACAAGCAGCCCACGGAAGAACTTTTAATATCAACGTTCGCCAGGCTCAAACTGACAACAATGTTGTCAATGGTACGTTCCTTGTTAATGGTATTTATGCTTCGTGTTTGTTTGATACTGGAGCCGATAACTGTTTTGTGTCGTTTGAATTCAAAAAACTCCTAAACCGTAAATGCACTAACCTCCCAACGACCTTCGACGTAGAAATTGCCACCACAAGAACCGTCATCGTCAGTTCCGTACTCCGTGATTGTACTCTCGAACTCAACAATCACGTTTTCCCAATCGATCTCATTCCGAGGCAACTTGGTAGTTTCGATGTCATAGTAGGCATGGATTTTCTTCGTGAAAGCCGTGTTGAAGTTGTTTGTTTCGAAAAGATGATTCGTTTCTATCTTTCAAATGGTGATCAACTATGTGTGTATGGCGAAGTATCCTCGAAAGAACTGAAACTTATGTCGTGTATTCAGGCAAGCAAGTATCTCCGCAAGAAATACTTGTCTTTCTTAGCTCACATAGTAATAGCGGAAAAGGAAAAGAAACCGATAGAAAAGGTACTTATGGTTCGTGATTTTCCTAATGTCTTTCCTAACGATTTACCCAGTCTACCCCCTACCCGCGATTTGATCAACTGCAAGGCGCTATATGTTTCTCTAAGAACAATCTACGTTCTAGTTATCATCAACTACGAATTCAGGAGCAAGACATCCCTAAAACCGCTTTTCGTACACGTTATAGCCATTACAAATCCGTGGTCATGCCTTTTGGTCTCATAAACGCACCCGTGGTCTTCATGGATTTGATGAACCGTGTGTGTAAACCCTTTCTTGATCGCTTCATCATCGTGTTTATCGATTATATCCTTATCTACTCGAAGTCGAGAGCCGAACACGTGCAACATCTTTGTTTAGTTCTCGAGCTTCTACAAGGGAATCGCCTCTACGCCAAGTTCTCCAAGTGTGAATTTTGGCTTGAGGAGGTTCAATTCCTCGGTTACATCATCAATAGTCAAGGTATTCACATCGATCCTGCGAAGATTGAAGCAGTTAAGAGTTAGATTACACCGAAAACCCCGTCCAAAGTTCGTTCTTTTCTCGTATTAGCGGGTTATTACCGTCGATTTATCGCTAATTTCTCCAAAATCGCCGTCCCTCTCACCTCTCTAACGCATAAAGACAAGACTTTTGTTTGGGGAACCGAACAAGAGGATGCCTTTCAAACTCTCAAGCATAGGCTTTGCAACGCTCCCGTGCTCACGGTACCCGATGGAAACGATAATTTTGTTGTTTACTGCGATGCCTCTAACTTAGGTCTTGGTTGCGTTCTTAGGCGATGAGATAAGGTTATCGCGTATACGTCTCGCCAACTCAAGGTCCACAAGAAAAACTACACGACCCCCGATCTCGAACTCTGTGTAGTTGTTTTTGCTTTGAAAATTTAGCGACACTATCTTTATGGTACCAAGTGTACGGTCTTCACCGACCATAAGAGCCTACAACACATTTTGAACCAGAAAGAATTAAATATGCGCCAACGCAGATGGGTTGAACTTCTCAACGACTACGACTGTGAGATACGCTACCACCCAGGCAAGGCAAACGTCATCGTTGATGCTCTTAGCCGACGAAGCTATTTATATAGTGTTCGTAACGTTCAAGCCCAACACGACCTCGAAGCCCTCATTCGCAACACTCAACACGCTTGTTTTCTCGAAAGTACCTTGAAGGAGGAAAGAATACTTGGAACCGAAAATCAATTAGTAAATAAACCGAATGGTATTTTTCACTATCTCGACCTAATTTGGATACCTAATCGCAATAATATCCGAGAGATCTTGCTGACTAAAGCCCACAAGTCCCGATACTCCATTCATCCATGTGCCGACAAGATGTACCAGGACCTCCGTGCCAGGTATTGGTGGCCAGGAATGAAGAAAGATATCGCTCTTTACGTTTTGAAATGCCTAACTTGCTCGAAAGTTCAGGCCGAACATCAACGACCCTCTGGCTTACTCAAACAACCTGAGATCCCGATGTGGAAATGGGAGAGTATAGCTATGGATTTCATTACGAAACTCCCTCGTACGCCATCAGGTCACGATAGCATTTGGGTTATTGTTGATCGTCTTACGAAATCCGCTCACTTTATACCGATACGAGAATACTTCAAGGTAGAATGATTAGCACGAATCTATACCGACGAATTCATTTGTCGACATGGGACACCTCGTGACATCATCTCTGACCGCGATGGTTGATTTACCTCACCTCTATGGGAGACATTTCAGTCCGCTCTCGGTACTACTCTTAATCTCAGTACCGCATTCTACCCCTAGACCGACGGTCAGACTGAGTGCATGATCCGCACCCTTGAAGACATGTTTCGTTCATGCGTTATAGATTTTGGTGGTAATTGGGATTCGCATTTACCTTTAATTGAATTCTCGTACAACAACAGTTATCACGCTAGTATTCAAATGGCACCTTTTGAGGCATTATATGGAAGAAAATGCCGATCGCCTATTGTATGGCACGAGATCGGAGACGCTCAAATCACCGGTCCTGAGTTATTACAAGAAACGACTGACAAGATCCTCCAAATACGGAACAATCTCTTGAAAGTTCGGAGTCATCAAAAGAGTTACCCCGATAAACGCCACAAGCCCCTTGAGTTTGAAGTTGTTGATCACGTACTCCTAAAGGTTTCACCTTGGAAGGGGGTGATCTGATTCGGCAAGAAAGGAAAGCTAGCGCCACGATACGTGGGTCCCTTTAATATTCTGGAAAGAATTGGCAAAGTGGCCTACCGACTCGAATTACCAGAGGAACTCAGCAACGTACATCTAACTTTCCACGTCTCGAACCTCAAAAAGTGCCTAGCTGAAGAAAATCTTCATGTGCCACTTGAAGATTTGCAAGTAAATGAAACCCTCCACTTCGTGGAAAAGCCTGTAGAAATCATGGATCGAGAGACCAAGAAACTTCGACGCTCTCGCATTCCTATAGTGAAGGTTCGCTAGGAAGGCAAACGTGGCGCCGAGTTCACTTGGGAACTCGAAAGTGATAAGAAAGCTAAATATCCACAACTCTTTGTTACGCCTGCTCCTTAATTTCAGGACGAAATTTCCCAAAGTAGGGGAGGCTGTAACAACCCGACTTTTTGGGTCATTACTTATCGCTGTCTTTTCATTCTTAATTGCTTGTACTCCCGAGATTTCGATTTATGCAATAGGTTTAAACTATATTTTTGACGCACTTTTAAACACATATTACGACGGTATTTTGCAACGCTTATTTAAAACACAGTTATCCCATTTTAAACACTGTTTACAACGCTTACTATTTCAAACGCATTTTATCGCATGTTACATCGCTTGTTTAGACTAAACGCTATCGCAACGCAAACTCAACACAACTCGAAACGCGGATTTACTTATGTTATATGTGTTAATTGTGTGATTACTTGTTTAAATGTTATGTGGTATTCAACGCAACGCTTATACGCTCAAACGCTCACTCGCAACTCGATTAAACGCAACGCAACGCTTAACAAAAGAAACAGGGTTGGAAAAACTAACAAAACACAACACAGTCGTTCGAATGGGCATCCGACCGGATGACCATCCGCTCGGATGACCATCCGTCCGGATGGCCATTCGCCCCAAACGCTGCCACTCACACTGACTTAACTCTCGCTCTCTCACTATAAATACTAGCCGTACGCCCTCATTTCTCATATTTGACACTTCCATCCGCTCACACGCTCTCAGTCACTTTCAATCGCGATTCAAGGCCATTTTGTAAGCATTTCTTCTCAAATCTTGTACCCTCTTCATCTGTAATCACTTCTACATCATCTTCTTCATCAAAATCACACACAAACACTAACTCTTTCCCTGAAATCACTGATTTGGGCCTCTTGCAGGTGGTTTTCCTCTCGGTTTGTTTAGGCAAACTGTTATGGAGTTCCATTCAATCGAGATTGGTCCAGATCTAAAGGATTTGCACACTTTTAACTTAATCTCAACAAGATTTCAACACTTTTCATCTGTTTTCGACTTTTCTCCACTTTTCTACTCAAATTGATGGAATCTGGACTCAACCAGACTCTCGACTCATTCCTTAGTCGAGAGCCGGCTTGAAACGGATATCCACCGGAGAGATGGACCAATTAACAAGTCAAATATAAATCTTCATCAAGAACAGTGAGTTGTTCGAATGGGGTGATGACCATCCGATCGAATGAACTAGACTTGGTACGTTTCCGTTGTTTGACACGTCATCACACTGTTTCCATTAAACTCAAAACTTGTTACTTAGAAAATTTTACCAAAAAACACCAACTATGGATCATCTCGATCGAATGGCCATCCGACCGGATGACCATCTGCTCGGATGACATGACATCTATATCTCACATTGGTTAAAACTACGTTTTCACAAAACTTCAAATTTTCAATGATTTACAAACACCCACACACTCATTTGAATAGCCATCCGTTCGAACGACCATCCGCTCGGATCACCATTCGAACACTTAAACCCATTCGACACTCTGCTCAACGACTTATGCTACTGTTTCCGTACACAGGCTAACTCAACGCGCTCCCTTCAATCCAATCCAGACTGTGTTTACTTGTTAAACACACACTGTGAATATACTCGAACCCATTTTCATTTAACGCACTTTTGGGTGTTACATACGTTCTATATCAAAACACAACACACAACCTAAACACTTTATAAACGCTAACTGCTCCCGCATGCTATACGTGATCTATGAATGCTTGTACTATGCTTATACAGTGTTACACTATACCTCCTCTAGCAACGATAGTACTATAGTTTGGACTCAGCACCTGTCGTGGACAGGGGTTGCTAGGGATCACATTACTTTACTTCACGTATTCGCTGAACATGTATCGCGCATATTCTACAACGCAGTCTCGTGGTTAAGTTGTAATCATTGTTTGATAGTTACATGCTTCGCCCGTTACGTGTTACATGCTGGTTATGCGTAAACGCTTTTCATAATATATGTTATTCAAACTTGTGTACTTACCTTTACATTTTATGTATTGACTTTATTTTAACATATGTGACAGGATGATTTGGATGCTATGCTGAAACAAGTTAGGAAGTCTAGAAACCCACTAAATAAATCTGAGTTGTCGGAACAGTATTTGTTTTTTAGACTGATATCTGTAATGAATGTTTTGCTTTATATGTTTAATAGTATGGGATATTGAACGTTAAATATATTGTCATTAATAGTTGTTATGGATTCTCATGGACAACCTGTTTCGCTCAGTGCCACGCCCCGATGATTTCGCCATCGGTTGGGGTGTGACACTCCGTGCCAGACTGCTCCGCTCTCCTTGTTAACATTCAACAGCCTTCTGGAGCACCTGTACATTCAACTCACTCAGTCATTTGAATAAAGCTACCCAGGCCTGTTTGACCTTGGGTATTGTGACACAATAAGAATTGTTCAACTTGATAAAATCTTTGTCATTGTTAAAAAAGACTTTTTCGTTCTTATTTTCAACCTTCTTGATTGAATCGATTTTCCGTTTTTCACTCACGAAAGTCTGTTTCTTGACCACCCACATTTCCATTTTGAAACATTCTTTGGATAAAATCTTGAATCATTTTGAACGTTTCATTTTGATAAATCAACTTTTGGTTTCCAAAATTGGTTTAGTTTTATCAAATCAGGCGTTGATTTCCAAATTTGTTTAGTCTCAAATTTGGATGTTTTTGGTTTCCAAGTTTGTTGTGATTCAACCTTGGATAACTTATGTTTTACTTCATCAACTTTCTTTTTCTCAACGTCAATAGGCTTCAGATTCGGATATTTGCGACCAACATGTCTAATTTGATCACATTTAAAGCATGTTTTCTTTGAAACATCTTTAGCCTGTTGTTGTTTCTTCTTTCGAGCATCATTAGTCTGTCGACTAAATTGAAGTTCTTTCTCTTCTTCAGAACTTGTTCCGTGAACAAAGTTCGTCTTTTTCTAAAAGTTTGTCTTTTTAGATCGTTTCATTTGATTTTGTTTCTTTTTATAACCCAACCCGGCCTTCATGTTTTGCTTTTTGTAACTAGATTTGTTATAAAAAGTTTTCTTGCTCTTACCAGCAAATTTTTCAATTTCAGACTTCTCAATTTCTACCAATTTAAAAACTTTATCAATTTTATCCGAAATCACGTTTTGAATCGGAAATTCAATGTCTTAGAATAATTTGTCCAATCCAATCATGGTATATGCCAATCCTATTGGATTATCATTCGCATTTTTCTCAGATTTTGAATTCTTAAGATAATTTTTATGAAAACTTTCCTCATTTTCATCATGTGATTCGGACTTACCATTGTTGGTAGAATCATTTTCATTCAAAACGCTTTCAACAACCTTACCTACCACCTCTGAATCACCAAGATCATCAGATTTGGAGTATGTCACATCATTGTTGTCAGGTAATTGGTCTACCATGTTTATTGCTTTTTCCACCTATTCGTCATCATAGAATGTATAATTATTCTCCAACGGTGGTGTAACCTGATGATATTCTGACCAAATTCCCTTTTTATTCTTTTCAGACTCATGATCTTCTGGTGTGATGTTGAAAATACATTCGAGAATATACGAAGACGCATGATAACTTTGAAGTTTATTGACTTTATTTTCTTTCTCAGCTAATTCTCGTTTAACTTCAGCAAGTTCATCAATATATTGATTTAAAACCGTTGTTTACCCTCGTATTTAGCTTCGAGAAATCTTGTTGTTTCAATACAATTTGAAAGTCTTTTTTCCATATTCTTTTCTTCACTTTTCAAAGTTTCAAAAGCTTCTTTGACTGTATGATATGACAATTTCATTCCATCATATTCTTTTTGCAACTCTTGAATCCTATTATCTTTTTGTAAACATTGTTGCAATCAGCTGAACACTTTTGTTTTAAAACTTTATTTTCTTTTTCAAGACTATCACATTTATCAGGTATTAATTATCACAGGATAAGATGTTGATACAAACAACTACACAAACATGTTGATCAAAAACGTCGAACATTGCGACTTTACTCTTTTCATATATATATCTACATATATATGCGTCGATTAAAACTGCAACTGAAAATTAAACACACTAGTAGTTATGCATTGATATCTATTTTAGTCTATCTATTTTATAATTATTATATATTTTTATCAAAATACAAAATTACACATATATCTAGGTATTATTCTTGGTGTCATGTATCCAATCATGTATCTCACACTTGACATGCTTCCATATGAGCTTCTCTCTTATTTGACGAATTCTATCTCCTTCTTCAACTAACTCATCTCCCCATTGGCGAAGTTCCTGCATATTTTCTTCACTCATGGGAGGTAATGGTGCTGGTACTAGGTCAGGGTTTCGAGGTATGGGGTGTCCGTAAGGGTATGGGTTTCTTATTACATTCTGCTTCCACCAGTCGTTGTTTCAAAATGGGTCTAAAGGGTTAAGGTCGGTATACTGAGCTATGCGGTTTGGTGGGGGGAATTATGGGGATGTCATAAGGGTCAACATCTGGAATTGGAAACTGGTCTTCCGGGTTGGGTTCTAGCATTTGTTGGTATGGGAATATGGGTAACAGTGGGGGTTCAACTATTTGGTTTAGGTTAGAGTCTACTGTGGTAGTGGCTAGCATATGGAAATCTGCCAACTGCTTATCTAGTTCCTCTTCCCACGGTGGTTTATTGACTGCTTCCTGAGTTTGGGCATTCACTTCCCTATTGGCTTTTACTATCGCTCTTTTTTGTTGTAATTTCCTCATCCTCTTCCTTCTCTCATGTGCTCCTCTATTAAACCATCCTCTCTTTTTAGTAGGGAAAGGTTCCTCAGACTGTGCCTTAAAAATAAATATTCCTTCCTCAGTATCAGCTGAGTATCCTGAGGGGTTTGGCTGAGATGAGGTTCCTTCATCCTTTGGGGAACTAGCTAAGTGACGATAGGCATCGGATGTACCTTGCTCACTCATACTGTAAACTAACAAATAGTCAAATAACACAAAACAATAATATACATATTTACACATAATCACATAAATTATTTCCTAACACAGAATTTAAGTGTCAGCAGAACACTTCTTTGGCTTAAACCAGTGGCTGTAGCTCTGATACCACCTTCTGTCGCAGCCCCCGACCCCTGCCCTGGGAGGCAGGTGGCCGCGAGCACGCAAAGCGGGTGGTATCGGTGTTTATTAATTTGGCAGGGGAAATGAGACATCAGGACCGTAGTTAGGAAATATTTTTATCAGAGTTCAACACCAAACTTTTTATAATAAATAAACGGGATAAAACCCAAGTTTCCATTACAATACATTTATAGGGGTAAACCCTAGTTTATTGAAAACAAAACTCCTTTTTATTTAGGTAACTTTTATAGCTACTTTTCCAAGCCTTCAGTGCTCTCCAGCTGGCTTCTAATAGCTTCACATTAAGTTACTTGAAACGCGTTTTAAAAAGGTTTTATCAGCAAGAAATACTGGCGAGTGCATCCCAGTTTAATAAAAACAGTTTTTATAACTTCACAGTATTGATAGCGATTACAATGTTTATATCTACACAGTTACTCATTCAGTATTGTCAACACCTGACTTGTGGGTCATGTTACTCATTGGCTAACTCTTTGTCCAATAGTAACGGTTACAATAATTTATACAAAACCCTAACATACCGGCAGTAATTGTAGAATACATAGACTCAATCACTGTTAAGTATAATTGAAAACTTTTGAGGTTTTGGTAAAAGAAAAGTGATAAAAAGTAAGATGTACTCACATTGTTTACTTAGATAAAGCTAAAGTTTCCTGGTAAGCAATTCACACGTGTTAGTAAAATAACCCAAATCATATTAACCGTACAACTCGAGACAGAACTCCAATGACTGAGTCAGGCAGAGCCTTGACATGCATTACAGAGTCCTAGATCAATCGGGTGTAACACGAGAGAGAACTCCAACGACTGAGTCAGGCAGAGCCTTGACATGCCTTACGGAGCCCTAGATCGATCGTGTAGGTTAACAATTAGGGTTATAATACTTACAACGAGGCAGAGCTTCGCTTTATAGGGGTATTATATCCCGAGTATAATTGCCCACTATTGATCAGAGAAAAAGAAAAGAATTGAACAGTTTCAAATGAAGCCGATCGCCCCTATTTATAGCCTGACGAAGGTTGGCTCGCGGCCCGCGAAGCCTTCTTTTAACTCTCTCGCAGCCCGCGAGAGAGTAGACTTGGTCCTAGGGTTGATTGGTCATCGAATATAGCTTTGTCGGGTGTCCAACACGTGGCGGACTTGTGTGGCCAGCAAGTCAACTCGTTCGCGCCCCACGAAAGATCCAAAGGGATGGGTTGCGGCCCGCGAGGACACCATATTTGTGTTTTTATTTGATTTTTGTAAATATAAAGGTATTCTGGGCTCGTTTCTCACATACGGGGTATATTTTAGGACGTTTAAGGGTGTCTAAGTGTGTTTTAGGAGGGTTGTTATAACAACATTCATTTTAAGAGGGTTGGTTGTGAACGATTATATAAAATTTAATTTACTTGTATGAGTTAAAGCATGTATGACTTTGTTATTTGTATACATACTTCTGTTTATTCTTTACTTTGAAGCCTTTGTCTCATCAACTATATAGTGTAGTTGACACTCTCTAGCATGTTTTTAAGGTAATGGAATTTAGAGATAATAATTGCTCATATAGGATGCTTGGATATGTACCTAGATAACTTAAAATCAATACTTTTGAATGTTTCTCATTTGTGTTATTTGTTTCACATAATGTTTTCGCAAACAATTATTATTTTTTAATAAAAAATTGGCATTTCGTTATTCCAAGGTGTATGATTCAATTCGCAATGCGCCGGTATTTCCACCAGGGTGTCACACACATCCATTTTGAAAGATAACATATATGAGATTAAGTTGTTGAAATAAAAATGGTTGGGTATAAAGACAAATGCTTGAGAGATTTGTTGAAATAAAAATGGTTAGGTATAAAGACAAATGCTTGAGAGATTTATAAGACAATGAGTTTCTTTGTTCTATTTTTCATTCTTTTATTTTTAATTTCACCCTTAAACAATATATAACATACACTTTGAGTACTTATACTCTATCGACACCGTTAAGAACCAAATCGGTACTAAAGAAAATCATCACTACTCATATTAACACTACTGGAAGTGGTGCTAGTATTTGTTTTTCAGGGCCGTCTCCGAAAATTACAAAATTTTTTTTGGCCCTGTTCGAGAAAAAAAAATTGGGCCCTATTCGCAAATCTTCATATAACATAAACTTATCAATCATTCAATCATATATATATATATATATATATATATATATAGGACAAAGATCTGTTAGGAACCACCCTTTATTGCGAGAACCGCGAGAACCTATGTGAACACAACCAAAAATGCCTAAAAATATCTAAAAAACACACAATTTTTTTTAATATCTTTTATATAAAAATCGCTACTTTTAGTAGCAAAAAAATTTTTTTTTTTGACTATTAAAAGTAGTGATTTTAACATAAAAAATTAAAAAAAAATTTTAGATTCTCTTTTTGAATTTTTTAGATTTTTTTAGGTTTTTTGGGGTTTAGTTTTTAGCATTTTAGCTTGGGGGGGGGGGGTTTAGTTTTTCGGGGGGTGGGGGAGGGGGGTTTAGGTTTTGGGGGTGTAAGACCCTAACACGCTTTAACTGAAAAGACGCAGCGGAAATACGTACCATAAAATTTCTTTCATTATAAACGTTTTGACTTGCTTGAAAGTTCAATTTAAAATAACTCTTTTACAATATATGCATCCTTCGTACTCATTTAATAAAATAAAAGCATAACTTATATTTATCAAATTACATAATCAAGCATTCCCGTACAATCTATCTTGTGACTCGATCTTTGATCGCTACTCCTCGTGATGATAATCTGTGATTCGTACAACCTGCACCCACCACATACATTCGCAACATTAGCATACATTATATACAACAAGATTCTCAATCATGTAGTCTCGTTACGTTCTATCCACATATACTTTCCATTCCGTTATCTTTCTTGATTTAATCATTCCATCTGGGTGTGTAATCCTTGGCGAAACTTCAATAATGTACCTGCATTACATTTCATTCTCGAGGCACACTGTTAATAACGCCAATACTTAAATGTATTGAAACTACGTATACAATACATACATAACTACGTACATACATACATACCTTTACTTGCATACATACGCATCTACTTACATACATACATGATTACGTCTTCACATACGTACTTACATACATACATACCTTTACTTGCATACATACGTATCTACTTACCTACATACATACATAACTATATACATACATACATACAAGTCACATTCACTTATTGTAAGTTGAGCCTTATCTATAAACATATCAACATAAATCAATGCAATTACAAAAAAACATAACCGACTAACTTCCAACAAACATGATGAACATTCCATTAACACGGTGAACATTCAGCAACATAATGAACATTCTATTAACACGATGAACATTCAGCAACATAATGAACATTCTATTAACACGGTGAACATTCAGCAACATAATGAACATTCCGTTAACACGGTGAACATTCAGCAACATAATGAACATTCTATTAACACAACATTCAGCAACATAATGAACATTCTATTAACACGATGAACATTCAGCAGCATAATGAACATTCCATTAACACGGTGAACATTCAGCAACATAATGAACATTCTATTAACACGATGAACATTCAGCAACATAATGAACATTCTCTTAACACGATGAACATTCAGCAACATAATGAACATTCCATTAACACGGTGAACATTCAGCAACATAATGAACGTTCTATTAACACGATGAACATTCAGCAACATAATGAACATTCTATTAACACGATGAATGTGAAAACTCGTAATTTGAACCCACTTTGTGTAACGTTACGTGCTTATATGAACTTTTATGATTATTGAATGTTATGATTATATGCTTGGTCTAATGTAATGTATGTATGTATGCTATGGCCCAAACGCACAACATGTACCGATCGCACAATGTGCAACACAACCGCACAAGCCCATTCGGCTCATTTGGGCTTTACATTTGTACGCGCACCTTTAGGGCAGCCCAAGTTAGGTTCGGGCCACTCCATTTACACGCTTAACATATAGGGGATAGGATATACCCCTCACAAGTTGATTAAACACTTCACACAAAACCCTACTCTTTTCCTCTCTCTCGAAGGCGACGGTAACCCGAAGAACCAGAGCCACCCCGTGGAACCTCCTAGATTGGATCACCTTTGTGTACTCTTAATCGGTTAGTGTCTGATTATCCACTGATGATGTTTTGATGTGTGTTTTATTATAGACTTGCATGATGATCTAGGGTTACTGATTTACATGATTGATTATGTGGTTGAAGGATATTGTTCTTGATAATCGGATCATATGTATACTTGATTTACATAATTGATAATGAACATACGATTTGGATTACACGGCCTAGAGTTAGAACCGAGCACCCTGTGATCGACTGTGATATGTTGTGTGTTAGTGATTGTGTTTGATGTTCATGCTATGATTAGGTTTAGGGTTCTTATGAATTATTAACAAATTGCTTAATTTGATCGATATTTGGTTGAGATGAATCCGGTTTGATGTTAATTGGTAATCATGAGAAATAGGAAACTGTTTAAGTGATTGTAACCGATTAATTGGAATTATGTTGATTGATAATGATAAACTTGGAAACCTTGTAACTGATTTGGCTAGATTAATGTTGTAACCGAATAGCATGAATCCCGGATAACTAAACTAGTCGCACAAGCCTCTTGATCGTACAAGAGGTTCTGGTCGCACAAGACTGAACGCACAAGTATAATCGCACAAGTTACGTACAAACCGATAAGCACAGTGTACGAGCATAGCATCACATGATCGCACAACATCTTGTGGATCGCATAAGTTGGTGCCGATCGCACAACATCTTGGGCCACACACGGATCACTTAAACTATTTCGCTATTGGGCCTTAAGCCCAATCCCAATCACACAACTACCCGGATCGCACAACCCAATTCAGTCGCACAAGATCACTAATGGACCGAGCTTACTGTTGTATCGCACAAGTTGAATGGTTTGTTTAACCGTTGGGCCTTCAAGCCCAAACCTGATCACACAATCCGTCCGGGTCGCACAAGTCAACCTGGTCGTACATGATGTTTAGATCGCACAAGCTTGTTAATTGTTTATCGATTGTTGGGCCGTATATGTGTGGACTGTTTATCTATTTGGACCAATCACCATTAGACATATAAATTGCATAAGTTGAATGTGTTGCTTGACTGCTAAATGTTGCCATGATCCATTCGTGTTTGTAATGTGTTAACTCTGTGTAAGCATACTTGCCTTACTTGAACCGAACCTGACTCGTATGGTAACCCTGTTAGGACGTGATTGACTACTCTTAACTCAAGTAACTTTGGTATAATCTGCCGAGCAAACCAAGGTGAGTTCAATGCATTTTCTCAAGCATGCGTCCCGGTGGTTTGGGACAACTGGTAAACATTCGGAAGGGAAACTTTGGGTAAACAACTTAATCGGTTTTGGGTATTGAACATGGAATCTATCATCGGATTGCCTGGAGGGCAATGGGGGTAATTAGTTGATAGCGCTATTAGGTGGGAAACCTCACACCGGGCCGTAAGGACGGGCGTGAACTAATTATCTGGGTATGGCTATGGTTGTTAGAGGCACACTCCTCGGATACATATGGGCACACTCCCTAGGGTATCTAGCGAAGGCAACATAGTATCGGTCGTTAAGGGGTACACACTCCCCGGATACATATGGGCACACTCCCTAGGGTATCTAATGTGAACGACATCGCAACGCAACATTGAATCGCATTAACATACATCTGGTAACTCAACACGTTAACAAAACCTTGAACTCACCAACGTAGTCTGACACACTTGTTTGCATGCTTGTAGGTCGTTAGCCTTGGAACATGGACTTGCTATCTGGGAGTGCTGGAGTGGTCATGGATCGAGACTCTTGGATTCACTTATAAACGATACATTGATTTTGATTATTATTATGAAACGATTGCTAAACGATTACATGCTTCCGCTACACAACTTTTGAGAATTGATATCATGTTGACATCTTATTTTAGTAATTAATGTCATGACTTATTTAAATATTTATCATTGGTTCAATGTGATTGGTGGCTCGAACTCTGAAGCGTAACACGCCTCGCGGGGTTTCCGCAGGTGGAATTTTGGGGGTGTTACAGTTGGTATCAGAGCCACTGGTTATAGTGAACTAGGTTTTAAAACGTTTTTGTAAAACCAGACTATAACCGAACACCTTCGAAAATCGATCATGACACTCAGCTCCAGATTGCAAGGTTCGTCTTTCGTATACTCATTGTACTACGTAACTAGTGGACACTTACATATGATATTGCATGCTGGTGCACGTTAAACACGATAGTATGAACTTACGTATCCCTTGCACGTGTTATATGACTGATAGGGTGGTAATTCCCTAAACATTCGTGACTTATGTTATGTGATGCTCTTTGTTTGCTATTCGAGTTGGGGGAACCATTCGACATGAGTTAGGAGGAGCTGAGATGAGCATGCAAATCACAATATTATTGTGGGTGCACACATAATAATAATGTGGGGTGCATGCGAGTCCCAGTGAGGCTTAACAAGTGAAGGAGGGGTTCCGCTCTGTTAATTGATCAGTGTGAAACGTAACAAACTAATAGGAGTCATAACAGTGATCGTCTCCTACTCGAATGTGACTTTCTCACCTCTCTCTGAATCCTTTTGAATCTCAATGTTATCGAGTATTACTTGAACGTCCCTTTGAACGCCTAGCGAACTAAGTAGAATGCTAGGTGCTTGTACGAACGTCCCTGAGAGGATGTTGCAGCATCCATGCTTGGTTTATACCCCTTTTCTTTCCCCCTCACTCCTCTTCGTTGTTGGAACTCAATATACTCACATCTCAGACCCTGAAGGGCGGTCACACCTGCAACACTCTGGAAACCTACCGTGTTTTACCCAGTCAACTTGTAAGAACGATGGGCATAAGGGTAAATATAGTACTCTACCGACTTCAGCATTTGAATGACTCCAACTATTGACAATGAACATCAACGATTTGACTCCAAACGAATCCTTAATTCTAGTCAGCAACTTATGGGAGCCGACTTTTATGAATCAATCGAAACGTAAACGATGACAATCGACCAGGATGTGGACTGTGTAACTTCCAACACAATGAGTAGCACCTTGGAACTTGACACGAAATGTGAAGAGATGGACATCGTTGGTGAAGGATCATAGGGTCCTGTTTCAAGCAACAACATTAGAAGCAACAACTATCGTGACATCAAGGTACATGTAATAGTAGCTTACAGTATGGAAATGAAGGTACCTACGACATGTAATGGCAGTTGATAATTTAAGACGACAACAACCAAGGGAGCGATGACAGTATGGCAGAAATCCGTGTGACTGTAACAATAACACCGGCAGTGGTGCTCGCGAAAGGGTATTTAGGATTGACGTGGGCGACGACAGGACAATAACAACATGGTAGTTTGGATAGATAGCAAATCGCTTCGGCTCGATTCTGTTTAACCCTGATGCTTCTTGAAACCAAACCTGTTATGAAACCGGTTGATGGCAGGTCAGCGGAAACCGCATATGTTAGTTGGGATGCAAACTCGATATTGCGGGGGACAAACATTCGACACCGGTGTTACCTCTGCTATCCTTGGTAGTTACAGCGCAATAGTTAGTGTTGGTGGGTTATTAGGACATATCGCCCGAACGTACCCTGTGAGAAGAAAATTTAGCGTCACTTTATGCTCTAAAGTACCAGAGTGGTGAAGAGATTTGCATCATGTCAGTAATGACAGCCTCGAAAGCGCCTATGGAAGGAGGACCTCACTGTATTAGCAACTATATCTAATGATCAGACTAAGTAAGATAGGATCGAGGACCCACCGATTGTTGTGACTCACCTCAAAGTGCAATTGGAGGAGCTTTCAGGTCTACTACCACAACTATTAGTCAGAAACTCAGTGATCTCACGATTAGAGGGAGCTCCGAATACTCATACTCTTACCGTCCTACACCAGGAGGGTTGCAAGAACTGTGTAATCTACTACGAGAATTGTTGCACAAGAGTTTTGTTGGACCTAATTCTCACTTTGGGAAGCCCCAGTTATATCCGTGAAGATAAGCCTTTTTGTGTGTACGTACCAATTATCGAGCACCCATCGAGACGACAGTTGAGAACCGTTTGTCGCGGCCATGTATCGAAAACCGATCGACTAGTTACAAGAGACGAGCTTTCATTCAAGGATTAACTTACGAGCGCATTATTATCAGATGGAAACCCAAGGGGAGGAAGTTCTTAAAGAAGCTTACAGACGCAATTCGACCATACAACTTTGCACTCCAAGACCTTCAGAGCGATCATCACACCAGCAGCCTCATAGATCATGTGAACCGACCGTGCTATTGGGTGACATTTCGAACCCTTTTCAGGGGGAAAGCAACAACATGGACAACTTTTTATCCTATTTGGGAGGTCCTGATGGAGGAGCCACATCCCGCGAGGTCTTGATAGATGTAGCTTCTGAAATTCGAGAGGTACCTTTTGGGTAATGTAATCAACAAAGTGGGAATGCACGTGAATCTCGCTAAGACCCGTTTTCTTTGGAAACTGATCGACACTAAAAGTCCTTCGAGGATACAACGATTTCTTGGTTCCGCTTGATTTATCACAGGAATTTCGAAGGTCGCATAGCTTAGATCCCTTTAGCACAGCGGGGTGCCGTGTTCGTGAAAGACAGAACATGAGGACGTCTCTTCAGCTTTCGAATCCTAATTCAGTAAGGTACTGAGCCTCGTTTTTACCCAAGGGCATGGGTAATACAGTGGTATATCATTATGTTTTGAATCAGAGTCCCAGTTACACGTCGACGCAACACGAGAGAGTAACGACTTACGTACTGAAATTACAAAGAAGAACTGCATGACACACAACTGGTGGTGGAAACCGTGGTCTTTGGAGTTACACGGAGGCATTACTTGGACGGTACCAAATGCGTTACTAGACCGATCACAAGGGCCTTCCGTGTACTCTGGTTTCGAAAGAGCTAAATCAGTGAATGGCATCGTTGGATGGAACTTCTGGGTGGATTACGGCTGTGGAACCTGAACGTGTATGGACTTTGCAGCTCGCCATCGACTCTAACCCACCTGACCCAACTCGTTCTGTACAAACTAGGGAACTAACGGGAGAGAATTTTCAAGTTGAGTCCATGCGGGGCATGGAAGAGCAACCTTGGTGAAACGAACGATATTCATTAACTCATAGGACGACTATAAATCTCATTTCACAGCAACGGTAGGGAAGTTGTGGTTAGCAAAACACATCGGCTTCGAAAATTCTATTCAACTGGATTTTAAAGAAAGATGTTTGGACATGTAAATCTTGTACTGATAATTGGGCACGAAAACCCGTCTAACAATGTATGGGTATGACTTTTGACTTTGGGAAAAGTCGAGGCGAAGTATAAGAAACTGGCAACACCTATGTGGAAGATGGGAGCAGACCGCTATGAATGCTGCCACTAGTCTATTTACAACTCGAAATGGAAACACTAACAGTAACAATCGTTGATCGCCAAATGTAACCAGCACACCTCCTTGCAGTCAAGGGAACGGATGAGTCTTCTCAGCTTGTGAAAATTTCTCTGGAAGAGACGGATTATAGGCATGAGGTGCCAACTCCTATTACCTATTGGACTATACCTAATTTAAGGCGGGCATGGCGCACACCTTTGACTCACATCTTGACATGAACATTACCTATTACTGTAGGACAATCAAACAAAGTGACGAACCATCTGAGCACACGAAGGCATGTTGTAAGTATGTGCATAACTGACTTTAGTAAACGTTTGGGAATGACACTCATCTTGGGGAGAAGCTCTAATGCAGCTGCACCACGATAGTACGCATACAGCCCATGCTGAGGCATAACCTGGACAGTAACTCTAATCTCCTTGTTGGACTAATGTAGTTGACAACGTAATCGCAGGTCCAGGACTTGAGCTCAAAACTCTCGAACATTGCTTAGATCGGAAATTGTTTGATGGCAACGCATGAGCGCTAGGAAAGCTGATTAGCTTAGGAAACACTGGGAGTTTGTTGTAGGCAAACGTGTCATAATCGAAAGCATCACCCTGGGGGGGGTGCGGTATGCTATAGAAAACATGGCAAGCTTACTTTACGACGCGTGAGACATTCGGATTACTGAAACAAACGGTGACTTGGCTCACAAACTCAGGCTAACTGATGAAACGGGATAACTATCGTAATGTTATGTATGCCCTAGGTTTAGGGCAGTGGTTGCCCGATGAAACCCTGGTGATACCCTTACCGGAATTTGAGGTCATCGGATCAGTTGCATGTATCAGGGAATCTATCGAAAGCATGGGCTAAGAAGTCAAGGTTCGCTAGCGTGAGTCATATGACAATCGTGAGGGCTTGTTAAACTTCAATACGTGGACTGAAGTTCACATAGGAACGGAAGGATATGTTAAAACTTCAATGTTCTCAATTGTTCAAGGGATTGAACCAACTCTTGATATCACTGGTGAATTTCGGGACGAAATTTCTTTCAAGTTGGGGAGGATGTGACACCCAAGGAAAACCAGCAAACGATATAACTTACCTAGCTTTAACTCATCTAGCTTTCTCAGTGAGTGCGTACCAAATTTCGGGACGAAATTTCTTTTTAGTTGGGGATACTGTGACAACTCGTAATTTGAACCCACTTTGTGTAACGTTACGTGCTTATATGAACTTTTATGATTATTGAATGTTACGATTATATGCTTGGTGTAATGTAATGTATGTATGTATGCCATGGCCCAAACGCACAACATGTACCGATCGCACAATGTGCAACACAACCGCACAAGCCCATTCGGATCATTTGGGCTTTACATTTGTGCGCGGACCTTTAGGGCAGCCCAAGTTGGGTTCGGGCCACTCCATTTACACGCTTAACATATAGGGGATAGGATATACCCCTCACAAGTTGATTAAACACTTCACACAAAACCATACTTTTTTCCTCTCTCTCGAAGGCGACGGTAACCCGAAGAACCGGAGCCACCTCGTGGAACCTCCTAGATTGGATCACCTTTGTGTACTCTTAATCGGTTAGCGTCTGATTATCCACTGATGATGTTTTGATGTGTGTTTTATTATAGACTTGCATGATGATCTAGGGTTCCTGATTTACATGATTGATTATGTGGTTGAAGGATATTGTTCTTAATAATCGGATCATATGTATACTTGATTTACATAATTGATAATGAACATACGATTTGGATTACACGGCCTAGAGTTAGAACCGAGCACCCTGTGATCGACTGTGATATGTTGTGTGTTAGTGATTGTGTTTGATGTTCATGCTATGATTAGGTTTAGGGTTCTTATGAATTATTAACAAATTGCTTAATTTGATCGATATTTGGTTGAGATGAATCCGGTTTGATGTTAATTGGTAATCATGAGAAATAGGAAACTGTTTAAGTGATTGTAACCGATTAATTGGAATTATGTTGATTGATAATGATAAACTTGGAAACCTTGTAACTGATTTGGCTAGATTAATGTTGTAACCGAATAGCATGAATCCCGGATAACTAAACTAGTCGCACAAGCCTCTTGATCGTACAAGTGGTTCTGGTCGCACAAGACTGAACGCACAAGTATAATCGCACAAGTTACGTACAAACCGATAAGCACAGTGTACGAGCATAGCATCACATGATCGCACAACATCTTGTGGATCGCACAAGTTGGTGCCGATCGCACAACATCTTGGGCCACACACGGATCACTTAAACTATTTCGCTATTGGGCCTTAAGCCTAATCCCAATCACACAACTACCCGGATCGCACAACCCAATTCAGTCGCACAAGATCACTAATGGACCGAGCTTACTGTTGTATCGCACAAGTTGAATGGTTTGTTTAACCGTTGGGCCTTCAAGCCCAAACCTGATCACACAATCCGTCCGGGTCGCACAAGTCAACCTGGTCGTACATGATGTTTAGATCGCACAAGCTTGTTAATTGTTTATCGATTGTTGGGCCGTATATGTGTGGACTGTTTATCTATTTGGACCGATCACCATTAGACATATAAATTGCATAAGTTGAATGTGTTGCTTGACTGCTAAATGTTGCCATGATCCATTCGTGTTTGTAACGTGTTAACTCTGTGTAACCATACGTGCCTTACTTGAACCGAACCTGACTCGTATGGTAACCCTGTTAGGACGTGATTGACTACTCTTAACTCAAGTAACTTTGGTATAATCTGCCGAGCAAACCAAGGTGAGTTCAATGCATTTTCTCAAGCATGCGTCCCGGTGGTTTGGGACAACTGGTAAACATTCGGAAGGGAAACTTTGGGTAAACAACTTAATCGGTTTTAGGTATTGAACATGGAATCTATCATCGGATTGCCTGGAGGGCAATGGGGGTAATTAGTTGATAGCGCTATTAGGTGGGAAACCTCACACCGGGCCGTAAGGACGGGCGTGAACTAATTATCTGGGTATGGCTATGGTTGTTAGAGGCACACTCCTCGGATACATATGGGCACACTCCCTAGGGTATCTAGCGAAGGCAACATAGTATCGGTCGTTAAGGGGTACACACTCCCCGGATACATATGGGCACACTCCCTAGGGTATCTAACGTGAACGACATCGCAACGCAACATTGAATCGCATTAACATACATCTGGTAACTCAACACGTTAACAAAACCTTGAACTCACCAGCGTAGTCTGACACACTTGTTTGCATGCTTGTAGGTCGTTAGCCTTGGAACATGGACTTGCTATCTGGGAGTGCTGGAGTGGTCAAGGATCGAGACTCTTGGATTCACTTATAAACGATACATTGATTTTGATTATTATTATGAAACAATTGCTAAACGATTACATGCTTCCGCTACACAACTTTTGAGAATTGATATCATGTTGACATCTTATTTTAGTAATTAATGTCATGACTTATTTAAATATTTATCATTGGTTCAATGTGATTGGTGGCTCGAACTCTGAAGCATAACACGCCTCGCGGGGTTTCCGCAGGTGGAATTTTGGGGGTGTTACAATGAACATTCAGCAACATAATGAACATTCCATTAACACGATGAACATTCAGCAACATAATGCACATTCCCTTAACATAATGAACATTCAGCAACATAATGCACATTCTATTAACATGATGAAACCATCATCTTAATTTACATTAAGGATAGACGAAGTTCATGTGACAACCCTCACTAAACCAGGTATCCGTATGATTTAATTAATAACTAATTGCTGCTTAATTACTGTGCTTAACTGAAATTGCCAATGAACTGCTACTTGATTTCTAGTACTTGTATATTCCTGCATCATACTTTGATTTCCATCACTACATTATTTACACGTTGAACCTTAGTGACAAACATGATGCACTAAAGCACAGTAGCATTAGAACGGATAACCTATTGAACATGCTGATAAAGCCAGCATCAGGCAGACACTGCCTCTAAGGGCCTGTATGAGCCAGAAATAATTTACTACACCCATAGTGAGTGTAGGGATACAAGGGTTGTAGAACCGCGTCTCTAGGAATAAGATATAATGACTGGATGTGCCTAAAACGTACTCTAAGCACGAAACACAGCACTTTTATTAACATACTAGCTTCTGGCTAACTAATAAAGTGCCAAAACATGAGGAAAATATTCCTGACACTTTGTAGAATAAGTTGTGTCACTAAAAGTATTATTTACGACACTTAAAAGCTTATTTAAGCACTTTAACGGATTTCTATCCAACCGAACAACCGGATTATACCCGGAACATAAAAATATTGACAATAATATTATTGGTCTTTTTCTAAGCCAGTTAGGGTCCCTGAATACCCTAACACCCGCGTTAAAGCACAACATGTGACTAACCGAGTTAACCCTAAATCTAACTTGGTTTAAAGTAACTAAACACTAACCATTTGATTGGAATTGAACTAGAGACCCCCCCCCCTTGGGCCGATCGGTCACCTTGTGACCTTGACATGTACCATTTTTTCATTATAATATTGGCTCTTGTCTCATATCTTGATGACATACAAACCATTGGTTAACCATGTTAAGCTTTGCCTATAAGTAAACTCATTAGCACATATGAACATTCACATTCTCACACCACAAGATCACAACACCAAAACTCTCCCTCTCTTGCTCCCAACTCTCGGCCGAACCCCCTCCCCCTTCTACATCGATTTTCGGCTCTTGTTCATTCCATTCCTACGTCACACAAGTGTTAAGGATCTCGCATAAGGAGTCTTGGAGCTAACGGAAGGTGAAGGACCTCGTTATCTTGCTTTTATCCACCACATTTTCGCATAGATTCTTCCCTAGCCTCGAGCTAGAGGTATAACACTTAAAACTCATATTCGGATCATTCTAAGGTGGTTAATAAGATTTGTAACGATTAAAACTCGGAAACTTGCATTTTGAATCTTTAAAGTCTACTAAAACATGAATATAGTTGGTTAAAAGCTTAATACTTGTGTAAAAGTTGTAGTACTTGAAAGTGATGATTATTTAGGCCCGATCTACGTTGTGGTAGCTCGGATCATCGTTTAACCCGACTTTGTTAAGATCATAGATCTTGACATAAGCTTGTTTCTATCGGTACAAGGGTTAAAAGGTGAAACTCTACCACACGAGAAACATGAACTTGTGTAAAAGTATTTTTACTTGTAAAATAGTGTTTAAAACTAGCGGATCTACGTATCTGCAAGTGGTATTTTCAAAGGACCAAGTGTCGAGAAAATCATGTTTTCTAAAAGACGGATAACACACTAACAAGTGTGATTTTTACAAACCACAAGTGTATAAACACTTGTGAAATGAAAAGTTTCGACAAAATAACGATCTTTGTAAAAGTTGACAAGAAGATGTAAAGATAGATTTATTCTAAAAACGAGGTTTTTACGATAATAAGGTATTTTACACAAAGATCCACCAAATATAACGGGATCTACACTATAGTTTTCGGAAAAACTACAAGTTCATGCGGTTATACGATTTACATACTTGTCGACTAGTTGATGTGTCGGAAATTGATTGGTTGATTTAAAGAAGAGTTGAAATGATTTTGTAAAAGAAAATGATACGCTTGAAAGCGTGGCCACCTCCAGTTACAGGGGAAACTCTGGCGATATTTTTCTAAAATCTAACACTTAGAATTATTTACAAGTGTTAGAACTATTTTTGATATGTTTTCAAAATATATTTCGCCACGACTTTATTTACAAATATTCGGAGGTGGGTTTTTCACAAAACTAAACGTGATAAATATATATTTGGTAAATATATTTTCACCACACTATTTATGATTATTTTGTGAAAATACACAAATGTTATTTTTAGAGTAAAAATAATATTTGCAAATGTTGACGAATCCAAAATAATACAAACGCTTTCACGATAAACATATAAGTTACACCGGTAATTATTATTACCACTTAATCGTTAAAACGTAACTTACGCATTATACGGAAATATTCATTAATGCGTATTTTGTCAACGCATTATTTTGGAAGTATTATGTGAAGTGAAAATATAATATTTTTGAGAAAAATATTTATATTTTGGAAGTAGAAGTAAAAATATATTAAGTGGGACTTAATGATATAATACAAATACACATGTATTAAATCCCCCATCCTTGGGAAGGAGATTAACTACCAAGTACATGCAAAATATAAACACGAAATAGTTGTCTAACTATTTCCCAAAAACTTAAACTATAAAGCTAAGGCACGGCCATCCGTCTAATAGAATTAGCACATGTAGGTCGTTGCACAGCTGCTTGACATTCGGAGTACTTGGTATAGCGACGCACTGACAGTGAGTTCATGTCCCCCTTTTCTCTTAACTGTTTTCAGTTTTCTAAACTGCGGGGGTGAAATACATGTTACTATGTTTATGATTATTTTATACATGGTATGGTTAGCGTAAGGAGGTTTGTTACTTAGATCATGTGAGTGGGTAGGCGGAAACTTGAGGCCATTAATCCTCATGGTAGGACCGAGGGACAGGAGCGGTAGATCTATCTGGGTGTAGCGAGCCCAGCCCCAGGTCCAGCATAACGGACCTCGGGGTGACTTAGTGCCCGACGCATAAATCCGCTAGGTTTGAGTCTTCCTACTTGCACTTCACACATATCAATGGCCTTGCAAACCATTGGTGATCTCTTTTTCCTTATTTGCTACATACCAAGGTTTTTGATAAAGACAAAGGTTTATTTACTCACTTACACATGAACTTGCTCAACATTATTGTTGATTTTTCAACTTACATGTATTTCAGGGAATTAAAGATCTGGCACGGTATGGCATGTTTTTCCCGCTGCATTAGTCACCGAGGTCATCCAGGGTTCGGGGAATGTGACTCTTTCCTGGACAAGTCACAGTCCTTGAATCATGTTTATGTTAAGATTGAATTTGTAATGTTTGGTGAACAAGTTTATGGTTGTTAGGGTGTTATCACGTTAAGACAATGTTATGATATTTTTATTTTAATGGATGATCTTGCATATTTTTAATTCATATAGCTTTGTTATGATTAAGCTATGGTATTGAGAAGTCACACCAAATTAACCACGCTTCCGCAAAGCCAGGGTGTGACAGCTTGGTATCAGAGCTCTGATCATAGCGAACTAGGATTCCTTCTCGAGTCTAGACTATGATCACTAGGGCTCTCACGAAAACATTTTTTACTGCATACCACTTAAGTCCAGATCCAAAACATTTTTACAAACAAATGTTGAGCGCATTTTATTATTTTTAGGCTCAGTCTGGGAGGCTGAGGCTCGGTCTGGGAGGCCGAGGCTCGATCCAATGGATCGAGGTAGTTGTCTAGTGGGACTAGGGAGTCAGTCTGGGAGGCTGGGAGAATTGACTAGTGGGACTAGGGAGTCAGTCTGGGAGGCTGGGAGAATTGTCTAGTGGGACTAGGGAGTCAGTCTGGGAGGCTGGGAGAATTGACTAGTGGGACTAGGGAGTCAGTCTGAGAGACTGGGAGGCTAGTGGGACTAGGAAGAGTAGTCTGGGAGGCTGGGAAAATTGGCTAGTGGGACTAGGAAAAGCAGTCTGAGAGGCTGGGAGGCTAGTGGGACTAGGAGAATTATGTGATTTTTACTTGGTGACTTATGTGATTACCTGATTGTATGACTGATTATTTGTGTTTGTGTTACAGACACATGGACTCACCAGGCACAGGTGACTCGGACACCACCGAACCCCTACCTATCGTATCTGATGACCTCCCATCTTCGGAGCATGAGGTGCATACATCTGATTCCACCAGCACGGACGACGATGATTTCCAGCCCTTCGCACTACCCGAGGGTGCTGATGAGCCTGCGGATGGCCCCCCTGCTGAGTACCTACCCCTAGTAGTGATTCCAGCTCCTATACCTTTAGCCGTTTATCTCGCATATGACTTACTACTTGACGCCGAGGCTGACGGCGATATCGATCTGTTTGAGGATGAGCCTATCGAGGATGAGATTCCGGACGCAGCCCTACTTCCTGCTGGCGATCTTCTGATGATCACTGATGCCCCTGCCGAGGACTTACCCGCACATTCACCGGTCCCAGACTCCTTTGAGTCTGTGGCATCCGCACCTTCTCACGAGGTGAGCGCACAACACTTTGCACACGACTCGGATCCTGACCAGGCATCCTCTGCCGCACCTATTCCTAGCTTCGCATTTGACCATGATGATATAGAGGATTCTGATCCCATCTTTCCTCCGGGATTCGACCCGGATCATGATATTGAGTTTATTCCGATGGACCAGCCCATGGAGGATCCCGCTGATCCAGTTGATCCTATTGATCCCGATTTTGATTTCGAGATGGCTTTTGATGACCCTGAGCCTGCCTTGGCTCCTGAGCAGGCAGCTGCTCTAGATCCTATGCCCGAGCATGACCCCATACATGCTGGCATCCCAGTTGAGCCTGTTCTAGCTGACCCGCCCGTTGATGATCATTTGGAGGGCGATCATGTCATTGTTGCTATCGATCCTGTTGTTCCCCCACCTATTGTTGATATCCCTGTTGAGCACATTGCACCAGTTGATCCTATTGTTGCTCCCCCATTTGATCCCATTCCACTTGAGCCTGAGCACGCACTATTTGCAGACCACATGGATCCACCGGATGAGCATGCACAGCACGGTTGGATACCTGCTGATGAGGACGTTCCACCTTTTCCCCCTCAGATCCCTGTTACACGACCTGTTGATTTCACTTTTCAGGTTCCTCAGTTTGTACCTCCAGCGAGGCCTGGAGAGGGCTCTTCAGCCCATCCTTTTGGGCACGTACCGATGTCTATTCCCTTCATGCCCCAGATGTCATCTGTTCCACCCTCTGCTTCACCGTTTCATGTGGCACCGTTTGACCCCACCAGTGAGCCTATGCTTTGGTCGACACCACCAGTCATGCCACCTACTGATCCTTGCCATCCGTTTCATGTGGGACACACTATAGAGGACGTTTTGATGTCCTTCGTTCATCAGCACGAGTCACACACGCAGCGTCTCCAGGAGCTCGAGAGAGCTCAGCTGCCACCATGTTCATGCCATGGACAGATACACTCTCCTCTTCAGCCATGTCGATCATTACCCCCAGATTATGCTGCTCGCCTCTTTACACTAGAGCAGCAGGTTGCTTCTGTCATCCGTACTCAGCAAGCTATGGAGGAGGACTGGCTCCAGTTACGTCGCTTGCTTTACACTTACTTTCCCCCTCCTCCACCGCCATCTGTATAGAGCTCATCAGTACTGCTTGTGTAGACGTTGGTGAGAGGACCGCGATTGCTTTTGGTTGCATAGCATTTTGGAGACTACATGATGATACTGACTTTTAACACATACTTGATGTATTTGATGTATTTGACACTGATTTGATATAGCTTTTGGACAGGGGTGATGTAGCCCCTAGATGATTGATGATTGTATGACACAGTGATGTACTGATACACTTATGTTGTGGTCTCGATATATATGGCAATCGCAGTATTCTCATCATATTTGATTTGCTTGATTGCTTATTTACATTATTATGACATGGGATGTTGTGTGTATATTTTTATGACATGGGATGTTGTGTGTATAATATTTGTGACATGGGATGTTGTGTGATTAGTATTTGTGAAGTATTGATAACATGAGATGTTATGTGCTATTACTATTACTATATACGTACGCGTTATTATGGCCTGACCAACGTAAACACATCTTTAGAAGATGCCGCCAAGACGTCAACAACATCAGATGCCTACGACTCAGGCCGAACTACAGCAAGTCATTGTTGCTGCTATTGCTCAATATGCTGCCTCTCAAGGAGGAATGAGTGGAAGCAACTCTGGCAACACTGGCAACAACAACAATCCACCTCATGGTAACCCTAAGTCATTAAGACATACCATGACCTAAATGGATCCCCTTAGCAAGAGTGCTAATGCCAATCATGCGTTGTAATGTATGTGCAGGGTGCACCTACAAACAGTTCTTGGACTGCAAGCCCGTAAACTTTGATGGCACAGGAGGTGCTGTCGCTTTTGTCCGCTGGGCTGAGAAAACAGAATCCGTTCTTCGCATGAGCGAATGCGCATTGGATCAGCAAGTCACTTACATCTCTGGGCTATTTTTGGATGGAGCCCTATCATGGTGGAATCTACAAGTACAGACACTTCGCGAAGCTACTGCTTACGCGCTGACTTGGGCTGAACTGAAGGAACTCATGCGCAAGAAGTACTGTTCCCGCGCCGAAATCCAGAGATTGGAGACCGAGTTCTGGCATCTGAAAATGGAAGGCCCAAAGATAGCAGGGTATGTTCAGAGGTTCCACGACTTGTCGCATGTGGTACCCTACATGGTCACTCCTGAGTTCAAAGGAATCGAACGCTTCATTTGGGGATTAGCTCCTCAAATCATAAGCATGGTGACCTCCTCCAAACCTGCGACTATCACTGAAGCCATTGATTTGAGCGTGGCTCTTACGGAGGAGGCAATTCGTTTGAACAAGTTTGATGAAGCGGAGCCAAAGAAGAAGGAGACTCATGTGGAGTCATCTGGAGGGAACAAGCGGAAGTTTTCAAACTTCAAGCAGGGCACCGGGGTGGTGGTTAAGAAAGGGGAATCAAATGCGCCAGCGCAAGATACAGCTGGTAGTAGGAAGAAAGGAAAGGGATACATGGGCGCCCAGCCCAAGTGTAATAGCTGCCAGCGCCATCATTCTGGCTGTTGTGGGTTGAAGGTTTGTGAAGCATGTGGAAAGACTGGCCACCTGAAGGAGACTTGTTGGGCTACTGCTGGCCAGGGAGGCCAGAGAGGATTTGGGAATAGAAATAACCGTGGTGGTACTGGGAACCGCCCCCAAGGGAACAATGGAGGTGATGGAAACCGAGTCAACAACGCAAACCAAGCGGGCGCCATGAATCGTAATCAGAGAAACAACCAAGCGGGAAACAATGGTGGGAACGGGCAGAGGCCCGGATGTTTCAACTGCGGTGATGTTGGGCATTACAAGAGGAATTGCCCGGAATTGAACCAAGCCCGCGGAAGGGTTTTCAACATAGAAGCAAGGGAAGCGCGCCAGGATCCCAATGTTGTCACTGGTACGTTCCCTGTAAACCAACGCTATGCATCCGTTTTATTTGATACTGGCGCCGATTATAGCTTCGTATCGTTAGAATTTAAGAATATGCTTGGTTTAGCCGCTAGTAAGTTAGATACTCCGTACTCGATCGAATTGGCGAATGGAAAGTTAGTAGAAGCTAATGAAGTGATTCGAGGGTGCGTAATCGAATTGGGAGAGCGTGAGTTCGCTCTAGATCTACTACCAGTCCAGTTGGGAAGCTTCGACGTGGTAGTAGGGATGGATTGGTTATCGAGTAACAAGGCCGAGATAGTTTGTCATGAGAAGGTCGTTCGTATCCCGACCGATGATGGTGAGACCATTATTGTTCACGGAGAGAAGCGTGAGACGCCGTTGAGAATTATTAGCTGCCTGAAGGCAAGAAAGTGTTTGCAGAAGGGATGTGCTGCCTTTCTGGCACACATTGTAGATAAGAAGACTGCTGAGCCAAAGATCGAAGACATCCCTGTCGTGAGGGAATGCCCAGAAGTCTTCCCAGAAGATTTGCCTGGCTTGCCGCCTCAAAGACAAGTGGAGTTTCGCATTGACTTAGTTCCAGGCGCGCCTGTGGCTAAGGCACCCTATAGACTTGCTCCGTCTGAGATGCAGGAACTGTCGACACAACTTCAAGAGTTGTTAGACAAGGGATTTATCCGACCAAGCTTCTCGCCTTGGGGAGCTCCAGTTTTGTTTGTCAAGAAGAAGGACGGTAGTTTCCGCATGTGTATTGATTACAGAGAGTTGAACAAGCTGACGATCAAGAATAGGTATCCCCTGCCAAGAATCGATGATCTGTTTGACCAACTAGAAGGTTCAAGCTTTTATTCAAAGATCGATCTTCGATCTGGATACCATCAGTTAAGGATACAGGAGGAGAGTATCCCAAAGACAGCCTTCAGAACTCAATATGGACACTACGAGTTTCTCGTTATGCCATTTGGTTTGACAAACGCACCTGTAGTATTCATGGATTTGATGAATCTAGTTTGCAAGCCGTACCTGGATAAGTTCGTGATTGTATTCATCGATGATATTTTGATTTATTCAAAGACGAAGGCTGAGCACGAGCAGCATCTTAGAGCCATTCTGGAGCTGCTAAACAAAGAACAGTTGTACGCCAAGTTCTCTAAGTGTGAGTTTTGGCTACGAGAGGTGCAATTCCTTGGGCACGTGGTAAACGGAGATGGAATCCACGTGGATCCCACCAAGATCGAGGCGATCAAGGATTGGGAAACGCCAAAGACGCCAACCGAGATTCGGCAATTCTTGGGTTTGGCTGGCTATTACCGAAGGTTCGTTGAGAATTTTTCAAAGATCGCTCAACCATTGACGCTCCTCACGCAGAAGGATAAGAAGTTCGATTGGGGAATCAAACATGAGGAAGCATTTCAGATATTGAAAGATAAGCTTTGCAACGCGCCAATTTTAGCCCTACCAGAGGGTACAGATGATTTTGTGGTATACTGCGACGCATCGCGTCAAGGATTGGGTTGCGTGTTGATGCAACACCAGAAGATTATTGCTTACGCGTCACGCCAGCTGAAAGTTCATGAAAAGAACTATACCACACACGATTTGGAGCTAGGCGCAGTAGTTTTTGCTTTAAAGATCTGGAGACACTACCTTTATGGTACGAAGTGCACAATCTTCACAGATCACAAGAGCCTCCAACATATATTCAACCAGAAGGAGTTGAACATGAGGCAAAGACGATGGGTAGAACTGTTGAATGACTACGACTGCGAGATTAAGTATCATCCAGGGAAGGCGAATGTGGTCGCCGATGCCCTAAGTCGAAAAGAGAGGATCAAGCCCATAAGGGTTAGGGCTTTGGAAATGATTATTCGAACCGACTTTCCTCTGCGCATTCGTGCCGCGCAGAAAGAAGCTCTCAAGGAAAGAAACCTTGAAGAAGAGTATCTCCGTGGGATGGAGAAGTTATTGGTACCAAACAGGGAAGGAACGTTGTGTTTTGAGAAAAGGATTTGGGTTCCTTTGTTTGGTGGTTTAAGGAAGGTTATTTTCGATGAAGCTCACAAGTCGCGGTACTCTATCCATCCTGGAGCGGATAAGATGTACCAGGATCTTAAAGATTACTATTGGTGGCCTAGGATGAAAGGCGATGTGGCTGTTTATGTGAGCAAATGTTTAACATGCGCCAAAGTTAAGGCGGAATACCAGAAGCCTTCGGGACTTCTGCAGCAACCAGAGATTCCCAAGTGGAAGTGGGAACAAATCTCTATGGATTTTATTACGAAGTTGCCAAGAACGCCAAGAGGCCATGACACTACTTGGGTAATAGTGGATCGCTTAACGAAGACAGCACACTTCCTACCTATCCGAGAGAAGGATAATACGAGCAAACTGGCCGAAATTTACATGAGAGAGATTGTTACACGCCATGGAGTACCTCTCTCGATTATCTCTGATAGAGACGGAAGGTTCGTGTCAAGGATATGGCAATCCTTCCAGGAAGCTTTTGGCTCAAAGTTGAATCTGAGCACTGCGTTTCACCCACAGACCGACGGTCAAAGCGAGCGGACGATTCAGACATTGGAGGACATGCTGAGAGCATGTGTTATGGATTTGGGCGGTAGCTGGGATAAACATTTGCCTCTGGTTGAGTTTTCATACAACAACAGCTACCACACCAGTATTGGTGCCGCGCCATTCGAAGCTTTATATGGGCGCAAGTGCAGATCACCGCTTTGTTGGGCTGACGCAGGTGATAGACAATTGGTTAGTCCTGAAGTAGTCCAGGAAACCACCGACAAGATCGCACAGATACGAGACCGCATCAGTGCGGCACGTGACAGGCAGAAAGCCTACGCGGATCGAAGCAGGAAACCTCTAGAGTTTAAGGTTGGTGAGATGGTTTTGTTGAAGGTATCACCCTGGAAGGGTGTGGCACGCTTTGGGAAACGTGGAAAGTTGAACCCGAGGTATATTGGACCGTTCAAGATCTTGGAGAGAATCGGGTTAGTAGCATACAAGTTGGATTTACCTGCTGAACTAAATAGTGTTCACGATACATTCCATGTATCCAATCTGAAGAAGAGTCCAACTCAAGTTACCGTTGCCATTCCCACCGACGAAATTCATGTTGACGACACGCTCCATTTCGTTGAAGAACCTGTTGAGGTCACGGATTGGAAAGTAAACAAGACCCGCCGGAGGAGTGTCAAGCTCGTCAAAGTTCGTTGGAATGCTAGACATGGTCCTGAATTCACCTGGGAGCGTGAGGATCGAATGAAAGAGAAATACCCCCACCTATTTCCTGAGAACCCTGCTTCTACAAGCAGAACTTAAAATTTCGGGACGAAATTTCTGTAACGGGGGGAGAATGTGACAACCCTCACTAAACCAGGTATCCGTACGATTTAATTAATAACTAATTGCTGCTTAATTACTGTGCTTAACTGAAATTGCCAATGAACTGCTACTTGATTTCTAGTACTTGTATATTCCTGCATCATACTTTGATTTCCGTCACTACATTATTTACACGTTGAACCTTAGTGACAAACATGATGCACTAAAGCACAGTAGCATTAGAACGGATAACCTATTGAATATGCTGATAAAGCCAGCATCAGGCAGACACTGCCTCTAAGGGCCTGTATGAGCCAGAAATAATTTACTACACCCATAGTGAGTGTAGGGATACAAGGGTTGTAGAACCGCGTCTCTAGGAATAAGATATAATGACTGGATGTGCCTAAAACGTACTCTAAGCACGAAACACAGCACTTTTATTAACATACTAGCTTCTGGCTAACTAATAAAGTGCCAAAACATGAGGAAAATATTCCTGACACTTTGTAGAATAAGTTGTGTCACTAAAAGTATTATTTACGACACTTAAAAGCTTATTTAAGCACTTTAACGGATTTCTATCCAACCGAACAACCGGATTATACCCGGAACATAAAAATATTGACAATAATATTATTGGTCTTTTTCTGAGCCAGTTAGGGTCCCTGAATACCCTAACACCCGCGTTAAAGCACAACATGTGACTAACCGAGTTAACCCTAAATCTAACTTGGTTTAAAGTAACTAAACACTAACCATTTGATTGGAATTGAACTAGAGACCCCCCCCCTTGGGCCGATCGGTCACCTTGTGACCTTGACATGTACCATTTTTTCATTATAATATTGGCTCTTGTCTCATATCTTGATGACATACAAACCATTGGTTAACCATGTTAAGCTTTGCCTATAAGTAAACTCATTAGCACATATGAACATTCACATTCTCACACCACAAGATCACAACACCAAAACTCTCCCTCTCTTGCTCCCAACTCTCGGCCGAACCCCCTCCCCCTTCTACATCCATTTTCGGCTCTTGTTCATTCCATTCCTACATCACACAAGTGTTAAGGATCTCGCATAAGGAGTCTTGGAGCTAACGGAAGGTGAAGGACCTCGTTATCTTGCTTTTATCCACCACATTTTTGCATAGATTCTTCCCTAGCCTCGAGCTAGAGGTATAACACTTAAAACTCATACTCGGATCATTCTAAGGTGGTTAATAAGATTTGTAACGATTAAAACTCGGAAACTTTCATTTTGAATCTTTAAAGTCTACTAAAACATGAATATAGTTGGTTAAAAGCTTAATACTTGTGTAAAAGTTGTAGTACTTGAAAGTGATGATTATTTAGGCCCGATCTACGTTGTGGTAGCTCGGATCATCGTTTAACCCGACTTTGTTAAGATCATAGATCTTGACATAAGCTTGTTTCTATCGGTACAAGGGTTAAAAGGTGAAACTCTACCACACGAGAAACATGAACTTGTGTAAAAGTATTTTTACTTGTAAAATAGTGTTTAAAACTAGCGGATCTACGTATCTGCAAGTGGTATTTTCAAAGGACCAAGTGTCGAGAAAATCATGTTTTCTAAAAGACGGATAACACACTAACATGTGGGATTTTTACAAACCACAAGTGTATAAACACTTGTGAAATGAAAAGTTTCGACAAAATAACGATCTTTGTAAAAGTTGACAAGAAGATGTAAAGATAGATTTATTCTAAAAACGAGGTTTTTACGATATTAAGTTATTTTACACAAAGATCCACCAAATATAACGGGATCTACACTATAGTTTTCGGAAAAACTACAAGTTCATGCGATTATACGATTTACATACTTGTCGACTAGCGGATGTGTCGGAAATTGATTGGTTGATTTAAAGAAGTGTTGAAATGATTTTGTAAAAGAAAATGATACGCTTGAAAGCGTGGCCACCTCCAGTTTTAGGGGAAACTCTGGCGAAATTTTTTTAAAATCTAACACTTAGAATTATTTACAAGTGTTAGAACTATTTTTGATATGTTTTCAAAATATATTTCGCCACGACTTTATTTACAAATATTCGGAGGTGGGTTTTTCACAAAACTAAACGTGATAAATATATATTTGGTAAATATATTTTCACCACACTATTTATGATTATTTTGTGAAAATACACAAATGTTATTTTTAGAGTAAAAATAATATTTGCAAACGTTGACGAATCCAAAATAATACAAACGCTTTCACGATAAACATATAAGTTACACCGGTAATTATTATTACCACTTAATCGTTAAAACGTAACTTACGCATTATACGGAAATATTCATGAACGCGTATTTTGTCAACGCATTATTTTGGAAGTATTATGTGAAGTGAAAATATAATATTTTTGAGAAAAATATTTATATTTTGGAAGTAGAAGTAAAAATATATTAAGTGGGACTTAATGATATAATACAAATACACATGTATTAAATCCCCCATCCTTGGGAAGGAGATTAACTACCAAGTAAATGCAAAATATAAACACGAAATAGTTGTCTAACTATTTCCCAAAAACTTAAACTATAAAGCTAAGGCACGGCCATCCGTCTAATAGAATTAGCACATGTAGGTCGTTGCACAGCTGCCTGACATTCGGAGTACTTGGTATAGCGACGCACTGACAGTGAGTTCATGTCCCCCTTTTCTCTTAACTGTTTTCAGTTTTCTAAATTGCGGGGGTGAAATACATGTTACTATGTTTATGATTATTTTATACATGGTATGGTTAGCGTAAGGAGGTTTGTTACTTAGATCATGTGAGTGGGTAGGCGGAAACTTGAGGCCATTAATCCTCATGGTAGGACCGAGGGACAGGAGCGGTAGATCTATCTGGGTGTAGCGAGCCCAGCCCCAGGTCCAGCATAACGGACCTCGGGGTGACTTAGTGCCCGACGCATAAATCCGCTAGGTTTGAGTCTTCCTACTTGCACTTCACACATATCAATGGCCTTGCAAACCATTGGTGATCTCTTTTTCCTTATTTGCTACATACCAAGGTTTTTGATAAAGACAAAGGTTTATTTACTCACTTACACATGAACTTGCTCAACATTATTGTTGATTTTTCAACTTACATGTATTTCAGGGAATTAAAGATCTGGCACGGTATGGCATGTTTTTCCCGCTGCATTAGTCACCGAGGTCATCCAGGGTTCAGGGAATGTGACTCTTTCCTGGACAAGTCACAGTCCTTGAATCATGTTTATGTTAAGATTGAATTTGCAATGTTTGGTGAACAAGTTTATGGTTGTTAGGGTGTTATCCCGTTAAGACAATGTTATGATATTTTTATTTTAATGGATGATCTTGCATATTTTTAATTCATATAGCTTTGTTATGATTAAGCTATGGTATTGAGAAGTCACACCAAATTAACCACGCTTCCGCAAAGCCAGGGTGTGACAGTTCATATGAACTTACCTTGGTACTTACCCTTGCATGTAAATTCTTACTTGGTATCCCTATATACCACATACTAAACTTCATTTATAAATAAGAAGTGATTTCAGAAATCACTTACCTCGAGTGCCTGTTTCGTACATGCTTCCTCATATCCTTTCCGTTAGCCTTCCATGCTTTCCCCCATCTTGACATGATCCTATACTTTCATGTCATCATGGTTACCACTTCATTTGTATAAATGCACATTCTAATATTGCATTCATTTCACATTCACATCCTACATTAAACTTCACTCGTCAAATTCCAACAACACAAAGTATAAGCTAGAAGTCGTATCTTTTCATTCCACACAATTCTTCATGTCGTCACAAATACACATATTGATATAACACGCATCATATGACTTTCTATAATATTACAATTGTGACAAAAGTCTAACATTGCTACTTATGCACAGTTGATTTTCAAAAAGTCAACAATTTATCATATGAACTTTCGACTTAACCTCATACATCCATGTCATTATAGTAGACTATACGAGTGACACTATATACATTTCATACTCACGATGCAATAAGCATATAACCACATGATCATCTAGTTATATACACATACCAAACATATTTAATTCCGTTCATTCTAGTAACATAATTCTACAACTAACACCATGACCCATGCTTAACAACCCAACATCATTCTAACTTCATCTTGTTCTAATGATCTCATATGCTTCACATTTAGTGTACTTTTACTTATCAATTTTGATTAAGCAATTATTCAAACATGTAGTAAACATTATACCACTCCAACATAGAGTACAATATTCTAATGCATACTTTTACCAAATAACATGGCCAACCAAATCCTACATGAATTACATCTAAAAATAGATTTCTCATGTTTATTTATCATCAAATACATCATATCCCCATATTATACGATTTCATCCGTTACTTGCATATCATTCATCTAATAATCTCACCTAGGCATTTCATCAAACACTTGGTGTGCATACCATAATTTATGCATAATGTACAAGTGTTTCATGCTTTACTTCCTACTTCATGCTTTCATTCATCAATTGACACAAAAACATCAACAAATTCATATCACATTCAATCTACCTAACAAGAACGCATTACATGCAACATAGCACAACAAGATTTGAACAAGGATTGGACATGGGTGACACACCCATGTCGCCATCTTCACCACTAGAAGTTGGTTTCACCTCCAAACATCAAATTACTCCAAATCGTTCATAATCCATATTCTATATGATGATTCTAACACATGCTCATACTCAATTTCATACCAATTCACGGATTAGAACATAACCCACTTCGTGCAAGATCGCCAATCTAAGTTTTAAAACATACCTTATGATCCACTTGTGAAGGTGATCATTAATCCATGCTCGGTTATGAATTTAAGCTTCATTTAGCCTTCCAATTTGAAGATTTTAGAGAGACTAGGGTTTGAACCCTTTTTCTTCTTCCTGGACATCGATACACACACACATACTATGTGTGTGTGGTGTTTTGACCTTAGTTTATAAAACTCATGTTTCCCACTTAACGGTTTTGGTCCCTCAAGTTTCATTTTGATTATATAAGAGACTAAAAACTCATTTCTTTATATCAACCGGGTTCTAATTTACCAAACCCGTTTTTGGGGTGTTACAAGTCTCCCCCTTAAATGAGGTTTCGTCCCCGAAACCTTTCTCATTTACATTTAACACTAATTATCTTTCCTTCCCGGACCATCAACAAGACCACGAGCCCATCTAAGAACCCGTCCCAGAGTTCTTATTAGTGTCACTTTCACTAAATATTGCTAGTGTCTATCGTGCTTCATAGCTAGTTGTTTATTCATCATTCCAATACTCGTATATCACGTACAATATACCATTTTGTTTACTCGAAACAATCCCATTAATAACATTCCTTTTTGTTCATTTCCAATATTCATATTATTTTCGTCCATGATACGATCTCACTTCGTAACTTATACATACACCTCTATGTTTAACTTTGATAGGTACATCATAATAATAGGTAACTATCCATTCTCTATTCATAAACTATTCGTATAATCGATTTCTTTCCAACAAGTCCATACCGCCCATACCTTACTTTCATATGGCAATCCTATTTCCCTTGACCCGTTTGCAATGGGTCAACATACACACTTCTTCACACATGTAATAGTACCTACATTCGTATGATCTGTTTATAACAGATCTAATACCTTCATCCCACCTCTTAGATTATATTCTACACATATATCATATAACATTTAGTTCTTGTTTTGTTATCGCAACAAAACTACTATTTCATGGTCACATATACGCGCTTAACTCCAAAGTTAACATCATTCTACGTTTCCTATAGTTATTTGTACTATTCGTACCCTTACGTTACCTTCAACTCACCTCATTCATTGTACATTACTATTCCTCTCATTTCATGCATTACTTAATTTGCATAAGCAAGCGTGTCATGCAGGTTCTTCATACGAGAGTTTAATCAATACCCGAAATTTCCCTCAAAACTTTTAAGATTTACTTCTTAATGACATAGTTTTCTTCTTATGTCAACTGCTAAAATCAAGCATTCCATACCATACTATAACTATTCCATCATTCATCTCGTAGGTCGTTTTCAATTTACTAATTCATATATATCCGGCATGAGTTAAAACATTTTACTTACCTCGATTTCATTTCATGCTTCAGCGATCCGTAAACCATAGCGATCCGCTCCTTCACGAGTACTAACCGTACCAGGCCAGCTTTCATTCATCCTTGTAATGGGCTTCCACTCGTGCACATTCCTTCACCAATTCGATTGGTTTCATCACATTCAGAATTCTACCATTAACATCTACAAAATCGGCGGTTAGCACCTTTCATTCAAACATTCATCATACTAGGTGATTACTCACCTATAATCCTTTTTACATCGTCCTACATACATGCTATAACACATCCCACTTTTCATCCCTTACATGCAATTCCTTTTTTCTGGTTACTTATTTCGGCAACCTTTGCATTTTGACTTTTCGAGGTTAAACTGACATTTCTTACTTATTGTAGATGTATTGAAGTACACGTTCTTACTTCTTTCCTTTCATGCTTACCTGCCAAGACATTCATTATATCATTTCAGCATTCTTGCCAAAACTTACCCTTCTCAATCATACTTAAATTAATGTCCGGGTCGAAGCCCGTCATTCATTACGACCCCTAAGAGTCGATTACTAACACTTCTAACACATAACATGTTCAAAATTTCTTTCTTTCGTCAGAATTTAGGTTTGCGTGCCAAACATTATGCTCACCTACAAGTATAAAACTTAACAAATCACAACATTAAATCTATCGGGTTTAAATGGCAATTACCATTTGACCCGCATGACTCATTCATCTCTCCAACCATTCTTGCATACAAACATATTTGTATATATGTATACATTTATTCATATATATAAGTTTAAGACATAACTTGGATAATATTCGCTTTTTAAAGAATATTTACTTACTTAGTCTGTAATTACTTACACATTCAAATCTTTTCATTCTTGTCATTCATTATGTTTCGAACCCGTCGCGCGGTTTCTAACATACCATTCATACTTTTATTCCTTCTTGGTTTCGAATCCATCTCGTGGATTCTAACATATCATTCATGCTTTCATTCCTTTCATGCTTCGAATCCGTCTCGCGGATTCTATCATATCATTCATACTTTCATTCCTTTCATGTTTCGAATCCGTCTTGCGGATTCTATCATATCATTCATACTTTCATTCCTTTCATGTTTTGAATCCGTCCCGCGGACTCTAACATGACATTCATACTTTCATCCCTGAAAGTCTTACATTTCTCTTCACCCTCACGTCCACCTACTACCTAATTCTAATGGACATACCTGTAACAATTATCACGGTCTCACGAATGTCATATGTTTCTTGTGTACTGGCCAGGTACACAATCCACATACTAGTTTCGTGTCTTCGTGTAATCGCCACCTTATGTCCGAAGAAAAATTTTCGGCATGTGTAACGTTTTCAACTCTTCATTTCCATTCCATTATTATATTTCATTCAAAATTTTCTTTCACTTGCTAGATCATACCATTACGTGCGCCCACATGTTAAATTTACGTACCTGGGGTCAATCTTATTACATGCCTTGACGTCGGTCCTAGACCGCATTCACGGATCATCCTTTCCAAGCAATCATGCTTACCTTACACATAATATAACCGTTAGTTTCTTCATATAAATGCATACTTACACGTTTTCATTCCATTTCTACCTTTAGATCTTGATCGAGTCGTGGATTGTACGGGTTCCTTATCACAAGAGCACACAGGTTTGAGTTCAAGTACCTATCATCTCGTACTTGATTCTCTCAAACCAGGGCTCTGATACCAACTTGTAAGACCCTAACACGCTTTAACTGAAAAGACGCAGTGGAAATACGTACCATAAAATTTCTTTCATTATAAACGTTTTGACTTACTTGAAATTCAATTTAAAATAACTCTTTTACAATATATGCATCCTTCGTACTCATTTAATAAAATAAAAGCATAACTTATGGTTATCAAATTACATACTCAAGCATTCCCATACAATCTATCTTGTGACTCGGTCTTTGATCGCTACTCCTCGTGATGATAATCTGTGATTCGTACAACCTGCACGCACCACATACATTCGCAACATTAGCATACATTATATACAACAAGATTCTCAATCATGTAGTCTCGTTACGTTCTATCCACATATACTTTCCATTCCGTTATCTTTCTAGATTTAATCATTCCATCCGGGTGTCTAATCCTTGGCGAAACTTCAATAATGTACCTGCATTACATTTCATTCTCGAGGCATACTGTTAATAACGCCAATACTTAAATGTATTGAAACCACGTATACAATACATACATAACTACTTACATACATACATACCTTTACTTGCATACATACGTATCTACTTACATACATACATACATGATTACGTCTTCATATACGTACTTACATACATACATACCTTTACTTGCATACATACGCATCTACTTACATACATACATACATAACTACATACATACATACATACATACATACATACATACATACATACAAGTCACATTCACTTATTGTAAGCTGAGCCTTATCTATAAACATATCAACATAAATCAATGCAATTACAAACAAACATAACCGACTAACTTCCAACAAACATGATGAACATTCCATTAACACGGTGAACATTCAGCAACATAATGAACATTCTATTAACACGATGAACATTCAGCAACATAATGAACATTCTATTAACACGATGAACATTCAGCAACATAATGAACATTCTATTAACACGGTGAACATTCAGCAACATAATGAACATTCCATTAACACGGTGAACATTCAGCAACATAATGAACATTCTATTAACACGATGAACATTCAGCAACATAATGAACATTCTATTAACACGATGAACATTCAGCAGCATAATGAACATTCCATTAACACGGTGAACATTCAGCAACATAATGAACATTCTATTAACACGATGAACATTCAGCAACATAATTAACATTCTGTTAACACGATGAACATTCAGCAACATAATGAACATTCCATTAACACGGTGAACATTCAGCAACATAATGAACATTCTATTAACACGATGAACATTCAGCAACATAATGAACATTCTAGTAACACGATGAACATTCAGCAACATAATGAACATTCCATTAACACGATTAACATTCAGCAACATAATGCACATTCCATTAACACAATGAACATTCAGCAACATAATGCACATTCTACTAACATGATGAAACCATCATCTTAATTTACATTAAGGATAGACGAAGTTCATATGAACTTACCTTGGTACTTACCCTTGCATGTAAATTCTTACTTGGTTTCCCTATATACCACATACTAAACTTCATTTATAAATAAGAAGTGATTTCAGAAATCATTTACCTCGAGTGCCTGTTTCATACATGCTTCCTCATATCCTTTCCGTTAGCCATCCATGCTTTCCCCCATCTTGATATGATCCTATACTTTCATGTCATCATGGTTACCACTTCATTAGTATAAATGCACATTCTAATATTGCATTCATTTCACATTCACATCCTACATTAAACTTCACTCGTCAAATTCCAACAACACAAAGTATAAGCTAGAAGTCGTATCTTTTCATTCCACATAATTCTTCATGTCGTCACAAATACACATATTGATATAACATGCATCATATGACTTTCTATAATATTACAATTGTGACAAAAGTCTAACATTGCTACTTATGCACAGTTGACTTTCAAAAAGTCAACAATTTATCATATGAACTTTCGACTTAACCTCATACATCCATGTCATTATAGTAGACTATACTAATGACACTATATACATTTCATACTCACGATGCAATAAGCATACAACCACATGATCATCTAGTTATATGCACATACCAAACATATTTAATTCTGTTCATTCTAGTAACATAATTCTACAACTAACACCATGACCCATGCTTAACAACCCAACATCATTCTAACTTCATCTTGTTCTAATGATCTCATATGCTTCACATTTAGTGTACTTTTACTTATCAATTTTGATTAAGCAATTATTCAAACATGTAGTAAACATTATACCACTCCAACATAGACTACGATATTCTAATGCATACTTTTACCAAATAACATAGCCAACCAAATCCTACATGAATTCCATCTAAAAATAGATTTCTCATGTTTATTTATCATCAAATACATCATATCCCCATATTATACGATTTCATCCGTTACTTGCATACCATTTCATCTATTAATCTCACCTAGGCATTTCATCAAACACTTGGTGTGCATACCACAATTTATGCATAATGTACAAGTGTTTCATGCTTTACTTCCTACTTCATGCTTTCATTCATCAATTGACACAAAAACATCAACAAATTCATATCACATTCAATCTACCTAACAAGAACGCATTACATGCAACATAGCACAACAAGATTTGAACAAGGATTGGACATGGGTGACACACCCATGTTGCCATCTTCACCACTAGAAGTGGGTTTCACCTCCAAACATCAAATTACTCCAAATCGTTCATAATCCATATTCTATATGATGATTCTAACACATGCTCATACTCAATTTCATACCAATTCACGGATTAGAACATAACCCACTTCGTGCAAGATCGCCAATCTAAGTTTTAAAACATACCTTATGATCCACTTGTGAAGGTGATCATTAATCCATGCTCGGTTACGAATTTAAGTTTCATTTAGCCTTCCAATTTGAAGATTTTAGAGAGACTAGGGTTTGAACCCTTTTTCTTCTTCCTGGACATCGATACACACACACATACTATGTGTGTGTGGTGTTTTGACCTTAGTTTATAAAACTCATGTTTCCCACTTAACGGTTTTGGTCCCTCAAGTTTCATTTTGATTATATAAGAGACTAAAAACTCATTTCTTTATATCAACCGGGTTCTAATTTACCAAACCCATTTTTGGGGTGTTACAAGTCTCCCCCCTTAAATGAGGTTTCGTCCCCGAAACCTTTCTCATTTACATTTAACACTAATTATCTTTCCTTCCCAGACCATCAACAAGACCACGAGCCCATCTAAGAACCCGTCCCAGAGTTCTTATTAGTGTCACTTTCACTAAATATTGCTAGTGTCTATCGTGCTTCATAGCTAGTTGTTTATTCATCATTCCAATACTCGTATATCACGTACAATATACCATTTTGTTTACTCGAAACAATCCCATTAATAACATTCTTTTTTGTTCATTTCCAATATTCATATTATTTTCGTCCACGATACGATCTCACTTTGTAACTTATACATACACCTCTATGTTTAACTTTGATAGGTACATCATAATAATAGGTAACTATCCATTCTCTATTCATAAACTATTCGTATAATCGATTTCTTTCCAACAAGTCCATACCGCCCATACCTTACTTTCATATGGCAATCCTATTTCCCTTAACCCGTTTGCAATGGGTCAACATACACACTTCTTCACACATGTAATAGTACCTACATTCGTATGATCTGTTTATAACAGATCTAATACCTTCATCCCACCTCTTAGATTATATTCTACACATATATCATATAACATTTAGTTCTTGTTTTGTTATCGCAACAAAACTACTATTTCATGGTCACATATACGCGCTTAATTCCAAAGTTAACATCATTCTACGTTTCCTATAGTTATTTGTACTATTCGTACCCTTACGTTACCTTCAACTCACCTCATTCATTGTACATTACTATTCCTCTCATTTCATGCATTACTTAATTTGCATAAGCAAGCGTGTCATGCAGGTTCTTCATACGAGAGTTTAATCAATACCCGAAATTTCCCTCAAAACTTTTAAGATTTACTTCTTAATGACATAGTTTTCTTCTTATGTCAACTTCTAAAATCAAGCATTCCATACCATACTATAACTATTCCATCATTCATCTCGTAGGTCGTTTTCAATTTACTAATTCATATATATCCGGCATGAGTTAAAACATTTTACTTACCTCGATTTCATTTCATGCTTCAGCGATCCGTAAACCATAGCGATCCGCTCCTTCACGAGTACTAACCGTACCAGGCAAGCTTTCATTCATCCTTGTAATGGGCTTCCACTCGTGCACATTCCTTCACCAATTCGATTGGTTTCATCACATTCAGAATTCTACCATTAACATCTACAAAATCGGCGGTTAGCACCTTTCATTCAAACATTCATCATACTAGGTGATTACTCACCTATAATCCTTTTTACATCTTCCTACATACATGCTATAACACATCCCACTTTTCATCCCTTACATGCAATTCCTTTATTCTGGTTACTTATTTCGGCAACCTTTGCATTTTGACTTTTCGAGGTTAAACTGACATTTCTTACTTATTGTAGATGTATTGAAGTACACGTTCTTACTTCTTTCCTTTCATGCTTACCTGCCAAGACATTCATTATATCATTTTAGCATTCTTGCCAAAACTTACCCTTCTCAATCATACTTAAATTAATGTCCGGGTCGTAGCCTGTCATTCATTACGACCCCTAAGAGTCGATTACTGACACTTCTAACACATAACATGTTCAAAACTTCTTTCTTTCGTCAGAATTTAGGTTTGCGTGCCAAACATTATGCTCACCTACAAGTATAAAACTTAACAAATCACAACATTAAATATATCGGGTTTAAATGGCAATTACCATTTGACCCGCATGACTCATTCATCTCTCCAACCATTCTTGCATACAAACATATTTGTATATATGTATACATTTATTCATATATATAAGTTTAAGACATAACTTGGATAATATTCGCTTTTTAAAGAATATTTACTTACTTAGTCTGTAATTACTTACACATTCAAATCTTTTCATTCTTATCATTCATTATGTTTCGAACCCGTCGCGCGGTTTCTAACATACCATTCATACTTTTATTCCTTCTTGGTTTCGAATCCATCTCGCGGATTCTAACATATCATTCATGCTTTCATTCCTTTCATGCTTCGAATCCGTCTCGCGGATTCTATCATATAATTCATACTTTCATTCCTTTCATGTTTCGAATCCGTCTCGCGGATTCTATCATATCATTCATACTTTCATTCCTTTCATGTTTTGAATCCGTCTCGCGTACTCTAACATGTCATTCGTACTTTCATCCCTGAAAGTCTTACATTTCTCTTCACCCTCACGTCCACCTACTACCAAATTTTAACGGACATACCTGTAACAATTATCACGGTCTCACGAATGTCATATGTTTCTTGTGTACTGGCCAGGTACACAATCCACATACTAGTTTCGTGTCTTCGTGTAATCGCCACCTTATGTCCGAAGAAATAAGTTTCGGCGCGTGTAACGTTTTCAACTCTTCATTACCATTCCATTATTATATTTCATTCAAAATTTTCTTTCACTTGCTAGATCATACCATTACGTGCGCCCACATGTTAAATTTACGTGCCTTGACGTCGGTCCTAGACCGCATTCACGGATCATCCTTTCCAAGCAATCATGCTTACCTTACACATAATATAACCGTTAGTTTCTTCATATAAATGCATACATACACGTTTTCATTCCATTTCTACCTTTAGATCTTGATCGAGTCGTGGATTGTACGGGTTCCTTATCACAAGAGCACACAGGTTTGAGTTCAAGTACCTATCATCTCGTACTTGATTCTCTCAAACCAGGGCTCTGATACCAACTTGTAAGACCCTACCACGCTTTAACTGAAAAGACGCAGCGGAAATACGTACCATAAAATTTCTTTCATTATAAACGTTTTGACTTACTTGAAAGTTCAATTTAAAATAAATCTTTTACCATATATGCATCCTTCGTACTCATTTAATAAAATAAAAGCATAACTTATGTTTATCAAATTACATACTCAAGCATTCCCGTACAATCTATCTTGTGACTCGGTCTTTGATCGCTACTCCTCGTGATGATAATCTATGATTCGTACAACCTGCACCCACCACATACATTCGCAACATTAGTATACATTATATACAACAAGATTCTCAATCATGTAGTCTCGTTACGTTCTATCCACATATACTTTCCATTCCGTTATCTTTCTAGATTTAATCATTCCATCCGGGTGTCTAATCCTTGGCGAAACTTCAATAATATACCTGCATTACATTTCATTCTCGAGGCACACTGTTAATAACGCCAATACTTAAATGTATTGAAACCACGTATACAATACATACATAACTACGTACATACATACATTCCTTTACTTGCATACATACGCATCTACTTACATACATACATGATTACGTCTTCACATACGTACTTACATACATACATACCTTTACTTGCATACATACGCATCTACATACATACATACATACATAACTACATAAATACATACATACAAGTCACATTCACTTATTGTAAGCTGAGCCTTATCTATAAACATATCAACACAAATCAATGCAATTACAAACAAACATAACCGACTAACTTCCAACAAACATGATGAACATTCCATTAACACGGTGGACATTCAGCAACATAATGAACATTCTATTAACACGATGAACATTCAGCAACATAATGAACATTCTATTAACACGGTGAACATTCAGCATAATAATGAACATTCCATTAACACGGTGAACATTCAGCAACATAATGAACATTCTATTAACACAACATTCAGCAACATAATGAACATTCTATTAACACGATGAACATTCAGCAGCATAATGAACATTCCATTAACACGGTGAACATTCAGCAACATAATGAACATTCTATTAACACGATGAACATTCAGCAACATAATGAACATTCTGTTAACACGATGAACATTCAGCAACATAATGAACATTCCATTAACACGGTGAACATTCAGCAACATAATGAACATTCTATTAACACGATGAACATTCAGCAACATAATGAACATTCTATTAACACGATGAACATTCAGCAACATAATGAACATTCCATTAACACGATGAACATTCAGCAACATAATGCACATTCCATTAACACAATGAACATTCAGCAACATAATGCACATTCTATTAACATGATGAAACCATCATCTTAATTTACATTAAGGATAGACGAAGTTCATATGAACTTACCTTGGTACTTACCCTTGCATGTAAATTCTTACTTGGTTTCCCTATATACCACATACTAAACTTCATTTATAAATAAGAAGTGATTTCAGAAATCACTTACCTCGAGTGTCACACCCCGAAATTATCAGAGCATGGCGTGACTGGACCGGTATCTTCATTGCACAGCGGAAGCAATTAGCTAAGACTTCTAGAAAATGAACGCCGCTAAGTACTTGAATTCCCATGGGTTCTCCTATTCCAACTGTTCCATAGTTTTGAAAATGCAACCTGAGAAAGAACATGCGAAAAAGTCAACATAAAGTTGAGCGAGTTCATAGTTTGTTTTGAAAAGATTTAAAATAGATCTTTTTGATAACCGGTTTCAAAGTTGTTGAGAAAATATAGTAAAATTATTTTCTTGGCATGATATATGAAAACTGTGAGTCTAGCCCACGAGAGTCTTTGTGCATTGCACGAGAGAGAATGGGCCAAGCCCAAACGAACCTTTGTAAGCAGGATCAGCGCGTCCTCTTACTTAGGCATAATTTGAAAAACGTTACCAAAGTTTATAAATCCATGTATTTCTGAGTTTCCATCAAATGAATCTTATGAACATATGAAAGTTTTAGTGTTGTAAATGGGTATGTAAAGCGTCTATGAACAGGTTGATCGTTAATGTTTCGCGAGGACATTAACGTATGCGGCGACATAGGATGTACTCAACCCGTGTAGACGGTTTTTAGTGTCGAATCACCTCGACTGTGTCGAATCCCCTCGACTGTGTGAATCACGTCGACTGTGTCGAATCATCTCGACTGTGTGAATCACGTCGACTGTGTCGAATCACCTCGACCGTGTCGAATCCCCTCGACTGTGTCGAATACCCTCGACTGTGTCAAATCACCTCGACTGTGTCGAATACCCTCGACTGTGTCAAATCACCTCGACTGTGTCGAATACCCTCGACTGTGTCGCCCGTACCCATTAGAAAATCATGCACGTTTCGTAAATATACGGATGTGTTTTGTAAAACCGGTATGTTTGATAGAAACCATTCGTAAACCATTTAAGTTCCTTGAATTTCATTCGCAACACGGTTTAGAAATATGAGTTTTCGTTCATCGAAAAGTTGTTTATTTTTGCAAAACTTGCATGTCTTTCCACCCCCGAAAACATTTATAAAAATGTAAAACAGTAAAAAGTGGGGGTTATGAACTCACCTTGATATTCCTGTGCAAAGCTAGCCTAGCGTGATTCCGTGATGTCATTCCATGAAAGTGAACTCGCTAGCGTGCAACAAAAGCATTCCTAATCAAGGAATAATTATAAGTTTCTAACTAAATTGACGTAGCTAAACTACGTGTCCGAGCTCTACCGAGTCGTAAATGAAGCGACTCTACGAAGGAAGGTGGTAGTATTTTGATTCGAAATAGCCAAACTATTGTTACTTGATCCCGTTTATAACCGGGATAAAACTAAGTCACGAAGTCGACTTAGTTTTCGAGTGTTATAAAATACATATTTATATATATAAATATAAATATACTTACGAAGTCATGTTAGTCGTCGCGAATAGAAAGCGTAGGTGAATAGTGGTACGTATCCGAAATGTCGTATGTGGTGCGGTAATATACCGTTGTAGTTTTCGTAAGATGTAACAAATAAATATATGTATGTATTCGAATCGTTGGCGTTTGGAATAAAATAAAACATTATTTTTATTTTATAAAAGTATATGGACCAACGACGTTTGTAATAAATATATCGATTCTATTTATTTTGTAAAGTCGCGCGAATTAGCGACGTTGGAAATGAATATAAACAATTGTATTCGCTTTATAAGAATATTCGGATTCTATATTATTAAAACAAATATAAATAACTATATTTACTTTATAAGATTCCGAATACTAAACGTTTTGAAATAAATATGAAAACTACATTTAGTGCGTAAGAGAGTTTAAAGTTGCCATTCGAAACACCTATAAACCTTATGCTTATGTTAAATAAGTGTCGGGTTTCGTCAACTTATAACTCGTTTTGTAACTCGTAGGACGTTGTCAAATAAAATATATTTATATTTATTTTATATAAAGAACTCGAAATTCGAAAAGGCGTCGTTTTTAGACCATAAATACATGTCGTTTTTGGAATAAAAATACGTTTCTAGTTTCGGATTTTTACGAGAAACGGACAGAGTTTTCTCTGTTTTTGGAATAACCCGACAAATGAAAGTTGTCGTATTTTTGTCAAAACTCGACAAAATTCAATCAATTCAACCAATATATATTAAATTTTATCACATACGACAAAAATGGAACGTAATTAATTACTAACGGTATCGGTCGAGCTCGGTTTCGCGTAGACTAAAGATATATAAACTATCAATCCAAACTAATTTTCGCATCAATGACTTTACCGCGTCTTGCTCTTGAACAGTTGACCCGACAGTTGACTGGTTGACCAGAGTTGACTGTTGTTGACTTTCTGGCCCGTTTTGAATTGAATCCGAACCTGTCGAACCGAACAAACTTGAGGTGAATCGAGACCGAACCAAAAGTAAACCGCATACTTAAAACTGACCCGAGATGATGTTTGACTGGCGTTGACCAGCTGTTGACCTGTTGACTAACAGTTGACCGTCTATTGACCCGAGTTGACTCGGTTTGACCGAGTCAACCGAACCGAGCCGTCTGACCGAACCGAAACCAAAACCCATTGACTAGCTTTGACCCAGAACTCCCGAACCAAACATAATTACATCCTGTTGAGCCGAAAGACTTGAACCAGAAAAAAAATATATCAGCATCAAACCTCGAACCATGACCCGAAACGGGAGTCACATTCCTGAACTCGAGCCGGATCTAAAGGAGAATGAGAAGAAGGGACCTTGACTTCCTGGAAACTTGTCGGACAGAATTGCTCCACCACCGTCGCGGCCCCGCCGCCGACGACGGTTCATCGCCGTCGGTCTCTACCTCTCACCGATCTCTCTCTCTATCTCGATCTTTCTCTCTCATCTGCCTCCCTTTTCTGATCTATCCGTCGCTCTCCACCACCCGTCAGTGGTGGTGGTGGTCCGTTTTGATGAAGCTGAAGAGGGGGGGTGTGTTTGCCGACGTGGAACTCGACGCCAAAACGCCAGTGGTTCGGCTTGCGGTTATTCTGGTCGCCGGAAAGTAATCAGAGGGGGGGGAAGATGTTGTCGGCCGGTAACACCATCGACAGCCGGCGGTTAACCGGCTCCGTCGGGCCTTGAATCGAGAAGAGGAGGTTGTGAGTGTGTGTAGAGATGAAGGGTCCTTTAAGTGTGTGGGTTTGTTGCCTGTGTGTATAATCGAGAGAGAGAGGAGTGAAAATAATGATGTTGTATGTGTTTGATTTTGTAGGTAAGTCTGTATATATATGTGTGTGTTTAGATTAGTGTTTAGAGAACAAAATGGCAACTGAAGATGATGAAGGATAGATCTGGATAAGGTTGTCTTTAGGAGGGAAATGAGAGATGATCTGTAGTGTGCGGATGTAAAAATGAAAGTTATTAGGGTTTTCAACCCCTTAAATATCTAGGGTAATTCTTGTTTTAAGTGGGCTTTGGGCTTGGGCCCAAGGCCCACAAGCCCAATATCGCGTGTTATAAGTGGCCCGTTAATTTCTACGAACCCGCTTTCAACACCCGAATTCACCGTAACGTCATAAATTAAACAACGTAGATTACAAGGCGTAAAATAGTGTCGTTTGTTGTGAGACGCATTCGTGACGTTCGAAAGCATAATATTTTCGCAAAACCGCATTCATATGTTTAAATTATACATATAAGATTTGTAATTGTCGGCGTGGTCAGTATTTTATACGGTGTCAGTTCGTTATCGCTTAATATTAAGTATATTTCACGAAAATCCTCATACGCGCACTGTAACGTCCGATCAGCGTCCCTAGGCATACCAAGAGCCAAATTAAGTTAATTTGTGCCTTAAACGCTGCATATTATCGGCTTAAACGTTTGTTAATTGCGTAATTAGAAGCCGTTAATTACCGGTTGTCACATTCTCCCCCTGTTACAGAAATTTCGTCCTCGAAATTTGTACTACGTTATCTCCTCCAAGTTTTGTCGTTTCGCAGGTAAGTCCAAAAAAAAACCAAAGTGAATGACCGTAATTGAATCAAAACTTATTCAGATCACGTGAATGTAAGGACATTTTGAATCAATAAGAACCCAACGATTCAGCTGAGTTTGTTCCAGAAATCGATGTCAAGTGAACGCAGTGTAGTGATACTATCACCAATGCGACCAAGTTTACGCGATTCAACATAGGAGGGATTTCGACCAATAGAATTCCAAATGAACGTTCACAATATGCAAATAAATTTTTGAAACAATAGAATTCACTACCAACGGCAACTTGCGTTGGTTGTTGTATAAATGAAACTCGAATTCAACAAACTCGAATAAATAGAATCAAGAAATGATTTGTCTACTGTCGAACCAATAAATGAATAAGACAAAATCAACGTGTTGACATTGTTGAATTGCAAGGATACACCGAAATGAAAACAACCGAACCTGGTGTATCATCGTCTTAATACATAGTTGCATTAAGACTATTTAAATGATTAGCCAAGCAAAGAGCGTACGTAGTTTTGCATGAAACGGTCGATCATGATTAGCGCAAGCTACAAGTTTATACCGACATCACAAGGTGTCATAGTGAATGAAATAATTCAATAATAACGGTGATCAAACAAGTATCACCTGTGTTTTGTATGAAACACTCGATCATGATTAGCCCAAGCTACAAGTTTATACCGACACCACAAGGTGTCGTAGTGAATGAAACAATTCAATAATAGCGGTGATCGAACAAGTATCACCTGTGTTTTGAAATCAAGTGAGAGATTCAACGAAGTAAGTCTGAATATTTGTTTCAAACGAATCTCATAGGATTTCCAATTGAAAATGAAACAAATAAATAATGTTTTCCGATAGAAGATGAAAAAGCAATGAATATCACAAAATGTTCGATCGATGCTGAAAGAACCGTTAGGAGGTACACCGGAATATGACATGAATTTGTGTACCATTATCTTAACACACGATTGTGTTAAGATTGCTATAACATGACAAATCAACAAAGCGGATTTAATATCAATAAACAAATAAATAAATAATTAAATCCGTACATGAGGTGAGCAACGAGATTAGCGCAAGCTTCAAACTTGTTAAAACGTCACCACAAGGTGATCGTGATCAAGGAAATGATTCAATGAAGTCGAAGACCAAACAAGCCTGTTATGGTTCAACGCAATTGAAGGGCTCGTTGGGATTATTTTGAATATGATGGCCTCAATCCATCATATGGAATCTTGAATCGAATATATATTACGAGTAAGTTCAAACAATTGAACTTGGTTTAGTCACATTTCAACAATGAATGCATGTGTTGACAATAGAATTTCGAAATGGTTGCAATGAACAAACCATGTAATGTAACACAAAAGAAAAGAGTCTCAACTAGTTCGTTTACTCGATATCAAAAAGTCAACATCAATGCGGGTCATCTAGATCACAATGCAAAGATCAAGTATAGCGAATGATATTTGAGTTTTGATAAAACGACAATTTGGAGTGAAGCCCTCTAATGGTCTTCACGGATCAACGAACCATATGCGCGACAAACAATGTATGCGTACATATGAATTCATCAAAAATAAAACAATTGAGTGTTTGCTATCATGGAAGAAAATCTTTGTGGTGCAACGATCATTAGGCGGAGTAGAAATGCAAAAATCTACTCACTACATGCAAGAAGTCGAAATTTCAACAATAGAAATTTAAGGACTTTACCTGGAAGTTCACGTGATGATTGGTTGTTATGTGACATTACCATAGAATGTTGTACGTAGCATAATCGCCATGAATGAAGTAGGGGGAATGCGAAGACGTGTGACTTCCTTTGCAGCGCCAATAGTTGTGAGTCTCATTAGACTAAGTATCGATCGTTATGAAATCTTGTTTCACGTACCTCAGCATGATTCGCGTCGCCTACAGGATCACGTGGCAAATTATCGCTTTTCGATCAGTAGTTCTCCCGCTGACGGGAATTAGCATCGTTGTTGTCATGCCCATTTGTGTTTTCCCGAAAGGCCTTGCCTCCAAATGTGTGATATACTTCGACGTCCGTCGACGTATAGTTTAAGTTTCACGTATACTCGCGCACTAGCGTTTCGTTCCACATAGATTACCTGCTCGGGTACTTAAAATAGCATAGACAGTATGGATAATGGCGTTTGCCCGAGTTGTTAGTCACAACTTCTAAGTGAGGACCTTTAATGAGTTTGACATAAGCTTTACAAATGTCCTGAATGCATGTTATCCCAAATTCTCAAAGTTTTGCTAAAGGTATGAATCTGTTTCGTGAACCGTGTATCAACACAACACTTGTGTTTGTTTAAAACCAAAATTGTTGACTCATTGTTTTCGGCAACGGTTGGAACCCATATTCGAGTCTTAGGCATTCTGTATGCGTTCAATTCTTGATATCTAAGATCCCAGAGGATAGTGAGGTTAAAGCCTAGGTATCTCTACAGAAACCTAATTCGCTGAAACCTATAGCTCTGATACCAATCTGTCACACCCCGAAATTATCAGAGCATGGCGTGACTGGACCGGTATCTTCATTGCACAGCGGAAGCAATTAGCTAAGACTTCTAGAAAATGAACGCCGCTAAGTACTTGAATTCCCATGGGTTCTCCTATTCCAACCGTTCCATAGTTTTGAAAATGCAACCTGAGAAAGAACATGCGAAAAAGTCAACAAAAAGTTGAGCGAGTTCATAGTTTGTTTTGAAAAGATTTAAAATAAATCTTTTTGATAACCGGTTTCAAAGTTGTTGAGAAAATATAGTAAAATTATTTTCTTGGCATGATATATGAAAACTGTGAGTCTAGCCCACGAGAGTCTTTGTGCATTGCACGAGAGAGAATGGGCCAAGCCCAAACGAACCTTTGTAAGCAAGATCAGCGCGTCCTCTTACTTAGGCATAATTTGAAAAACGTTACCAAAGTTTATAAATCCATGTATTTCTGAGTTTCCATCAAATGAATCTTATGAACATATGAAAGTTTTAGTGTTGTAAATGGGTATGTAAAGCGTCTATGAACAGGTTGATCGTTAATGTTTCGCGAGGACATTAACGTATGCGGCGACATAGGATGTACTCAACCCGTGTAGACGGTTTTTAGTGTCGAATCACCTCGACTGTGTCGAATCCCCTCGACTGTGTGAATCACGTCGACTGTGTCGAATCATCTCGACTGTGTGAATCACGTCGACTGTGTCGAATCACCTCGACCGTGTCGAATCCCCTCGACTGTGTCGAATACCCTCGACTGTGTCAAATCACCTCGACTATGTCGAATACCCTCGACTGTGTCAAATCACCTCGACTGTGTCGAATACCCTCGACTGTGTCGCCCGTACCCATTAGAAAATCATGCACGTTTCGTAAATATACGGATGTGTTTTGTAAAACCGGTATGTTTGATAGAAACCATTCGTAAACCATTTAAGTTCCTTGAATTTCATTCGCAACACGGTTTAGAAATATGAGTTTTCGTTCATCGAAAAGTTGTTTATTTTTGCAAAACTTGCATGTCTTTCCACTCCCGAAAACATTTATAAAAATGTAAAACAGTAAAAAGTGGGGGTTATGAACTCACCTTGATATTCCTGTGCAAAGCTAGCCTAGCGTGATTCCGTGATGTCATTCCATGAAAGTAAACTCGCTAGCGTGCAACTAAAGCATTCCTAATCAAGGAATAATTATAAGTTTCTAATTAAATTGACGTAGCTAAACTACGTGTCCGAGCTCTACCGAGTCGTAAATGAAGCGACTCTACGAAGGAAGGTGGTAGTATTTTGATTCGAAATAGCCAAACTATTGTTACTTGATCCCGTTTATAACCGGGATAAAACTAAGTCACGAAGTCGACTTAGTTTTCGAGTGTTATAAAATACATATTTATATATATAAATATAAATATACTTACGAAGTCATGTTAGTCGTCGCGAATAGAAAGCGTAGGTGAATAGTGGTACGTATCCGAAATGTCGTATGTGGTGCGGTAATATACCGTTGTAGTTTTCGTAAGATGTAACAAATAAATATATGTATGTATTCGAATCGTTGGCGTTTGGAATAAAATAAAACATTATTTTTATTTTATAAAAGTATATGGACCAACGACGTTTGTAATAAATATATCGATTCTATTTATTTTGTAAAGTCGCGCGAATTAGCGACGTTGGAAATGAATATAAACAATTGTATTCGCTTTATAAGAATATTCGGATTCTATATTATTAAAACAAATATAAATAACTATATTTACTTTATAAGATTCCGAATACTAAACGTTTTGAAATAAATATGAAAACTACATTTAGTGCGTAAGAGAGTTTAAAGTTGCCATTCGAAACACCTATAAACCTTATGCTTATGTTAAATAAGTGTCGGGTTTCGTCAACTTATAACTCGTTTTGTAACTCGTAGGACGTTGTCAAATAAAATATATTTATATTTATTTTATATAAAGAACTCGAAATTAGAAAAGGCGTCGTTTTTAGACCATAAATGCATGTCGTTTTTGGAATAAAAATACGTTTCTAGTTTCGGATTTTTACGAGAAACGGACAGAGTTTCTCTGTTTTTGGAATAACCCGACAAATGAAAGTTGTCGTATTTTTGTCAAAACTCGACAAAATTCAATCAATTCAACCAATATATATTAAATTTTTTCACATACGACAAAAATGGAACGTAATTAATTACTAACGGTATCGGTCGAGCTCGGTTTCGCGTAGACTAAAGATATATAAACTATCAATCCAAACTAATTTTCGCATCAATGACTTTACCGCGTCTTGCTCTTGACCAGTTGACCCGACAGTTGACTGGTTGACCAGAGTTGACTGTTGTTGACTTTCTGGCCCGTTTTGAATTGAATCCGAACCTGTCGAACCGAACAAACTTGAGGTGAATCGAGACCGAACCAAAAGTAAACCGCATACTTAAAACTGACCCGAGATGATGTTTGACTGGCGTTGACCAGCTGTTGACCTGTTGACTAACAGTTGACCGTCTATTGACCCGAGTTGACTCGGTTTGACCGAGTCAACCGAACCGAGCCGTCTGACCGAACCGAAACCAAAACCCATTGACTAGCTTTGACCCAGAACTCCCGAACCAAACATAATTACATCCTGTTGAGCCGAAAGACTTGAACCAGAAAAAAAATATATCAGCATCAAACCTCGAACCATGACCCGAAACGGGAGTCACATTCCTGAACTCGAGCCGGATCTAAAGGAGAATGAGAAGAAGGGACCTTGACTTCCTGGAAACTTGTCGGACAGAATTGCTCCACCACCGTCGCGGCCCCGCCGCCGACGGCGGTTCATCGCCGTCGGTCTCTACCTCTCACCGATCTCTCTCTCTATCTCGATCTTTCTCTCTCATCTGCCTCCCTTTTCTGATCTATCCGTCGCTCACCACCACCCGTCAGCGGTGGTGGTGGTCCGTTTTGATGAAGCTGAAGAGGGGGGGGGTGTGTTTGCCGACGTGGAACTCGACGCCAAAACGCCAGTGGTTCGGCTTGCGGTTATTCTGGTCGCCGGAAAGTAATCAGAGGGGGGGGGGAAGATGTTGTCGGCCGGTAACACCATCGACAGCCGGCGGTTAACCGGCTCCATCGGGCCTTGAATCGAGAAGAGGAGGTTGTGAGTGTGTGTAGAGATGAAGGGTCCTTTAAGTGTGTGGGTTTGTTGCCTGTGTGTATAATCGAGAGAGAGAGGAGTGAAAATAATGATGTTGTATGTGTTTGATTTTGTAGGTAAGTCTGTATATATATGTGTGTGTTTAGATTAGTGTTTAGAGAACAAAATGGCAACTGAAGATGATGAAGGATAGATCTGGATAAGGTTGTCTTTAGGAGGGAAATGAGAGATGATCTGTAGTGTGCGGATGTAAAAATGAAAGTTATTAGGGTTTTCAACCCCTTAAATATCTAGGGTAATTCTTGTTTTAAGTGGGCTTTGGGCTTGGGCCCAAGGCCCACAAGCCCAATATCGCGTGTTATAAGTGGCCCGTTAATTTCTACGAACCCGCTTTCAACACCCGAATTCACCGTAACGTCATAAATTAAACAACGTAGATTACAAGGCGTAAAATAGTGTCGTTTGTTGTGAGACGCATTCGTGACGTTCGAAAGCATAATATTTTCGCAAAACCGCATTCATATGTTTAAATTATACATATAAGATTTGTAATTGTCGGCGTGGTCAGTATTTTATACGGTGTCAGTTCGTTATCGCTTAATATTAAGTATATTTCACGAAAATCCTCATACGCGCACTGTAACATCCGATCAGCGTCCCTAGGCATACCAAGAGCCTAATTAAGTTAATTCGTGCCTTAAACGCTGCTTATTATCGGCTTAAACGTTTGTTAATTGCGTAATTAGAAGCCGTTAATTACCGGTTGTCACATCGAGTGCCTGTTTTGTACATGTTTCCTCATATCCTTTCCGTTAGCCTTCCATGCTTTCCCCCATCTTGACATGATCCTATACTTTCATGTCATCATGGTTACCACTTCATTAGTATAAATGCACATTCTAATATTGCATTCATTTCACATTCACATCCTACATTAAACTTCACTCGTCAAATTCCAACAACACAAAGTATAAGCTAGAAGTCGTATCTTTTCATTCCACATAATTCTTCATGTCGTCACAAATACACATATTGATATAACACGCATCATATGACTTTCTATAATATTACAATTGTGACAAAAGTCTAACATTGCTACTTATGCACAGTTGACTTTCAAAAAGTCAACAATTTATCATATGAACTTTCGACTTAACCTCATACATCCATGTCATTATAGTAGACTATACTAATGACACTATATACATTTCATACTCACGATGCAATAAGCATACAACCACATGATCATCTAGTTATATGCACATACCAAACATATTTAATTCCGTTCATTCTAGTAACATAATTCTACAACTAACACCATGACCCATGCTTAACAACCCAACATCATTCTAACTTCATCTTGTTCTAATGATCTCATATGCTTCACATTTAGTGTACTTTTACTTATCAATTTTGATTAAGCAATTATTCAAACATGTAGTAAACATTATACCACTCCAACATAGAGTACAATATTCTAATGCATACTTTTACCAAATAACATGGCCAACCAAATCCTACATGAATTCCATCTAAAAATAGATTTCTCATGTTTATTTATCATCAAATACATCATATCCCCATATTATACGATTTCATCCGTTACTTGCATACCATTTCATCTATTAATCTCACCTAGGCATTTCATCAAACACTTGGTGTGCATACCACAATTTATGCATAATGTACAAGTGTTTCATGCTTTACTTCCTACTTCATGCTTTCATTCATCAATTGACACAAAAACATCAACCAATTCATATCACATTCAATCTACCTAACAAGAACGCATTACATGCAACATAGCACAACAAGATTTGAACAAGGATTGGACATGGGTGACACACCCATGTCGCCATCTTCACCACTAGAAGTGGGTTTCACCTCCAATCATCAAATTACTCCAAATCGTTCATAATCCATATTCTATATGATGATTCTAACACATGCTCATACTCAATTTCATACCAATTCACGGATTAGAACATAACCCACTTCGTGCAAGATCGCCAATCTAAGTTTTAAAACATACCTTATGATCCACTTGTGAAGGTGATCATTAATCCATGCTCGGTTATGAATTTAAGCTTCATTTAGCCTTCCAATTTGAAGATTTTAGAGAGACTAGGGTTTGAACCCTTTTTCTTCTTCCTGGACATCGATACACACACATACTATGTGTGTGTGGTGTTTTGACCTTAGTTTATAAAACTCATGTTTCCCACTTAACGGTTTTGGTCCCTCAAGTTTCATTTTGATTATATAAGAGACTAAAAACTCATTTCTTTATATCAACCGGGTTCTAATTTACCAAAACTGTTTTTGGGGTGTTACAGGGGGGGGGGGTGGGGGGTTTAGGTTTTTGGGGGGTGGGGGTGGGGTTAGGTTTTTTTAGGTTTTTTTTTAGGTTTTTTTAGGTTTTTTTAGCTATTTTAGGTTGTGTTCACATTGGTTCTCGCGGTTCTCGCAATAAAGGTGGTTCTCGCATGAACCTTACCCTATATATATATAAATTGAATGCTCAATGCTTCTTTTTCTTTTTCAATTTAACCTTTGTTTATAGAATATACACATCATAACAGTCTAACAAAGTAACAATATACAACAGTAAGATCATGAATGATTATAGCAGTCTAACAGATTAACAACAAACAAAAATCAACATAACAGATACTGATCGATCACAATACCTCCTGCTGCGAATCTGCGGATGATGATGAATGATTATGATGTCCTGCGAATCTGCGGATGATGATGAATGATTATGATGTCCTGCGAATCTGCGGATGATGCGAAGTTGCGAATCTGGCTGGCAAACTGTTGTGTTCGATCAGAAATCCCTGGTGCATAACCGCGACGTTTGGTTTCCTGAGCGGCAATTGTATTGAGTATGGTGACTTTAAAAGAGTTGTCTTAAACTAATGTGATCATAAAAATCTTGGCCAATCATAGATATTTATTTTGTTTTTAATTTCACCTCTTATAATATATATATAATATATACTTTTATCCTGTTTAATATTTTTTACATTAAATTAGACAACTTTTGTAGCTTTTGTCGTGTACCAGCAAAAGATTTGCCCCAACAAAATGTGATCATTATTCATTCCAGTCTCGCCAATCAGATAATTCCTTTTCTTTTTTATAGTTTCACATCTTATACTGTATATTTTTTTATTCCAAACCAATTGTAAACTTCATTCCAATCAAAAACTAATCAAAAACTAAAGTATTTTAGTCGACATGCAACGCGGTGAAGGTCCGGTTAGGGCTTTTCCTCAGTGAGATTGGGAGACTGGAGAGAGGTGTCAAATTGCTAGGAGGAACAGTCAGCCGTGATGCCAATTTTATTAGTGGTCTAGCGGCTAAGAGGGCGAGGCGTGCTATTGACATTATGGGACACCTTCCCTTGTTGCGGAATCCTCAAAGCGAACTTCTCTTGCTTAGATCTTGTATGGGGGTTGCAAAGTTGCTATTTGGTTTGCGAACTTGCCAGCCCCCCTTTGTGGATGATTTTGTTTTCATGTTTTGATAAAGGTCTTCGGGAGGCAATGGAAGACATTGTCGTATGTGGGGGTCTTTTTTTAGGTGAACTACGGTGGCGGATTGCTACCTTGCCAATGCGGCTTGGTGGGTTAGGCCTTCTCTCGGCCCGGGATGTGGCTGCCTATGCCTTTGTTGTCACACCCCAACCGATGGCGGAAACATCGGGATGAGACGACAACTAGATTGTAAGAGACTTCATAACGCTATTTGTGTCAAGTATTTAATGATTACATTTTTCATTGCTTGAACTAGAAATACCACAAGTTTGAAATAAATAATATATACAACAAGTATTCAAGTAAATAAATTTCATTTCATGATAATAGTTTATTACAAGATTGGAAACAAATACAACAGGTTTGAAAGTAAGTTACAATGCCACAAATCCTACTAGATTCCTTGCATCATCAAAACCTGCAATACATGTTAAAGCATTGTTCAATACAAAAAGTATTGGCGAGCATACAAGTTTGAGTATAAGTATAAAAATGTTTTAAATAGATTTTTCATGGCAATGACTAAGTACAAGCATATGAATTTAAACACGTAAGATAGTGTCGGTAATCGCTATGCGACGCGTTCGTGTCGGTTGCGTTAAAAGCGCGTAAAAATGCGTCGTTTGACGTTTTTATTCCGTTTTTTGATCTGATTTTCTAAAAAAAATAGAAAACGAACTTGAATTTTCTAAAAATATAAAAATACGAAAATACGAGGCGTTACATTTGTGGCGTACAGGTCTTAATCTTGGGAGTTGCAGGACCACATCTTACGTAACAGTGGGGTTGCTAAGACTGATCCGGATTATGCTAGCGCCTTGGAACGCTTGCATTAATCTCTACCTGACTTTGATCTCGGTGGTTTCTCTAACAAGGACACCGCCCCCAAAAAGCCATAGAAAACTTTGGCAAACGCCCTTTGTTGTCGAATCGCACAAAGTTTGGGAGAAGATTTTCATTTGTCCCCCAGCCAGAAAGCCGTCATTGAATGCCTACAGAGGTCTCACACTCAGGATTTCTTAACTGTTATTCCTATTGAAGGTTTGGGTCAACGTATGTCAGCGGTGGAGTACCGGTCAATCCTTAAGTACCGTTTGATGATCCCCATGTTCTCGAATGATGAAACTTGCCCAGTCTGCCGTAAAGCGTGCCTGGATAAATATGGGGAGCATGCGTTACACTGTAGAGAGTTGCCGGGGTTTAAGTGTCACCATGACTTTGTTCGAGACGCGTTAATGGATATTCTCAGACGAGCAGGGATCTCGGCAAAGAAAGAGGCACCGGTTAATTTTCTTACAGACCCGTCGGAGGGGAGATCCACCCTACGCCCGGCTGACGTGCTAGTTTTTGGTTGGGAGGGCGGGAAACATGCTTGTGTCGATCTCACAGGTGTATCCCCCCTAGTCGGGTTCCGGGAAAATGGGTTTGTGGCGGGGCAAGCGGTTCTGAAAGCAGAGTCGAAGAAGGTGGAAAAGCACGCGAAAGCTTGTGGATAATCAGAATGCCTTTGTCCCCCTAGCGTTTAACACGTTCGGCTACTTGGCGCCAGAGGCGGTTCGGTTCTTGTCTAGAGTTCAGTGCGTGGTCCACAACAACTTTTCGACCCCTTAGGGGCGAGGCTTTGTTTTTAGTAGATTAGAGTTTTCTATTCAGAAAGGGATGACGGCGCAGTTTGTTGGTCGTCTACCTACTATCCTTATGTAATTTGCTCTGATAACTGTATATAATATACAAATTTTAACCTATTTAAAATTTTACTAGTTTGATTATTCTCTGATAACTTGGTTTGTTAATTTTAATAAATAAAAAGTTTCGATACGATTTGATCTTGATATTTTTTTTGGATATTTTAACTACACGCACCTAAGTCGTTTCTTACCGCAATATAACTTTTTGATTCGCAATTTTTTCCATACATGGGCGTGAGGCTCGGCAATCACAACGCTTAAATTAGGGCTGTTCAAAAAGCTCGCGGCTCGGAGCTCGCTCGAAGCTCGCTCGGATTTAGCTCGGAAAAAGCTCGCTCGATTTGGCTCGGTTTAAAAGTGAGCCGAGCCGGCTCGGCTCGGTTAGAAAGTGAGCCTAGCTCGGCTCGGCTCGTAATGAGCCGAGCTGGCTCGGTCCGGCTCGCTTTGTAGCTTGGCTTGGTTTAGCTTGAATTGTTTTACTTATAATATGTTTTAATTTTATATACATTCTAATATATTACAAAAAAACTGATTATTATTTACATGTATATAGGTTTGTAATTTGATATTTATGGCATATTTAACGATTGATTACCATACTAATGAACTAATATTGTATTTTATTGAAATTAAAACTTATTTTGCGTTGTTAAAATTGATTTTGGTTTGAATTGTATTAGGTTGAACTTAGTTTGAATATATTCTTTTAAATTATTGAATAATATTTTAGGCTATTAAATTTTAAGAGGTATATATTAGTTTTTTTTTATAAAATCGAGCCAAACCAAGCCGAGCCGAGCTAGCTCGGTTTATAACCAAACCGAGCTCGAGCTTAGATTTTCAGCTCGGTTTCAAATCCGAGCCGAGCCAAGCCAGCTCGGTTTATAATCGAGCCGAGCCCGAGCTTGGCCTGGCTCGGCTCGGCTCGGCTCATGAAGAGCCCTAGCTTAAATTATATTTTAATGTCTTTTATGCCACGAAAAAACATCGACTGCAAATAAAAGTATAAAACAAAGTAAACGATGAAAAAGAAATATTTTTTTAAGCGAATAGTCAAGTTTGATGGCTCAGTATGAAAAGCAAAGTGTCCGTTCAAACTTTACAACCCAATGAACATTATTTAATAAAACTAATATTGTGTTGTATTTTTTTTGATGTATTTTGTCTTTGTTGTGGAATAACTTTACTTGTATTTCTAAATATTATAAATATAAATTAGGACCCATCAAATAATCTCTTCTGAATCAATATAAACCAAACTTTCTTCATATTGTTTTCACAAAAGCTCTTTTTTATACACAAAATTAGTTTATTTATTTTTGTTTAAAAACCTATTTATCACATAATCAGAATATGCAATAAAAAAATATCAATAATAAAACACATAGTTTCACCAATGTCTAATCTGATTGACTAATAATCAACGTCAATACAAGGGACAAAATAATATAAAAACAAATTAGTGATAATAATCCCATATGTTTTTTAACGGCTACTTCACCTGCCTAGAATCCTGGCTTGAATCTTTCACCATTTGGCTACAACCCAACTATGAAAATGTTTCGTGGTGTTGCTACTGTTTAACCTCAAACTCAAGTTATGGCTTTATAAACTACTTAATCCTTTTGGCTTCATCTTGTCCATTATAATAATTCCAAACGTATCAAATGCATGATCAATAAAACTTGTTTGCAAAACCCAAGATTCCAATTCAAAAGCTAGACAACATATTTATCAGCAAAAGCCAAGATTGTAAATGCATGACTTCCCAAAAGCTAGACTACTAAGATATATGAAAGCCTAGAGTCCTAGACAACACATTTATCATCAAGTTTATGGTTTTAGAGCACCCGCAATGTGATGGTTTTTGCTTGTCCGTTCCAGCGTAGCATCCCAGCGGACCTCATCTCACTCATCCAGCCACATTGTGAAACACGTCTAGTTCGTCTCAAGTCCACAAATCCGGACTCGTCCAGCCCCATTGTAACACACGTCTGGTTCATCTCAAGTCCATTGATTTGGACCTCCAACGGAATTCTTGTGTGGGTCCCCCCACTCGTATATATATAATACTTTTAAGGGGCTTTATGAATTACGGGAAAAATGGGGGTGTTTGATAAAAGTATGTAAATGTGATGTGAGGATGAGATGTGATGGATCTCCATGGTGATCAGTTAAAATTTTATTTATCAAAACCGATTCTATAAATAATCGTCAATTAATTAAACGAGTTAATCACTAAAACCGTAGCGGAAAATAAATGAGTGATCTACAATAAACGAAACCCAACAGGATCCGGTTACATGAATACGAGCACAATTGTAAGATTATCTAACTACCGATGAGAAAAATATACCTCGGCTCATAACTAACCGGTTGAGACACCGTAGTTCAACGAATACGCGCTAGTGAAACGAACTGACGAATTGCGGGTATAGGCCGGGGTAGCGGCGATGGTGGCCGATGGTATCGGTGGCAGCAATGACGGGTATATTAGAGAGTTTTTGTGCAATCTCACTAACCTCTAACTCCAACTGGATGCTCTCATTTATATAGAATATGGAGGTCCAGGCATGTCTGCCAAGTGGTAGACACGCACGCACAAATTGGACAAGTGGCAAAGATGCTATTCATACACGACAAGTGGCGAGGTGAGTTGCATGTACATCATTACACCTGTTCATGTACCTTTCTCGCCCGGTCCATGTACCTGTCTCTCTTACTACCTTCAATAAGTTTGTGAATTAAAAAAAATCAATTATATTATTAATAACGAGTATTAATAATATAAACCTGTTCATCATCATAAATATAACTATGATCCGTTCCGCATATCGTTCGTAATTACCCGTTAAACCAATTAAGTGGATTTTACTTCGTTACCCACGGTGTAACTCTTACAAGTCATAACTCGGTCAACCACGTTAATTAATCAGACCGGTTTATTTTTCCAGCACTCTCCCACTTAGATGGTTTTCTATTAAGTTCCTTAACACTGACAGCCAAGGCGCTCTAGCTACACAGGCTGCCCCTCCCACTTAGATGGTTTTCGATTAAGTTATGACACTTTAAAGTCATTAACCAAAACATCATGGAACATCTAGTTGAAAGACAATGAGCTTATGGCAATCGTTTTCATCTATCCTTTCTGTATAAGACATCAGTTGAACAATAAGACATGGATCAAATTCAATTTCACATGATGTTCAATCATTATTGCTCTCGTTCAAGAATCAACATGGTCCATTCAAACACACAATACATTTAGGTAAGCCCTTACACTTCACCAGTTTGAGTCAACGAGGGTGCCCTGTTGTCTAACTGTTACATATAATGTAAGAATACATAATCCCATCTTGACTACATACAACTCCTACTGAACTTCATAACTACTCCTAACCAATACTTTCATAACTGGCAGTTACGTGACAGCGGTTAACACTGATCAAAGAATAGTCTTTAGAAAACCAAATTTCTTGTATGTATCTTAGGTCAGAGGATACTAAATAAGTATACCAAAATCAAAACATCTTATGACTAAGATCCATGAAGATGATCTAATGTGAGTTACATCCAACGTCATTCATAATGAGGTTTGTGAGTTTGGAAGTCAACTCCTTGATTCCAAAGTTAGAATAGTCTTAACCCAGAGTTATTCCCACGAGTATGACCAACTATGGATAATTTAGAATACAAGATTCATGGATTAAATGTATTAAAATCGAACACAGTTGTAAGATTCAAAGTTTGAATTTAACCAGTAAATCAAAAGTGAATTCTAAAGATATAACTGTTTGAATGTTCATACATCCAAATACTAAATCCAAACAAATGGCTAGCTACTCAAAGACCAATAACATCCCTATGTTGGTCATGCTTGTCGTGAGTTGTCAGTTTAGTGAACGAGTTTGCTAGGTTTTGATCTGTGTCTACTCTGCTTTTTATGATGTCTCTTCGTTCCAATATTTCCCACTTATAGTGGAACTTTCTTAGAATGTGCTTAGCCATGTGATGAGATCCGGGCTCTTTGGCTTAAGCAATGGTTGTGTGTTTTCATAGAACACCTAGATCGGTTTCTAAATGCTTAGAACGACATCGAGGTTGGTGATGAACTTTTTCATCCAAGCAAATTCTTTTGTAGCATCTAATGCATCCATATATTCGGATTCGGTGGTTGAATCCCCCACTACACTCTCTTTGGAGCTTTTCCAGCAAACAACTTTTCCATTAAGAGTGAATACAAATCCTGATTGTGAGCGAGAATCATCTTGGTCACTTTCGAAGCTAACATCATTGTAACACTTTACAGTGAGCTCTTCTTCTGCTCCTCCAAACACTAAGATCATATCTTTGGTTCTTCTCAAGTACCTCAGAATGTTCTATACTGTAATCCAATGGGTAGTTAAAGGATTTTGCTGAAAATGACTGGTCATACTAAAAGCATACGAGATGTTAGGTCTAATGCATAACATAGCATACATGATAGAACCAATTGCCGAAGCATATGGAATTTCTTACATATGTTTATCTCAATATTCGTTGATGGAGATTGTGATTTGTTCAACACAGTTCCTTTAGCGATGGGAACACCTCATTTCTTGGAGTTTTCCATCTTAAAGCGTGTTATCATTTTGTCTGTGTTTTTACTTTGAATTAGCCCTAGAAGCCGCTTAGACCTATCTCGGTAGATCTGTTTTCCTAGAATGTAAGCAACTTCTCCAAGATCTTTCACTGCGAGGGAAGATCCCAACCAGTGCTTAACTTCCTCAAGCATAGGGATGTTGTTCCCAATGATCAGTATGTCACCCACATACAAGATGAGGAGTGAATAGTGCTCTCACTAGCCTTTCTCCCACTTTTCAGGCTCCCGCAAGACATTAACGATGTGGTAACCACATCCGGTATCATATACCCATGTGTTGCTAGAAACAGTGAAAAGTTCAATAACGTGAATAGAAATACTTTTAGAGGAGCTTTCACCATGTCACACCCCCAAAATCCACCCGCGGATAACACCCGCTTCGAGGGCGTGACTGACCAGGATCCAGCCACCAATTATACTAAGCATTGGTTAATATTAAAGTAATACTTACTAACCATAAGGTTAGCAAACATCAAGTTCAGAGTTTAAGGTTTCAAGTTTAAAACAGTAACAAGTAGCGGAAGCATAATTAAATAGTTTTAAACAGTGTTCATAAGGTAAGCATAATAAATGCCCAACACACGGGCAGACGACCACTACACATCCCAAGTAGCTGCTCCAGTCACTGGCCACCTGCAAAGCATGCAGTAAAGGGGTCAACAATAATGCTGAGTGAGTTCACTAGTTGTCCAGTTTTAATTACCAAAAACTTGTTTCACCAGTTAATTTATCCGTTTATACATGCCATGGGGAGCTACCCCAAAAGTTAGCGACTAAACTGTTTTCTAATACCGAACACTAGGTAACCGAATGCGTTTCCGCAGGATGCCCCGATGTCAATGTTCTATCATCATTGACGGATGCCTGAGTACATTAGTTCACGACCGATCCCATACCATGGCACGGTGTGAGGCTGGTAAAACCTAAATAGCGCTATCAACTAATAACCCGTTCGCCTGGCACCGGCGACTAATCGGTATTATGTAGTAGGGACTTGAGTGATAGAGTTGCGTTTAGTGCCGTTAGTTGCAATCCGTATAAACAGTAATTAACTAAAAAGGTTTCCCGATACAAGGGAAGATAAAGTAAGTTTGTTTCCCAATAACTAGGGAAGGAGTGTAGACGGCATCCCCTTTACAAGGGGATAGGGTTGTTTTAGTCTCGTGTCCCAAACCACCGGGACGCATGCTTTTAAGTTGTGAACTCACCTTGGGTTGCTCGGTATGACACGTTACTTGGTTAAATATGTTGGTCACCACGTCCTAGCATGGTTACCAAGTATGGGTCAAGTTGGGTACAAGTAAACACGTATAAAACACTTATGACAATACAGAAAGCAGTCACGTATAACATGCAATATACAAACAGTGGGGTATTGGGCCTAAACAGTTACACAAGCAATCCAGTTAACAGACAATCCAGCAAGTATATCGGCCCAATAACAGTCCAGTCGAGACGGAGGTGACTCGCAACCAAGGTTGCGACTCGCAACCGAGGTCTCGGTTCGTCATGCTTTGGTTGCGACTCGCAACCAGAGATTCCGACTCGCAACCGGCAGTTCCGACAAAGTAGTTGTGGTTACGACTCGCAATCGGATCGATACGCGTTGATTACGACTCGCAACCGGGCGGTCTCGACAAATCTTGGTGCGGTCTCGAGTAGCAACCAAAGGTTGCGACTCGCAACCGTGATTACGTGCACAAGAAGACCTTCTAGAACCTGCAAACCGTACTATCCAATGATATTGCAATTTCATGAAATCAGGTTGTACTATGCCACTAAAACATGTTTTCTTGTCTAACCTTTGTCTAAAATGGATCAAACAAGGCATTTTCAAATATTCATGAGACATTCATCTTGTTCATCATTATTCAAGCAACATTCAACAACACTCATCATCATTAACCCAAATACTATGCATAAAACCCACTAACCAAAATCTTATATTTCTCGGACAACATCAAAACACACAAACAAGTTATCAAAACAACATTTTATCATGAAAATCCTAAGAATCAATTCTAAACCAAACCGATTCATATGGTGTCACACATATGCAAACCGATTTTCATGAGCATCATATGTCAATGGTTTGCGTCATTTTTAGCCACAAAAATGTCATGAACACATTAGCAACTTATCCGAAACTAGAAACATGTTAGCCGATTATTCATTTTACACACAAAACCACATCACCAAGTATACAACTACACTAGCTAAATTATGTCCTTCATGCTATCATCTAACAATCAACAAATATTTTAAAGACACTAACCGGTTGGTGAGGTTCAAGGGTGAGTATGAAACTTCTAACGGGTGTGTGTGTTGATCCGAGAGCTCCTAGTGGTCACCGATTTGATCCGAGAAGAAGGAGATGAGAAGAGGTGATCTTGGTTGCTTAGGGTTTTAGGGTTTTAGTGAGAGAGATGAGAGGAGGGTGTTAGAGTGTAGTGAGTGTTGTAAAAATGGATAAGGGAGGGGTGGGTTGGTTTATATAAGGTTCCGAATGGGCTTAGGGGGTTTCCGGGTTGGGTTCAATTCCTACAAGGCCAAGGCCTAGCCGGCCCATTACTAATGTTCACTCGAGACCGTGGTCTCGAGTCGGGTTGCTTGTGGTTTCGGCTCATATGTATTACACGCACACATATATATATATATACATATCTAAATACACCAACACGTAGATACACATAACATGTAACACGAAAGTTCACGGGTTTTCATTTAATAAAAATATACACACGTAAGTTACATCGAAGGATTGTTCGGGAAAGTCCGAAGTGTCACATTATCCCCAAGTTTTAGGAACTTTCGTCCCGAAAGTTAAGGCAGCCACTGTCAAGCTAGTGTAAGTGAAAGCGTTTCAACGGGGTGTCACATCATCCCCCCGTTAGTTTGGAATTTCGTCCCGAAATTCGTTCGTAGCTTCAGTGCTGGGGTTTTCGTTTGGGAACAACTGGGGATACTTGTGCTTCATCTGGTCTTCCCGCTCCCAGGTATACTCTGGGCCACGTCGCGAGTTCCAACGAACTCGTACAAGAGGTATCTGGCTACGTTTGAGGGTTTTGATCACTCGATCCGTGATCTCGATTGGTTCCTCAGTAAAGTGTAGCTGTTCGTCAATCGTCAGTTCCTTAAAAGGAATCACAAGTGTTTCATCCGACAAACACTTCTTCAGGTTGGATATGTGAAAAACGTTGTGTACCGCACTCAGTTCTTCAGGCAGGTTCAATCTATAAGCAACCTTACCGATCTTCTCGGTAATTTCGAATGGTCCGATATATCGCGGATTAAGCTTGCCCCGTTTCCCAAAGCGAACCACACCCTTCCAGGGTGAGATTTTAAGTAGAACCCGGTCACCGACCTGGAATTCCAATGGTTTCCTACGCTTATCAGCGTAGCTCTTCTGACGGTCACGAGCTGCCGCCATGCGTTGTCTGATCTGGGCAATCTTTTCCGTTGTATCTACCACCATCTCTGGGCCCGTGATTTGACTATCACCGATTCCCGCCCAGCAGAGGGGTGACCGGCATTTACGACCGTACAATGCCTCAAAAGGTGCTGCCTGAATACTGGTGTGATAGCTGTTGTTGTATGAGAATTCTACTAACGGTAGATGCTTCTCCCAGTTCTTACCAAAATCGATCACACACGCTCTAAGCATGTCTTCTAGAGTTTGGATGGTACGTTCGGACTGTCCATCCGTTTGCGGGTGATAAGCAGTGCTCATATCCAAACGTGAGCCAAAGCATTTGTGCATAGCTTGCCACAGTTCCGAAGTAAATCGAGCGTCTCGGTCTGAAATAATCGAGGTTGGCACTCCGTGCCTCGAAACTACTTCCTTTAAGTAAATCTCTGCCAAGGTAGAAAACTTGTCTGTTTCCTTAATAGCCAGAAAGTGCGCGGACTTGGTTAGTCGATCCACTATTACCCAAATAGCATCATTTCCGCGTTGAGATCTAGGTAGCCCTGTAACAAAATCCATGGAAATTTGCTCCCATTTCCATTTCGGGATTTCTGGTTGTTGGAGTAGACCTGCTGGCTTCTGGTATTCTGTCTTGACTCTCGCGCAAGTCAAACATTTGCTGACGTATGTTGCTATGTGGGCCTTCATACCAGGCCACCAATACGTAGTCTTCAAGTCATGGTACATCTTGTCCGAACCAGGATGTACTGAGTAGCGGGACTTGTGGGCTTCGTCCATCACGAGTTCACGCAAACCTCCAAAGAGAGGAACCCAAATGCGCCCTGTTACATAGTAAGCACCATCTTCTTTCTGTCCTAGTTGCTGTCTCGATCCTCGCAGGGATTCAGCCCTGATGTTCTCCGGCTTCAATGCTTCAACTTGAGCATTTCGAATCTGGGTAGGGAGGTTAGACTGGATGGTAAGTTGCAGTGCTCGCACGCGCTTTGGTATAGTGTCCTTTCGGCTGAGGGCGTCTGCCACGACATTGGCCTTGCCCGGATGGTATTTGATGGCGCATTCGTAGTCATTCAAGAGTTCGACCCATCGACGTTGTCGCATGTTCAATTCCTTTTGCCTAAAGATATGCTCGAGACTCCTGTGATCGGTGTAAATGGTGCACTTGGTACCGTACAGGTAATGTCTCCATATCTTAAGAGCAAAGATCACTGCTCCCAGTTCCAAGTCGTGCGTCGTGTAGTTCTTTTCATGCGTCTTGAGTTGTCGAGAGGCATAGGCAATGACTTTCTCGCGTTGCATTAGCACGCAACCGAGCCCATGAATAGACGCATCGCAGTAAACCACAAAGTCGTCAGTGCCTTCAGGTAACGAGAGAATAGGAGCGCTACAGAGGTTATCCTTAAGCCTCTGAAAAGCAGATTCCTGTGCTGCATTCCACTTGTAGGCGACGCCTTTCTGAGTGAGTGTTGTGAGAGGTTGTGCAATCTTTGAGAATCCCTGAATGAATCTGCGGTAGTAGCCTGCTAAACCCAAGAATTGACGAACTTCAGTGGGGGTCTTAGGTGTAGGCCAGTTCTTTATCGATTCGATCTTAGCTGGGTCGACATGAATTCCGTTCTTATTGACTACATGGCCGAGGAAATGGACTTCTCGAAGCCAGAAGTCACATTTAGAGAATTTGGCGTACAGTTGCTCGTTGCGAAGAAGTTCGAGGATAAGGCGTAGGTGCTGTTCATGCTCTTCTTGACTTTTCGAGTAAATCAGAATATCATCGATAAACACGATCACGAATTTGTCGAGGTAAGGCTTACATACGCGGTTCATAAGATCCATGAACACTGCAGGTGCGTTAGTCATTCCAAAAGGCATAACGAGGAACTCGTAATGACCATAACGAGTCCTGAACGCAGTCTTGGAAATATCTTCGTTACGAACTCTCAGCTGATGATAGCCTGATCGCAGGTCAATCTTTGAATAGTAGCTCGATCCTTGCAACTGATCGAATAGGTCGTCGATGCGCGGGAGAGGGTAACGATTCTTGATGGTAACCTTGTTCAGCTCACGATAGTCGATGCACATTCGGAATGTGCCATCCTTCTTCTTGACAAAGAGTACTGGTGCTCCCCAGGGTGATGAACTGGGACGGATAAATCCTTTATCCAATAGTTCTTGTAGTTGCGTAGAGAGTTCCTTCAGTTCTGCAGGAGCTAAACGGTACGGTGCACGAGCTATGGGTGCTGCTCCAGGAGCTAGCTCGATTTGAAATTCGACCTGACGATGGGGTGGGAGTCCAGGTAGTTCCTCAGGGAATACCTCGGGATAGTCGCGTACTACAGGAAAATCTTCAATCCTCTTTTCCTTTTCATGAGTATTGGTGACGAGTGCTAGGATGGCGGTGTGCCCTTTTTGCAAACACTTCTGGGCTTTTAGAAGCGAGATAATGCCTGTGACTTCTCCACCTTTGTTGCCTTGAACGATGAGGGGCTGACCAGAACGACGAGGTATACGAACTGCTTTCTCTTGACAGAGGATCTCAGCGTGATGTTTGGATAACCAATCCATACCAATGACGACGTCGAAGCTTCCAAGTTTAACAGGGAAAAGATCGATACTAAACGTATTGCCAGACAATTCTAGGGTGCAGTCGTGGATTACATGCGTGGCCTCGATGTTCTTACCATTAGCTATCTCGACGATGTGCTTAGAACTTAATAATGCAGGCGAGTGCTTAAGTTTCTTACTAATGCGAAGGGATACATAACTGGCATCGGCACCGGAATCAAATAACACAGAAACATAACGATCATCAAGTAGGAACTTACCCGCCACGACGTTGGGATCGTTCCTAGCCTCTCCAGCTCCAATCACGAAAGCTCTGCCCCTTGCATTTCCAGCATTGTTGTTTTGCTCATTGTTCCCAGCTCCCTGATTGTTGCGATTCTGATTCAGTTCAGGGCAATCCTTTCGCATGTGCCCCGTTGCCCCGCATTTAAAACATACTCTGTTGTTTCCCTGCTGCTGTTGCTGTTGGGGTTGTTGCTGATTTTGCCTTGCCGGGAACTGACTTCTACAATCCTTGGCTTCGTGCCCCATCTTGTGGCATCGCTGACACTGACCCTTGTTACATGCCCCATTGTGGTGCCTGTTACACTTGTTGCACTTAGGGTAGTTTCCCCGGTAGCCACCCTGTTGTTGAGTGCCTTTGTTGTTGTCAGTTTTCCTTTGCTGAGCTGGGGCTTGAGTAGGGTTAGCATCCTTGCCCTGATTTCCATCCCACTTTCGTTTTCCATCACTAGAACTTCCTTCCGCAGCACTGATCCTTTTGGGCAACCTGCCCTCTTCCACAGCCTGATCAGTAAGTTTGTGAGCAAGTCGAACGATCGGCTGAATGGTAGTGTGGTTGGCTGAAGTTACATGGCTTCGAATTTCTGGAGCCAGACCTTTGATGTACAGTTCGATCCTTCGATTCATAGGTTGAGACATGTTTGGACAAAGAGCAGCATAGTCGTTGGACAGCTTGGTGTAGGTCTCAATCTCTGACCCAACCATCTTGAGTTCATAGTACTCGTTCTCCAGCTTGTGGATGTCGTCCCTGTGACAGTACTCTTCCTTGATCATATCCTTGAAATCTTCCCACGCAGTAGCGTTAGCAGTCTCCAAACCAAGCATTTGAATTTGCGCCTTCCACCATGAAAGTGCGCTTCCCTCCAGAGTACCAGTAGCAAACTTCACCCAATTAGCAGTTGGGCATTCACAGACAGCAAAAACAGCTTCGACCTTCTCGATCCAGTGTAGGAGTCCTATGGCACCCTCCGTGCCATTGAAAGGAAGAGGCTTGCAATCCATAAAGGTCTTGAAGGTACAAACACGTGGTTGCACAGGTGCAGGCTGACCTGTCGTGAGGAGTGAAGCGAAATAGGTTTAGAGGCGAAAAGACGATGTGGCGGTAGGATCTAAACATCCTAAGACAACGAGTTTACCTATAGGGTGAGCTGCGAAAGCTGCAGCCACAGTGTTGAGCAGGCTAGTGAACTGAGACGGGGTCATGTTGACGTTTCCTCGTCCGCGCCCACTCATTGTCTTCATAACCAGAAAACATAGTATGAGTGCGTGATAGCGAGAATAAGATAGAAGAGAGAAGATGTATCTATCTAATCAGGCAAACTAGTATAGTAAAGCAGAAAGCATAAGACAATTAAGCAAGTAACTATGGGTCCGAGCTATGAGGTCAGATAAGTTGAGCCTTGTACTTGGAGTGTAGTGTCGTTACGAGTCACGGGTTATAGTCTGGTTTTTCTCAAAAAGATTTTTCCCCTTTTTAAAACCAAGTTCACTATAACCAATGGCTCTGATACCAATCTGTCACACCCCCAAAATCCACCCGCGGATAACACCCGCTTCGAGGGCGTGACTGACCAGGATCCAGCCACCAATTATACTAAGCATTGGTTAATATTAAAGTAATACTTACTAACCATAAGGTTAGCAAACATCAAGTTCAGAGTTTAAGGTTTCAAGTTTAAAACAGTAACAAGTAGCGGAAGCATAATTAAATAGTTTTAAACAGTGTTCATAAGGTAAGCATAATAAATGCCCAACACACGGGCAGACGACCACTACACATCCCAAGTAGCTGCTCCAGTCACTGGCCACCTGCAAAGCATGCAGTAAAGGGGTCAACAATAATGCTGAGTGAGTTCACTAGTTGTCCAGTTTTAATTACCAAAAACTTGTTTCACCAGTTAATTTATCCGTTTATACATGCCATGGGGAGCTACCCCAAAAGTTAGCGACTAAACTGTTTTCTAATACCGAACACTAGGTAACCGAATGCGTTTCCGCAGGATGCCCCGATGTCAATGTTCTATCATCATTGACGGATGCCTGAGTACATTAGTTCACGACCGATCCCATACCATGGCACGGTGTGAGGCTGGTAAAACCTAAATAGCGCTATCAACTAATAACCCGTTCGCCTGGCACCGGCGACTAATCGGTATTATGTAGTAGGGACTTGAGTGATAGAGTTGCGTTTAGTGCCGTTAGTTGCAATCCGTATAAACAGTAATTAACTAAAAAGGTTTCCCGATACAAGGGAAGATAAAGTAAGTTTGTTTCCCAATAACTAGGGAAGGAGTGTAGACGGTATCCCCTTTACAAGGGGATAGGGTTGTTTTAGTCTCGTGTCCCAAACCACCGGGACGCATGCTTTTAAGTTGTGAACTCACCTTGGGTTGCTCGGTATGACACGTTACTTGGTTAAATATGTTGGTCACCACGTCCTAGCATGGTTACCAAGTATGGGTCAAGTTGGGTACAAGTAAACACGTATAAAACACTTATGACAATACAGAAAGCAGTCACGTATAACATGCAATATACAAACAGTGGGGTATTGGGCCTAAACAGTTACACAAGCAATCCAGTTAACAGACAATCCAGCAAGTATATCGGCCCAATAACAGTCCAGTCGAGACGGAGGTGACTCGCAACCAAGGTTGCGACTCGCAACCGAGGTCTCGGTTCGTCATGCTTTGGTTGCGACTCGCAACCAGAGATTCCGACTCGCAACCGGCAGTTCCGACAAAGTAGTTGTGGTTACGACTCGCAATCGGATCGATACGCGTTGATTACGACTCGCAACCGGGCGGTCTCGACAAATCTTGGTGCGGTCTCGAGTAGCAACCAAAGGTTGCGACTCGCAACCGTGATTACGTGCACAAGAAGACCTTCTAGAACCTGCAAACCGTACTATCCAATGATATTGCAATTTCATGAAATCAGGTTGTACTATGCCACTAAAACATGTTTTCTTGTCTAACCTTTGTCTAAAATGGATCAAACAAGGCATTTTCAAATATTCATGAGACATTCATCTTGTTCATCATTATTCAAGCAACATTCAACAACACTCATCATCATTAACCCAAATACTATGCATAAAACCCACTAACCAAAATCTTATATTTCTCGGACAACATCAAAACACACAAACAAGTTATCAAAACAACATTTTATCATGAAAATCCTAAGAATCAATTCTAAACCAAACCGATTCATATGGTGTCACACATATGCAAACCGATTTTCATGAGCATCATATGTCAATGGTTTGCGTCATTTTTAGCCACAAAAATGTCATGAACACATTAGCAACTTATCCGAAACTAGAAACATGTTAGCCGATTATTCATTTTACACACAAAACCACATCACCAAGTATACAACTACACTAGCTAAATTATGTCCTTCATGCTATCATCTAACAATCAACAAATATTTTAAAGACACTAACCGGTTGGTGAGGTTCAAGGGTGAGTATGAAACTTCTAACGGGTGTGTGTGTTGATCCGAGAGCTCCTAGTGGTCACCGTTTTGATCCGAGAAGAAGGAGATGAGAAGAGGTGATCTTGGTTGCTTAGGGTTTTAGGGTTTTAGTGAGAGAGATGAGAGGAGGGTGTTAGAGTGTAGTGAGTGTTGTAAAAATGGATAAGGGAGGGGTGGGTTGGTTTATATAAGGTTCCGAATGGGCTTAGGGGGTTTCCGGGTTGGGTTCAATTCCTACAAGGCCAAGGCCTAGCCGGCCCATTACTAATGTTCACTCGAGACCGTGGTCTCGAGTCGGGTTGCTTGTGGTTTCGGCTCATATGTATTACACGCACACATATATATATATATACATATCTAAATACACCAACACGTAGATACACATAACATGTAACACGAAAGTTCACGGGTTTTCATTTAATAAAAATATACACACGTAAGTTACATCGAAGGATTGTTCGGGAAAGTCCGAAGTGTCACACACCATTTGTCCTCTTCTTTCTCAGCTCAGCTAAATAGTCAGGGCAGTTACGTTTCCAGTCCCTCAACTTGTTGCATCTATAGCACAAGTGTTCTTCTGGGGCTGGCTGTGATTTTGTAACATTCTTGTTAGTGTTAGTGGCAGGTTTGGTAGCAACAATAACTTTCTTCATGGGTTTGGGCTTCTTGACACCAACATATTTAACTATCAGAACTTGTTAAGTTTTGTTTAGATAATTAAGTTTCTTTAATTGGTCAATGTACCCTTTCATCTTTAATTGGTCAATGTACCCTATTCCATTCTGCAGATTATTAGTTGTTTCATGGTGTCGAAGCACTCTTTTCGGGCTTGTTTCTAGAACATGTCCTTGAGTTACTCAAGCATCTCATAGGCACCTATGTCTTCAAAGATCTTAGCGAGCTCGGAATACATGGTGGCTAGCATAACGGAGGCTGCCCCATCGGCATCCTTAGAATGCTTTTCAAGAGCTCTTCTGGCAGTAGCCGTACCGTTTTCAGGCTCTGTTAGATCTGGTACATCGAGAACGTGGAGCTTCTTTGTCATCTTGAGAACAAGTCTTAAATTGTAGTGCCATTCAAGAAAGTTGGTGCCATTCAACTTTTATATCTCAAGTATGGACTTGAGAGCGAATGAGGCGTTATTTTCAATAGACATCTGATTAAATAAGCAAATTAAATATTATTAGTATCTTTCATGATTTAATTCCTTTTATTAATGACCCAATTATTTGAATAGAATAGGAATTCGAGAATCTGGCTATATCAATCAGTAATGGCAGCTATATCATGCAACATTACTAAGTGGTTAGGCAGACTGACAGCCAGTGCCAATTGTAAGAATTGCACAACTCTCAAGTATGAGGTCGCTACGACAACTCTTGTCTGTGCTTTGATAGGTTTAGTCTCATCTATGTCCACTTTTAGTCTCTAGACAACTATATCATGTAACAATAGAGAAAAATAACAGTCGTCCTAGTATTGGGAGGTGTGGAAGGGTCGGATGTATCAACGAAACCCTTACACCTTGGAGGGATAAACTACGCACCATGTGTAGTGCTGTAGCTCCAAACATCGATGTTTCACATTATACCCCATGTGTTCCTTATAGTAGGATAGCATAGACCATCGGTTTTAAGTATGAGATTTAAATATTTTCCGAATAGAGTGAAAGCATGTTTTAATATATTAATCGAGACAATTTGATTAACCCTTTCATCTCTCATGACACTTAGTTTTAAATAACCTATTAAAACTAAGTTCATCGCGATTTATTTAACCAATTTTAAGCTAATAGAAATGTATTAAGTTAATAGTTTTGGAAAATTAAATTTATTTTAATTTGCAAAACTTAATTGGTTATTGTTAGGTACTGAGTTTGATACTTGTAACTAAATATTGATAGAAAACAATAAAATTCACAGGTAGGAAGATATTATCAACAACTATTTTTCATTTAATAAAAAGTTTTATAGAATGATTCTGTTGGTGCACTTACGTCTGTCGACTACGTCTTACATCGAGTCTTATAGATAAAGCTGTCACACCCCCAAAATCCCACCTGCGGAGTACTACCGCATGGAGGCGTGACTGACCAGGATCCAGCCACCAATCATACTGAACAAGCATATAAGTAGTTATAAAAGTTTAACCATCACGATTGGTGTTCCAAAACAAATAAGTTTAAGTTGCAAGCGGAAGCATAAGTTTAAAGTTATAACATAAGTTCCAAAAGTTTCAAGTTTAACATAGTCTTGTAGCAATCCCTGTCCCACAACGATCCTCCTCCATGCAAGCTCCAGCTGAGTACCTATGGTCCTGCAAAGCATGTAGTAACGAGTCAACAACTAGTTGAGTGAGTTCACGGGTGGGCGTTCGTTTTAGTTGTTTCGAAAACAGTTTACATTATCTGGCATCCTGCCGTGGGGGTTACCCCATAGTTTAAAAAAAACGTGACCAGTTCGTTCCCAGTTACTCCGGCACTCCGGCCGTGGGGGCTACCCCATGTAGTTATCAGGCATTTCGGCCGTGGGGGCTACCCCATGTACATCATCTGGCTCTCCAGCCGTGGGGGCTACCCCATGTGTATACTAGACTCGTTACCGTATCGATTGCTGACTGTAGTCATGTTTATGTGCCCTGAAAACATCAATGTCTATCATCATTGACGTGCCCCAGATCCATTAGTTCACGCCCGTCCTCTGCGGCACGGTGTGAGGCTTGTCAGACCTAAATAGCGCTATCTAACTAATGACCCGCTCGCCATTGGCCCGGCGATTAGTCGATACAAAAAGGAGGGACTTCGTGATAGAGTTTTAGTCTAGTACGTTTATCCGTCCATCCGGACGAGGAATCACATTCCTGAACCACTGACGTCCTACCCAATGGTAGACGAGGAACCCATGTTCCTGAATCCCATTCCCAACCCAGGGAATCCCATGCTTTGTAAAGGGTGTGAACTCACCTTGGTTTGCTCGGCAGTCAAACACAGAAAGTCAATCAAGTCGCAAGTAGTCAATAACGTCCTAACACGGATATCACATATAATCAGATTCGAACCAAGTAGTGCACAAATGTTCAACACGTTTGGCAAGCACGTTTAGTAGTAACAGTTAACAGTCAACAGTAGCACATACGGTTCACAAGTTCAGCCCAACTACTTAGGCCCAAACACGTAAAAGCAGTTAACACAGAAGCCCATCAGTCTGGCCCATTAACTAAGGCCCAAAAGTGTGGTCTCGAGTCGCAACCGGACTCGCAAGCATGGTCTCGAGTCATGCTGTGTGTTGATCATGGATGGTTGCGAGTCGCAACCGGTGTCGCAACCGTAGTCTCGGTTCATCATGCTAAGGTCTCGAGTCGCAACCGGACTCGTAACCTGTGGTTTCGGCTTGTCCTGTTATGGTTGCGAGTCGCAACCGCGTGGTCTCGAGTCATCACGTTGTGGTTGCGAGTCGCAACGGGTGATTGCGAGTCGGTAAGCTGTCATTTTCACGTTCACGTGTTGATGCAGGTGTAATCAGCCAAATAGTACAATATAATCAGGCCCAAATCCGGAAATGACCAATAGAATTTCACTAACATATTTCCTAATCAGGCTATTAGTCAAATGTGGATCAAAATCACAAGGGTTTTCAATCTTCAACTATCATTCAAAGTGTTCTTCAAATATTCAAACCCATCTTCATCAAGTTCATAACATTTTAACCACTTATTCAATCAACACTATGAACAAGCATCAAAACACTAAGCATAACACATAACCCGGTTTTCATACAAGTCCGATTTCATGACATATGTAACCCGATTTCATGTTCATCAACATAAGTGGTTCAAACTTCATTTAGACACAACATATCACATCTTGCCATATAATATATGTTAACCGGTTATCAACATGGTGCATATTAGAATCATCATAAACATCAAGAACATCATGTAATCTCTAACTATAGACATCATCTTATGCATACATCCATTCAAGCACAAACACAACAAAAATTAACCATAAAAATACTAACCGGTTGGTGATGTGTGTGTGTGTGCCGATCCAAAGTCCAAATCCGAGAGTTTCTTGTGTCAACCGAGTGGATCCGAGAGTCTTGGAGATGTGTTTGTGTGCTAGAGTTCTAGTGGGAGAGAAGATAGAAGTGTGTGTGTGTTCTAATGTTCAACAAAGTGGTAACAAGTAACTAGGGGTGGTGTATTTATAGTCAAGTTCCAAATGGTGCACCCTTAGTGGGTTTCGAGTGGGGGTTCACGGCCCAAAGGCCCAACCGGCCAAAGGTTCTCGGCCCAAGGCCCAAAACCGATTACTATTCACTCGAGACCTCATGGTCTCGAGTCGGGTTCCTTGTTGTTTCGTGTCGGGTTCTCGGTTCACTTATAATACATATGAATATATACAATGCACACATAACAAGCACATATCATGTAAAAAGGTTCACGTTTATCATTAAGTTCAATCGGCCAACTAATCACATAGCATACAAGCAAGTTACAACGAAGGGTTCTAGATTTCGAGTTGTCACATCATCCCCAAGTTGAAAGAAATTTCGTCCCGAAATTTGATAGCACTCACTGAGGAAGCTAGTTAGGTTGCAAGGTTTTCCCGGTTTTCCTGGGGTGTCACATCCACCCCCCGTTGATCTGGAATTTCGTCCCGAAATTCCGTAGCTTCAGCCTCAGTAGCGTTAGTACTGTTCTCAAACAGTTGGGGATACTTTTGTTTCATCCGATCTTCGCGCTCCCAGGTAAACTCTGGGCCGCGACGTGAGTTCCAACGAACTCGAACAAGAGGTATTCTAGTGCTCTTGAGGACCTTAACATCCCGGTCCGTGATCTCGACAGGTTCTTCGACGAATTTCAACTGTTCGTCGATCGTGAGTTCCTTCAGAGGAACTACGTGCGTCTCATCTGACAGACACTTCTTCAGATTTGACACATGGAAAACGTTGTGAACTGCACCGAGTTCTGCTGGTAATTTCAGTCTGTAGGCCACCTTGCCTATTTTCTCGATGATTTCAAAAGGTCCAACGTACCGTGGGTTGAGTTTCCCTCGTTTACCAAAACGAACCACACCCTTCCAGGGTGAAACTTTGAGTAATACCCGCTCCCCAACCTGGAGCTCAAGTGGTTTCCTGCCCTTATCGGCGTATGCCTTCTGACGGTCACGAGCGGCCGCCATGCGTTGTCGTATTTGAGCAATCCGCTCAGTAGTGTCTACCACATGTTCTGGACCAGTGATCTGACTATCCCCCACCTCTGCCCAACAGAGGGGTGACCGGCATTTACGTCCGTACAATGCCTCAAACGGAGCAGCTTTAATGCTGGTGTGGTAGCTGTTATTATACGAAAATTCCACGAGTGGCAGATGCCTTTCCCAGCTGTTGCCAAAGTCGATTACACAAGCGCGAAGCATGTCTTCTAGTGTTTGGATAGTACGCTCGGACTGCCCGTCCGTCTGTGGGTGATATGCTGTGCTCATATCTAAACGTGAGCCAAAAGACTTGTGCATTGCCTGCCACAGTTCCGAAGTAAAACGTGCATCTCGATCAGAGATAATAGAAGTGGGCACCCCGTGCCTCGAAACAACTTCCTTGAGGTATATTTCCGCCAGAGTGGAGAACTTATCCGTCTCCTTGATTGCCAAAAAGTGTGCGGATTTTGTGAGTCGATCCACGATCACCCAGATAGTATCGTTTCCGCGCTGGGATCTAGGTAGGCCAGTAACGAAATCCATGGAAATTTGCTCCCATTTCCATTGTGGTATCTCTGGTTGCTGAAGTAGGCCTGAGGGTTTCTGATATTCCGTCTTGACTCGCGCACAAGTCAAACACTTGCTGACATACGTTGCTATGTGGGCCTTCATGCTAGGCCACCAATACGTGGTTTTAATATCGTGGTACATTTTGTCCGAACCAGGGTGTACCGAGTAGCGAGATTTGTGCGCTTCATCCATCACAAGTTCTCGTAATTTGCCATAGAGTGGGACCCAAATGCGTCCTGTTACATAATAAGCACCGTCTTCCTTCTGTTCTAAGCGTTGCCTTGACCCGCGTAGAGCTTCTGCTCTAACGTTTTCTGGTTTCAGTGCTTCTATCTGAGCAGCTCGTATTTGCGAAGGTAGACTAGAATGTATCGTGAGTTGTAAAGCTCTTACACGCTTAGGCGTAGTGTCCTTTCGACTGAGGGCGTCTGCCACAACATTGGCCTTGCCCGGGTGATACCTGATAGAGCACTCGTAATCATTCAGCAGCTCGACCCATCGTCGCTGCCGCATATTCAGTTCCTTCTGTTTGAATATGTGTTCTAAACTTATGTGGTCGGTGTAGATGGCGCACTTGGTTCCGTACAGGTAATGCCGCCATAGTTTAAGTGCAAAAACAACAGCTCCCAGCTCTAAATCATGTGTCGTGTAGTTCTTCTCGTGAACTTTAAGTTGTCGTGAGGCGTAAGCTATGACTTTATCTCGTTGCATCAATACACAACCAAGACCTTGAATTGATGCATCACAGTAAACCACAAAATCGTCTGTGCCCTCTGGCAGTGAAAGAATAGGTGCACTGCAAAGTCTATCCTTTAGATGCTGAAAAGCTAACTCTTGTGCATTTCCCCAATGATAAACAACGCCTTTCTGCGTTAGTAAGGTGAGAGGCTGCGCGATCTTAGAAAAATCCTTAATGAATCTCCTGTAATATCCTGCCAATCCCAAAAATTGGCGAATTTCCTTTGGTGTGCGAGGCGCAGGCCAGTTCTTAATAGATTCCACTTTGGATGGATCAACGTGAATCCCATCCTTGTTCACCACATGCCCTAGGAAATGGACTTCACGAAGCCAGAAGTCGCATTTCGAGAATTTTGCGTAAAGCTGTTCCTTCCGAAGGAGTTCCAAAATAAGTCGTAGATGTTGTTCGTGCTCTTCCTTGCTCTTAGAATAGATCAGGATGTCGTCGATGAAGACTATAACAAACTTGTCCAGATACGGTTTGCACACTCGATTCATCAAATCCATAAAAACTGCCGGTGCGTTCGTCAGCCCAAACGGCATGACCAAAAACTCATAGTGCCCATATCGAGTCCTAAAGGCCGTCTTAGAGACATCCTCTTCCCGAACTCTCAGCTGGTGATATCCCGATCTCAGATCGATCTTTGAATAGTAGCTCGACCCCTGCAACTGGTCGAACAAGTCGTCAATGCGCGGTAGAGGATAACGATTCTTCACAGTCACCTTGTTGAGTTCGCGATAGTCGATACACATTCTGAAGGTACCATCCTTCTTCTTCACAAAAAGCACTGGAGCTCCCCAAGGCGATGAGCTAGGACGAATAAAACCCTTATCCAAGAGTTCTTGTAGTTGCGTGGAGAGTTCTTCCAACTCTGATGGCGCTAAACGATAAGGTGCACGGGCTACAGGCGCGGCTCCAGGAGCTAAATCAATCTGAAACTCGACTTGGCGATGGGGCGGAAGACCAGGTAATTCCTCAGGGAATACCTCAGGATAGTCGCGTACAACGGGAAAATCTTCTAACTTCTTCTCCTTTTCTGTGGTATCAGTAACTAAAGCCAAAATCGCAGTGTGGCCCTTTCGTAAGCATTTCTGGGCTTTAAGAAGAGAGATGATGTTCTCAACAGCACTTCTCTTGTCGCCACGAATCATGAGAGGTTCACCACCTAAACCAGGAACACGAACGATCTTCTCGTTGCAAAGAATCTCTGCTCGGTGTTGGGATAGCCAATCCATCCCAATGACAACGTCGAAACTACCCAAGACAATAGGAATAAGATCGATAGAGAAAGTCTGGTTAGCGAGAATAAGCTGGCAACCCTTGACTACGTGTGAGGCTTCCAAACTCTTACCATTAGCTAGCTCGACAGTGTGCTTGTCGCTCAGGGGTGTAGGAATACGCTTAAGCATCTTACTAACTTCTAGTGACACATAGCTAGTATCGGCACCCGAATCAAATAAGACTGTAACATAAAAGTCGTCGAGAAGGAACTTACCCGTCACCACGTTGGGATCATTCCTCGCTTCACCTTGACCAATCACGAACACACGTCCCCTAGCACCATTGTTGTTGTTGTTCCCATTGTTACCATTCCCCTGATTGTTGTTGTTCTGGTTCAGTTGGGGACAATCCTTCTTGAAGTGGCCTTCAGCTCCGCACTGAAAGCACCCTTTGTTGTTACCCTGCTGCTGTCGCTGGTTCTGCTGAGGTTGCTGACGATTCTGGTTGACGGGGTATGCGCTTCTGCAATCCTTTGCAACATGACCAGGCTTGTTGCATCGATGACAGTTGCCCCTGGTGCATGGCCCACTGTGGTGTAGGCTGCAGCGATTGCATTTGGGGTGATTCCCCTTGTATCCACCATGACTTTGACCACCAGACGACTGCTGACTGGGGCTCTTGTGATCGTCCGTCTTTCTCTGCTGAGACTGAGTTTGCACTGAAGTTGAACCCCTGCTTGAAGTTCCATCCCATTTTCGTTTATCCCCACTAGAAGCACCAGAAGTAGTTGCAGCACCTATACGCTTCGGTAACTTGTTCTGCTCCACCGCTTGGTCAGTGAGACGGTGAGCCAACTGTACAACCTGCTGGATAGTAGTCAACCTCGCTGAAGTCACATGACTTTGGATCTCTGGCACCAAGCCCTTGAGATAGAGTTCAATTCGCTTGTAGGGAGGATCCACCATGGTAGGACACAACAAAGCAAGCTCATGCGATCTCTTAGTGTATGCCTCAATTTCTGATCCCGACATCTTAAGATTGTAGAACTCATCTTCCAGTTTGTGAATGTCGTCACGACTGCAGTATTCCTCCCTGATCATTTCCTTGAAAGTTTCCCATGGGGTGGCGTTGGCAGCAACCAACCCTAACATCTGCACCTGAGCATTCCACCACGTGAGAGCCAAACCCTCGAGAGTACCAGTAGCATACTTCACCCTGCGCGCTTCAGGGCATTCGCACATTTCGAACACAGACTCCAGTTTCTCAAACCAGTGTAGGAGACCTACTGCTCCTTCAGTGCCGCTAAAAGTCGTGGGTCGACAGTCCATAAAGGTCTTAAAAGTGCACACCGGTGCCTGAGCATACTGACCTAAGGTAGGTGGAAGAAAAGACAGAGTTTAACACAAAGGTTGGTTCACGAGAGTAGGATCCAAACGATCCTAGAACAATTTCGGACTGCAGGATATACCTCCTGCGCGTGCAGCTGCGAGCGCTGCGTCAATTCGCTCGTTGATCAAAGCCGTCAACTGGGCTTGTGTCATGTTAACGCGTCCAGACATGGTTCTTCCTAATAAAAGCAATACGTGTGAGAGAGGTTCGCGAAAGCACGATAGTAAGACAGAGTAAGCACGCACGTGTTCAAACAACAGTAGCTATACTAATCAAGCATACCATGAGCAATGTACTACGCAACTAACAAGTAGGCAATATACATACATCATATTACCTAGAACGTCGAGCCTTGCATGAGGAGCGAAGTGTCGTTGTGGACCGTTGAGCACTAAACCGGTTATAGTCTGGTTTTGACAAAATCGTTTCTCCTTTATTAAAACCAAGTTCACTATAACCAATGGCTCTGATACCAATCTGTCACACCCCCAAAATCCCACCTGCGGAGTACTACCGCATGGAGGCGTGACTGACCAGGATCCAGCCACCAATCATACTGAACAAGCATATAAGTAGTTATAAAAGTTTAACCATCACGATTGGTGTTCCAAAACAAATAAGTTTAAGTTGCAAGCGGAAGCATAAGTTTAAAGTTATAACATAAGTTCCAAAAGTTTCAAGTTTAACATAGTCTTGTAGCAATCCCTGTCCCACAACGATCCTCCTCCATGCAAGCTCCAGCTGAGTACCTATGGTCCTGCAAAGCATGTAGTAACGAGTCAACAACTAGTTGAGTGAGTTCACGGGTGGGCGTTCGTTTTAGTTGTTTCGAAAACAGTTTACATTATCTGGCATCCTGCCGTGGGGGTTACCCCATAGTTTAAAAAAAACGTGACCAGTTCGTTCCCAGTTACTCCGGCACTCCGGCCGTGGGGGCTACCCCATGTAGTTATCAGGCATTTCGGCCGTGGGGGCTACCCCATGTACATCATCTGGCTCTCCAGCCGTGGGGGCTACCCCATGTGTATACTAGACTCGTTACCGTATCGATTGCTGACTGTAGTCATGTTTATGTGCCCTGAAAACATCAATGTCTATCATCATTGACGTGCCCCAGATCCATTAGTTCACGCCCGTCCTCTGCGGCACGGTGTGAGGCTTGTCAGACCTAAATAGCGCTATCTAACTAATGACCCGCTCGCCATTGGCCCGGCGATTAGTCGATACAAAAAGGAGGGACTTCGTGATAGAGTTTTAGTCTAGTACGTTTATCCGTCCATCCGGACGAGGAATCACATTCCTGAACCACTGACGTCCTACCCAATGGTAGACGAGGAACCCATGTTCCTGAATCCCATTCCCAACCCAGGGAATCCCATGCTTTGTAAAGGGTGTGAACTCACCTTGGTTTGCTCGGCAGTCAAACACAGAAAGTCAATCAAGTCGCAAGTAGTCAATAACGTCCTAACACGGATATCACATATAATCAGATTCGAACCAAGTAGTGCACAAATGTTCAACACGTTTGGCAAGCACGTTTAGTAGTAACAGTTAACAGTCAACAGTAGCACATACGGTTCACAAGTTCAGCCCAACTACTTAGGCCCAAACACGTAAAAGCAGTTAACACAGAAGCCCATCAGTCTGGCCCATTAACTAAGGCCCAAAAGTGTGGTCTCGAGTCGCAACCGGACTCGCAAGCATGGTCTCGAGTCATGCTGTGTGTTGATCATGGATGGTTGCGAGTCGCAACCGGTGTCGCAACCGTAGTCTCGGTTCATCATGCTAAGGTCTCGAGTCGCAACCGGACTCGTAACCTGTGGTTTCGGCTTGTCCTGTTATGGTTGCGAGTCGCAACCGCGTGGTCTCGAGTCATCACGTTGTGGTTGCGAGTCGCAACGGGTGATTGCGAGTCGGTAAGCTGTCATTTTCACGTTCACGTGTTGATGCAGGTGTAATCAGCCAAATAGTACAATATAATCAGGCCCAAATCCGGAAATGACCAATAGAATTTCACTAACATATTTCCTAATCAGGCTATTAGTCAAATGTGGATCAAAATCACAAGGGTTTTCAATCTTCAACTATCATTCAAAGTGTTCTTCAAATATTCAAACCCATCTTCATCAAGTTCATAACATTTTAACCACTTATTCAATCAACACTATGAACAAGCATCAAAACACTAAGCATAACACATAACCCGGTTTTCATACAAGTCCGATTTCATGACATATGTAACCCGATTTCATGTTCATCAACATAAGTGGTTCAAACTTCATTTAGACACAACATATCACATCTTGCCATATAATATATGTTAACCGGTTATCAACATGGTGCATATTAGAATCATCATAAACATCAAGAACATCATGTAATCTCTAACTATAGACATCATCTTATGCATACATCCATTCAAGCACAAACACAACAAAAATTAACCATAAAAATACTAACCGGTTGGTGATGTGTGTGTGTGTGCCGATCCAAAGTCCAAATCCGAGAGTTTCTTGTGTCAACCGAGTGGATCCGAGAGTCTTGGAGATGTGTTTGTGTGCTAGAGTTCTAGTGGGAGAGAAGATAGAAGTGTGTGTGTGTTCTAATGTTCAACAAAGTGGTAACAAGTAACTAGGGGTGGTGTATTTATAGTCAAGTTCCAAATGGTGCACCCTTAGTGGGTTTCGAGTGGGGGTTCACGGCCCAAAGGCCCAACCGGCCAAAGGTTCTCGGCCCAAGGCCCAAAACCGATTACTATTCACTCGAGACCTCATGGTCTCGAGTCGGGTTCCTTGTTGTTTCGTGTCGGGTTCTCGGTTCACTTATAATACATATGAATATATACAATGCACACATAACAAGCACATATCATGTAAAAAGGTTCACGTTTATCATTAAGTTCAATCGGCCAACTAATCACATAGCATACAAGCAAGTTACAACGAAGGGTTCTAGATTTCGAGTTGTCACAAAAGCGATCAGACATGGCACGGAATCCTAGAAATAGTGAATTGTATAGGATCGCTTATGTATACATGTTCTAGGTTCGCTTATAGGTCATTATGTAGGTCTAGGTTCGCTCTTATGGTCTTGTATGGATCGCTTATATGTACATGGGACTGGTTCGCTTATATGGCTATCCATATAAGCGAACCCAACTATACTATATATAGTGAGTGTATTATGAGCGAACTAGTTAGTGAGAACACATAGTTGAAGGTGTTTGTTCCAGTATGCTGCCGAAGTGCTGTCAAATCTTGTAATCGAGTTCAATATCAATAATACAGCAAGTTTAAAGTGAATACAGCTTCAATAGCACCGAATTACTAGTTTCCGCCTCTTAATTCGGATACGAACTTCTCTGAACGACTCAAACAGGGCCGAGAACAATCCTACAATAGGTATCAGAGCTCAGGAGGAGGAGTTCTTGCCATTTTAGCTACATTTCTTCTGATTTTCTACACTTTCTTCACGTTTTCAAAATTTTTTACGGTAAAACCAGCTCAAAATCACACAGTGCACTCGGAATCATGAATTAATAAACCCTTGAAGTTTTCAGAACTAAAATCGACCTAGAAAGTTGATTTTTAGGGGGTTCGCTTATACGGTTCCGCTCAAAGGTGACATCAGCAATCCGGTTCGCTCCAAAACATATATCTAGTTCGCTCTTGTGGACATTTACTTTGGATTAGGTTCGCCCGAAAGTACAGGGTTGATTCGCTCATTGTGCAAGTTTTAAGTGTGGTTCGCTCCAGTGACAATTTCTGGTCCGCTCATTGGACATTTCATCTGGTTCGCTTCAAAGACAGTTATTGGTTCGCTTATCTGACCGATAGTTGGTTCGCTCGATTGGTCAGCTTTACTTGGTTCGCTTATCTGATCAGCATATCTGGTCCGCTTATTGGTTATCTTAACTGGTTCGCTCCAAGGGTCAATATCAGGGTTCGCGTATAAGACACTGTGTTGGTTCGCTTTTTGGAACATTTGTTGGATCGCTTTTGTGACAGTTCGCTCTTTTGAACAGTTTGTATAAGTTTTGGAATTTTTGTGATCTTTGGGCATTTAAACGATGGACAACGAATTCTATAACGCATTTGCTAGCCCGATTTCAGTGACACAAAGTGCTTTGATTGAAAATGAAACCGGAACGTCTCAGAAGCCACCTAAACTTATGGATATTGATGATTATAACGTGTGGTCAGAACGTTTTGGAAACTGGGTTGAGGCTTATCATCTAGATGTGTGGGAGCACACTGAAGAGCCATATGTCAAACCTACAAAGAATGATGTTGTGAATGGTACTCCATTAACACTTAGAGAGATGAGTACTGCAGATAAAAAGAAATATCGTGATGAGAAATTGATGGTGAGTCTTCTTCAGCAAGCTATAAAAGAAGATATTCTGATACTGCTTCAACATGATGGAACCGCGTATTCTATTTGGACAGAGTTGGAAGCAAAGTTTACCGGAAGTGATGATATGCTCAGAAATAAAATGTCTCTCATGAAAAAGGAATTTGATTTGTTTCGAGGATTGAAAAATGAAAATACCAAGAAAATTATTGATAGATATTGTAACTTGGTTAGAAATATGACGAAACTTGGTGTTAAGAAAGATACTGATGAATTAATTGAAAAACTTGCAGATGCTCTTCCATGTGAAACATGGGGAAAATTTTTGATGATGCTGAGGTCCAACAAAGCAGAATATAAAAAGATGACATTAGGAGACTTCATAAAGCATCTGGAAGCTCAAGAGATGGAGCAGAGAAAGATCGCAAGGATGAAGAACTACGATGGAGAACAGGATATCAGTCTGTACTACAAGCATGGTGTTACTGATTCAACAAAGTACTCTCCTAAGATAGAAACTGCTTATAGTGTTAAAGATTCTCCTGAAAAGAAGACATCTCAAGGATCAAGCAACAGTACAAGATTTTCATCTTTCGATCCTAACATCTCTGTAACAAAGAATGGTAGAAAACTTCAGTGTAACATTGTGTTAAGCCTTGAAAATGATCAAGACTACACTGAAGAAATTGCAAAAAATCAAATGTCTTTGTTAGGGATGATTTTAGAGTCTTATAGTTGTTTTGTTGCAGGAAGATCGGAAATCCAATGCTCACGAAAGAGGATTACGATCAAATTGATGCTGAGGAAATGGAATTGATGGATATAAAATGGTGTATGGCGAGTGTGATGAGACGTGCTGAAAAGTTTAAACAAATTACCGGCCGTGATGATTTTCGTGATGCAAACGTTTCAGCTTTGGGTTTTGATAAATCTAAAGTTACGTGTTTTCGTTGTAGGGAGAAGGGGCATTTCAAGAGGGAGTGTAAAAATCGTGAAGCTACGGGTGCCCAGAATCCTTTTGGAAACAATGACTATCACAAGAAGGCCATTTATCATCAAATCACACCACCAACACAGCAGCAGGCACAAACAGCTCATGGAAGAGATGTAATGGATAATTCGAAAAGAGCATGTGTTGTTAGTCAGGGAAAATATGATAATTTTACCTGGGATAAGTATCTTCCAAAAGACAGCAAAGTGTGCTTGGCTGAACAAGATGATGTGAAGTTGGCAGAAGGCTTTACTTGGGATGATTTTTGTCAGATCAAAATCTTATGGTCAAAGAGATGTCCAAAAACACTTCTCATGCTTTCTTTGCTAATGCTTATGATTTGAAATGTGCAGAAAGGTGCAGAAAAGTCATGGAAGCTGCTGAAGAAAAACGAAGAAGGAACAGAGAAGAGGCAGAAGAGGAAGAGAGATTGAAGGAAGAAGCGAAAGCTGAGAAAAGAAGAAGAGCTGAGTTTTTACAACCGAGCAGAAGTGTCAAAGAAGTTCCAGAATATGAAGTAAAGATTGATGTAGAACAAGTTGAAGTTTCTGAAAAGTGTTTAAACTGTGATTCGTTAATCAAACAAAACAATGAGTTGTTACACAACATTCACAAGTTGAAAGAATCGTATGATACAATGAACAGAGAGATTAACAAATATACTGATTCGAATGGTGAACAAGCAGTGGCGATGAACACGTTGAAAGTAGCATATCTTAGACAGCTTGATGATGCTAATTTTCATATCAAAAAGTGTGCTGATTTAGAGTTGGAGCTGGCAACACAGAAGATAGAGACTGAGAAAGTTAAAAAGTTGTTAGACAGTTACTCATGTTCGTCTTTTGTTGTTGACAGGATTTATCCAGTGGTGGAGAACTTGAAAACGTTTGAAGAAGTGAAGATGTCTGAAGAAGAAAAAATTGTGACTGAAGATGAAGGAAAAGTGAAAACTTCTGGTAAGAAATCAAGTGTGGTCTATAATAGATGTCCGCCCCCGGTTGAATATGGATTTATGCCTCGAAATCCGAATTCTAAAAGAGTCAATAAAGCAATCAATTTGCAATGGGAGTCTGGGCCGTCGGATAACTTGCCAGAAAATATTGATATCACGTATACGTCATCAGACACTGATCATGAGTCAAAGTTGATAAAAAGTGTGGTCGATCAGGTGTTAGATAAAGATGACAGTGAGGAGTCAAATCCAGAGTCCAAACTCGAGTCAAAGTCTGGGTCAAATACGTCAAAGCCGACAAATAAAAAGGACAAACGGGTTTATGATAAAGAGTTTTTACTTTCGAAATCTAATTTGAATGATGAATTGGTCAAAGTGGCATATACTTTGAAAGGTTCTGACAAATTATATTCTGACGAGAATTTTCCAATAAGAAGTGTCAGACTTGAAATGATTCAAAAGGTTTTCAAAATAACAGAATTTAATATTTCTGAAATAAAAGATTTCAATCTTAATGGAAAATCTAAGCAATACACTTCAAGAGATCAACAAAGAATCAACAAGAAAATGGGTTACAATTGTGGTTATAGTTTCCGACAGAAACCAAACCATAATCGTAATTTCAAAAAGAAAGGTCTTGGTTTTGTCCCACCGAAAAACTATAAAAATGAGAAAATGTATAAACCAAAAACTATGTTTGTTTCAGGGAAAATGTCAGAAGCTGAAAAAGAACAATTGTTCAGAAGACAGACAAATAAGGAATTCCTTGCCAAGAAGCAAGAAGAATTAAAGCAGAATGAAGTTCCGAAGAAGATTGAAAAGAGAACCTGTTTTCAATGCAAAATTGTTGGTCATGTGGCAAAGGATTGTCCGAAGACTTTCAAGCCAAAATAGGAAGTCTCTGGTAAAATGAAAGAAAAAGTTGTTGAAAAGACTGAACTGTCAACCCGGAAGTTTACTTGCTTTGAAAATTCAACTTTTGAGAAAGGAGAATGTTCAAAGAGTGCTTCCAAAAGAATAGACAATGCTACAAATCAGAAATGGGTTGTAAAAGGTTCAGGTAAAAAGTCTGGTAATGATTCTGATTCCATAAAATCAGAGGAGCAACATGTTGAGAAAGAGATTGTAAGAAAAGTTCCGAAAGTGGACGATGTGAATTTTCCGCCACTGAATGTTAAAAATTACAAATCTAAAATCGGAAAAGTTGAAATTTCAAATCAATTTTATTCTGACAAGAAGAAAATTGATGTTGAAAAAACTTTTAATGGAAATGTAAAACGCATATTTGGAAAAATGGTCAGTGGTAAGGCCCAAAGCATTAAAGATTTTTATGCTTCCAAAGGATGGGTTTACAATTCGGTTGAAAGGAATGATGAAAACGATGAGGTTACACCCAAGGAAGGTCAGGCTTGGGTGGATATATTTTTTCAAGAATAAAATCCTGACTTGCCGAAGATCCCAAGATGGTATCGTGGATCATGAATCGGCATCCTTCTTAATCTGTGTTTGAGGTTTGCAGGACTAGCCGGAACTCCCAGGTTTGTAAGCAAGGAGTAGGAATCGGCACCTTGAGAATTCAACCAAAAGATGGTAATTGGTTGAAAAACAGGTTTGAAAGTTTTTTGTTGTGATATGTTGTTGCTCTTACAAGTGGTTAAATCAAGGTCATTAAATTGAACTTGAATTAACTATCATTCATAAGAATTGGTAAAACAATATGATGATTTGAACCCTAATTTTACAAGTTGTAAAAACAATCAAACTTATTTTCCGAAAAAATCATTCTGATTAAAACAAACTTAAGTGTTTTGAAATCATTATGGGAAAATAGTTTGTTGTGAGGGGGAGTTCTGATGGTTTAAGCCAAACGGATGGAGAATTGAAGTGTTTCGATATCAGTTGTCATGTTCTGTACAGTTTGTTTTCAATTTTCTTTAGATGTATTTGAATTTTAGGGGGAGTAGAATTTTTAGAAAATCCAAAAACATCAGAAAATTTGAAAAAGCCAAAAACATGTTAAAACTGAAAAAATGAGTTTTTGTTGCGAAAAAGAGGAAATGATAGTACATCAGTGGACTATCACAACATGCTAAAGATTTGTAAAGTCAAAATGTGATAAACAATCTTACTGTGGATGCGTCAGTAGGTTTTCGCACATTTAGTAAATTGAAACGAGATATAAACCTAAATCAAACTTACTTAATTTGTGGGTAACTATTCTTGAATATATAGGTAACCCCCGAAATCTTGTTTGAAAGGTCCCGTATTCTGAGATACTAGGTCTTTATGCTCAGTGATATCTGGGGTATTATTCCGGGACTTCTGCTGTATGGAAATACTGACCTAGTCCCCGAATAATACTTTCTGCTAAAAGCTTTGAAACACAAGCTCGCCCTCAGCAATCTGATTAAACAATAAAATTAATAATCTTTGCTATTGTAATAAAAGATCCTCTAAAGGGGACCCACCAAAAGTCGAGCCGTCATCTCTCTGCTGAACGGAAGTTCTGACCTGAGCTCTCACGGTATCGCATCTACTCCTTTACAGATATCAGCTGTGGTATACTCACCTGTAAGACTGAATATTTGGGATCTGGATACGAGAGTATATTCAAGTGGAATGATACACAATTAAGTTTAAGTCTCTAAAACATTAATATCGTATCTCGAATCAATTGAAATCTGTGTGAAAATTTAAGTGGACAAACATACTGACAATCTAGGTAAATTGTTTAGAACTTAAAATGTAATCAAGCTTAACGGTGTTGGTGATACGTCTCAGAAACTGATATGATCCTCTTGCACGAACTCATAAAAATATTGTCTGTAAATAGTTCATTTCTGCATTTTATTTTCATTCAGAAAATCCAAAAAGATTTTTGTTGTGTTTTAGCAAAAATTTTGAAAAGTCAAAAAGAGTTTCGACAACTGGTGTTAAGATGCTGTTTTAAAAAAAAAAATTTAAAGTGCTAAACTTGAAGAACTGGTTTGGGAGAGTGTATGTGAAGTTGTTAATTTTGTTTGCAAAAGAGCTAGTAATCGATTCTGAATGCAAAATCATTATTATAGCTTATCAACAAAGTTTCTGAATAGTTTGAAAGTTTAATTTTTAATAAGAAACTTATGGTTAGGTAGAGATTGTGCAGGTTTATGCTGAAGTGCCAGGTTACAATCTTGAATCTGATGAAGTTGTGAATTCCAGACTGCGATCCCAGCTGTGTGAGAGGGGGAGTCTGAAGACACCGTGTCAACATTCAAGAGAGAAGAGTTTGTTAATGATGAAAATAGAGAATGAGAATTCTTGAAGCGACAGATATTTCAGAGGCAGATTGTCGACTGATGAAGATTGTAAATAGACATGTGCGAAGACTCTATGAAGACTCCGTCAACATCCGAGGGGGAGTCTGTTGGTGCACTTACGTCTGCTGACTACGTCTTTCATTGAGTCTTGAAGTTGAACAGAACGGAAATGGCACGGAATCCTAGAAATAGTGAATTGTATAGGATCGCTTATGTATACATGTTCTAGGTTCGCTTATAGGTCATTATGTAGGTCTAGGTTCGCTCTTATGGTCTTGTATGGATCGCTTATATGTACATGGGACTGGTTCGCTTATATGGCTGTCCATATAAGCGAACCCAACTATACTATATATAGTGAGTGTATTATGAGCGAACTAGTTAGTGAGAACACATAGTTGAAGGTGTTTGTTCCGGTATGCTGCCGAAGTGCTGTCAAATCTTGTAATCGCATTCAATATCAATAATACAGCAAGTTTAAAGTGAATACAGCTTCAATAGCACCGAATTATTAGTTTCCGCCTCTTAATTCGGATACGAACTTCTCTGAACGACTCAAACAGGGCCGAGAACGATCCTACACAAAGTTCGTTTGAACTTCATAACGTGAGCGTAATCACGATGGTTATAGTCCCTAGTAACTATACCTACTGATTACCACGTTATCTAGGCTCAGTGACGAGTCGTAGTTTCGGCCAAAATGCGTTTTCTCGCGTATTTTGTAACCAAACTACTCTAGGGTATTAAAACCGTTTGTTTTAATACCAAACCTGTTTTCTAACTTTACTAAGCATGTTCTAGCATGTTTAGCTCGTCGCTTTTAGATTTGTGCTTGTTTAGGGTCGTAAAGGTAAGCGATCTAATCAATCGCTTATACTTTCGAACCCGACCCATTTGGTCGATCTTTAGGATCCGGCCAAACATTTTAGGTGACCATAGTTGTATAGGGAATAACCTTCCGAGGTTATACCTTATGGTCACGTCGTTTAAGTAGTTATATGATAAGTAGTTCTTATGCCTTAGGTAAATTACCAAAATGCCCTTTTTACGCATAAATTCATCTTAAGCATATGTAACTTAAATTTTGACATCTAAACTGATTTAGCAACAATATTAAACATGTTAAGGCATATTTTACTTGTCATAGGACTAGTTAGGCATTCCGAACGCGTTTTACGCAAACGACGCGTTAAAGTAGCGTAAGCTACCTAAGCGGGTCGTAACGGGTCAAAAGCACTTAGGTTAGGTTTCATTTTAGTATGTAGGCTTTGTTAGACCATATCATATGAGTTCCAATACTCATTTGGTTTACAAAACCTCATACTATCTGATCCCCCGTTTTAGGTCCGGTTATTAATGTAGTTACCTATATTAGGTGCCGTTTGATTCCGTGATCTTCTAGCATTGCTTGGTGGTTATCCTAGGACTTCTAAGCAAATCTCATGTGAGTACATAGACCCCTCTTTTACTGTTTTTCAAACATTTTGGGGTGAAACACATGTGCCTACTTGTTACTTTCATGATTTCATGCTTTTATATCATATACTTGCTATGTTCATTAGTACACTAGTAGTACATGATTTTATTATGTTTTTGCTATGTATGTCCATTGTGTGCATACTTAGTACATCGTTTTACATAACATTTTATGCTATGTATGTTCGTCATACTTAGTACATTTTACATCACATGCTATGTATGCCCATTGTGTGCATGCTTAGTACATCGTTTTACAAACACATCTTATACTTGGTATCATGCTATGTATGCCCATTGTGTGCATACTTAGTACATCGTTTTACAAAGACATCTTATACTTGGTATCATGCTATGTATGACCATCTGTCGCATACTTAGTACATTGTTTGTGCATTCTTACTTATGGTTTGGTTGTTACATATTTCACTAGCCATACATGACATTATGTTTACACATTACTTGATTAACATTTGACAACGGTTTAGACATGGGCAATTTACATTGGTGGTTTATGTGGGTAAGTGATTTGAGTAACGAGACGTGTGTAATGTAATACAAGCATGGTGGATACGCCGCTGGTACTTCCTATATATAAGTGCTTGTATTATTTTACATGGCGTAGCGTTATTTAAATCATTCATTTGGATTTATACATTATTACACAAATAACATATTTTTCACAAGACATTGTTTTACAAACAACTTATTTTATACAAACTCATTTTTACTTGGTTATTCATTTAACCTTACATCATTCTTTCTAACTATACATATCTATCATCGATTTTCAAACATTTTATAAAAGCAAACACTTAAACTGGATTCATGACAAGTTTTTGCTAAACATTTTCTAAAACCTAGGTCATGAATCCTATTTTTCATAAAACCTATGTACTCGCCGGCATTTTTATGCTGATGTATTTTCACATGTGTTTCAGGTACAATAGTTGATGATATTTGATGATGATATTGATGCATGCTCACATAGGATTGGACGAGGCCTTAGTGACATTAAAAGATGCAAGACTAGTTAATTTTTGTTATGTTTCTTTATTGTTAAGACATTGTAACTCATTTAATTCAATAAAACGAAATTTGTTTAATCCATGGTTGTGAAACAATGATTCTGTTACAACACTCCCCGACGTTTCCGCCACGTTTTGTTGTTTTACGTGGTCGGGGTGTGACAGAGACGAACTTGCTGTTGTTACCAGTATGTTTCGAATCGAAAACCAATCTATGTTCATACTTTTAATACCAAAGTTGACTTGAGTTTTATTCGAAAAACTCTGAACCATTTTTGTGTTCACCAACAAGTAAGCTGAGTATAAAGGGCCCGATAGAACTAGTAATTGGTAAATTGATGGAAACTAGCGAGGTCGTTCGCGGTTGTAGTATTTAGTTAGGAGATCGTAGTTCTAGAGTTGGTTTATTTCCAGTGGAGCTGGGGAGCTTTGACAAAGATGCAAGAATGGATTGATTTTCCGAGGATGAAGTGGGGACTATCGCTTGAAGAAGCTAGCTGGAATATCTCGTCCTGATGACGTTAGGAAGATGGTAGTTGTTCGCGGAGACCGACCAAGTCGAGTATCGAGTTTCAAGTGTTGATTGTTGATAATTAAGAGTCGTTAATGTTTTGAGGATGCTCAATTTGTTGTGAAAAGTCTATCCTGCGTTCTTTGTTAACGTGGTGGATATGAAGGCCAAATGTAGGAATGTCGGAGAGATTCCTATTGTTCGCAATTATCCAGAAGTTTTCCTAAAAAGACTTACCTGGATTGCCCCTGCGAGACAGATCAAATTTCGACTCGAACTGGTATCCGGTGCTGCACCCATTTGCACAATCTCCTTGTAGATTAAGCACCATTTGGGATGAAGGAACTGTTGAATCAGCCTCAAGAGCTATTAGACAAGGGTATCACTCGATCAAGCTTTTCGTTTGAGGTGCATCTGTTTTGTTGAAGAGGAAGAAGGATGGATCCTTCAGGATGTGAGAGGATTTCAGAGAGCCGAACAAGTTGACTATCAAGAATCGGTACCCTTTACCGAGGATTGACGATTTGTTCGATCAAGCTACAGGGATCTAGCTACTACACGAAGATCGATCTACGATCAAGATATCATCAGTTGAAGGATGCTGACGAAGATATGCTGAGGACTGCTTTTCGAACACAATATGGCCATTACGAGTTATTAGTCATGCCTTTTGACTAAATTAATGTGCCATTTATATCCATGGATCTCATGAACAGGGTATGGAAACCCTAATCGGATGAATTCGTAATAATATTCATCGACGACATACTTGCTTTCACGCGAGCCAAGGAAACTCATGAGAAAGATTGAGGTTGACTATGGAATTGTTAAGGAATAAGGGAGGTATGCATATAGATCCATCTAAGATTTGAGCAATCAAACGATGAGAAGCACCAAAAACCCCGTCGGGAGTATGACGATTCATGAGACTAGCTGGGTACTACCGAAAATTTATTAAGAATTTCCCTAAGTTAGTGCAGCCTTCGACACTAATAACCCCAAAAAGAAAAGGGAAATTGATTGGACAGCAAGATAGAGGGAAGCTTTTCGGACCGTTGAAAGAAAAGTTGGGAGCGTGTATGATGGACTCCGAAGGAAGTTAAGATACTCACATGCCCTTGGCAGAGTAATCTTACAATAATAATTAACACACTAGTATCTAGGTTGCTCATTTTGAAGCCTTCATGGATGGAAGCGTTGATCATCATTTTGTTAAGCTAACATGACAAAAGACATTTAACCAGACCTTAGTTTATCTAGGAAACCAACAACAGGATTTGCCGGGATCGAGGGAAGGTTAAAAGTCGCCAATTGATCAACAGAAGGATTACATAGACAATTGAAGGAATTATTGCGATTCCAGATTGACGATTTGGTTATGTTAAAGGAGTTATCTTGCAGAGATGCTATTAGGTTTAGCAGAGAGAAGAAAAGCTGAGCCACATTGACTTGGTCCTTTCAAGAGCCCATCTTGAGTTGGATCAGTCGCTTATAGGCTCAAGCTACCATAAGGATGGAGTAGTGTACATGGTGTATTGTTTGGGTTCAGTTGAGAAAGTGTATAATTGAAAATACACTGATTTTGTTCTTTATAGAGATTTGTTTGGAAGATAAACGGAAGTTTATCGAAGCACCGTAGAAGCAGTACGTATAGCTAGAAGAGTTATGCTAATAACCGGACAGGCGATTACAACATTCTAGACGTGTATCTGATTTATTGATTTGGCGATTTGTGGATATCTGAAAAGAATGCAAGAAGGAAAGAAAACGAGTTTATGAGATTTGATTCTTTCAAGAGCCCATCTTGAGTTGGATCAATCGTGTGTAAACTCATATTACCTCAGATATAAGGTAATGTATATGTGAAAATACGTATGTTAAACCCGAAACGGTGGAACTTTGACTTAATCATCTTGATTAAGTGCTTGTAAATGTTGAACCTTGGAAAGGGTGGAGAGCGTTGAGACGTGAGATTAGGAATTGAGGATGTACGTAGTATAGGTCTACGAAGATTCTTTGTAAGAATCAAAGTTTCTCGCAGAAACTATAAGACCATATTCATTAAACCTGTTTTTGCTATTTCCACCCAGTGCAAAAACAAAACCTGTAGAGTAAAAATTTCGGAGACGAAATTTCCTAAACAGGGGGAGACTGTGACACCCGGCTTTTTAGGCTGTATGGTACAATTGTAACATGTGTTGTGAATAGGTAACAAGGCTGTATTTGACTGGTTATGATGTTTATATGTGAAATTTAATGAGTTGGTAAATTTAAACTTTGGTAAAAATTATGTTGGCAACGGTAAGATAAACGCTTATCGCGTAACGGTTAAAATGCGAAACTAACGTCGGTGACCACTCGATTTGTGTTAAAATCCTAAAAATAGCCTGTTATGATTAGAATATTTTAATCATATTCGTGAGGAAAAATAAATTAAAACGCTAAGAAACTCTATTTTTCGAGTTTAAGCGCGTACTGCGCGATGCAGCGCGTATACCGACAAAATACTGTCAACACAGCCTGTCAAGGCAACTGATAATTATTTTAATAATAATTTGATGAGTTTATTACTATAGAATGATAAAAATAAATAAAAAAGCTTAAATCCTTGTTATTGCGATTTTAAGCGTGTACCGCGCAACACAGCGCATATACTGCCAAATACCGGCAACGTAGCCAGTCCAGGCAAACAAAATATTGTTCAATAATATTCTGGTGAGTTTATTTTTATAGAGTGCTAAAAATAATTTAAAACACACTAAAACGGGATTAAAACGCTAGATAAAATACCCGGTATCCAGTAAAATACTTGTTTTTAACTATATATATTATATGTATAGGGTTAGGTTAACGTACAAATGCCCTTATCGTACATTACGTATGCTACAATCTCAGCCATCAGATCATCTTCCCGCATTGAAATCGCATGTTTTTTTGTAACAATTTTGCATGTTGGTTTTTTAACATGCGATTTCATCATAATTATCACATGCGAAATTGTTACAAAAAAACAACATGCTATTTCATCAAAAATTATCACATGCGAAAAAACATACGATTTCATACAAAAATATCACATGCGAAATTGTTACAAAAAAACAACATGCGATTTCAATGCGGGAAGATGATCTGACGGCTGAGATTGTAGCGTACGTAATGTACGATAAGGAATATTGTACACTACACACTCTCTATGTGTATATATATAAGTATGCATGGTATGTGTGTGGGGGTGTATGTGGCGGCCAAGAATGCCATCACCTTTACCTCTTTTGTTGCAATTGGACATGTGTAAGATTAATACCTTACAAAATCATTTCATTTCCATTTTCCAACAAAGCCACCACCCACCACAACCAATCAAAAATTAGCCAACATTACATCCTTTTCCTTCCTCGCTACATAACCGTATACACCCCCTTCAACCTCATTTTCAAAAGTTTCAATTAAGTTCTTGAATATACAAATCCATTTCAAAGAAGTTTCAAGTCCCTATGGTGATCTAGAAGAGATTACATGGTGTTTCAAGCCACAATCAAGTCCAATATCACCAATTTTACTAAAAATCATTCAAGAACTTGAAGGTATAAAATTTATTTTAAAAACTTTGTTTTTGATTCTTGATGTTCTTGATAATGATAGAAGTTTCTCTTGTTCTTAAGTTTATTCGCAAACTTAAATTCTAAACAAATGGGTTTTTATACAAAATTTAAAATGGAACTTGTGTGTATGTTAATATGGCCGAAAATGTTAGAGTGTATGGATTAGAGATTGAATTTATGATGATTCTTGATTTTTATGATGTGATATATGCAAAATTTGATGCATGCATGATTAAAGGTTGATGTTATAGGAAGTTCTATGATAAAATAATATTATGAAAAGTGAAGTTTTAGATTTTTGTATGCACATGTGTGTGTGTATGTCATGTATGTATATATGTGTATACATGCATGTGGGAAATTTTATCATATGTTCATGAATAGAGTGAATCTTGCATTTGTGTTAACATGATGATGTGATGAAGATGTATTTGAATATTTAAAACATAAGTTAAATAAATACGTAGATGCATTAAGTTCATGCAAGTTGGTTTTGACATGATATAGGTGCATTAGATGCTTGTACTTGAGCATGCATGTTGGATTATGGTCATGAAATGATGATTAAGTTATGATTTGATAAAAATAAATTTTAATCAGAATCTAAACACTAAAAATATAAATATTTTAAGTGTTAAAATGGTATAAAACCTTGTCATAAAGTTTGCTAGCTTTGCATGTTGTACTTGGTGCTTTATGTGTTGTAAAATACGTGAAATCGCATGATTTATGTGACTTACACAAAAACTGCACTAATCTGATTATAACCACTATTTTGATCAGTAAATAACATGTATTGTGTTAAAATATCAAGTCGTTTCGAGTTGGGATGATTATAGTAACGTTTAACGCAAGACTATGCATTAAAACGGTCAAAAATCGGCTTTTCGACTGATTTTTTAAAACTGATTTAGATCAGTAAGTAAACTGATATTTTTAGTTTAAAAATGAGTATTTTAACTAATTTTAAGTTTACTTGGTGTTTGGTTGGTCATACGTGACTTCCGACGCCCGAAAACATTACCGAATCGCTAAAATACGCATTTTTTAGTATACACAAGTATCGGTAAAATTTTGGGTAAACCATATGTATTAAAATGTGTTATGTGGTTTAAGCATGAGAATGTGAAAGTATGTTAAGTTATTAACATGATTCTGGAAATGTAGATTATGCATATATATTTGTGCGTTTTGTGCGGTAGAAACGGTAAAAATCGCGTTAAACGTGTAACTTGTTTGTCGAGCATGAAATTTGATACTTATGAGATTTTTATGTATATTTGCTTTAAAAATGATAAAATAGATAAATTAGCAAAATTTCACGTGTTTCGGTGTTAAATTATATGAACGTTTATATATATATATATATATATTACGACGCGCAAATCGTTGATATATTGCATATAAACGGGAGTGTTAACGGATTTACACAATAATGGTCACCAATAAAATCGTTCAAGTCACAAAATCATAAAAATATATGTATATGGACTCATATATATATATATATATATATATATATATATATATATATATATATATATATATATATATTAATGTCCCAACATAATCAAAAATGATAACTTTTCGAGAAAATCTCAAAGTTATGTGATAATTCTAAGAAACAGAGAAACTTAGGAATTTTGTGATGTTTATATTGATTTAAAATCGTTCCTATACATATATAATAGGACGTGTAGAAATCAATCTCTGGGATTGCGCTATTTAAAATACGCACCCAAAGGTGAGTGTCACTAAACCCCTCTTTTTACTGTTTTATATATTTTGGGGGTAGAACACGCTAAAAAGGGTTTATTAATGTTTTGGGAAATAAAACATACCCTTTGAAATAAATTATATATTTTCGTTGATAATATATGGATTTTTGGGATTATATATATATAGGGTAGGGTTCCAGCGTGAACCTAATCCCATGCGTGAACTGCGTGAACTGATCTGGACCATTGATTTCCTTTTTAGTTGTTAAGGGTATGATTGTAATTATATAAAAAATTAGATTTAAATCATTATTTTAATAATCGAATTAAGTTACATGTTTCCTATTTTAAATTCATTATCCACATTATCTTTTATTTCATTTTTATTTTTTAGATTTCACCACCAGAATTCGGATTATGATTTTTAAGATTCACGTAATCTTCATATTTCAATGGTATACACATGTGTACTTTGATATGAATTGAACAGTACACATGTGTACTCAACATGGTACATATGTGTAATTAGCTACATAATACATACATGTAAAGAAAACTTGTAAACCTATTTTATATTAAGAAAATAACAATTTCCATAATGTTTGCCAAACCAAAAAAAACATACAATTACAAGTTCCAGTTTCGTGAAAACAATAAACGCAACATAATCGGAAAAATAAAAAAGACATTCTTTTACAACTATTCGCCGCGTTGTATGCTGAATCATCCTTATCGACAAAGCAAACAAACATGCGTGAATCATCCTTATCAACCTCATACGTGTATCATCCTTATCGACCTTCCATCTCCACTTTCCTCGTTTACGACGTCTCCTATAATAACACAAAAAACACAGCAATTAGTACTTTGCATAATTCACAAGTGTACATCAACAACTTTATGCATTCAATACACAAAAAAAATATGAGATATCACAAAAACAGACGCTATACACATGTGTACATCGCATTAAAAACATAGCAAAACCAGAATACACATGTGTACAGTGCCTTAAAACCAGAGCAAAAATCAGAATACACATGTGTACAACGTCTTAAAAACAAGCAAAATCAGAATACACATGTGTACATCGCCTTAAAGCAGTGAAAAAACTAATGACACATCTAGTAACGACGGTGTATAGTTATAGTCCATTCAAATAACACATCAAAACTGTAGTTCTAGTTAGAAATAGACTAGTACCTAAATTTCATGCTCGATGTAGTATAATTCCCAACAGGCATTGCAACCTTAATGTTTCGACTTGAAAAGAAATTGAAATCATTACAACCCTGCAACAAATGAAAGTTGATATTAGTGTCTGAGTAATTTTGAGGACGATAACTGTAGCGCATCAAGGGTGTGTCTGGAAACAGGGGTGTCAGCCGTGTGCAATTGACAGGTTAAGTCGTTAAACCCAAACATAACCCATACTTTTTTCATATGTAAAACATCAACTCTAATTTGCACACACTTAAATTCATATATGCACAAGATCATGCTGAACAAAGTTCAGAACTTTAAGCTGGAACCAATATAACAAAAAAATAATAACTCATTTAAAGGCCTTATAGTTGCTATGACACCAGTACCACTATCAATCACATACATAGTCATATCAGAAATGTAAGAAATTATTTTAAACTGTAACCACAGAAAGAATATTAAACATAACGATCAGAGAAATCATGTTACAAATAACACATCTAAAGAACATAAATCAGGGTAAAATAAAACTTATCAACACAGCAGAAGACAAAACTGCTAACCTGCACAAAATTAAAACCGGTAGCAAATCAGAACCTAGCCGACATGAAACAAACCGATATCGCCGGTCCGAATCGAACCGGCGATCTCATCAGCAACAGTTAACTTTATTAACTCAACAATATATTAAATTGAGATATCAACTAACTCAAAATTATGTTAAACCCTAATTCACTTAAATCTTCAAAATAAACACCCATTCAGATTGAGCCGGTATACCTGTAATCGACGACGATAGATCTGTTCAGCTTCGCCGGTATATCTGTTCAGATTCGCCACCGCTGACGTCACCGGCGGTAGATCTGTTCTGCTTGAATCTTGAATTTTCGAATGAATCTTCAAAATAAACACCCTAATCCACTTGAATCTTCAAAAATAAACACCCAGTAAGTGGTGTGTTTCCTATCTGTATCGTCGGCGGTAGATTTGTTCAGCTTCGCTGCCGCTGACGTCACCGGAAACGCGACGACGAGAGGTCTCCTCTGCTTTTAGGTGGTGGTGGCGGTGGGAGGCGGATGGCGAGGATGGATTTAGGGTTCGTTTATTGTTTAGGGATCGATGGTCTCTGCTTTTCTTTATATCGATGATATATGAGAGAGAGAGAGAGAGAGAGAGATATTTTTTGTGGGATTTTGAAACATAAATGCAGAGAGATGTTTGTGGGATTTATGCAATCAAGATGATATGGAAATTACACATATACCCTTATTCTCTTAATTAAATAGTAACAAATAACCAAATAATTACCATCATGCCATTCACTTAAAATCTCATGATCATAAAAATCAAGGGCCTAGATTAGTTCACGCAGTTCACGCTGGAGAAATTGTTCACGTTTGAACCTAATCCTATATATATATATATATATATATATATATATATATATATATATATATATATATATATATATATATATATATATATATATATATATATATATATATATATACTAGTCGTTTACCCGCGCGATGCAGCGGGAAACATATCACTTAGGTTGGTGAGTTTAGGGCTATGTACAGTGTGGTTCGGTTTTGAGACATAACTAAAACCAAATTCGTGATGCAACGGAAAACACAACACTTGTTAGTAATTCTAAGGGTGTGCATGAGAAGGTTCAGTTCACTTGGGTCATAACTAAAATCCAAATTTTCGGTTATGGTACTTCAAAACCAGTCATGGGGATTTAAAGAGTTTTAAAAGGATGTAAACAAACCGAACTGTGCCAAACCAACAAAAGCACAACCATAAGCTCAAAACTAATCAAACCAATCCGCCTTGGATTGTTTTTCCTAACAAGCTATGATGAAAATATCAAACCTTATGATAAAAATATTTTTATTCGAACTATACAAACGGGCATGAATTTCTACAAAGCCAATGATCATCAAATAAGATTACAAAACATAATCAATTGTATATATGAACTCAACACGAAATGACAAAAAAGAGCCTTTTAAGGCAGTTAACACCCTTTCATGGCCATAAAACCTTCTTCTCTTTGCTTTGATGATGTAGTGAATAGCCTGGGCAAAATAAAAAGCTTTCTACTCCCTTTCTTTAGCATCTTAGTTAACACTTTCTTGTCGTGCGCCATATACTATTGATCTTCCTTTTCTGGTGATGATTTTACACATTTGGTGATGACATTTGAAACACAGTACTTATTTGATGTTAGTTTATCTATTCTCTCGTGATATATTGTATAGTTCTTTAAATGGAGATTTCTCACGCATCACGGTTCACATTGGATTGGTATTGGTGTTCTTGTTAACTACTTGTTTAGTTTTTACAAATTCTTACAAAGGGTTATCTATTTTTCAAAAATGGTACTAATAGTTACTTTATATATCATTTAAAAAACATTAATGTAGTTAATGATTTACTTATTTACCGTATTAGTATTCCATTCAGGTTATGATTATAAAAACTGCAAACACTATTAAGTTACAAAAGTTAATAATAGACTTTTAACTTCTAGAATTATTTAAATTTTGTATTCAGTATTCAAAAAAAATTATTAATCTAAATTAAACTTATATATTCGTTATAGAAAATGGTTGATATATAACTCATTTTAAACAAAAAGATAATCTAAATGAACTTTGATATATAGAGGATTAGTGGAGGGTTCAAATGAGAAGAAAAAATTTGTAAGAATAAAAAGAATAAGTTTTAAAGCAATAGAAATACTCCATTTTACTTCATTTAATATGTGTATTTAATGTTATTAATAAGGGCATATAAGTAAATTTCGAATTGCAATTAATTAGCTAACTAATTAAATTTGTAACTCACTTTTAAATATACTCTTTCAACATAAAATAATTTAGGGTGAAGGACAATTTTCGACATGTGTAGGATAAATTTTAGTACGTGTAGGATAAATTCATATATGTGTATGACAAATTTAGATATGTGTAGGCTAAATTTCGGTAAGTGTAAGATATATGTAGGATAAATTTTGAAATGTGTAGGATAAAATGTTTTTTGCTTTATTTATGAAAGATACCATAATTAATGGGAGGAGTTATAAACTATTTAATGTTTTACCATTATGCCCTTTCTTCTTTCTCTTCTCACATTAAATTTCTTCTCAAATGAACCTTCCCTTAGAGGATTACCCGCGCAATAAAACTATTTATGCTCGGCTAAACAAATTCCAACGAGCTAGATTTTTCAACTGGAGCTCAGATTGAATATAACATGAGCCAGCACGAAGCCAAAAGTTAAATAAGATAGCTATTAAAACATAAAGACCAACTAAGTGAGCCAATCATGCTAAAACGGGCCAAAACGACTAATATGACCTGCAAGAATGTGAGTTGATGGGGTTCTTTTTCTATAACAAACCTTTGCCATTCATTTTTCTTTAATCCCAGCACCAATGTGGGACTCAATTTTTCTTTATTCTCCTCTTTTTTAATTGCTAGTCCAGCCCTTTACGTTTTGATGCACGGAATAGATGTGAACTCACATATACTATATATTTTCCTTCTCTATTTATTTATCATTTGATGTACCGTGATTTTGGTTTGGTGGATCCAAAGCTGTTTCCGTGGTATGACAATTGGTTTTATATTCTCAAACTTTTTTCCTTTTTGTGCATTGTGTAATGGTTTGCGATTGAGCCAATTGATATGTTGAAGTGTGATTGTGCTCACAAACTTGTCTACAATAGAGAACTCCAGTTGCAGTAGTTAAAAAGGAAGTTATCAAGATTTTTTATGCCTGCAGGGTTATTTTGAAACCTGCTTTAGTAGGAATGGGTGAGGTAGTGAGTACAGATACTTTAGCTTGAAGAGGCTGGGTTCCAATTACTAAAAGTTAATTATAAAAATATATGTCTTCTAACTAACAACATGAATATTTTGTTTAAGTTTGACTGAGGGTGAAAGAGGAGAATCCGCCACCAGTGTTGATGCATACATCAAGACATATGGGATGTCAGATTAGGAAGGAATAGATAAGTTCAAGAAAATGCATTGAAAGGTATAAACAAGGAATGTCTCAAGCCAATTCAAGTCTTAATGGATTTGCTGGCCCTAATTCTTAATTTTGAACGAATGATAGATGTGTATAGGTGTGAGATCGGTTTACTTTCCTAGGCTAGAACATCAAAGAGTACATTACTCTTGTTTGTCAGAGCTAGCTCGAATGCATTTTGAAACAAATAATTGGTCACATATCATGTAATAGTGCCAACCCAAAACCAATTAATCAGGTAGCTTCATTGACGTACGTTTAGACCATCAAGTAGCTGTCTGTTCTCCATGACATGGCTCCATGCTCTTTCTGCAGTGTTAGTTTTTATTCAGGTCCTTGGGTATCTTTATGCTCCCGAACAAAAAATGCATAAAAATATTATAATACATAATCATATCGCATGAAATCTTTTCATGTGTAACACACTAACACCCTCAAATACAATCATCATTACACCACATTAATATTATTAGGTAATAAAAAACATAGTAAATACATGGGGTGGGATGGTGTGTCAAGCTCTAGGTAGTAAGCATATTTGCTAACACTCAATACGAACAGTGTGCATAGGGTGTGTTTAGTAGCTAAAAACATCACATAGCCACACAGGATTGGGATTTTTTTTTTGAAAAGACAAAAGATTGGGAATTAAATCCCATAGATTGACCAACCTATTCAATTTAAATTCTCAAAAAAAAAAAAAAAAAAAACAAAACAAAACAAAAAACAGAAAATGTAAAAACAAGAAATTTTAAGTCTAAACATGAACATTAAATATTTAGAGTTTACCTCCACTTCTTTGCATCTCATTTAACAAATCAACGCCAGTCACTCTTAAATTTTCCAAGCACAAGTCGTCAGCTAGCTACGGGTGTTACCTTTTCAGATATGACGTTGTATAGATCCTTTTCAATGACCTACAATTATGATTATCAACATCACTTGCTATCCAGATACTGCTATTAAAGTGTGTATCAAACATTCTAATCTTGCAAGTTGATGTACCTCTGAGTGCAACCGAATGCAAAGCCGAGCTTAGATCTGAAGCTTTATAAGAAGAAAGAGTTTTTTTTTTATTATATTGGTTGTACCCTTAGTATCTTCTCCACAAAACTGCAGTATACATACATGTATGAATCAATATTATGATTAAATCCATTGTTGGAGAAATGAGTGGCTGAGAAAAACACTTACTTTTTCCCAGAAATCCAGTATCCGGATTACTTTTTCCCAGAAATCCAATATGCTATCATTTCCATGAAAGACTATCACCAGAAATCCAATATCCAATATCCGATATCCGATTTTTTTGCATCCTGTATATAGGTGTAATCGTTGGTTGGTTTTAAATTAATTAAAGTGAAAGGTCTGAAGAACACAAAGCATATGTGACTAACCAATGTTTTTGAAGTCCCCGGAAACTAATGTGCCTTTGCAATTAACCTTGCTGACGGAACTTCACCGGAACTCCTTGAGTATTGTCGGAACCCTATGTCTGGTGGAAATCTTAAAAGACAACAGTGTCGACAAGAGATCTAACAGAAAAAGAGTCGCATGCCACCGATCTAAACAAAACCGAGGCATACGGTGGCGACAACAAAGAAGCTGTGCGGCGGGGTGAAGGAGGCGGTGGCAAACAGATCCAACATATCCTTTAGCTTATCAATTGCCCTCATCCTTCAACATGTTCTTCATTGTTGTCTTCAGATAGGAAAACAAGATTTTGTTTTATTTGAGTTGGTGAAGAAAAGACATCACCTAGAGATAAACTCTGTTGAAACAGACGATGTTTTGCATCAGCCAACTGCAGATTCATTAATCTTCTATCTTGGAGTTCGATCGCTTGGTGTAATTCCTGTTCCTCTAATTTTCTTATTAACATCATGTCATTATTAAACATTCTAGCACCTGCAAGGATAAACAAATGGAGATCAAACGCTCAAATAGCATAATAAATTATTAATAGAAACTAAGTGTTTGTATTTTTGCTCACCAAAAGGTATATGAACAAACAGTTCAGCTGATTCCAGTGCAGTTGGACTCAAACAACTGGAAAAATCCCCCCTTTCAATCTGTTGTTGATGCTTCCTATATAACATGACATGCAAAATATTCACAAACCATAATGAAAATAAAATTAAAAAACAAAACAAAACAGTCGAATGAGCCATACTTGTGAAGTTGCTTCAGAATACCCAGGGGAAGCTCCTGATGCCTATCATCAAGATCTTGAACAATGCCTGTTTGAGTGACTATGTCAACGCATTCAGATACCTACACCTACCTGATAAAAGAAAACAATATTACAAAAACCATGTTAAATGTCATTCATTCAGATACCGTCTTTATTTGCAATACAAGTAAAAGCTAAAAACACCCTTTTCCCTTAAAAACAAAATGCTAAATCAACCACTAAAATTCAAAGTCATTGTAAAAGCACTAATGAATCTTGACAAGTTATTATGATTTAATAAAAAAAGGCTTTGTAGTTGGTGATAATTTTAGTATACAAACCAAAAAAGTCCTGTTCTGCACATTAACTCTAGAACGTATTAAACCATGTGTTCACTAATTAACCACAACAGTCATCATCATTGCTTTACTTATAAAAAAGGGAAAAATGTAGAGGTAGCAATTTAAATCCATATGTAGGCAACCAATTTAGGTAATATCTTATCTCTAACAGGTAAAACTTAAAAAAAGTTAGCTAAAAATCAGCATAGTATGAAACATAAACAAGAGTCCTAGTTACCAAACAGGTACAGCTTTCCCAACAAATATCGCCGAAAGTCCAAGATCAAGTATACAATCTAACTTGACTGCCAAGAAAGTGATGCTAAGCTCTCTCCGGTTGCCTCTATAAAATCCTGCATAAAAACGCATAACCAATAAGAAATCAATGAAAACATTTCACTCAAAAACACCATAATGTTTCGATCTTTACCTGCCCTTTTATAACCAGGTCACCGAGTTTGACAGAGTCTTGGCTAAAAAAACATCAGATCGCTCCAGTTCCATCCAGTTCCATACTGAATGGCAACAGGTGTCCATGAAATAAATATAAAGAAAGTTACTAATTACCAATTATGTGAATTATACAAAGACCCAACACAACAGTCTTGATTTTAGAAATTCAATAATGGTGACAACAGCCACCATTGTCAACGAGGGTGCTGCCGAAGACGTCTCCAGAACTGGTCACCACCGCTGTCAGAGTAACCCTAGATGGCCTAAACTCATTTGAGGTTAAATAAAAACAAGAAATGGACCATTGACGGAGTTAGGATATGCTATTGGACAAATGACCTAAGGTGTTAGATCTTACCTCAGGGTTGCCGGAATTTCACCGGAACCCTTATTTGACCAGGATCGCATCTGAAACTCCAACCGCCTTCTGATCTAACCTAAAAACCGTTAAACCGCCACTTCTTATTTTGTTACATGTGATGTTGGAGAGTTCTTGTGGTCGCTACTCATCGTTGTTGCCACTGCTCAACTGTCAGAAAACAACACCACCATCTTCGCCGGCTACCGCAACCTCACCATATGGTGCATACCCGTAACCTTAAACACCCTACAACAAATGCCGACAACGGACAAAAAATTAAAAAAAAACACGACAATCTTGTAATAAATAAAACATCATGAAACAAGTTCTTACATGAGCCAAATCATCCCAATCGATTGCAGTCCCATCATAACCTACAAAATATGCATTACCCGGTTAAGTCAACAACTTGTTTATGCTATCAAATAAAACAACCAAGCAAACTAATCTCCCTCCCTCTTTCTCTCTGACTTACTCCCTCTCTCCCTCTCTTTCTCTCTGACTTACTCCCTCTCTCCCTCTCTTTCTCTCTCTCTCATTTAGAATTCAATATAAGATTCAACACAAATAACAATTAAAAGTTAACATCTTTTACTTACCCTAACATGTCGAGAAAGAATACTCAATCCAGAATCTGAAACTTTTAGGTTTCCACAAGCATCCAAAAGAAAATTTTCTAGCTGCAAATTTTCAAGCTGACATTGATTACTCTAAAACAGAAAAACGTCAACAAAGTAATTGAATCCTAAACCTAAAATCCGAAAATTAAGATTACGCATATTTCAAATACCTAAACTTCTATCTGAACTGGTTGGAAAGCAGATCTGGATAAGAAACCTTACATATTATGAACCCTAGGTCGTCGCCGACAACCTCAGTCGTTGGGAAGGTCAAGTGGTCAACAACCACGATGAACCACCACGAAAACCACCTTAATCGCCGCTGCTTCGTCTTCAGCAACCATCACTATGGAGAAAGCGAGCTAAGACGGAAGAATAAACCTGGTATAACCAAAAAAGAAGGTGAAGAAAAACCTAGAGATCTGGTGATAAGGATATTAGGATGAAAATTACACATACTTGAGCACAACGCTACTTCCGATCTTCAACTGTATACCTCTTTCTTTCTCCCTCTCTCTAACATTCTCTCCTCTCTTGTTCTCTCTATCCTCTGCAAATGAAAAATGAAATGAAGACAGGGATGTATGGGGAATTGGGTATGAGCGGGAGTTGAAAATTGAATGGACGGTGCAGATCCCAATCCGCGTGGTGTACTTCTTTGAAAATGGACGGCGTAGATCTCAATCGTGTTTATTTGAGTAAAAGGGTATAAGTGGAAAGTGATGTTTTATGGTGCTTAAAAGACTTGTACATCATGCTTTAGGGGTGTTTTAAGGAAATTCTTATGACCTTAAGAAGTCCTTTGGATATGCTTATTAATATAGTATAGATATATATATATATGTATATATATGTATATATATATATATATATTTCGGGATGAAATGGTTATAGAGAATAAATACGTTTCTGGTGGAAACGGGATTACGCACGGTGTTTAGGGGAAAAACGACCGTGTAGTTGGTACGCTGTTTCCGAAGAGAAACATACCGTAAAGTTGGGACGAATGCCGGCCTGATCTCAAGGAGGGGATCAGGGGATTCGTACAACATCGTGTATTAAATTGTCATATTAGTAGGATATATATATATATATATATATATATATATATATTGTACGTGAGGCAGACATCATATTGTTCCTTGAGAGAACCCTGCGCCCATGATGTCGTTTAATCATTTAAGTAATGTACGCGAGGAATTGTTGGTAGATCTATCGGGTTGACAACCCCGTCGTGACCGGTCGCCCAGGGTCAAGTCAAGCGACGTATTTTGATTCTGTTTATTTTCTAGCATTGATTATCCCTGCATGGTTAATATATAGTTCGTATCTTCCAGCTAACATATGAGTCTAAAAATTAACGCAAAAATTTAATATACAAAACCTGGGTAGTAATAATATTGTCGGGTTCTTGAACTGCGACAGAAGGCCCATGGATTTTATTAAGGAAGTAAAAATGGACTTTCTAAAATTATATGGATGTTTTCAAATAAACACCTAATCAGAAAGTTTTCCTTGAAATAAAATTGTTTGTAAGTGAATATGTGAACTCACCTTCCTTTGTGTTGACACTTGATTTTTAACGTGTTCTACAGGTACTTAAGTTCGGCTTCAGGAATTATGGCGTATCTTATGGTTGTTGATGCATGTTTGGTTTGATAATGTTTTGGACAAACTTTTAAAACTATTTGGGACCAATGTAATAAGATCCATAAGGATCAAAACAATTTAACTATGGTGTGATTGTGACGGACTTTAAGACATTATGTTTTAAAAATCTATGTTTTAATTAAGTGGAAATGTCCAACATTATGATGCATCGTTCAGCAAGATACAAATGGGCACCAGCTTCAGTCACCACTACGTTTTATATTCCGCTGCGACGTTTTTGGGGTGTGACATTGCAGAAGGAAGAGATGATGGTGGTGGTGATGATGTGGGGAGTGATGATGTTGTGGTTTTGGTGGAAGGTATTTTGATGGGTGAAGATATCATTTTTCTTTTTCTGGTTTGAGGGATAGGTGGTAATGATGTGGTTAGTGGTGCTATTGTAACATCTGTTGGTAATTTTGAAATGCCAACAGATGTTTGAGGTACAACGGTTCGAGATGGTTGGGCAGTGGTTTAGATAGATTGAGAAGTGGTTTGTGAAACTCTGGCCTTTTTGGCTAGGTTTGTTGGGGGAAGCTTCCTGAGGCTCCCTCTTTTTGGCATCATCTGTAGAATACATGTGAATTGGTGCAGTGCTAGTAGCATGAAGAAGATGATCTTTTATGGCATTATTTTCTGCTTGTGTATTATTAAATCTTGCTTCAACCATATTTTTGATCATTTCCATGTGGATATTATGGGTGGCATCTACAGATTGCTTTTGTAATTGAAGATAAGCTTATGCATGGAACCAATCTTTTTCAGCAATTTCTGCATTTGTTGGAGGAGGCATAGAGTTTTGCACCAAAATTTTCATCATGTCTTTTAGTTCAAACACATAAGTTTCTAATTTGGACACTCTATGAGTCAAATCTTTATATCTTAACTGATCACCTAAATTAATAGGATCATCTGAATTCCCACCAGAGGTGCTTGTATATAGTTTTGAACCAGATGCTCCTTTGTCTTGGTACTAGAGACTTCTAACTATTATAGAGTGTACTATTGTAGACTCAACAGTTGTTGACTTAAAGGAGGTCTTAGGAATGTAACTATTGTCTAACTGGGAGACTATTGTCTCTACAGTTTTAATAGTTGCCTCTCTTGAAAAATCTTCAAATGTCTCATGAGACACAAGAGATATTGCCTCCACTGCTTGTGGGCTAATATTGATTCCTGGACTTGCCCTAGTCACTTGTTCAGGTATACTCTCTGTGATTTGTGGTTGAGAGGAACTAAGTATATGCAAGTCACGGTTGTCAAGTATATCAAGCAATTTTTGGAATGATGATGGAATTGTTTAAGTGGGTGGGGGAGTGAAAAGAGAATCAACCCTGGGAGAGGGGCTTGAGAAGAAATGCTTAAGTGAGTCATCTCCCTCTCGATGTGGGTCCCCTATGCTTACAACATAATCCTTTTATGAGGATATGTGAGGAGTTTGCATAGGTTGAGATGTTTGCATCTGTTGTGAGGAAATAACAACAAATGTTTACTGCTTTTGTGATACAGTAGGCTTCCTTGGCACCTCATCCTCTAGAGTCACCATTTTTGTTGTTTTTTGTTTGGATTTGGGCTTGCGGATGGAAGAGGTTTTTTGGGAATGGCTGGTGTCTGTTCCACAATACTAGGTTGGGAACTGTTGTCACTAGGAGCAGTAGGCTCTTCAATAAATGTTGTAACATCATTTGTTTGGTTTTCTAAAACACTTTCATCACCCACATTTTCTTGACCTTTGGTCATCATGCGGGTGAATGTTTCATTACAAATACTTTTAATTTTAAAAGCTTCATGACATGAGCGAGGGTGTGTATATCTTTACTCTATTTTTAGTACTTTTCACTCGTTATTCAAGGTTTATATTTATAAAATACCATATAACACTATCATTCTCTACAACACGCTAGGGCAAGTGCACCCATCGTTTGCGTGTATAGTGATGGTAAGATACCGAGCTCGTCCAAGGACACATGTGATTTTAATACCGGAATATCGTCAACGTCTAATCTAATCAAATTTTTGAGAAAAAGTTCTTTATAAGTAAAATAAAGAAATAAAGAAAGTAATTAAAGAAACAAATAGACAAGATAGAATCACTTGGTTCTGACTCATCATCTATATATCCTTTGATAATTTCCACACTTTGGGTTTTTTAAGAGATTATCTTAGTTAAAGTGGCATATCCCTCTTTTGGAGGCAACACTACCCTCAGCCATATTGGTCAGAGTCAGCAGGGATACAGTCCCGCAAGGCCGGAATATTAAAAGATAATTAAGTAAGTTATTAATGCAAAATATGGCATGTCCCTCTTTTGGAGGCAACGCTACCCTCGGCCATATTGGTCTGAGTCAGCAGGGATACAGTCCAGCAAGGCCGATTTAAAGTTTTAATAGTAGTTTATTTATAAGGGATTCAAGTCATTCTTACTTCCCCCGATTTGTTGCTATCTACCTCAAAGGAAGTTCTAATAAGCTTGAATCAAGTCCTCGCAGGATCTATACACTGAACGAGGTAAGAACTTTCCCCAAACCACCCTTCTAACCCCCTCCAGGTAGTTAACATGATTTATATAGACCGTAAAGACACGAATGAGTGAATCAACAAAACATGAAGAAATGATAGAATAAAGTTCACTTTCAATATAAAAAACTACATATCAAAGTCATTAATACAAACCCAATTAAAAAGTTAACCAAAGCTTGGAAATCAAAAGTAATACATAAATGACTTATCTTCACCAAGTGATGTAAGAGATTAGCTAAGCATGGCCTTTGTTTGACAAAAACTCTTACAATTAATCTTTAATTTCGAGACAACTACACACTCTAAAGATGGATGATGGATGAATGTGGTGGATGATGGTGGTATTGTGGTGGTGGAGTGGTGGCAAGTGTGAGAGAAGTGGTTTGCCAAGGGATGGATTGCAATTGAACCAAGCACCCCTATTTATAGCTGGAAACAGAAGCTTTACACGACCGCTTGCCTGGTGGGCACGACCCCATGCCCTCCTTCTTCTATGTCTTCATTTAATGAGCTTGTCAGTTCGGATGCTGGCACGACCCTATGTGTCAACAGTACGGCCCTGTGGCCATTATACTTGCTGTACTATCCAAGATTTGCATATCTGGAAGTTGACCATGGCTCGTGTCCATGTGACACGGCCCCGTGTCTCTTGTCTGGTTTTGTTTGTCTTCTTCTTTCTGGAATCTTGAGTGGGGCACGGCCCCATGCCTTGGTGGCACAACCCCGTGCTTGTCTTCTGATTTGTTATTTTTGGTCTTGGGGTGAAGCTTGGAGGGTCGGTATGACATATCACCTTTCCTCTTTTGTATTTATGCTGGTTTTTGCCGTTAGTTTGTTCTTTTTGTACATTTAAGCTCTTTTAATCCTGAAAATCAAAAGTATACAAAGAAACATACTTTTTTCCAATATTAGTACTAAAAAGGGTTGATTTTACACCTTATTTGATATAATTTATATGTTATATTTCGGTTCATATCACTTCACCTCTTGCAAAAATGTTTTGTGCCAAGACTCATTGTAAAATATAACTTAAAAGTCTAGGGTACTAGATGATGGCTTTAGGTTTCCCCTCTTTCTTAGCTTTTACATTTGCAGCCATATCAAGAAATAGAGTTTTGGATAGCTTCTAATTTTCATTTGTTAAAATAATATATCCTAAATACTGTGTGTTTAATGGAATTTTATTGTAGGTGGTGGTTTTTGGTGGTAAATATAGGATTAGGGTATGAAAGAAAAATTTCATTGCAGGTGGAAAAATAGGTTTAAAAATAGTTGCACCTGCCATTTGTGCATTATACCCTCTTTCTATGAACTCCTGATGGAGATCAGTTTTAGGAAAAGTTCCATTACATGTCTCATCATTTAAGGCGAATGTAGTTGAGATCAACTCTTGTGTGATCTAGACATCAACACCATTGACTTTGGAAATAATGGTGAAGGCTTTTAATCATGAAGCAACACTTCTGAATTCGCCTAAAAATCTTGTAGATTTTCCAGATGGATGGGTGCATTAGTGATGAGAATATGATAATATTTTGATGAAGTGCTTATATCGATGATTGAGTGAAACTCTGTGTTTGCAAAAATTTCACAAGATATGGGACGTAGCTATGGGTGGTTTCAAGTTTAGGGCCATTGTGAAAATAGGTCAAATCCTTTGAGAATATTTTGAACAAATAATATTTTGATTGAAAGATGAAAATGTTTTATAAAATCTTTGAGTCAATGACCTTTTGATTGTTTGTTGAGAGAAAATTTGAGATTTCAGAGTTTATCGCATTGGTAAGGAAAACTCTGTTTGGCTAGGGTTTTTTTGCAGTGGTGATGATGCGGCCAATGGTTACCTTTTGAGTGACGTGGCAAACAGTTATTGGATAAGGCAAAGCTCTATTTATGAAAGCTCTGTTCAACAAAACCCTTTGGTGAAGAAAGGAAAGGTCTGTTTTGAAAATATCTGTTTGAAACCTCTGATAAGTGTCAGTGGATGTTTGGATGGAGAAATCAGTGGATGGCACATCTGTTTGACTTTTGGTCAATAGATGGATGGAAACGAATCTTTGAAACCTCTGTTGGGTGATTCTATACACGTCTATGGCGAGAAACCAAGTGTGCAGCCCAAGTAACAAGTGTGCGGTCCATAGGGTGGTATGCGGCCTTCTATTGCTGTTGGTGCACTACATCTGTCGACTTCGTCTTGGATCGAGTCTTAGTCATAGATTGTTAGATCAGGGCGTGTTTTACGAGAAAACTGGGAAATGTATGTGATTTAGCTAGAGGTTTCGCTTATAGGGACACATAGATGAGGTTTCGCTTATATGTACTTTGTAGTTCCGCTTTTATGTCACTTGGAGGTTTCGCTTATGCGTACACGTCCATTGGAGCGAAACCCCAAGACCTATAAATAGGCATCATTCGAGCGAAACCTGTAACAGTCTTGTAACTCTTACCGAAGTGCTGCCGGTTTGAGATTTGGATGTAAACTGTCATAAATCAATACAAAGAGGTGTTTAAAGTGATTTGCTAGCTGTTTCTAAGTCAGATACTTATTTTTCGCATCTGTATTTGATCAAAACTCCTCTGAACGACTCGTTCGGGTCGAAACACGATCCTACAAGTGGTATCAGAGCTTCAGGAGGAGGAGTTCTGCAGAGAATAGCTGGAATTCATCGAAATTTCTTACTTCTACACCTTCTTTCTTTAGTTCAAATAGTTTTACCGGTCAAAATTAGCTGAAAATTTCACAGATTATACGTAATTGGACATAGACAAATCCCTGTGAATTTGGTGTTGAAATTCGAACTAGAAATAGGTCAAACTAACTTCCGAATAGGTTTCGCTTATACGAACATCCCATTGTTTTGCTCTTGTGACCTAGTTAGTTTCGCTCAGAGCTACATAATACCAGAGGTTTCGCTCCAAAGATTAAGTACTTTCGCTCTTGTGTCATTATAACAGAAGGTTTCGCTCATCTGTCCATAAGGGTTCGCTCATAGTGTCATAACATCAGTTTCGCTCATTTGAACAAAGTAGTTTCGCTCATTTGTACTTAGTGGTTTCGCTCCAGTGAACACTTCAGGAGTTTCGCTTATTCGAATTTGGGGTTTCGCTTTTGTGATCACCTAGAGGTTTCGCTTTTGTGAATAGTCTTAATTTCGCTTTTAAGGACAGTTGGATAAATTGTTGAGATCTGAAAAATGGACGAGGAATTTTACAATGCATTCGCTACTCCGGTTACCCCGATCACTATTGCTCAAACCACAATGCTTGAAAACGAAACGGGAACAATGCAAAAACCACCCAAACTATTGAACATTGAAGAATATAAAGGATGGGAGGGTCGTTTCGAGAACTGGGTACAAGCGAATTATCTAGATGCATGGGAGTGTGTGGAAACAAAGTATGTTAGACCGTTAAATGATGATGAAGAGGAAGTTGCGATAAAAGACATGAGTGCCGATGACAAGAAGAAGTACAAAAATGAGAAAATGATGCTAAGTCTGCTACAACAAGCTGTGAAAGAGGATATTATGGTGTTATTGCAGCATAACGGAAGTTCTTATTCTATCTGGAAAGCATTACCTTCAAAGTTTGTTGGAAGTCAGGAGATGGTAAAGAATAAGAAGTCGCTTTTGAAAAAGGAGTTTGATTTGTTTAGAGGATTGAAGAACGAGAGTACAAAACAGATCATTGAAAGATATTGCAACTTGTTAGTGAACATGAAGAGGTTAAGCATCAACAAAGACAATGAAGAGTTAATTGAAAAGCTTGCAGATGCTTTACCACATGAAACTTGGGGAACATATCTGATGATGCTCAGAAACAAAAAGGGTTTTAGCACGTTAACATTGAGCAAATTCATTGAAAAGTTGGAAGCTCAGGAAATGGAACAAAGAAAAATTGTTCGAATGAAAGATTTCGATGGTGAACAGGATATTGGGTTGTATTACAAAGCAGGAGTGAATGAGAAATCTACAAATCTATCTCCGAAAATAGAAACTGCTTACAATGCCAAGAATACTTCTGGAGGTTCATCATCAGGATCAAACAGCAAAACCAGTTTCACATCATTTCCATCTTTTGATCCAAACATTTCAGCAACAAAACATGGAAAGAAACATCAGTGCAATACTGTATTAAATCTTGAAAATGATCAAGATTATTCTGAGGAAGTTGCTAAAAACCACATGTCTTTATTAGGAATGGTTTTAGAGTCTTACAGTTGTTTTGTTGCAGGTCGTATCGGAAATCCAATGCTAACAAAGGAAGATTACGAACAGATAGATGCTCAAGAGATGGAACTGATGGACATAAAATGGTGTTTGGCAAGCGTGCTACGGAGAGCTGACAAATTCAAGCAGATCACTGGGAGAGATGATCTTCATGAGGCAAATGTTTCTACTTTAGGTTTTGACAAATCTAAAGTCACTTGTTTTCGTTGCAGGGAGAAAGGTCACTTCAAGAGAGAGTGTACCAACCGTGAAGCAAGTGGATCTCAGAATCCTTTCAACAACAACAATGATTACTATCGGAAAGCCATCTACCATCAAGTTGCTCAACAACCATCTCAACAACATCAACATCAGGCACAAACTGCACATGGAAGACCCATAATTGAAGATTCTGGAAAGAGAGCATGTGTGGTTAATCAAGAAGAAAAGAAGTCATTCAACTGGGATAAATATGTTTCAGCTGATGGAAAAGCTTGCTTGATTGATCAAGATGATGAGAAATTACCTGAGGGATTTAGCTGGGAGAATTTCACATGGGATGATTATATTCCTGATCAAGCTACAGCTTATACAACTTTTGTTGCCAAAGTTGAAGATGAAAGTGATGATGATACTGAGTACTATGCTAAACAGATGGCAAAACATTTGAAGATGTTAGAAGAAAGCGACAGTGAAGATGAGAAGGCCAAGAAGAAAAAGAAGAAGGTAAAAACACCGGTTAGCAGCGATGATGAAACAGTACCGGTAGTGAGAAGAAAAGTGAAAGAAACTCCAAAGTTCGAGATTAATGAAGAAGCCATTGCAAAGAGTAGTCCAATAACTTGTGAAAATTTTGAAATTGTAAAGAAACAGAACAGTTCATTGATCCACAACATGAATAGATTGAAAGAATCATATGATGTGTTGAACCGGGCAATGAATATGTATAACGACACAAGTGAAGAGTAGGCTACAGCAATGAAAACACTTCAGGGAGCTTTCATGGTCAAGCAAAAAGTTGTAAACAACTATATTGAGAAGTGTGCTGATCTCGAACAGAAACTTGAACTTCAAAGAATTGAAACTGAAAGAGTTAATCGTTTATTGAAAAGTTACTCATGCTCGTCTTATGTCATTGACAGGATTTATCCAATGGCTGAAAGCTTGAAGGCATTTGAAGACAATGAAGTAACTGAAGAAAAGAAAGTTTCTGAAGAAAAGATTGAAGAAAAGACTCTAGTGAAAAAGACTAAAAAGAAGAAAGACACTAAAAAGACGCCATCTGGTAAGAAACAAGGTGTCAGTTACAACAAGTGTCCACCCCCTCTAGAAAATGGATATTTGGCTAGAAATCCAAATGATGAAAGAGTCAAAAAGGCAACAAACTTACAGTGGGAGTCGGAGTCGTCAGTCAATCTACCAGAAAGTATTGATGTTGTTTATACATCATCTGACACTGATCAACAATCTCAATTGATGAAGATAGTAGTGGATCATGTGTTAGAAAACGATGAAACAGAAGAGTCAAAGTCGGAGTCCGCGTCAGAGTCAAAGTCTGGGTCAAGCACTCCGTGTCAAACAGAAAAACAGGACAAAATAGTGTATGATAGAGAATTCCTATTATCAAAAATTAATTTGGATGATGAACCGTTTAAAGTTGCTTATACTTTAAATAATTCTGACAAATTATATTCTGATGAGGAATTTCCAATAAGATGTGTCAAAACTGAACTGATAAACAAGGTTTTCAAACTCACAGAAATTAATATTTCTGAAATAAAAGACTTATGTCTTAATGCAAAACCTAAAAAATACACCTCAAGAGTACAACAAAGATTAAACAAGAAAAAGAGTTACGGTTCTGATTCTGGTTTCCAAAAGAAATTAAACCATAACGGTAATTTTAAAAAGAAAGGTCTTGGTTTTACTCCAACAGAAAAACAGAAAAATGAAAAATACGTTCGTGATTTTAAATCCAAAATGACATTTGTTTCAGGCACGTCAGCAGATGAAGAAGAAAAGAAAGACTTCTGGAGACAGTCAAACAATGAGTTCCTTGCAAAGAAAAAAGATGAAATGAAGAAGATGACTGAGCAAAGGAAAGACACGAGAATCTGTTTCAAATGCAACACTGTTGGACATATTGCCAGAGAGTGTTCTAAGGCAATACAATCAAAACAGGGAGTATCTCGTAAACTCAAAGAGAAAGTGGTTGAGTTTGAACCACCAATTGATAGAACAAAATTGTTTAAAAATTCTACATTTGAAATTGGTGAATGTTCAAACAAGTTTTACAAGAAGAGAGCTAAATCTGACAACCAGAAATGGATTGTTAAGAAAGCTGCTGAAAGCTCTAGCGATGATTCTGATAGGTCAAAATCAGAGGAGCTATCTTTTGGCAATGAATTTGACTCCACAAAGTCAGATGAGCCACAAATTGTTTCAAAATGTGAAGCTGTTTTAAAAGATGAAAAATCAGTTCCGATTGTGAACGATGAGGATTTTCCATCACTTCGGGCTGAAAATTATAAAAAGAAAATTGGTAAAGTTGAAATTTCTAACCAATTTTATAATGACAAACAGGAATTTGATGCTGATAAGGTCTTTAACCCTAAGGTAAAACATATATTTGGAAAGATGATTGACCGAAAAGTCAAAGGGGTTAAAGAATTTTATGAGAAGAAGAGGAAAGGTAAGAAACCGAGTGATGGTGACTCGGTGAAACCCAAGGCTGGTCAGGCTTGGGTGGATATTTTCTTCGACTAAAACCTGACTTGCCGGAGCTCCCAGGTTGGTAAGCGTGGAGCATGAATCGGCATCTTTCTTGAGATTTATTCGGTAACGTCAATCATAAAAACGGTAAAAAGGTTTGTTTGTATTTGTTTACAAGTGGTTAGAAATTTGATTGTGCATTGCTTGCATATGGTAAATCAAGGACATTAATTTGTACTTGTATTTTCCTACAAGATGTTGAGAAACAATATGATGAATCATATCCCCGAATCTATTATTGATAAACCTATATGTGGTAAAATCAATCAAACTTATTTTCTGGAAAAACCATTTTGATTAAAACAAACTTAAGTGTTTTGAGATCTAAATGGGAAAATAGTTTGGTGATAGGAAAAGTTCTGATTGTTTATACAGAAAGAATGGCGATTTGATGCGATTTGATATCGGTTGTCAAGTATTGTACAGTTTGTTTTACATTTCATGTTTTCAAGTGGGTCTAGAGTCTAGTTAGTTTTCAATTTTTTCAATGTGTTTGCATTTTAGGGGGAGTAGAAAATTTCAAATTTCAGAAAATCCAAAAACATTAGAAAATTTGAAAAAGCCAAAAACATTAGAAAATCAAAAATGAGTTTTGTTGTAAAAAGAGGAAATGATAGTACATCAGTAGACTGTCTCAACATGCTAAAGAAATGTATAGATAAAATGTGATAAACAATCTTACTGTGGATGTGTCAGTAGGTTTTTATACATTTAGTAGATTGTGACGAGATATAAACCTAAAGTCCAAACTTGCTTATTCTGTGGGTTAACAAAACTGCTTGGATATATAGGTAACCCCTGAAATCTTGTTTGAAAGGTCCCTTATTCTGAGATACTAGGTCTTTATACTCAGTGATATCTGGGGTATTATCCAGGGACTTCTGCTGTATGGAAATACTGACCTAGTCCCCGGATAATGCTTTCCGCAAATGCTTGAAATATAGCATCGCCCTTAGCAAGCTGATGAAACAATAAAATTGATAGTCGCTGCTGTTGTAATTAAAAGATCCTCTAAAGGGGAGACACCAAAAGTCGAAGCCGTCATCTCTTTGTGTATACGGAAGTATCGACCTGAGCTCTCACGGCCCTCGCATTTTACCCCTTTACAGATATCATCTGTGGTATACTCACCTGTAAGACTGAATTTTAGGATCTGGATACGGGAGTATATTCAAGTAGTGGGACACACGAATAAGTTCAAGAGCTTAAAACAATAATTCGTATCTCGAAACAGTTGAACTTTGTGTGAAAATTTAAGTGGATCAGAATACTGACAATCTAGGTGAATTGTTTAGAACTTAAAATGAAATCAAGCTTAACAGTGTTGATGATATGTCTCAAAACTAATATGATCCTCTTGCACGAACTCGCAAAAATATTGTATGTAGATTTCATTTCTGCATTTTCGTGTTTTTACAAGTGGTGAAAATCAAAAGATTTTAGTGTGTTTTAGCATAAAGTTTGAAAAAGTCAAAAAGATTTTCGACAACTGATATTGAAAAGCTGATTTTCAAAATTCCAAGTGCTAATCATGATGAACAGATGGTTTGGGAGAGTGTATTGTTTTGATAAAAAAAGATTCAATTTCAAGTGGTTCATCAGAAATAATAGGTTGATTTGGTTGAAGAAATTTCAAATGATGTCTATATGCTTAAATATTTAGCATAAAACTTATGTTTGTGGTAGAGTTTTATGCAGGAAGAGTCAACATTTGAGGGGGAGTGCATGTTGATGATGAGGAACTTTAAAGATGTCAACATCTAAGAGAAGAAGTTTGCTGGTGATAAAAGAGAAAGAGACGAAGATAGAGAGAGAAGCCCAGAGACTGATCAAGACTGAATGTGCAAAGACACGACATTGTCAAAGACTCGATGAACGACTCGTCAACATCTGAGGGGGAGTTTGTTGGTGCACTACATCTGTCGACTTCGTCTTGGATCAAGTCTTAGTCATAGATTGTTAGATCAGGGCGTGTTTTACGAGAAAACTGGGAAATGTATGTGATTTAGCTAGAGGTTTCGCTTATAGGGACACATAGATGAGGTTTCGCTTATATGTACTTTGTAGTTCCGCTTTTATGTCAGTTGGAGGTTTCGCTTATGCGTACACGTCCATTGGAGCGAAACCCCAAGACCTATAAATAGGCATCATTCTAGCGAAACCTGTAACAGTCTTGTAACTCTTACCGAAGTGCTGCCGGTTTGAGATTTGGATGTAAACTGTCATAAATCAATACAAAGAGGTGTTTAAAATGATTTGCTAGCTGTTTCTAAGTCAGATACTTATTGTTCGCATCTGTATTTGATCAAAACTCCTCTGAACGACTCGTTCGGGTCGAAACACGATCCTACAATTGCACAGGTGGAATTTTAACCAGCTAACGCATACAGTTTTAAATGTATTTGAGTGCAAAATTTGATCTGCAAACAATTTTAAGCAGCTGATGCGGCCCAAGTAACAAGGCACGAAAACCCTGAAAAAGCATTTGGACATTATATACCATTGGGCTCGAATTCTCAAGATGAGTCTAATGGTATATAACAACCCTCCAAAAATATTTAGGACACCCCTAAATGTCCTAAAATATAACCCGTACGCGAGAAACGGACCCGTTATACCTCTATACTTATAAAAATCAAGAAAAACAAGGATCAGGAGTCGCTCGCGGGCCACGACCCAGTCCTCTGGGTCCTTCGCGGGGCACGACTGATTTTGTGTGACGGACAAGGCATTGCGCGATGTGTCTGGTGAGTCAGCATAGCTAGGCCGATGACTGGCTAAGGCTATATTTGACACCTAGTCTCTCGCAGGCCGCATAGGCTTTAGCCTTCTTCTTCGCGGGGCGCGAGCCGCCTTAATCCGAGCCTATAAATAGCAGTCGACGAATTCATTTCAACTCGTTCAATTTTCTGATTATCTCTCAATTCTCTAGTAGTAGAACTTCTGCCCAAGCATAATACCCACTATTTAGTGAAGCTTTGCCTCGTTGTAAGTACTATAACCTTGCTATTACACTACACGATCGATTTAGAATTCCGTAATGCATGTCGGCTCTACCCGACTCAGTCACTGGAATTCTGTCTCGTGTGTACACCCGATTGATTTAGAATTTCCGTAATGCATGTCAGCTCTGCCCGACTCAGTCATTGCAATTCTGTCTCGAGTTGTACGGTTAATTTGAATTGGATTATTTTACTAACACGTGTACATTATTTGATTTAATAGACAATAACTAGGAGATTCTCAGGAAGCCTTAGTATTATCTAAACTTGCAATGTGAGTACATTCATTTTTCTCTCACTATTTGTGAGTACATACGCTTTTTGCCATCTTTTTATAAAAGTCAAAATGTTAACCTCAAATGTTTTAACTTACACTTAACAGTTGTTATGGGTCATTTTCTGAGCATATATCCTGACTAATATTTTGCTTTTGATTGTTTATTTGTGATCATGATACCGGATCAGGATATTGGTAACATCCTGGTACGATATCCTGTTATTGACTAAATTGATCACGTGCAGATTAAGAGTTACAAGTCTCCAACGTTAAGGAAGACTTCTTCCCCCCAAGACTCGGGCAAATCATTGGAATAGAGACGTTGATCCTGAAAGACCAGGGCTGCAACGTTTACCTGGGAATATTTGGAGCATCTCGGTTTATTAGGAAAGTTAGTTGTTTTCGTTTAGCTATAAATAGTATGATCGGATCAAGTTAAGGCACTCACTTTCATTCGCACACTTTACTCTCTAGTCACTAGCATTCACTACATACCAACACTTGTAATCAAATCACGTTGTAACACCTAGTTGATCCGCATCATATCCTGCACTGTATCCTGACATTTGAAGTAATAGAAGAACAAGGCAGCTGCGATTGTCAGCTGCCGAGGTTTTGTGCCGGCGATCTAGATTAATCAAGGGCTTTCCTCGTATATCTTGTGTCACCCTTTACCCTTTTTGCTCATTGTTTGAACATAAATATGGCTCTGTATCCTGAGCCGTATCGTCAAACTGTTTTTTGTAAACAACTTAACTTGAATATTTTCAACACACTTTTCAAGCACGCTACCTCACTTAACTAATTTGATCACTTAATTGCTTCGATAATTTTTGAACAAAACAATTTGGCGCCCACCGTGGGGCAAGTGGTGCTATTTTTACTAAAAGCCTTTGCAAAATCGCTACTTTGTTTTCTGTTTTCAAAAATTTTTGCTACACTATTTTTAATGGCCTCAAGATCAAACATGAGCTCTTCCACCATGTCTGCTACAACCTCTGCAACATTTGGTTCAGTGCTTCCACCACCTCCTCCAAGATCTCAAGCTTCTTACCAAGGAACTGAAACTTACGTGGCTCAGGATGTTATCCCTGCTCGCAACATCCAGGGATCTGGTCCTGTTTTAGCTTCTAATGAGGAAATTCTAAATTTGTTTGGTAGTGTACAGGAACAGATGAGGCAGCAGCAGGAAACTAATCAAATGCCGATGAGAGAGATACAACTCTTGAAATCCGGCTCGAGCAGGCCTGCTGAAGATACTGTCACTCCCTTGCAACCCAGGGCTTTGAACTTCAGTTCTGCAGTTTATACCGAGGATAACCGAGGAAATATTGTGCCTAGCCATTCCTAGAATCATACTCCTGAGATACCCTCATCGGTTAGAATATCAACTGTGAGAAGCTCAGGATATGCTTTAGGATATGGCCAGAATCCTCAGAACGGTAATGTATCTAATAATAATAATACTCTTGCTACTAACGGTGTTGGATCTTTGTAGGATGCATGTATGACATCAGCACTGTCTAGAGAGCTTCAGAAGCTGAAGGACATGATATCCAGTGTACCTGGGGTGGTGTAGCCAATTCCTGAAGTGTCCCAGGATAGCCACAGGATATCACGGTTTGCATATCCCATTTGTGATGCTGAAATCCCGAAAAGATTTCAAACCCCCAACATGAAACTCTATGACGGAACTACGGATCCTGAGGAGCATATCGCCCAGTATAGGGAAAGGATGTAAATTAATCCTATCCCCCCAGATCTCAAAGAAGCATGCTTATGCAAGGGTTTCGACTCCACCTTAACAGGATCAACCCTAAAATGGCTGTTAAACGTTCCTCCTCACTCAATTACTTCTTTTGCCCATTTAGTTAATTTATTTAATAGTCAATTCTCCTGCAGCCGAAGTTTTGAGAAACTAACCAGTGACCTTTACATGATAACTCAAGGACCTCAGGAATCCTTGAGGGATTATGTGAATAAGTTTAGCCGGGAATCCTTAGATATCCCGTACCTTGATGTTGCAACAACTGTGCAGGCTTTCAAAATGGGATTGCAAAAAGATTCCCAGTTTTACCAGGATCTTGTAATGAATCCCTACAGGAATCTGGATGAAGCTCGTAACAGGGCATTAAGATACATTCGGCTGGAGGATGACAAAAAGATGCAAGAAAGAATGAATTCGTACACAACCCATGAGTTAACCAACAGGAAATCAGAATCCTCGTATAAACCATATCGCTCAAAGCCATATGGCAGAAATGATAGCAAAAAAGTCAATGCTGTTGAAGATGAGGATCCTGAGGAGTATCCTGAGTTGTCTGAATATTGTTTTTCTGTTAATATACCTGAATTAATGTATGCTATGCAGGGTTTAGGAGACAAAGCCAGGTGGCCTCGCAAAAATCAACAAAAAGCTGATTGGAAGGATAAGTCCAAATGGTGTGTCTTCCATGAGGATTTCGAACATATCACCGAGGATTGCATTGCTCTAAGGAAAGAAATAAGCTACCTGCTGAGCAAGGGATATATAGAGGATCTGCTGGGAAAAAAAGAAGAATAAAGAGCAGGATCCTGAGAAGGATCCTGAACGAGCAGCATCACCCCTGCAGATGCCAAAATAATTAACTTTATTTAAGGAGGATCCGATATTTGCGGGACTTCATATTCCGCAGCCAAGAAACATGCAAAGGAAGCTAAGGCAGAAAGAGGAGAAAAGCCGACCAGGATGACAACGCTAACAACTGACAAAATGATCACTTTTGATAGTGATGACAAGGATACTGTTCAGGATCCTCACCATGATGCTTTAGTAATTACTTTATATTTCGCTAACCATTTTGTGCCCAGGATACTGGTAGATAACGGCAGTTCCGTTAACATAATTCAGCTGGAGACGTTAAAAAGAATGAATGTATCCCCCATGGATAGTACTTCGAAGTCCACCGTGCTCGTCGGGTTCAGTGGAGAAGCAAGGAATACCGTGGGGGAGATAAAATTACTAGTATATGTCGAAGGAGTCAATTCAATACAACGCTTTTGCGTCATGGACTCACTATCCTACTATAACATTATATTGGGTAGGCCTTGGATCCATGATATGAAAGCTGTGCCATCGACTTATCATCAGTGTATCAAGATCCCTACGCCTTGGGGGGTTGTCAAAGTGGATAGTGACCAGCAAGAAGCAAAGGAATGTTACTCATCCTTGATAAAATCCTCAACCAAGCCTAATGCAGCATAGCAATTAAAGATGCGGGCCCAGGATATTCTAGAGGCTTCTGAGCAGGATGTAAGGAAAATTATCCTGGATCAGGATAACCCGGATATCTCAGTGCTCGTAGGAATCAATATCCCTCAGGATATTGAAAATCAATTGACTAACTTTTTGAAATGCAGGATGTCGACATTCGCATGGAAACATGAGGATATGACAGGCATTTCCAATGATGTTATAACACATAAGCTTGGTATTGACAGATCATTTAAACCAGTGCAACAAAAGAGAAGTAAATTTGCTCCGGAATGAAATATGATCATCTAAGAGGAAGTTGAAAGACTACTAAAGAGCAAGATGATTAGGGAAGTGAAGTTTCCCAAATGGCTGGCTAATGTGGTTGTGGTGCAAAAGAAAAACGGGAAATGGAGAGTATGTGTGGATTACACCGACTTAAACAAAGCTTGTCCCAAAGACCCATTTCCTCTACCTCATATTGATTCAATGGTAGATGCTACCGCTGGCCACGAGATGTTAACCTTTATGGATGCCTCTTCGGGATTTCAGCAAATCCAAATGGAACCCTCTGATCAAGAGGATACTGCTTTCATGACACCCACATGTATTTATTGTTATACTACTATGCTTTTGGTTTAAAAAATGCAGGTGCAACATACCAAAGGCTGGTGAACATGATGTTTAAAGACAAACTGGGGGACACCATGGAAGTATACATCGACGATATGGTAGTAAAATCCAAGAAGGCTAAGGATCACCTTCAAGATATTAAGGGAGCATTTGATATCCTGGACCAGTACAACATGAAATTGAATCCTGCTAAATGCCACTTTGGAGTGGGGGCAGGAAAGTTTCTAGGGTACATGGTGACTAAAAGGGGGATAGAAGCAAGCCTGGAGCAGATTAAAGCTATCTGGGATATCAAGTCACCTTCAAATATGAAGGATGTTCAATGATTAACAGGGTGAGTAGCAGCATTGAATATATTTATCTCAAGATCCTCTAAAAAATGCAAGGAATTTTATGATATTCTGAAGAAAAATAAGAAATTCGACTGGGGCGAGAAGCATGAAACAGCCTTGCAGGATTTGAAGCAGTATCTTTCAACCGCACCTCTGTTAATGAAACCTGAAGATGGCGAACCACTATCCCTATACCTTGCAGTATCAGGGAATGCAGTAAGTGTTGTCCTTGTAAAAGATCATGAAGGTCAGCAGTATCCTGTCTATTATGTCAGTAAAAGCTTATTAGATGCTGAATCTAGGTATTCTCACCTAGAAAAGCTAATATTAGCCTTAGTTATGGCATCAACAAAACTTAGACATTCTTTTGAAACACATAGGATTCATGTTAAAACCAACTATCCTGTTAAGAATGTGCTTAGGAAACCAGAGATGTCGGGTAGGATGGCTAAATGGTCGGTAAAATTAAGCGCATTCGATCTAATATACGAACCTAGAAATGCCATAAAGTCTCAGGCTCTAGCTGACTTTGTGGCTGATTTCAGTAGTGACATTCAAAATGAAGTAGACCTAGAGGTACAACAGCTAGAAGAAAACTTAGAATCCTGGATATTATATATTGATGGTGCATCTAATGTAAGAGGTGTAGGTTTGGGTATACTACTAAAATCACCACAGGGGGACATATTACCCTAGGCTATTAGATGTGAGTTTCCTGCCACTAATAATGAAGCAGAATATGAAGCTTTAATTGCAAGATTAGAATTGGCTAAGAACATGAATATCAAGAGTCTACAAGTGTTTGTTGATTCCTTGTTAATCACTAATCATTTTAATGGATCTTATGCAGTAAAAGGTGAAAAATTGGTTGAATACCTTGAAATTGTCAAAAAATTAGCAGGATATTTCGATGTTTTTACACTTGAACATGTACCAAGAGAGGACAATGCAGAAGCTGATGCCTTGGCAAATCTGGGATCATCAGTCAGGATACCAGAAGGGACCCAAATACCAACATTACATATCCTGTATCCTGCGACGGATCCTCAGGGTAAGGAGGTACTAAGTGTTCAGGATCCTGGTGCTGAGTATCATGGAGAGGATCCTAGATCCTGGACATCTCCAATCACGAGATATTTCAATGAAGGACACATCCCCAAGGATGAGACTCTTAAGGCCTTTAGGATGAAGGTATCATGATTTACTATTATAAACATGGTTGTAAAAGTCCCGCCTAGGCTCCGAGTACTCTCCGAGTACTCGCTACAAGGTAGGTTGCCGAGGCACGAGTACTGGTCTCCCAGGCCAATTACTCCCCGAGTAATCTCCGCCTAAGCCGAGTACTTCCCCAGTACTCCCGAATCCGACTAGGGAGCGCCTAGAGACTTTTGCAACCATGATTATAAATAATGTTTTATATAAGAAATCTCTTGCAGGTCCATATCTGAGGTGCTTGGAGGATCCTGAGACCAAAGAAGTGCTTCAAGATATCCACGAATGAGATTCTGGTAACCACACTGGGGGCAGGTCGTTATTCTCAAAAGTATTAAGAACAGGATATTATTGGCCTACCATGAGAAAAGATGCTGCAGAATATGCTCGAAAATGTGATGCATGCCAAAGACATAGCAACATACTACATCAGCCTGCAGAGCCGTTATATCCTATTATATCTCCTTGGCCGTTCATGAAATGGGGAATGGATATAGTAGGAAAATTTCCAAAAGCTCCAGGAGGAAAAGTCTTCATGCTGGCAATGACTGATTATTTCTCTAAGTGGGTTGAAGCCGAAGCATTTGTTCAAGTAAGAGATCAGGAAGTGGTATCCTTCATAAAAAGGAATATACTGACTAGATTTGGTGTACCAGCTGAAATAATTTGTGACAATGGATTTCAATTCATAAGTAAGAGGACTACTGACTTCTGCAAGAGTTGGGGAATCAAAATGATCACATCTACACCAGTACATCCTCAAGCGAATGGACAAGCGGAATCCTCAAACAAGATAATTGTCAACAACCTGAAAAAGAGATTGGGAGCCAAAAAAGGAAGATGGGCAGAAGAATTACCCTTTGTTTTATGGGCTGATAGAACGAAAATAAAAAGTGCAACTGGCCAAACCCCGTTTTCCTTGGTATTTGGAGCGGAAGCGGTGATCCCGACTGAAATGGCAATACCTACAGCAAGATCCAGCCTCCAGGATCCTGAGCAGAATCCTAAAATCCTATGCTAGGAACTGGATACTATTGATGAGACAAGAGATGCAGCAAGGCTAAGGATGGCAGCATATCAACAAAGGATATCTAAAACATATAACAAGAATATAAGGACTAGAAGGTTCCAGGTTGGAGACTGGGTATTAAGAAAAGCTTTTCAGAATACTACTAATCCTGCTGACGGAAAGCTGGCCCCAAAATGGGAAGGACCCTATGAGATTGAATCAGAATCAGGGAAAGGAGCATACCGACTCAAGAATATGGAGGGGGATATGCTACCAAGATCCTGGAATGCTATACATTTGAAACTCTATTTCAAGTGAGTTAGGAATGTAATTTCTAACTCGGGATGGTATGAATATTATTTCTTTTAAAATGGTTAATATTATTGTTTTGAACCCGTTACTGACTTAAGCATCAGAGGGGTGTTAGCCAGGCTAACACCCACCTTAGCTTACAATTGTTTTGCAGAATATGCTTCGGGATACAGCTCCATGATACACACTCAGGATACTTCGAAAGATTAGAGGATTGGCCCCCTCTCCCACGTTTAAGGGATCCTGATCCCTTCACAGGTTTAAAGGTATTCACCTTTCTCACGACTTGGGTTTAAACACCCCGCCTGGAGCGCAAGTCGTCCAGGGATAGTTCAAGGTGGCGGGACCAGTTCATGTAAAAGTGGCTGACAATTTCGTCACTGTTGGCTATATCCTGGACCCTTAAGGTATACGAGGATGGATCACCCTCTCTCACGAAAGGGTATTTTCATACTCTCTAAGGTTTAAAGGTTTTCACCTTTCTAAGTCTTGGAGTTTATACACTCCCGCCTGTAGCGCATGGAAATTTGGGATTTTCCCCAGGATACTTGTGGGTTTACCCCAAGATACTAAGGATTTATCTCCAGAATGTTTTCGGGTTTTACCCCAGTAACACAAGAACTGTCTATGCAGTTATACATGAATCCAAACAATTTTCTAAGTGTTGGAAGATTTCGTGCACAGGGGACATTTCTCCTAAGGCGATTATGGATGGCACAAAGAGTCGGATTTGAACCCAATGCACTAAGACTTGGGACATCTTAGTGGAAGGACTTACAAGAAGGATTAAAATTTGATACTAAGGTTACACTCCACTCCTGGTATGATCTTTCCTTTGTGAATCTTACACAACTTGTTTGAACTTTTGAAACCATGCTTAAGGCTTATGTATCCTGATTAGGATATATCTTTAGAATATATTCTCAAAATATGTTCTCGGAATATGATTCGGGATATTTGGTTAGAATATTTGGGATATATTACTTGGGTCGAAAACTAAAACTCTAGTCAAACAAGTATTATCAAGATTAACTTTGTAAAACCAACTGTCCTTTTCTCTTTGTGAATTTTTATTTGAACTTTGAGAAATCTTATTAGACGAAAAGTATCCATGGGATACCAATGAGTATATTGATCGAGATATTTTCACTAATTGTGCAAAACTAAAATCTAAACTAAGTAATGTATGACAGAAAACTAAAAGGCAATAACAAATAGGTCAAAAGGTGGTTATATTATTAACAAGTCAAAAGTTGTGCTTTTGGTTTCACCTCAAACCAAGGCCCATCCGCCAAAAGCACGATTAGTTTTATCGTATTTACGCAACAGTTGAAGGTTTCATCTCAAAACGAGATCCATCCACCTCCGACCGTTGCATCATTCAAAACAATTTATACTAATTGATGACCAAGGGCTTCATCCTGAAACCCAGGACCCATCCACCTTTGGTCATCATATTGTTCTAGTGTAGGAAATGTAAATTGTTCAACGACAGGGAAAGTAAATTGTTTAAACAGACCACAACCATGAAATTTAAAAAAGTGGGCTCCGGCCTTGGCACATATATCCATCATCGCCCACATCGCGGCATTTAAGGGGCAGCTCCCTCCTTCACCATGTCATCTTCACCAGTATCCTCCCCAGCATTCCTCTCAGCATCATCAGCAGCATCCTCTCCACCAGCATTCTCTCCAGCATCACCATCGGCATCCTTTGAAGCACTAGCATCAGGCACCATAGCAAGTTCATCCACAACAGATTTGGTAGGAGGCTCCACAGGATTTCCCCCAAGATCTTTCAGTTTCGCCTCCCAGGCCTTGTTGTTCCAAGAGGGGCATTGAAACCCCAAATCCATCACCTCATAAGCCATTTTCAGTCTGGCCTGGAGAAGGGAGATGACGACTGAGTTCTTGAGGCTCTCCCGATACGAAGCCATAGCCTGCTCATGCTGGACTTGGGCGGCGTCGATCTTGGTCCTGGGCTTCATGGGTGACCTTTTGGATGGTGGACTACTGCTCTTGGGCCATTGCCTTGTATTTGGCCTCGTAGTGCTCTGATTTAGCGGTGGCGATCGCTGCTTGGTCTGCAATAGTGGCTTCGGCCTTTTTCAGCTGACTTTCAAGCATGACGTTCGAATCGCATGCATCCTCGTAAAGGAAAATCAGACGTTCAAGACCCTGCAAAATAATAAAACAGGTATTAACTTTAATTAAGTTTAGTAACCAGCAGGTGTTGCAGGATATGGATCAGGATATTTACCTAGTTGAGGAAGCCAGTCATGAATTTGTTGGACACTGCAAACCCATGATTTTCAAATGAGAATACAGTGGGGGTAGCAGGAGGCTCTGTTTCCTTTCTCTTCCGGGAGCTGGAGGCCCGGGTCCGAGATGCCGGAAGAGCTTTGGGAGTGGAAGTCGTTTTCGAACTGGTAGGCTTCGGTGTAACAGACGGCTTCGGGTTGGATTCTTGCTTAACAGGTGCGAGACTGGAATAACTATCCAACTCGTCAAGTTGGAAGCCTTCGAGGTTGATAACTGGCACTGAATAAGGGAAGAAATATTCAATTTGCAACTCTTGTACCTTATATCATTATAATTATGTACTTACCAGACATCTCTGAACTTGATTTTTGGCTTGAGTTTATGAGAGACAGGGAGAAGGTTCTTTCACTAGCAGGAAGTTGGTAGATTTCTTTGATCCTGGACTCTGATTCCGCGCTTGGGGATGCTAGATCTCTGAAATTCGCTGCACAAAAATATCAGGATATAAGTCTAGGATATAGTTTAAGGATGCACTTGGGGATATTCCTAAAACCCTAGATCCTACCCTTGGTTAACCATCTAACCGGCAGATCAAAACCCTTGTCAATATAATCTCTTTTTACGAAAAAGAACTTTCGCTGCCACTGGTCTTCGTTCTTGGTGGCCTTAAGGACTAGAGGGCTCTTGGAAGTGGAGAACAAAAGAAAGCGGCTATTACCATGAGACCTCAACCGGTATGCTATTGGGAGGTCTTCGATGCACAGGTCAGGGCAGTCACGAGATTTAATCTGGTTCAGCACCATTAAAACTTGCCAAACCATCGGCATGGTTTAGGCATAACTAAGGCCGGTAAGCTCAAAGAAACGAGACACAAAGGGTGGAAATGGATACCGGAGTCCCAAGGAAAAGGGATAGGCAAGGAAGCAGACCCATTCGTTTGACGATGCGTCTGATCGGACTTCCCGATCAAAAGGACGTATGACCACTCCGGTAGGGAATGCACCAGAATCTTTCTGGGCGGCGATGTCAGCGTTGTTGAAGGAGCAGATTTCGTTTTGAGGCTCTCGTAAGAGGTTCTGACTCGTTAGGTCTTCGACTGGCTAGGATCTTTTTCGAGATGCCATAAAGGGTATCGGCCGAGAAACAGGAAATCCAAAGAAAGGAAAAACAGAGAAGAAGAGAGCAACACCTGAGATCCGCTTGAGAAGTAATGATCATAATATAAACTATTTCGGCTAGTTATAGGCTGAGTGACAGGGGGGTAAAGAGTAAATAGCATCTTGGAAGTTGCACATTATCATTTCAAAGGTCTCGTCATATTGATTACCTCGATCCAGGTGATAAAGTTTAAAAATATATCTGTTTAAATTCAGAATTCCAACTGGTATATTTTGGGGACAATTGTTATGGGTCATTTTCTGAGCATATATCCTGACTAATATTTTGCTTTTGACTGTTTATTTGTGATCAGGATACCGGATCAGGATATTGGTAACATCCTGGTACGATATCCTGGTATTGACTGAATTGATCACGTGCATATTAAGAGTTACAAGTGTCCAACGTTCAAGAAGACTTCTTCCCCCCAAGACTCGGGCAAATCAGCTGAAATAGAGACGTTGATCCCGAAAGACCAGGAATGCAACGTTTACTTGGGAATATTCGGAGCATCTCGGTTTATTAGGAAAGTTAGTTGTTTTCGTTTAACTATAAATAGTATGATCGGATCAAGTTAAGGCACTCACTTTCATTCGCACACTTTACTCTCTAGTCACTAGCATTCACTGCATACCAACACTTGTAATCAAATCACGTTGTAACACCTAGTTGATCCGCATCATATCCTGCACTGTATCCTGACATTTGAAGTAATAGAAGAACAAGGCAGCTGCGATTGTCAGCTCCTGAGGTTTTGTGCCGACGATCTAGATTGATCAAGGGCTTTCCTCGTATATCCTGTGTCACCCTTTACGTTTTTTGCTCATTGTTTGATCGTAAATACGGCTCTGTATCCTGAACCGTATCCTCAAACTATTTTTTGTAAACAACTTAACTTGAATATTTTCGACACACTTTTCAAGCACACTACCTCACTTAACTAATTTGATCACTTAATTGCTTCGGTAATTTTTGACCAAACAACAGTAATTGAGTATTTGTGATTCTACAATTACTGCCGGTATGTTGGGGTTTTGTATACAAAATATAGAAAAACGTTATCATTGGACAAAGAGTTAGCCAATGGATAATATGACCCACAAGTCAGGGTTTGACAGTACTGATTGAGTAATTGATTAGATATAAACAAATGTAATTGTGGGTTGCCCTCAATTCTGTAAAAGTGATAAAACTGTTTTGGTTAAACTGGGATGCACTCACCAGTATTTCTTGCTGACAAAATGTTTTAAAACGCTTCAGGTAACGTAATGTGAAAGCCCAATAGAAGCCAATTGGAGAGCATTGAAGGCTTGGAATAGTGGCTATAAAAAGTTACCTAAATAAACAAGACATTTTGTTTTCAATAATTAGGGTTTAAACCTAACTAATGTATTATCAAATGAACTTGGGTTTTATCCCCATAAATGTTCCTTATAAAAGTTTGGTGTTTTACTCTGATAAAAATATTTCCTAACTACGGTACTTATGTATTCCGCTGCCAAACTAATAAACACCGATACCACCTGCTCTGAGGCTCGCGGCCGCCCGCTCCCGGGTAGGGGTCGGGGGTTACGACATGGTATAATTTGGTAAAAACAGCTTTCGGTCAGTGTTCGTACAAATTTTACAATCTGGTTTGGTAAAACGCACATTTACGGGGGATCACATCTTAAAATCTTAGAAATATCTTCGAAGAAAGAAGTGCTTGAGCAGCAACTTGAAGGATTCAGATACTCAGCTGGTGAATCTGTAGAAGCACTTACGGGCCGGTTTGTTGAATTGCTCTCTGAAATGAAGATGGCAAAGATTGCGGTGTCTACTCACGTGAGCAACAGAAAGCTTGTAGATGCTATAAAAAGGATTCCAGATCAGGCAAACTTTAGTTGGTTTAGAAATGTAAATCAGATAGTGTTGTCAACCAACTGTCACTGTTACAAAATGAAGCTGGATGAGCTGATCTCACTCATCAAATTGTATGATACGGCTAACAAGCAGAAGGCTCAATGCAACATATCTGCTATAATTTGTTCGAACACTCCTGCTCCTACTATTCCTGCTGCTCCACGGCCTGCTGTAGATTCCACGTCTACTCCTGTTGATTTAGAATCAAGTTGTCGTGTAGGTTTTCAGATTCATGAAATCACTCATACTCCTACTCCTACTCCTACTGAGGTATGTGTAGATAATATCTGTTGTACTAGTGCATGTAGGGAAAAAGTTAGTGGTTACAAAGAGCAAGCTGACTCGCTCATTATGCAACTTCAAATATCCAAATCTGATGAATATCAGATTAAAAAGAAAATTAACGGATATAAGGATATGGTGGAAGCGCAAAAGCGTGATATCCGAAAGTTGCAAAATGATCTGAGTCAGGAGCGATGTAGGCATCTCCACTTTAAGGAACTATCTGAAAAATTAACTGTTGAACTTGATAACCTAAAATCAACCTTTGAAAACACAGAGTTTAACTTTAAAAGGTTTTATGTGTCAAGTGAGAAAGTTGAAAAAATGATTAACCAATAGTTAAAATACAGTAAAAAGGAAGTTAGGAATAAGGGATTGGGATTCGTATGCATACCTCCACCATACAATCACAATTACACCTCTATTCCTATGACCGATGAGGAGATAGCCAATTTGTCTGACATGGAGTATGGAAAACCCAGTGATGTCAAGGTTGAGCCAGTAAAATCCACAAAAGTTAAAATCTCAAAACCTAAAAAGAAAGAAACAAAGGCAAACGAACCAACCTCTACACCTGTCTTTGTTAAAGCAGGTGATGTCTCTAAGCAAACAGAGACATTGAGTTTTGAGCAAAATGAATATTTGGTGAATGAACCAACTGAGCTAGCTACACCATCTAACTCGAAGTATGAATCACCTGAAGCAACTGATTCTGAGAAATTGGAATCAGTTGAGTCTAGTGAATCCAGCTGTGAGTCTTCTAAAGTAGCTAACTCAGTAGTAGTGGAGTCAACAGAGCAACTACAAAAGGAATGTAACTCAAGTGGTTTAGCTGAATCAAGCAGTGAAACAGTGACTGAGCCCACAACATCTACAATTGAAACAACAAGGCCAGTCCCTGAGCTTAATTGTGTGAATGTTACTGATGCTTTTACTTCATGTGCAGATGAGGTAAAAGTAGAGGATTGGGTTGAGGGGGATGATATTGTTTGCCAAAAGGCTAACGATGTTTGTTCAAAAACATCAAATTTGTCTGTTGATGCTCATCCATATGTGAGAAAGGTTGTTTCTGAGCCAGGTTTGAGAGGCCCTACAAATAAATATGTGCCTCCAAAGCCAACAGTTCAAAATGAAAATGAAAATGCTAAATCTACTGAATGTACTAACTATTATAAACAAAGACATATGAAGCAGGGCAGAAAGGTTGAAAAGTCTGCAAATAAATCATCCAACAAATCTTATAACTCAAACTCATCATCATTTGGATTGAATGGATCGGGATATGCTCCTTACGTAAAGAAGCAAACATGCTACAACTGCAGCATACCCGGTCACACTGCAAGGAATTGCACACATCGTCCCTATGTGCCGTATTATACACAACATCAGAAGGTTACATCTAGGGATAGATCTTATTCTAAGCCTTTGAATGTTGAAAAACCTAAGGCAATGATGAATAAGCGTCCCAAAGTTAAACTATCTGACGGGGACTGGAATGCTGCGAAAACTAAACGAAAACAAGCTTTGAAACCTAAACAAGTTTTGAACAATAAAAAGGTTGAAAAGCAAACAGTTTTGCAAAAGACACCTAAGAAATTAGAAATGCCTAAACAAATTTGGAAAGCGAAACTCAAAGCAGCAACAACACTAGTTCCTGAAACAAAAGGGGACATGTGCTTGCGGGAAGGGTCTTATGTTGATGCTTTAGGAATACCCAGGACAAGAATGGCATGGGTACCAATGTCTTACTGAACTCCTAACTTTTCAGGGAAAACCAAGGAGGAGTTGTTGACAATCTTAGGAATGTTGATAGCGGTTGTTCCAGAGACATAACGGGTAACATTTCACTGTCGCAAAATGTATATTTCTTTACAGTTGATATGTTTTGTTTGAAGGGGATAAAAGAGGTGAGAGAAGATCAATGAAAATGTATAAATTTGAATTTTGTATTCTAATTTTGATATTAATTAGTCTTAAATCTTATAATGGAATGGTTAGATAAAAACAACAAAAATATTTTCATTTTCTTTTGTGTTTCTATTTATACATACGTTTTTGTTATTAGGTAAATTTGCACATAAAATTTATGCACAAATTTAGGGGGATATCCAGAGATATCTATAAATAGAGAAAATGAGAAAATACAAAAACATTCGAAAAACAGAAAAATCAAAAAAATATTTTCTTGCATAAATGGGAAATGAAATAAATTTTCACTATGTGGATTAAGGCTGACTCATGTAAGACCAATATTGAAATGGTCTGACTCTAGAGCGATATGTTGGTAAGCTTTATCCTGATGGCTGGACTCTTTGGCTGGTCCTGTGTAGAACACTAAGTTATTCTATGACCTTAGGAAAGAACGTCACTTGGAATTATGACATGTCTATTTGAATGGGTGTGTGACTTCCCAATACACACAATTTTGTTCTAGTTCTGAAATCTTTTTTGACCAACTCGTGTATCTCCTTGTTTTGCGTGAGCAAAGACTTGGAGGTGCTAGGCAACGTCAGCTTCTGTTTTGCGTGAGCAAAGACCTAGTTGTACGTTGTCGCGCTATAGATCAATTACACCCGAAAGAGGCCCTCTAGTGCCCAAAAGAAACCCGAAAGACCTATATCAAACTGAGAAAACTCATTTGTTCTGTATATTACATCCATCTCTGCAAATGATCTATTTTGTTCTCTTCTCAACCCAGTCCCAGTCAAGGTTTCAGAATCCTAGAAAAGGCTTGTGAAAATATGTGGTAGGGAAACTGCATGCATGATAGTGTGTTCTGATTAAAATTCCAGGATTTGATTGTGATTTAATTGAGTGTTCATGTTAATTAAATTGAAAAACATGATAAATTTGTTGCAGACCATTATATGGAAAGGGCCTAAGGAGATAAGTTTAAGTGAACAAATATACTGACAATCGCTCAGATCACCCAAAGTAAATCAGTGTTCATAAGTGTAGTCTGGTCTGTAATACTGTTATTTGATCCCATTGAAATTGTAATTGTATATTAGTTTCTTTGTTTATTTGTGTTTCAGTTTATATTGTTAGATATAAAAATAAAATAAAAATTTTAAAAATAGTGTTTTATTTTTATAAAATCAAAAATCCAAAACTAGAGTGTTTATTTGTTTTATTAAAAATTTAACCATTCTTGAAGATTTGATTGATCATCATAAGTTTAAAGAAAATTTGAATTGTGAAATCCGGGTACAAATACTTGAATGTACCAAGTGTTCATGTGGTACTTTCCTCTTTTGCACAGAAATGTTTGATTATGAATTTCTGAGCAAGTGCAGAATTTGTTTCAAATCAAGAAACAAGGGTTGTTGAAGACTAAGATGTTGTTATCTGCTGATAAAGCATGAAGCGTCACAACAACAAGATGTGCCTGAGTCAGAAGAACCAGATACGAGTCATCATCTGACAGAGATAGTACATTTAAAGAAGTACCTGTGAACCTGCTTGAAAGAGAAGACATTGACAAAGAAAAGAGTTGCTTAGAATCCTCCTTTTGCCGTTACTGACACGACATTTTTATTTATGTTTTGATATTCGGTATTTACTTGCCGTTACTGACACACATTTTACAGTCATTGGGTCCCCGCCACAACGCGCGGACGGAAAATCAACTAGTTTAGTTCAATCTAAACTTTTGTTTAGTTTTAACAGATTTTAATATCTTGAAAAGAATCTTTGACCAAACAACCCCTCAAAATTCTTTTCCTTTTCTTTCTCTCCCATATTTTATTTTCTCCAACTTCTTAGAAACAACAGGAATTCCGATTTTTAGTTAATTGTTTTTTTCTTATTAACAAGTGGTTGGTAAAATAGGACCCGTAACCAGGTAATCTTTTCCTGTGAGTCTGTGACTGGACGACAACACCCCACGATTTTCTAACAGCCTTTTTGTTTGACACGCACTCTAGCTAATAATATCTTTTAAAATATAATAAAAACTATCTAGTTTAATTATTATGCGATTGTCGTACTCGGATTCAGCTGCTATCCCCTCTCATATCTCTGTCTCTCTCTCTCTCTCACTCACACACACACACAAAAAAAAAACGTATAGGAAAATGAGGGGAGAAGAGGAGAAGCATATGAAGGTACCTCTTCTAACACAAGAGGGAGAAGACGGTGCGGTGTTTAAGGAAGTAAAGAAGCAGTTATGGCTGGCTGGACCTCTCATATGTGTCTCCCTTCTTCAATATTCTCTGCAACTTGTTTCAATAATGTTTGTTGGTCATCTTGGAGAGTTATCTCTCTCCGGTGCTTCCATGGCTACCTCTTTCGCTACAGTCACTGGTTTCAGTTTATTTGTAAGAACTTTATTCCTGCTAGCTACACTCATGGGTGTAAACAAGCCAAGCCACTCTATGAGCTACTCAGGGAGTTCAGCACACTAAAAACTTAAACGCGCCTAAGCGTAAAAAAAAAAGTTTGTTTAATAAACAAGCATGAGTTTAAAGCCTTAAAGGGGCTCGTAAGCCCATTATTTATATAACTTTTATACAATATGTTAGATTTATTTTTTTTATTCAATAGTTACTATTGTTATTCTAATGTTTAATGGTAAATACATATTATGAAATATATATACATTTTTAATTTATCAATAAATAATAAATGAGCCGCTCTCGAACTTGAAAAACAACTCACGAACCGAGATCCAGCAAGTCGAGCTCAAGCTCTAGTAAGTTAAAGGAGCCGAGCTCGATCTCATGTGAGCTCGGCATAGGCTCAGTTACACACTTACACCCCTAAATAAAAACTATGAACAAGTTATTTAGATTTTAAGGTATTTATTTATTATTTATAACAGATGGGTTTGGCAAGCGCTTTAGATACACTATGTGGGCAATCTTACGGAGCAAAACAGTACCATATGTTAGGCATATATATGCAGAGATCAATGGTTGTCCTTATGGTAGTCAGCATTCCTCTAGCAGTCATCTGGGTGAATACTGGTTCGATCCTTAAAGCAGTGGGTCAAGCCCCTGACATAGCTGAGGAGGCCGAGCTCTATGCTCGGTTCATGCTCCCTAGTCTTTTCGCATATGGACTCCTCCAATGCCTTGTTAGATTCCTTCAAACACAGAACATTGTGTTCGCAATGATGATGAGTTCTGGGATTGCCACTGTGATTCATGTACTTGTATGTTGGATTTTGGTGTTCAAACTCGAGCTCGGAAGCAAAGGGGCGGCGTTGGCCAATTCGATCTCGTATTGGAATAATGTGATTTTATTGGCACTTTATGTCAAGTTTTCATCTTCTTGTGCCAAAACATGGACTGGCTTCTCTAGAGAAGCTTTTCATGATATCTTTGCTTTTATTAAGCTAGCAATACCTTCAGCTGTTATGGTATGGTAAGAAGATTTTCCTTTTTATACATTTATTTTTCAATCCATATACATGAGGCATATTTTTAATCTTGTTAATGTTGTTACCTGAACGTGACGTGTATAACCTGTTTAACTAAAAGAGTAAACCAGATTGTGTAACTCCACTAAATTTCAAAATTGATTCAAATTAAATTATGCAGTTTGGAGATGTGGTCATTTGAGATGATTGTTCTGCTTTCTGGACTTCTTCCTAATCCTAAGTTGGAGACATCAGTGCTTTCCATAAGGTAAATTGACTGTATAGTCATATAAATAATTATTTTTTTACTCTCTTTCGTTATATAGTAAATTACTTTTTGAGTCCTTTTGTTTTAGTAGTTTTAACCAGTGTAGTCTAAAATCAAAAAGTTTAACGCCTGAGTCTCTAACCACTCATTTTATAACGTTTTGAGTCCAATTTTGTTAAAAGAAAATGGACTCAAAAGGTTAACAAATTGGACCCAAAACGACTCAAAAAGTTATAAAAAAAAAAACGTTTATGGACTCAGGGCGTTAAATATTTTAATTTTGAACTCAAATAGTTAAAATCACTAAAACAGAAGATATAATAAATTATGGGTTCCCTCCTTGCTGTTTAGCGGACAGTCATGTATTTCAACTAAGGGGTGGATTTATGTTAGTTTTAGATACTAATTTCTTTTGTTTTCGTTTTTCTTTTAGAAAAATGGTGAAAATGACAAAAAGATTGTTTCATATCCACAATATAAGTTTATATAATAGGCATCCATCATGTCCTGAATGAAAAGCATGCTAGTCAGTTGGAACAAATGGTGAAATTTTGACAAACGGCAATATATGTTGTTTAATTTACTCTAAATTAAACGGACTATAACTTATAGTGGTTTATGATTACATTTTTCTTTTCACACTACATAAAGTTTATTTCAAACTAATAAGTTCTTAAAAAGGAAAGAATAGTTATAGAGCAAATATTTCCTCTATTCCAAAAGATAGAGAGGTTGCTTCTGCTAAGAACTCAGCTCGAAAAACCTTATTTTGACATCTTAAGTGTAGTATCCAGCCTTAAACATTAACGTAAACATGTGTCTAATCCTCTGTTTCCCAGCCTTAATACTGCAGCAGTTATGTGGATGATCCCATTTGGACTAAGTGGTGCTGTCAGGTATGCTGTGTATATTAATTTTTGAGATGATTGATGTTAATGTTTGCAAAGAAAAATAATATATCCTTGTAAACATTTATTTATTATCTGTGATTTGCGTAGCACGCGGGTCTCAAACGAGTTGGGAGCTGGACATCCACGCACAGCACGGTTATCTGTAATCGTTGTGCTAGTTGTGGTCATAATTGTTGGAATTTTGGTTGGATCAGTTTTAATATTGATTCGTAATTTCTGGGGATACGCGTATAGTAATGAGGTTGAGGTCGTGAAATATGTAGCAACCATGATGCCGATTCTTGCAGCATCAAACTTCATGGATGGTCTCCAGTGTGTTCTTTCAGGTTCTGTACGAGGATGTGGTTTCCAGAAGATTGGCGCATACATTAACCTTGGTTCATACTATCTTGTTGGCATCCCTTCCGCTGTTTTACTAGCCTTTGTATTTCATGTTGGAGGAAAGGTATAATAATTATATATAAGACTATTCACATCTCATTCCTTATATCCTCATCCTCATAATTTGAGAGAAAAAATCTACAATTTTCACCTAATTTATCACTTTATCTCATTTCAAAAAATGAGGATGAAATTAGAGATTCCTTATTCAGTTCACATCTTTTTTCTCCGTAATTTTGTGAGTACAAGAAAAAGAAGACAATAAAGAAAGAATATAATAATATTATTTTATTGGATATAATAAAAAATGTGGAAATTGATATAAAGGATTTTTTATTTTAAATAATTCTTTTATAGATAATGGCGTTTATTCGTTAAATTTTAAGGATAAAAATGAGAAATCCAATGTGAATGCTTTTACATATATCCTTTATATATTTTGTATATTAAAATTTGATTTAGACTTTGAAAATCATTACCAAAGGAGGGAAGTATTGTTTTTTATAACTTAACTTGTTTTTATCAATATTTAGGGTTTATGGTTTGGGATTATCGCCGCATTGATTGTCCAAGTGATCTTGTTGTTGATCGTCACTATACGTACAAACTGGAATGTTGAGGTAACACTTGCTACTAGATTGTGTTTATTTAAAATGTGTGAAACCAAACAAGTTAAAAATGTAATGTTGTAACATGTTCAATCCGGTATGTAATGTTGATTGAACCCTTTAATTACCAGTTATAAATTTCACCTCTAACTTATGTAATGTAATGTACACGCATATTTGAGGGTTAGCTACTTCTTAAACTTATACACACTTACTCTTCTATTTTGGATATAGGCTATGAAGGCTGGGGAAAGGGTATACGAGTTTGCATTACCCATAGACATTGTATCATAATGGTAAAATATGCAAAAGTTTGGAGTTCGAGGTCCTCAAATAAAGAAACCATTTGAAGACATGATTACATACTCAGTATTCTAAGCTTCTATAAAATATTCATATTACATAATAACTTATAACCCTTCTAAGATGTGTTTGTGGTTACAAGTCTTTTGGGATTTTTACGGTTGTCTTGTTTCGCCTCATTAGAAAGAATTGTGCAGTCATTACACTTCATTTTCTATTTAGTGCAAGTATGTTTGTTTCCTTTTAACTATTACACTTAGCTTAGGTGTGTATATAAGAGGTTTGGTGAAGGCAAAGGTTTGAAATCACACATTAAAATCCTTATGCTTGCAAAATTGTTTTCTAATCAACTAACTGATGTGTGCAATTAGAGATATATTTTTATAAATAAAATCTTGCTTAAATTTGGTTTAAAAATGGTTTTCACTTAAGGTCTAAACTACACACACGATATCCAAGTGTATGTATCAAATAATAAGATGCTGGATCAAGTACAAGACACTAGTTACGTACGAAGTATATTGCTTTAATATAGTTGACCGAATCATCCTCCACGCGTTGTCCCACTTCAAACTTTATTTCCTTGTCACCTACCCTCAATGTTAGCTTTCCGTCACTGATATCCACCATGGTCCGTGCGGTGGCAGGGAATGGTCTTCCTATTATGAGCGGGATCTTGGTGTCTTCCTCCATATCAAGGATCACAAAGTCCGTCGGGAAAACAAATTCCACAACGTTGACCATGAGATTTTCCACGACACCTTGAGGGTATTTTACCAGCCTATCCGAAAGTTGGATGCTCATCCTTGTAGGATGTGGCTTCCCTAGTCCGAGTCGTTTGAACATGGAGGCGGGCATTAGGTTGATGCTACCTCGTAGGTCGGCAAATGCATTGCTTATTGGTGATCCTCCAATAGAGCAAGGAATGGTGAAGCTTCCGGGATCAATCTTCTTCTAGGGGAGTTTGTTGAGGAGTACCACCGAGCATTCTTCACTTAAGTTGACTTGTTGAATTGACTCAATCTTTCTATGAAATAAGGTATAAAAACAACCCTTTTTAATACTAATGTTGGAAAAAGTGCGTTTCTTTGTCTACTTTTGATTTGCAGGATTAAAAGAGCTTAAATGTACAAAAGGAACAAATTAACGGTGAAAACCAGCATAAATACTAGAGTATGAAGTTGATACACTATACCGACCCTTCGAGCTTCATCCCAAGAACAAAAACAACAAATCAGAAGACAAGCATGGGCCATGCCTGCCAGGCATGGGTCCGTGCGCCACTCAAGATTCCCTGAAGAAAAAGACAAATAAAACAGACAAGGGACACAGGCCGTGGTCAACTCGAAGATCTGTAAATCTTTGATCGTATAACAAGTATAAGGACCATGAGGCCGTGCCACTGACACATGGGGCCGTGTGAGCATCTGGACTGACAAGTGCATTAAGTGAAGACAAAGAAGGAGAAGGGCATGGGGCCGTGCCTACCAGGCACGGGGCTGTGTAAACCCACTGTTTCCAGCTATAAATAGAGTTGCTTGGTTCACTTACAACTCATCCCTTGGCAAATCATTTCTCTCACTTCCACCACCACAACACCATCATCTTCCACCACAATCGTTAGTGTTAAAGTGGGTAGTAGTCTCGGGATCCAAGATTGATAGTAAGAGCTTTCGTCAAACTATGGTCATGTTTGGCTAATCTCTTACGTCACTTGGTGAAGACAAAATCTTTTATGTATTACTTTTGATTTCCAACCTTTGGTCACTTTTTAATTGGGTATATATTAATGACTTTAATAACTAGTTTTTTATATTGAAAGTGAATTTTATTCTATCATCTCATCATGTTTCGTTGTTTCACTCATTCGTGTCTTTACGATCTATATAAAGCGTGTTAACTGCCTGGAAGGGGGTTAGAAGGGTGGTTTGGGTAAAGTTCTTGGCTTGTTTAGTGTATAGATCCGGCGAGGACTTGATTCAAGCTTATTAGGACTTCCTTTGAGGCAGAATAGTCTACAATAGGACTTCCTTATTAGGACTTCCTTTGATTCAAGCTTATCGGGGGAAGTAAGAGCTGCTTGAATTCCTTATAAATAAACTACTATTAAAACTTTAAACCGGCCTTGCAGGACTGTATCCCTACTGACTCAGACCAATATGGCCGAGGGCAGTGTTGCCTTGTTGGATCTAGTGGACCCCACAAAAGAACAGATGATTGGAAAGCCAAAATAGTCTACAACCAATGATTACAAATAACAGTGCTTTGAAGATCTACTCCTCCCAATGGCAAAGACTCAACATTTGCTTCTCTAAGGTTCACTAAAGCCAAAGGTCTGCCTAAGAGAACATCTGGTGATGAAGACAAAGTCTGTTGGACCAAAAGTCTGCTAAAGAGAACCTCTGCTGATGAAGAAAAAGTCTATTGAAACAAAGGTCTGATCATCCTATACTGAGAAGACTAAAGTCTGATGAAACTAAGGTCTGTTGTGGATCAACAGATGATATATGTCACACCCCGATTTCCACGTGTCTCACCGGTGGGCCCGGTGGGGGATTACCGTGACGTAGTTGGCAACAATGTAGTCAAACCACACAATTATATGAATGTACAGCGGAAGCATAAAGATAAATGTATTTCAACATTAACTGTAATATCAAAGTATCACCATTGTTGAAATAAAATCCACAGGGGATCAATAGTAATAATAAAGTATTGTTCAACAGACTTCAGGCATCTTAAGCTTGCGGGACTTCTAATGATGCTAAGGAGAAATCCCAGCCAATTACGCATAGTACCTGCATTTAGTCTTTTTGGGAAAATACGTCAGTTTACACTGGTAAATACATTCAATTGACACTTTTGTAAAATGTTTATTAAAATTGGTTTAAATGCACAAGGCACAAACTCTTTATAACTTGGGATAATTTATAATTAAATCTTGTAAAGAATTACATGTTTGCTATGCGTTCGGTCGCCCGGGTCGTGCTGGGTTAAAGGTTAATAGACACGCCACAAAACATAAATCCGTGGCGGGAAAACCAACGGTTATACCTCTAATATATATAGACACAATGTCGGGTGTATGCCTACACCCGGATGTCGAGGTAGTGGCCATTTCGTAAAATGATGCCAAGGATATCCGGGACATGGTCATTAAGCCCCCAAAGGCGTAAAGTCAACAAAACAAATTTTTAAACGGGTCACATTGATAATACCCAACTACTAATCAGTTGGGGTCAATTGCCCGACCAAGCGGTATTTTAAATACCGTAACCCAAGCCCGTATAACGGAAAATAAGTTAAAAGTATTTACCTTTGCAAGTGTAAATCCTTAATCGAAATAAATTGCAGATAGCTTTTACTGGTCTCCTAATCTGGAACGAAGGTTTAAATTAACCTATTAGAATCCTAACGGGTCTTTAATTTAGCCGTAGCTTAGACCGGTCAGTTTCAACGGGTAGTTACGGTTTAATCGCGTGAAAGGCGAAAACCGAGAATGGAATGTGATTTTGACCTAACAAGTTTGGAGACTTGTTTTATATGGGTATAACAATCACACTCTGGATTTTGGGGTCAAAACAATATGGTTTGACCCGTTTCGGCTAGTTTATGTAAACTAGTTACATAAGTCGAACCGTGCGCGCAAAAGGCGCAACGGGTAACCGTAAGAGTCCTACACTGTTTTCCTAAGTCAATATGTTTTAAAGAGGTTGTGGTATCAGTAGGATACCTTCCATAATGCCCGTAACGAGTTTAAGTTCATATTATGCTCCGTAGGGGTATTTCGGTCTTTTTAAAGATTATAAAAGAGGTTTCTGAGTTCTACAGGAAATCTGAGTTTCCCGAATAGTTTATAAAGTCTAAAATACTTTATTTATTATTTAAAATCAGTAGCAACTGGAATCGGGTCAAAAGACCTTGTAGAACTCAAGTTATGGCCGAAAAGGGTATATTCGGTATTTACCGGACCGTTGCCATAACCGCAGGTTATGAGCAAGTTAAAAATAATTAAAAATCTTTAAAAATCCCAAAATATTATTTTACATCAGTGTGTAAAAGGTTTGGTGTCGAAATCTGGGTTTAGATAGGCGTTATGCTAATTGCGCTATTAAATTACTAAAGTTTCCGTAATTTGCGCTATTTAGCATAACTTCTATTCTGGACCTCGGATTGACGTGAGATTTTTGGGACATGCTTAGAAATCTGTAACTAAGGTTATGATTCTTTCACATGTCCAAAATTCTCGTTTTAAATCAAAAAGGGCGTTACGATCAACTTTTAAGCATTTAACGGAAATGTGTAAAAGACTCGGACAAACAACGAACCAGTCACAGAGGGTTATACCATCATGTAACCTGGTCCTAAGAGAGTCCTAAGGCATATCTATATCATACTTTAACGGGTCAGAACTGAAGTCAATGCAAAAGTCAAAGCTTTGCAACTTTCGGCTCCGAACCGGGTCAAAACAGTAAATGGTTGGATTAAACAAGCTTAGACTAGTTAATATACTTATTATCATGTTTTATGAGTGTTTAAACAGGTTACATATCATCTACATTACAGATTATGCATGAAATCGCAAAATAGCATTTCTGTTGACTTTTTCTAAGCACGTTTGACTCGACATTCGGACTAGTTAGAGTGAGAATCAGAGGGTGCCCTTTTAGGGGTTTAAAGCCCACATGATTACCAACATCTAACTACCTTTGATTCGACAAACCACTGGACCATTTGTGATTTATCGCAAAGTCAATCGTTAATTACGACGAATTGACTTTTAAGCTATATTATGCAAAAACTAAGCCATAAAAGGGTTGGCATATTTACAGAAGCTTGGTGCACGACTAAGGATGTTAGAAGAGTGCTTGAGAGCTACAGAGATGATCAGAATGCAGGTTTTGAGGTGTGTTTCAATTGTGCATAATGTATGTCCTTTTATAGTGAAATTTTGAGCTTAGGATCATTACACATCACCCTACAATGGATCATGGATGATCAGCAGGTGGCCCTTGGTGCTAGGGGGCAAGTAGAGGGCGCCCATGCTCCAATAAATGCACACAAGATCGTTCACTAGCTCAATTAGTGAATCTGCCCATGTTTTCTGCATCTGGGACTCCCACACGGCCCGCATTAGGATTCAGCAACTCGGACGCGGGCCGCATGAATCCTAATGTCAGAAAACGTATCTTCAACTGGCGCGCGGCCCGCATTAGCTCACCTGATTCCTTAACGCGGCCCGCCTAAGGGTTAAATTCCAAGATTTTCAAATCTTTTGTAATGATTAACCTGACCTTTCGGTTCCGAAGGTGTAACAACTTTCACAAAAATCAATAATTTGGAGGATAATTAGTCAGTAAGAAAACCCTAATTGAGACACCCAAGTAATTCTGCATTAGCCCTAGAATTTTCAGAACAATCGGAATCAGGATCAGGGCCCCTAAAACTCAAGGGGGGCAAACCCTAGTTGATAGTTATCCAAAATAACTCGTTGCTAGCATCTGATTGGCTGAAATTTTGATTCAGCAAGCCTAGTCCTGAGCCTAGGCAGCCTATAATTAGACTGCTTAGCTTACGGACCGTAAGGGATCAGGCATACGGTCCGTAAGCGAGTCCCAAAAATTAGTATAAATAGCAGACATCGGGACTTGCCTTCTGTTCTTGTTTCGACGAAGAAATTCGTTGTGTACGAAGAGTTATATCACAATCAGTTCAATAACACACACAATTCACAAAGTGCTGCCGCAATCAGGGTAATAACTCGATCGCTATTACGATTCAACGTTCGATCGATTATAACTATCCAACGATTGTCCGAGTGCTGCTCAAATTGAGCTTGTACTTTGATTATTCGTCGTGATTTCGACTTGAATATTTGAGTGCTGTTCGGATTCGGACTATGCTCTGTTATTCGTTGTGAATCCGATTGAATTATTAAGTATCGCACTTGTTAATCGATGTGAGGGTTTAATCTCGTGAATTGACGTAACTGCTAAATTAGTTACTAATCCCGTTTGTGTGTGCATTCTTATTTAAATTAGGCTAAAAGGCTAATCAGTAGGCTTGTACACTGCTCGTTAAATCTGCAATGTGAGTCATTCTCTTTTTATCAACTGTTTTACAATACTCCAAATTTATTTCCAAAGAGTTATAATTACAGGGACTAAGTCGTGGATATCTTGATTTATTGGTTAGTGGGGTATTGTGCACATTACTATTTCTCCCAGTTAGGTTCATTGACCTACTAGGGGGGAACGTCACTATTAGAGTTCGTTGACCTAATAGTGGTATGACCATCTTCACCATTGTGACTTGTCACCATTGTGACAGAAAGCCAGATAAAAATAAGATATGAACCATTGCAATCGCTCTTATGCTGTAAATTATAACTATGGGTCATTTCCTAAAACCTGAATGAACTCACTTAGTATTTCCCCGCTTACAAAACCTTTTTCAAACATGTTTCAGGTAATCTGTTGTGAGCAAAGAAAAGTGCCAGGAAGCACTACCAGCTTAGAAAAGTGGCTCAGTGTAAATAAATAAAGAAACATGTTTTGAAAAATAAAGATTTCCATTGAAATCACCGTATTGTAAATTATTGGGTTTTATCCCTAAATTATGTAACGTGCAGTTTTAATAATAATAACAGATCCTGTTTTAAATAAAAAGACTTCCGCTGTCGCCTAAATTAAATACCACGGGATTTCTGTCCCGCGGCTCCTGAAACGGGTCAAACCGGGTCGGGGGCCGTGACAGAAAAAGGTGGTATCATAGCCACTTCTCAAGCCACTGATTTAAGTCAATTAAGTATTTAGAAAATACTTAATTTCCATTAATTACTATTTTGTGATTATTTATTTACCTGACTAATTGTATACAGTATGAGCAGATCTTTATATGCTAGTTAATGTAGCAAGTAAATGCAAATTCTTAAATAATTTGACTCAAGTATTAGTACCTTTATTATCTACAGTTTAGAAGTCTTATCAAGAAAATCATAAAATTTACAAATAAAACCTCGTGTGATGTAAATTTCAGTTATTTTAATAGTACCCAATAGAAACTAATATTTAAAAAGTTTTCTATCAATTTTATGAATTCTGACTATGTCTATTTTGCTAAACAGCATGAGTAACTTGTCTGAGGCCCTTCAGAATTTAAATCTCTATCCAGTAAGAGTAGAGGTTTCCAGAGATTTCAATAGATATATACCAGACATAAAAGAACCTATAGAATTCGATGCTTTACCTCTAGAGAAACCCAAGCCCAAGGAAATAGAAATTGGGGAAAGTTCTAGGCAAATTGAAAAGTTACCATCTCAGGAAGAGTTAGATTTTATAATGGCAAGCTATAATACTATTAAGTCTGTTAATAAAAATATTTTCAGTCGCTCTCTTGAAACACAACTACCAATGAACTTAGAACCAACTATTCTAAACCCTTCAATCCACTCGCAAATAGACGAATGGTTGATTAAGGAAATACAGTTACAAAACCATCCCTATAAGCTTTTTCCTCAGTTCAATTCAGAACCTTTACCAAATCCACCAATAAGTAACAAGAATATAGCTGAACTTCGCCTTTGTGAAGAACTAATGGACATTGGGAATAGGATCCAATAGATTGGAGGACAGATCTCCTGGAAATACGATGAGGGGGAACATTATTACTAGAATATCATCTGACAAAAGATAGGGAATTATGGAACTGTGATCGTATAATAATAATAGTAAAATCAGTATATGTGGGTATATAGAAACATGGCACAAATGAAATTTTGGAAAATCATAATTTTGTTTGTACATTCATGATTATGTGCACTTATTTGTGACCTTGAATTAAAATAACTAATTATTTATATATAAATTAATTATCAGATGGAAAACGCGAATAATGAACCAGTTAATAATTCTGAGCAACAACCAGGGGATCAATATATGACTAGGCAGGATATAGAAAATATCGTTGCTCAAGGGATAGCCAACACTATTCCAACAATGATAGCTCAAGGGATAGCCAACGCTATTCCAGCAATCATTGCTGCTGTCAAGAATCCGGTAGAACCACAGCAAATCATTCCTAGCAAACGTATTTCTGAAGATAACTTCAGTAATAGCGTAAACGGAGGCGATAATCATGTTAATCATGATAATGAACCACGACAAGCGCCGCTCCCTAAGAAAATGAAAGTTGCAACGCCTGGTTGCACTTACAAGGAATTTCTTGCTTGTAAACCATCTGAGTTTGCGGGCAATGAAGGAGCGACTGCTGCACTACGTTGGTTAGAGAAAACTGAGGCAGTAATTGCCATAAGTAAATGTGCTCAGGATGATCAGGTCATGTATGCGTCAAATCTTTTCAAAGAAGGAGCGCTAGAATGGTGGAATACGGTGTTGCAAGCAAAAGGAAGAAGGATGGCGTATGCTATGAACTGAGAAGAATTTAAGAGTCTTGTCGAAAGAAAATTTTGTCCCGAATATGAAAAGGAACAAATGACAAATAAGTTTCTAACCCACCGGATGGTGGATGTAGATTATCGAGGGTATACTTCGACATTCTTCGAGTATGCTCGAGTAGTACCAACCCTGGCTTCACCAGAGCCGGTACTTATTTCTCGATATATTTGGGGATTGATTTCTGAAATCCGTAACATCGTCAAGGCTGCGAAACCTCGCACGATTGATGATGCGGTAGATTTAGCCAATACTTTGACTGACGAACTAGTACGGACAAGAGAAGAAAATAGAAGGAAGGAAGTAGCCCAAAAGATTACCCAGGTAATCCATTCGGGTAACCATAACGATTTCAAGAAAGGGGGGAATGGGCAATCTTCCACTAGTCCATTTTGCAATTTTTGCAAAAGAAAGAATTTTGGAAGATGCAAAGGATACTGCAATTTTTGCAAAATTCCGGGGCATCAGGAAGAAGACTGCAGGAAGAAGAAATTTTCAGTTTGTTACAACTGTGGAGAAACTGGACATCTTAGGCTAAATTGTCCAAAATTAAACAAACCATCTGACATTAAAGCCAAACTTATAGAAGAAGCAAAAAGGAATGCAAGAGCCTTTCAATTGACTGCTCAGGAAGCCGAGCTCATTCCAGATGTGATAGCCGGTACGTCCTAGGTTACAACGTTTACACAAAAAGTATTATCTGACTCTGGTGCAAACCAAAGTTTTATAAATACTTCATGCTGTCAAACTCTTAACTTACCTCTAACTACCCTTAGGCAAATTTTTATAGTCGAAACGGCAGATGGAAATTCTGTCAACATAAATCAGGTATTGCAAGAAGGAAAGATAGAACTATTAGGCCATAAGTTTTCTGCAAACTTGTTACCTATGAATTTAGCCGGATTCGGTGTAGTATTAGGAATGGATTGGTTAGTTGCCAACCATGCTCGAATTCTGTGTGATAAGAATTCCGTAGAAATCCGTACCCCCACAGGAGAAGTAATCTTAATTACAGGAAATAAACCACGTAAGGTCACATGATGAATCATGAAGGTATTCACTTAGATCCTGCTAAGATAGCAGCAAATTACTAAAATGAAAGATTTCACAAACTCTAAATGGAAATTAGAAATTTTGTAAGTTTAGCCAGATACTATAGGCAGTTTATTGAGGATTCTCTTAGATAGCTATATCCTTAACTAAGCTAAAACAATTAATTCTAAATAAGAACCCAAACAAAAAGAAGCCTCTAGCATAAATTAACAAATATTCCAATCCTAGCCTTACCAGAAGGAACATAAGATTTTAAAGTATACGGTGATGCTTCAAAGCTAGAAATTGGATGTACGGTAATGCAACGCAAAAAGGTAATTGTGTATGCATCAAGGCAATTGCAAAAGCACGAAGAAAGCCATACCACTTGTAAACTTAGAAAATTAGAAGCCACAAGTTACCCTTAAGATTAGGAAACATTATCCAAGCAAGTTTACTATCCATATGGGTCATAAGAATTTAAGATACATATTGGAGCAACAAGAATTAAACATGAGGAAAAGGAAATCCTCGGTGACTACGACTGTGATATTTAGTATCACGAAGGAAAGGCTAAAGACGGTTAAAAGAGTTATACAAATAATAAACAAGAGCCGTAGGAGTTCGAGTTGGAGACAAAATGCTATTGAAAATATTTCCTTGGAAAGGAATTTATAAATTCAGAAGCTAAGTCCAAGATACGTAGGACCATTTCCAGTAATCCAACACATAGGACCAGTAGCTTATCGTTTACAACTACCAAAAGAATTAGCTAGAGTACATGATGTGTTTCATGTATCCAATCTCAAGAAATGTCTACCAGACGAATCCCTGGTAGTACCTCTTCAAGATATAGAGGTAAATGAAAAACTAAAATTCGTAGAGAAACCCCTACAAATAGAAGATCGGAAGATTAAGTTTCTCAAAAACAAACGACTAGTGCTAGTAAAAGTCAAATGGGAATCCAGGAGAGGACCAGAGTACACTTGGGAACTAGAATCAAAGATGAAGCGAAAGTACCCTCATCTATTTCAGTAAATCTCGAGGACGAGATTTTTCTCAAGGTGGGGAGGATGTAACAACTGTCACAAAAATCAATAATTAGGACGATAATTAGTCAGTAAGAAAACCCTAATTGAGACACCCAAGTAATTCTGCATTAGCCCTAGAATTTTCAGAATAATCGGAATCAGGATCAGGGCCCCTAAAACTCAAGGGGGGCAAACCCTAGTTGATAGTTATCCAAAATAACTCGTTGCTAGCATCTGATTGGCTGAAATTTTGATTCAGCAAGCCTAGTCCCGAGCCTAGGCAGCCTATAATTAGACCGCTTAGCTTACGGACCGTAAGGGATCAGGCATACGGTCCGTAAGCGAGTCCCAAAAATTAGTATAAATAGCAGACATCGAGACTTGCCTTCTGTTCTTGTTTCGACGAAGAAATTCGTTTGTACGAAGAGTTATATCACAATCAGTTCAATAACACACACAATTCACGAAGTGCTGCCGCAATCAGGGTAATAACTCGATCGCTATTACGATTCAACGTCCGATCGATTATAACTATCCAACGATTGTCCGAGTGCTGCTTAAATTGAGCTTGTACTTTGATTATTCGTCGTGATTTCGACTTGAATATTTGAGTGTTGTTCGGATTCGGACTATGCTCTGTTATTCTTTGTGAATCCGATTGAATTATTAAGTATCGCACTTGTTAATCGATGTGAGGGTTTAATCTCGTGAATTGACGTAACTGCTAAATTAGTTACTAATCCCGTTTGTGTGTGCATTGTTATTTAAATTAGGCTAAAAGGCTAATCAGTAGGCTTGTACACTGCTCGTTAAATCTGCAATGTGAGTCATTCTCTTTTTATCAACTGTTTTACAATACTCCAAATTTATTTCCAAAGAGTTATAATTACAAGGACTAAGTCGTGGATATCTTGATTTATTGGTTAGTGGGGTATTGTGCACATTACTATTTCTCCCAGTTAGGTTCATTGACCTACTAGGGAGGAACGTCACTATTAGAGTTCATTGACCTAATAGTGGTATGACCATCGTCACCATTGTGACTTGTCACCATTGTGACAGAAAGCCAGATAAAAATAAGATATGAACCATTGTAATCGCTCTTATGCTGTAAATTATAACTATGGGTCATTTCCTAAAACCTGAATGAACTCACTCAGTATTTCCCTGCTGACAAAACCTTTTTCAAACATGTTTCAGGTAATCTGTTGTGAGCAAGAAAAGTGCCAGGAAGCACTACCAGCTTAGAAAAGTGGCTCAGTGTAAATAAATAAAGAAACATGTTTTGAAAAATAAAGATTTCCATTGAAATCACCGTATTGTAAATTATTGGGTTTTATCCCTAAATTATGTAACGTGCAGTTTTTATAATAATAACAGATCCTGTTTTAAATAAAAAGACTTCCGCTGTCGCCTAAATTAAATACCACGGGATTTCTGTCCCGCGGCTCCTGAAACGGGTCAAACCGGGTCGGGGGCCGTGACAGAAGGGGTAACTTTGCGATTTGGCCCTCGATTATTTACCATTAAGGGCCTCGTGCCTTTTACCCGCATTGTTAAGTCCCCGATTAGTTTAATTACTATCCGAAAAGCCTTAACTTTTATTGTTGACGCTTTTAACCCCTCGCATACGAATTTGATCATAACTTTCTCGTTTTAAAACGGAACTTTGCGAAATTTATATCGTATATTCTAGTGAGCGTATTTTACTGTTACAAAGCCTCGGGTTCATCAAAGGGTCACTCAGAGGTATAAATTAAACATGTTGACACAATTAACCCCTGTAGCTTGTAATCTCTCACTTTCTCCCGCGTTTCGCTCCGTACGATCCATGATTTATTCTTTTGAAGGTACGAGCATCATTTAGGGTTACTATACAGTATATTTACCCTTCGTTGACATTTATAACCCTCGAATTTACATACTTTCAAGGTTTGTCAACTTTATTCCTTTATTTAATATTTAATGCCACGTGTAAGCTCATGACACGTGTCAACACATTATTGGACACAAAATTTCGAGGTGTTACGTCCTCACCCCCTTAAAATAAATCTCGACCCGAGATTTACTGAAATAAATAAGGGTATTTTTCTTTAATCGTGGCTTCAACCTCCCACGTGAATTCGGGACCTCTACGGGCATCCCATTTGACCTTAACAATTGGTACATGCTTCCTTCGAAGCTTCTTCACCTGTCGATCTTCAATCGACAAAGGTTTTTCCACAAATTTTAAGCTGTCATCTATATGCACATCTGTGTGTGGTATCACCAGTGATTCATCAGCGAAGCACTTCTTTAGATTGCAAATGTGGAACACATTGTGAATTCGATTGAGCTCCTCCGGTAAGTTTAACTTATAGGCAACTGACCCGACACGTTCGATAACCTCGAAAGGTCCTATGTATCTCGGGCTTAGTTTGCCTTTCTTACCGAAACGTATCACCCCCTTCCAGGGTGATACTTTAAGTAACACTTTTTCACCTACTTCGAAGTGAAAATCTTTACGCTTTGGATCTGCGTAACTTTTCTGCCTATCTCGGGCAGCTTTGAGACGGTCTCGAATCTGGACAATCTTGTCCGTCGTCTCGAAGACTATCTCTGGTCCTGATAATTGGACATCTCCAACTTCCGCCCAACAAACAGGCGATCTACACTTTCTACCGTATAATGCCTCGAAAGGCGCAGCCTTTATGCTGGTATGGTAGCTATTGTTGTAGGAGAATTCGACTAATGGTAGGTTCTTATCCCAACTCCCACCCAAATCGATAGCACATGCACGTAGCATGTCTTCCAACGTTTGAATAATACGCTCACTCTGACCGTCTGTCTGAGGATGGTAAGCCGTACTAAAATTCAAACGTGTGCCCAAAGATTGCTGGAAGCTTTTCCAGAAATGAGATGTGTATCTAGTATCTCTGTCGGAGATAATAGACACAGGTATGCCATGTAAGGCTACAATCTTATCAACGTATAATTGGGCCAACATGTCGGAGCTATAAGTCTCCTTGATGGGTAAGAAATGAGCTGACTTAATCAGTCTATCGACTATAACCCATATTGTGTCATTTCCTTTCCTTGTCTTGGGTAACTTGGTAATAAAATCCATAGTTACACATTCCCACTTCCATTCGGGAAGTTCAGGCTGTTGTAGCAAGCCAGACGGCTTTTGATGCTCAGCTTTGACTTGCGCACAAGTCAAGCATTTGGCTACATAAGCGGCTACAGACTTTTTCAAGCCTATCCACCAATAATTTGCCTTTAGATCCTGATACATCTTATCTGCTCCCGGGTGAACAGAATATTTGGAACTATGGGCTTCCTGGAGGATAACATCTCGTAGTCCTCCTTAAATTGGAACCCATATTCGTCCATTCAATCGTAAAATTCCGTCCTTGCTAAGAGTTAACTGCTCCTCAGTTACTCCCAGCTTCTCTTTAGGATAGTTAGCTTCCAACACAGCTTCTCTCTGTGCAGCTAACAACCTTTCAATTAAATTATTCTTCACTTTAATGCTCTTGGCATTGATTCGGATGGGTTTCACCCTTTCCTTTCTACTCAGGGCATCAGCGACTACATTCGCCTTGCCGGGATGATATCTGATTTCACAATCATAATCATTTAAAGTCTCCATCCAACGGCGTTGCCTCATGTTTAGCTCCTTCTGATTAAACAGATGTTGAAGGCTCTTATGATCAGAATAGATCACAAACTTGATACCATACAGATAATGCCTCCATAGTTTTAGTGCGAACACAACGGCACCCAGCTCCAGGTCATGGGTGGTGTAATTCTTTTCGTGCACCTTTAACTGTCTCGAAGCATAGGCAATAACTTTGCCTTTCTGCATGAGCACACATCCCATGCCAGTGTGTGATGCGTCGCAGTAAACTACGAACTCTTCGGTACCTTCAGGTAATGTCAGCACAGGAGCGTTGCTCAGCTTTTGCTTCAGAATATCAAAGGACTCTTGCTGCATAGGGCCCCAAACAAATTTTACTTTCTTCTTGGTCAAGGAAGTTAAGGGCGCAGCAATCCTTGAAAAATTTTCAATGAATCGCTTGTAATATCCTGCTAACCCCAGGAAACTACGAATCTCTGTAGGCGTCTTTGGCTCTTGCCAATTCATGACAGCTTCAACTTTAGCGGGATCCACTTGGATACCACGTTCGCTGACAACGTGTCCTAGAAATTGGACTTCTCGTAGCCAGAATTCGCACTTGGAGAATTTGGCATAGAGTTTCTCATTATGCAGGAGTTTGAGAATACAACGAAGGTGTTTCTCATGGTCAGCTCGGTTCTTCGAGTATATAAGAATATCGTCGATGAAGACGATGACGAATTTGTCTAAGTACGGCTTGCAGACGGGATTCATGAGATCCATGAACGCAGCCGGTGCATTAGTGAGCCCAAAAGGCATCACTAGGAACTCATAGTGACCATAACGAGTCCTAAATGCGGTTTTATGTACGTCTTCATCTCTGACTTTCAGTTGATGGTAGCCTGACCTCAAGTTAATCTTCGAGAAATAACTTGCCCCTTGTAACTGATCGAACAAATCGTCGATCCTCGGCAAGGGATATCTATTCTTTATCGTGACCTTATTAAGCTCGCGATAATCGATGCACAGACGCATCGATCCGTCCTTCTTCTTTACAAACAGGACAGGTGCTCCCCAGGGAGACGAACTAGGTTTGATGAAACCTTTAGGTAGCAGTTCATCCAGCTGGGTCCTCAATTCCTTCATTTCGGTTGGTGCTAGCCTGTAAGGTGCTCTAGCAATAGGTGCTGCTCCAGGGATGATATCAATCCTGAATTCCACTTGCCTATCTGGTGGCAAACCAGGTAGATCTTCAGGGAAAACTTCTGGATATTCCGAAATGACGGGAATGTCTTCTATCTTCGGTTTAGGCTCATCAAAAATCACCTGTGCCATGTAGATGACACAACCCTTCTTTAGACATTTTGAAATAGTCACTTGCTCAGGCAATCCGTACTGGGTATCTCCCCGAATGGTAAGCGATTCACCAGACGGAGTCTTTATCACAACTTGCTTTCTGTTGCAGACGATTTGGGCCTGGTTGTGAGATAACCAGTCCATACCCAATACTAGGTCAAAACCGGCCAATTTAAAGGGAAGCAGAGATAGAGGAAAAGAGTGGTTCTTAATGGATATCACACATCCATCTAACACAGTGGAGACGGTTTCTATGGTGCCATCTGCTAGCTCTACCTCGTAGTTCACTTTTAAGGTTTTGACAGGCATATTTAGCAATTTGCAAAATTTATGATCTACGAAGGGCTTATCAGCACCCGAATCAAAAAGTACTCTTACAAAGATATCATTTACGAGAAAAGTACCTGTGATCACGTTATCATCTAGCACTGCTTCTTTCGCCTCCATCCTGAAGACTCTTGCATTGGTCTTCTTGGATTCTTCAGGCTTCTTGGCATATTTAGGGCAGTTGCTTTTAATGTGCCCTTTCTCGTTGCAGCCGTAGCAGGTTACATCCTTTATCTTTTTGCAATCCACGGTCTTGTGGTCCTTGGATTTGCATAACCCGCAAGCATATGACTTCGACTGAGTCTGCGAGTTCTATTCGAGTCTACACTTTCCAAAGTGATGTCTCTTGCAATTCTTGCACTTGGACTTCTCACCAGGCTGTTGCCCATCCTTCCTTGACTCAGACCCTCTCTTGTTGTCACCGTTTCCACGGTGTTTCTTGTTCGACCTCCGTGAAGTATCATCTTCACGCTTTCTCTTCTCAGCCTCTTTGTTCCTCAGCGATCTTTGTCGGACCGCATCAAGAGTAAGGGACAAAGATATGTCGGCTACAGATCTAAAGGTCGCTAGCCGAGAGGCCTTTACGCTTGCCTTTATTTTGGGGGCTAAACCATCGATAAAACGAGCGATTCTCTTTGGCTCCGGGGTTACTAGATACGGAACCAACCGGGACATCGTGTTGAAGCTTGTGAGGTAAGCTTGACAGTCAAGGTTCGTCATAACCAACGATAGAAAGTCGGTCTCGATCTTTTCAACCACATGTTGAGGACAGTAATTCTCCTTGATGAGAGAAATGAATTCCTCCCATGTCACCCTGTATAGAACAGCCTTCCCCGAGGCCTGAACCAAAGCCCTCCACCAAGCCAGGGCCTCGCCCTTGAACGATTGTGAAACAAACTTTACCACGTCCCTCTCTACACAGCCACTGATGTCCACCACGGTGTCCATCTCGTCTAGCCACGTCATACAATCTACTGCGCCTTTCTCCCCAGTGAAGTCTCGGGGTTTACAAGATACAAAATACTTGTAGGTGCAGCCCCTGGCGCGAGATGCATCAGTATACACTTTTTCTTGACGGACACTGTTTTCATTGGACAAGTGATTATCATCGTCCTTTCTAGGCTTGGACGGTGGTTTGCTGTGAGATTTTGAGTGGGTTTTCGGCTTTGAGTGTGGTTTGGATATGGTCCTGCTCCGGGATTCAGTATACTCCTCGTATTGTCGATCCAGGGCTGCCTTAACAGCATTGTCGACAAGAGCTTTTAATTCTGCGCCCGTCAAATGAACCTGGGCGTTATCGTATTCGTCTCCTTTCGTATGACTATTCTCCCCACTAGGATCAGCCATGGTAACTTGAATCTGCTACAGAAGATAACGAAAAAATTTTATTTAGGAGTTTATTATGGAATTGTCTTTTATGGCAATTCATTAACCATGGTAACAGAGACCATATCTGGTTAATTTGTTACTCACATTTATTTAGGATTTTGAACATAACTTATCCTAATTATAACTAATATTGCTAGTGGCATAGAAGCCTAGTCACGAGGACGTTTTATATAATGTTAGCCGGGATTACAGAGAATCAAGGCATGAAGGTTTGAACCATAGTCCTTTTACCTTTTCTGATAGGGAGTCATAGACCACCACTGCCTTTTGTCTTATATGACAATAATTATGGCCCGTAGGCACGACATCACTAATGGATGTTTTATAATTTGGCCCGTAGGTACTACATCGCTAATGGATGTTTAATGAATGATCATCTTTATTGATGATTTAACCCATGATTTATAAATCATTAATTTGGGCTTTGGAATCCTTAGAAGGATTCTTATACAAGAATGACGCGTGCGATTTTTTTTAACGAATCACATCTGCCATGAACATTAACATGATTACAGAGGTTAACAGGAAATCTGAATCTTTTAATCAGGTCTTACCGTCTTGGCCGGGTCTTATAAAGACACCAGGCTAGGTTTCACTCTTAAGATTCTTTAGTTAGGCAGATTAATTTAAAAGGAATGATTTTTGATTTATTTCATATATAACAATAACAAAATGAAATTTATAACATAACATTCCATAAATTTCAAATATGATTACACGCTGCCCTAAACGGGACTTTTTAAATAGACAAGTACCTACGCAGAGGTTTACAGAAAAACAAGTCCACGCAGGGACCAACACAAAATAGATGTCCGCGCAGGGACTAAAAGATAAGTCCACGTAGGGACTGGAATACGACAAATGTCCACGCAGGGACTAAATACTCTAAGCAAATGTCCTTGCAGGGATTTTGCTTGTAATAGTAAATACTGTAATACATAAAGAGATTAATGATCTCGTTTCTTCCTCCCTTTTAGTAGGTTTGCTAGGCCCTTGAGAAATCCACGATTACTCTTGCGTTCTTGTTCGAAGTCTCGTTCCACACGGTTTAAACGGTGGAGTATTTCTTCTTGCTCCGGTGGAGAAAAACGTGGTTGCTGCGACGGTTGTTGAACCGGAGGTCTAGGAGGTATTGGATACCCATGAGCTGAGTAATTTGGTCTCCAAGAGGTTCCATGGAGGGCATTATAATTTGCCACTACCATATATGGATCAGCATCATAGTTATAGTTGTAGTGCGTGTGAGTCGGCTGCTCAAACGGATTGTACGCCGTGGAAGCTCCGTACGCTGGTATCGGATTGTCATATCCGAATGGTGGCGGAGGTGGTGCAACTGGTGCAGAATTCAACTCTGCAGGGTGACCAGAAGGTTCCCCTAATTGTGGTTCTTCTTCAGGTACTGACGGAAAGTGACTAGCACTCGAGTGGCGAGGGGTGCTGAAATGAAATTCCCCTCCTCGGGTAGACATCCGTGCGCCTGATCTTCTATGCCCTGGCGGATCTGGAATTACTGGTTGAACCGGTGGCGGTGGTGGTGGTGTAACTGCCACGAACCGCGAATCCTCAGAAGGATCCTGTTGTTGCTGTTGGTCATGAGGCGAGAAATGATGTGAAAGTGTAAAGTACCAATTACATTGGTCAAACCTCGTCTGGTAGCTGTCGGGACCTTGATAGGGTGTTCCATGGAAGGATGACCCATCAGAGATCTCGATTGGATGATTGGGAGTACCCCTTGCAGGCTCGAAGGGGTCTGTATCCTCGTCCATATCCACTGCATTGTCTTCAGAAAAGTGATCCTCTGGTCCCAAAGGGTTATACCCTATTGGTTCTTGGACATAATCCGCCGGGTTAAACTGTCCTACGAAGAAAGGTGAAGGATCGCCATAAGAACGGTGCGAAGCAGATAGCTGGAGAGGTATAAAAGATGGTTGAGGGTTATTGGGATTGTTTTCCGAATCTGGTCCAAAAGAATGACGGTATGAGGGTGTTGAGCTATGCGAGGTAGAATGTCTCGCAGGTTCAAAGAGGTTTCTTCTGCGTCTCTGTGGTTCCTCACTTCTTGTACTGGAAGGAGCTCGCATGTTCGAAGGTCCAACCTCGTGATCATTGTGAGTAATGATCGTCCCTTTGCCTCTTCCTCATCTTCCTCGTCTGATTGCTGGTGGCATATTTCCTGCTTTCAAAACTTTAAATAACAATAAACAATAAAAAGACAAACTGGAATAACAATTCGAATTTGTCCTATGTTCTTGTCTAGACTCAAGTATGTGCAATTGTGTAACTGAGATTAAACACAAAGGCTAGTGTTTAATTCGCTCAGTGTTGGCTCTGATACCAACCTGTCACACCCCGATTTCCACGTGTCTCACCGGTGGGCCCGGTGGGGGATTACCGTGACGTAGTTGGCAACAATATAGTCAAACCACACAATTATATGAATGCACAGCGGAAGCATAAAGATAAATGTATTTCAACATTAACTGTAATATCAAAGTATCACCATTGTTGAAATAAAATCCACAGGGGATCAATAGTAATAATAAAGTATTCTTCAACAGACTTCAAGCATCTTAAGCTTGCGAGACTTCTAATGATGCTAAGGAGAAATCCCAGCCAATTACGCATAGTACCTGCATTTAGTCTTTTTGGGAAAATACGTCAGTTTACACTGGTAAATACATTCAACTGACACTTTTGTAAAATATTTAATAAAATTGGTTTAAATGCACAAGGCACAAACTCTTTATAACTTGGGATAATTTATAATTAAATCTTGTAAAGAATTACATGTTTGCTATGCATTCGGTCGCCCGGGTCGTGCCGGGTTAAAGGTTAATAGACACACCACAAAGCATAAAGCCGTGGCGGGAAAACCAACGGTTATACCTCTAATATATATAGACACAATGCCGGGTGTACGCCTACACCCGGATGTCGAGGTAGTGGCCATTTCGTAAAATGATGCCAAGGATATCCGGGACATGGTCATTAAGCCCCCAAAGGCGTAAATCAACAAAACAAATTTTTAAACGGGTCACATTGATAATACCCAACTACTAATGAGTTGGGGTCAATTGCCCGACCAAGCGGTATTTTAAATACCGTAACCCAAGCCCGTATAACGGAAAATAAGTTAAAAGTATTTACCTTTGCAAGTATAAATCCTTAATCGAAATAAATTGCAGATAGCTTTTACTGGTCTCCTAATCTGGAACGAAGGTTTAAATTAACCTATTAGAATCCTAACGGGTCTTTAATTTAGCCGTAGCTTAGACCGGTCAGTTTCAACGGGTAGTTACGGTTTAATCGCGTGAAAGGCAAAAACCGAGAATGGAATGTGATTTTGTCCTAACAAGTTTGGATACTTGTTTTATATGGGTATAACAATCACACTCTGGATTTTGGGGTCAAAACAATATGGTTTGACCCGTTTCGGCTAGTTTATGTAAACTAGTTACATAAGTCGAAGCGTGCGCGCAAAAGGCGCAACGGGTAACTGTAAGAGTCCTACACTGTTTTCCTAAGTCAATAAGCTTTAAAGAGGTTGTGGTATCAGTAGGATACCTTCCATTATGCCCGTAACGAGTTTAAGTTCATATTATGCCCCGTAGGGGTATTTCGGTCTTTTTAAAGATTATAAAAGAGGTTTCTGAGTTCTACAAGAAATCTGAGTTTCCCGAACAGTTTATAAAGTCTAAAATACTTTGTTTATTATTTAAAATCAGTAGCAACTGGAATCGGGTCAAAAGACCTTGTAGAACTCAAGTTAAGGCCGAAAAGGGTATATTGGGTATTTACCGAACCGTTGCCATAACCGCAGGTTATGAGCAAGTTAAAAATAATTAAAAATCTTTAAAAATCGCAAAATATTATTTTACATTAGTGTGTAAAAGGTTTGGTGTCGAAATCTGGGTTTAGATAGGCGTTATGCTAATTGCGCTATTAAATTACTAAAGTTTCCGTAATTTGCGCTATTTAGCATAACTCATATTCTGGACCTCGGATTGACGTGAAATTTTAGGGACATACTTAGAAATCAGTAACTAAGGTTATGATTCTTTCACATGTCCGAAATTCTCGTTTTAAATGAAAAAGGGCGTTACGGTCAACTTTTAAGCATTTAACGGAAATGTGTAAAAGACTCGGACAAACAACGAACCGGTCACAGAGGGTTATACCATCATGTAACCTAGTCCTAAGAGAGTCCTAAGGCATATCTATATCATACTTTAACGGGTCAGAACTGAAGTCAATGCAAAAGTCAAAGCTTTGCGACTTTCGGCTCCGAACCGGGTCAAAACAGTAAATGGTTGGATCAAACAAGCTTAGACTAGTTAATATACTTATTATCATGTTTTATGAGTGTTTAAACAGGTTACATATCATCTACATTACAGATTATGCATGAAATCGCAAAATAGCATTTATGTTGACTTTTTCTAAGCACGTTTGACTCGACATTCGGACTAGTTAGAGTGGGAATCAGAGGGTGCCCTTTTAGGGGTTTAAAGTCCACATGATTACCAACATATAACTACCTTTGATTCGACAAACCACTGGACCATTTGTGATTTATCGCAAAGTCAATCGTTAATTATGACGGATTGACTTTTAAGCTATACTATGCAAAAACTAAGCCATAAAAGGGTTGGCATACTTACAGAAGCTTGGTGCATGACTAAGGATGTTAGAAGAGTGCTTGAGAGCTCCAGAGATGATCAGAATGCAGGTTTTGAGGTGTGTTTCAATTGTGTATAATGTATGTCCTTTTATAGTGAAATTTTGAGCTTAGGATCATTACACATCACCCTACAAAGGATCATGGATGATCAGCAGGTGGCCCTTGGTGCTAGGGGGCAAGTAGAGGGCGTCCATGCTCCAATAAATGCACACAAGATTGTTCACAAGCTCAGTTAGTGAATCTACCCATGTTTTCTGCATCTGGGACTCCCACGCGGCTCGCATTAGGATTCAGCAACTCGGACGCGGGCCGCATGAATCCTAATGTCAGAAAACGTATCTTCAACTGGCGCGCGGCCCGCATTAGCTCACCTGATTCCTTAACGCGGCCCGCCTGAGGGTTAAATTCCAAGATTTTCAAATCTTTTGTAATGATTAACCTGACCTTTCGGTTCCGAAGGGGTAACTTTGCGATTTGGCCCTCGATTATTTGCCATTAAGGGCCTCGTGCCTTTTACCCGCATTGTTAAGTCCCCGATTAGTTTAATTAGTATCCGAAAAGCCTTAACTTTTATTGTTGACGCTTTTAACCCCTCGCATACGAATTTGATCATAACTTTCTCGTTTTAAAACGGAACTTCGCGAAATTTATATCGTATATTCTAGTGAGCGTATTTTACTGTTAGAAAGCCTCGTGTTCGTCAAAGGGTCACTCAGAGGTATAAATTAAACATGTTGACACAATTAACCCCTGTAGCTTGTAATCTCTCACTTTCTCCCGCGTTTCGCTCCGTACGATCCATGCTTTATTCGTTTGAAGGTACGAGCATCATTTAGGGTTACTATACAGTATATTTACCCTTTGTTGACATTTATAACCCTCGAATTTACATACTTTCAAGGTTTGTCAACTTTAGTCCTTTATTTAATATTTAATGCCTCGTGTAAGCTCATGACACGTGTCAACACATTATTGGACACAAAATTTCGAGGTGTTACAATATAGCTCAATAGAGGATCTTCAACAAATGATGATCAACAGAGCTTATCAATATAACAGTGCTTAGGCTCTAACAGATGTTAGGAGTTTGTTAGGCTGTTAGATGTCACTATCTAGGTGACGTCAGCTTAGATGCTTCAGATGTTTCATTTGTACCATAAATAGAACAACGTATGTATTGTTCTATTCATCACTTTCACCTTGACATTTTTGTACGAACAAACAAGGATAAAAGCATGTTGATGAAAGCAATATCTCTATTGTTGTGATTGAAAAGTTAACTATTCCACTGCATAGTTCATCTCTGTTTTATCTTCTTTCATTATTTCCGTCTTAACTGTCACAACAATCAAACTTAGTCCTAACCTGCCTCCAAAAGACGGACGTGCCACATTTTGCGTTGATAACTTACTTAATTATCTTTCAATATTCCGGCCTTGCAGGACTATATCACTGCTGACTCAGATCAATATGGCTGAGGGTAGCGTTACCTTCAAAAGAGGGACATGCTACTATAATTAAGATAATCTCTTAAAAAACTCAAAGTGCAGAAATCATCAAACGATACATAAAAGATGAGTCGGAACCAAGTGATTCTTTCTTGTTTATTTGTTTCTTTTATTATTTTAGTTTCTTTCTTTTTTTACTTGTTTAAAACCTTTTCTCAGAGTTTCGGTCGATTAGACGTTGACAATAAACCGGTCTTAAAAGCTCTTGTGTCCTTGGACGACCTCGGTATCTTACCATTACAATACTACGCCAACGATGGGTGCACTTGCCCTAGCGTATTGTAAAGAGTGATAGTGTTATATCGTTTTTATAAATTTAAAACTTAATAAAAGAGTAGAAAGTACTTAAAAATATAGCAAAAATCTGTACACACTTAACACGTGTCAAGCTTTTGGCGCCGTTGTCGGGGACACAAGAATTTTAAGAAAGCTTAAAATCAACGGCCTAATCATTTTCTTTAATTTTTCTGTACAAATTTCTGTTTGTTTTCTAAAAATTTCAGCTACAGTAGAATTAACACGGGGCCGTGCTGCATAGACATTGGGCCGTGTCCAGTCCATAGTAACATAAAAATTTCTTACAGAAGGCTCACACGGGTCATGTTGCATTCGACATGGGGCCGTGTAAAAACGCCCAGTACCGAATTAAACACAGTCTGAGGCAGGGGGCCGTGTTCACAAAGCACGGGGCCGTGTAAACCTTTTGTGTTCGCAAAAATTTTTTATTTCCGGAAGCTGTAATCTTCTGAGTACTACCCAAAGAATGTATTATTACATGGGAGATTATGACTACTATGGTTATGATAATTATGAGGAACGATATTGTACCATTTGCGGTTAATCCCATTCGGTACAAAATTGGTACCTCTTTTAACCATCAACCTCATACACAACATATGAGGAACCAGGGTTTGAGCTTCCAAAATCAAGCTTTGATTGGGACACCCCAGCGTTTGAAATATACGACACACCACCCACAATAGTTCCCGAAGCCAAAAGCCTCATACAAAGTCTCAAGAACTTAGAATTCTTGATCAAGCTATCTCGTGCAAAAGAAGAGACTATTTGTACAAAAGAGGTAATAATAGAAGAGGTAAAACCTCAAAAGCCAACAAAAGAAGAACCACTCAAAGAAGACTTAACAGATGAAGAACCCAAACAAAGTCATTGGGAAGGTAAATTCTCAAAGGTAAATTTCGTAGAGGAACAAAAAGACCTCCAACAAATACACATCCGACAACCTTCTTTTGAAAATCATAGTTGTCCATCTCATGCTAAGTTTTTAAAAGAGTTAATTGCTAATCCTAACATTAAAGAAATAGCAAGTATTAAATTAACTAAAGATCAAACTTCGCTAATACAAGATGAACAAAATGAATCAAACATAAAATCGGTAACACGTTTTATTCAAAACATCTATATTAGTAACATCTCAATAGATAAAGATCTTTGTGTTAACATAATGCCAAGCTACTTTTTGAAAGATTAGGTATTGGTGATTTTCTTCCAATTAAAATTCCGATCCTATTAGCTAATCAAAAAAATAAAAATGCTACGGGAGTGATTGAGGGCGTTCTCATTCAAACTAACCAAATGATTGTACCAACCGACTTCGTCATCTTAGATGATGTGCCGCTCGTGTTAGGACAAGGTTTTCTTAAAACCCATCAAGCTTTGCTTAAACAAAAACATCAAGATCTTCCCATAAAACTTTGGGGTCAACAAACGAATTTTCAATTTAAATAAGTCAATGAAGTATCCAATCGGCAATGACGACCCCTTGTTGGAAGATGAAGTTGAACCACCCAATACGGAGGAACCAAATGGCCAATTCGTTGTAGAGAAAGTCGCCACCAACCAAAGCGTTTCGTCCATCGACCGCGATGCCGAACGAAAGACTAAGCCATCTATTGAAGATCCACCTTCTTTAGAACTCAAAGAACTTCCAAAAGGCTTAGAATACACATTCTTAGATAATAAAGGTAAACTTCCCGTCATCATTTCTTTGTATCTCACTTCTCATGAAAAAGAAAAATTATTAAATCTACTTAAAAGACATAAAACGGCGATTGCATGGAAATTAATGGACATCAAAGGAATATGTCCTTCCATGTGCACACATAAAATCTTAATGGAAGATAACTACAAAGCAGTAATCCAACCACAAAGATGCTTTAATCCCAATGTCCAAGAAGTAGTAAAAAAAGAAGTCATAAAGCTCATAGACGCTAGACTTATCTACCCTATCTCCGATAGTCCATGGGTGTGTCCCATCCAAGTCGTACAAAAAAAGGTGGAATGACGGTTGTAACCAACAAAAAAAATGTGCTTATACCGATAAGAACCATCACCGGATGGAGAGTTTGTATCGACTATAGAGAACTCAATGAAGCCACAAGAAAAGACCACTTTCCTTTACCCTTCATTGATTAAATGTTAGAGCGATTATCCGGTCATAAATTTTATTGCTTTCTCGATGGATTCTCGGGGTACTTCCAAATTCCCATCGCCCCAGAGGACAATAGAAAACTACTTTCACTTGTCCCTACGGAACCTTTGCATATCGACGCATGCCATTTGTTCTATGGAATGCACCAGCAACGTTTCAACGATGCATGGTAGCCATTTTTCACGACATGATAGAAAAAACCATGGAAGTTTTCATGGATGATTTCTCTAACTTTTGCGATTCATTTGACCAATGCCTCGATAACCTTGAGCAAATGTTATCCAAATGTGAAGAGACTAACCTCGCCCTAAATTGGGTAAAGTGCCATTTCATGGTCACTGAAGGAATAGTACTCGGTCACAAAATCTCAAACGCAGGAATGGAAGTCGATCGCACAAAAATCGAAGCTATTTCCCGACTACCTCATCCATCATCCGTTCGAGTTATTCGAAGTTTCCTAGGGCATGTCGGATTCTATTGGCGATTTATCAAGGACTTTTCTAAAATCTCACGACCTATAACTTAGCTACTTGAAAAAGATGCCCCATTCATCTTTGACAAGAATTGCTCGACAACATATCTTGCCTTTAAAGAATTGCTCCGAGCCTCAGCTCTTCGGATTTAAATATCATCAAAGGCTGCATGAACATTGATCCCAAGTCGATCTTCTATCACGGCGTATAACATCTCTATCTGTTTCAACTTGTTCTCATCTTTGACTTTCAGATCTTCTATCTCCTTTTGCAAGATCTCATTAGCATTGCTTATTGTCGTGTTTGCTTCATTCAAATCATAATTCTCAACTAGCAGCTCAACGATTGCTTCATTTAATGCATTGTTATCAACTATGACATCTTCAATCTGATCTTGCATAGCTATCACTTCATTCTTGAGAACGATGTTTTCTGCTTCAACCAGCTTTAGCTTTTCCTCAGTCTCAGCTTTTGTTTTTTCCAACATAGTAACTCTTTTGATTAAACCATCAACTCTTTCATCACCATAGAATCCAACATCTTCCAAACTTGTTGGACCTGGACCAAGAATAGAAGGCATCTCTAGAAAACTTTGACTTGAACTCTGAGGAATCGGAGTTGTAGCCTTCTTTGTAGTAGAACCCAGTTCATCAACAGTCTTGTCTGTTGTGGGGGAGTTGAATGGACTTATGCTTGAAAAGGAAGAGATTGTTGAACAGGTGATCTTGGAGGTGTTGAAACATGAACTTGTGCTTCAACTATTGGAACTTCCACAGACACCTTCTCTGGAGCTTTCGAAGAATCATTTGTTTTGTCTTTAATAGGTTTCACCACAATCTTTCTAATCTTTTGCTTTTGAGGAGTAGCACCAGATGGTTTAGCACTTCTCTTTATACCTCTACCTCTTTTTACCTTCTCAGCTTCAGCAGCAGTTGGCACATAAGGCGCATCTTCTTCATCAGAACCTTTCTTTCTTTTTTCGTGTGAACAAAACCTTCAACCAATGTTTCTTTCATTGACTCACCACCTGTCGCAGCGTCAACGTTCTTTGCCTTCTCAGCTTCTTGAGCGGCTTTAGCGGCATCTTGAGCCACTTGAGCAGCTGAGAGCTTTTCGTATTCAGCAAACGTCATATTAAGAAGATCTTCACCTGTTACATTCTCTGGAGGAACAACTAGTTCATCGACCAAGTGTGGAGGTGACTTCTTCTTTGATGTTCTCTTTGGTGTAGGTTTTGGGGTTGTAGGCTTTGAAGCTTTTGGTGTTGCATCTCTTTTCCTCTTCTTATCTTCGACTTTCAACGAGAACTTTCCACGTTTGTTTGACAAAGGCTCCATCTTCTTATCTTCTGAATCAGAGTTGCTATCATCATGCCTCCACTTATCATGTGCTGGAGCAGCATAATCTGGCTTCAAGATAGATGCAAACTGCTTCCTAGATGGTGGTTCATTATCTTTCTCAACTCATTGATACACATTCAGTCTTTTCAACGTCTTGGCATCCATGTGATCTAATTTCAACTCATCAGCATCAACCTGCGGCAAGTTCTTGACTTGATCATCCAAGATCATTTAAATGAATCGCAGATACTGAAGGAACTTTTCTCCATGAAAATAAATCAACCATGTGGTTGAATATTGTCTGCGAGATGTTAAATGGACGATTAAGTATCAAACATGTTAAAACACACATAAGAAAGTCCAAAGACACATCAAATGCTCCTTTTATGTGATGTAAAGCATGTATTGTTGAGTGTACGAGGAATTTGTAAGGTCGTGAAAGCTTTGACTTGTTGTACGAAGTTTCATTCACATAGCTTGTGTATCCCATCCTCATCCATAAACCTCTTCACTAATCTTTCTGGAACTTGGATCGGATCCTTATCATCATCTTGAAACTCTAAGACCCTTCTAACATCTTCAACTTTGAATTTCACTTCAATGTCTACGTCTTTCTGGTTCTTGTCCTTTATCTTCAACACGGAAACTATCGACTTTGAATCTTCATCATATCTCGCGTCGTTCTAGAATCTTTGTATATGATATCTGTAGCACTTGTGCTTGTCTGTCAGTGCCTTTTTGTTCCAATTGCGATCTATAAAATCAATCATGTCCTTAAAAGGTTCCATTCTTGGTAAACTCTTATCCAGCGTGCAACAAATGTTGTGCCGAGCATCAAAGTTAGTACTCTTGGGCTGCAAACAACAATATAAACCATCAGTAATTATTGCACGTTTATCGAGAACATATGACATTTCAAAACTTAGAATAATTTTGCAATTTTTAACACTCCTGCCTTCGTACGAAGCCGGGTATAACAACCTACTTGTACGAGGCAACTGTTCTACGAAGCCACCAGATTATATGAAGGCACTGTTATGATTCAACAACAAGTTCAACACTATGTTCAACAAGATCAAATATATCAACACTTAACAAATCTAACAGTTTATAACATCTATGGCTGGCTTCATACGAAGCCAGCGGCTTCGGACAAGAACATATGAACAGTCCTATGAATCAAAGATCAAAAACTGTAATCAAACATCAAACATCAAATTGATGATTTCTAAACATCCTAAAAGTGCCGATTAGCAGTTTTACAAGATCAATTTCTAGATTTAACCGATGAACGTTGATCCCAAGTGGATCTTCTATCACAGCGTATAACATCTCTATCTGCTTCGACTTGTTCTCATCTTTGACTTTCAGATCTGCTATCTCCTTTTGCAAGATCTCATTAGCATTTCTTATTGTCGTGTTTGCTTCATTCAAATCATAATTCTCAACTAGCAGCTCATCGATGGCTTCCTTTAATGCATTGTTATCAACTTTGACATCTTCAATCTGATCTTGCATAGCTATCACTTCATTCTTGAGCACGATGTTTTCTGCTTCAACCTGCTTTAGCTTTTCCTCAGTCTCAGCTTTTGTTTTTTCCAACATAGTAACTCTTTTGATTAAACCATCAACTCTTTCATCACCATAGAATCCAACATCTTCCAAACTTGTTGGACCTGGACCAAGAATAGAAGGCATCTCTAGAAAACTTTGACTTGAACTCTGAGGAATCGGAGTTGTAGCCTCTCTTTGTAGTGGAACCCGGTTCATCAACAGTCTTGTCTGTTGTGGGGGAGTTGAATGGACTTATGCTTGAAAAGGAATAGATTGTTGAACAGGTGATCTTGGAGGTGATGGAACATGAACTTGTGCTTCAACTATTGGAACTTCCACAGACACCTTCTCTGGAGCTTTCGAAGAATCATTTGCTTTGTCTTTAATAGGTTTCACCACAATCTTTCTAATCTTTTGCTTTTGAGGAGTAGCACCAGATGGTTTAGCACTACACTTTATACCTCTACCTCTTTTTACCTTCTCAGCTTTAGCAGCAGTTGGCACATAAGGCGCATCTTCTTCATCAGAACCTTTCTTTTTCCTTATTGGCCCTTTTATCTTGAACTTTCCACTAACATACATTGTCGGTGCCATTTGAGTAACATCAATATCAGTGTCTGTTTCACTAGAATCTGTGTGAACAACACCTTCAACCAATGTTTCTTTCATTGACTCACCACCTGTTGCGGCGTCAACGTTCTTTGCCTTCTCAGCTTCTTGAGCGGCTTTAGCGGTATCTTGAGCCACTTGAGCAGCTGAGAGCTTTTCGTATTCAGCAAACGTCATATTAAGAAGATCTTCACCTGTTACATTCTCTGGAGGAACAACTGGTTCATCGACCAAGTGTGGAGGTGACTTCTTCTTTGATGCTCTCTTTGGTGTAGGTTTTGGTGTTGTAGGCTTTGAAGCTTTTGGAGTTGCATCTCTTTTCCTCTTCTTATCTTCGGCTTTCAACCAGAACTTTCCACGTTTGTTTGACAAAGGCTCCATCTTCTTATCTTCTGGATCAGAGTTGCTATCATCATGCCTCCACTTATCATGTGCTGGAGCAGCATAATCTGGCTCTAAGATAGATGCAAACTACTTCCTAGATGGTGGTTCATTATCTTTCCCAACTCCTTGATACACATTCAGTCTTTTTAATATCTCGGCATCCATGTGATCTAGTTTCAACTCATCAGCATCAACCTTCGGCAAGTTCTTGACTTGATCATCCAAGATCATTTAAATGAATCGCGGATACTGCAGGAACTTTTCTCCATGAAAATAAATCAACCACGTGGTTGAATATTTCCTGTGAGATGTTAAATGGACGATTAAGTATCAAACATGTTAAAACACACATAAGAAAGTCCGAAGACACATCAAATGCTCCTTTTCTGTGATGTAAAGCATGTATTGTTGAGTGTACGAGGAATTTGTAAGGTCGTGAAAGCTTTGACTTGTTGTACGAAGTTTCATTCACATAGCCTGTGTATCCCATCCTCATCCATAAACCCTTTCACTAATCTTTCTGGAACTTGGTTCGGATCCTTATCATCATCTTGAAACTCTAAGACCCTTCTAACATCTTCAACTTTGAATTTCACTTCAATGTCTACGTCTTTCTGGTTCTCGTCCTTTATCTTCAACACGGAAACTATCGACTTTGAATCTTCATCATATCTCGCGTCGTTCCAGAATCTTTGTATATGAGATCTGTAGCACTTATGCTTGACTGTCAGTGCCTTTTTTTCCTATTGCGATCTATAAAATCAATCATGTCCTTAAAAGGTTCCATTCTCGGTAAACTCTTATCCAGCGTGCCACAAATGTTGTGCCGAGCATCAAAGTTAGTACACTTAGGCTGCAAACAACAATATAAACCATCAGTAATTATTGCACGTTTATCGAGAACATATGACATTTCAAAACTTAGAACAATTTTGCAATTTTTAACACTCCTACCTTCGTACGAAGCCGGGTATAACAACCTGCTTGTACGAGGCTACTGTTCTACGAAGCCACCAGATTATACGAAGGCACTGTTATGATTCAACAAGTTCAACACTATCTTCAACAAGATCAAATATATCAACACTTAACAAATCTAACAGTTTATAACATCTATGGCTGGCTTCATACGAAGCCAGCGGCTTTGGACAAAAACACATGAACAGTCCTATGAATCAAAGATCAAAAACTGTAATCAAACATCAAATTGATGATTTCTAAACATCCTAAAAGTGCCGATTAGCAGTTTTGCATGACCAATTTCTAGATTTAACCGATAGAAATGACTAAATCTGCGTTTATTGGGCCGACGGTTATGAAATTACAAAATTGGATGATCTAAACATGAAATAATCAGTAATCTTACCTTTCCCATTGAAAGTTATGACATTTGTGATCTGTAAATGATGTACGATGTAAAAAATATCAATTATCAATAAAACAATGTGTTTAGGTGTTAATATTTATGTATTTGTGTTTGACGATTTTACGATTTGATTTTAGTTCAATTTCAGTCTTTAAATCGCTTTCTAGAAAGTTATACACAAACTGATGCGTAAATGTAATCATTTTAACACGACAAACACTCCGAAACAGTGACATAGGCTTAACATACCTTAAATAACCTTTACATAACTTAGAAATAAGTTTTGGAGGGTTTGGTGTGTCGAAAACAAGTTTATTCGATCGCAGGGACTATTTGCGACAAACTGCGAAAGTATGCCGATTCGTATAGTAACGAACATTCCAGAACTTGATCATAAGCTAAACATACCCTAAATATCCTTTACACAGCTTAGAAATAGGCTTTGAGGGGTTCGGTATGCGAAAATAAACTTATTCAATCAATAGGGACTAAAAGCGTCAAAAAGTGCATAAGTTTGCATTTACGCGCATATCTTACTTTCTGAACATATTCAGACATCCAAAAATTTTTGTAACCATTAAAATATTTTATTTTAGTGATTAGAATGCAAAAATACCATTCGTCGCGTAATTTGGATCGTTTTCGCGTCCGTTTGAGTTTTCGTCGTAATTAACCGAATAACGTGACCGTACGACCAAACGAACCGATATCCGAGATATTTTCAATCATATTTCATGTTCCCTATACTTTAACCTCATTGTAGAGCCTTGAAATTGGGTTAACGGGGCTTAAACGTGTCGAAAATCAAGTTTTAAACACGCAGGGACCTGTTTTGCCAAAACTGGAAACTTATAGCTGATCAGCCTCGCGCCACGCACCAGCCCAGGTTGTTCCTGGCGCGCCACGTGACAAAGAGCTTTTCCAGAATTACTAGATTTCAGCAAATAGCAGTCGAATCCTAGTTTTAATCCTTGGTTTTTCAATTCTATGAGGTCGTTTGTGTTTAGCAAATTGCCCAATCATGGATTAACAAGTGTAACGTCAAGATTGAGCCTCATAACACATGGAATGATCTTGTTGATGAAATCTTTCTATAAATAGCTTGGGTTTTCAACCTTCATTCCTTGCTCATTTGCATTTTATGCTCTCATCTACTCTAAGTAAAGCTATCCCTCTTGTTGAAGGCTTCATTCTTTAGTTTTCTTGTTCTAATCTTCAAGCTTGGACCCTTTGTAAGCTTCTTTCATGCTTGTTTATGCTTTTCAAGCATGAAAGTCAAACAGTGTTTGACTTTCTGCTTTGACCATGAATTCGTCAAGTCAAAGTTCAATCGAACTTTGCAACGTGTGCGTAATCACGATGATTATAGTCCCTTGTGACTATACCTACTGATTACCACGTCGATTAGTCGAAGTGACGAGTCAAAGTTTCGGTCAAAATACGTATTTATGCGTATTTTGCGATGAAGCTATTTTCGGGTATCAAAACACTTTGTTTTGATATCAAACCTGTTTTCTAACCTAGTTAAACATGTTTTAACATGTTTAACTCGTCACTTTTAGCGTAGTGCTTGTATAGGGTCGTAAGTCAAGCGGTCTTGACAACCGCATAGACTTTCGAACTCGACCTGTTTGGTCGATCATTAGGATCCGACCAAGCATATTTTGTGACCATAGTTATATATGGAATAACCTTCCGAGGTTATACCTTATGGTCACATAGTTTAGTTAGTTGTATGATAGGTAGTTTATATGCCTTAGGAAAATGACCAAAATGCCCTTTTCATGCATAATTTGTATTTAAGCATATGTAACTTTATTTTTGTCACTTAAACTGATTATGCAGCATATTTAAATATGTTAGGGCATATAATACTTGTCATAGGACTAGTTAGGTGTCTCGAACGCGCTTTCGCGCGAACGACGCGTTAAAGTAGCATAAGCTACCTTAATGGGTCGTAATGGGTCGTAAGCACTTAGGATAGGTTCCGATTTAGAATGTAGGCTTTTTTAAACCATATCACATGACATCCATTACTCATTTGGTTTACGAGACCTCATTCTACCCGATCTTCCGGTTTAGATGTCGATTTATTAACTAGCGATCCGATTACTAGGTACCACTTAATTTCCTTGGTTTGCCCGAGCTTTGTTAGTTCACTATTAATCAAGGATACTTTGCATTTCAATGTGAGTACATAGTTCCCCTATTTTACTGTTTTCAATTGTTTTGGGGTGATTCATATGTGTTAAATGATTTCGATATTTTCAACGATGATTTCAAAAACGAATACTATGGTTTATATTAAACAATAACGATTTCGATAATGTGAACGAACTTATTGGGACGTATTTACATAACGAATAACATTCATTAACAATGATCAAGCCGACCAGTATTAGGTTATGGTACCATAGGATCTGACAAATCCCGTTATCGGACTGCCACCATGGTTATGTATGGGGGTTATGTGGGTAACGACTGAACCTGATGATTGTTAACTTACCCTTTTGGTGGTTTATTAATACGACTTGAACGATGGACGAGTTACGAAGGTTTGAATGTATTAAGAGAGATGACCAAAAGTTAGTTTTCACAATTAAAATGAGAACGATTTGAACGATTGAATGATTTTGAAACGATTGAACGATTTGAATGATTTGAACAATTTAAACAAGTTAAACGAATTGAACGAATGATTGGTTTTTAGGTTGTGATTAGATAACGAAACGGGTTTAATGTGATAAAAGCGTGGTAGATACGCCGCTGGTACTTCTTATATATAAGTGCTTTTATCATATTATATTCCGTGGAGTTATTTAGTTCACTTAGACGAACGATTTTAAACGATGTCACGCAACGATGTTTACCATATGATATAAACCATACGAGTTTTATTACGAGAACGATTTACTATTTGGTTTACATAAACAAATGTTTTGAGTTATGATTCATGGCATCAAGGTTTTATAAACTATAACCAACTTGTTTTGATTTGGTTAATCATATTACAATACAAACATTTTACAAAACAAGGTTTTCTTATATCGACTTACGTAGTTGTACGAGTTTTTGCAATATATATACGAGCGATGAATCTGACACTCACACAAAACCTATGTGCTCGCCGGCATTTTTATGCTGACTTTATTTTCACGTATGTTTCAGGTGGTGTTGAATGATGTTGAATGCGACTGGGATGCATGCTCACTAAGGACTGGACGAGGCCTTAGTGATTTAATAACGTTGATGTGAACTTGTTTGTTTTAACTTTAAGACAATATTTAATATCTAAATAAAATGAAACTTTTGAATCCATGGTTGTGAAACAATAATTCTGTCGCTCCACTCCTCGACGTTTCCGCCGCGGTTTGTTGTTTTACGCGGTCGGGGTGTGACAGAAGAGTTGGTATCAGAGCGCATGGTTATAGGGAATTAGGTTATGAGTAATGCTTTGACCTAGACTATGACTTTTCTAGGACCCTAACACAAGTTTTCTTGTGTTTAGATTTTAAAACAATACCGTCACCTATCTTTAGGTGACAACCACAATGAGAACACAATAACAAATCCATTTTGAAAATCAATCATCTATTCTTAGATGATTTGTTATAAGGTTTTGAACCTTCAAAGTTTTCAAAATCTCGTCAAAGTTTGGGTCTTATAGTGTGAACACGTGCAATCTGGAAGGGTGGATGCCTGTATCCTGAGTTTTCTTTCTAAGGCTAGAGTGTTCGTACAAATCCAAATAATCGGAGCAGTCACTCTTACCTGGGAAGTCTTGGGGTGAGTGTCCACTTATAGGCTAAAGCATTTCTTCGTGATACATTATATTAACCTATTTACTTTGATTAAGTCACTGTGTGTCGTTTGTTTGTTCGAGGTAACGAACGAATTATCGCCTTCCTCATGTTTTGTCGATGTTTTCGATACCTCTTTTGTTTATCCAATTGTCAATCTCACTCGTTTCTCATGTTTCCTTGTTCTTTTTAGAATATACCTCCTCGACGAGATACACAACCACAACCTAACGCCGAACTCGCAGCTATTATCACTCAGCAGATCGCTGCTGTGATTCCGAACCTAATTACATAGATTAATCAAGCGAACAACTATAACAACAATGCTGAGTGTAGTTTCAAAACGTTTAATTCGGCTAAACCACTAAAGTTTTCTGGGTCTCAAGGAGCAACTGCTCTCCTACAATGGTTCGAGAGTCTGGAGAGCACATTTAGATATGTTCAGTGTCCGAATGAGTGAAAGGTTGAGTTTGCGTCCAGAGTTTTCGAGAAGCGTGCTCTAACATGGTGGAACAGTGCGATGCGTGATAGGGGTGCCGATGTGGCGATGGCACAAACTTGGGAAGAGCTACGGGCTCTCATGATGAAAGAGTTCTGCCCCCGTCACGAGATAAGGGCTTTGGAACAAGAGTTTGACGATCTGAAACAAGATGGGGGAGAACACCGTGCGTATATGGATCGTTATGAGGAGCTGAGTTTATTGTTTCCTACTATGGTTACCCCGTTGGAGAAAGCGATTGAGAGGTATATCGATGGTCTGCGTGATTCTGTGCAAGACATTGTTAGTGGTAATAACCCTACCACTGTGCGTCAGGCTATTGAATTGGCTGCAACTCTGACTAAGTCTCAAGTCAGAAAGGGAAAACTTACCCACAAGGGTGATAAGAAGCAGTCAACTGATGCCACACAAGAAAAGGGTAAGGGTAAGAAGAAGGGCGAGTCATCTAGGAGGTCGAGGAAGCGCAAGGCTTCCTAAAATTTTGATGTTACCAATCAGAATGCTCAGAACCCACCAGCACAACCTCCTGCCACGAAACAGTATGCTGGTACTGCACCTCACTACAATCGGTGCAATGGTCATCATGCGACCCAACAAGCTTGTAAATAGTGCACCACTTATGCTAAACTTGGGCACACAGCCAACATTTGCCGTTTGGGTCAGAATCAAGCTGCTCAGAATCTAGCACAGGCTCAGGGTAACGCTGCTAGATTCCCACCTGGTTCATGTTATAATTGTGGAGAGATGGGTCACTTCCGCAACAATTGTCCAAAGCTTGCAAATCCGAATGCCAATGCTAATGCAAATCCCGCTCGTGGACGAGCATACAATTTGAACGCCAACGAGGCTCGTGCTGACAACGAGGTTGTTAATGGTATGTTCCTTGTTAACCATCAACCTGCATCTGTTCTTTTCGATTCTAGTGCCGATAAAAGTTTTGTATTGTTATCATTTGAGCCTTTGCTTGCGATACCTAGAACTAAACTAAGGAAACCCTTATCTGTCGAAGTCGCTACTGGTGAACCTCTCGTACTCGATTCTGTCATTCGTGATTGTCAATTGAACCTCGATAACCATCTTTTTCCTATTGACCTCACACCGATGCAACTTGGAAGTTTCGATATTATCGTAGGGATGGATTGGTTAACTAAGTTTCATGCTCAGGTGGTTTGTTTCGATAAGATTGTTCGTATTCATCTTTCGTCTGGTGAAGTCCTAGAAGTTCGTGGCAAGAAACCTTCGAATGGTTTGAAACTCATGTCATGTACGAAAGCCCAAAGTTATTTAAAAAAGGATATATAGCCTTCCTTGCACATGTCATAGAGGAGAAAGGCAAGAGCAAGTGTATCCAAGATATTCTGATTGTTCGAGATTATCCAGAGGTGTTTCCTGATGAACTGCCTGGTTTGCCTCCAGTTCATCAAGTCGAATTTCATATTGATCTTGTACCCAATGCCAACCCGATTGCGAAAGCACCTTATCATCTTGCACCGTCTGAGATGCAAGAGTTATCGAAACAGCTTCAAGAGCTATCCGACAAAGGATTCATCCGACCAAGTTATTCACCTTGGGGCGCTCCAGTCCTGTTTGTGGAAAAGAAAGATGGATCTTTCCGTATGTGTATAGATTATCGTGAGCTTAATAAGCTTACTATCAAGAATCGATATCCCCTACCACGAATCGACGATCTCTTTGATCAACTGCAAGGTGCTACATGTTTTTCCAAGATCGATCTGCGTTCTGGGTATCATCAGCTTCGTGCACTCGAAGAAGATATTCCCAAAACTGCTTTCCGCACGAGATATGGTCACTATGAGGTCACTTTCATGCCTTTTGGTTTGACGAATGCCCCAGCTATTTTCATGGATTTAATGAATAGGGTTTGTAAACCTTATTTAGACAAGTTCGACATTGTATTCATTGACGACATTCTCATTTATTTGAAGTCTCGAGCTGATCACGAACAACACCTTCGTTTGACAATGGAACTTCTGAAGAAGGAGCAACTTTTCGCCAAATTCTCCAAGTGTGAATTCTGGCTTAAAGAAGTTCAGTTTTTGGGTCATATTGTTAACAAGCAGGGTATTCATGTGGATCCTTCCAAAATTGCTGCTATTAAGGATTGGAACACACCTACAACACCTACTGAAGTTCGCTCTTTTCTTGGTCTTGCTGGTTACTATCGACGATTCATTTCAAACTTCTCGAAGATTGCGGTTCCTCTTGCTGCTTTGACTCAAAAGAATAAGCATTTTGAGTGGTGACCTAAACACGAGGAAGCTTTCCAAACGCTGAAACGAAAACTCTGTGATGCTCCTGTTTTATCTTTGCCCTATGGAAACGATGATTTTGTTGTCTATTGAGACGCGTCGAATCTAGGCCTTGGTTGTGTTCTCATGCAACGAGGTAAAGTTATAGCTTATGCGTCAAGACAATTGAAAGTTCATGAGAAGAACTACACCACTCATGATCTTGAGTTGGGAGCTGTGGTTTTTGCACTCAAAATCTGGAAACACTATCTTTATGGCACGAAATGTGTGGTTTTCACAGATCACAAAAGTCTCCAGCATATGTTCAATCAGAAGGAGCTTAACATGAGAGAACAACGCTGGGTTGAACTCTTGAACGATTACGATTACGAAATTCGCTACCATCCTGGTAAGGCGAATGTTGTACCCGATACGCTAAGTCGAAAGGAATGAGTCAAGCTTCATGGTGTTCGAACTCTATCCAATTCAAACTCGTGTCTCTCAAGCTCAACATACTTGTGTTACACAAGATTTGATGGGTAAGGAATTACCACGTCAACTAGAGCTTAAACTCCAAATGAAAGACGATGGGTTACTCTATTTCAAGAATCCTTTGTGGATTCCGAAACAAGACGATCTTCGCATGTTAGTAATGGACGAATCTCACAAGTCTCGATATTCTATTCATCCTGGTGCTGACAAAATGTACAAGGATCTTCGTACTCAGTACTGGTGGCCTGGTATGAATAAGGATGTTGCCTTGTATGTATCAAAATGCCTAACTTGTCTCAAAGTCAAGGCTGAACATCAACGACCATCTGGTTTGCTTGTACAACCAGAGATACCGGTATGGAAGTGGGAGAACATTGCAATGGATCTCATTACTAAGTTACCGCGCACATCCAGAGGTCACGATGTTATTTGGGTAGTCATTGATCGATTAACGAAGTCAGCTCACTTTATACCGATTCACGAGGATCTATCTGCTGATAAACTTGCCAAGATTTATGTTGATAAGATTGTGTCTCGACATGGTGTTCCTTTGGATATTATATCTGATCGTGATGCTCGATTTTCATCTCATTTCCGGAAGACCATGCAATCTGCTATGTGAACCCAACTAAATCTAAGCACTGGTTATCATCCCCAAACAGATGGAAAATCCGAGAGAACGATATAAACATTGGAGGATATGCTTATAGCATGCGTGATAGACTTTGGTAGTAATTGGGATTCTCATCTACCGTTGATCGAGTTCTCCTACAACAATAGTTATCATGCTAGCATCAATATGGCACCGTTCGAAGCTTTATACAGTCGAAAATGTCGTTCACCTGTCTGTTGGAATGAGATCGGTGAAGCTCAACTTATTGGACCTGAGCTCATTCTAGAACCAACAAATAAAATCAAGAAGATTCGCGATAATCTTCTGACAGCTAGAAGCCGTCAAAAGAGTAATGCGGATATGTGACACAAGCCCTTGGAATTTTAAGTCGGAGATCATGTCCTACTCAAGGTGTCCCCTTCGAAGGGAGTGGTGAGATTTGGAAAGAAAGGAAAACTTGCACCACGATATGTTGGACCATTTAAGATTGTTGAAAGGATCGGAAAGGTTGCCTATCGACTTAAGCTACCACCTGAACTTGGGAATATTCACCCAACATTCCACGTGTCCAATCTACGAAAGTGTTTAGCCGATACTGATCTTCATATTCCACTTGACGAAATTCAAGTCGATGACACGATGCACTTTGTCGAGAAACCTGTGGAGATAATGGACCGTGAAATCAAGCGATTGAAGAACAAGCAAATACGATTAGTAAAGGTTCGCTAGGAGTCCAAACGTGGCCCAGAGTTTATTTGGGAACGTGAGGACTAAATGAAAGCGAAATATCCACATTTTTTTCACAAGTTTCCTCTAGCTAAAATTTCGAGACGAAATTTCCTAAAGTAGGAGAGACTGTGACATTTGTGATCTGTAAACGATGTACGATGTAAAAAAAATATCAATTATCAATAAAACTATGTGTTTTGTGTTAATATTTGTGTATTTATGTTTGACAATTTTACGATTTGATTCTAGTTCGATTTCAAGCTTTAAATCGCTTTCTAGAAAGTTATACGCAAACTGATGCATAAACGTAATCAGTTTAACGCGACAAAGACTCCGGAATAGTGACATAGGCTTAACATACCTTAAATAACCTTTACATAACTTAGAAATAAGTTTTGGAGGGTTTGTTGTGTCGAAAACAAGTTTATACGATCGCAGGGACTATTTGCGACAAACTGCGAAAGTATGCCAATTCGTATAGTAACGAACATTCCGGAACTTGATCATAAGCTAAACATACCCTAAATATCCTTTAGATAGCTTAGAAATAGGCTTTGAGGGGTTCGGCATGCGAAAATAAACTTATTTGATCAATAGGGACTAAAAGTGTCAAAAAGTGCATAAGTTTGCATTTACGCGCATATCTTACGTTCTGAACATATCCAGACATCCAAAAATTTTTGTAACCATTAAAATATTTTGTTTTAGTGATTGGAATGCAAAAATACCATTCATCGCGTAATTTGGATCGTTTTCGCGTCCATGGAGTTTTCGTCGTAATTAACCGAATAACGTGACCGTACGACCAAACGAATCGACATCCGAGATATTTTCAAGCATATTTCATGTTCCCTATGCTTTAACTTCATTGTAGAGCCTTGAAATTGGGTTAACGGGCTTAAACGTGTCAAAAATCAAGTTTTAAACATGTAGGGACCTGTTTTGCCAAAACTGGAAACTTATAAATGATCAGCCTCGCGCCACGCGCCAGCCCAGGTTGTTCCTGGTGCGCCACGCGACAGAGAGCTTTTCCAGAATTACCAGATTTCAGCAAATAGCAGCTGAATCCTAGTTTTAATCCTTAGTTTTGAAATTCTATGAGCTGGTTTGTGTGTTTAGCAAGTTGCCCAATCATGGATTAACAAGTGTAAGGTCAAGATTGAGCCTCATAACACATGGAATGATCTTGTTGATCCAATCTTTCTATAAATAGCTTGGGTTTTCAACCTTTATTCCTTGCTCATTTGCATTTTATGCTCTCATCTGCTCTAAGTGAAGCTATCCCTCTGGTTGAAGGCTTCATTCTTTAGTTTTCTTGTTCTAATCTTCAAGCTTGGACCCTTTGTAAGCTTCTTTCATGCTTGTTTATGCTTTTCAAGCATGAAAGTCAAACAGTGTTTGACTTTCTGCATTGACCATGAATTGGTCAAGTCAAAGTTCAATCGAACTTTGCAACGTGAGCGTAATCACGATGATTATAGTCCCTTGTGACTATACCTACTGATTACCACGTCGATTAGTCGAAGTGACGAGTCAAAGTTTCGGTCAAAATACGTATTTATGCGTATTTTGCGACGAAGCTATTTTCAGGTATCAAAACACTTTGTTTTGATATCAAACCTATTTTCTAACTTAGTTAAACATGTTTTAACATGTTTAACTCGTCACTTTTAGTGTAGTGCTTGTATAGGGTCGTAAGTCAAGCGGTCTTGACAACCACTTAGACTTTCGAACCCGACCAGTTTGGTCGATCATTAGGATACGACCAAGCATATTTTGTGACCATAGTTATATAGGGAATAACCTTCCGAGGTTATACCTTATGGTCACATAGTTTAATTAGTTGTATGATAGGTAGTTTATATGCCTTAGGAAAATGACCAAAATGCCCTTTTCATGCATAATTTGTATTTAAGCATATGTAACTTAATTTTTGTCACTTAAACTAATTATGCAACATATTTAAACATGTTAGGGCATATAACACTTGTCATAGGACTAGTTAGGCGTCTCGAACGCGCTTTCGCGCGAACGACGCTTTAAAGTAGCATAAGCTACCTTAATGGGTCGTAACGGGTCGTAAGCACTTAGAATAGGTTCCGATTTAGAATACAGGCTTTGTTAAACCATATCAAATGAGATCCAATACTCATTTGGTTTACGAGACCTCATTCTACCCGATCTTCCGATTTAGGTGTCGATTTATTAACTAGCGATCCGATTACTAGGTACCACTTGATTTCCTTGGTTTGCCCGAGTTTTGTTAGTTCACTATTAATCAAGGATACTTTGCACTTCAATGTGAGTACATAGTTCCCCTATTTTACTATTTTCAATTGTTTTGGTGTGATTCATATGTGTTAAACGATTTCGATATTTTCAACGATGATTTCAAAAACGAATACTATGGTTTATATTAAACAATAGCGATTTTGATTATGTGAACAAACTTGTTGGGACATATTTACATAACGAATAACATTCATTAACAATGATCAAGCCGACTAGTATTAGGTTATGGTACCATAGGATCTGACAAATCCCGTTATCGGACTGCCACCATGGTTATGTATGGGGGTTATGTGGGTAACGACTGAACCTGATGATTGTTAACTTACCCTTTGGTGGTTTGTTAATACAAGTTGAACGATGGACGAGTTACGAAGTTTTGAATGTATTAAGCGAGAGGACCAAAAGTTAGTTTTCACAATTAAGACGAGAACGATTTGAACGATTGAACGATTTGAATGATTGAACGATTTTGAAACGATTGAACGATTTGAACGATTTAAACAAGTTAAACGAATTGAATGAACGATTGGTTTTTGGGTTGTGATTAGATAACGGAATGGATTTAATGTGATAAAAGCATGGTAGATACGCTGCTGGTACTTCTTATATATAAGTGCTTTTATCATATTATATTCCGTGGAGTTATTTAGTTCACTTCGATGAACGATTTTAAACGATGTCACGCAACGATGTTTACAATATGATATAAACCATACGAGTTTTATTACGAGAACGATTTACTATTTGGTTTACATAAACAAATGTTTTGAGTTAAGATTCATGGCATCGAGGTTTTATAAACTATAACCAACTTGTTTTGATTTGGTTAATCATATTACAATACAAACATTTTACAAAACAAGGTTTTCTAATATCGACTTATGTAGTTGTACGAGTTTTTGCAACATGTATACGAGCCATGAATCTGACATTCACACAAAACCTATGTGACTTAATAACGAGGCCATAGTGACTTAATAACGATGATAGTCGATATGTGAACTTGTTTGTTTTAACTTTAAGACAATGTTTAATGTTTAATATCTAAATAAAACGAAACTTTTGAATCCATGGTTGTGATACAATAATTCTGTCGCTCCACTCCCTGATGTTTCCGCCGCGGTTTGTTGTTTTACGCGGTCGGGGTGTGATAAAAGTGTTGTGCAAATCAACACCCCAAAATTAGTTTCTAGAAAAAATTTGGCAGAGTAACGTCTATGTTTGAGAGAGTATGAACGAATGCACTATTGTGAGTTATGAACCTTTGTACGAAGCCCTGAGTTAATATAGGGCTGCGGTGGCTTCGTACGAGGCAACGAAACTCTCTCGCATGCCTTTCGTTCGAAGTTGCTATTCTGGCTTCGTACGAAGGCACCAAATTTCAAAATTTTCAAACTTTTTCAAACCAATTCAATTTTAGTCAGATTTTTATCCACTCGGGTATCCATGTCCAAGTTCATGACCCTGGTTACTCGATTTATCAACCAAGTCCAATATTATGACCTTGGTTGACCCGGTTTGTGAACCGTCTGACATTTTTGATCAAAATTCTTTAACTTTTGAAGAAAATTTACAAGTTTCAACTTAATGAACTTGTTCAACTTTTCAAGTTTCCCAACTTTTCAGATTAGCTCCCACCTAATCTATTCAGGAACTTTCTCTGTATCTGAGATTCGGAAGATCAGCTTTCCAACACTGGTTTGTCGAAAATAATGCAGAAAGAAAATCTTTTTGGGTTTAAATCTGAAAGAAAAACAACAAACTATTTACAAACATATTTTTGTGAGTTGTGTTAGAGGATCATATCAGTTGCCGACAAGTCACTAGCACCGTTGAGCTTATAACACACTAAGTTTTAAACGATTCATCTAGATTGTCAGTATACTGATCCACTTAAATTCTCACACAGAGTTCAACTGATTCAACATATAGGATTAATGTTTTAAGCCCTTAACTTATTCGCGTGTCCCACCTCAGAATATACTCTCGTATCCAGATTCCCCAAATTCAGTCTTACAGGTGAATATACTAAAATGATATATGTTCTCTGGGTAGTGCGAAACTGTGAGAGCTTAGGTTAGAACTTTTGTTCAGTCAGAGAGATGATGGCTCGACTTTAGGTGTGTCCCACTTAGGGATCTTCTTTACAACAGCACTTGATTTGTATCTTTCGATATTTTATCAATTTTTATGCTGAGGGAAAGCTTTCTTTAAAGCGCATAAAGTATTATACGAGGACTAGTCCATTGCTTACGCAAAATCAGAAGTCTTGGTATAACACCCCAGATATCACTAAGTATAAAGACCTAGTATCTCAAAATTTGGCAATCTTTCAAACAAGATTTCAGAGGTTACCCATATATCCGAGAGATGTTCCCCACGAGATAAGCAAGATATAGTATTTATGTTTATATCTCGAAATCAATCTACTAAATGTGTAAAAACCTACTGACATATCATCACTGAGACCGTTTAATGCTTTTTATCTTTCCAAATCTTTAGCGTACCGTGAAAGTCTAGCTGATTTACTATCATTTCCTCTTTTTACACTAACTCTTTTGACTTTTTCTATGTTTTTACATTTTTTGAATTTTTTTTACTGTTTTCGTATTTTTACATTATTTAATGTTTTTGAATTTTCTACAACATTTTCTCCCCTAAAGACCAAAACATTTAAAAATGTGACAAACTAGAGCAGATTACTTCCCAAGGTCCTCTGTACTGGATTCTTCATCAACGCCAACAATGTCTCCCCTAACGACAAAAGCTTCATACCGTTTAGCTTCAAAAGATAATGAAAACGTGTGTTATCAAATGGTTTAGTGTGAAGGTCAGCCTTCTGTTCGTCAGTGTGGATTTTTTCTATTCGAATCAACTTCTTCTCGTAACAGTCACGGATGAAGTGATGTTGAATCTCAATATGTTTAGTTTTAGCGTGATGTACCGGGTTTTTGGGGATATTTATTGCAGCCTCATTATCTACAAAAACAGGCGAGGTAAGAAATTACGAACCATAGTCCCTCATTTGCTGCTGAATCCATAGAATCTGTGAACAGCAAGTGCTAGCTGAGACATACTCAGCTTCGCATGTTGAGAGCGCGACTGTGGTTTGTTTCTTACACTGCCAAGTTACCAGTCGTGGGCCGAAGAATTGGCAGCCTGAAGTTGTAGACTTTGAATTGAATTTGCAGCAACCGAAATCCAAATCTGAGTAGCCCTCAAGTCTGAAATCACCATCTTTGGGATACCACATGCCTAAGCTTGGAGTTCCTTTCAGGTAGCGTAAGATGCTTTTCACGATCATGAGATGTGAGGCTCTTGGGCTTGACTGATATCGGGCCGCGAGGCAAGTTGGGTACATTATATCAGGTCTTGATGCGGTTAAGTACATGAGAGAACTAATCATTGACCAGTACAAGGTTTCCTCAACCTTTTCTCCCGTGACATCCGTATTGATACCATGGTTAGTTGCTAATGGGGTAGACGTAGCAGAGGTCCCTGACATACTGAATTTCTCATGAACGTACTTCTTTTGATGTATAAAGATCCCCTCTGGCAGTTGATCGACCTGCAAGCCCAGGAAGAACTTCATCTCTCCCATTGAGCACATTTCAAACTTCTGCTTCATAACTTTCTCAAATTCTTTGAAGAGCTCGTCATTGATAGACCCAAAGATTATGTCGTCAACGTAAATTTGTACGATCAGAAGATGACCACTGACTTCCTTTGTGAAGAGAGTTGCATCTACCTTCCCTCGTGTGAAGCCATTCGATAACAGGTGCTGAGAAAGCATCTCGTACTAGCATCTCAGGGCCTGGTGCAACCCATACAAGGCTTTGTCGAGAAGGTAAACCTTATCTTTATGGATAGGGTCAGTGAAGCCCAGTGGCTGACCGACATACACCTCCACTTTCACCTTTCCGTATAGGAACGCCGACTTAACATCTAACTGATATACCTTGAAACCCTTCCATGATGCAAATGTGAGAAAGATTCTAATCGCTTCAAGTCGAGCAACTGGGGCATACACTTCGGTGAAATCAATTCCCTCTTGCTGACTGAATCCATGAACGACTAGGGGTGCTATATTACGAACAACAACCCTCTATCATCTCGCTTGCACTTAAAGACCCACTTTGTCTTTATCTTTCTGTGGTCGTCGGGTAAATCGACTAACTTCTTGCATTGCATTCACCCTCTATCATCTCGCTTCTCGAATTGACCAAATTCTTCTTGCATTGCATTCACCCACGATTCCTCCGTCAGTGCTTCTTTGTAAGTCTTCGGCTCAACCTGCGAGATAAAACACTTTAGAGAAAAATCATTTTGTAATGGAGCAATCTTTGTGTAAAAACACAAAAGGCCCTGATCAATTTGGCGTCTGGTTCGAACACCATATTGAAGCTCTCCTATGATAAACTCCTCTGGGTGATAGGAAAGTGTCTGTGGCATCACCTCATCGGAAACTATCACCTCGTTCTCTAGGTTTGTAACATTCTCGTTTGGCTAAATATCAAGGTGGATCTGCTCCCCCTCAGAGTCAGTATCTCCCTGATCGAATGTGGGACTTTCTGAATCAGAATCATTTGCATTGTTAACCATTGTGGTCGGAGCATTTTCTGCTGGAGTAACTGTTTCTGTTGTCTGAGTTTGAGAATCATTCTGAGCATTACTAGGGCCTGCTTCCGAATCATTTGCACCTCTTGGATGATCATCAGTAACCACCATCGGTCTTGGCGCTTGTTCTTGTGAGGAAGACAGATGTTGCTGATATAGTTTCACCAATTCATCATCTGACGGTTCCTCTAGAAGCTCGAATGAATCCCACAGCCCATCTTAGTCAAACATCCACACAACACCAGGTTTTTGAACGGGCATATAATATCCATGGCACTCAACATGTTGAGCTTCGATTATACGTTTGACAGTTGGTACAAATACCCGTCGGAGTGGACTAGCATATCCAACGAAGTATCCCTCCAAAATCTTTGACCCGAATTTGCCATCTGGATCAATAACAGTGCACGGTGAACTAAAAGGTTCAAGATACTTTAGATTTGGCTTCCGGTTCATCAGCAACTCAAAGCGTGTTTTATTGTGTGGCTTGACGGTCAACACTCGATTTAGGGTATAGCACACAGAGGATACTGCTTCACTCTTGAAGCTCACAGGGAGCTTTGAATCTGCCAACATAGTGCGAGCAGCCTCAATCAACGTTCGATTCTTTCGTTCTGCTACTCTGTTCTGTTGCGGAGTATATAAAGCGTTGAACTCGTGCAAAATACTCTTTTCATCACAAAATTCTGCCATCTTGCGTTTTTTGAATTCAGTACCATTATCACTTCTGATTCGTCTAATCGGAGTTTTGTACTGAGTCTCCAGCTTCTAAAAACAACTTCATCAAACTCGTGAAAACTTCATCTTTAGTCTCCAGAAACAGTACCCAAGAAAATCTCAAGTAATCAACCATTACCACCAAACAATACAGATCTCCTGATATGCTCTTCACATTCACAGGACCAAAGAGATCCATGTAAAGTCTCTCCAGTGGCTTCTTGATCGAATTTAAGAGCTTCCTCGGATGCAACTTTTTGGTTTGCTTCCCCTTCTTGCAGCTAATGTATTCGTCGCCTAGCTGGAAATTCTTTAAGTTGACCCCCTCGACCAGATTATTATGCACCAGATGATTCATTTTCCGTAAATGGATATGCGCCATTTTACGGTGCCACAATATCGATTCCTTTTCAGTTGCCTTAGATACAAAGCACTACGGTTTGTTATCTGTAGTAGTCGTGATGCTCATTTCAAGAACATAGAGATTTTTCTCTCACGACGCCCTCATCAGAACCCAGTTTTCAGGGATGACAAATCCCGGTTTGAGTATCAGACATTCTTGGTCATTAAAGTGTGCAGTAAACTTCTTGTCACAGATCTGCGAGATACTCAGCAGATTGTTTTCCAATTCAGCAATGTAGTTTACGTTCTCAAAAGACATCTTTCCATTTGACAAAGTTCCTTCCCCACCAATCCTTCCTCCCTGATTTCCCGCAAAACCAACATAACCACCTCTTATAGCTCGAATATCATACAGCAGTGCGAGTATCCCTGTCATGTGCCTGGGCGCTCCATTATCCATTATCCACTTTGAGATTGATCTCAGGAGCTCCTCCACGCATCGAATTTGATCAGTTGAATGAAGCAACCCAAGCCTCTTTCGACTCGGGTAGCTTGATGCGGATCGTGGAAAGAACTTGGAAATTCTTATCATTAACCTCCAAAACATTCTCTGTTTCAACCTCAACCTTTTGAAACAACTCAGGTTTTGGAACATTTGGTTGAACAGATTTTGGGACATACTTCTTGACATATTGGGTCGAAGAAGTTTGTTCATTTTTATCACCACCTGTGTGACAACCCGTAACTTCGAGGTAAAACCGTTCATTTCGCTTTTACAAATTAATTATATACTTATCTAATTTATTTTAAACAACGAATACTTGAAGCCAAATCCTTATTGTGTCGGACCGACCCGAACCGTTTGAACCAAAACACCTGTTTCACTTGTCGATCCAACTCACTCGCGTAACTCGAAACTTATGAGGCCCGAACCCTAGCACGAATATTATACAATTATATTAGTGGATGTTATGTTAAAAAATATAATAATAACAATACCAAAATAGAAAACGTGGTAGCCATTTCTCATTGTTGTCCCATTTTAACAGCCCAACCCTCAAGCCCAATTCCCACCATTTACTCTCAGCCCAACCCCCAAATAAATCCCAAACCGACCCAACCTTGTTTCCTTATAGTTTACATGTGTGTGCATGTTCTTTTTAAATCTATACAACCCCCCAAACCCTACAACTCAACCTGCGACTTCTCTTCCTCTCTTCCACTTCGGATCAGCGGGGACAAGAGCAAAAGACTTCCAGCTTGTCAGTTGAGTCCCTCGTGGTTCGCATCATCTCATAGATTCAGTAACGTATTTAATTATAACTATAACCTTGTAAATCACTGGATACCATGGCTGTGTTTATTCAATTTTCTTAGTGGTGTGTGATTTCTTGTAGTTCAAGTCACTAGGGATCATGTGTATTGATGATTGATGGTTCTTGATGATAATCGTATTACTAGTTATTATTGAATTCTCGGTTTATTTATACAAACTGTGGCTGCGTCTTTTTGGATTGCAATGATCCTGATGAATCTAAGATGATAATTGTATGTTAGGTTGCTAGAAATCTTGTAGTTATAGTTATAGTGGTTTGTGAGTTCTGTTAAGTCTCTTGAGTTTGGATTAATGTGGTAAATGATCTTGATGTTTGAGCAAGATGAAATCTGATTATACACGACTCATAACCCGCTGTGAATGATTGATTTTGGTCGTATGATCGTAAAAACTATATGTGTATGATGATATACATGAAACTATATGTGTAGGAATATGTGATTGTGATTTTATGTGAAGGTCCGATGTGCTAGCAGCCATGATAGGGCTATGTATGGGTTATCTCTAGCGATAAAGTCGAATGTATTGAATGTTGATATACTATTGAGTACTGATTTTGTGATAACGACACTTAGAACCGTCGTAGGATACATGAAAAACAATTTAAAACAAGTAATGTTTCGTTCATCGATTTTCTGCAGAAAATATGCCAACTTCCGCAGTCTTTTTTGGGACTTAAACTTATCAAAACTCTTTGTTTTCTGAGCCTAAAATCAAGTATTTGGAAGTAGCTTTCAAACCACGGTGATGTCATATTTTTTTGACAGGTCTAAGTATTTTTAACGAATTAAATCGTAAAACTGCTCTAAGCTGTCATTTTTCTGCAGAAAATGCAGCTCATATTTTGTGTCATATCATGGTATGTGTTTAGATTTAGATCATGAAATTTATGCTATAGATAGCCTCAGGCATCCATGCGAACATCCAACTGGAATTACGTCAATCGGATAAACGTAGATTTTTAAATAAATAATTCGGCAAACAGGGTCAGATTACGACGAATCTGATCACTGTGACGCAAGATTTGTCATGGAAAATCCGTAGGGATTTTGGTCACCAAATTTATATACAATAGTCCATGCTCTGATTGAGACGCCTTATAATTTTTTGGGAATTTTGTTGAACATGAACTATTCCGGATAACACTCCGAAAATTGTCCGAAAATGCACTATATTGCTGAATTTTATTGAAGAGTATTTTGAACCTTTTGTGACACTTGTGTTGTCGCTAAGCTATGTCGTGATAAATGCATGCATGATAGTTAGCATTGTATGATAAAATGTGCTACGTGCTAGATACGTGTTGAATTTGTGTTTCCGCGTGAGCACACCTAGTAACTCTTAAACGGTAATCATGTTAGGACTTGATTGACTGGTTCCACCTCGCGTGTTTCTTTCCATAACTTAATCTACCGAGCTAATCTAAGGTGAGTTCACACTTTTCTAAAAAGCATGTAATTCCCAGTGGTTTGGGAATGGAGCAAACAACAACCATCCCCTTACGTGGGATGCAACCTACGTATTCTCCTTGGGTAGAATACGGGCAACCTCGTCCGCTTGTGAGGGACGGAAACCGTTAATTTACTATTTATTTAACATGTCTTAAACGGACTAGACGGAACTCTATCTGAAAGTCCCTACACATTTTATACCGATTAATCGCTAGGCCAATGGCGAACAGGTTATTAGTTAAATAGCGCTATTAGGTTTGACAAGCCTCACACCGTGCCGCAGAGGACGGGCGTGGACTAATATACTTGGGTACTTAGTCAATGACGATAGACATTGACTCGGGGCACTAAATATAACTATAGTCAGTAGTCGCTATGGTACGAGTCTTGTAGTTTAAAACAATGGGGTAGCTCCCCATGACATGTTTTCTAAAAAAACAGAGTAATTTAACAAACTTACGTTTTTGGAACAACACTAAACAACTGTGAACTCGCCAACTTTATGTTGACATGCTACTGCATAGCTGCGGACGGACGTTGCAAACGGATGGAGTGTGTGTGGTTTGGAAAGTGGTACGTTTTGTACAGTTATTTAAATTGTGGTTTCAAACCGGGATAAGTTTATTTTACATTTCCGCTGCAAATATAAAGTACATTTTTTTAAACTTTTAAACCAAATCACCAATTGTATCATTTGGAATAGTTTTACACACTTCGTAAACGGTTCAAAATAATTAGTGGCTGGATCCTGGGCAGCTGCACGCCTCGCGGTAATACTCCGCATGTGGAAATTTTGAGGGTGTGACAACCTGAAACTTTAGGTACATACTTTCCTACCGTAACGGTTTGAGAAGTTTGTCTCTTTCTAGTTTCAGTCACAGAAACCTTCTGAACATTCTTCTTGACTTGTGGGGTCGAAGGAGATTGTTTCGATTTTTGAGCAAACAATGTTTTAGCTTGAAATTTTAACTTCCATGTTTGTTGGTTTTGAACATTTGCCTTGAAATTTTTACCAGTTTCTCTAGTTTTAAAAACTTGTTTTACTGGTTTTTCAACAAACATATGAGCCTTTCCTTTCATATCGTCAGGTTTCCGTTTGTTCTCAACAATAACAGTCCTAGGCTTGACATTGGTACACTTTCGTGCAATATGACCAATCTCATTACACTTGAAACAAGTTCGGTTATCGGGAACCCGACTTGTGCCCTCAGACAGTTTTTGTGTTGCTTTCTTAGCAAGAACTCATCGTTCGATTTCTTGAAAATTTCGGACTCCTGATCACTGAAAGAATTTGAACTCTTAACAAATTCAGTTCTCTTCACATAATTTGATTTCTGAAAACTTCGTTTCTGATTCGACTCACCACCCCAACGCCCATTACCACCCGTTTGATTTCTATTTTGAAATTGTTGTTTAGGTTTGGTGTAATAAGTTTTAGCCTTCAGAAATCGTTTTGAACTTGATAACTTTTGAACTTTTGACACATTAACTTCAATCAGCTGGAAAACCTTCTCAATTTTATCCAAATTAACGTTTTGAATCGGAAAATTTTGATCCAAATACAAGTTATCAGATCCATTCATCTGGTACATCACCAGAGTAGGTTCGTCTTCTAATTGTTTTTGGATTCGGGAATGTAATTATTCATAAAACACTCGTCATCTTCAAAACATTTGTTGGGTCAAAATGGAGAATGATGTTAGGATCAGAGGCTGTCATGATTTGTGTTTGTTTGCATAAAATAATGAAGTGCAGCGGAAATGAGTGGCAAACTTTGTAAACACAAACAAAGGGAAATAGTTTTTCATAACCAATTGATTCTCATTAGTCGAAGGATTCAAATCAAAAGATTACGTACATGTTTACATACTAAACTCCCCCTCAGCCTGATACTCCATGGTTGATCGTACAAGATGAAAGGAGATGAGCAAAAGCTCTAAGCTCAAATAGAACAGTACAGGTACTGCTCTATTTATAGTGCAGATCAAACCACTGAGAATCAAAGCTGACGTCACCATGAAAGTGACATCTAACCTCCTAACAAACTCTAACCTCTGATCTATATAGACACTGCTTGTGTTAACTACTTCTATTACATTCTATTACATAACAGACTATAGAACAACTGCTGCAACCTTCTACTGCTGTGAACCCAGCAGCACTTGTTCGGATCAGCAGTGCTTGACTCAAGGCAGTAGATTGAATCAGCAGGACTTGAGTCTTCATCAGATCTTTAATTGAGCAGCAGTTATTGGTCAGCAGTTAGTAAGATCAGCAGATAGGAGGTCATCAGTTGTTGTAATCACTTTCAAGGGGAGAGATATGTATATCAGCATCTGCTTATTTTGAATCCACTGAGCTGATCCAGTTTTGGCTTTACATTATCTGTTCCTCTGATAGGGTTCAATCCCAACAATCTCCCCCTGGAACAGATAATGCCAAAACTCTTCATTATTGTGGATATTTTATTGCCTCATCAACAGCTCCCTTATCTGGCCTTTAAATTGCAATTCAAAGCTAAGGGCATCTGTATCTTCATCATCCCTGCTAAGTGGAAGATCAAGGAGATCCTGCAAATCTTCAAGACTCAGGCCAAGAGCTTGTTCCGTTGATATTATCTTCACTTCTCCACCAGACCTGAGCAAAGTCAATACGCGGGTCTGTTTGTCAGTTGCCCACTTTTGTATTTTTGAGCCTGGTGGGTTTCTTGGGAGATGCTTATTTGCAGAAGTATTTGGAGAGGCTGGCCGGTTCATCACTGGCTGAGCAGTGGGAGCAGAATTTTCTTGTTCAAGTTCTTCTTTCAACGTTCTTAACAGGCCTTCTTTTACAACAGCATTGCCAGTAAGAATATCTTGAACTGTTTCAGCACCTAGCTGGCTTTGACTCCTTCTTTTGTAAAAGGCAGTACCAGCTGGAGCAGTGGATCTCCTGATTTGCAGCTTTGATGGTCCTTTTGAAACCGCTGCTTCAGGGTAGTCAGGTTTTTGAGGGATTTTAGGATCTTTCTTCCTTAATTCCTCCAACCTTCTGTAGGTTGACCTGACCAAATCTTCCTTCCATCTAGCTACTTGTCTTTTGGTGCCAAATTCTGCAACAACCAATTCTTCTTTCATTCTTTTCAGTTCCAACTGTTTTTCAGGTACATTCTTTTTGAACTTTGCCCAATCAGGAGGAGTGTGAGTGACTTTCCTTTTTATCATAACTTGAATTCTGGCTGATTCAGCTTCAAGCTCTGGGATAGTCCACTCTTTGTACATGTGTTTCTCTCCTTTGTATTTCTTGTAAAACATGATGCTTTCAATGTAGTCTTTCTTCAGAGTTTCAGCTGCTCTTTCAGAAATTTGTTGACTAACATTCTTTGCAAAATGTTCCAGGGAATTGACTTGTGTAAGCAGATATTGGTAGTATCTTGAAACTTCTTTGTCAGATTTCCCTTGTGAGTTTCTTTGTGAGATATCCTCTGCTTGTTTGGCCTTTATTTTCAAATATTCATCAATGTTTTTGGGCCATGGATATCCTTTGATTGAGGGCAAACTCCTTTTGGCAGGGTCATCCTCAGTATAGAAGGATTTTATCTCTTCTCTGACAGCTTCTAGTTCAAGAGGAAACTGAACACCTGCAGGAGGTAAAGGTTTGTGCATTGGAACAGAAGAAAGTGGAACTGGTTTTGGTATATTGACAAGAGCTAAAGGTTTTGAAGATGTTTGGGGTGTTGAAGTGACATCATCTTTAGGAGTTAGCCTCCTCCTCTTTATTTGAGGAGGGACTGATGATGTTTTGGATGGAAAGGTGGTTGTAGTAGCAGTGGTTTGTGATAGACTAACAGCTGTTGAAACAACTGGTGTTCCAACCACTGTTGTCTTTACCACAGATGTTTTAACATCTGCTGTCTTCTGCCTTTTGACAGGAGTTGATTGTGATTTTGGTGGTGATGGTGGTAAAGCAGTAGATGAAGTGTGTGTTGAGGTGGTGTGTGTTGAAGTGGGAGCAGATGTTGAAACTACTGAGGTACCAACAGCAGTTGATACAACAGAGGTTACAATACCAGCTTTGGGAGGTGGTTTTTGAACAGACTTTGAACGCCTGACCGGAATGGATTTGGGTAGCCTTACTTTTCTAGTAGGCTTCTTCTTTTCATCAAAAAGATTTTCATCATCTCTTGACCCTGAAGTACCCTGATCCGGATAATCCACCTTGGCTTTCTTTTTGGCCTCTCTATCCCTTTTTACACAAGCAAGTGCTTCTGCAAGTGCATTTGTAGTCTCATCAATCTTCTTACTACCATCTAGCAAGGGGATCTGCTTGGTCATATTTGAATTTTCTGGTGCAAGGTAAAGACCATCAGTGATTCCCTTTCTTCTCCATTCTTGAATTTTCTCCCCCTTTTTGGCATTATCTTCAGGGAGGTGATCAATGAAAAATACTGGTGGAGGAGCAGTGCCAGTGGTGTGCAGGATCTGAGTTTTGAGAGCCTTTAGATCAGCCTGAGTGTCTTTGAACCTAGACTCCATAGCGTTTCTCAGCTGTTGAACATGTTTTTCATGTTGCTGATCTGCCAGTTGTGCCTGATGATGGAGATAAGGTTGAAAGAGATTCCAGAGCTCATTTGTAGCAGCTGCTTGTTGTAGAGCAGGTGCTTGAGGTGGAACAACAGTGGATTGTACCTTTTGTACCTGTAACAACTGCTGGAGCATATTTTTGAGCTCTGCAACAGAGTTATCAAGTTTTTCAGCACGATCCGTCAATATCTGGTACTTTAAATCATCACCTAATTTAATGGGATCATCTGATTTCCCACTAACAGTGGTTTTATCAGTGGCAGATGTAGGGAATTTATTCCAAACACTAACCACTGATGCCCCCTTTTCTTGGTACTGGGGTCTTCTTCCTTCAACACTTGACAACCTTTTGATGATGCCAGATGGATATATAAATCCATTGGTGGTTGGCAGAGGTGCTATGTAAGGAATTGCCTCCAAGGAAGTCTTATTAATGAAACCACTGCCCAACTGTAAACCTGTAGGTTCAACAGTTGTAGTGGCTGCTTCACTTGGATTACCACAAAGAGTTACTTGTAACTCGATGGGTGTAACCTCCTCAGGTTTTGTTGGTGGGTTAGCAATGGATGATACAGCAGGCCCAGTCATTTGTTGAGGTATATTCTCATTAACAGGTGATTGAGAAGGACTGGATAGTGCCTGGTTCAAGTCAATTGCATCCAACAGTAGTTGTGTTTTTGGGGGAATTGAGGATGTGATGGTGGGTCTAGAAAGCGGAATTGCTCCGGGCATTGAGCTGTGGATGATGGAGACAAGTGTATCCAGAGCATCATGATGTGGTGGCCCTTTGTGTACAACCTGTCCTTTTTGTGAAGAAGCAGGAGGAGTTATGGTTATGGGTTGAGATATTTGTACCAACTGCTGTGAGGAAGAAGCAGCAGTGGTTGCTAGTGACATTTGTGTTGTCACAGGCATTAACTCTGGTATCTCATCTGCCAGAGTTGCCTTTTTGATTGGTTTGGAGGGTTTTTGATTTTTCTTTTTGGATGGCCTTTTTGGTGTGGTAGGTGTGGGTTTCAAAACAGTTGTTCTGCTGCTTTGATCACCTAGAGCAGTAGGCTCAGCAGCAGATACCTGAGGAGCAGTGGTAACTTCTAAAGTCTGCTCAGGTACCCCTGCTTGTGTTTTGCAAGGTGCTAACATACGTGAAAATGTTTCAGATGTTAGACAGTTTATTGCAGTTATTTCACCTTGGTTTATTAGAAGCAAATCATCCTTACTGAATTTCTTTTGAAAATAATAGCTTAAAAACCTTGGAAACAGTAAAAATGATTTACTTTCAACATTATTAACCAAATCTTTAAAGATTTCCCGAGAATAGTTATAATTTTCTTCTTAAAGAATCGCATATCCCAGATTTTGAATCTTTATAGGGATCTCATTGAAAGAAATGGTTTTGTTTGAAACACATACTAGGAGGGTATGAAATAAAAATCTTGTTGTAGGAGGAAAATAACCCTTTTCTAAGGTCAGTTTCGTCATCATTGTGGCTTCATACCCTCTTTCAATGAAGTCAATGTGCAACTCGTTTTTGGTGAAGGAAGTTTTACCTGCCTGGTCGTCGAGTTGAAAAACTTTGGAGATGGATTGTGGTGTAATGTGAACAGCTTTACCCTTAATGGAAGATTTGATTTCAGTTGCAATGTCTCCTTGTTTTTCAAGGGTTGCATTCTTCCAAAACTCCCTTTGGGTTGCCAAGTAGATGGGTGCGTCGGTTGTGAGCAAAGTTTTGTACTTTGATTTTGCCATGATGGTGATAATGGAATCGAAAACATCTGTGGTTCCTGGTTTTGTGAGAAGACCCAGGAGATTGTGAGATTTTTTGAATGGAATGTCAGTGATGATTGCCTTTTGTGAGGCTGTTTTCGAGGATTTTGATGTGGGTTTTGCAGATGACTTCGATTTTGTCATTTTTGAAACGATTTATCGAAGGAATTTTATGGGAGATGGAAAGAAAAAATGCTTTGAGAAGAGAATTTTTGTGAATTCAATTCGACAGTAAAACCCTGTTTGGATGATGAGTGGGGAGTTTTATAGGAGAGAGAGTGAATGCTGACGTGGCAGCCGTTACAAAAAGTCTGACTGCTATGTACTGCCCACGCGACAACCACTGGTGAAAATGAAGGACAGTACTTTTGGTGAAAGCAACGGATGAAAGCAGTGGAAAGGGGGCAGTGGATGATTTTTACTATCAGTAGATAGCATATTAGTGGATAAGACACTGCTTTTGAACAACAGTGGTTATCAAGGAATGAGAGAACAGAGGTTGCCTTTCAGCAATGGGCAGACTTTTTGATGTAGAGCAGACTTTTGAACAATCAGTGGTTATGGCAGACTTTTAAGGATTTTAATGAAATTTTCATTTTTAAGCTATTTTTAAGGATGGATTTTTGATTTTCTGAAAACATTTTGTTGCTTTTATTCATAGAAAACAAGATGTTGCTTGTTATTCCATGTTCAGCATCCCAATCCTAGAGACCAGACTTTCAAAAGTGGCTGTGTCAAGTGCTTTTGTGAGCACATCTGCCAGCTGGTCTTTAGTTGGGACATGATGCAGAGAAATCAAACCTATTTTATAGCAATCCCCTCACAAAGTGATGTCTGATGTCAATGTGATGATGGATGAATGAGATACTGGATTTTTGATGATATATTTTAGCTACTTGACATCCCTGCATAAAAGAAGTCTTTTGAGCAATTTATATCAAAATCCAATAACATATTTTGATGTTACAATCAGTTGGACTTTTCAGCAACAACAACAGCATCATAATATTCTTCAATCAGTGTTGTGGAAACATCTGCTGCATGTGTATAGTCAAAATACTAAGCTTATTGCCTAGGAATTGAAATCCCACTGATGTGGTCTTTTCACACTCTTGGTGTCTGTACTTGTTTGAGTACGATAAATCTTGACAAACATGCTCCTAGCATATGCAATGTTCTTTGAGGACCCACTTTTTGCCTAAGGATTCTCATCCTTTGACTGTGGCACAAGTTTTTCAAGCTTGTTGTCACTGAACTGCTGAAGCTCTTCTTAGGAGACAATTACCCAACTTTCTGTCTTTCAATGCTTTGTGGCACTTTGACTTGTTGATGGAGTGGTAGAGAGTCAGCAAGAAGACACATGTTTTAGGATAGCCTGTTTTTTAAAAGAATCCTTTTCATTGATGTTGCCAAGAAAATGGTGAAATGGTTGAGTTTTAAAGAGGATTGATGTTTTAACAGGTGGAACTGCAGATGTGAATCATCTGAGCTAACCACTGCTGGTGACTTTGATGATCCAGCAGTGGCTTGAAATGGATGTGAAAGGATTTGAAGGAGGGGTTTGGCACACTGATGATTTTTTATCCATTTTTGATGAATATTTATCAACAGTGGTTTGGTGAAGTGGTGGTAGAGAATTAGAAAGCAACTTTGATCAACCACTATTTGTACATCAGTGGATGAGCTTTAACAGCTGTTTTGTACATCTGAGGCTCTGATGATGGAACCAATTTTGGTATCATGTCCAAGAACTGTTGATGATGAATGTGAGTCACCTGGAGAACCAAATACTTGACAAACACATTTTAAATGCAAGTTCATCAGAATTAATCAAAACAGCAGGGTTTATAAGGATTTTTAATGCAGCAAAATCGCTTGTTTTCAGCATTCAAGGTTTTACCACATGTTTATTTCAAGTTTTGAACACTACTATAGATTTTGACAGTGGTTTAGTACCCCGGATGATGGATACCTTTTTACTATGACTTACTCATTTTGTGTCATAATATTTGAATTACGACATGAGCATCCAAGGATTTTAAGGTCTGTTAGCAAACAATCTTTGATCAGTGTTTAAAACAAACTTGAGATTGACATGACCTTGACACTTGCACCATTTCCTTTTGATCTATTTTCAAGGATAGTATCACCAAAAAAATAAGGGTTCTACATCCTGACAGGTGTTTGAACTTTTGCTATCAAAAACAAGTAAAAGTACAAAATATATATATCTTGTTTTATTTTGAGAAAACTTTACAAAAAAAAGAGTAAAAGTTTTCTGAAAATAAAGTCAATTAGATTTGGTGTGTCTCAAGAGTTAAAATAACTTTGAATAAAGTCAAAATCATTTCATTCTCAAGCTTAGGACAATGGTCAGTGGTTTGAACCGAAGTCCTGTAACCACTGTTTGGTACCATTTCCTTGTCAGTTGATTGTTACCATGAGGAGCCAGTTCACAGGGGTTTTGAAAGTTCTTTGTGAACCTTATTACCATGTGAATAATTTCTGAAAAATTTGGCCTATTCCTCTTTATTGAAAGATATCTGGAGATACTTTTGTTACCTGAAACAATGATTGTACATGGATGATTGATGACATTATGTTTGACCAAAAATGCAGATCTATTTTTGGTTTTCCTTTTTTAAGATTAACCGGTGGACTCTTAAGTGTTTTGGGTTTATACTCTTTTCTTTTGAATTCAAAAGTTTTGAGATAAACACACTTTTGAGTTTTTGTAATTTTTCTTCTTTCCATTTTTGCCCTTTCCATAGAAAAGTATTGAAACTTTTTACTGGAAGGTTTTCACGGAAAGAATACTCAATCCGAAATCATTTTCAGCAACGTTTTAAGAGATTTGGACATTTTTGCACTTGCTTATGCCAAATTCCACATTACTCATGATCTGGATATTATAACTGCTGATTTTCTTAATGTATTCTTATCATAGTTGATTTTGGTCCTTTTAGAGAAACCTCAACCTGTTTTTCAATACATAAGATCTAAATAGCTAAAGTTTTAATTTCCCTCTTTTTATGCCAACAAAAACACTAATGTTATCATTCGAACATAGATTTTTGTTAACATGAGGCAAACACTTTAGAAGCAGTCATGATAAAAACATCACAACCTTCATAGAAACAATTGAAATCAATTTGTAAACTAAATAGATTATACCATAGTTATCAGACATATTTTCAGATCTGAGCACTATAGGTGTTCTATGCATGATATCACTTGTTATATGAAGTTTGTGTGTCATATGACATCTTGGTTGTTTTACAGAGTATCAGATCCATCATTTTGAACATGATTTCTCGTTGCTCTGTTTTTCAACTAAATACAATCAACCTTAGTATGAATGCATTTTGAGCTGAACTGTTATGTCAAATTGATTGTTATGTTTGACCAACGTTTGGAGTGTTCCAAACGGAACTTTGACTAACCAAAGTGGTCGAAAAGTCTTTTGAATTTGAGGAGCATGCTTTGGCCCAATAGGTAAAATACTCTCACCGACAAGTCGGTTAACGGTATTTACCCTTCCGGTTACTACATGTCCCAAATCAATCGAAATTTCGAGACTTGGCGGGATTTAACAAAAATATTAAGGAGTGGAACTAGTCGAGTAAAACGCGTGAGGAAAAGTGTATATTAAAGATTAAACAAACAAGTATAACATGTCAAGAATATCACAATAAAAGTGAAATGATGAAACGAATATTAATGCATAAAAAGTATGTCAAGAACACACATAAAGGATAAGACGATGAAACAGGTATTAACACATAATAAAAATAAGTATAGCATGTTAAGTGTTAACGCATAAGTGACACATATGCTTACAAGATCCAGAGAATAAATAAAAGCAAATAAGATAGCATGCAAGTAGTTTTAAGTAAAAGGTACGAATAAGGCTCTAGAACTATAGACTAGGTTAAAGCATTCCTACTTTTCCTAATTCCCTATAGTTATGGCTCTGATACCAATCTGTCACACCCCAACCAATGGCGGAAACATCGGGATGAGACGAAGTGTGAAGATTGCTCGAGACATCATAACGCTAATAATTGTGACAAGTATTTAAATAATCATTTCATTTCATTTCTAAAGAATCAAGTACAAGGTTTTGAAACAAAGTACAACAACATGAATAATAAAATGATACAATACGAATACAATTCTTTCTAAGTGGGTATCTAAGCATCCTACTAGATTCCATGCATCGTCAACATCCACCTGTAACATGTTAAAATAAAGTTCAATGCAAAAGCAAAGGCGAGTATACAAGTTTGATACGTATATAGCAAAAGATAAGTTTTGAACAATTCCTCATAGCAAGCATGTGATTCAAGATAAGCCTTTAAATATGGTATGTGTCTAACATATCAAACCAAGGAAACGCAATATGCTCATGACATAACCGAGATAAAGGGGCGGGTCGTTAATCCTATAGCGCTACATATGTCACGGTTTGGCTCGTACGAAGTTAATGATAAATTCAACACATAAGATAAGTCCAAGTTTAAAGCATCAAGCCATCACGTATACAAGCATGTTATAGGAATGTTCATGTGTTTAAGCAAAATGTTCATGTGTAAGTTTGTTGATAGATAAACATGTTACACCCCAAAAGTGGTAAAAGTAAAAAGGGGAATACGAGTATACTCACAAAGTTTGCATATGCTTTCCAATTATCCAATTATTGACGAGTTGATGAGGTTGGAAGATTGAATGTGTAGGGTTAAAGTTCAAGTATGCTTAGAGTCGAGATTCGGTATTCAAAACAACATAAAAAGTAAGATATGTGAATAGCATGTGAAAATAATCATCTTCAACACTTAACACTTGTATGACACTTGGTAACCACAAGGGTTATGATAATGTTTTCATGAGTTGAACACCCATAAGAATCACAACAAGGTTTAGGTCTTAGGTGATGTTCTACTACTTTAACATATAAACATGAGTTCAACATCAAAGGTTCGAATGAGTGTATATATATATATATATATATATATATCTAGGTTAAGTACTACATATTATTTAGTCCAATAATTCAAGTAGGAGGTAGAAGATTAGAATCTTCATTTAGGCACCTCGTGTTATCATAGATGTCATGTATGGGGTAGGAAGGACATGCTTCCACTTAGGAACCCCTTGAATGTTCACCACTTCACTTGGTGTAACAACAACCAAGGAGGGTCACGAACTAGGATTTGCACAATAACATAAACAACCTAACTATAGAGAAATCATCAAATCACGTGAGGATTGTATGTAGGACAACCCAAGTTGTTCCCTAATCACTCATGTATCAAAGGCTATGTTTGACATGATTTGTGGGTTGAAACCTTAAACAACACACCAAGTTTATGAGGTTTAATCCTCTGATTTTAAATGTCTCAACCTTGTTTTTAAGCTTAACCAACCATGGGATAAGTTGTAAGCATTAGGACATAGGTATGAGAGGTGTTGAACACAAGTTACATAGGTATAAACAAGTTTTTGATGAACATAAAAACAAACAGAAAGTTTATGGATGATTTCGGGGCATTTCCAGGTCTGATTTCTCCAAGGAGAAGTCTAGGAATCGAACCCCATGATTATCCAAGTAAGTAGGAAAAAGAATCAAGTGATTTCATTAAGAAATGAGTGAGTTATGCTCATTTTCGTGAAGGGGTGTCAATCTGCTCGAACCTTTGCTTTCAGCTACGGTTTGGAGGATGTTTTGAGAGTTTTTAGTGTTGCAAAAGTGGTAGAGAGGCTGGTTATAAATGGTATTTATAGGGGGAAGGATTAGGGTTTCAATGGGTTGGGCTTTGGAAGTGTTTAGAAGGGGTTACACCTTGAAACTAGCCCACAAAACCCAACTATATGGGGCTGAATTTTGCTGAATTGGGGCTGCCATATCTCTTTACTTTTTTTATTTTTTTAAAACATTATAATGAGTAATTTTGTTAGTTAAGTTGTGTAATAATATGCAACAATGTTTCCCCTAACTTGTAATAAGGTGAAATATGAAATAAAACATGATTTAACTAGGTAAAAAGTGTAATGTACAAGTATGTAACATGTTTGTAAGTGACAAGTATATGTCACATATTAGATGATTAACCGTTGAATAAATAAGCATATTATTAGGGGTTTTTAGGTATCAACAATTTAAGGACAAGCATGGACATGCATCATGAATAAGTATCGTAAGTATGAATTACAAATAAGGATTCGATGTACAATGAATTCGAACGTATGAACATGTATGAATATGTAGATGGTGAATTTAAAGAAATACGAATTTTATTTATGATCCAAGTCTCGGATTTTACAACGAGAAGACGACTATAATAATACAAGATTTCCAAAAATAACATTACAATGCGAGCTTTCTAATTATGGAAAGTACGTAGAAGCAGGGCGTTACAAAAACATCTGTGGTTCCTGGTTTTGTGAGAAGACCCAGGAGATTGTGAGATTTTTTGAATGGAATGTCAGTGATGATTGCCTTTTGAGAGGTTGTTTTCGAGGATTTTGATGTGGGTTTTGCAGATGACTTCGATTTTGTCATTTTTGAAATGATTTATCGAAGGAATTTTGTGGGAGATGGAAAGAAAAACTGCTTTGAGAAGAGAATTCTTGTGAATTCAATTCGACAGTAAAACCCTGTTTGGATGGTGAGTGGGGAGTTTTATAGGAGAGAGAGTGAATGCTGACGTGGCAGCCATTACAAAAAGTCTGACTGCTATGTACTGCCCACGTGACAACCACTTGTGAAAATGAAGGACAGTACTTTTGGTGAAAGCAACGGATGAAAGCAGTGGAAAGGGGGCAGTGGATGATTTTTACTATTAGTAGATAGCATATCAGTGGATAAGACACTGCTTTTGAACAACAGTGGTTATCAAGGAATGAGAGAACAGAGGTTGCCTTTCAGCAATGGGCAGACTTTTTGATGTAGAGCACACTTTTGAACAATCAGTGGTTATGGCAGACTTTTAAGGATTTTAATGAAATTTTCATTTTTAAGCTATTTTTAAGGATGGATTTTTGATTTTCTGAAAACATTTTTTTGCTTTTATTCATAGAAAACAAGATGTTGCTTGTTATTCCATGTTCAGCATCGCAATCCTAGAGACCAAACTTTCAAAAGTGGCTGTGTCAAGTGCTTTTGTGAGCACATCTGCCAGCTGGTCTTTAGTTGGGACATGATGCAGAGAAATCTAACCTATTTTATAGCAATCCCTCACAAAGTGATGTCTGATGTCAATGTGATGATGGATGAATGAGATACTGGATTTTTGATGATATATTTCAGCTACTTGACATCCCTGCATAAAAGAAGTCTTTTGAGCAATTTATATCAAAATCCAATAACATATTTTGATGTTACAATCAGTTGGACTTTTCAGCAACAACAACAGCATCATAATATTCTTCAATCAGTGTTGTGGAAACATCTGCTGCATGTGTATTGTCAAAATACTAAGCTTATTGCCTAGGAATTGATATCCCCCTGATGTGGTCTTTTCAAACTCTTGGTGTCTGTACTTGTTTGAGTACGATAAATCTTGACAAACATGCTCCTAGCATATGCAATGTTCTTTGAGGACCCACTTTTTGCCTAAGGATTCTCATCCTTTGACTGTGGCACAAGTTTTTCAAGCTTATTGTCACTGAACTGCTGAAGCTCTTCTTAGGAGACAATTACCCAACTTTCTGTCTTTCAATGCTTTGTGGCACTTTGACTTGTTGATGGAGTGGTAGAGAGTCAGCAAGAAGACACATGTTTTAGGATAGCCTTTTTTTAAAAGAATCCTTTTCATTGATGTTGCCAAGAAAATGGTGAAATGGTTGAGTTTTAAAGAGGATTGATGTATTAACAGGTGGAGCTGCAGATGTGAATCATCTGAGCTAACCACTGCTGGTGACTTTGATGATCCAGCAGTGGCTTGAAATGGATGTGAAAGGATTTGAAGGAGGGGTTTGGCACACTGATGATTTTTTATCCATTTTTGATGAATATTTATCAACAGTGGTTTGGTGAAGTGGTGGTAGAGAATTAGAAAGCCACTTTGATCAACCACTATTTGTACATCAGTGGATGAGCTTTAACAGCTGTTTTGTACATCTGAGGCTCTGATGATGGAACCGATTTTGGTATCATGTCCAAGAACTGTTGATGATGAATTTGAGTCACCTGGATTTTTAATGCAGCAAAATCGCAGGGTTTACAGGGATTTTTAATGCAGCAAAATCGCTTGTTTTCAGCATTCAAGGTTTTACCACATGTTTATTTCAAGTTTTGAACACTACTATAGATTTTGACAGTGGTTTAGTACCCCAGATGATGGATACCTTTTTACTATGACTTACTCATTTTTTGTCATAATATTTGAATTACGACATGAGCATCCAAGGATTTTAAGGTCTGTTAGCAAACAATCTTTGATCAGTGTTTAAAACAAACTTGAGATTGACATGACCTTGACACTTGCACCATTTCCTTTTGATCTATTTTCAAGGATAGTATACCAAAAAAATAAGGGTTTTACATCCTGACAGGTGTTTGAACTTTTGCTATCAAAAACAAGTAAAAGTACAAAATATATCATTCCAAAAAAAAATAAAGAATGATATATCCTGTTTTATTTTGAGAAAACTTTACAAAAAAAAAGAGTAAAAGTTTTCTGAAAATAAAGTCAATTAGATCTGGTGTGTCTCAAGAGTTAAAATAACTTTGAATAAAGTCAAAATCACTTCATTCTCAAGCTTAGGACAATGGTCAGTGGTTTGAACCGAAGTCCTGTAACCACTGTTTGGTACCATTTCCTTGTCAGTTGATTGTTACCATGAGGAGCCAGTTCACAGGGGTTTTGAAAGTTCTTTGTGAACCTTATTACCATGTGAATAATTTCTGAAAAATTTGGCCTATTCCTCTTTATTGAAAGATATCTGGAGATACTTTTGTTACCTGAACTTCCCTGAAACAATGATTGTACATGGATGATTGATGACATTATGTTTGACCAAAAATGCAGATCTATTTTTGGTTTTCCTTTTTTAAGATTAACCGGTGGACTCTTAAGTGTTTTGGGTTTATACTCTTTTCTTTTGAATTCAAAAGTTTTGAGATAAACACACTTTTGAGTTTTTGTAATTTTTCTTCTTTCCCTTTTTGCCCTTTCCATAGAAAAGTATTGAAACTTTTTACTGGAAGGTTTTCACGGAAAGAATACTCAATCCGAAATCATTTTCAGCAACGTTTTAAGAGATTTGGACATTTTTGCACTTGCTTATGCCAAATTCCACATTACTCATGATCTGGATGTTATAACTGCTGATTTTCTTAATGTATTCTTATCATAGTTGATTTTGATCCTTTTAGAGAAACCTCAACCTGTTTTTCAATACATAAGATCTAAATAGCTAAAGTTTTAATTTCCCTCTTTTTATGCTAACAAAAACACTAATGTTATCATTCGAACATAGATTTTTGTTAACATGAGGCAAACACTTTAGAAGCAGTCATGATAAAAACATCACAACCTTCATAGAAACAATTGAAATCAATTTGTAAACTAAATAGATTATACCATAGTTATCAGACATATTTTCAGATCTGAGCACTATAGGTGTTCTATGCATGATATCACTTGTTATATGAAGTTTGTGTGTCATATGACATCTTGGTTGTTTTACAGAGTATCAGATCCATCATTTTGAACATGATTTCTCGTTGCTCTGTTTTTCAACTAAATACAATCAACCTTAGTATCAATGCATTTTGAGCTGAACTGTTATGTCAAATTGATTGTTAGATCGAATTTGACTGTCCAGGCTCTGATACCAATTGTTAGGATCAGAGGCTGTCATGATTTGTGTTTGTTTGCATAAAATAATGAAGTGCAGCGGAAATGAGTGGCAAACTTTGTAAACACAAACAAAGGGAAATAGTTTTTCATAACCAATTGATTCTCATTAGTCGAAGGATTCAAATCAAAAGATTACGTACATGTTTACATACTAAACTCCCCCTCAGCCTGATACTCCCTGGTTGATCGTACAAGATGAAAGGAGATGAGCAAAAGCTCTAAGCTCAAATAGAACAGTACAGGTACTGCTCTATTTATAGTGCAGATCAAACCACTGAGAATCAAAGCTGACGTCACCATGAAAGTGACATCTAACCTCCTAACAAACTCTAACCTCTGATCTATACAGACACTGCTTGTGTTAACTACTGCTATTACATTCTATTACATAACAGACTATAGAACAACTGCTGCAACCTTCTACTGCTGTGAACCCAGCAGCACTTGTCCGGATCAACAGTGCTTGACTCAACGGAGTAGATTGAATCAGCAGGACTTGAGTCTTCATCAGATCTTTAATTGAGCAGCAGTTATTGGTCAGCAGTTAGTAAGATCAGCAGATAAGAGGTCATCAGTTGTTGTAATCACTTTCAAGGGGAGAGATATGTATATCAGCATCTGCTTATTTTGAATCCACTGAGCTGATCCAGTTTTGGCTTTACATTATCTGTTCCTCTGATAGGGTTCAATCCCAACAAATGATGTTATCAATTACGCCGACGTCATTTAGCATATTTCTTGTATTGTATAGGATGGCATTTTTTTAGTTATTTTAGTCGTGCGTTTTAGCAAGTTTAGTAGGTTTTCCAAGCAAGAGGCGGTTTGCTTGGAGGACAAGGCTCAAGGGGCTATATATAGATTACTACACCTCACTTGGAGGGGGTGCATTTGTGAGCCGCCACCCCGGGGGAACTCACCCGGGATGGATGATTATCTTTGTATCTCTTTAATCTTATCAATGAAACTTTCCTTGTTCATTCATTAAAGTTTCTATCTTTCTTGTTTATTATCGATTGTTCATGGCTCGAATCACCCGTCTCACTATTTTATACCGAATTGAGACTGAAATCGGATCGTTACGGGACTATCATTTGGTATCAGAGCCTCGGTGGCTCGTTTCAGTTTTCGGTTTGGTCGGAGACGTAAAACGGAGTGTAGATCTTTATTTTGAGAGTTTTTTTAGATAAGACAATTTTAATTGTTTATCCAGAGTTTTTGTTTTTCAAGTTTTAGAGAAAGAGAACAACGATTCTGTTATCTTGTTCATGTGGATGTTGCTCTAAAACACACAATAGGTGTGTTTTGTAGTGAGAGAAACAGAGAAGAGAGTGTGAACGCAAAGAGAGATGTCAAGGTTTAAAGAGAAATAGATGTGATGGTGAGAGAACCGGCCATAGCTCTTGTCGACCTCCCCTTCATCCCCACAATAACGACCTCCGATTGCAACAAAGATGTCGGTTGTGTAATTCTAGTGAAGTAATCTGAGCCTGAAGTTATCAGAGAAGTACATCCCAACAGGGGACGACCATACTTGTTCAATTTATCTCCCAACAGGGGACGACCATACCATTGGATTCATCAACGGAAACAGAAAAAGAGGGATTCGAACCCTCGGTACGAATAACTCATACAACGGATTAGCAATCTGCCGCATTCGTCCACTCAGCCATCTCTCCCAATTGAAAAAGATAATTACTATGTTACATTACACATCAAATAAGGATTAAAGAAAGTATTTTTCACATTCTTTATCGTTCTTATAGAATTAGCAATTCCATTTAGATGCTTGAAAGATCCAAATAGAAAAAGAAATAAAGAAAATCTTCTTGCTTTTATTTTGTTCGAAGCGCCCTTTTGGCCTGGCCCAGTCAAAACCCAGCCGGCCCTTTTTTTGTTCCAAAAAATTCCCTTTCTTTTTTATTTATAGGCAACATACTCTAAATAGCCAATTTTGTATCTTTGTAACAATTTCCGTTCTGGGGTTTACATATACTTATCATTTTTGTTATAATGGAAATTGAGAAGGATTTTTGATTCAAAAGAATCAATTAAGTATGTATCAATTTGTATTTTCTTATGTTATTAGGTAAACCAAATTTTAGATTCAAATCCAATAATCATTCACAAATTCTCAGTCAACGAATAGTTAATGGTTCCCATTTGTCATCAATTTTGGTTTTTTTGAGTGAAAATATACATTTTCTTTTTCAATATAAAAGTGAGGGGAAGCTTTTTGGCATTGTGTGTTTTGAGATACTATATAATCAATCGAAGTGGTAGATCAAAGACAATCAAAAGGGGAAAATGGTTTCTTTTCTAATTTTTCTAAATTAAAAAAAGGATTAAAAACAGGATGCAAGTACAATAAACTAAAATTTAGTAATACAACCCAAAAAGGGAAATTCTGATCCTATTGTGTATCGTTTTGGCGGCATGGCCGAGTGGTAAGGCGGGGTACTGCAAATCCTTTTTCCCCAGTTCAAATCCGGGTGCCGCCTCATCAACAAACGAATCGAAATCTCTTATTCTGTTCTGCTGATATAACTCAACCAAATTTTATCCAGCAGAACAGAATAAGGGGACTATTAATACTTGATTGATTCTAAACATCCATTCTGGATTTTGTAAATCAATTTTTGAATCGAAAATGAAAAGAAAGATTGTCACGGTCGAAGCAAGACTTCTCAATTCCTTTCTACTACTAATGTAATGTCTACTGATTGGGTTTGGATAGCCGGCAGATAATTTAAAAACTGGTTGGGGGAAGTTCTTTCTATACTATAATCTACATATATAGACTCGCGAGAATCTCTGAGTGTTTAGGCATTCAATCACTATTAGATTGAGATGGATAATTTCCTTTTTTATAGAAAATAAAAACTGAAAAAAAAATTTTTTAACCCCTCGTCAAAAGTATAATATACTATCTCTCAACTCCTTCAGAGAGACAATCGGGAAAGGGTACGTATTAGATCAAATAGGAAAATTTTGTAATAGATAGCAATTGATCTATTTTTACTTTGAATGGGCAATAAAAAATGAATGGACCCTCTTATTTATTTTATTACTAGATGTTCCATTAGTAACATTCCTTTGTAATGTTATTTTTTTATTTTACTTGTGTTTAGTCTTTCCCGATTAGAAATAATATAGGAATTTTTTAAATGGATTTATTTGATTGGTTCATCAATACTGTTCGGCCAGAATCCCTTTTTGAGAATCCCTTTTTGACTCTGGACCATTAATTCTACTATTATTAGTGAGCAATAATGGAATAATTCTATGATAGAGATAAGGGACATAATTCACATGGATATAGTAAGTCTCGCTTGGGCTGCTTTAATGGTAGTGTTTACATTTTCCCTTTCACTCGTAGTATGGGGAAGAAGTGGACTTTAGAAGCACTCCTAATTTAGTTGAGGAATGAAACGGTATCAATTGTTTTATAGATCGTTCTGCAACGCATTTTTGATTTGAAAATTATTTCAATTCAAATCAAAATATCTTCATTTTCAAATTCCATTGTACACATGCTTCTAGAGCTACTCGGTTAGCTACGGCACCAGGTGCATTACCCCAAGGGTGCCCTAAAGTTCCTCCACCGAACTGTAGTACGGAATCATCCCCAAAGATCTCGGTTAGAGCAGGCATATGCCAAACGTGAATACCCCCCGAAGCTACAGGCAGAACACCTGGTAGAGAGACCCAATCTTGGGTGAAATAAATACCGCGACTTCTATCTTTTTCAATAAAAATCATCACGCAGTAAATCAACAAAGCCCAAAGTGATTTCTCTTTCCCCTTCAAGTTTACCTACTATGGTACCGGAATGAATATGATCTCCACCGGACATACGTAACGCTTTAGCTAGTACACAGAAGTGCATACCATGATTCTTCTGTCTATGGTTGGGAGTTCACGTTCTCATCATCTTTAGTAAAATCAAGGCAACCACGAAGACATTCATAACAAGCTCCCCCGTAGTTTTTAGCGGATAACCCCAATTTCGGTTTAATAGTACATCCCAACAGGGAACGACCATACTTGTTCAATTTATCTCTTTCAACTTGGATACCGTGAGGCGGACCGTCGAAAGTTTTATCATACGCAGTCGGGATTCGCAAATCTTCCAGACGTAGAGCACACAGGGCTTTGAACCCAAATACATTACCTACAATGGAAGTAAAAACGTTAGTAACAGAACCTTCTTCAAAAAGGTCTAATGGGTACGCTATATAAGCAATAAATTGATTGTCTTCTCCAGGAACAGGCTCAAGTCCATAGCATCGGCCTTTGTAACGGTCAAGGCTGGTAAGTCCATCGGTCCATACAGTTGTCCACGTACCAGTAGAAGATTCGACAGCTACTGCGGCCCCTGCTTCTTCAGGCGGAACTCCAAGTTGAGGAGTTACTCGAAATGCTGCCAAGATATAAGTATCCTTGGTTTCATATTCAGGCGTATAATAAGTCAATTTATAATCTTTAACACCAGCTTTGAATCCAACACTTGCTTTAGTCTCTGTTTATGGTGACATTTCCGATGAACCTTGAAGAATGGTTCCGATGGTTTCCAGTGCAATTTTGGTTTCAGTTATATTTTGGTGTTCTCGGGGAACTATGGTACGTGGCGGAGCATGGTGGCACAAGGTGGAAGAAGATGGGTGATAGCTGGGTGGTTGACGACGGCATTACGGTGGAACAGGGTGGCGGCTGGAAGAAGATAATTGTTATTTGTTGTTCCGACCGTGATGTCAGCTGAAAATGTTCGAACGCAGCTAGGGTTTCGTATGACCATTGGATGAGCTAACATAAGATGGGCCTAGTGCCCGGGTGCACACATTTCATTGTCTGATTATTGATTATTAGCTAGCCCCACTTGAGGTTATGGATAAAAATGCGTGCTGACTTCACTAATCTACGCCGTAATTATTTTTTTTCAGATGGGATGAGTGTATTTGCATGGTATGTGGATTTATTATTCTTTAGCCTTGCACATGTTTGATCGGTCCACCATCCACTAATGACTGAAGAATCTTTGTGTTTTAATTATTCCTTGATCAAAGTTAACAATATCTACATCATTTTTTATGGGCCCACCTGCTTCATATTACCACACAACCAGATATAGTATTGTCTAAGTTGGGCAGATCATGAGTGATTCTAGGAATTTCTATTGGGCCCCCTTTCTTCAATAATTAGAATTATTTAATTATTTTATGGGCTCACTTGTGAGTGACAACAATTGTCTTATGGCATTACAACGAAGATACCCCAGTAGACTTTGTTTGTTTCAAGATTTATGTTTATTGGAATTTTTTTTGGGAGCCCACTTGATTGTATCAGACTATCAAGCTTGGGTTTTGTTTTTGGACCGTGTGTGGTGCTATTGGGTTTTGTTAGAAAGCTGGTCATGGAAATGGTTATGGAAATTGTTGGCTAGCACTTTATGGTAAAATTTGGTGGGTGTGGTTATTGTTTGGAACGAAAGTTCAAAAGAATTTTTGGTGACTTTATCAGTGGGTCGGGAGTGCAAGATTATTACATGGGCCGGGAGTATAAGATTATTACATGGGCCGAAATAAAATATTGCGACTTTGGGTTTTTAAAATTTTGACCGAGTTGAAGATTTTCAAAAAAAAGCAGATTATTTTATTTCGATCATTGAAGGTTCGAACCTTTATTGTAACACCCCAAAAATTTGAATTATCAAATTTGCTAGTATGTTACCATATTTAATAGAATGAAATATAATAACAAGGTTAGTAAACCTAGTTAATCAAGACAAGTAAAGGAATGAATTGGGTAACAATTAAGATCAAGTAACAAATTAGAAGGGGTAAGGTTGCCAAAAAGGGGGAAACATGTATTTAATTAAAATTAAAACCCCACCACACACTAGGTGTGTGTGTCTGTGTCGACTTCATGATCAGGAAAAGAAGAAAAAGGGGTTCAAACCCTAGTTCAAAAGAAGCTTCAATTGAAGGGAAATTTGGAGCATAACCCTATGATTGAACTTGAATTAATGATCACCTACACAAGGGGATCATGAGGTATGTTTTAAAACTTAGATTGGTAATCTTGTATGAAATGGGTTATGTTTAATCCGTGAATTTTGGTTGAAATTAGAATGAACACTTGTTAATACTATCATGTTGAAGTTCAATCATGGTTAAATTTTAGTGAATTAGATGATTTAGAATGAAATCCATTGCAGGAGTGTGAAGATGATGATCAAGATGAACTTATAGATGTTATATTGTAATGTTGTGATGTATAAGGTGTTATGTGATAGATAAACTTAGTGTGGAATTGATGATTATGAGATCTTGTTTGAATATGATGGATTATGAGATGAAATTGGGAAGAATATGCTAAAAACACTTGTATATTATGCTTAGAAAGTGGCATGCACATCAAGTGTTTGATGAAATGCTTAGGTGAAAGTGATAAGTGAAATTGTATGCTAACGATGGATAAAAATATGTAGAATGTGATAACGATGTTGTAAATAATAGAAATTTCGTAAGGAATGTGTTTTAGATGGATTACAAGTGGGGAATTAGTTTGATAAGATGATATGTTAAGAACGTGCATTAGAAGGTTGTACTATATGCTTTGAGGGCGTGATGCACGCTGTAAGTGGGATTAAGTGTTTGACCATAGCTAGTAAACGATCATGTACTAAATATGAAGCGTGTGAGCTCACTAGTAAGTAAAGATGGTAAAGTCATGAAATTGGACTAACTTTGAATCCGTAGGATCATGAAGAATTAGCATGTTTAGTTTCAATGTGGTTAATGTTCTATGTAGAAATTTGTGAGAATTATTGTATCATATGGTCTCTAACGTGTTTATGATGCTTAGCATAAATTATGAACAGGAATTGATGATTTAAAGTCGAGTTTGAGTTCATAATTCCAAAAAATTACAAAGCTGGTTGGAAGAAATTATTGTTGCGCACATGTTTTGAAAAATTCGTATAAAATAAACCATAGCTCGGTTTAAGGCATATGATATATGGTTGGAAAGCTATCAGAGCATGTTACATTTTTCTTGTGAACATATTGAGCTAATTCGGATTGTAAAAAGGCAAAAATGGGTCGAGAACAACTGCTGTACAGAAAGTGCAGCAGTGAAAAGAATGTGTATGATGAACTTAACATGAATGATTGTCCATATATCCGTTGCCTAAACACTATATGTTGTTTTGGATGAGTGATTAGGATTGTTAAGGTGTGTTTAAAGTGTCTATATGCATGAAAATGGAATGTGCAAGTATTTTCTTAAATGGGTCGAACGGGTTGACTATATAGTCAATAATCTAATTTAAAAGTATGTGGATTATTATCAATCTATTTGAATGGAATATATAACCGCAAGGTATATTCTAATGATTAAAGGAATGAACTTGTTTCCATCAAGGTGAAGCAAGGCTTGGAAGACAATATGGTAAACAAGTGGAAATGGTGATAACTTTCTTACGGGCAAAGGTAAGAGATTTCGATTCACTTCTTAGTATGTAAAAAGAATTTTGATGTTTATAAATGTGGGGAAATCATGTAAGGTTGTGTAATGAATGAGAGTACTAAGATAAGTATTGATTTAATGAGACAAAGGTAGTTATCTAAGACGAAGGTAAATTGGTGGGATTAAATGGGTCGAATAAATACGTACAAGTAATGTATCAATATTGAAATTCGAAAAGATTAAGGACCTGCGATAAAGATTTTTAGTCAGTAATGTAAGGTTATGTTTTATGGATAAATAGAAACAAGTTTCGAGTGAATTAGATGCGATATGGTTGAGTTATGAAAGTTTTGGCATTAAAAATGAAGGCTGAACTACGGCAGCCACCGTAGCTTACAGTGGAGGCTGTCGCGCCCCGCGACAATATTGTTCTAGTCTCTCGCGGCCCACGAGAGACTATTACTGGCAATTTTGTTTAATTTTATTTGTTTGATCTTGGAACTCGTTTAGAATGTTTTATTAAGGCCTCGTAGCAATTGTTTTAAATGATTTTGAATGTAAGTGAATGATATGGGTCTTTGAGTAGCATAAGTATGGATGAATTATTATTATTTACGTATGACCAAGGTAAAACAATTGAATGTGAATAAGTGCATAAATCGGATATACATGTATGATGATATTTAGTAGTAGAGTATGAAGGTTAGGTTTTGTTGCTAACGAGAGATGTAGGAATGGGACGTGTATATCATTTGGTGGATACATGGAAGAGTTCCCGCTCGATGTTCTCTAATGATAATAGATCAATGTTATGTTTTTATGCGAGATTGTAAATCTTCAATACGTTGGAGGGTATGTGTTGTTAATTGTTTGTTATTGAGAATGAAATTAAGAAATGCAGGTACGTAAGTGTTGGTCTCTCATGGATTTGAGGCTCGGTGTAAGGAATGAATCCGAGGAACACCATTTTGAAACTTTATGCAACAATAGATGGCTATGTGGTTATTCGTTATTATATGTTCATTTAAAAATTCATGATGTCACCATTTACTAACATGTTGGTTATTTATGGTGACCGCAGATAATCGGATCGTCATGATGAACGAAGCAACAGAGATCGAGTCGAGACCAAGGATTGTACGTGGATGTGATCAAATGCTTGAAATCATTTGTAATATAATTTTTCTTTATTATGAATGAATGTTGTAAAAGATTTAGATTAAGTAGATTCGAATGGATTATTAATCCGCTGTATGTCTTACAAGGAAAGAAATTTTATGACTCATATTTTCTGCTGCGACAAATTCGGTTAACAAGTGTTTGGGTATTTCAAGTTGGTATCAGAGCCCTGGTTTGAGAGAAATCAAGTATGAGGAGGTAAATACTTGAACTCAAACCCATTTGCTCTTGTGACAAGGAACCCGTACAATCCAAGACTCGATCAAGATCTAAAGGTAACTGCGAATGTAAGTATGTATTTAAGTATGTGTGTGAAGTAAACTAACCGTATGTTATGTGTATGGTAAGCATAATTGTTTGGAGAGGTTGATCCGCGAATGCGGTCTAGGACCGACACCAAGGCATGTAATAAGACAAATTGACCCCAGGTACGTAAATTCAATATGTGGGTACATGTAATGGTAAAACCTATCAAGGGAAGGAAAATTTTAAAGGAAATATAATGATGGTATAGTAATGAAATTTTGAAAATGTTACACGTGCCGAAACCTAATTCTTCTAACATAAGGTGATGATTACATGAAGGCATGAAACTAGTATGTGGATTACGTACCTGGCCAGTACGCAAGAAACATATGACGTTCGTGAGATCGTGATAATTGTTGCAGGTATGTCCGGAAGAATTGGGTACTAGGTGGATGTGTGGGTGAAAGGAGTAGTAAGACTCTTAAGAAATTGAGAGTACTAAATATGAAGGAAAAGTATGAAAAATATGTTTGAATCCGCGAGATGGATTCAAAACATAGAAGCAACGAAAAATATGAATGGTATGTTTGAATCTGCGAAACGGATTCAAAACATATAAGGAATGAAAGATACGAATGATATGTTTGAACCCGCGGGACGGATTCAAAACATAGAAGAAATGAAAGGTATGAATAATATGTTTGAATCTTTGAGACGGATTCAAAACATAGAAAGGAATGGAAAGTAGAATGAAAAGTTTGAATCCGTAAGTAAGTACGGATCAAACAAGTAAGAATGAATGATGAGAATGAAAAGCCCGAATTTGTAAGTACGGACCAGGAAAGTAAATATTCTTTAAAGCGGATATTATCCAAGTTATGTTTTAATCTTTTACATATATTTATACATATGCAAATACGTTGTATGTGAGAATGGTTGAAAGGACAAATGAGTCATACGGGTCAAATGGTGATCGCCATTTGAACCTGGTATTTAATGTTTTGATTTGTCAAGTTTTATACTTATAGGTGAGCATAATGTATGGGCGTGCAATGTCACAAATGGGAAAGAAATAACCATCGCAAGGTATGGATAACGAGTCAATGGATTTGACTCGCTTCAAGTATGTATAAAAAGGTTATACTCTTAATAGGAGCTTATGGCTCGACTAGGGAGGGATGTGTCAGAATAGGATAACTGATACACATATGTAAGAATGTATTTATAAATTAGACTTCTGAAAGGTCAAACGGAGTAAAATGATAATTAATAAGGCAAGTAATAGAAAAATAGAAAGAAAATTTCGGTCCCCTAAATAAGTAAGTATAACCGTTGAAAACGGTTGTTGTAGCAAAATTTTAGTTGAAAGAAATAAATTTTGAAATAAGTTACGTGTTAGACATATTATTAAATGACTTTTGAGAGTCAGAATGAATGACGGGCTACGACCCGGAAAATAACTTAAGAGTGGACGAGAAGGGTAGGTATTGACAAGAATACTGAAATAATGTAATGATGCCTTTACAAGTATGCATGAATGGAAAAGAAATACGAACGTGTACTTCGATACGTCTACAATAAGTAAGAAGTGCCAGTTTGACCTTGGAAAGTCAAACTGCAAAAGTTGACGAAATAACCAATAAAATGAAAAGATTGTATGTAAGAAATGGATTGTGTGATATGTTTTAAGCATGTACGTAAGAAATTTGTGAAAGAGTCTTAGGCAAACAAACACCATGTAGAATGCAATTATGAAAGGTTATGTGCTAACTGTTAATTTTACAGATAAGAATGATGGAATTCTTAGTGTGATGATAGTAGTAAAGCTGATGGAAGGATGCTCACGAGTGGGACCATATTACACGAGTGAATGAGACCAATTCTGGTATGGAAGGTACCTATAAAGAAGCAGATCGATCCGGCTGACGGATCACTGGTCTATGCAAAGAAGACGAGGTTAGTAAAAAGTTTAATTCTTGATTTATAAGTAAGAATCTGTAAATTTATTTGTACATGTGAACAAAATGAATGGTAGGATAATTATGGTATGATATGAAATAATCGACTTGTGATGGTCAGCATAAAAAAAAGTATTTATGTCATTAAGAGGAAGATCTAAAGGCCTTGAATGAAAATTTGGACTAATTGATTAAACGCTCGTATGATGCTCTTGCACAACAAACCGGGGTAGTATAATAAGTAGTGCATGCAAGGAGCTAATAATAAATGATGTGAATGATTTAAATCTGAGGCTAGACCTAAAGTTGTAAATAGTTCAGGTAACGGTAGAAGATGTAGATTGATGTTTAATCCTAGCGAAGAGTATGGACAAGTGAGTATGAAAATGGTAGTTATGTTAGTGTATTAGTATTTGAATATTCACGGTAATATGTACTATTATATGCTCACCTCTCCTGAGGAAATGAAAGAAATTAGGAGGAATGTAAGTAATGGAATGTTCAGGTTCGTTCAAGATTGTCGATTATTTACTAATAACTACCAAGAGGTAATGGCAACCCCAAACAAATGTCGGTAACACGTGTATATACAAACGGTTTAAAATTACATGTGCCAATGAAAGTACTTGGACGGAATGCTAATAATAGAATACCGAAGTAAGCTCATCATAAGCACTCATGTGACTAATGCTAGAATGAAATATCAAGTATGTGATATGTGTGAACGGGAATTAGAATGACCCACAACAAATGGTAAGCATATGAAAGTCCAACGATTAATTAAAAAGGCAAGGAACAAGATATATGCTTATGATGGTAAGTGAATATTACCTCTTAAACAAGTCACAAGTGTTTGCGGGATATAGTAAACAACTTGAATGAATTAATTCAAGAGTGAGAATATAATTGGTCTATTAGGAATGAGAAAGGTTTCGGGGACGAAACCTGCATTAAGGGGGTAGACTTGTAACGCCCCAAAAATTTGAATTATCAAATTTGCTTGTATGTTACCATGTTTAATAGAATGAAATATAATAACTAGGTTAGTAAACCTAGTTAAATGCCTAACATGACAAGTAAAGGAATGAATTGGGTGACAATTAAGATCAAGTAACAAACTAGAAGGGGTAAGGTTGCCAAAAAAGGGGAAACTCCTATTTAATTAAAATTAAAAACCCACCACACACTAGGTGTGTGTGTGTGTCGACTTCATGATCAGGAGAAGAAGAAAAGGGGGTTCAAACCCTAGTTCAAAAGAAGCTTCAATTGAAGGGAAATTTGGAGCTTAAACCTATGATTGAACTCGAATTAATGATCACCTACACAAGGGGATCATGAGGTATGTTTTAAAACTTAGATTGGTAATCTTGTATGAAATGGGTTATGTTTAATCCGTGAATTTTGGTTGAAATTAGAATGAATACTTGTTGATACTATCATGTTGAAGTTCAATCATGGTTAAATTTTAGTGAATTAGATGATTTAGAATGAAACCCATTGCATGAGTGTGAAGATGATCATCAAGATGAACTTATAGATGTTATATTGTAATGTTGTGATGTATAAGGTGTTATGTGACAGATAAACTTAGTGTGGAATTGATGATTATGAGATCTTGTTTGAATATGATGGATTATGAGATGAAATTGGGAAGAATATGCTAAAAACACTTGTACATTATGCTTAGAAAGTGGTATGCACACCAAGTGTTTGATGAAATGCTTAGGTGAAAATGATAAGTGAAATTGTATGCTAACGATGGATAAAAATATGTAGATTGTGATAACGATGTTGCAAATAATAGAAATTTCGTAAGGAATGTGTTTTAGATGGATTACAAGTGGGGAATTAGATTGATAAGATGATATGTTAAGAACGTGCATTAGAAGGTTGTACTATATGCTTTGAGGGCGTGATGCACGCCGTAAGTGGGATTAAGTGTTTGACCATATCTAGTTAACGATCATGTACTACATATGAAGCGTGTGAGCTCACTAGTAAGTAAAGATGGTAAAGTCATGAAATTGGACTAACTTTGAATCTGTAGGATCATGAAGAATTAGCATGTGTAGTTTCAATGTGGTTAATGTTCTATGTAGAAATTTGTGAGAATTATTATATCATATGGTCTCTAACATGTTTATGATGCTTAGCATAAATTATGAACATGAATTGATGATTTAAAGTCGAGTTTGAGTTCACAATTCCAAAAAATTACAAAGCTGATTGGAAGAAATTATTGTTGCGCACCTGTTTTGAAAAATTCGTATAAAATCGACCGTAGCTCGGTTTAAGGCATATGATATAAGGTTGGAAAGCTAAAAGAGAATATTACATTTTTCATGTGAACATATTGAGCTAATTCAGATCGTATAAAGGCGAAAATGGGTCGAGAACAGCTGCTGTACAGAACGTGCAGAAGTGAAAAGAATGTGTATGATGAACTTAACATGAATGATTGTCCATATATCCATTGCCTAAACACTATATGTTGTTTTGGATGAGTGATTAGGATTGTTAAGGTGTGTTTAAATTGTCTATATGCATGAAAATGGAATGTGCAAGTATTGTCTAAAATGGGTCGAACGGGTTGACTATATAGTCAATAATCTAGTTTAAAAGCATGTGGATTATTATCAATCTATTTGAATGGAATGTATAACCGCAAGGTATATTCTAATGATTAAAGGAATGAACTTGTTTCCATCAAGGTGTAGCAAGGCTTGGAAGACAATATGTCAAACAAGTGGAAATGGTGATAACTTTCATACGGGCAAAGGTAAGTGATTTCGATTCACTTCGTAGAATGTATAAAGAATTGTGATGTTTATAAATGTGGGGAAATCATGTAAGGTTGTGTAATGAATGAGAGCACTAAGATAAGTATTGATTTAATGAGACAAAGGTAGTTATCTAAGACGAAGTTAAATTGTTGGGATTAAACGGGTCGAATAAATACGTACAAGTAATGTATCAATATTGAAATTCGAAAAGATTAAGGACCCGGGATAAAGATTTTTTGTCAATAATGTAAGGTTATGTTTTATGGATAAATAGAAACAAGTTTCGAGTGAATTAGATGCGATATGGTTGAGTTATGAAAGTTTTGGCATTAAAAATTAAGGATGAACTACGCCAGCCACCGTAGCTTACAGTGGAGGCTGTCGCGCCCCGCTACAATATTGTTCTAGTCTCTCGCGGCCCGCGAGATACCCTGTTATTAGCAATTTTTTTAATTTTATTTGTTTGATCTTGGAACTCGTTTTGAATGTTTTATTAAGGCCTCATAGCAATTGTTTTAAATGATTTTGAATGTAAGTGAATGATATGGGTCTTTGAGTAGCATAAGTATGGATGAATTATTATTATTTACGTATGACCAAGGTAAAACAATTGAATGTGAATAAGTGCATAAATCGGATGTACATGTATGATGACATTTAGTAGTAGAGTATAAAGGTTAGGTTTTGTTGCTCACAAGAGATGTAGGAATGGGACGTGTATTTCATTTGGTGGATACATGGAAGAGTTCCCGCTCGATGTTCTCTAATTATAATAGATCAATGTAATGTCTTTATGCGAGATTGTAAATCTTCAATATGTTGGAGGGTATGTGTTGTTAATTGTTTGTTATTGAGAATGAAATTAAGAAATGCAGGTACGTAAGTGTTGGTCTCTCATGGATTTGAGGGTCGGTGTAAGGAATGAATCCGAGGAACACCATTTGGAAACTTTATACAACAATAGATGGCTATGTGGTTATTGGTTATTATATGTTCATTTAAAAACTCATGATGTCACCATTTCCTAACATGTTGGTTTTTTATGGTGACCGCAGATAATCGGATCGTCATGATGAACGAAGCAACAGAGATCGAGTCGAGACCAAGGATTGTATGGGGATGTGATCACATGCTTGAAATCATTAGTAATATAATTTTTCTTGATTATGAATGAATGTTGTTAAAGATTTAGATTAAGTCGATTCGGATGGATTATTAATCAGCTGTATGTCTTACAAGGAAAGAAATTTTATGACTCATATTTTCCGCTGCGACAAATCGGTTAGCAAGTGTTTGGGTGTTTCATTTATCACATGCCAATTATAGTAGAGATGTTCAATTGGGCATAAAGCTTACACACAATGGGAGTTGCCGATTGAATTTCAATCTTGAATTAATTTGGAGGGTCTACATTTGTGGGGGAAAACGACAATGAAAGATATTTTATTTTCAGCTAATTTTTGAAGATTCGAAGACGACGCCAAATTTATTTTTGAAGATCATTTGAAGAATTGATAGCATCATTCTCGGGGGAATATTGTTGGGTCAAAATGGAGAATGATGTTATCAATTACGCCGACATCATTTAGCATATTTATTGTATTGTATAGGATGGCGTTTTTTTAGTTATTTTAGTCGTGCGTTTTAGCGAGTTTAGCAGGTTTTCCAAGCAAGAGGTAGTTTGCTTGGAGGACAAGGCTCAAGGGGGCTATATATAGATTACTACACCTCACTTGGAGGGGGTGCATTTGTGAGCCACCACACCCGGGGAGCTCACCCAGGGTGGATGATTATCTTTGTATCTCTTTAATCTTATCAATGAAACTTTCCTTGTTCAATCATTAAAGTTTCTATCTTTCTTGTTTATTATCGATTGTTCATGGCTCGAATAACCCATCTCACTTTTTTTATACTGAATCGAGGCTGAAATCGGATCATTACGGGACGATCAACATTCAATTGGATTGTCACTTTCACTTTTTAAGACATCATTTACCACATTTTTAACCAACTCTGAATCAAGTTTTTCTTTATCAGAAGATTTTTCAAAAATGACATCGAGGTTTTCTAGTAACTTGTCAATCTCAGATTTAGTTTTAATGTTTAAAGTCTTGTCCACCCCCAAGTTACTTCTAGAAAAATCACCGATTACGGGTGGTGGAACGCGGTTATACCCGATACCGCTTCCATTGCTATAAACATCTTCACCGTCTTTGTTCTTTCCAAATGGTTTTGGAATCACATAGTCAAGAACAAAGCTGGATGAATAATAGCTTTTCAGCTTCAAGTTGATACGCTCATTTTCGATTTTAGCCTCTTCAAATTGAAGTTTTAATTTTGCAATTTCATCAAGAAACATGTTGATTGATTTTTCTTTTTCTTGAAGAGTTGTTTGCAGTTTATTGTTCAATTCACTTCTTTGATAATCACGATCTTCTGCCTCAGACACAACCCTATTTAATTCATCATATGCCTCTTTTATTGTTCTAAATTTGAAAGTGAGCGTTTCATTTATTTTTTGAAAACTTGCAACTTCTGATTCACCCTTTCTCACAGTTTCTTCTAAAAGATCAATTTTATCTTTAGAACCTTTGATTAATATGTCTTTTAGAACAAGTTCGTCTTTTAACTAATCGATTTTCTGATTAGTTTCTTTCAAAACATTTTCCATTTGGGTGAAATCCTCAATCTTGGTTTTCAAAGCAGTTTCTTTTTCAGCACAGATTTTGCACATTCTTATGTAATGTCTGCACTTCTCATCAATGGACTTACCATTCTGCACATTCTCAAGTAAAGACCTAACCTGGTTTGATGACTCGGCAGACACGGATGAAGATTCTACCTCGTTTTGTTTAGCCATTAACGCATTATCTACCATCTTAATCAGGTTTTCTGCTGTCATCTCCTGCTTCACATCAATGATCTCTGGACCATTCTTAGCAGCATTCAACTTCGCCTATTTCTCAGCTTTTTCTTTTCTCATAGCAGCAAGTACCTCATTGTATTCTTCCTCAATAGTCGGAATTGTTTTGACCAATGCATCAAAGTCGATTGTTGCTGGATCAGTTGCTATATTTCCCTCTTGATCCAAGTAGCACTATCTCTCCTCATCCCACCTGTTGTACTCCTTTGCATCTTTATAGATCAATTCAATCTCACCAAGCTTCTTCCAAGCAATATCCTCTTCTCGGTTATACACCTACTTAGCAACCAATGCGGAACCCTCATCAGGAATATACTTGCACCAATCAAGCCCTTCATCTTCCTGCGTGACAATCAATGCCCTGGTTTTGTCTTTTGCCGATGATACATCTTCGATCAGCCGACGGTTGATTTTCGGAGGTTGTTCCTTATTTCGATGAATATCGCTTTCTTGTAGTAATCCTCACTGAATGGGTTAACACTGTCGTTCACACTTTGGTTTTGGATTTCATGTTTGAAATGCCTGTTGGTGCATATGTCTGTCGACTTCGTCTTGTATCGAGTCTTGTATTAGGTTGATTAGATCAGGGCACGATATTCGAGAAAACTGATCATGTAAGTTGGACCATTTCGCATGAAATGAGGAGTTTCGTGCGGAATGGACAGTCTATAAATAGGTGCCTTGGGTTTGTCATTTGAAACGATTCGATTCCGGTAGCGAAGCTCTGCCGAAGTGTCTCCAGCATTGTAAAACGATCTGATATCAATACAGAGACAGTTTAAAGTGAATCTAAGTGCAAACCAGCTGAAATAACGCCGATACGTTTGTTTCCGCATCTCGTATTGGACAAGATCTCTTCTGAGTGACTCGTTTGGTCATGCAAACTGTTAGGAAAATTTATTTGTAAGTATTGAAGATAATCTCAATTAACTGGATCTCTGAAGAAGATAACAGTCCTGAAGAACACAGCAAGATGAAGAAAATCAGTTGGGAGAACTGAAAAGCAAAGTATCTACTACAAAGAATCTTAAGTTGATAAAGAGTTGATTCGGATTATCAGAGAAGGTCGTTTCTGATGGATCTGATGATATTTCTGATGAAATATCATCAGTTTCTGACAAATTCTAATCATCAAACTTTCTGATGATTTGTTCACCAGAATTTCTGATGAAGTGGCTTATCAGAAATTCTGATGAAAGACCCACTTGTCTAAAAATCACAACTCTATCCTGCCACCCATGACCGAAGCATGACATTATTGGTTTTCATGATTACAAATGCAACTTGAACGATGGATTCAATGAATATGTCAAATTGCTACTTTATGCAGGACTTATTGCATGAATAAACAATTATTTATTCATGTCCACAGCCGTCTATAAATAGAAGGCTCGAGAGGCAGAAGATAATTGAGTTTGAAGCTTAGCATTCACATACAAACACTCAAACTCCACTGCTCTTCTCACCCACAGAAATCTAGATTCATTTGTATTAGATAATAATCTTACAATCACCTTGTTAAACTAATTTGTTTCAAAGTGATATAAACTTGATAATTCTGTAGGTCTTGTTTCTTGAAAGTCTGATTTCCATTTCCGCACATCTTTTTCACATATACTGAAATCACTTACCATATTACGTAAAAAGAAGTCGTTAAGGCCATACTGGGTCCAACAATTGGTATCAGAGCAGATTGAATAAATTATTTTCAAACGATCAATCGCACTTCTTCTTTTTTCTAAATATGGCCAGCTTTCAAACCTGGAATAATGCTTTCAATATTGGTTCTATGTCAAAACCTCCGACTCTGGTCAGGGAGGAATAACCCCAATGGAAAATCAGGATGGTCAATTTCCTTAATGGTCATGACCGAGCTCTGTTTAGATCCATTGAAAGGGGTCCACATATACCAATGACTGAAATACCTGCAATTCCAGCAACTGACCAACTACCTGCTATCCCTGCTTCCCGAGCTCCCAAAAGTGAAATACTTTGGAGTGAGGAAGACAAGGAACTGGTAGCAGGGGATGAAAGAGCAAAATCACTCTTAATAATGGCCATCCCCAATGACATATTTTCACAAGTTGATGCTTGTCATCAGCCAAGGAAATATGGGATCAGTTGGAAAATCTTTGTGAAGAAGGAGATAGGATGAAAAGAAACAAGAGAACAAACAACGTCTCATCCTATGAAAGGTTTAAAAGTTTAACTAATGAAAAGTTAAATGACACATATCAAAGGTTCACAAAACTTTTAAACGAGCTAAAGAAATTTGGAATAACTAAATCAAATGATGAAAAAAACATAAAATTTCTTGATGCTTTGCCTAGAGAATGGAGAAGTCTTACAATGACTTTGTCCTCAACCTTAGAACTAGGAAACATGAGTCTTCATGACTTATATAGCATCTTGATCCCCAGAGAGGAAGAAATATTAGAAGAAACCATTCAAAGAGGGGGATCTTTAGCTCTTATCTCTAACTCACAAAGACAAACAACTTCCAGTGATCCACAACCATCAAACAGCCATGCCTTTGAAACTTCTGATTCATTATCAGATTTTTCAGCCTTTGCTGATGCAATAGCACTGCTCACCAAAACATTTGAGCAAAGGTTGATGGGAGGAGGGCAGAGGTACCAGAGGGGTGATAGAAGGAGGATGGATGATAGATCTAAAGAAGATGTTAGATCTAAGGATAAAGGAAAGGCTGAGGTGGTGGGTTACAAGTGCAAGCAAAAAGGTCATTATGCATCTGAGTGTAAGACCAAGAAGCTGAAAGATGTTGCTTACTATGAAAAGAAGCTTGAGGAAGCTAAGAAGCAACAACAACAAGTCAGCTTAATTGCTGGAACAGATACATGGCTATCAGATGATTCTTCTGATGAAGAAGAAAAAGAAGAAGAAATGGCCGACTTCTGTCTCATGGCACTTTCTGATGACATACCAGAGACTTCAGGACAACAGGTAAGTTTAGACAATCTTGATCTTGAACACAAGTTAAATGAGCTCATGTCAGATTTTTTTTAACTTGCAAGTTAAACAACAATCAGATGGTAAAAAATCTGATGAGTTTCAGAGGACCTTGAATAAAATGATTCTTGAAAACCAATTACTGATAGAACAAAGTTTAGATCAAAGAGCTAAAATTGAGCTCTATGAAAATGAAAGAAGAGATCTTTACAAGAAAATCAATGATAAAGAAATTAATGTAAGAGGTTTTCAAGAAGCAAAAGAATTCATAAATTTCATAGAGTCCACTCCAAAGAACAAAGGAGAAGGGTTGGGATATGTAAGAACAAACAATAACAAACCTACTGTCTTTGTAAAAGCTACTCAACAGACTTCTGATAAATACTTATCAGAATCTGATTCTGAAACTTGCAAATCAACATGTTCTGAATACTCCTTTGACAAGCCAAATTTTAAACCAAAAAGAAGTGAATGCAGTCAAGAGTTTGTAAAAACTCCAGAAGCAGTTCACTCATCTTTTCAAAACTATCCCTTCATTCCATCACAAGAAGGAAAATAAAAAATTTCTGATGATTCCTGTATGTGTGTTGAAATACTAAGCTTGTTCAACACCATCTCCAAAAGAAAAACAAAAATTCTGTTAATGGCTCAGCATTTAACAGAAATTCTGATGAAAGGTCATCTAGAAGAAATAATAGAACCAGAATATCATCAGAAAGTGTACCCAAGCATGCCTGGGTACCTAAAACCCTCTAATCATTTCATTTCAGGACCAACATGTCACTTTCACTTTTTAAGACATCATTTACCACGTTTTTAACCAACTCTAATCAAGTTTTTCTTCATCAGAAGATTTTTCAAAAATGACATCGAGGTTTTCTAGTAACTTGTCAATCTCAGATTTAGTTTTAATGTTTAAAGTTTTGTCCAACCCCAAGTTACTTCTAGAAAAATCACCGTTTACGGGTGGTGGAACGCGGTTATACCAGATACCGCTTCCATTGCTATAAACATCTTCACCGTCTTTGTTCTTTCCAATTGGTTTTGGAATCACATAGTCAAGAACAAAGCTGGATGAATAATAGCTTTTCAGCTTCAAGTTGATACGCTCATTTTCGATTTTAGCCTCTTCAAATTGAAGTTTTATTTTTGCAATTTCATCAAGAAACATGTTGATTGATTTTTCTTTTTCTTGAAGAGTTGTTTGCAGTTTATTGTTCAATTCACTTCTTTGATAATCACGATCTTCTGCCTCAGACACAACCCTATTTAATTCATCATATGCCTCTTTTATTGTTCTAAATTTGAAAGGGAGCATTTCATTTATCTTTTGAAAACTTGCAACTTCTGATTCACCCTTTCTCACAGTTTCTTCTAAAAGATCAATTTTATCTTTAGAACCTTTGATTAATATGTCTTTTAGAACAAGTTCGTCTTTCAACTAATCGATTTTCTGATTAGTTTCTTTCAAATCATTTTCCATTTGGGTGAAATCCTCAATCTTGGTTTTCAAAGCAGTTTCTTTTTCAGCACAGATTTTGCACATTCTTATGTAATGTCTGCACTTCTCATCAATGGACTTACCATTCTGCACATTCTCAGGTAAAGACCTAACCTGGTTTGATGACTCGGCAGACACGGATGAAGATTCTACCTCGTTTTGTTTAGCCATTAACGCATTATCTACCATCTTAATCAGGTTTTCTGCTGTCATCTCCTGCTTCACATCAATGATCTCTGGACCATTCTTAGCAGCATTCAACTTCGCCTATTTCTCAGCTTTTTCTTTTCTCATCGCAGCAAGTACCTCATTGTATTCTTCCTCAATAGTCGGAATTGTTTTGACCAATGCATCAAAGTCGATTGTTGCTGGATCAGTTGCTATATTTCCCTCTTGATCCAAGTAGCACTATCTCTCCTCATCCCACCTGTTGTACTCCTTTGCATCTTTATTGATCAATTCAATCTCACTAAGCTTCTTCCAAGCAATATCCTCTTCTCGGTTATACACCTACTTAGCAACCAATGCGGAACCCTCATCAGGAATATACTTGGACCAATCAAGCCCATTATCTTCCTGTGTGACAATCAATGCCCTGGTTTTTTCTTTCCGATGATACATCTTCGATCTGCGGACGGTTGATTTTCGGAGGTTGTTCCTTATTTCGGTGATAAATCGCTTTCTTGTAGTAATCCTCACTTAATGGGTTAACACTGTCGTTCACACTTTGGTTTTGGATTTCATGTTTGAAATGCTTGTTGGTGCATATGTCTGTCGACTTCGTCTTGTATCGAGTCTTGTATTAGGTTGATTAGATCAGGGCACGATATTCGAGAAAACTGATCATGTAAGTTGGACCATTTCGCACGAAATGACGAGTTTCGTGCGGAATGGACAGTCTATAAATAGGTGCCTTGGGTTTGTCATTTGAAACGATTCGATTCCGGTAGCGAAGATCTGCCGAAGTGTCTCCAGCATGGTAAAACGATCTGATATCAATACAGAGACAGTTTAAAGTGAATCTAAGTGCAAACTAGCTGAAATAACACCGATACGTTTGTTTCCGCCTCTCGTATTGGACAAGATCTCTTCTGAGCGACTCGTTTGGTCGTGCAAACTGTTAGGAAACTTTATTTGTAAGTATTGAAGAAAATCTCAGTCAAGTAGATCTATGAAGAAGATAACAGTCCTGAAGAACACAGCAAGATGAAGAAAATCAGTTGGGACAACTGAAAAGCAAAATATCTACTACAAAGAATCTTAAGTTGATAAAGAGTTGATTCGGATTATCAGAGAAGGTCGTTTCTGATGGATCTGATGATATTTCTGATGAAATATCATCAGTTTCTGACAAATTCTAATCATCAAACTTTCTGATGATTTGTTCACCAGAATTTCTGATGAAGTGGCTTATCAGAAATTCTGATGAAAGACCCACTTGTCTAAAAATCACAACTCTATCCTGCCACCCATGACCGAAGCATGACATTATTGGTTTTCATGATTACAAATGCAACTTGAACGATGGATTCAATGAATATGTCAAATTGCTACTTTATGCAGGACTTATTGCATGAATAAACAATTGTTTATTCATGTCCACAGCCGTCTATAAATAGAAGGCTCGAGAGGCAGAAGATAATTGAGTTTGAAGCTTAGCATTCACATACAAACACTCAAACTCCACTGCTCTTCTCACCCACAGAAATCTAGATTCATTTGTATTAGATAATAATCTTACAATCACCTTGTTAAACTAATTTGTTTCAAAGTGATATAAACTTGATAATTCTGTAGGTCTTGTTTCTTGAAAGTCTGATTTCCATTTCCGCACATCTTTTTCACATATACTGAAATCACTTTCCATATTACGTAAAAAGAAGTCGTTAAGGCCATACTGGGTCCAACAATTGGTATCAGAGCAGATTGAATAAATTATTTTCAAACGATCAATCGCTCTTCTTCTTTTTTCTAAATATGGCCAGCTTTTGAACCTGGAATAATGCTTTCAATATTGGTTCTATGTCAAAACCTCCGACTCTGGTCAGGGAGGAATACCCCCAATGGAAAATCAGGATGGTCAATTTCCTTAATGGTCATGACCGAGCTCTGTTTAGATCCATTGAAAGGGGTCCACATATACCAATGACTGAAATACCTGCAATTCCAGCAACTGACCAACTACCTGCTATCCCTGCCTCCCGAGCTCCCAAAAGTGAAATACTTTGGAGTGAGGAAGACAAAGAACTGGTAGCAGGGGATGAAAGAGCAAAATCACTCTTAATAATGCTCATCCCCAATGACATATTTTCACAAGTTGATGCTTGTGCATCAGCCAAGGAAACATGGGATCAGTTGGAAAATCTTTGTGAAGGAGGAGAAAGGATGAAAAGAAACAAGAGAACAACAACGTCTCATCCTATGAAAGGTTTAAAAGTTTACCTAATGAAAAGTTAAATGACACATATCAAAGGTTCACAAAACTTTTAAACGAGCTAAAGAAATTTGGAATAACTAAATCAAATGATGAAAAAAACATAAAATTTCTTGATGCTTTGCCTAGAGAATGGAGAAGTCTTACAATGACTTTGTCCTCAACCTTAGAACTAGGAAACATGAGTCTTCATGACTTATATAGCATCTTGATCCCCAGAGAGGAAGAAATATTTGAAGAAACCATTCAAAGAGGGGGATCTTTAGCTCTTATCTCTAACTCACAAAGACAAACAACTTCCAGTGATCCACAACCATCAAACAGCCAGGCCTTTGAAACTTCTGATTCATTATCAGATTTTTTAGCCTTTGCTGATGCAATAGCACTGCTCACCAAAACATTTGAGCAATGGTTGAGGGGAGGAGCCCAGAGGTACCAGAGGAGTGATAGAAGGAGGATGGATGATAGATCTAAAGAAGATGTTAGATCTAAGGATAAAGGAAAGGCTGAGGTGGTGTGTTACAAGTGCAAGCAAAAAGGTCATTATGCATCTGAGTGTAAGACCAAGAAGCTGAAAGATGTTGCTTACTATGAAAAGAAGCTTGAGGAAGCTAAGAAGCAACAACAGCAAGTCAGCTTAATTGCTGGAACAGATACATGGCTATCTGATGATTCTTCTGATGAAGAAGAAGAAGAAGAAGAAGAAGAAATGGCCAACTTCTATCTCATGTCACTTTCTGATGACATACCAGAGACTTCAGGACAACAGGTAAGTTTAGACAATCTTGATTTTGAACACAAGCTAAATGAGCTCATGTCAGATTTTTTAAACTTGCAACTTAAACATCAATCAGATGGTAAAAAATCTGATGAGTTGCAGAGGAGCTTGAATAAAATCATTCTTGAAAACTAATTACCAATAGAACAAAGTTTAGATCAAAGAGCTAAAATTGAGCTCGATGAAAATGAAAGAAGAGATCTTTACAAGAAAATCAATGATAAAGAAATTAATGTAAGAGGTTTTCAAGAAGTTAAAGAATTCATAAATTTCATAGAGTCCACTCCAAAGAACAAAGGAGAAGGGTTGGGTTATGTAAGAACAAACAATAACAAACCTACTGTCTTTGTAAAAGCTACTCAGCAGACTTCTGATAAATACTTATCAGAATCTGATTCTGAAACTTGCAAATCAACATGTTCTGAATACTCCTTTGACAAGCCAAATTTTGAACCAAAAAGAAGTGAATGCAGTCAAGAGTTTGTAAAAACTCTCGAAGCAGTTCACTCATCTTTTCAAAACTATCCCTTTATTCCATCACAAGAAGGAAAATCAGAAATTTCTGATGATTCCTGTATGTGTGTTGAAATACTGAAGCTTGTTCAACACCATCTCCAAAAGAAAAACAAAAATTCTGTTAATGGCTCAGCATTTAACATAAATTCTGATGAAAGGTCATCTAGAAGAAATAATAGAACCAGAATATCATCAGAAAGTGTACCCAAGCATGCCTGGGTACCTAAAACCCTCTAATCATTTCATTTCAGGACCATCATGTGCAGCAGATCTGGTACTGCGACTCAGGAAGCTCCAAGCACATGACTGGAGATAGGAGCTTACTCAGCAACTTTGTCTCAAAGCTGCGTAAAATGGTGAACTTTGGAAACGCAGTGAAAGGAAGGATAATGGGATACGGATGTATCAGGTATGGATGTTTGACCATTGAAAGAGTAGCTTATGTTGAAGGCTTAAAGTATAATTTGCTGAGCTGTGGTCAATTCTGTGACAAAGGTTTTCAAGTAACATTTTTACCAGAAAAATGCTTGCTAATAGGAATGGATGATAATAAAATATATTTGAGTAGGAAAAGGATAAGACAATCAATCTATTACTTTGACTTCAAAGAAGAAAATGAACATCCTAAACTATGTTTATTTTCAAAAATCAACAAAGGAAGTAGTTGGTTGTGGCATAAAAGATTGGCTCACTTAAATTTCAAAAACCTAAACAAATTAGCAAGTAAAGGTCTGGTAAAAGGGTTACCTTTCATATCCTCCAAAAAGGATAAAATTTGTGATGCTTGTGAGATGGGAAAGTCAAAAAGAAGCTCTCACAAGTCAATTTCTGAATCTTCCATTACACAAAATTTGGAACTTTTACACATGGATTTGTGTGGACCCATAGGTACAGAAAGTTTTTCTGGAAAGAAATATATACTAATAATAGTTGATGATTTTTCCAGATATACATGGGTTGAATTTTTGAGAAAGAAAAGTGAATACCTGATTTGATCATTAATTTTATAAAGAAAATTGAAAATCTGTTAAAACTAATAGTAAGAAGGATCAGATCAGACAATGGGACAGAATTCAAAAATTCAAAAATTGAGAGCTTTCTTCTAAACAAAGGAATCTCTCATGACTTTTCTGCTCCCAGAACCCCTCAACAAAATGGGGTAGTTGAAAGAAAAAATAGAACCTTAGTACAAGCTACCAGAACAATGCTTGCATATGCCAAAATGCCATCTCACTTTTGGGCAGAAGCAATTGCAAATGCATGTTTTACTCAAAACAGGAATCTCATCAACAAAAGGCAAAACAAAACACTCTACAACATTATAAATAATAGAATTCCAAGTGAAAAATTTTTACACACATTTGGTTGTAGACGTTTTGTTTTCAATGATTTTGAAAGCCTTGAAAAATTTGACAGAAAAGCAGAGAAAGGTATTTTTCTTGGATATTCTTTGTCCTCAAAAGCTTATTGAATTTTTATTCTTAATACAAGGACAATAAGAGAAAGTTTATATGTCTCATTTGATGACTCATCAGAGACTGAAGTTTCTGATGAATACATGAAAGAAATAAACTTTTCTGACAAACAAGAAAATTATGAGCATCTCTTTGAAATGATATCAGAAGATTTTTTAGAACATGATAAAGCTTGTACATTTAAATCATCAGAAATATCATGTACTAACCCTGAAGAACAAGTAAATAGCACAACAGAAAATCAAAATTCTTGTGCTTTACATGAAACAGAGGTAACTGAACAGGGGGAAACTTCAAATCCGTCAGAACCAACAATTGTTTAAAACAGGTTAAGATGGATCAAAGGGCATGTTCATTCTGATATTATTGGCAATCCAGCTGATGGTGTGAGAACAAGATCTGCAACTGCACATGAATGTGCATATGCTGGGTTCTTAAGCACGATAGAACCCAAATCTGCCAAAGAAGCTCTGAATGATCCAGATTGGATACAAGCTATGCAAGAAGAGCTGGATCAATTCGAAAAGAGCAAGGCATGGGATCTGGTACCCAAGCCCAAAGACAAATCTGTCATAGGCTCAAAATGGGTATACAGGAATAAATCTGATGAAAATGGCATAATCACAAGGAACGAAGCAAGGTTAGTAGTAAAAGGTTACTGTCAACAAGAAGGTATTGATTATGATGAAACCTTTGCACCAGTAGCTAGATTAGAAGCTGTAAGAATTTTTCTTGCTTATGCTGCATCCAAGGATTTCAAAGTTTATCAAATGGATGTAAAATCAGCTTTCCTAAATGGTAAAATTGAAGAAGAAGTTTATGTGCAACAACCTGAAGGCTTTGTTGATCCAAAATTTCAAAATCATGTTTATAGATTAAACAAAGCCTTGTATGGATTGAAGCAAGCTCCTAGAGCCTGGTATGAAACATTATCAAACTTCTTACTCAATTCTGGATTTACCAAAGGTACTATTGACACCACACTTTTTCTCAAAACACACAAAAGCCATACCTTGTTGGTTCAGATATATGTTGATGACATTATATTTGGATTAACAAATGAAAAATTTTACAAAAAATTTCAAAAATTAATGACCAGCCATTTTGAAATGAGCATGATAGGTGAATTAACCTTTTTCTTAGGGTTACAAGTCAAACAAAGAATTGATGGAATATTTTTGAGTCAATCAAAATATGTCAAAACAATTCTACAAAAATATTCACTTGAAAACTGCTCTGTTTCAAAAACTCCCATGGCAACAGGGAACAAATTAGATTCTGATAAAGATGGAATAAGTGTAGATACTAAAACCTATAGGGGGATGATAGGATCATTGTTATACTTAACTGCAAGTAGACCAGACATCATGTTTGCAACATGCTTTCTGGCCAGATATCAATGTGACCCTAAAGAATCTCATTTAAAAGCTGTGAAAAGGGTTTTCAAATATCTAAAAGGCACTTCAGAACTTGGTCTCTGATATCCAAAGGATACAAACCTTGAATTAATTGCATACACAGATGCAGATTATGCAGGGTGTAAGATTGACAGAAAAAGCACATCTGGTGCTTGTCAAATCTTGGGGGAAAAATTGGTTTGTTGGGCAAGCAAGAAGCAAAACTGTGTTGCCATATCAACAGCAGAGTCAGAATATGTTGCAGCAGCAAGCTGTTGTTCACAAGTGATGTGGATGCAAACTCAACTGAAGGATTATGGAGTAAATCTGACAAAAATACCAATTTTGTGTGATTCAAAGAGTGCAATTGCAATAACAGAAAATCCAGTTCATCACTCAAGAACCAAACACATAGATGTCAGATATCACTTCATAAAAGATCATGTGGAGAAAGGACTGGAACAAGCTATATGAAAGAGACTTCCTGATACATCAGAACAAAGGTGTGGAGTTCACAAGATCAAGGTAAGAAATTTTATCAAACTCCACTCATTCCCTCTCATCTAAAAAAAAAATTTGATTCAGACTCCTATAAATGAATCAAATGTCTTCTGATGATATATATATGAGAAAATTCAACTCTTTAAGAAACATTTAGAGATCTTTCAATATATATATCATTAAAAGGACAACATGGGAAAGCACTCAATTGAAGAAAAGGCTTTTGATTGGACCAATTCTGAAATCAAAAAGGGTCCCACATAAAAAGGTGCAAGTTGGATACTAGTGTTTATCTTTTAAAAATCGTTGGAATCTCTAATTGTCTTGAACGAGATATACATTAAATTAGAGATAAACCAAAGGTTTTTCAAAAACGGTTGCTTCTTTAAAAGATTAAAACATCATTATGGTGTCATAAAACACCTTGAATACAAACAACCCACGAAAAACACTCAAAAATCTCTGTCTCAGCTCACTATAAATATCCCCTCCAACACAGAGACGTCCATCTTCAATCTCCATTCTCAAAACCCTAAAAACCCTTTTCAAAAGCAAAAATCCAAATCCTAAATGGCTGCCACCAACAACAGTCCACCTTCAGCTGAACACTCTGTTCCCTTAATCACTGAAGCTGAATATCTTCCTTTGAAGAACAATAATGAAGCGATGAACACCAATATCGAACAATATGATGTGAAGTGTCAAATTCTCATTGAGTTTCTGATCAGAAGCCCAATAGCTCATGCTCTTACAAAGACCAGAGAGGTACCAGAAAGACTGCTACAACAAGTTGTAAAAACTCTCGAAACTCATAGTACAAATATGGAGCTAACAGCACATGTATGGGAAGATATCTTCATCATAATCACACCAGAGAAAATAAGGGAATGTTTGGAACTACCCTTAAATCAAGAGTATGAAGAAGCACCACCAAAAGAAGACATGTTTGAACAACTTGATGCTGTAATGGGATGCAAGGCAAAGATTTCAAAAATCAATGAGTTCAAGAGGAACAATGTGACACTCGAGGTTTTTCCGAACGATCACCTTGTAATATTTTGTGTGTATATAAATATTATTAAATGGAAACGTGATTTTTACTTGATATGTGTTGTGTATGTATTATATATATTTATATGAGAGCCGAAACCACGACCCGAGACCATGACTCGCAACCGGGCGGTTGCGAGTGGGCCACTCGGTCTCGAGTGGGCCTTTGGACCGTAACCGGTTTGGGCCGAAACCCCAAGCCCAACCCGAAAACCACCCCTTGTATATATCCAACCTTTCCCTCATTCCTTTCATTTGGCACTACACACAAACACATACACTTCTTATTCTCTCTCAACTAAGAAAACCCTCAAACAACAAACCATTCTCTCCTTCTCTTCTCGGTTCAAGCAAAGATCCCGGACAAGAAACTCGGTCAAGACTATCACTCGGACATTCCATCTTCTCGGTTCTCTTTTCTTTGTTTTCGGCTCCTCTTTTCATAACCGGTTAGTGCTATCTTTTGTGTTATCTTTTGTGTATAAGATTTATGTGGGTTAAATGAACTAGATTTTTATGCATGTTTGGTTAGAAATATTTTGCTTGCTAGAAATACTATGCATGATTTTTAGGAAGTTTGTGAAGTTTTGACTATGTGTGTTAAACCTTATGAATGATACTTACTAACATGCTTAAATGGTTATGGAATAATGGTTTAAGGATGTTTAGGGCCAACCGAGTTATGTTAATGCCACTAAGTGTATGTTTTACTTGTTCTTGCATCATAATCTTGCTAGAAATATGTGATTTTTGGTTCATAAATGTGTGATTTGTTATGGTGAAAACCCTAGAAAAATATGAAGATAGGATGAACTTGTTTGAATATGACTTGAAGATGTAAAATGGCAAAGTTTGATCTATCTTTACTAGTATTCAGCTTTGGCAAAGTGTTAGTGAAACCTTATTGGTAGTTTCCTAAAATGGGCCTGAATTCTTGGTACAAAAGGGACTGATGCATCTGCATCATCACGTGTACATGAAAGTGACAGGTTACGACTCGCAACGACAGCCTTCCGACTCGAAACCGCACCGTTGCGACTCGCAACCAAAGCATGACAAGTCGAAACCACGTGATTGCGACTCGAGACTACGTCGGTTGCGACTCGCAACCACAGCATGATGACTCGAGACCACGGTTACGACTCGCAACCACAGCGTGGCAGGCCGAAACCACCTGGTTGCGACTCGAGACCAGCTGGTTGCGAGTGGGCTGTCCATTTTGGTTATTGGGCCATTCTGTGTTAACTTGGGCTATCTGTTAAGTGAACTAAGTGTTGCTGTGTTGCTGTTGACTGTTTAATGGTTTAGGCCGGCCCAATAACCCAATGACTGTTTACCTGTATGTATGTTACGTGCCTTGTATGTGTTTTTCGTAAATGCTTGTACACCGAACCTGACCTATACCGGTAACCATGTTAGGACGTGGTGACCAACGTGATTGACAAGTAACCTAAACCTACCGAGCAACCCAAGGTGAGTTCACAACTTAAAAGCATGCGTCCCGGTGGTTTGGGACACGAGACTAACAACCCTATCCCCTGGTAAAAGGGGATACCATTTACATACCTTCCCTAGTTATTGGGAACAAAACTTACTTTTCCTTCCCGGGTATTGGGAAACCTTTTGGTTAATTACTGTTTATACGGATTGCAACTAACGGCACTAAACGAAACTCTATCACTCAAGTCCCTACTACAAATACCGATTAGTCGCCGGGTTAGGCGAACGGGTTATTAGTTGATAGCGCTATTTAGGTGTTTACCAGCCTCACACCGTGCCCTGGTTTGGGACGGGCGTGAACTAATGTACTCAGAAATTCGTCAATGATGATAGAACATTGACATCGGGGCATCCTGCGGATACGCAACGGTTACCTAGTGTTCGGTATTGGAAAATCAGTTTAGTCGCTAACTTTTGGGGTAGCTCCCCAGGGCATGTATAAACGGATAAATTAACCGGTGAAACAATGTTTTTGGTAATTAAAACTGGACAACTAGTGGACTCACTCAGCATTATTGTTGACCCCTTACTGCATGCTTTGCAGGTAACCCGTGACGATGGAGCTTGCTGCTTGGGAACGTGTAGTGTTTGTTCACCCTTGTGTTGGGTGTTACCTTAATTTGAAATATGAACTTTGTTTTACTTATGCTTCCGCTACTTATTAACTGTTTGAACTTAAAACCTTAAACTCTGAACTTGATATTTGCTATGCTTATGAATAGTAAGTATTACTTTTAATATCAACTCAAGTATTCGGTATAATTGGTGGCTGGATCCTGGTCGGTCACGCCCTCGAAGCGGGTGCTATCCGCAGGTGGATTTTGGGGGTGTGACAGATTGGTATCAGAGCCATTGGTTATAGTGAACTTGGTTTTAAAAAGGGGAAAATCTTTTTGGAGAAAACCAGACTATAACCCGTGACTCGTAACGACACTACACTCCAAGTGCAAGGCTCGACACATTTGACCTCATAGCTCGGACCAGTGTTTACTTGTTTGCTTACTTTATGTTTCCTGATTTGCTATACGTACTAGTATGCTTAAACTAGATAGATACACCTCTCTCTTCTATCTCATTCTCGCTACACTACGACATCACACTCATACTGTGTTTTCTGGTTATGAAGACAATGAGTGGACGCGGAAGAGGAAACATTAACATGACGCAGGCTCAGTTCACTAACCTGCTCAACACAGTGGCTGCGGCTTTTGCAGCTCACCCTATAGGTAAGCTCGTTGTTTTAGGATGTTTAGATCCTACCGCCACATCGACTTTTCGCCTCTAAACCTACACGTTTCGCTTCTCACCCTATAGGTCAGCATGCACCTGCGCAACCACCAGTGTGTACTTTCAAAACTTTCATGGATTGCAAGCCTCTCCCTTTCAACGGCACTGAGGGTGCCATAGGTCTTCTGCATTGGATTGAGAAAATTGAAGCTGTTTTTGCCGTTTGCGAGTGTCCTCCTGCAAATTGGGTGAAATTTGCTACTGCTACGCTTGAAGGAAGCGCGCTTTCTTGGTGGAAGGCGCAGATTCAGATGTTTGGGTTGGAAACTGCTAATGCTACGGCATGGGAGGATTTCAAGGATATGATTAAGGATGAATACTGTCACCGGGATGACATCCACAAGCTTGAAAACGAGTACTATGAGCTCAAGATGGTTGGGTCGGAAATTGAAACCTACACTAAGCTGTCTAACGACTATGCTGCTCTTTGCCCAAACATGTCACGACCAATGTACCGAAGGATCGAACTGTATATCAAAGGTTTGGCTCCAGAGATTCGAAGCCATGTCACTTCAGCCAACCACACTACCATTCAGCCGATTGTTCGACTTGCTCACAAACTTACTGATCAGGCTGTGGAAGAGGGCAGGTTGCCCAAAAGGATCAGTGCTACTGTCGGAACTTCTAGTGACAGCAAGCGTAAGTGGGAAGGAAGTCAAAGCAAGGATGCTAACCCCACTCAGGCCCCAGCACAGCAAAGGAAAACCGAAAACAACAAGGGCGCTCAACAACAGGGTGGCTATCGTGGGAACCACCCCAAGTGCAACAAGTGCAATCGACATCACAGCGGGCAGTGTGTGAAGGGCCAGTGTCAGCGATGTAACAAAATGGGGCATGAGGCCAAGGATTGTAGAAGTCAGTTCCCAGCTAGACAGAACCAGCAACAACCTCAACAGCAACAGCAGCAGGGAAACAACCGGGCATGTTTTAAGTGTGGAGCTGAGGGGCACTTTAAGAAGGATTGTCCTGAACTGAATCAGAACCGCAACAACAATCAAGGAGCTGGGAACAACAATCAGAACAACAATGCTGGGAATGGCGCTAGAGGAAGAGCATTCGTGATTGGAGCTGGTGAAGCAAGGAATGACCCCAATGTCGTGACGGGTAAGTTCCTACTCGATGATCGTTATGTTTCTGTGTTATTTGATTCCGGTGCCGATGCTAGTTATGTATCCCTACGTATTAGTAAGAAGCTTAAGCGTCCGCTTTCGTTACTAAGTTCTCCTCATAACGTCGAGTTAGCTAATGGTAGAAACATCGAGGCCTCACATGTTGTCAAAGGTTGCAAACTAGGGTTGTCTGGTCAGACATTTACTATCGATCTTTTCCCTGTTACTCTCGGAAGCTTCGACGTCGTTATTGGTATGGATTGGTTATCCAAGCAACGCGCTGAGATCCTCTGTCAAGAGAAAGCAGTTCGTATTCCTCGCCGTTCTGGCAAACCCCTCATTGTACAAGGTGGCAAAGGTGGAGAAGTCTCCGGCATTATCTCGTTCTTGAAAGCCCAGAAGTGTTTACGAAAAGGGCACACCGCTATCTTAGCACTCGTCACCAACACGCAGGAAAAGGAAAAGAGGATCGAAGATTTTCCAGTAGTGCGTGACTACCCCGAAGTATTTCCTGAGGAATTACCTGGACTCCCTCCACATCGTCAGGTCGAATTCCAAATCGAGCTAGCTCCCGGAGCAGCGCCTATAGCTCGTGCACCTTATCGACTAGCCCCCGCAGAATTGAAGGAACTCTCGACGCAACTACAAGAACTTTTGGATAAAGGATTTATCCGTCCTAGTTCATCACCCTGGGGAGCACCGGTACTCTTTGTTAAGAAGAAAGATGGCACGTTCCGAATGTGCATCGACTATCGTGAGTTGAACAAGGTTACCATCAAGAATCGTTACCCTCTCCCTCGAATCGACGACCTATTCGATCAGTTGCAAGGATCAAGCTACTACTCTAAGATTGACCTGCGATCAGGCTACCATCAGTTAAGGGTCCGTAATGAAGATATTTCCAAGACCGCATTCAGAACTCGTTATGGTCATTATGAATTCCTCGTTATGCCCTTTGGAATGACCAACGCCCCTGCAGTGTTCATGGATCTTATGAACCGAGTATGCAAACCCTACCTCGACAAATTTGTGATCGTGTTTATAGACGACATCTTGATCTACTCGAAAAGTCAGGAAGAGCACGAACAGCACCTACGCCTTATCCTCGAACTCCTTCGCAATGAGCAACTGTATGCCAAGTTCTCGAAATGCGACTTCTGGCTTCAAGAAGTCCATTTCCTTGGGCACGTGGTTAACAAGGACGGAATCCACGTCGACCCAGCTAAGATCGACTCTATAAAGAATTGGCCTACCCCTAAGACTCCGACTGAAGTTCGCCAATTCTTGGGATTGGCAGGTTACTACCGCAGATTCATTCAGGGATTCTCAAAGATCGCTCAACCCCTCACTACACTCACTCAGAAAGGCGTCACCTACAAGTGGAACGAAGCGCAGGAATCTGCTTTTCAGAAATTAAAGGATAACCTCTGCAGCGCTCCTATTCTATCGTTACCTGAAGGAACGGACGACTTTGTGGTTTACTGCGATGCGTCTATTCATGGGCTCGGTTGTGTGTTGATGCAACGCGAGAAAGTTATTGCTTACGCCTCTCGACAACTTAAGACACATGAAAGGAACTACACAACACACGACTTGGAACTGGGAGCAGTGATATTTGCGCTTAAGATATGGAGACATTACCTGTACGGTACCAAGTGCACCATTTACACCGATCACAGGAGTCTCGAGCATATCTTCAAGCAGAAGGAATTAAACATGCGGCAACGCCGATGGGTTGAACTTTTGAATGATTATGAATGCGCCATCAAGTACCATCCGGGCAAGGCCAATGTTGTGGCAGACGCCCTCAGCCGAAAAGACACTGTACCAAAGCGCGTGCGAGCATTACAACTTACCATCCAGTCTAGTCTCCCTACCCAGATTCGAAATGCTCAGATTGAAGCTCTGAAACCGGAAAACATCAGGGCTGAGTCCCTGCGAGGATCGAGGCAGCAACTAGAACAGAAAGAGGACGGCGCCTACTATGTGGCAGGGCGCATTTGGGGTCCCACTTTACGGAGATCTACGAGAGCTTGTGATGGACGAAGCCCATAAGTCCCGTTATTCAGTACATCCTGGTGCAGATAAGATGTACCACGATTTGAAAACCACATACTGGTGGCCTGGCATGAAAGCCCACATAGCAGCCTACGTTGGCAAATGCTTGACCTGCGCAAGAGTCAAGATCGAGTATCAGAAACCAGCAGGCCTACTACAACAACCGGAAATCCCGAAATGGAAATGGGAGCAAATTTCCATGGATTTTGTTACAGGGCTACCTAGATCTCAACGCGGGAATGATACTATTTGGGTGATAGTAGATCGATTGACTAAGTCTGCACACTTTCTGGCCATTAAGGAAACAGACAAGTTTTCTACCTTGGCAGAAATCTATTTGAAGGAAGTAGTCTCCAGGCACGGGGTGCCAACTTCTATTATTTCCGACCGAGACGCTCGTTTTACTTCCGAGTTGTGGCAAGCTATGCACAAATCCTTTGGCTCACGTTTGGACATGAGCACCACTTATCACCCGCAAACGGATGGGCAGTCTGAACGCACCATCCAAACCCTGGAAGACATGCTTAGAGCATGTGTGATCGATTTTGGCAAGAACTGGGAGAAGCATCTGCCGCTGGTGGAATTCTCCTACAATAACAGTTATCACACTAGTATTCAGGCAGCACCTTTTGAGGCATTGTACGGTCGTAAATGCCGATCACCCCTCTGCTGGGCGGAAGTCGGTGATAGTCAACTCACAGGCCCAGAACTGGTGGTGGATACAACGGAAAAGATTTCCCAGATCAGGCAACGCATGGCGGCAGCTCGTGACCGTCAGAAAAGCTATGCTGACAAGCGTAGAAAACCGTTAGAATTCCAGGTCGGGGACCGGGTTCTACTTAAAGTCTCACCCTGGAAGGGTGTGGTTCGTTTCGGTAAACGAGGCAAACTGAATCCACGGTATGTTGGACCATTCGAAATTACCGAGAAAATCGGTAAGGTAGCTTATAGATTAAACCTGCCTGCAGAGCTGAGTGCAGTGCACAACGTTTTTCACGTATCTAACCTGAAGAAGTGTTTGTCGGATGAAACACTTGTGATTCCTTTTAAGGAACTGACGATTGATGAACAGCTACACTTTACTGAGGAACCGATTGAGATCATGGATCGAGAGATCAAAACCCTCAAACGTAGCCAGATACCCCTTGTGCGAGTTCGTTGGAACTCACGGCGCGGCCCAGAGTTTACCTGGGAGCGGGAGGACCAGATGAAGTCCAAGTATCCCCAGTTATTCCCAAACGAAAACCCCAGCACTGAAGCTACAACCGAATTTCGGGACGAAATTCCAAACTAACGGGGGGATGATGTGACACCCCGTTGAAACACGCTAGCTTGGCAGTGGCTGCTTCAACTTTCGGGACGAAAGTTCTTAAAACTTGGGGATAATGTGACACTCGAGGTTTTTCCGAACGATCACCTTGTAATATTTTGTGTGTATATAAATATTATTAAATGGAAACGTGATTTTTACTTGATATGTGTTGTGTATGTATTATATATATTTATATGAGAGCCGAAACCACGACCCGAGACCATGACTCGCAACCGGGCGGTTGCGAGTGGGCCACTCGGTCTCGAGTGGGCCTTTGGACCGTAACCGGTTTGGGCCGAAACCCCAAGCCCAACCCGAAAACCACCCCTTGTATATATCCAACCTTTCCCTCATTCCTTTCATTTGGCACTACACACAAACACATACACTTCTTATTCTCTCTCAACTAAGAAAACCCTCAAACAACAAACCATTCTCTCCTTCTCTTCTCGGTTCAAGCAAAGATCCCGGACAAGAAACTCGGTCAAGACTATCACTCGGACATTCCATCTTCTCGGTTCTCTTTTCTTTGTTTTCGGCTCCTCTTTTCATAACCGGTTAGTGCTATCTTTTGTGTTATCTTTTGTGTATAAGATTTATGTGGGTTAAATGAACTAGATTTTTATGCATGTTTGGTTAGAAATATTTTGCTTGCTAGAAATACTATGCATGATTTTTAGGAAGTTTGTGAAGTTTTGACTATGTGTGTTAAACCTTATGAATGATACTTACTAACATGCTTAAATGGTTATGGAATAATGGTTTAAGGATGTTTAGGGCCAACCGAGTTATGTTAATGCCACTAAGTGTATGTTTTACTTGTTCTTGCATCATAATCTTGCTAGAAATATGTGATTTTTGGTTCATAAATGTGTGATTTGTTATGGTGAAAACCCTAGAAAAATATGAAGATAGGATGAACTTGTTTGAATATGACTTGAAGATGTAAAATGGCAAAGTTTGATCTATCTTTACTAGTATTCAGCTTTGGCAAAGTGTTAGTGAAACCTTATTGGTAGTTTCCTAAAATGGGCCTGAATTCTTGGTACAAAAGGGACTGATGCATCTGCATCATCACGTGTACATGAAAGTGACAGGTTACGACTCGCAACGACAGCCTTCCGACTCGAAACCGCACCGTTGCGACTCGCAACCAAAGCATGACAAGTCGAAACCACGTGATTGCGACTCGAGACTACGTCGGTTGCGACTCGCAACCACAGCATGATGACTCGAGACCACGGTTACGACTCGCAACCACAGCGTGGCAGGCCGAAACCACCTGGTTGCGACTCGAGACCAGCTGGTTGCGAGTGGGCTGTCCATTTTGGTTATTGGGCCATTCTGTGTTAACTTGGGCTATCTGTTAAGTGAACTAAGTGTTGCTGTGTTGCTGTTGACTGTTTAATGGTTTAGGCCGGCCCAATAACCCAATGACTGTTTACCTGTATGTATGTTACGTGCCTTGTATGTGTTTTTCGTAAATGCTTGTACACCGAACCTGACCTATACCGGTAACCATGTTAGGACGTGGTGACCAACGTGATTGACAAGTAACCTAAACCTACCGAGCAACCCAAGGTGAGTTCACAACTTAAAAGCATGCGTCCCGGTGGTTTGGGACACGAGACTAACAACCCTATCCCCTGGTAAAAGGGGATACCATTTACATACCTTCCCTAGTTATTGGGAACAAAACTTACTTTTCCTTCCCGGGTATTGGGAAACCTTTTGGTTAATTACTGTTTATACGGATTGCAACTAACGGCACTAAACGAAACTCTATCACTCAAGTCCCTACTACAAATACCGATTAGTCGCCGGGTTAGGCGAACGGGTTATTAGTTGATAGCGCTATTTAGGTGTTTACCAGCCTCACACCGTGCCCTGGTTTGGGACGGGCGTGAACTAATGTACTCAGAAATTCGTCAATGATGATAGAACATTGACATCGGGGCATCCTGCGGATACGCAACGGTTACCTAGTGTTCGGTATTGGAAAATCAGTTTAGTCGCTAACTTTTGGGGTAGCTCCCCAGGGCATGTATAAACGGATAAATTAACCGGTGAAACAATGTTTTTGGTAATTAAAACTGGACAACTAGTGGACTCACTCAGCATTATTGTTGACCCCTTACTGCATGCTTTGCAGGTAACCCGTGACGATGGAGCTTGCTGCTTGGGAACGTGTAGTGTTTGTTCACCCTTGTGTTGGGTGTTACCTTAATTTGAAATATGAACTTTGTTTTACTTATGCTTCCGCTACTTATTAACTGTTTGAACTTAAAACCTTAAACTCTGAACTTGATATTTGCTATGCTTATGAATAGTAAGTATTACTTTTAATATCAACTCAAGTATTCGGTATAATTGGTGGCTGGATCCTGGTCGGTCACGCCCTCGAAGCGGGTGCTATCCGCAGGTGGATTTTGGGGGTGTGACAAACAAGCTGCCTGCCTTCTGGCAAGTGTTGATGGAAATATTGAATAAGTGTTTATCATCCAAGTTCGGAGGTGCGGATCAAATAAATATGAATATTCTAACAATCATGTTCAGCCTTATAACTGGGTTGAATATTGATTTTGGAACAGAAATATTTAATCTGATCAAAAGATCAATTCTGACCAAAACTGGAAAGATAGATTCACATCTACCATTCCCCAGATTTCTATCCATCATAATTTCTGATGCTTTTTCTGAAAGAAATCTATAAACTCCAAAATCAAAATACATGTGGAAATCAGAAATTATGAGACCTTGGAGTGCTGTAGGGTCATGGAAGTCAGACTTTGATGTACCTGTTCTGTCAGAAAATATGATGGATGTTGTACCAGAAAATTCATCAAACAGAGCAGAATATATGAGAATGTTAAGTAGGCAAGCAGAAACAAAAGAAGGGTTTGAAAAGGTGTCACCCATGGAGCATGATGCAGAAGAATCAAGCACACCAAGAATAGAGCAGCAGGATGAATCTGATCCACATCCAGCTGATAAAGATGTGCATATGACTCATGCAACAGAAGAACATCATGCTGAAGGCTCACATATGGGAGAAACAGGTGCAACAAAATCTAAACTCAATATATTTTATACTTCTGAAAGTGATTCTGATGAATCAATTCAACCAAGATATGAAATATTACAAAGAAGCACTGTTTTTACAAAACAAAATGTGAGTGAAACAAAAGACCCATTTTCTGAGTCAGACTCTGAGGAGGAAAATGTGGTAACAACAGGTGGAGATCAGTTCACTGATCAAGGAAACCTGGATGAGAAAAATAAAAGTTTCTCAACAACTCATGGAGAACCTAAAAAGGTTCAAGGATGTGAGGAAAACCAGGACTTGAATTTGTTTCAAATTTCTGGTGAGGAAACATAGAATTTGGATACTTCCAATCCTCTTAACCTCAGAACATCAGAAAATGTGTTTTCTGGTGGTGTTAGAAGAGAAACATCTGTTGTTTCTCCTATTTTCCACGAACAACCATCTATGTCTCCAAAACAACTTCATAAAGAACTTGAAGATAAAGCTGCTACTGAGAAAACAGTCATGGATGAAAAACTTGACCTGATACTGGAAGAAATCAGAAATCAAAAATCAGAAGTCAAAGCTCTATCAGAGACTGTCAAGGCTGTGCAGAAACAAACTGAAGAAAATAATGCAGCTCTCAAAGAAATACAAAAGTCATCGGAAAACAAAGGAAATTCTTCAGAAATAGAGAAGGCTCTTAAAGAACTGCACGATATCAAGAAAAAGATGACAGAGATTGCAACTGCATGAGAAAGTTCAAGTTCAAGAAGGCTTCTTGAAGAAATACAACTTCTCAGAGCCAACAGTAGCAGCCTAACTGAGGCTTTTGAAAAGTTAGTACTGGAACTAAGTGAACAAAGAAATAAAGAAAATCAGGAGTTTCAGAAGATAAAGAAACAAGAAGAAACAAACAGTCAAGCTCTTACTAACATTCACTTGCTAGTAAAAAGATTGCAATACAATGTTGCCACACTGGCAAAAGTTGATCTTCATAAACTAAAGACTCCAATTCCACAAGAAAGACAAGCAACAGAGTCAGAAAGTCCCCAACATCAACCAGAAACCATCCAACAAGAACAAATGAAGCAAACAGAAGCTGTAACAGTTCAAAAACAAAAGCAGACCATGGGTCCACCACCAGATAAACAAAAGTTACCCATGGGTCCTCTACCAAGCATATCAAAGCCAGACACTTCAAGTATCCAACATAAAGAATATACTTCAGCTCAACCATCAACTACAACCATCACTGGAGAAACAGAATTTAGTATAAGGATGGACACAAAAGAGAAGCGAAGAATGGAATATGAAGTGGCCTCTTCAAAAAGGGCAAGAAAAATAATGAGAGTAGACTCAAAAGGCAACATCAAAGAATCAGAAGTGCTGGAAGGTGATCTACACATGGAGGTCCCCTTGAGTCTTATGGATCGTCACAGAATCGTCTTTCCAATCAAGAGTGCGGAATCCTCTTGATCAGAATTAGCAGAAAACGTGTAGAAACAGCAAATCACTTTCAACTGGGTTTCTATTGATTATCAAACTTTCGTATTACAATCAATCTAAACCCTAACCCTCACAATTTCGTCCAAGCTAGTACTCTCACGAAATTCTATCTCTCTAACAACTGTTTTAGCTGATTAACCTTAACCCTAATGTCTAACCTTGTTTATATAACACAAGGTTCACAACTGGGCTAGGTTAAAGACTCCTGGGCTGCGAATTGGACAGGCCCAATTCGCCCCCCATCACCCAATCCTTTGGGTTTAGTTAGCCCAAACATTAAAACTAACTATTACAAAGCTAAACCCGCTAACTGTTTATCGTTTAACTAATTACAAGATATCCAAAGACCAAATCTAAGCTGTTGTCACAAACATGCACCAACAAACTCCCCCTTGACAATAGCTTCATAAAAACTTTGTCTTGAGTCAAAACTTTGTCTTCGGTCTTCTTGCAATCTTCAAGTAATCTTGCACTGTCTTTGGTCTTTGGATAGCTTCAGCTTCAATAGCTTCTGTCAGCAACAGGCTCCCCCTAAGCTGATGCATCCAATCACCAAATCTTCAACACGTTAGCGTTTGAGTAAACTCCAGTTCAGCATTTGCACAGCAATCTTCAAACTCTTCAATCTTGTCTGCAATATAGAAAGGATGTTCTACCATGCATCCAATCAAACTCTCATCTTCACACTGCACAGCCACTACTCAGCAACAAACTGCTTCAATCTGTATACTATAAAACAAACATCTCGAGAAACCATAAGAATTTTTCAACATAAGTTAAATAAATTATTATTTTTCAAGAGACAGTTAAACTGTATCACAGATTAAGCTTTTTCAAACTTATCACAAACACGCAAAACTTTTGTCCAACACACAAGAACCTGCCTGATTTAAAAATTTTGAACTCGCTTACTAACACAGTCTCCCCCTATCAGTAACAAGTCCACCAAGAATAACAGTTTTCCGTACGTTAACAATTTTAAACAGAAAAAGACACTATTTTTGGATTTTTATATTTTCTGAAAGCAAGTAAATAACAAAAACAATAAACACTCTATTTTTCTGAGAATCACTGGTAAGAAGATCATATCAGCACAATCAAACTGTTTCACACTATTAGATAATTCTTTATTTAATTTCTCGTGAAAAACAGTTCAAGACGATTACCAGTATGTTTGTCCACTTAAACAAAATGCATGAACATTTCAAGTACCATTACCATATGATACGTTAAGGTAATTTTAATTTTTGAAATATCAGCGTGTCCCACAACAGGATATACCCCCGCGATCAAGGTATGCACAAAGATTCATCATAGTAGGTGAGTATACTGATGTCATCCTTTAAGATATCCTGACCGTGTCTAGGTCTGCACATAATCTGTTTTATCATGTTTTGATTGCTTAACAATGAACACCCAAATAAATACTAATCAAATCCTGGAAATATAAACAGCACACTCTATCATGCAAGTATCTTCCCTACCACATATTTCACAAGTCCAATCCAGATTTCTGAAATCTTAACTGGGAATAGGTTGAGAAGAGAACAGAATAGATCTTTAGTAGAGATGGTATAATAAACAAATCAAATGAGATTTTCTCAGTTTGATATAGGTTTCTTGGGTTTCTTTTGGGCACTTGAGGGCCTCTTTCGGGTGTATTAGATCTATAGCGCGACAACGTACAGCTAGGTCAGCATGTATCTAGATGCAACAGAAGCTGTCGTTGCCTAGCACCTCCAGGTCAGCATATATCTGGATGCAGCAGAGGAGGTACACGATTTTTTTCAGAGAAGATTTCAGAATCAGATCAAAATTGTGTGTATCGGGAAATATACATACATTCAAATAGAAATGAGCTAATTCCAAGTGACTATCTTTCCTGGGGTCATGTACAATTTTAGTTCTAACAGACAGACAGCCAAGATATCCCTAGTTGAAACAACAGTATAAAGACCCAAAACTTCAGATTTTGGCAATCTATCAACGCAAGAATTAAGGTCATTAAACCATACATCACTGATATGTTCCCCACTCATATTCAGTTCATTTAAGTTTATATCACATTGGTAAGTTAATTATTTCATGCTTTTGCCTACTGGTACATCATATGATGAAGCTGCTATCACACTTAAGCAATTTATGATTCAGTTTCAGTGTGACAGTCTAACTTTCTGATGTACTATCATTTCTTCTTTTTCACACAGTGAAATCTCATTTTTGATTTTCTATTTTTTTTTATGATTTTGATTTTTCAATTTTTTTTTTGTGTTTTTGATTTTTAAGAAAACAGTAAACTATTTACAAAAAAAATTCTTATGAAAAACCAGTTATTCAGGATTCCTCATCCCGTTGAGTTCGACTAAATGTTCAAAGTGAGCCCTGTCAAATGCTTTAGTATAAAGATCTGCCAGGTTATCTTCTGTGTCGACTCAGCACTTTGAACTTCAATTTAAATCATTTAAAAAAAATATATCATTAATCTCACATCCCCCGACCTGTGCCTGAAGCAGCCATTATCAACATAAGTTAATAATCCTCCTTAGCAGCTCCTGCACACACTAACTTAAGAAATTAGTTAGATTGGGGGACCCAAGCCTTAATGGTCTTGGGTCGTCCAAATTCACCAACCACTGGAACATCCATCCAATATCCATTACTCCTAACTGGAGTCTTGGATCTTAGACCTGTTGATGGAAATGGGTTTTGATTTCCACTAGGTCTTTGGTCCTGAGGGTTCCTATATACATTTGGACTATTTGACCTTTGGAAATTTTGATTTTGAAACCTTGAGTTTTGATTCCAAGAAGCTTGATTGTTATAATTTCTAAAGCCATTGTTGTAAAAAGTTCGACCACCATTATTCTGGTATCGATTTTGATATTGACCTTGACTTCTGAAATTATTTGAATTATAATTGTTCATTCTAGGTGAACTGCTTCTAGGTCTCTGATATCTGCCTGGTGGAGATCTAGGCTGAAATCTTTGTTGATTTCTTTGAAAACGTGGAACTTGTGGAGTTCCTGTTCCAGCCTTATCTACACCAATAGCAACATTTTGTGGTTGCTTAGGAACAAATTTCTTTGGAGAATTTGAACCTTTCTCCTCACTATCACCACTCTTCTCTGGTAGTTTCCCTCTTTGTTGGTCACTAAGTTGTGCTTCACTATTTTTGTTAGGACAACAGCTAGCTACATGTCCCTTTATATGACACCTGAAGCACGATCTCCTTTTCAAAGACTTCTTAGCTGGAGTCTCTGAGGTAGATCCCTTGTCAGATAGTGATGACGCCTTGGAAGAATTTTGTTCAGTTTGCTTTGATTCAGATTTTTCTTTGTTTTTATTCTTAGCAAACTCTACATTTGATTCTTTTTCAATAACAGCAGTTTCATTTTTCATATCACTACCTTGAACAAAATTAATCTTTTTCACAAAAGTTTGATGGTTGCTCTTAGGAGGTGAATTTTTATTTTTCAAAGATTCCCTGTTATTGTTCTTCCTAGCATCACCACTCTCAGACCCCTCACCTTTGTGACACTTCGGAATTTCCCGGACAATCTTACGATGTAACTTGTGTGTACATAGATTCTATTAAAATGAAAATTTGAACTATTGTGTTACATGCTATTCATGTAAAGGTGTATATAGATATAAATGTGTATGTATTATATATATATATAAATAGATATAAGAGAGTGGGTGTGTATGTGAGATGAACCGGAACCCGAAACCACAACCAAACCCGAGAACCCGACTCGAGACCACGGTCTCGAGTGAACAGTAGTAATGGGTCGGTTTGGGCCTTGTGACCGAGAAACCCAAGCCGGAATCCCCACTAGCCCTATTCGGAAACTTATATAAACCAACCCACCCCTCCCTTAACCATTTTTACAACACTCATCTCACCACACTCTCACACTCTCCTCTCACACTTAAGCCCTAAAACCCTAGCAAACCAAGATCATCAACCCCCTCTCACCTTCTCTTCCTACTCGGAACCAACCGGAGACACCAAGACCCTCGGATCGAGCTCAAGATCACCACCCGACAATCGGTTCATCGGATCTTCACACCCTTACATCTAACCGGTTAGTGAAGATGATATCGTTTGTGTTTGCTTGTTAAATGTTATGCATGACAAATGTGCCTTATCTTGTATAATGATGCTACTATTGTTGTTTAAGCAAAAACTTAGTGATCTAGCACTTGATTGATAAAGAAAGTGACTACTAAATACCAAAGAATGCTTATGTGATGATTGAGGGTCTTGAATATGAAATGATTGTGTTAACCGGTTTGCATATGTGTGACACCATGTGAATCGGTTTGGGGTTAGAATTGATTTTTAGGACCTTCATGATAAAATGATGTTTTGATAACTTGTTTGTGTGCATTGATGTGGTCCGAGAAATATAAGGGTTGGGTTGGAGGGTTTTATGCATAGTATTTGGGTTTGAATGTTGATTGAATGTGGTTTGAATAAATGATGAACTTGATGAATGTCACTTGAATATTTCAAATATGCTTAGTTTGATCCGATTTATGCCCATTTTAGACAAGAAAACATGTTTATGCAATATTAGTGGATAGTACATATTTGTTTCATGAAAACGCAATTCTATTGGTTAGTACAAGACAGGTTCTAGAAGGTCTTCATGTGCACGTAATCACGGTTGCGAGTCGCAACCTTTGGTTCTACTCGAAACCACAGCAGGATTTGTCGAGACCTCCCGGTTGCGAGTCGTAATCAACGCGTATCGATCCGATTGCGAGTCGTAACCACAACTGCTTTGTCGGAACCGCCGGTTGCGAGTCGGAATCTCTGATTGCGAGTCGTAACCAAAGCGTGACGAACCGAGACCTCGGTTGCGAGTCGCAACCTTGGTTGCGAGTCACCCTTGTCTCGACTAGGGCTGTTATTGGGCCAAAGAACTTGTTGGATTATCTGCTAACTGGGCTGCATGTATACCTGTTACTGTAGTTGTTTGCATTTATGTTAAGTGTGTTTTATACGTGTTTACTTGTACCCAACTTGACCCATACTTGGTAACCATGCTAGGACGTGGTGACCAACATACTTAACCAAGTAACGTATCATACCGAGCAACCCAAGGTGAGTTCACAACTTAAAAGCATGCGTCCCGGTGGTTTGGGACACGAGACTAGAACAACCCTATCCCCTTGTAAAAAGGGATACCATTTACATTCCTTCCCTAGTTACTGGGAACAAACGTACTTTATCTTCCCTTGTATTGGGAAACCTTTTTAGTTAATTACTGTTTATACGGAATGCAACCAACGGCACTAAACGCAACTCTATCACTCAAGTCCCTACTACATAATACCGATTAGTCGCCGGTGCCAGGCGAACGGGTTATTAGTTGATAGCGCTATTTAGGTCTTACCAGCCTCACACCGTGCCATGGTATGGGATCGGTCGTGAACTAATGTACTCAGGCATCCGTCAATGATGATAGAACATTGACATCGGGGCATCCTGCGGAAACGCAAACGGTTACCTAGTGTTCGGTATTGGAAAAACAGTTTAGTCGCTAACTTTTGGGGTAGCTCCCCATGGCATGTATAAACGGATAAATTAACTGGTGAAACAAGTTTTTGGTAATTAAAACTGGACAACTAGTGAACTCACTCAGCATTATTGTTGACCCCTTTACTGCATGCTTTGCAGGTGGCCAGTGACTGGAGCAGCTGCTTGGGATGTGTAGTGGTCGTCTGCCCGTGTGTTGGGCATTTATCATGCTTACCTTATGAACATTGTTCAAAACTGTTTAATTATGCTTCCGCTACTTTTTACTCTGAACTTAAGACTTTGAACTCTAAACTTAACACTTGCTAATCGTATGGTTAGTAAGTATTACTTTTGTTATCAACTTAGTTATTCAGTATAATTGGTGGTTGGATCCTGGTCAGTCACGCCCTCGAAGCGGGTGTTATCCGCGGGTGGATTTTGGGGGTGTGACAGATTGGTATCAGAGCCATTGGTTATAGTGAACTTGGTTTTAAAAAGGGGAAAAATCTTTTTGAGAAAAACCAGACTATAACCCGTGACTCGTGACGACACTACACTCCAAGTACAAGGCTCGACTTATCTGACCTCATAGCTCGGACCCATAGTTACTTGCTTAATTGTCTTATGCTTTCCGTTTTGCTATACGTACTAGTTTGCCTGATTAGATAGATACATCTTCTCTCTTCTATCTTATTCTCGCTATCACGCACTCATACTATGTTTTCTGGTTATGAAGACAATGAGTGGACGCGGACGAGGAAACGTCAACATGACTCAGGCTCAGTTCACAAACCTGCTCAACACTGTGGCTGCAGCTTTCGCAGCTCACCCTATAGGTAAACTCGTTGTTTTAGGATGTTTAGATCCTACCGCCACATCGTCTTTTCGCCTCTAAACCTATTTCGCTTCACTCCTCACAACAGGTCAGCCTGCGCCTGTGCAACCGCGTGTTTGTACCTTCAAGACCTTCATGGATTGCAAGCCTCTTCCGTTCAGTGGCACTGAGGGTGCCATAGGACTCCTGCACTGGATCGAGAAGGTCGAAGCTGTCTTCGCTGTCTGCGAATGTCCCCCTGCTAATTGGGTGAAGTTTGCTACTGGTACTCTTGAGGGAAGCGCACTTTCATGGTGGAAAGCGCAAATTCAAATGCTTGGCTTGGAGACTGCAAACGCTACTGCGTGGGAAGATTTCAAGGATATGATCAAGGAAGAGTACTGTCACAGGGATGACATCCACAAGCTTGAGAATGAGTACTATGAACTCAAGATGGTTGGGTCAGAGATTGAGACCTACACCAAGCTGTCCAACGACTATGCTGCTCTTTGTCCAAACATGTCTCGACCTATGTATCGAAGAATCGAACTGTACATCAAGGGTCTGGCTCCAGAAATTCGAAGCCATGTAACTTCAGCTAACCACACTACCATTCAGCCGATCGTACGACTTGCTCACAAACTCACTGATCAGGCAGTGGAGGAGGGCAGGTTGCCCAAAAGAATCAGTGCTACTGTCGGAACTTCTAGTGACAACAAGCGGAAGTGGGATGGAAATCAGGGCAAGGATGCTAACCCTACTCAAGCCCCAGCTCAGCAAAGGAAAACTGACAACAACAAAGGCACTCAGCAACAGGGTGGCTACCGGGGAAACTACCCTAAGTGCAACAAGTGTAACAGGCACCACAATGGGGCATGCAACAAGGGTCAGTGTCAGCGATGCCACAAGATGGGGCACGAAGCAAAGGATTGTAGAAGTCAGTTCCCGGCAAGACAGAATCAGCAACAACCCCAACAGCAACAGCAGCAGGGAAACAACAGAGCATGTTTTAAATGCGGGGCAACAGGGCACATGCGAAAGGATTGCCCTGAACTGAATCAGAATCGCAACAACAATCAGGGAGCTGGGAACAATGAGCAAAACAACAATGCTGGGAATGCAAGGGGAAGAGCTTTCGTGATTGGAGCTGGAGAAGCAAGGAACGACCCCAACGTCGTGGCGGGTAAGTTCCTACTTGATGGTCGTTATGTTTCTGTGTTATTTGATTCCGGTGCCGATGCCAGTTATGTATCCCTTCGCATTAGTAAGAAACTTAAGCACTCGCCTGCATTATTAAGTTCTAAGCATACCGTCGAGATAGCTAATGGTAAGAACATCGAGGCCACGCATGTGATCCACGACTGCACCCTAGAATTGTCTGGCCACACGTTTAGTATCGATCTTTTCCCTGTTAAACTTGGAAGCTTCGACGTCGTCATTGGTATGGATTGGTTATCCAAACATCGCGCTGAGATCCTCTGTCAAGAGAAAGCAGTTCGTATACCTCGCCGTTCTGGTCAACCCCTCATCGTCAAAGGAAACAAAGGTGGAGAAGTCACAGGCATTATCTCGCTTCTAAAAGCCCAGAAGTGTTTGCAGAAAGGGCACACCGCTATCTTAGCACTTGTCACCAACGCCCACGATAAGGAAAAGAGGATTGAAGATTTTCCTGTAGTACGCGATTATCCCGAGGTATTTCCTGAGGAACTACCTGGACTCCCTCCCCACCGTCAGGTCGAATTCCAAATCGAGCTAGCTCCCGGAGCAGCACCCATAGCTCGTGCACCGTACCGTTTAGCCCCTGCAGAACTGAAAGAACTCGCTACGCAACTACAGGAACTATTGGATAAAGGATTTATCCGTCCTAGTTCATCACCCTGGGGAGCCCCAGTACTCTTTGTCAAGAAGAAAGATGGCACGTTCCGAATGTGCATCGACTACCGTGAGTTGAACAAGGTTACCATCAAGAATCGTTACCCTCTCCCGCGCATCGACGACCTGTTCGATCAGTTGCAAGGATCGAGCTACTATTCAAAGATTGACCTGCGATCAGGCTATCATCAGCTGAGAGTTCGTAATGAAGATATTTCCAAGACTGCATTCAGGACTCGTTATGGTCATTACGAGTTCCTCGTCATGCCTTTTGGAATGACCAACGCGCCGTCAGTGTTCATGGATCTTATGAACCGCGTATGTAAGCCTTACCTCGATAAATTCGTGATTGTGTTTATCGACGACATCCTGATTTACTCGAAAAGTCAAGAAGAGCATGAACAGCACCTACGCCTTATCCTCGAACTCCTTCGCAACGAGCAACTGTACGCCAAATTCTCTAAATGTGACTTCTGGCTTCGAGAAGTCCATTTCCTCGGCCATGTAGTTAATAAGGACGGAATTCATGTTGATCCAGCTAAGATCGAATCAATAAAGAACTGGCCTACGCCTAAGACTCCCACTGAAGTTCGCCAATTCTTGGGATTGGCAGGTTACTACCGCAGATTCATTCAAGGATTCTCGAAGATTGCACAACCCCTCACGATACTTACTCAGAAAGGCGTCGCCTACAAGTGGAATGCAGCACAGGAATCTGCTTTTCAGAGGCTTAAGGATAACCTCTGTAGCGCTCCTATTCTCTCGTTGCCTGAGGGCACTGACGACTTTGTGGTTTACTGCGATGCGTCTATTCATGGACTCGGCTGCATGCTAATGCAACGCGAGAAAGTTATTGCCTACGCCTCACGACAACTCAAGACGCACGAAAAGAACTACACGACGCATGACTTGGAACTGGGAGCAGTGATTTTTGCTCTTAAGATATGGAGACATTACCTGTACGGTACCAGGTGCACCATTTACACCGATCATAGGAGTCTCGAGCATATCTTTAGGCAAAAGGAGTTGAACATGAGACAACGTCGATAGGTCGAACTCTTGAATGACTACGAATGCGCCATCAAATACCATCCGGGCAAAGCCAATGTCGTGGCAGACGCCCTCAGCCGAAAGGACACTATACCAAAGCGCGTGCGAGCACTACAACTTACCATCCAGTCTAACCTCCCTACCCAGATTCGAAATGCTCAAGTTGAAGCATTGAAGCCGGAAAACATCAGGGCTGAGTCTCTGCGAGGATCGAGACAGCAACTAGAACAGAAAGAAGATGGTGCTTACTATGTAGCAGGGCGTATCTGGGTTCCGCTCTATGGAGATTTACGTGAACTCGTGATGGACGAAGCCCACAAGTCCCGCTACTCAGTACATCCTGGTTCGGACAAGATGTACCACGACTTGAAGACTACCTATTGGTGGCCTGGTATGAAGGCCCACATCGCAACATACGTCAGCAAATGTTTGACTTGCGCGAGAGTCAAGACAGAATACCAGAAGCCAGCAGGTCTACTCCAACAACCAGAAATCCCGAAATGGAAATGGGAGCAGATTTCCATGGATTTTGTTACAGGATTACCTAGGTCTCAACGCGGAAATGATACTATTTGGGTAATCGTAGATCGATTGACCAAGTCCGCGCACTTTCTGGCTATTAAGGAAACAGACAAGTTTTCTACCTTGGCGGAGGTTTACTTAAAGGAAGTAGTGTCGAGGCACGGAGTGCCAACCTCAATTATTTCAGACCGAGACGCTCGATTTACTTCGGAATTGTGGCAAGCTATGCACAAATGCTTTGGCTCACGTTTGGACATGAGCACTGCTTATCACCCGCAAACGGATGGACAGTCCGAACGTACCATCCAAACCCTAGAAGACATGCTTAGAGCATGTGTGATCGACTTTGGCAAGAATTGGGAGAAGCATCTACCGCTAGTGGAGTTCTCTTACAACAACAACTACCACACCAGTATTCAGGCAGCACCTTTTGAGGCATTGTATGGTCGTAAATGTCGGTCACCTCTCTGCTGGGCGGAAATCGGTGATAGTCAAATCACGGGCCCAGAGATGGTGGTAGATACAACGGAAAAGATTGCCCAGATCAGACAACGCATGGCGGCAGCTCGTGACCGTCAGAAGAGCTACGCTGATAAGCGTAGGAAACCATTGGAATTTCAGGTCGGTGACCGGGTTCTACTTAAAGTCTCACCCCGGAAGGGTGTGGTCCGCTTTGGTAAACGGGGCAAGCTTAATCCACGATATATCGGACCATTCGAAATTACCGAGAAGATCGGTAAGGTCGCTTATAGATTGAACCTGCCTGAAGAACTGAGTGCGGTACACAACGTTTTTCACATATCCAACCTGAAGAAGTGTTTGTCGGATGAAACACTTGTGATTCCTTTTAAGGAACTAACGATTGATGAACAGCTACACTTTACTGAGGACCCGATCGAGATCACGGATCGAGTGATCAAAACCCTCAAACGTAGCCAGATACCTCTTGTACGAGTCCGTTGGAACTCGCGACGTGGCCCAGAGTATACCTTGGAGCGGGAAGACCAGATGAAGCACAAGTATCCCCAGCTGGTCCCTAACGACAACCCCAGCACTGAAGCTACAGCCGAATTTCGGGACGAAATTCCAAACTAACGGGGGGATGATGTGACACCCCGTTGAAACGCTTTCACTTACACTAGCTTGACAGTGGCTGCCTTAACTTTCGGGACGAAAGTTCCTAAAACTTGGGGATAATGTGACACTTCGGAATTTCCCGGACAATCTTACGATGTAACTTGTGTGTACATAGATTCTATTAAAATGAAAATTTGAACTATTGTGTTACATGCTATTCATGTAAAGGTGTATATAGATATAAATGTGTATGTATTATATATATATATATATAAATAGATATAAGAGAGTGGGTGTGTATGTGAGATGAACCGGAACCCGAAACCACAACCAAACCCGAGAACCCGACTCGAGACCACGGTCTCGAGTGAACAGTAGTAATGGGTCGGTTTGGGCCTTGTGACCGAGAAACCCAAGCCGGAATCCCCACTAGCCCTATTCGGAAACTTATATAAACCAACCCACCCCTCCCTTAACCATTTTTACAACACTCATCTCACCACATTCTCACACTCTCCTCTCACACTTAAGCCCTAAAACCCTAGCAAACCAAGATCATCAACCCCCTCTCACCTTCTCTTCCTACTCGGAACCAACCGGAGACACCAAGACCCTCGGATCGAGCTCAAGATCACCACCCGACAATCGGTTCATCGGATCTTCACACCCTTACATCTAACCGGTTAGTGAAGATGATATCGTTTGTGTTTGCTTGTTAAATGTTATGCATGACAAATGTGCCTTATCTTGTATAATGATGCTACTATTGTTGTTTAAGCAAAAACTTAGTGATCTAGCACTTGATTGATAAAGAAAGTGACTACTAAATACCAAAGAATGCTTATGTGATGATTGAGGGTCTTGAATATGAAATGATTGTGTTAACCGGTTTGCATATGTGTGACACCATGTGAATCGGTTTGGGGTTAGAATTGATTTTTAGGACCTTCATGATAAAATGATGTTTTGATAACTTGTTTGTGTGCATTGATGTGGTCCGAGAAATATAAGGGTTGGGTTGGAGGGTTTTATGCATAGTATTTGGGTTTGAATGTTGATTGAATGTGGTTTGAATAAATGATGAACTTGATGAATGTCACTTGAATATTTCAAATATGCTTAGTTTGATCCGATTTATGCCCATTTTAGACAAGAAAACATGTTTATGCAATATTAGTGGATAGTACATATTTGTTTCATGAAAACGCAATTCTATTGGTTAGTACAAGACAGGTTCTAGAAGGTCTTCATGTGCACGTAATCACGGTTGCGAGTCGCAACCTTTGGTTGCTACTCGAAACCACAGCAGGATTTGTCGAGACCTCCCGGTTGCGAGTCGTAATCAACGCGTATCGATCCGATTGCGAGTCGTAACCACAACTGCTTTGTCGGAACCGCCGGTTGCGAGTCGGAATCTCTGATTGCGAGTCGTAACCAAAGCGTGACGAACCGAGACCTCGGTTGCGAGTCGCAACCTTGGTTGCGAGTCACCCTTGTCTCGACTAGGGCTGTTATTGGGCCAAAGAACTTGTTGGATTATCTGCTAACTGGGCTGCATGTATACCTGTTACTGTAGTTGTTTGCATTTATGTTAAGTGTGTTTTATACGTGTTTACTTGTACCCAACTTGACCCATACTTGGTAACCATGCTAGGACGTGGTGACCAACATACTTAACCAAGTAACGTATCATACCGAGCAACCCAAGGTGAGTTCACAACTTAAAAGCATGCGTCCCGGTGGTTTGGGACACGAGACTAGAACAACCCTATCCCCTTGTAAAAAGGGATACCATTTACATTCCTTCCCTAGTTACTGGGAACAAACGTACTTTATCTTCCCTTGTATTGGGAAACCTTTTTAGTTAATTACTGTTTATACGGAATGCAACCAACGGCACTAAACGCAACTCTATCACTCAAGTCCCTACTACATAATACCGATTAGTCGCCGGTGCCAGGCGAACGGGTTATTAGTTGATAGCGCTATTTAGGTCTTACCAGCCTCACACCGTGCCATGGTATGGGATCGGTCGTGAACTAATGTACTCAGGCATCCGTCAATGATGATAGAACATTGACATCGGGGCATCCTGCGGAAACGCAAACGGTTACCTAGTGTTCGGTATTGGAAAAACAGTTTAGTCGCTAACTTTTGGGGTAGCTCCCCATGGCATGTATAAACGGATAAATTAACTGGTGAAACAAGTTTTTGGTAATTAAAACTGGACAACTAGTGAACTCACTCAGCATTATTGTTGACCCCTTTACTGCATGCTTTGCAGGTGGCCAGTGACTGGAGCAGCTGCTTGGGATGTGTAGTGGTCGTCTGCCCGTGTGTTGGGCATTTATCATGCTTACCTTATGAACATTGTTCAAAACTGTTTAATTATGCTTCCGCTACTTTTTACTCTGAACTTAAGACTTTGAACTCTAAACTTAACACTTGCTAATCGTATGGTTAGTAAGTATTACTTTTGTTATCAACTTAGTTATTCAGTATAATTGGTGGTTGGATCCTGGTCAGTCACGCCCTCGAAGCGGGTGTTATCCGCGGGTGGATTTTGGGGGTGTGACAACCTTGACTTGATGTCGATCCGAAACTACTTGGTGCAGTTGACATATAGGCTGCTAGCTCATCTTCATCAGGGAGGAAAGAATAGTCATGACTAAGAGGAGGTGGGACTTCATTATATCCCACACTAGTCTTGTCATTACTCTTCTTTAACCCACCCATCATGTGTTTCATAACAAAAGACGAATCTCTGAATTGACTTAGTTTCTGTTCAAGTTCAATAATTTTGAGTTGTGCATCTGACAACTCTTTGCATTTTTCAGAAATCTCTTTTGTTTTCTCAGCCATCATTTCGTGAGCTAAGTCTATTACTTGAAGTTTTTCGTTACATTTGCATGTTAAGGCTTCGATTTCACTTTCATAACCTTTTACCTTCTTCAAGTATAGAGATTCATTTCTTTTAGCAAAAAAAATTTGACTCTTTTATGCTAGACATCTCGCTCACCAGACTTTGATTTTGAGTTGACAACCTGTCAACCTCACCCTGTAGTTCACGACATCTTAAACATACAGAATTAGATTTTACCTTTTCCTCATGAACTTCTGTAGTTTCATCAGCAACAACCTGTTCAGCTTCACTCTCTTTCTCGACTTCAGCATCCACTTTTGCTTCAGCATTCTCCACTTGAGATTCAGCATCACTTTCAAACCGGGTTTTCTATTGATTATCAATCTCACGAATTACAATCAATCCAAAACCCTAACACACTCAAATTCGTCCAAGCTGTAGGAGCTCTCACGAAATTCTATCTCTCACAACTGTTTTGGCGAGTCTTATGGATCTTCACAGAATTGTCAATCCGATCAAGAGTGCGGAATCCTCTTGATCAGAATATAGCAGAATGAGTAGAAAGAGAAATTAGCAATCACTCACAGTAGTTTCAGCCTCATCAACTGGCACTATCTATGCCATGAATGCCTGAGTGGCGCATTCATTTCCCTGATATCGCTTTTGTAATGCATCCCACATATCCTTTGAATTTGTGTACTTTGTGAAGGTATGCTTGATGCTATCAGGTAAGGATGTCTTTATTGCAGCCAAGGCTCTCTTTTCAGCCTCGTAGATCTTTTTATCATCCTCTTTCATGTTCACGTAGTCTGTTCTACGTGGTCTGCCCTCAAAATCATGCACTGGGTTTACGTACCCATCTTCAATACATATCCACATGCGTGCATCCTGAGATTTAATGAAGGATTTGAAGCTGTTCTTCCAAGTAAGATAGTTCTCCACCTTCATCATCTTAGGAGCATTCAAGTTGGCCATGTTCGACATTTTAAACGTTGCAGACTGAGAAAACCGTACAAAATATCTCCGAAAACAGTGATTACTAAATTACACCTTTAGAATCGTCTCGAAATGACGAATCCAATGATATATAATGTCAAAAACCGATTTCGGGATTTTCCACCCTTTTAAATTTCCTAATAATTTCGCTAGGTGATCAGTTAAATTCGCTGGTCTAATGTTTGTTTAATTTCGCTGATGCAGTTCAATAGTCAATTTCGCTGATAAGGTTCACTGGTAATTTTCGCTGCTCTATTTCACGAATACGACGAACAGTAAATTCGCCAAGAATCGTAATAACTTCGCTGTGGAAAGTTATACGATCACCAAAGTCGCCTTTGGATTTACTTCGCCGATAAATATGCTGGAACTTGTAAATTCGCTGTGTCACTTACTTCGATGATCTGTCAAATTCGCTGGTAAATATGCTGAATCAGTTAATTTCGCAGGTCTGTTAATTTCGCAGATCAGTAAATATGGAAATTCAATCTTTTCGAAAATTTTGATGATCTTATCTCCTCTCCAAAACAAATCTGCACAATCAAAACAGCCAAATATCAGTGATTTTCGAAAATTAACAAGAAATCGAACGAAGAACGCGAAGAACACGAAGAACAATCTTCGAATCTTCAAGTGTTTCTAGCCAAAATCCTTCAAACAATCAACCAAAAACAGTCCTGCAAACCCTAAAACCTTCAAAACAGCAATCAAACAAACTTGAATATCACAACAGCCAACAAAATTCGAAAATCAAAATCAAACACACAAAAAATTTTTGAAAATTTTAAAAACCCTAATTATCAGGTTTCAAAAATTTCGAAATTTTACTCCCTGTTTCTGCAGCAAACAATTCTGAACCGAGCAATCAAGAGCCTAATGCTCTGATACCAATTGTAGGTCCCCTTGAGTCTTATGGATCGTCACAGAATCGTCTTTCCAATCAAGAGTGCGGAATCCTCTTGATCAGAATTAGCAGAAAACGTGTAGAAACAGCAAATCACTTTCAACTGGGTTTCTATTGATTATCAAACTCTCGTATTACAATCAATCTAAACCCTAACCCTCACAATTTCGTCCAAGCTAGTACTCTCACGAAATTCTATCTCTCTAACAACTGTTTTAGCTGATTAACCTTAACCCTAATGTCTAACCTTGTTTATATAACACAAGGTTCCCAACTGGGCTAGGTTAAAGACTCCTGGGCTGCGAATTGGACAGGCCCAATTCGCCCCCCATCACCCAATCCTTTGGGTTTAGTTAGCCCAAACATTACAACTAACTATTACAAAGCTAAACCCGCTAACTGTTTATCGTTTAACTAATTACAAGATATCCAAAGACCAAATCTAAGCTGTTGTCACAAACATGCACCAACAACACACAATCATGTATCCAGAAGAACATCTGAAGCACTACTATTGGAAAGGTCCAGAAGACAACCCAACAAGGCCACTCTCACCAATGAGTAAAGGTATTTATGAAGAAAGAAAAAATGGCAGCTGGGTAATACTGCACAACAAATTAACCAATCCAATAGTATCAATTGAAAGAGTTGATACTTTGACTACTAGAGGAGGCTTACTAGGGAATGAAAGTCGAAACAAGTACACCCTAGTCAGAAAAGACAAAGATGTTCAAAAAGTTACTGATGCAGACCTGGGTGATAAAATTCATCCAATGGACATGGTCAAGATGAAGAATATCATTGATGAATGGAAAGGTGGTTTAGTAGTGATCAGGAGAGCTTTTGATAGTGTTAAAAGTGCAGGAGCGAAATTGTACAAAAGAGCAGCATTAGCAGACTTTGATCTGTGTATCAATTTCGAGTATAACACTAAAGTGTTAATACCTCCACCCAACACAATGATTCCAGCTGAAATTCCTTCAAAATTAGCAAGAACTAGTGCAATCTTTGACACACCAGAAATTTGTGCAGTCTTCAAAGATGCTCATGATGAGAAAGCTCTATTCAGAATCAGTGAAATTTGCAAGTATTCAAACCAAACTTTAAAGTATATAAGAGACTGCATAAATGAGAAACAAAAGCAACTCAAGATGAAAGGAAAGAACAATGAACAGCTAAGAAAGAAAATTGAAGATTGCATTGAAGATTGGATGGAAGCAAGAGAATGGTACAAATCAATGTACAAGGCAACTCAAAAGATAATTGATCACAAGAAAAAGCTGAAACCAGGATACAAACACAGAGGTGGAGTGAAGATCAATTAAATGAATTGATGAGATAGTACTGTTTTTTTAACAATATTTAGAATTTGTTTTTCTGTTTCTTTTACAATGGTTGGATGGTCTATGCTTTAACTTTTATGTTTTATGCTTTATGTCTGTGGGACATAGTCACTTGATCTTTCTTTTTCAAGAATTAGTTAAAAGTTGTTTACATTTGGACATAGAGATAGTTCATTTTCTTACAATACTTAGGGGGAAACTGTTAGGAAACTTTATTTGTAAGTATTGAAGAAAATCTCAATCAACTGGATCTCTGAAGAAGATAACAGTCCTGAAGAACACAACAAGATGAAGAAAATCAGTTGGGACAACTGAAAAGCAAAGTATCTACTACAAAGAATCTTAAGTTGATAAAGAGTTGATTCGGATTATCAGAGAAGGTCGTTTCTGATGGATCTGATGATATTTCTGATGAAATATCATGAGTTTCTGACAAATTCTGATCATCAAACTTTCTGATGATTTGTTCACCAGAATTTCTGATGAAGTGGCTTATCAGAAATTCTGATGAAAGACCCACTTGTCTAAAAATCACAACTCTATCCTACCACCCATGACCGAAGCATGACATTATTGGTTTTCATCATTACAAATGCAACTTGAACGATGGATTCAATGAATATGTCAAATTGCTACTTTATGCAGGACTTATTGCATGAATAAACAATTGTTTATTCATGTCCACAGCCGTCTATAAATAGAAGGCTCGAGAGGCAGAAGATAATTGAGTTTGAAGCTTAGCATTCACATACAAACACTCAAACTCCACTGCTCTTCTCACCCATAGAAATCAAGACTCATTTGTATTAGATAATAATCTTATAATCACCTTGTTAAACTAATTTGTTTTAAAGTGATATAAACTTGATAATTCTGTAGGTCTTGTTTCTTGAAAGTCTTATTTCCATTTCCGCAAATCTTTTTCACATATACTGAAATCACTTGCCATATTACGTAAAAAGAAGTTGTTAAGGCCATACTGGGTCCAACACAAACGATCCTACAAGTGGTATCAGAGCTCAGGAGGAAGAGTTCTTACCATTTTAGCTGAAAATTCTGATTTCTACACCTTCTTTTTCAAAATTAACAAGTTTTCACTGATAAAATGGATTGATTTCGAAATATAATGTGCGAAACACTGTTTTAACAAACCCTAGAAAGAATCAGACCTTAATTCGAAGTAAAACTTGATCAATTTGTTCAAAAATTGTCCGAAAAGGTGACATCATCACCATTTCGTACGAATTGGTATCATTTCGTTTGAACATTGCATTCATTTCGCACGAAACAGGCTTTCATTTCACTTCAAAGATCATTTCGTTTGAGCTTGCCTTCATTTCGCACGAAATAAGATCTCATTTCGTACCAAGTGTTTCATTTCGTTTGAAAAGTGCATTTCGTGTCAAACAACAATCTCATTTCGTACGGATTGGCTAAGTGGACTTCATTTCGCACCAAAAGGTTCATTCCGTTTGAAAAGTTCATTCCGCGTGAAAGGCATTTCGTATCAAACTCCATTTCATGTGAGAGTTGATTTCATTTCGTTTGAAAACCTGTTTTGAGAAATTTTTTATAACCGAATCATGGAAAACGAGTTCTACAATGCCTTTGCTAGTCCGATGAGTCGATGACTATTACTCAGAATACGATGCTAGAAAATGAAACAGGCACAACGCAAAAATCGCCTAAGCTTATGAGTATTGAGGAGTATAGTGGATGGGCCGAACGTTTTGAAAACTGGGTTCAAGCATATTATCTAGATTCATGGGATTATACTAAATTTCGATATATTAGACCGGTTAAGGACAACGGAAAGAAGGTTGAAATTAAAGATATGAGTGTTGAGGAGAAACAGAAATACAAAAATGAAAAGTTGATGGTTAGTCTCTTGCAGCAAGCTATTAAGGATGAAATCTTGATTTTACTTCAACATAACAGCAGTGCACAATCAATATGAAAAGAACTGAAATCAAAGTTTGTTGGAAGTAAAGAGATGATCAAAAACAAAATGTCACTTATGAAGAAAGAGTTTGATCTATTTTGCGGATTAAGAACTGAAAGCACCAAGCAGATTGTAGAAGATACTGCAATTTGGTGAAGAATATGAAAAGATTGAGCATCAATAAAGATAAAGAAGAACTGATTCAAAAGTTGGCCGATGCGTTGCCACATGATGTTTGGGGCACATATCTTATGAGGTTGAAAAATAAACCTGACTTTGACAATCTAACGCTGAGCGATTTTATTAAACAACTCGAAGCTCAACAGATGGAACAACGAAAGATAGCGAGAATGAAGAACTATGATGGTGAACAAGTTATCGGTCTGTATTACAAAGGTGGTGTTAGTGATAAGACCAACATTGCACCAAAGATTGAAACTTCTTTCAACGCAAAGAGTTCTTCAGGAAGTTCATCTCAAGGATCAAGTAGCAAAACTGGATTCACTTCTTATCCATCATTTGATCCAAATTTTTCAGCAACAAAAAGTGGCAAAGTTCTTCAATGCAACATTGCGTTCAATCTTGAAAATGATCAAAATTACTCTAAAGAAGTTGCAAAAAGTCATATGTCGTTGTTGGTGACTGTGTTAGAATCTTATGGGAGTTTAGTTGCAGGAAGGATCGGTAATCCAATGTTGACAAAAGAGGATTATGATCAGATCGATGCTGAGGAGATGGAGTTAATGGATATAAAATGGTGTTTGGCAAGCGTGTTGAAAAGAGCTGAAAAGTTTAAACAAATTACGGGAAGAGATGATTTTCGTTATGAAAATGTTTCTACTTTAGGATTTGATAAATCTAAAGTTACTTGTTTTCGTTGCAGGGAAAAAGGGCATTTCAAGCGTGAATGCACTAACCGCGAAGCAAATGGAGCTCAAAATCCTTTTGGAAATAATGATTACTATCGGAAAGCAATTTATCATCAAGTTGCTCAACAACCGTATCAACAACAAGAACCACAAACTGCACATGCTAAGAAAGCGATCGAAGAGTCATCAAAGAGAGCTTGTGGTATAATAGATCAAGATGATGAAAGATTACTATAAGGTTTTAACTGGGACAATTATTGTCCAGATAAAGAATTCTTGGCTAAAGCTTTTGTTTCTCAAGTTGTTGAAGATGATGATGATGATTATTGGGCAAATAGTATGAAAGAGCACTTAAAATATCTAGCCAAGAGAGATGCTGAAAGAGATGCTGAAAATGCTCGAATGGCAAAGAAGAAGGAGGTTAAAAACCAAGATGATAGTGATGATGATTATGATGTAGAAAGAATGAAAGAGCTTTTAAGATTTCAAGCTGAGAGAGATGTAGAAAGAAGGAAAGGTAAGAATGATGAAGAAGAAGTTCGAGTGATAAAGGTTAAAGAAGTTCCAACTTTCGAGATTAAAAAGGAAGTTGTTACAGAAAAGGTGTCTGAGAATTGTGAAAATTGTGAAACAATGAAAAAGCACAGCAATGAGCTGACTCATAACATGAACAGGTTGAAAGAATCGTATGATGTCTTAAACAAAGCCATGAATCAATATAATGAGTCGAGTAGTGAACATGCTACAACAATGAAGACACTCAATGGAGCATACATGATAAAGCAGGATATGGTTAATTATTACATTGGGATGTGTGCTGAGCTTGAACAGAAATTGGAAACTCAGAGAATTGAAACTGAGAGAGTAAACAAATTATTGAAAAGTTACTCATGTTCTTCTTATGTGATTGACAGGATTTACCCCATAGCTAAAAGCATGAAAGTATTTGAAGAAGTCAAATCTGAAAAGAAGAATTCCGAAACAAAAGAGAATACTGAAGTGAAGAATTCTGGTAAGAAACAAAGCGTTGGTTATAACAAGTGTCCACCCCCGCTTGAAAATGGATATTCTCCACGAAATCCAAATTCAGAAAGAGTCAAAAAGGCAACCAACTTATAGTGGGAATCTGAGTCTTCAGATAACTTGCCAGAAAACATTGATGTCACGTTCACATCATCCGACACTAATCATGAATCAGAGTTAATTAAGAAAGTTGTCGATCAGGTGTTTGATAAAGATGAAATGGAGGAGTCAAAATCAGAGTCAAAGTCTGAGTCCGACACTTCAAGTCCAACAGTAAAAAAAAGGCAAAAGGGTTTATAATAAAGAATTTATGTTATCACAAAATAATTTGAATGACGAAACATTCAAAGTATCATATACTTTGAATGATTCTGATGAATTATATTCTGATGAAGAATTTCCAATAAGAGGTGTTAAAACTGAAATGATCAAAAAGGTTTTCAAACTAACATCAATTAATATTTCTAAAATAAAAGATGTAAATCTTTCTGAAAAACCTAGATCTTACACCTCAAGGGTTCAACAAAGATTAAACAAGAAAAAAGGGTTAAAGTTCTGGTTTAGGTTATCGAAAGAAACCAAACCATAACGGTAATTTCAAAAAGAAGGGATTAGGTTTTATTCCATCAGAAAAGTATAAAAATGAGAAAACTTATAAACCAAAAACTATATTTGTTTTAGGGACATCATCAGAAGAAGAAAAAGAAAATTTGTTCAGAAAGCAGACAAACAAAGAATTCCTTGCGAAGAAGCAAGAAGGAATGAGGAAAGAAGTTGCTCAGAAAAAGAAAGAGACAAGAACCTGTTTTCAATGCAACACAGTTGGTCGTATTGCCAGGAACTGTCCAAAGGCAATTCAAACAAAACAAGGAGTCTCTAAAAAACTAAAAGAAAAGATGGTTGAGAATGAACCACCAACCAAACAATTCAAAGTTTTCAAAAATTCAAAATTTGAGGTGGGTGAATGTTCAAAGAGTGTTTACAAAAGAAAAGCAAAGACTAACGACCGAAGATGGGTTGTTAAGAAATCAGATGACAGTTCTAGCAATGATTCTGATTCGTCAAAATCAGAGGAGCCATTTTCTGGCGATGAATCTGACTCGTCAAAGTCAGAGGAGCCACAACATGTGGTAAAAAGAGAAAAATCAAGGTGTGGTAAAAAGAGAAAAATCAGTTCCCCCATTGGATGATGCAAATTTTCCACCTTTGCGGGCTGAAAATTTTAAACAAAAAATTGGCAAAATTGAGATTTCAAATCAATTTTTTTCTGAAAAGAAAGAATTTGATATTGAAAAAGACTTTAACCCCACAGTCCAAAATATTTTTGGAAAAATGATTGACGGGAAGGTCAAAGGGGTAAAGGAATTTTATGAAAAGAAAACGAAGAAACCAGAAGAAAATGGGTCATCCCAGGTTAGTAACTGGGATAGAACCTATCATGACTAAACTCTGGACTTGCCGGAGCTCCCAAGTTGGTAATCGTGGAGCAGGAATCGGCATCATTCTTGAAAATGTTTGTTTGAGAAATTTACAAGTGGTTGAAAAGAGGTTTTCATCTACTAGTGGTTAATCAAGGTCATTAAGTTGAACTTGATTTAACTTTCATTCAAGTAGTAAACGAAAAGTAAACCTACAAGTGGTTAAAATGAACAAAATGACGAGTTTATCCCCTAACCTACAAGTGGTTGGTGAATTTCAACAAAACTTATTTTCCGGAAAAACCATTTTGATTAAAACAAACTTAAGTGTTTTGAAATCATAATGGGAAAATAGTTTGTTGTCAAGGGGAGTTCTGATTGTTTATGCCAAGTGGATGGATAAATGAAGCTTGAAAATCAGTTTGTCAATTTGTTTGTACAGTTTGTTTTCAAATTTTCCTTCAAAATCAAAATTTGAAACATAATTTTGATTTTAGGGGGAGTAAAAATTTTAGAAATTTCAAAAATTTGAAAAAGCCAAAAACATTATAAAATCAAAAAAGCCAAAAACATCGAAAATCTTAAAAATGAGTTTTGTTGAGAAATGATAGTACATCAGTGGACTATCACAGCACGCTAAAGAATTGGAAAGTCAAAAGTGATAAACGATCTCTTTGATGATATGCAAGTAGGTTTTTATACATTCAGTAGATTGTTTTCGAGATATAAACATAAACTTCAATACTTACTTAATTCGTGGGGAACACCTCTCGGATATATGGGTAACCCCCGAAATCTTGGTTGAAAGATTTTCTATTTCTGACATACTAGGTCTTTGTGCGTGATGATATCTGGGGTATTATACCAGGACTTCTGATTTTGCGGGAGCAATAGCCTAGTCCTCGTATAATACTTTGCATTGCTTTAAATCTTAAAGCTCTCCCTCAGCATAAAAATGACAAAACATTGAAAGTTGCTAATCATGTGCTGTTGAAGAAAAGATCCCCAAACGAGACACACCTAAAGTCGAACCATCATCTCTCTGTCTGAATGGAAGTTCTAACCTGAGCTCTCATGGTCTCGCATTTACCCATTTACAAATATCATTAGTGTACATTCACCTGTAAGACTGAATATAGGAGTCTAGTTATGGGAGTATATTTTGAGGTGGGACACGCGAATAAGTTTAAGTCAATTAAAACACTAATCTTGTGTATCTCATAATAATTGAACTTTGTGTGAAAATTTAAGTGGATCAGTATACTGACAATCTAAGTGAATTGTTTAGAACTTAAAATGTTTAAAGCTTAATGGTGTTAGTGATTTGTCTCATAAACTGATATGATCCTCTTACACAAACTCACAAAAATATTGTCTGTAAATATTTCTTTTCTGTATTTCATTAAAAAACGAAAATCCAAAAATATTGTGTTTTAGTATAAACTTTGAAAAATACAAAAAGATTTTCGACAACTGATGTTGAAAAGCTGATTTTCAAAATTCCGAGTGCTAAACATGATGAACAATAGGTTTGAGAGAGTTGTTTTTGAAATAAAAAATGTTATTCTTTCAAGTGGTCATCAGAGATTATAGATGTTAATCCATTTTGAACGATACCTGCAAGTGATATATAAAATTTGTCAAATTGTTAAATTTGTGAAATTTATTTTGAGGTAGAGTTTGTGCAGGTTAAAGCCAGGTTATGATCTTAGAACCTGTGAAAGTTATATAAGCCAGGTTTTCAATCCAAAGCCTGTAGATTGTGAATTCGAGACCGCGATCCCAGCTTATCGAAAGGGGGAGTCTGAAGACAGTCAAGAGGGAGTCTGAAAATGCATAGAGCCAGCTTCTGAGTCTGGATCAACATTCAAGGGGGAGTTTGAATGGTAAAGGGCCAGGGTTGAATCATGTGATCCACGCAAGCTGCTGATGCTAAAGAACTTAAGATAGAGTCAGGTTGAGATTCTGGAAGAAAGAGAGAAGAAGAGAAAGAGATTGATTGAGGACGCTTACAATGGAGAATCTTTGGAAATAGAGAGTGTAGGATCGTATTCTGACCCGAACGAGTCTATCAGAGGAGTTTTGATCAGATACAGGTGCGGAAAACAAGTACCTGACGTAGAAACAACTAGATCTTCACTTAAATCACACTTTTGATTGATATAACAGCGTTTACAACCAAATCTCACACCGGCAGCACCTCGGTATGGAAAACAAGAACATTACAAATGATTTCGCTCATGTGGTATTTATAGTGTTGGTGGTTTCGCTTTTATGTACACGTACATATAAGCGGAACCTCTCATGTCCATATAAGCGGAACTACTCATGTCCATATAAGCAGAACTAGTGGTTTCCCACATACGAACATAGTAGTTTCCCACATACGAACATAGTGGTTTCCCACATACGGACATGGTGGTTTCCCACATACGGACATGGTGGTTTCCCACATACGGACATGTCACGAAATCTCGTACAATGTGCCCTAATCTAACATTCTAAGACTAAGACTCGATACAAGACGAAGTTGACAGATGTATGCACTAACAGACTCCCCCTCAAATGTTGACGAGTCTTAAGTGTCGAGTCTTAAGTGTCGAGTCTTCGCATCTTCAGTCTTGATCTGTCTCTGGGCTTCAATCTCTCAATCTTTTCTTGCAGGTCTTCAGACTCCCCCTTGCGATATGCTGGCATTTCTTCAGTTCATCAGCATCATCAGCTTTAGGATCGTTTTCTGGCTTTCCATCTCACAGCTTCTCAATATCAATCAGCTTGGCTCTTCATGTTCCAAGATCGTTGCCTGGCTATCTCCAATTAGAGTCCTCAGGTATTGGAACCTGGCTCTCATCTAGCTCGGATCTCAGGAACGAATAACCTGGCTCATCTTATCCTGCAAAAACTCTACCTCAAAGTAAATTTCTCTTACATACATATTTCAAAATAAACACATGCAATAACTCAGACTAACTCTCAAAACCCAAACAAAATGATTTTTCAATCTGATGAACCATTTGAAGGTTTGATAAAAAATAATCAGTGTTAAAACTAACTCTCCGTCAAATTATACTCATCATGTTTAGCACTCAGAATATTGAAAATCAGCTTTCCAATATCAGTTGTCGAAAATCTTTTTGGATTTTTTGAAACTTTATGCTAAAACACACTAAAAATCTTTTTGGATTTTGAAATAAAGAAAATGTAATGCAGTAAAGAAATATTTACAAACAATATTTTTGTGAGTTCGTGTAAGAGGATCATATCAATTTTTGAGACACGTCACCAACATCGTTAAGCTTCATTTCATTTTAAGTTTTAAACAATTCACCTAGATTGTCAGTATATTTGTCCATTTAAATTTTCACACAAATTTCAACTGTTCCGAGATACGATATTAATGTTTTAAGCACTTGAACTTATCCGTGTGTCCCATCACTTGAATATACTCCCGTATCCAGATCCCAATATTCAGTCTTACAGGTGAGTATACCACAGATGATATTTGTTCAGGGGTTAAATGCGAGGGCCGTGAGAGCTCAGGTCGATACTTCCGTATACGCAAAGAGATGACGGCTTCGACTTTTCGGTGTGTCCCCTTTAGAGGATCTTTTGAATTACAACAGCAGTGACTATCAGTTTTATTGTTTCATCAGCTTGCTGAGGGCGATGCTATGTTTCAAGCATTTGCGGAAAGCATTATCCAGGGACGAGGTCAGTACTTCCATACAGCAGAAGTCCCGGGATAATACCCCAGATATCACTGAGCATAAAGACCTAGTATCTCAGAATAAGGGACCTTTCAAACAAGATTTCAGGGGTTACCTATATATCCAAGATGTTGTTCCCACAGAATGAGCAAGTTTGAATTTTTAGGTTTATATCTCGTCACAATCTACTAAATGTGTAAAAACCTACTGGCATATCCACAGTGAGATTGTTTATCACATTTTAACTTTCCAATTCTTTAGCATGTTGTGACAGTCCACTGATGTACTATCATTTCCTCTTTTCACAACGAAACTCATTTTTGAATTTTATCATGTTTTTGGCTTTTTCAAATTTTCTAATGTTTTTGGATTTTCTGAAATTTTCTACTCCCCCTAAAATTCAAACACATTAAAGAAATTTGAAAACTATCTAAGCTTCTTGACCCACTTGAAGAAAATTCAAAACAAACTGTACAGAAACACGACAACCGATATCAAATCGCCTCAATTCGCCGTTCACTAGACATAAACATTCTGAACTCCCCCTTTCACAAACCATTTTCTCATTTAGATTTCAAAACACTTAAGTTTGTTTTAATCAAAATGAATTTTTCCAGAAAATGAGTTTGTTTTTACCACTTGTAAGTTTACGACTTGTTTAAGTACGGGGATATGGTTGATCATCTTGTCAGTTTTATCAATTGTAGTAAATCAAGTACAACTTAATGTCCTTGATTCACTGTTTGCAATCAAGCAACCTCTAAACCACTTGTAAGAATAACCGCTTGTAGGTATAACCAATCAATACCAATTGTAGGAATGAATCATCTACATTTTACCCATCAAAGTGCCGATTCCTGCTTCACACTTACCAACCAGGAAGCTCCGGCGTAGTCATTCAACCTGTAAAGTTTAAACAATTTCAAGTATTTTCAAAAACAACCTTATTAAACATGAAAGATGCCGATTCCTGATCCACGATTACAAACTTGGGATCTCCGGCAAGTCAGGTTTTTCAAGCAAAGAAAATGTCCACCCAAGCCTGACCAGCCTTGGGTGATTTCAATTCAGATTTTGTTTGGATGTAAGTTGCTTTCTTTTTAGCGTAGAAGTCCTATACCCCTTTCACCTTCCTATCAACCATTTTTCCGAAAATCTTATTTACTTTCCCATTAAATGCTTTCTCAACATCAAAATTATCCTTTTCAGAATAACCCTAATTTGAGATTTCAGACTTTCCAACTTTCCTTTTAAAATTCTCAGTCTTCAACGGTGGAAAGTTCTCATCATCCATTGAAGGAACTGGGTTTTCATCACTCTCATCAAACTGTGGCTCCTCTGATTTTGTGGAATCAGATTCATCACTAGATTTTACTTCAGATTTCTTAACAACCCATTTTTGGTTGTCAAGCTTCACACTTCGCCTGTAAAATCTCTTCGAACATTCACCAACTTCAAATGTTGAATTTTTGAAAACATTAAATTTTTTCAGTTGGTGGTTCGATTTTATCAACAACAACTTCTTTCAGTTTTTCAGAAACTCCCTGTTTTGTCTTGATTGATTTAGGACAATTCCATGCAATGTGTCCAACTTCATTGCATCTAAAACAGGTTCTGGTTTCTTTTCTCTGAACTTCATTCTGCTTTTTCTCAGCTAGGAATTCTTGATTGATTGTCTCTAGAATGAGCTCTTCTTCTCTTCTTCAGCAGATGGTCCTGAAACAAATTTTGTATTTTTAGAAAATTTTTCTTTTTTATAGTTTTCAGGTGGAATAAAACCAAGTCCTTTCTTTTTGTAGCTACGATTTTGGTTTGGTTTCTTTTGAAAACCAGAACCATAATTGTAACCCTTTTTCTTGTTTAAACGTTGTTGTACTCTTGAGGTGTAAGGTTTAGGTTTTATTTTAAAATTTTCATCTTTTATTTCAGAAATATTAATTTCTGTTAACTTGAAAACCTTTTTGATCATTTCTGGTTTAACACCTCTTATTGGAAACTCTCTATCAAAATATAATTTGTCAGAATCATTCAAAGTATACACAACTTCAAATGTTCCATCATTCAAATTAGATTTTGACAACAAAAATTCTTTACTATAAACCCGTTTTCCCAACGATTTTGAACTCTTTTCGGACGAACTCGAACTCCCGACTGACTGACACGAACTTTCGGACTCGGATTTTGACTCTGACTCCTCATCCTTATCCAACACCCGATCGACCACTTTTTTTATCAATTCGGACTGATGATCTGTGTCGGACGCTGTTAACGTGACATCAATATTGTCTGGTAAAACATCGGTTATCTCGGATTCTAGCTTAATATTGACCGCCTGTTTTAGTTCTTCCTCGTTAGGTTTTCTAGGTGAGTACCCTTCCCAAATTGGAGGCGGACACTTATTATAACAGACACCCTGTTTCTTACCAGTATCCTTCTTCTTCTTTGACTTTGATTCTTCACCTTTAAACGCTTCAAAACCTTCAACTGTTGGATAAATTCTATCGATTATGTAGTCACAACCTTTGTAACTTCGCAGCAATCTTCTGATTCTTTCATTCTCAGCTGCTTCACTATCCAACTCTTTCTTCCACTTTGCACATTCTTCTATATACATGTTGATCTCTTTCTGCTTTGTCATCATGGTAGCATTCATCATCTTCAAAGCTTTCTCTATTTCAGAGTTAGTCTTCTCCAGACTATTCACATGTCTGTTCAATACATCATATGACTTTTTCAAATTCTTTACATCAAACAACAATTGTTCTTTCAACTTTTCTAACTCACTAAACCTCTCATCTTTTTCTATACATTGTTTACAAGACTCTAAACATGTAAGACAGGGTTTTGTGACTTCAACTATCTTTTCTAACTCCACAATCTTCTCAACTTCCACTATCTTCTCCACTTCAACTGTCTTCTCAATCACTTTGACTTCTTTCAATTCTTTTGCAGCTTTCCTTTCTTTCAGTTTCTTCAATTTTTCTGCAAAATAAAATTCAAAAGTGTCAGAAGATAAATGCGTTTTTCCAAGATTTATCTGTTCCATCACTTCATCACTATCACTTGTTTCTGATGAACTGTTTTCAGATGAAACAGATCCTTCATCTTCACTTTTCTCTTCATCAGATAACACTTCCATCCATTCCTTCAGCATTTATGGCTTTCGAATAATATGTGCAATAAACGCTTGAACATTTGAATCAGCTAGAATAAACTTGTCCCAGCTAAAACCTTCAGCCATTTTCTCATCATCTTGATCAACGATGCCATAATAAGCTTTCCTATTTGCATCCTCGATCATTCTTCCATGTGCCATTTGAGCTTCTTTTTGTTGATGCGGTTGATGAGTGATTTGCTGATAAATGGTTTTCCTATAATAATCATCTTTCCCAGATGACTCCTTTGCTCCTCTCGGCTCCTGATTCTTGCACTCTCTTTTAAAATGGCCTTTCTCCCTACAATGAAAACAGACAACTTTAGATTTATCAAATCCTAAATTAGAAAGATTTGCATCCAAGAAGTCATTTCTTCCTGTAATCAATCTAAACTCTTCTGCTCTCCTCAAAACACTCGCTAAAGCCCATTTAATATCCATCAGTTCAAGCTCCTCTGCATCGATTTGGTCATAATCTTCCTTTGTGAGCATCGGATTACCAATTCTTCTGGCAATCAACCCTTCATAAAACTCTAATGCAGTGACCAATAGTCCCATATGATTCTTTACAACCTCTTCAGAATAATTTTGTCCATTTTGAAGATGTAAAGCCACATTGCACTGAATTAGATGACCATTTCCAGCAGATGAACTTTGAACACTTAGAGGATTCACCGTTGAGAACCCACTAGTGTTGACTGATCCTTGACTGCTTGGTGTAGATTGATTTCCAGCACTAAATGCAGTTTGTATCTTTGGACTTGCTTCAGCAGTTTGAACATTTCCTTTATAGTATAATTTAATATCTTGTTGATGATTAGAACTGTTCATTCTAGCAATTTTTTGCTGCTCCAGATCCTGTGCCTCCAACTTCTCTATAAACTGTGCAATCGATAACCTGCTAAACTGTCCGGAATTCTTCAATATCATCAGATATGTACCCCATTCCTGTTGCAGTAAAGCATCAGCAAGTTTTTCAACCCATTCTGCTGGAGTTTTAGTAATCTTCAACTGTGACATGGTGCGTACAAGATGACAATATCTTTCAATAAGAGTCTTTGTTGTTTCACCAGGTATGCACGCAAACAGTTCAAACTCCTTTTTCAACAATGCTGCTTTACTCTGTAACATTTCAGTACTTCCCTCAACTTTTTTTCTAAGAGCTTCCCAGATAGAATAAGCATTTTCATCATGTTGAAGCAACACAAAAATATCCTCTTTAACAGCTTGTTGTAACAAATTGATCATCATCTTTTCTGCTTTATAACTCTCTCTTTCTTGCTCCGTGAATTCTGAAATGATTTTACCGACTCCCATTGTATTCTTTGGCCTCTCATATTCAGTTTCGATACTTTCACAAGCTTTTAGATGATTCACCTGAACCCAATTCTCAAACCGTTTCTTCCATCCGTGATAATCCTCAATTCCCATAAGTTTCGGAGGTTTTTGCATTGTTCCGGTTTCAATCTCCATTGTCATGGTCTTAGTAATGTCGGATGGACAAGTCGAGGTTGTAGCAAACGCATTGTAGAATCAGAATCCATGATTTGATATCGAAGAATTTTTCAAAGAAGCTTTCAAACTAACTGGTTCACCTCGTAATACACCTGTATCATCTGACGTAGAAACAGCTAGATCTTCACTTAAATCACAATTTTGATTGATATAACAACGTTTACATCCAAATCTCACACCGGCAGCACCTCGGTATGGAAAACAAGAACCTTACAAATGATTTCGCTCATGTGGTATTTATAATGTAGGTGGTTTCGCTTTTATGTACATGTACATATAAGCGGAACCTCTCATGTCCATATAAGCGGAACTACTCATGTCCATATAAGCAGAACTACTCATGTCCATATAAGCGGAACTACTCATGTCCATATAAGCGGAACTACTCATGTCCATATAAGCGGAACTAGTAGTTTCCCACAAACGAACATAGTGTTTCCCACATACGAACATAGTGGTTTCCCACATACGGACATGTCGGGAAATCTCGTACAATGTGCCCTAATCTAACATTCTAAGACTAAGACTCGATACAAGACGAAGTCGACAGATGTATGCACTAACAGAGAGAAGACTGATAAAGACTGAAGATGTGACATACCGAAGACTCGACACCGAAGACTTCGTCAACCTCCAAGGGGGAGTCTGTTGGTGCATATGTCTGTCGACTTCGTCTTGTATCGAGTCTTGTATCGAGTCTTGTATTAGGTTTATTAGATCAGGGCACAATATTCGAGAAAACTGAGAAATCATGTAAGTTGGACCAATTCGCACGAAATGGACAGGCCATTTCATTTGAGTCGTTTCGTGCGGAATGGTCAGTCTATAAATAGGTGCCCTGGGTTTGTCATTTGAAACGATTCGATTCCGGTAGTGAAGCTCTGCCGAAGTGTCTCCAGCATTGTAAAACGATCTGATATCAATACAGAGACAGTTTAAAGTGAATCTAAGTGCAAACCAAGTGAAATAACACCGATACGTTTGTTTCCGCCTCTCGTATTGGACAAGATCTCTTCTGAACGACTCGTTTGGTCGTGCAGACGATCCTACAATGCCCCTTTTCTTTGCATTTGAAGAAGGTGACCTTCGAATTGTCAAAACCCAATTTGGTATTCGGACCACCCATACACTCACGACCTGTAATCTCCATAAACCTCCATGCACCAACGTATGTCGATTAGCTCCATCTCTTCGGGATCAATTTGATCATAGTCCTATTTTGTCATGATTAGGTTACCGATTTTGCCAGCAACCAAACTTTCATAACTCTTGAGGATAGATGCGAGGAACACCATTTGCTGTTTAGCTGCTTCTACACTTAGACTCTGTACATTGCTAAGATTTACGGCTATGTTGCATTGAACAACATTGGTGTTGGAATTACTTTGATTATGTTGAACATTTGGTGTAGGCTGTGATTGTGGAGTTGAGTTTGAATCCTGATAACCAAATCCCTACTCCCTGACGATCCATTGGTAGAACCCCTACTTGGTGTCTCGTTTAAATTACTGACACTGAAGGCTGTCCCTATCTTCGGTGACTGAACATTCGGTGACAAAAGACTACCTCTGTAGTAGAGATTCACAGTTTGTTGGTAGTTCAAGGTGTTTGATTTATTTTGCTTTCTGATATCCAGTTCGTATCCCTATAACTTTTCGATCAATGTATCCAGACTGACTGTGCTCAAATTCATATTGCTTTTCAGTATCAACACATAATACTTCCAGTCATCCTCATCTGGAAGTGCATCAATCAGCTTCTCATGAACCTCTTCATCTGTCTTTTCAATACCGAACCTATCTAGCTCAACCTTCAAGTGACAAAAATGTTCAATCATTTGTTTTACACCATCACCCTTCATACAACTAAAATAATCAAACACTTTTTTCAACAACGATTTCTTGTTTTTAACAATCTCATCACCCCCAATACACTTCTTCTTTAACGACTTCCACAGCCCTTTGGTTGTATTATCATATCTAAGCAAATATATGATGTCATCACGAACCGATTGGTGAATAAGAGTTATCCTACGTTGTTCGGCAGCAAAGTTCTCCTGATCTTGCTTTCCTAAAGCTGTGAAAGGGATTCTTTCTCCTTGTGGTGTGACTGGTAGAGTATACCCGATCTCCAAATATTTCCAACTCTTGTACGCGTAAGCCTTTAGCCAGTTGATGAACCTCGGTGCCCATTGGTTATATTCTTCAATATTCATTAGCTTAGTCGGATTTTGTTAGTTACCGCATGCATTGTCTACATTTAGTGTCTCGGAGATGACACTTGACACGTTCTTCGGGTTGGACGTAGATGTCGGTGCCGATGTAGTGAAAGCATCGTAAAACGGATTCAAGAATTCGTCAGACATGATTGATACTTGTAAAATTCAAACACTTAGACAAATTTTGAAATGAAAATAAAAAGAACATACACTAATCAGACAAATAATTTGTGCGTTCGTACGAAGACCTCGTGTCTTCGTACAAAGCTGAAATAGTTACTTCAAAAAACTGAAATTTCTTTAAAAATCATAACAAGAACACTGGGTTCGTATGAAGCTGCCTTCGTACGAAGCTAAGCAACGAGAAAAGTTGCGTTTTACATGGTGTTTTGCTGATTTTGAAAGATTTAGATTGAATTTAGGTCTGAAACTTTAGAGGATTGTTTAATGACATGTTTCGCACAGTATATCACAAATTCAGCTGAATCTATCTGTGGATTCAACGTGAATTTGATGTCCAAAGTCTCAAAAAAGTCTCAAAAGTTCAACAACTAAAAGAAAGAGTAGAAGTAAGATGAAATCTGATTTGAATCGGCTCAAATCAGGTAGATATCTCCGGTAAATGATGATCCTCTATCACAAATCCGGCCTCCAAGCTCCGAAACCACTTATGAGGACCGTGATTGGCTTCAATTAATGCTCCGACCGGTTCAGTTAGCTACAAGCAATATGTAGAATCCATGCTAGTGATCGACATAAGAACCATACAGATACCGTTAAGATCGCTTCACATTGATAATTGCAAAGTTACAGACCCGAGAGAATTTTGGTAGAGCTTGGGCTCGTCTCACCAAAAGTTACATTTCATAAGAACCCAAGACCCCTATATATAGACAACTTGTGCCTTCGTACGAAGGCCGTGTGGCTTTGTACGAAGCCAGGACTTAAGGCACTAACACACAAACTTGTCTAATATGTGCCCCTTCGTACGAAGTCAACACTGCAATACAAAACTAAACAAGTTAAACACAAACACATACATAGACTCGATACTAGACATAAGCTACAGGCATATGCATTCACAGCTTGGGGCTCCCGGTGGTCGTTGGCGGTTTCTGAGGTAGTTTACTACTTCCGTTTAGTTTTCCATATCATTCATACAACTCCAGTTTTCGTGTGGTCCGCCACACCCTTCACAAGCCATAACCGAAACCGTTTTATTTAATTAAAATTTCTTTATTTTTGTGGTTAAAGCTTCGATTTAGGCTTCCAAAGAGGTGGCTTCGTCCACTTTATAGGCACCCGGAGCTATTGATTTTGAACCCCTAGGAGTGTGCCATTGAAAACTATTTTGAGCAACTTCCTCAATTTAGTTATAAATTTTGTTGGGTTGCTGATTTGCAAGAAGTCCGCGAGAGTTAGAATCAAGGATTTCCCTTGTGTGTGGTAAGAGTCCATTGTAGAAAATGGACACTTGTTGCCAATGTTCAAGACCATGATGCGGGCATTTCCTTAATAACTCCTTGAACTTTTCCAATGTCTCGTACAAAGATTCCCCGTCATCTTGAGAGTATGAATTACTTTCGGTCATGAGCTTGGTGGTTTTAGCGAGAGGGAAATATTTGTAGAGAAAGTTTTAGTCAAGTTCATCCAAAGTGCACGTACCCACTTGGGAGGGTGTTTAGCTAATCTTTTGCTCGGCCTTTGAGGGAAAAGGGGAACATACGAAGCCGGATAGCATTGTTGGAGGCTCCGTTAATCCAAAAGGTGTCACCTATTTTTTGAAAAGTTGTTAGTATGTAAATGGGGATCTTCATCAGGTAGGCCGAGATAGGTGGTGGAATTTTGGAGCATTTAGATTAGGTGTGGTTGAAGCTCAAATTTGTTGGCATCGACATTAGGAGGGTTAATAGCGGCTCCAATATTACCGACCGTAGGTCGTAGGTAATTCATGAGAGTACGTTGATCAGCCATGGGGAGGTTTTGAGTCGAGGCTTTTTGTCGGTTTTAGCTTGAACACTTTTCCTTAAAAAGCGCTCGAGTTCTTCTAGTGGAACTTTTATGTCTATGTCGGAGGTGGAGGTCATGCACCAGGTCTTCCTTTTTGTGAATTATACGGAGTGGCATGACTTTCTGCGAACAAAAACATAAAAAATTGCTGATCAGAAGAGTAGCACAGCCCCGTGTCTATGTAGGCACGACCCTTGTGCTGTCTAGAAAAAGTTTCCGTTTTCAGGTTCCCAGGTACTGGAGGGTTGACACGACCCCGTGCTCTTGTAACACGACCCCGTGTTTTTTCATTCCAGTAACCAGAAAACAGATTCTTTTCTATACTGTAAGTCTGACAGGACCCTGTGTTGATCAAACACGGTCGCGTGTTATTCCTATAGAAAGTAGAAAAATTGAATAAAAGAAGAAAAACCCAAAAATAAAAATTAGAAAAACATAAAAATGATTAGGCCGCCGATTTTAAACTTTCTTAAAATCCTTGTGTCCTAGATAACGACGCCAAAAACTTGACGTGAGCGAGGGTGTGTATATCTTTATTATATTTTTAGTACTTTTCACTCATTATTCAAGCTTTGTATTTATAAAATACTATATCACTCTCTACAACACGCTACGGCAAGTGCACCCATCGTTGGCGTAGTATAGTGATGGTAAGATACCGTGGTCGTCCAAGGACACAAGAGCTTTTAATACCGGTATATCGTTGACGTCTAATCTAATCAAATTTTTGAGAAAAGATTTTTAATAAGTGAAATAAAGAAATAAAAGAAAGTAATAAAAGAACTAAATTGACAAGATAGAATCACTTGGTTCGGACTCGTCATCTATATATCCTTTGATGATTTCCGCACTTTGGGTTTTTTTAAGAGATTATATTAGTTAAAGTGGCATGTCCCTCTTTTGGAGGCAATGCTACCCTCAGCCATATTCGTGTGAGTATGTAGGGATAATGTCCCGCAAGGCCAGAATAATGAAAGATAATCAAGTAATTTATTAATGCAAAATGTGGCATGTCCCTCTTTTGGAGGCAACGCTACCCTCGGCCATATTGGTCTGATTCAGCAGGAATACAGTCTCGCAAGGCCGGTTTAAAGTTTTAATAATAGTTTATTTATATGGGATTCAAGCCGTTCTTACTTCCCCCGATTTGATGTTATCTGCCTCAAAGGAAGTCCTAATAAGCTTGAATCAAGTCTTCGTAGGATCTATACACTGAATGAGACAGGAACTTTACCCAATCCACCCTTCTAACCCCCATCCAGGCAGTTAACGTGCTTTATATAGACTGTAAGACATGAATGAGTGAATCTACAAAACATGAAGAGATGATATAAAGATCACTTTCAATATAAAAAACTAGATATCAAAGTCATTAATACAAACCCAATCAAAAGTAATACATAAATGACTTGTGTTCACCAAGTGATGTAAGAGATTAGCCAAGCATGACCTTTGTTTGACAAAAACTCTTACAATCAATCCTGGATCCCGAAACTACTACACACTTTAAAGATGGACGATGGATGAATGTGGTGGATGATGGTGGTATTGTGGTGGTGGAGTGGTGGTAGGTGTGAGAGAAGTGGTTTGCCAAGGGATGGATTGAAATTGAACCAAGCACCCCTATTTATAGCTGGAAAGAGAAGCTTTACACAGCCTCCTGCCTTGTAGGCACGGCCCCGTGCTGTAACCCCCGCGAAAACTTCGAAATGACCATGATTTTTATGAAACAAGTTTGAAAATTGAAGTTGGGGGTGTTCTTGGTGTTCTCGGCCGAATGGTATCAAGGAAGAAGAAGATGAATGATTTTGAAAAGTTTTGATTCTTGGAATGTAACCAAACTGAAAAGTAATATTTACAGATACTGTTTTTGTGAGAAAATGTGCTAGAGGATCATATCAATTTTATAAGACATATCAAATGCACCGTTAATCTAAATGAAACACTCAGTTTAAACGATTCACGTGGATCATCGGTATTGTTGTCAACTTAAACTCAATCTAAAAACTTTCGTGATGCTTACCGATATGTTAAGGTACATTAATTTGCACTAAGTTCTTATAGACCCCACGATCTTAGCATATGCTCTCATTGTGTAATACATTGACTCAAGTAATGCCTTTAAACTTTCATCAAATGTGATTTGTGTGAAAATAACGCAGAATGTTTAAACATTAACAATCAAGTCGATCTTTCGATACGCAAAGAAAAGTCCAATGTTTAAACAAATTAAGAAATATAAAGCAAGTTGAAATTGTGTAGATTATAACCACCAGTGCGATATTCACAAATACGCAGAGGTGATCCAAGATTTATACGAAACACCAAGTAAAATAAAGCAGAAACTTTCAGGCACTAATATCCAGTTCGATACTTTCATATACACGGAGAATGTCCAATGCTTAAACAAATTAAAGAAATAAAATTAGTTTAAATCTTTGCAAAATAAAATACACAATCACAGTGACTTTTTCAGTAAGTTGTGAAAGTTCACAAACTGACCAGCTTTTATGCTTTGCAGCATTCAGCGATTACCGAGTAGGTACAACTTACTGAAAACTAAGTACTATGCTTTTAATCATGTTTCCCACTAGAACTAGGCTTTTTCATTTAAGTTTGTATCGTATCGCAAAACTACTAGTTTAGCTGAGCCTACAGACACACCTTTAGTGAGATTGTTTAACTATTTGAAATATTACTTATCTTTAGCATGCACTAATATTCCACTGATGTACTATCATTTCCACTTTTTGCACAAGTAATCTCATTTTCATTTTTAATGTTTTTGACATTATGTGATTTTCTGTTGTTCTTGTCTTTTTGAAAATTTTTATCTGTCTGAAACGATTTTGAAATAATGTTACAATTTGACAGAAATTTTGACATTTGAAAAAAAATTTCTCCCCCTCAAATTGAAAACATCTTTCGAAATCGAAAATAAAAATGTTTCATTTTAACCGTTTAACATTTTTTTATGAATGTGAACGTGACACTATCAATTTGTTTGTGTGAAATACAAGCTCTTTCATTCCTTCACACTTTGCACGAATGATCACTGCATCTAAGTAGGCGTCTGCTTATAAACTGGTTATCCTGCACATTTAAACATGTAGGATCGGTTTCCTGAATGAGTCGTTCGGAAGAGCTCTTGTACGTTTCAGAGGCGGAAACTAAGAAACGCACTAGAAAACAGCTTGAATACACTTTAAACCTCTTTTCTATTGATATAACAGTGATTACAGTACAAGAAACTACCGGCAGCACCTCGGTATTAGTTTTCCCAACCGTTACAAATGAACTCGTTTGAAAGCTATATATAGACATGACCTGACCGTTTGAACATGCTCAAACGGTCGACTAATATTCAAACGATATGCTTCTCAAACGGACATCTCCTCTTCAAACGGTCAGCTTTGACTTCAAACGGCCAGCTATCATTTTCTTGATTTCTTGCTTGATCAGATGTATAACGAGCCCGAGACTCGACATAAGACGAAGACGACAGATGACTGCACCAACACACTCCCCATCAGATGTTGACGAGTCTTAAGTGTCGAGTCTTAACAACTTCAGTCTTTATCAGTCCTCTGAGCTTCTCTCTCTCTCTCTGTCTTCAGACTCCCCCTCTCGATTTGCTGGTATTTCTTTGTTCTTCAGCCACATCTTCAGGATCGTTGTCTGGCCTTCACATGTCACAACTTTTCATCTAATCCTGCAAACACTCTACCTCAAAATAAATTTTTCACATATATCTCAAACATAAACACATGCACTAACTCAAACTCACTTCTCAAAAACACAATGATTTTCGAATCAGATGAACTACTTAAGGGTTAGATTAGGAAAACATTTAATTCCAAACATACACTCCCCCTCACAACAATGTCATCATGTTTAGCACTCGGAATTTTGATAATCAGCTTTCCAACATCAGTTTGTCGAAAATCTTTTTGAATTTTTCAAAATTTATGCTAAAACACACACAAAATCTTTTTCGATTTTTCAATGTAAAGAAATGAAATGCAGACTATGAAATATTTACAAACATATTTTTGTGAGTTCGTGTAAGAGGATCATATCAGTTTATGAGACATGCCACTAACACCGTTAAGCTTCATTTCATTTTAAGTTCTAAACAATTTACCTAGATTATAAGTATATCGGTCCACTGAAATTTTCACACAAAGTTCAACTGATCCGAGATACGATATTAATGTTTTAAGAACTTAAACTAATCCGTGTGTCCCACTACTTGAATATACTCCCGTATCCAGATCCAATATTCAGTCTTACAGGTGAATATACCACAGCTAATATCTGTATAGGGGTTAGATGCGAGGGTCGTGAGAGCTCAGGTCGATACTTCCGTATACGCAGAGAGATGACGGCTTCGACTTTTGGTGTGTCCCCTTTAGAGGATCTTTTAATTTCAACAGCAGCGACTATCAATTTTGTTGTTTCATCAGCATGCTGAGGGTGAAGCTATGTTTCAAGCTTTTGCGGAAAGCACTATCCGGGGACTAGGTCAGTACTTCCATACAGCAGAAGTCCCGGGATAATACCCCAGATATCACTGAGTATAAAGACCTAGTATCTCAGAATAAGGGACCTTTCAAACAAGATTTCAGGGGTTACCTATATATCCAAGTTTGTGTTAACCCACAGAAAAAGCAAGTTTGAAATTTAGTTTATATCTCGTCACAACTTACTAAATGTGTAAAAACCTACTGACATATCCACAGTAAGACTGTTTATCACATATTATCTTTCCAATTCTTTAGCATGTTGTGACAGCCTACTGACGTGCTATCATTTCCTCTTTTCACAACGAAACTCATTTTTGAATTTTATCATGTTTTTGGCTTTTTCAAATTTTCTAATGTTTTTGGATTTTCTAAAATTTTCTACTCCCCCTAAAATGCAAACACATTTCAAAGGAAATTTGAAAACTACTAGACTCTTGACCCTTTTGAAAACATAGAAGACAACACAAACTGTACAAAAACTTGACAACTGACATCGAATCACATCAAATCTCCATTCACTAGGCATAAACAATCTGAACTCCCCCTTTCAACAAACCATTTTCTCATTTAGATTTCAAAACACTTAAGTTTGTTTTAATCAAAATGATTTTTCCGGAAAATGAGTTTGTGTTTACCATTTTTAAGTTTACCACTTATGAAGCATGGGGATATGGTTCATCATCTTGTTTATCAATCTCATATGAATAGTAAATCAAGTACAACTTAATGTCCCTGATTTACCAATTGCAGTTCAGAAACCTCTGCATCACTTGTAAACATAATCTCTTCAAAGTATAACAATTAAAAACCACTTGTAAGTAAAACCAAAGAATATCACTTGTAGGTTTTCCTGTAGGAATGAGACATCTGCAGAAACCTCTTTACCACTTGTAAAATTAGTCAGAAAGATGCCGATTCCTGCTTCTCAATTACCAACCTGGAAGCTCCGGCGTAGTCCTTCAACCTGTAAAATTCAAACGCTATTCAACATCTTTCAAACAAGCTTTTCAAACACTAGAATGATGCCGATTCCTGATCCACGATATAAACTTGGGATCTCCGGCGTAGTCCTAAGATTATCATGGAAAACAGACTTCCATCCAAGTCTTTTCAGACTTGATGGATTTCAAATCTTGCGCAGTGGGGTTGTATGTTGCCTTTTTAGTTGCATAAAAATCTTTAACCCCTTTCGCTTTCCCACTTAACATTTTCCCAAAAATCTTCTTAACATTCCCGTTGAATGTTTTCTCGACATCAAAATCTTTTTTTTCATTGTAAAACTGATTTGAAATCTCAGTTTTTCCAACTTTCTTTTTAACTTCCTCAAACTTCAGTGATGGAAACTCTTCATCATTCACTGAAATTTTCTCCTCAACCTGTGGCTCTTCTGGCTTTGTGGAACCAGATTCATCGCCGACATTCACATCATTCCTTTTAGCAACCCACCTTTGGTTTTCATTCTCTTTCTTTTTATAAAAATTCTTTTTCGAACACTCACCAACCTCATATTTTGATCTTTCAAAAATTTTAAGTCTATTGGTTGGTGGTTCAACATCAACAACTTTGTCTTTTAATTTCTGAGAAACTCCCTGTTTTGTTTTTACATTTGTCGAACAGTTCCATGTAATGTGACCAGCTTCATTGCACTTGTAACAGGTTTGAGTCTCTCTTTGATAAAACACTTCAGTTCCATTCTTCTTTCTTTCAGCAAGAAACTCTTGATTTGACTGTCTCCAGAATGGTTTCTTATGTTCCTCATCTGAACTTCCACCTGCCACAAATTCTGTTTTTGTTTTAGAATTTTTCTCATTTTTATGGTTTTCTGGTGGAACAAAGCCTAATCTTTTCTTTTTGTAGCTACGATTGTGGTTAGGTTTCTTTTGAAAACCAGAACCAGAATTGTAAACCTTTTTCTTGTTTAGACGTTGTTGAACTCTTGAAGTGTACTTTTTAGGTTTTTCAGTAAGATTTAAATCTTTTATTTCAGAAATATTGATTTCTGTCATTTTGAAAACCTTTTTGATCATGTCAAAACGAACACTTCTTATTGGAAATTCTTTGTCATAGTATAATTTGTCCGAATCATTTAAAGTGTATGCAACTTCAAATGTTTCATCATCCAAATTTGCTTTTGATAACAAAAATTCTATACTGTAAGACCGTTTAACCGACGGTTTTTGACTGTTGACTGACGACTTTGACCCTCCAGACTCAGATTTCGACTCGGACTCCTCATCAGTATCCAACACCTGATCGACCACCTTTTTAATTAACTCAGACTCATGATCGGTATCGGACGAGGTAAACGTGACATCGATGTTTTCTGGTAAAACGTCAGTTGTGTCGGTTTTTTAACTTTATATTGACTGCTTTCTCAAGTTGCTCCTCGTTTGGTTTCCTAGGAGAATACCCATCCCAAATTGGAGGCGGACACTTGTTATAGTTAACAGTCGGTTTCTTACCACAGTCTTTCTTCTTCCTTGGCTTCTCGTCTTGAAAAGCTTCCAATCCTGCAACAGTTGGGTAAACACGATCAATAAGATAATCAGAAGTAGAATAGCTTAACAATAACCGCCTAATTCTCTCATTTTCGATCTTTTCAGTTTCCAACTCTTGCTTCCATTTGGCAGTCTCTTCAATGTAGAAGTTGATCGCTTTTTGTTTTGACATCAAAGTTGCATTCATCATTGTCAGTGCCTGTTCTCTTTCTGAGTTTGTCGTTTGAAGACCAGTTACTGTTTTGTTCAAGACATCGTACGATTCTTTCACATAATTAAGGTTGAACAGTAACTGCTCCTTCTTCTTCTCGTACTCAGCTATAATGTCGTCTTTTGTTGCACATTCCTTGCAGGCTTCCAAACACTTCTTACAAGGCTTGACGACTTCAACAATCTTCTCAACCTCGATTAATTTTTCAGCAACACTTTCAACATTCTGAACATCATCTTTAGATTCTTTCTGTTGTTCTCTAGCAGCTCTTTTCTCCTTTAGTTTCTCCATGCGATCTGCAAAATAAACATGAAAACTTTTAGGAGAAAGATGAGTTTCAGCAACATTTATATATTTTTCTCCTTCATCATCACTGCTTTTGTCAACCGGTGATTGATTAAACTCTACAAATTTTTCAGAATCAGCATCTGATACACCAGAATCAGATGGTGTTTGATGAAATACAGCTTCCTTTTCTGAAGTAACATCATTCTGTATACTCTCATCTGAACTCTCTGAAACCTCCCCAGATCTTTCTGAAAGTTCATCAACACTTTCTGTATTTTCATCAGAACTATAAGAACTTTCATCAGAAGCAACCGATTTGACAGTTTCACCGATAGACTTCATCCAGGTGGCAAACATGTCTGGCTCCCTCATAATCTTGGCAATGAAAGCTTTAAACTCTCCCTTCTCATCCACAAACATATCCCAGCTGAAGCCTTCAGGAAGTCTTTCATCATCTTGATCAATTATGCGTGCTGCTACTTTATCATCAGATGATATGTAATCACTCCACCTGAAATCTACCAAACATGCTCTCTTGGGATCTTCAATCTTCCTCCCATGAGCTGTCTGTGGTTCTTGAGATTGACCAACTTGTTGATAGATAGCTTTGCGGTAGTAATCATCTTTCCCGAATGGATTCTGTGCACCACTAGCTTCTCTTCCTTTGCATTCCCGTTTGAAATGGCCTTTCTCCCTGCACCGAAAACAAGTAACTTTAGATTTATCAAAACCTAAAGTAGAAACATGAGCATCAAGAAAGTCATTTCTCCCGGTGATGGTTTTGAACTTCTCAGCACGTCGAAGAACACTTGCAAGACACCATTTGATATCCATGAGTTCCATCTCTTCAGCGTCTATTTGATCGTAATCCTCTTTGGTGAGCATAGGATTTCCGATCCGACCAGCAACCAGACCTTCATAGGATAACAGAATAGAACCTAGAAGTGCCATATGATCTTTTGTAGTGTCTTTAGAGAAGCTTTGACCTTCTGGAAGGTTGAGGGCTATATTGCATTAAATCACATATCCATTTCCTGTTTTTGTACTCTGAGACTGAAAACTTGTGTTTGTCTCTTTAGGATTTACACTCGGAAATGATGAAAACCCGCTGCTACTAATGTTTGAACCCTGATCAGCTTTGTCAGATGAATCACCAGCACTGAATGCCGTCTGAATTTTCGGACTTCTCTCAGACTCAGTGGCTGAAATGCTACCCTTGTAGTACATTTTCACATCTTGTTGACCACTCGGACTATTCATCCTGGTGATCTTTTGTTGTTCCAGATTCTGAGCCTCTAATTTTTCGATAAACTGTCCAATTGTCAGTCCGTCATAAACACCCGTGTTTTTCAATATCATCAAATACGTTCCCCACTCCTTCTGAGGTAACGCATCAGCCAACTTAGCCACATACTCTTCACGACTTTTATCAACACCAATCATTGTCAATGATCGCACTAACTGACAGTATCTCTCAATCAGCTTCTTAGTATCCTCTCCTGGTAAGCTGCTAAAAAGATCAAACTCTTTCTTAAGCAATGCCTTTTTGCTTTTAATCATACTCTCACTTCCCTCGAATTTGACTTTAAGAGCATCCCATATTGACTTGGCAGTTTTGTCATGCTCTAAGAGAATGAATATATCTTCCTTAATCGCTTGTTGCAATAAACTGATCATCATTTTCTCTGCTCTGTACATTGCCCGTTCTTGATCTGTGAATTCGGATATCTGTTTGATAACATTCACCTCCGTTCTCGGTAACACATACTTCTTCAAGATATATTCCCATGATCTAAGATGATTTGCTTGAACCCAGTTTTCAAATCTATCCTTCCACCCGTAGTATTCTTCGATACTCATCAATTTTGGGGGCTTTTGAGTGGTTCCCGTCTCGTTTTCAAGATTCCTGGCTTGAGCAATCGCAGCTGGACTTGACGGTGTTGCAAATGCGTTGTAGAACTCGGTACTCATGTTTCTCACAATAAACAGTTTTCAAACGGACAACACAGTTCAAGCGGTAGTTGATTCAAACGGAAGTGTAAACTCAAACGAAGGTATTCTCTTTCAAACGACCGGAAGTAACTTTCAAACGACTGGATAACTTTCAAACGAATAGATATTGTTCAAACGATGGGATCACTTTTCAAACGAACTGTTGTGATTTCAAACGACAGATTCAACCGGAAGGTGCTTTCAAACGATTGGAACCAATTTCAAACGATTGGACAGCAATTTCAAACGATGGGAACTGTTTTCAAATGGAAAGTCTCATGACGTCATCATTTTGTCGAATGATTTCAAACGGACAGTCAATTTTTATCAGTTTTACTTCGATTTTCAGTCTGAAACTTTCAAGGCTTTGTCAGTAATCGATTCCGAACACAGTGTGAAGTTTTGAGCTGATTTTAACCGTAAAAAGTATCGGTTTTGAACAGAAGGTGTAGAAAAACATATTTCCAAGCTGAATATGGCAAGAACTACTCGTCCTGAGCTCTGATACCAATTGTAGGATCGGTTTCACGACCTGAATGAGTCGTTCGGAAGAGCTCTTGTACGTTTCAGAGGCGGAAACTAAGAAACGCACTAGAAAAACAGCTTGAATACACTTTAAACCTCTTTTCTATTGATATAACAGTGATTACAGTACAAGAAACTACCGGCAGCACCTCGGTATCAGTTTTCCCAACCGTTACAAATGAACTCGTTTGAAAGCTATAGACCTGACCGTTTGAACATGCTCAAACGGTCGACTAACATTCAAACGATATGCTTCTCAAACGGTCACCACTCAAACGGACAGCTCCTCTTCAAACGGTCAGCTTTGACTTCAAACGGCTAGCTATCATTTTCTTGATTTCTTGCTTGATCAGATCTATAACGAGCCCGAGACTCGACATAAGACGAAGACGACAGATGACTGCACCAACAAAACAAACTTCAATTAGTTTTGAATTGGATCCCAATCCATACTCGAGTTAGGTTTACCAAATTCATCAACATATGACATGAACGACCTCTCAAAATCTCTTTTATATTCAAACACTTTAATAAATATTTTATCTGAAAATTTAACTTTCTTTGATTTTTTAAGTGTGACAACCAGCAATTTCAGGTTAATACATTAACCTAACCACAGTTAGTTTAGTCATACATTCATAGCACTACATTTAACTATAGTTGGTTAAATGAGTCTACTATGGTAATTCAGGGAATTAGCGAAACGCATAGCATTTAATTATGGTTAGTTAAATGAGCCAACATTGGTAATTCGGGGAATTACCGGAACACACATACAAGTTGATTCTCGAATGTTGGTGACTAACTCGAATAATAACTATAAACGGACGGTTTATATGAAACTTGTGTTACATGACAAATACGTGAATTATACGCTTTAATTGTAAATTACTAGATGTGGTGTGCTTTATGTGAAAATTATATAATTAAGGGTGTGTTAAGGATATTAGGGAAGTTATAATAGAAAACAAAACCCTAAGCTTTCCTCACAATCTCACAGTACGGCAATTTCTTCTAAATAATTTCTCTAATCTTTTGGCTACATCAACTTCATACACAATCAGTAATCCTTAATCTTTCAATCCTTCAAGAATAATCCGTACATTGAATCTAAGGTAATGCTTATGATTACACATTGTTGTCTTTGTTCTATTATTTTCATGCAAACCCTAGATCTCCAAATAATAAGTCCTGAGTTTAGTTGATAGAATGTGAATTTGAATGAGTGTGCATTGTTTGTTAGACACTAGGGATGCCATTGTTGTGAAAGAATTGCCAAACTGTTGTTGGTTATTGTGGATTAGGATTTTGATCGTAGAACTGCGAATTGAAACTGTTACATTGATGAATTGCTTATTCTGCGTTATTGTGCAATTGTTAATTAGTCTGACTTTGTGAAGTCACAAAGTCCATGTTAACACAAATGATAGTCTCGGTTTATCATTGACATGGTCCGAATTTATATATAATGTTCATACATGGTCTGAATTTATATAATAAACATAGATGGTCCGTATTTATACAAGATGGGGGCCGGGTTGATACAATTAACAGGATCCGAGTTAACAATAGTGTAAGGGGTCCGAGTTTCATGCATTGTAAAAGATCATGGTTTATCAAGAAATGAGTTTTGGCTTAATCATTAAACATTGCTCCGAGTTTTTATAAACATTCAACTAGACACAAGCTTCCGAATCTAAGAGGGAAATATAGGGATCCGAGTTTATCAGCTCTGTTGTCAGAACATAAGGGAGGATTCAAACGTGTCTGAACTTATGATTTTGTTAAGGAAGGTCTGAAGTTAGTAAAAAGGTTTTGGGTTTAATAAATGGTCTTTTGGCCGGCTTTATCTAATGTTTATTTATGTTCTGAATTCATAACATGTCTGTATTTATTAAAGCCTACCAAAACCCAATCACTTTCAACCTCCCTTTATTGAGACAAAAATGAACGGTGTAGATCAAAAGACAAACTCCATCAAAAAGGAATCCTTCCGAATTTAGTTTTTTTATGTTTGTGATCCAAATTAATATGATATATATTGGGAATATTCATTGGGTACTGGTGCAAGTGCATATGTTTATTTATAATTTATGTTAGCTTTAATTTTAGTGGATTGTTTTTAATTTAAAGATCTATTATATTGGTTAGTGTGTTTTGGTGGTGGAATATGTATTTTATAAACAGAGAACCTGATTCAGCTATTATGTTTTATTTAATATTTGGTTGGTCACTAAGAAAAAGAAAGGCATCTGTCCATATTATTAATGAATATTAATAATATATAATATAGGGTTAATATTATGAATAATTAATGAATGGACATTGTAGTCCAAGGTTTAGAATTTAAGAGTATTATTATATGGATAGTCCGAGTTTGGGACTCGGTAAAGAATAATACAAAGCAACAACTAAGTGTCTATTAGAATTAAATGTGCACCAGACGTCTATTTTGTTTATTCAAAACAATATTTTAAAGCTAAGTGTAAGTTAAATGGATTATTTTAATCCAAACCAATTAGATGATTTTGTTCGGATTAAGTGGTAGAGCTGTCTACTTTATTCTGTTATTCTAATATTAGGTTATAACAATAGTCACATTGTGTTGTTATATACATATAAATCGATATGATTTGCATATTAAGATTTGGTTATTTGGATGAGTTATAGATATCATAGGCTATATATTCCGAGTTTCTCAATATTGCATAACATGTCACTAACTAGAGAAATGTATGTTACTGTGTGTTAAACTTGTAAACCAGGTCACATTGAACATTGTTGTTTGGACGATTAGGGTATTGCATTACCCTACACACATAGTACGTACATTTGTAGTACATTAGGTCGCGTGTAACGGACCTAACACTTAATTAATGCGTAGAAGCACGTTTATACATACCAATTAAGGTGAGTTCACTACTCTTTTACAAGCATACGTCTCGGGGGGACAAACCAACTGCTATTCCTGGGAGGAATACCTTTTAAGCTATTATTCCTAGGAGGAATACTTTTTCTATAAGTTGTAGTTTAGATTCGGTGTTGGTTAATAAACTCAAACACAATCACGAAAGTCCCTAATTACTACCGAGCTAGTTTCCTGGGAGGCAATGGGTATTAGTTGATAGCGCTATTAGGCTTGAGAAACCTCTTACCGTGCTAGGAGCCGAGCGTGAACTAATGACCTTAAACACTTGTATCAATGCTTATAGACATTGATGAGGGCACAAAACATGACAATCATTCGGTATCGAGTTTATTATTCTTGGCATCTTTTTAAACTAAACAATTACATGATTTACGTTAAACAAAATTGTGAACTCGCCAACTTTATGTTGACACACTTTTCTGCATGCTTGCAGTTCGTTAGATACAACTAGGGGTGTTCAAAACTATCTGTATACGAAAATCCGATCCAAAATATCCGATATCCAAATCCGAGATATCCGAAAAATCGGATATCCAAAATTTCGGATATCCGAAATTCGGATTTCCGAATTTTTCGGATTTAGATTCGGATAGTGATTTTCAAAATTTTCGGATATTTAGGATATCCGAAATATCCGAAAATTTAATTTTCATTTTTTTCGGTTTAATTTTCATTTTTTTCGGATATCCGAATATTCGAAGTATCCGAAAATATCTGAAATATACGAAATATCCGAAAACTTATATTCGGATATCCGAAACTATCCGTTTCCGAATATGAAAAAATAATAAAAAATAAAAATTAAATAAAAAGTTGGATTTTCGGATATTCGATTCACTATCCGAATCCGTATCCGAAATTTCGGATACGGATTCGGATACTGAAACCTGGTATCCGAAAGTTTTGGATATCTGAATTTTCGGATATCCGGTTTTGAACACCCTAGATACAACATGCTTTGGAACTTGTAGTCTGAGAAGCGAAGAGTGTCATGGGACGTGTTGCTGAATGAACGATTAATGTTATGCTCACACTTCTTAAACAATTTAGTTTCGAATGTTTAAAACAATTACAATTGCTTCCGCTGAACGTATACTTTGTTGACTCATTTATTTTGAAATGTGCTTTCCATGTCGAATATGATTTTGCGTTTACTATTATTTTGGCTAGATCCTGGTATGTCACATGCCTCGCGGTGAAATCCGCATGTGGTATTCTAGGGGTGTGATAGTTGGGTATCAGAGCCACTAGTTATAGTGAACAAGGTTTCAAAAAGTTATTAAAAAACCAGACTATAACCGAATAAGTTCCAAAAGCAACCATGAAACTACGCTCCAGATTGCAAGGTCCGTCTTTATTATTGTATACATTATACATCTAGCATACACATACGCATTGCACTGCATATAGTTGCATGCACAGTATTATAGCACAGTTACATGTGCTACCTACTTACATTATGATCCATTGTTAGTATGACATAATCTCTAGACCTTTGTGATCTTTACCATTTTGACAACGCCCGCTTTTAACACTTGAATCTGAGGATCTTTTGATGCAGGCTAGGAGGAACTGAGATGAACATGCAAATCACATTATCATTACGAGTGCACATGTAAAAATAATTTGGGGTGCATGTGAGTCCTAGTGAGACCTAGCATGTGTAAAGGATTCTGACCCATTATCCGACATAATTGGGATTTAACCAATCCATAGGAGCCATGGCGATGACTGACTCCTACCGATCTTGATCTGTCTCTCTTTTCTGAATCCTTATGAAGCTAGATGATATTGAGTGTTGCTTGAACACTCATCCGAATGTCTGGACATTGACGGGGACTGGTTGGTGTTAGTGCAAAATGTCTCTGAGTTAGTTATCGAAGCATCAAATATTTGGTCTATACTCCTTCCATTTTTCTTGTTTACTTGTACTCAATGGGTTAGCACCTCAAATCAAGAGTATCGTTACCCTTAAGAATCTAGAACAACCTACCACGGATCATTCGTTTGGCTCACAAGATCGCCGACCAAGAAACTGAATGTGGTACACTATCAGAGCGTGGCGCTGTGATTGCTTCTATTACCGACAACAACAAAAACAATCACAACTTCAACCGGTCTTCATCCACTAATCAAAACCAAGGCTCTAATCAGAATTAGGGTTTTTACGCTGGCAAACAACCGAAATGCAACAAGTGTAACTACCATCATCATGGGCAGTGCACTCGAACATGTTAGAGGTGTGACAAAGTGGGCCATATGGCGAAGGATTGTAGAGCTCCATTTCCGAAGCAATAGCAGCAACAGCAATAGTCGTAACAGCAACAGAGGCAACAACCACAACAACATCAGGGTAATCGAAAGGGGTGCTTTCAATGTGGAAGTGAGAGTCACTTCAAGAAGGATTGCCCATAGTTAAACCAGAACGCCAACAACAATGGGAACAACAATAATGACAACAACACCAGGAATCAAAAAAACAACCATAACAACAACGGTAGATATGATGCTCACGGGAGAGCATTCAGCTGGTGACGCCAGGAACGATAACAACGTAGTGACCGGTGCGTTTTCTATGAACAACCTATTCGCTTCTGTTTTATTAAATTCTAGTGCCTATTGAAGCGTTTCATGTTCATGTCGGGTGCAAACTCAATCTTATAGGTCAAGTGTTTGACATTTACCTCCTTCCTATTATTCTTGGTAGCGTTGACGTAGTCGTCGATATGGACTGGTTATCGAAACACCGAGCTAAAATTCTCTGTAAAGGGAAGATCGTTCATATCTCTCTCCCTAGTGGAGATTCTCTGTCTGTTCAGGGTCACCGGAGTGGTGCTACAGTTGGCATCATCTCGGCTAGGAAAGCCCAGAAGTGCATACGAAAGGGTTACCTGGCTATTCTAGCTCTCGTTTTTTATAATCAACCTGAGGAGAAGAAGATGGAAAACATTCCCCTCGTTCGTGACTTTTCTGATATTTTTCCCAAGGAACATCCATGACTACCTCCACAACGACAGGTGGAATTTCATATCGAACTTACACCTGGAGCAGCTCCGATTGCTCGTGATCCTAATAGTCTTGCACCGGGAGAGTTGCAAGTACTGTCCAACCAACTTCAAGAACTGTTGGATAGAAGTTTTATCCGACCTAGTTCTTCACCATGGGGAGCCCAGTCTTATTTGTGAAGAAGAAAGATGGGTCTTTCCGAATGTGTATCGATTATCGCGAACTCAACAAGGTGACGGTCAAAAACAGTTATCCAGTTCCTCGTATTGATAACCTGTTTGACCAGCTACAAGTGTAAAGATTCTACTCGAAAATCGACCTATGATTGGGCTATCATCAGATGAGACTCCGAGAGGAAGATGTTCCCAAAACAGCCTTCCGAACAAGGTACGGCCATTATGAGTTTTTGGTAATGCCATTCGGGTTAACTAACGAACCTACGGTCTTCATTAACCTCATGAACCGAGTGTGAAAATCGTATCTTGACGACTTCGTCATTGTGTTTATCGATGACATTCTGATTTATTCTAGGAGCAAGGAGGATCATGAGCGGCACTTGCGTCTTATCTTGGAACTCCTGAGGAAGGAGCAACTTTATGCAAAGTTCTCTAAGTGTGATTTCTGGATTCGAGAAGGACACTTCCTTGGTCACGTGGTCAATGAGTCGGGAATACAAGTTGATCCAGCAAAAATCGATTCTATCAAGAATTAGGCGGCACCTAAGACTCCTACGGAAGTGTGACAATTTCTTGGTCTCGCGGGGTACTACCGTAGATTTATTAAGAGATTTTCGAAAATCACTCAACCTCTTACCGCTCTAACTTAGAAGGGGGTTTCTTATTCGTGGGGAGCGAATCAGGAAAACGCCTTTCAACTTTTGAAACAAAAACTTTGTAGTGCTCCGATATTGTCCCCACCCGATGGTATGGATAACTTCGAGGTGTACTGTGATGCTTCTATTCAGGGTCACGGTTGCGTTTTGATGCAACGTCAAAAAGTAATAGCCTATGCTTCACGACAGTTGAAAACTCATCAAAAAAATTACACGACTCACGATTTAGAATTGGGAGCCGTAATCTTTTCACTTAAAATCTGGAGGCATTACTTGTACGGTACTAAATGCACTATTTATACCAATCATAAAAGCCTTCAGCACATTTTCAATAAGAAAGAGTTGAACAGGCGACAACGTCGCAGGGTTGAACTGTTGAACGACTACGATTGTGCAATCAAATATCATCCAGGTAAAGCTAATGTGGTAGCGGACGCCCTCAATCGGCAGGAAACCAAACCTAAACGTGTTCAAGCTTTACAACTTACTATCCATTCTAGCCTCCCTGACCAGATTCGTTCTGCCCAAACCGAAGCATTGAAGGACGAGAACCATCAAGCTGAATCCATGCGAGGCATAGAGAAACACCTCGTAACCAAGTGTGATGGTATTCGCTATTTCATGGAGCGAATATGGGTCCCTTTGCAAGGTAAACTAAGAGAGCTTGTGTTGGACGAAGCGCACAAGTCTCGATACTTCGTTCATCCGGGTTCTGATAAGATGTATCAGGATCTAAAAATCTCGTACTAGTAGCCGAACATGAAAGCTAACATAGCAACGTATGTGAGCAAATGCTTGACTTGTGCGAAAGTCAAGGTTGAGTACCAAAAACCTTTGGGTTTGCTCCACCAACCAGGATTGCCTATATGAAAATGGGAGAAGATATCCATGGATTTCATCATTGCCTTGCCTAAAACTCAAAACAGAAATGATACCATTTTGGTGATCGTCGACCGTCTGACCAAATCTGGATACTTCTTTGCGATCAAGGAAACTCACAAGTTTTCACGACTTGCTAGCATCTACTTGAAGGAAGTAGTTTCTTGGCATGGGGTGCTGACTTCCATCATCTCTGATCGTGATTCGTGTTTTGTGTCCGATTTGTGCAAGCTATGCATAAATCATTCGGCTCACGTCTAGACATGAGCACCGTTTATCATCCTCAAACGGATGGTCAAAGTGAACGATCCATCTAGATGCTTGAAGATATGCTGCGAGCATGTGTGATCAATTTTGGTAACGGTTGGGAGAGACATTTGCCCTTGGTGGAGTTTTGCTACAACAATAGTTACCACTCTAGCATACAGGCAACTCCCTTCGAGGCGTTGTACAGACAGAAATGTCGATTTCCTCTTTGTTGGGCTGATGTCGGAGACAGCCAAATCACGGGTCCAGAACTCGTACTCGAAAGTTTTGAGAAGATTGTTCAAATCAGAAATCATGTGGCGTAGCTCGTGATCGCTAAAAAAGGTATGCCGACAAGCGTAGAAAACCCTTGGAATTCGCCGTGGGCGACAATGTTTTATTGAAAGTTTCACCCTGAAAGGGTGTGATTCGTTTTGGAAAATGAGGTAAGCTCAATCCACGCTATGTTAGGCCGTTCAAGATCTTTTCAAGTTTTTTTTCTCACGTCTCTAACTTAAAGAAGTGTTTGTCTGATGAAACACTTGTGGTCCCTTTCCAAGAAATGAAAATCGATGATAAGTTGTAGTTTATCGAGTGTCACACCCCGACCACGTAAAACAACAAAACGTGGCGGAAACGTCGGGGAGTGTTGTAACAGAATCATTGTTTCACAACCATGGAATAAATAGTTTCGTTTTATTGAATTATTGAACTAAATGTTTTGATACAAATTAGATAAATACAACTATTATCCTCCAAGTTTTAAAGTCGCTAAGGCCTTGTCCATTCCTATGTGAGAATACACCAATATCATCATCAAATGCCATCAACTAATGTACCTGAAACACATGTGAAAATAGGTACGTCAGCATAAAAATGCTGGCGAGTACATAGGTTTTGTATGAGTTTCAGATTCATGGCTCGTTTTACATATTGCAATACTTATTTAAAAACCTTGTTTTGAAAAGTATAGTATTGCGACACAAATAACCAACTCAAATCAAATTGGTTATATTTCATAAAAAAAAATCTCGTAGCCATGATTCTTAACCCCAAAACATTTGTTTAATTAAATCCAGATTTGTAAATCGTTTATGGAATAAAACTCGAATAGTATAATATATTGTTGGAAAACCTTGTATTACAACTTTGTTTTGTTTACCATTGCCCAAGTGATCTAGATAACGCAACGATATATAATGTATTAAAAGCACTTATATATAGGAAGTACCAGCGGCGTATCCACCATGCTTTTAACACATTATACCCGCCCCGTTACCTAATCACTTCCCTAACCCAACGGTTCAAACAGATTCAAACAGTTCGTGTCAATCAACGGTTACAAACGGTTCACATAGTCAAATAGTCACTAACGGTTCACATAGTCAAATGGTTACAAACGGTTCACATAATCCAACGGATCATCTAGTCAACGGTTATAAACGGTTCACATAATCAATGGTTACTAACGGTTCACATAGTCAAATGGTTACCAACGGTTCATATGATCAAATGGTTACAACGGTTCAAATGATCATATGGTTACAAAGGTTCAAAATGTAAAACAATGTGTCCATATGCTGGATGAGCATATGCGACAAAATGTAGTATATGGAAATCAATGTGCTAGCATGTTACGTGAACATACATAGCAAAACACAATGAAATCGTGTACTAATAATGTACTATTGAACATAGTAAGTATATGATATAAAAACATGGGAAACATGAAAGTATCAAGTAGGTACATGTGTTCCACCCCAAAACAGTTTGAAAACAGTAAAAGAGGGGACTATGTACTCACCTGAGGGTGCTTAGAAGTCTTGAACAACAACCAAGCAAAGCTAGAGTGATCAGGGAATCAAACGGCACCCTATATAGGTAACTATGTAAATAACCGGACCTAAATCGGGAGATAGGATAGAATGAGGTTCTATAAATCAAATAAGTAATTGAACTCATATGGTATGATTTAATAGACCCTACATTCTGATTGAAAGGCCTACCTAAGTGCTTTTGACCCGTTTCGACACGTTATGGTAACATAAGCTACTATAAGGCGTCGTTAGCGTAAAACTATGTTCGGACTAACTATGTGCTATGCCAAGTCTTACATGCCCAATTATCCCTAAACATGTTACTAAATCAGATTACTTGTCAAAAATATGTTCACATAGGCAAAATACGGATTTTAGCTTCAAAAGGGCATTTTGGTCATTTCCTATGGGCATACAAGCTAACAAGCAAATGACTAACCAATCCTATGTGATCATAAGGTATAACCTCAGTGGTTATTCCCTATGCAACTATGATCACTAACTAAGCTTGGTCGGATCCTAACGATCGACCAAACGGGTCGGGTTCGGAAGTATAAGCGGTTGTTTAGTCCGCTTATCTTACGACCCTAAACAAGCACAAACTAATAGTGTCGAGTTAGACATGTCAAAACATGTCTAACCTACTGATTTGGTATCAAAACAAAGTGTTTTGATACCCTAAAGTAGTTCCGAGGCAAAATGCGTGCTAAAACGCATTTTGACCGAAACTTTGACTCGACACTACAACTAGATAACGTGGTAATCAGCGGTTATAATCGCGAAGGATTATAACTATCGTGATTACAATCACGTTTCAAAGTTCAATTGAACTTTGACTTGACCAATTGATGGTCAAAACCGAAAGTCAAACTGTTGGCCAAACTGTTTGACTTTCTGCACTATATAAGGAAAAAGCAAGAAAAAGAATGAAAGAAGGCTCACAATAGTCCTTGCTATCTTTTCTACAAAGAAGACAAGTCCCAAATGCTTGAGAGAGAGCTCCAAAGCAGATGTGAAGAGAGGAATGAGAAGAATGAGCAAGGAATGAATGAAATGGATGGGCTATTTATACTTGTGGTGATGCTCTAGGATCATTACAAGTGGTTTTCTTGGTCATTAAGCATTAAATCACAACCATACATGTGTTTAGGGACAGCTAGCATGCCTTGGAGAGGTGGTAACTTGGTTACCACACAAAGAAATTGCAAGATTGGCCCCTGAATTTACAAACAGATGCTGAAAACACACTTTCTGCCCAGATGTGGCGCTCGCGTAGCGCGACTGCATAGGCCATAGGGCTCGCGCTACGCTACGGTGTGTCTGATTCAGCAAAGTTTCAAAAAATGGCAGAAATGGTCCCTGCACGTGTTTAAAGCCTTTTTCGATGCGTTTAAACCCCGTTAACCTCATTTCAAGGCTCTAAAATGAAGTTAAAGCATAGGGGACTCAAAACATGCTCAAAAATATCTCGGATGTCGGTTCGTTTGGTCGTACGGTCACGTTGTTCGGTTATTTACGACGAAACTCGAACGGACGCGAAAACGATCCAAATTAAGCGACGAATGGAATTTTTGCATGGCGATCACTAAAACAAAAATATTTTAGTGTGTACAAAAATTTTGGATGTCCAGATGTGTCCAGAACGTAAGATATGCGCGAAAATGCAAACTTACGCCGTTTATGACACTTTTAGTCCCTGTAAGATCATATAAGCATGTTTTCACACACCGAACCTATCAAAGCTTATTTCTAAGCCATATTTAGGTTATATATGGTATGTTTAACTTATGATCAAGTTCCGGACTGTTCGACACCATACGAATCGGTAGACTTTTACAAGTTGACGCAAATAGTCCCTGTAAGCGAATAAACTTGATTTCGGTATACCAAACCATCCAAAACTTATTTCTAAGTTATGTAAAGGTTATTTAAGGTATGTTAAACCTATGTCACTATTCCGGAGTGTTTGTTGCATTAAACTGGTTATATTTACGCATCAGATCGTGTATAACCTTCCAGAAAGCGACTTAAAGCCCGAAATCGAACAAGAATTGAAATGTGCAAATGATACACATATTTTCACAATTCCCAAGTATGAAATACAAAATTTCATTGGTTTGGCATTTGTTTGACGGTCACAGTGACACAGGTGTCACAGTCTCCCCTACTTTAGGAAATTTCGTCCCGAAATTTATTCGTAGGAGTCTGTCTGTGACTTTGTGTCAAATAACCCCTAGAGATATGCAAAGCATAATCCTATCATTTCCTTAACGGACATTCTTCAGAAACGAAAATGAACAGACGGAGTCATTTTCAACAGATGTTTCCTCAGAAACGGAAATGAAAAGGATAATCAGACGGATATTCATTTCCTTCGACGGATATTCTTCAGAAGCGAAAATGAATGGATGATCCATTTTCAACAGATGCTTCCTCAGATTCAGAAATGAAAAGGATATTCAAACGGATATTCATTTCCTTCAACGGATATTCTTCAGAAGCGAAAATGAATGGATGATCCATTTTCCTCAACGGATTCTTCATCAGAACAGAAATGAAAAGGATATTCAAACGGATATTCATTTCCTTCAACGGATATTCTTCAGAAGCGAAAATGAATGGATGATCCATTTTCCTCAACGGATTCTTCATCAGAACGGAAATGAAGGATTAAACAAACTGATATTCATTTCCATCAACGGATATTCTTCAGAAGCGAAAATGAATGGTTGATCCATTTTCTTCAACGGATTCTTCATCAGAACGGAAATGAAGGATTAAACAAACGGATATTCATTTCCATCAACGGATATTCTTCAGAAGCGAAAATGAATGGTTGATCCATTTTCTTCAACGGATTCTTCATCAGAACGGAAATGAAGGATTAAACAAACGGATATTCATTTCCATCAACGGATATTCTTTCAGAAGTGAAAAATGAGTAGCTAGTTCATTTTTCTTCAACGGGTGCTTCATCAGAATTGGAAATGAACAAGGTTCACTCAAGGCACATGACAAAACTCGCTGTGGTTTCTGTGCACTAAATTCCATAATTATGTAGGCCTCCATAATTACGTAATTCCTTGCACAGTCTGCACAGTTCATTTCATAATGTGTAGGGGAAGAAAAATCAAACTTGTGATGAGTGTGGCTAGACTACCATAGGGTCCTTTTAATTAGATCAACAAAAGATCTCTTTAATTAGACCACTCAAGGAGTCTTTTCAGCTATATCATCACATGATATTCCTAACCAGAATTTTGGATCAATCTGTTTAACTAGACCACTCAAGGGGTCTAATTATGGAATAGTACTTCATAACCCAAGGGACTCAACTCCAACGTAGAAGTCCATTAAGGATTTAAGATAGTACCTTTGGATATCCTACTATGAATCCCTTGTACGAAGATATGGAAGATTCTACGAGGATTTGGATAACAAAATTGGATCACAAAAACATAAAAGGGAGAACATAAGCATATAATCACATAATTGTTTAATTTGGCCTTTAAATTGTTATCTTTGAACGCGGATACTTAAAGCATACCAGGAATCCAATCCGTGGATTTCATTTGGCACTTTAATCATTTTCAAGAATCTATCTATGAAGATAGGAAAATCTTAATAGGAATTCGGCTTTGTCCTTATTGAATTGTAATGTACGTATTGAATCATACAAAGAATTCAATTAAGGGCTTCGATGAACGATACCCATCCACAAGGATCTAATTATGAGGATAGAAAGATCCTACATGGATTTTGGAATTTGTGTAACGAGAGGTGTTCCGACACCTTGCACTAGGCGTGCTTACGTCGATACACAAGGTAGAAAGTTCATGAGGTTGAGGCACTAGATATGCCAAGGCGACATATGAAGCAGAATTTGAAGGTTGAGTAGCAGCAGGATTGGTAACAACTTTGCTTTGGATCGCAAAGCGGCAGATGTTAACCAAATGTCCCCATCGTCCACCGTGGGTACATTTGAAACAGGGTATTTGATTTGGGTGATGACGGTGGCATTGATTGTACCAAGGAGCAGTTCCCTTACACGGTTTCATCCCTGAGGCGAGTCATGGTGATAGCTAAATCAACGGCCCTCTGGAGTATGACGCCTATTTGCTGGGTAACTGCAGCACCTAGTTCGGACATTTGAGTGTTGTTGCGATGAAGAGGCATCTTGAAGACAATGGAAGGCATAGGAGGAAACAAGCAAAAGATAGCCAAAAGAGAATGACAACACATGAAGATTGTGACCATTTGTTTGTTACCAAAGGCAAACAAATGAGACAGTGACTAATCAAAGTAAGCGGGTCAATATAATGTATCGCGAAGACATGCTCGCCTATAAGTGGACACTCACCCCAAGAGTTCCCAGGTAAGAGTGACTGGTCCGATACTGCGGATTTGTACGAACACTCTAGCCTTAGACAGAAGACCCAGGGTCCAGGCATCCACTCTTCCAGTTTGCACGTGTTCACATTATTTAGACCCAAACTTTGACGAGTTTGAAAACTCAAGAGGCACTAAGCCGAATATGAGTCAAACTGGAAGGGTTCAAAACCTTATAATAAATCATCCTAGAACAGATGATTAGTTTTCAAGGCAGATCAATTTATGTTCTTATTGTGGTTGTCACTTAAGGATAAGTGACGGTATTGTTTTATGACTAAACGCAAGTAAACTCGCGTTAGGGTCCTAGGAAGGTTATAGTCTAGGTCAAAGCATTACTAATAACCTAATTCCCTATAACCATTGGCTCTGATACCAACTTTTCTGTCACACCCCGACCACGTAAAACAACAAAACGTGGCGGAAACGTCGGGGAGTGTTGTAACAGAATCATTGTTTCACAACCATGGAATAAATAGTTTCGTTTTATTGAATTATTGAACTAAATGTTTTGATACAAATTAGATAAATACAACTATTATCCTCCAAGTTTTAAAGTCGCTAAGGCCTTGTCCATTCCTATGTGAGAATACACCAATATCATCATCAAATGCCATCAACTAATGTACCTGAAACACATGTGAAAATAGGTACGTCAGCATAAAAATGCTGGCGAGTACATAGGTTTTGTATGAGTTTCAGATTCATGGCTCGTTTTACATATTGCAATACTTATTTAAAAACCTTGTTTTGAAAAGTATAGTATTGCGACACAAATAACCAACTCAAATCAAATTGGTTATATTTCATAAAAAAAAATCTCGTAGCCATGATTCTTAACCCCAAAACATTTGTTTAATTAAATCCAGATTTGTAAATCGTTTATGGAATAAAACTCGAATAGTATAATATATTGTTGGAAAACCTTGTATTACAACTTTGTTTTGTTTACCATTGCCCAAGTGATCTAGATAACGCAACGATATATAATGTATTAAAAGCACTTATATATAGGAAGTACCAGCGGCGTATCCACCATGCTTTTAACACATTATACCCGCCCCGTTACCTAATCACTTCCCTAACCCAACGGTTCAAACAGATTCAAACAGTTCGTGTCAATCAACGGTTACAAACGGTTCACATAGTCAAATAGTCACTAACGGTTCACATAGTCAAATGGTTACAAACGGTTCACATAATCCAACGGATCATCTAGTCAACGGTTATAAACGGTTCACATAATCAATGGTTACTAACGGTTCACATAGTCAAATGGTTACCAACGGTTCATATGATCAAATGGTTACAACGGTTCAAATGATCATATGGTTACAAAGGTTCAAAATGTAAAACAATGTGTCCATATGCTGGATGAGCATATGCGACAAAATGTAGTATATGGAAATCAATGTGCTAGCATGTTACGTGAACATACATAGCAAAACACAATGAAATCGTGTACTAATAATGTACTATTGAACATAGTAAGTATATGATATAAAAACATGGGAAACATGAAAGTATCAAGTAGGTACATGTGTTCCACCCCAAAACAGTTTGAAAACAGTAAAAGAGGGGACTATGTACTCACCTGAGGGTGCTTAGAAGTCTTGAACAACAACCAAGCAAAGCTAGAGTGATCAGGGAATCAAACGGCACCCTATATAGGTAACTATGTAAATAACCGGACCTAAATCGGGAGATAGGATAGAATGAGGTTCTATAAATCAAATAAGTAATTGAACTCATATGGTATGATTTAATAGACCCTACATTCTGATTGAAAGGCCTACCTAAGTGCTTTTGACCCGTTTCGACACGTTATGGTAACATAAGCTACTATAAGGCGTCGTTAGCGTAAAACTATGTTCGGACTAACTATGTGCTATGCCAAGTCTTACATGCCCAATTATCCCTAAACATGTTACTAAATCAGATTACTTGTCAAAAATATGTTCACATAGGCAAAATACGGATTTTAGCTTCAAAAGGGCATTTTGGTCATTTCCTATGGGCATACAAGCTAACAAGCAAATGACTAACCAATCCTATGTGATCATAAGGTATAACCTCAGTGGTTATTCCCTATGCAACTATGATCACTAACTAAGCTTGGTCGGATCCTAACGATCGACCAAACGGGTCGGGTTCGGAATTATAAGCGGTTGTTTAGTCCGCTTATCTTACGACCCTAAACAAGCACAAACTAATAGTGTCGAGTTAGACATGTCAAAACATGTCTAACCTACTGATTTGGTATCAAAACAAAGTGTTTTGATACCCTAAAGTAGTTCCGAGGCAAAATGCGTGCTAAAACGCATTTTGACCGAAACTTTGACTCGACACTACAACTAGATAACGTGGTAATCAACGGTTATAATCGCGAAGGATTATAACTATCGTGATTACAATCACGTTTCAAAGTTCAATTGAACTTTGACTTGACCAATTGATGGTCAAAACCGAAAGTCAAACTGTTGGCCAAACTGTTTGACTTTCTGCACTATATAAGGAAAAAGCAAGAAAAAGAATGAAAGAAGGCTCACAATAGTCCTTGCTATCTTTTCTACAAAGAAGACAAGTCCCAAATGCTTGAGAGAGAGCTCCAAAGCAGATGTGAAGAGAGGAATGAGAAGAATGAGCAAGGAATGAATGAAATGGATGGGCTATTTATACTTGTGGTGATGCTCTAGGATCATTACAAGTGGTTTTCTTGGTCATTAAGCATTAAATCACAACCATACATGTGTTTAGGGACAGCTAGCATGCCTTGGAGAGGTGGTAACTTGGTTACCACACAAAGAAATTGCAAGATTGGCCCCTGAATTTACAAACAGATGCTGAAAACACACTTTCTGCCCAGATGTGGCACTCGCGTAGCGCGACTGCATAGGCCATAGGGCTCGCGCTACGCTACGGTGTGTCTGATTCAGCAAAGTTTCAAAAAATGGCAGAAATGGTCCCTGCACGTGTTTAAAGCCTTTTTCGATGCGTTTAAACCCCGTTAACCTCATTTCAAGGCTCTAAAATGAAGTTAAAGCATAGGGGACTCAAAACATGCTAAAAAATATCTCGGATGTCGGTTCGTTTGGTCGTACGGTCACGTTGTTCGGTTATTTACGACGAAACTCGAACGGACGCGAAAACGATCCAAATTAAGCGACGAATGGAATTTTTGCATGGCGATCACTAAAACAAAAATATTTTAGTGTGTACAAAAATTTTGGATGTCCAGATGTGTCCAGAACGTAAGATATGCGCGAAAATGCAAACTTACGCCGTTTATGACACTTTTAGTCCCTGTAAGATCATATAAGCATGTTTTCACACACCGAACCTATCAAAGCTTATTTCTAAGCCATATTTAGGTTATATATGGTATGTTTAACTTATGATCAAGTTCCGGACTGTTCGACACCATACGAATCGGTAGACTTTTACAAGTTGACGCAAATAGTCCCTGTAAGCGAATAAACTTGATTTCGGTATACCAAACCATCCAAAACTTATTTCTAAGTTATGTAAAGGTTATTTAAGGTATGTTAAGCCTATGTCACTATTCCGGAGTGTTTGTTGCATTAAACTGGTTATATTTACGCATCAGATCGTGTATAACCTTCCAGAAAGCGACTTAAAGCCCGAAATCGAACAAGAATTGAAATGTGCAAATGATACACATATTTTCACAATTCCCCAGTATGAAATACAAAATTTCATTGGTTTGGCATTTGTTTGACGGTCACAGTGACACAGGTGTCACATCGAGGAACCTGTCAAAATCATGGATCGGGAAGTTAAGGTCCGTACACACAGTCCAATACATATTGTGAGAGTTCGTTGGAACTCAAGGCATGGACCGGAGTTCACATGGGAATGCGAGGATCAGATGGTGATCAAGTATCCTCATTTATTCAAGACTGTTGAACCTAACACTGATACGACTAGCGAATTTCAAGACGAAATTCCCTTTCAAGTTGGGGATGATGCGGTGCCCGAGGAAAACCCACAGTCATCTTAACTTATCTTCTCACTCCTCCGTTACTGCTTATCAAATTTCGGGACGAAATTTCTTTCAAGTTGGGGATGATGTGACAACCCACAATTTCAGGTTAATACTATAACCTAACCACATTTAGTTTAGTCATACATTTATAGCACTACATTTAACTATGGTTAGTTAAATGAGTCTACTATGGTAATTTGGGGAATTACCGGAACGCATAGCATTTAACTATGGTTAATTAAATTAGCCTACATTGGTAATTCGGGGAATTACCAGAACACAATACAAGTTGATTCTCGAACGTTGATGACTAACTCGAATAATAACTATAAACGAACGGTTTATATGAAACTTGCGTTGCATGATAAATACGTGAATTATATGCTTTAATTGTAAATTACTAGATGTGGTCTGCTTTATGTGAAAATTATATATTTAAGGGTGTGTTGTGGATATTAGGAAAGTTAATAAAACACAAAACCCTAAGCTTTCCTCACAATCTCGCAGTACGACAGTTTCCTCTAAATCATTTCTCTATTCTTTTGGTTACATCAAATTCATACACAATTAGCAATCCTTAATCTTTCAATCCTTCAAGAACAATCCTATGATTATGATTGCATGTTGTTGTCTTTGTTTTATTGTTTTCATGCAAACCCTAGTTCTCCAAACAATGAGTCTTGTGTTTAGTTGATCATTTTGATTGAATGAACGTGATTGTGAATGAGTGTGATTGTTTGTTAGACACTAGGGATGCCATTGTTGTGAAAGAATTGCCAAACTATTGTTGGTTATTGTGGATTAGGGTTTTGATCGTAGAACTGTGAGCTATAACTGTTACATTGATGAATTTGCTTATTCTGGGTTATTGTGCGATTGTTAACTGGTCCGACTTTGTGAAGTCATAAAGTCTGGGTTAACACAAATGATAGTCCGAGTTTATCACTGACTTGGTCCGAATTTATATATAATAAACATACATGGTCCAAATTTATATAATAAACATACATGATCCGTATTTATACAAGGGGGGGGGGTTTATATAATTAATAGGATTCGAGTTAACAATAGTGCAAAGGATCCGAGTTTCATGCATTGTAAAAGATCAGGGTTTATCAAGAAATGGGTTTCGGCTTCATCATTAAACATTGGTCCAAGTTTTTATAAACATTCAAGTAGACACAAGCTTCCGAATTTAACAGGGTATTATAGGGATCCGAGTTTTTCGGCTCTATTGTCCGAACATAAGGGAGGATTAAAAGGGGTCCGAACTTATGATTTTATTGAGGAAGGTCGGAGGTTAGTAAAAAGGTTCCAGGTTTAATAAATGGTCCGAACTTCTTTGGCAGACTTTATCTAATGTTTATTTATGTTCAGAATTCACAACATGTCCGTATATATTAATACCCACAAAAACCCAAACACTTTCATCCACCCTTTATTGAGACAAAAATGAACGGTGTAGATCAATAGACATACTCCATCAAAAAGGAATCTTCCGAATTAAGTTATTTATGTATGTGATCCGAATTAATTTGATATATATTGGGCATATTCGTTAGGTACTGGTGCAAGTGCATATGTTTATTTATAATTAATGTTGATTTTAAATTCAGTGGATTGTTTTTAATTTAAAGATCTATTATATTGATTAGTGTGTTTTAGTGGTGGAATATGTATTATATAAACAGAGAACCCGATACAGCCATTATGTTTTATTTAATACTTGGTCGGTCACTAAGAAAAAGAAAGGCATCTGTCCATATTATTAATGTATATTAATAATATATAATATAGGGTGAATATTATGAACAATTAATGAATGGGCATTGTAATAAAAGATTCATAATTTAAGAGTATTATTATATGGATAGTCCGAGTTTGGGAGTCGACAAAGAATAATAAAAAGCAAAAACTAAGTGTCTATTAGAATTAAATGTGCACCAGACGTTTATTTTGTTTATATAAAACTATATTTTAAAGCTATGTGTGAGTTAAATGGATTATTTTAATCCAAACCAATTAGATGATTTTGTTTGGATTAAGTGGCAGAGCTGTCTACTTTATTCTGCTATTGTAATATTAGGTTATAACGATAGTCACATGGTGTTGTTATATACATATAAATCGATATGATTTGCAGATTAAGATTTGGTTCTTTGGATGAGTTAAGATATCATTGGCTATATATTCTGAGTTTCTCAATATTACATAACATTTTACCAACTAGAGAAATGTACGTTACTGTGTGTTAAACTTGTAAACCAGGTCAAATTGAACATTTTTGTATGGACGATTAGGGTATTGCATAACCCTACACACACACGTACTTACATTTGTTGTACATTAGGTCACGTGTAACATACCTAACACTTATTTAACACGTAGAAGCATGTTTATACATACCAAACAAACTAAGGTGAACTAATGACCTTAAACACTTGTATCAATGCTGATAGACATTGATGAGGGCACAACGAACATGATAGTCATTCAGTATCAAGTTTATTATTCCTGGCATCTCTTTAAACTAAATACTTACATGATTTACGTTAAACAAAACTGTAAACTCGCCAACTTTATGTTAACACACTTTTCTGCAAGCTTGCAGGTCATTAGATACAACATACTTTGGAACTTGTAGTCTGAGAAACGAAGAGTGTCTTGGGACATGTTGTTGAATGAAGGATTAATGTTATGCTCATAATTCTTACACAATTTAGTTGCGAATGTTTAAAACAATTACAATTGCTTCCGCTGAACGTATACTTTGTTGACTGTTTTTTTTTTAAATGCACTTTTCATGTCGAATATGATTTTGCATTTACTACTATTTACTATTAGTTCGACATGATTAGTGGCTAGGTCCTGGTACGTCACACGCCTCGCGGTGAAATCTGCATGTGGTATTCTAGGGTTGTGATAGTTTGGTATCAGAGCCACTGGTTATAGTGAACTAGGTTTTAAAAAGTTTTTATAAAACTAGACTATAACCGAATCAGTTCTGAAAGCGACCATGACCCTACGCTCCAGATTGCAAGGTTCGTCTTTATTATTGTATACATTATACATCTAGCCTGCACATACGCATTGCACTGCATATAGTTGCATACACAGTATTATAGCACAATTACATGTGCTACCTACTTACATTATGAGGCATCGTTAGTATGACATAATTTCTAGACCTTTATGATCTTACCGTTTTGACAATGCCCACTTTTAACACTTGAATCTAAGGATCTTTTGACGCAGGTTAGGAGGAACTGAGATGAACATGCAAATCACATTATCATTACGGGTGCACATGTAATAATAATTTGGGGTGCACTCGAACATGTCAGAGGTGTGACAAAGTGGGCTTCCGAAGCAACAGCAGCAATAGCAATAGACGCAACAGCAACAGAGGCAACAGCCACAACAGCATCAAGGTAATCAAAAGCGGTGCTTTCAGTGTGGAAGTGAGAGTCACTTCAAGAAGGATTGCCCGTAGTTAAACCAGAACGCCAACAACGATGGGAACAATAATAACGACAACAACACCGGGAATCACACCAACAACAGGAATCACAACAACAACCATAACAACAACGGTAGAAATGACGCTCGCATAAGAGCATTCACAATTGGCGCCGATGACGCTAGGAACGATAACAACGTAGTGACCAGTGTGTTTTCTGTGAACAATCTCTTCGCTTCTGTTTTATTCAATTCTGGTGCCGAATGAAGCATTTCATGTTTATGTCGGGTGCAAACTCGATCTTCTAGGTCAAGTGTTTGACATTGACCTCTTTCTTGTTACTCTTGGTAGCTTTGACGTTGGTATGGACTAGTTGCCTAACACCAAGCTGAAATTCTTTATAAAGAGAGGATCGTTCGTATCTCTCTCCATAGTGGAGATTCTCTGTCTGTTCAAGGTTACTAAAGTGGTGCTACGGTTGGCATCATCTCGGCTATGAAAGCCTAGAAGTGCATACGGTGGGGTTATCCGGCTATTCTAGCTCTCGTTAACTGATAATCAACCTGAGGAGAAGAAGATCGAAGACATTCTCGTTGTTCGTAACTTTTCTGATGTTTTTCCCGAGGAACTTCCAGGACTACCTCCACATCGACGAGTGGAATTTCAGATCGAACTTACACCTGGAGCAGCTCTGATTGCTCGTGTTCCTTATCGTCTTGCACCGGGAGAGTTGCAAGAACTGTCCAACCAGCTTCAAGAGCTGTTGGATAGAGGTTTTATCCGACCTAGTTCATCACCATGGGGAGCCCCACTTTTATTTGTGAAGAACAAAGACGGGTCTTTTCGAATGTGTATCGATTACCGTGAACTCAACAAGGTGACGGTCAAGTACCGCTATCCTCTTCCTCAAATTAACGACCAGTTTGACCACCTACAAGGGTCAAGCTTCTACTTGAAAATCGACCTAAGATCGGGTTATCATCAGATGAGAGTCCAAGAGGAAGATGTTCTCAAAGCAGCCTTCCGAACGCGGTACGGCCATTACGAGTTTTTGGTCATGCCATTCGGGTTAACTAATGCACATGCGGTCTTCATGGACCTCATGAACCGAGTGTGCAAACCATATCTTGAAGACTTCGTCACTGTGTTTATCGATGACAATCAGATTTATTCTAAGATAACAGATTATTCTAAGATTATGGAGGATCATGAGCGGCACTTGCGTCTTATCACGGAACTCCTGAGGAAGGAGCAGCTTTACGCGAAGTTCTCTAAGTGTGATTTCTGGATTCGAGAAGTACCTTCCTTGATCACGTGGTCAACAAGTCGGGAATACATGTTGATCCAACAAAAATCGATTCTATTAAGAATTGGGCGGCACCTAAGACTCCTACGGAAGTGTTACAATTTCTTGGTCTCACGGGGTACTTCCGTAGATTTATCGATGGATTTTCAAAAATCGCTCAACCTCTTACCGCTCTAACTCAGAAGGGTGTTACTTATTCGTGGGGAGCGAATCAGTAGAATGCCTTTTAGCTTTTGAAACAAAAACTTTGCAGTACTCTGATATGTCCCTACCCGATGGTACAGATGACTTTGTGGTGTATTGCAGTGCTTCTATTCAGGGTCTCGTTTGCGCTTTAATGCAACACGAGAAAGTGATAGCCTATGCTTCATGACAGTTGAAAACTCACGAGAAGAATTACACGACTCACGATTTAGAATTGGGTGCCGTAATCTTTGCACAAAAAGTCTGGAGGCATTACTTGGACGATACTAAATGCACTATTTATACCGATCACAACAGTCTTCAGCACATTTCGATCATAAAGAGTTGAACATGTGATAGCGTCGCTGGGTGGAACTCTTGAACGACTACGATTGTGCAATCACATATCATTCAGGTAAAGCTAATGTAGTAGCTGATGCCCTCAGTCAGAAGGAAACCAAACCTAAACGTCCCTGCCCAGATTCATTGTGCCCAAAGCGAAGCATTGAAGGACGAGAACCTTCAAGCTGAATCCATGCGAGGCATGGAGAAACAACTCATAACCAAATCTGACGGTTTTCATTATTCATGGAGCGAATATGGGTCCCTTTGCACTGTAACCTAAGAGAGCTTGGGTAGGACGAAGGCACAAGTCTCGATACTCCGGTCATCCGGGTTCTGATAAGATGTATCAGGATTTAAAAATTCTTGTACTAGTGGCCGGACATGAAAGCTAACAAAGCGACGTTTGTGAGCAAATGCTTGACTTGTGCGAAAATCAAGGTTGAGTACCAAAAACCATCTGGTTTGCTCCAGCAACCAGAACTGCCTATGCGGAAATGGGAGCAGATATCCATGGATTTCATCACCGGCTTACCTAAAACTCAAAACGGAAATGATACCATTTGGGTGATCGTCGATCGTCTGACCAAATCTGCACACTTCCTTGCGATCAAGGAAACTGACAAGTTTTCATGACTTGCTAGCATCTACTTGAAGGAAGTAGTTGCTAGGCACGGGGTGCCGACTTCCACCATCTTTGATCGCGATCAGCGTTTCGCGTCCGATTTGTGGCAAGCTATGCACAAATCATTTGGCTCACGTCTAGACATGAGCACCGCTTATCATCCTCAAATGACTTGTCAAAGTGAACGAACCATCCAGATGCTTGAAGATATGCCGCGAGCATGTGTGATCGATTTTGGTAATGGTTGGGAGAGACATTTGCCCTTGGTAGAGTTTTCCTCCAACAATAGTTACCACTCTAGCATACAGGCAGCTCCGTTCGAGGTGTTGTACCGACGGAAATGCTGATCTCCTCTTTGTTGGGCTGAGGTCGGAGACAACCAAATCGCGGGTCCAGAAATTGTACTGGAAACTTCTGAGAAGATTGTCCAAATCAGAAATCGTGTGGCGGCAGCTCGTGATCACCCATAAAGCTACGCTGACAAGTGTAGAAAACCCTTGGAATTCACCATGGGCGACTGTCACACCCCCAAAATCCACAAGCGGAGTATCACCGCATGGAGGCGTGACTGACCAGGATCAAGCCACCAATCATATTGAACAACGTAATTAAGTAAATAAAACCAACCACAATATAATTGGTGTCCAAAAGAAAGTAACCAACTTTAAGTTAACAGCGGAAGCATAAAAAGCAAAACCCAAACATAAGTAATAAGTTCATAAGTTTAAATGTTTAACATGGGACTCGACAGTCCATATCCCACAACGACCTCTCCTCCTCGTGCAAGCTCCATAAGCATCTAACGACCTGCAAGGCATGTAACAAGGAGTCAACAACAAAGTTGAGCGAGTTCACAGTTGGTTGTTTAGTTTTAAAAGTTTGTTTTGAAAACCATAAGTTGTTTCATAAACCACGAGTTAACCAGTATCTTGTTTTTCCCCAAACCATATCCATAATCAATGGGGGCTTCCCCATGTGAACCACTAGACCGTTACGATATCGACAACTGACGAAAGTAAGTTTTGCCCTAAGTCAATGTTTATCATCATTGACTGAGTGCCCAGATCCATTAGTACACGCCCATCCTACCGGCACGGTGTGAGGCTTGTCAACCTTAATAGCTCTATTAACTAATGACCCGCTCGCCATTGGCCCGGCGATTAAGTCGATATAAAAATGAGGGACTTAATGATAGAGTTTTTTCTAGTAAGTTTTAAGGTTGTTGTCCTACCCAAGGAGGACGAACGTACGTATTCTACCCAAGGAGAATACGCAGAATTAATATTGGCATCCTACCCATGGAGGATGGCGGTACATACCCTACCTAAGGAGGATATGCAGGTTCCGTTTTAGTTCTTTAACCCATTCCCAACCACCGGGAATCCCATGCCTTAGAAAGAGTGTGAACTCACCTTGGTTTGCTCGGTTAGATTAGTTACTCTAATTAATCAGGAATCAATCACGTCCTAACAAGGTACAGATAACAATCAGTTTCACGTGCATGCATAACACGTATCCTACACATGGTTTATCTACTTATTACTTTTATCATGTACCACACAATTCTAATATAACACCCTGACTTTTGCGGAAAAATCCTAGTTAAAAATACACTTGTAACACTTGTTAGAAAATATTTTCTAAGTGTTGAAATTTTTAAGAAAATTTCGCCATAGTTTCCTTTGTAAACGAAGGTGTCCATGCTAATAAGCATATCATTTTCTTTTCCAAAAATCATTCAAACAATCATCAACAAATCACACTCTAAACAATATTACACTTACTAAGTGTAAAACCATTCCATTTAATATACAACATGAACTTGATATTTTATAAAAACGCGTAGTAACTTAGTGGGGTGTTTAGTGGGTCTAGTTACCCTCCAAAGTGTGTTTACTTTTGTTAAAACCTCAATCTCAGGATTTTTAGATGTTTACAACTTGTGAACATATTTTACAAAAAATATTTATTTACAACATTTTCATGTTTCACTAGCATCCATATACTTGTTTTATTTCCAAAAATAGTGTAAGTATATGTAAGAATCATGATCTTTCAAAAACCGTCTTTTAAACTTGGTTTGTTTAGAAAAATCATTAACAAGCCTTGGGTTTACAAGTTTACTAGTTCACTAGGTTTATTACTTTGTAAGAAAATCATTTTCACTTTCAAGTTCATGTTAGTCTAGAAGATGATCATTTCATGTAAGCACAAAATCATCTCTAACTTGTTAACCCATGTTTTTAATCATACTTTAACAAGTTCCATATGATGATCAACCATCATATTACTAGTAATCAACAAGTAATCATCAACACATTCAAAGCAACATCATCTTAACAATATTACATCATGTTTCATTAATTTTTCATCTTATGTAAAGCTTTATGTTCAAGACTTATGTGCGTGATCTTTAGTGTTCTTGTAAGTTTCAACATACTATAACCTTTTATCCACCATAAATATGAAGTAAATAAGGATCAAAGAAGCTTAGAACTAGCTTAAAGCTAGGGAAGATCACAAGTGAAAAAGTGATGGATAAAAGCACACTAGAGAGGTCCTTGATGATCCGTGAGTTCCACACTTCCTTATTCGCCTTTGTGCACCTTGTAGTAACCTTGGAATAGATGGAGCTTGCAAGAAAATGGTGGTGGTGTGGTGATGAGGGGGCGGCCGAGAAGAGAGGGAGGAGGAAGAGTGAAGGTGTGTGTAGTGTGTGTGAGATGCAAGACCTCTAATCCACTTATAACCATTTTAGAGTATTAACCATTGGGTAGAATGTTTCTAATAGTACAGGCATATCAAGATTATGATCTTCACATCAAATCTTAGGAGATTATGCAAGACTTGGGGAAGTGGGGCCCCTATGGGCCGTAAGCTTGCAGGGGGGGGGGGGTTAAATGAAAATTGTTGGGTAAGTAGGTGATTTAGTAGGGTGTTTGAGTGTAAGTGTTGTGTCTAGTGTGTAACATGAATTATGTAGTATGTTTAAGTGTTCGGGAACTAATACTAGCTCAGAAAAAGTGAAACAATGTTTTTTAACAATATTTTTGTGTTCCGGGTAATGTCCGGTTGTTCGGTTAGATACCGTTCCGTTAAAGTGCTAAGTTATTCCGTAGAGTGTCCTTTATGTATCTTTTCGTAACACTTTTAATTCCCAACACTTGGGAAAGCACTCAGGACCATTTAGTCAATTTTATGCACAAGACTAGTATGTTAAAAAAAGCACATGTAAGTATGACGCAGTAATCAGAAAGCAGTTAAGTAATTCAGCACAGTCATTAAGTACTTAATTAATATTAATTAATTGTACGGATACATGGTTTAATGAGGGTTGTCACATTCTCCCCTTGTTATGAAAATTTCGTCCCAAAATTTAGCACGGGTTTACTGAGGAAGCTAGTTAAGTTGCATGGTTTCATGGTTTTCCTGGGGTGTCACATCATCCCCCCGTTGGTTTGGAATTTCGTCCTGAAATTCTGCAGTAGCTTCAGCCTCAGTAGTGGTTGCATTTTTCCTAAACAACTGGGGATACTTGAGTTTCATTTGGTCTTCTCGTTCCCAGGTATACTCTGGGCCACGACGGGAATTCCAATGAACTCGAACAAGAGGTATTCTGGTACGCTTGAGAACCTTAACATCTCGATCAGTAATCTCTACTGGTTCCTTGACAAATCGCAGCTGATCGTCGATAGTGAGCTCCTTGAGAGGAACTATGAGGGTCTCATCTCACAGACACTTCTTCAGATTCGACACATGGAAAACATTATGAACTCCGCTGAGTTCTGCCGGTAGATTCAGCTTGTAGGCCACCTTGCCAATCTTCTCAATGATTTCGAAGGGTCCAACGTATCGCGGGTTGAGTTTGCCTCGTTTGCCAAAACGAACTATACCTTTCCAAGGTGAGACTTTAAGTAGCACTCGAACCCCAACCTGGAACTCGAGTGGTTTCCTTCGCTTATCAGCATAGCTTTTCTGACGGTCACGAGCTGCCGCCATTCGTTGTCGTATCTGAGTAATCTTCTCGGTTGTATCTACTATAAGTTCTGGGCCAGTGATTTGACTGTCGCCAACCTCTGCCCAACAAAGAGGTGATCGGCACTTCCGTCCGTACAATGCCTCGAACGGAGCGGCCTGGATACTGGCGTGGTAACTGTTGTTATACGAAAACTCCACTAATGGGAGGTGTTTTTCCCAGCCATTACCAAAGTCAATTTCCCATGCCCTAAGCATGTCTTCAAGGGTTTGGATGGTGCGTTCAGATTGCCCATCCGTCTGTGGATGATATGCCGTGCTCATGTCTAATCGAGAGCCAAAGGACTTGTGCATAGCTTGCCACAATTCATATGTAAAACGTGAGTCACGATCAGAAATGATGGAGGTTGGCACTCCGTGCCTTGATACTACTTCCTTTAGGTAGACGTCTGCTAGAGTAGAAAACTTATCCGTTTCCTTGATAGCCAGAAAATGTGCAGACTTGGTCAGTCGATCCACGATCACCCAAATGGTATCATTTCCTCGTTGAGATCTAGGCAGGCTAGTAACGAAATCCATGGAAATTTGCTCCCATTTCCATTTTGGGATCTCTGGTTGTTGGAGTAGGCCTGATGGTTTCTGATATTCAATCTTGACTCTCGCACAAGTCAAACATTTACTGACATAGGTTGCTATGTTGGATTTCATGCTAGGCCACCAGCATGTAGTCTTTAGGTCGTGGTACATCTTATCCGAACCAGGATGAACCGAATAACGAGACTTATGTGCTTCATCCATCACAAGCTCGCGTAAGTTTCCATAAAGTGGAACCCAGATGCGCCCTGTCACGTAGTAAGCGTCGTCTTCCTTTTGTTCTAACCGTTTCCTTGATCCTCGTAAGGACTCAGCCCTGATGTTCTCTGCTTTCAACGCTTCAACCTGAGCATCGCGTATCTGAGTAGGAAGACTAGATTGGATGGTAAGTTGTAACGTACGCACACGCTTAGGTGTAGTATCCTTTCGACTGAGGGTGTCGGCCACAACATTGGCCTTGCCCGGATGGTATTTGATTACGCATTCATAATCATTCAAGAGCTCGACCCATCGGCACTGTCGCATGTTCAACTCCTTTTGCTTGAAGATATGCTCGAGACTCCTGTGATCGGTGTAAATGGTGCACTTGGTACCGTACAGGTAATGTCTCCATATCTTAAGTGCGAAAACAACTGCTCCCAATTCCAAGTCGTGCGTAGTGTAGTTCCTTTCGTGAACTTTAAGTTGGCGCGATGCGTAGGCAATAACCTTGTCACGTTGCATCAACACGCAACCAAGTCCTTGGATGGAAGCGTCGCAATAAACCACAAAATCATTTGTGCCTTCAAGCAATGAGATGATAGGCGCGCCACAAAGTCTGTCTTTTAAGTGCTGAAATGCGGACTCCTGTACATCACCCCAACGATAGGTGACACCCTTCTGAGTCAGTGAAGTGAGAGGTTGCGCAATCTTTGAGAAATCCTTAATAAACCTTCTGTAATATCCTGCCAAACCCAAGAATTGGCGGATTTCTGTTGGTGTACGGGGTGCAGGCCAGTTCTTGATCGAGTCAACCTTGGATGGATCAACATGAATCCCATCCTTGTTTACCACGTGGCCTAGAAAGTGGACTTCGCGAAGCCAGAAGTCACATTTCAAAAACTTGGCATATAACTGCTCTGTTCGAAGAAGTTCCAAAATAAGCCTCAGGTGTCGTTCGTGTTCCTCCTGACTCTTAGAATAGATCAGGATGTCGTTGATGAATACAATGACAAACTTATCCAGGTAAGGTTTGCACACTCTGTTCATGAGATCCATGAAGACCGCAGGTGCATTCGTTAATCCAAAAGGCATAACCAAAAACTTGTAATGCCCATACCAAGTCCTAAATGCTGTTTTAGAGATATCCCCGTCTCGTACTCTCAGTTGGTGGTAACCTGACCTTAGGTCAATCTTGGAATAGAAACTCGACCCTTGCAACTGGTCGAATAAGTCATCAATGCGTGGAAGAGGATAACGATTCTTCACGGTCACCTTGTTGAGTTCACAGTAGTCAATACACATTCTGAAGGCACCGTTTTTCTTCTTCACGAATAACACTAGAGCTCCCCAAGGCGAAGAGCTAGGACATATGAAACCCTTTTCCAAGAGTTCTTGTAGTTGCGTAGACAGTTCTTCCAGTTCTGATGGAGCTAGACGATAAGGTGCTCGAGCTATGGGCTCTGCTCCAGGAGCTAGCTCGATTTGAAATTCAACTTGACGATGAGTCGGAAGACCAGGTAATTCCTCAGGAAATACTTCAGGAAAATCACGTACAATAGGAATGTCTTCTATCTTCTTTTCCTTCGAGGATGTATCAGAAACAAGGGCTAGAATAGCAGTGTGGCCCTTGCGCAACCACTTCTGGGCCTTAAGGAAAGAGATGATGCCCACAACAGCACCACTCTTGTCGCCACGAATCACCAGGGGTTCTTCACCAGCACGAGGGATGCGGACAATCTTCTCGTTGCAAAGAATTTCCGCTTGCTGACGAGATAACCAATCCATTCCAATAACAACGTCGAACCTACCCAGAACGATAGGAATGAGGTCGATAGAAAAGGTCTGATCAGCAAGGATGAGATTACAACCCTTAACTATGTGTGTGGCCTCAAGACTTTTACCGTTTGCTAGTTCTACCGTGTGTTTGGTGTTCAAAAGTGTTGGAGTGCGCTTAAGCATTTGACTAACTTTTAAGGACACATAACTAGTATCGGCACCTGAATCGAATAAAACAGTAACAAAGAAATCATCTAAAAGAAACTTACCCATCACAACGTTGGGATCGTTTCTTGCATCACCCTGACCTAGCACGAAAACACGTCACCTGGCACCATTGCCATCATTGTTTCCCCCATTATTGTTTCCGTTCCCCTGCTTGTTGTTGTTCTTCTGTTTCTAGTTCAACTAGGGCCAGTTTCTCTTGAAGTGGCCTTCAGCACCACACTAATAGCATCCCATGTTACCCTGCTGTTGCTGCTGCTGATTCTGTAGAGCTTGTGGTTGCTGTTGACGATTCTGATTCGCAGGACGTGAGCTCCTGCAATCCTTGGCCTCATGACCCAGTTGTTACATCTCTGACAACGACCCTTGTTGCACGGCCTGCTGTGGTGCAAATTACATCGATTGCACTTAGGGTGATTTCCCTTGTATCCACCCTGACCTTGATTCCCAGAAGACTGCTGACTGGGGCTCCTATACTCATCTGTCTTTCGCTGCTGGGACTGAGACTGAACTGAAGTAGAACGCTTGCCCGAATTTCCATCCCACTTGTGCTTGTTATCACTGGGAGCATCAGAGGTAGTGGTAGCGCTAATACGCTTGGGCAGCTTGTTCTGCTCAACTGCCTGATCAGTGAGACGATGAGCCAACCGGATGATTTGCTGAATGGAGCCAAGATTAGCTGAGGTCACGTGGCTCTGAATTTCTGGCACTAAACCCTTAAGGTACAGCTCGATATGCTTGATAGGAGGATCCACCATAGTGGGACACAAGATAGCTAATTCATTCGATCTCTTTGTGTATGCCTTGATTTCAGACCCCGTCATCTTCAAATTGAAAAATTCCACCTCTAGCTTGTGGATGTCGTCACGACTTCAGTACTCCTCTTTGATCAAATCTTTGAAGTCGTTCCATGGGGTGGCATTAGCAACCGCCAGCCCTAGCAGTTGAACCTGTGCTTTCCACCAGGTTAACGCAGCACCTTCGAGTGTTCCAGTAGCAAATTTCACCCTAAGATCTCCAGGGCATTCACACATCTCAAAAACAAACTCAGTCTTCTCAAACCAGTGAAGAAGACCTATAGCTCCTTCTGTGCCGCTGAAGGTACTAGGTCGGCAATCCATGAATGTTTTGAACGTACATATGGGAGGCGGAGCATGTTGACCTATGGCGCGAGAATAAAAGACAAGGTTAAGCACAAGAGTTGGTTCGCGAGGGATGACAGAAGAGAGTAAGCACACAAGGTTCAAATAGCAGTTATCACGTTAACTAATGCACTGTGTGAACTATCTAACAGACAATATAAACATAAATCATACCACCTATCTTGTCAAGTCTTGCACGTGGAGCGAAGCGTCGTTGTGGATCGTTGAGCATTGTACAGGTTATAGTCTGCTTTTGTCAAAAAGCTTTTCCCTTTTTAAAACCAAGTTCACTATAACCAATGGCTCTGATACCAATCTGTCACACCCCCAAAATTCACAAGCGGAGTATCACCGCATGGAGGCGTGACTGACCAGGATCAAGCCACCAATCATATTAAACAACGTAATTAAGTAAATAAAACCAAACACAATATAATTGGTGTCCAAATGAAAGTAACCAACTTTAAGTTAACAGCGGAAGCATAAAAAGCAATATCCAAACATAAGTAATAAGTTCATAAGTTTAAATGTTAACATGGGACTCGACAGTCCATATCCCACAACGACCTCTCCTCCTCGTGCAAGCTCCATAAGCATCTAACGACCTGCAAGGCATGTAACAAGGAGTCAACAACAAAGTTGTGCGAGTTCACATTTGGTTGTTTAGTTTTAAAACTTTGTTTTGAAAACCATAAGTTGTTTCGTAAACCACGAGTTAACCAGTATCTTGTTTTTCCCCAAACCATATCCATAATCAGTGGGGGCTTCACCATGTGAACCATTAGACCGTTACCATATCGACAACTGACGAAAGTAAGTTGTGCCCTAAGTCAATGTCTATCACCATTGACTGAGTGCCCAGATCCATTAGTACACCCCCGTCCTACCGGCACGGTGTGAGGCTTGTCAACCCTAATAGCTCTATTAAATAATGACCCGCTCGCCATTGGCCCGGCGATTAAGTCGATATAAAAATGAGGGACTTTATGATAGAGTTTTGTCTAGTAAGTTTTAAGGTTGTTGTCCTACCCAAGGAGGACGAACGTACGTATTCTACCCAATGAGAATACGCAGGATTAATATTGGCATCCTACCCATGGAGGATGGCGGTACATACCCTACCTAAGGAGGATATGCAGGTTCCGTTTTAGTTCTTTAACCCATTCCCAACCATCGGGAATCCCATGCCTTAGAAAGAGTGTGAACTCACCTTGGTTTGCTCGGTTAGATTAGTTACTCTAATTAATCAGGAATCAATCACGTCCTAACAAGGTACAGATAACAATCAGTTTCACGTGCATGCATAACACGTATCCTACGCACGGTTTATCTACTTATTACTTTTATCATGTACCACACAATTCTAATATCACACCCTGACTTTTGCGGAAAAATCCTAGTTAAATACACTTGTAACACTTGTTAGAAAATATTTTCTAAGTGTTGAAATTTTTAAGAAAATTTCGCCATAGTTTCCTTTGTAAACGGAGGTGTCCATGCTAATAAGCATATCATTTTCTTTTCCAAAAATCATTCAAACAATCATCAACAAATCACACTCTAAACAATATTACACTTACTAAGTGTAAAACCATTCCATTTAATATACAACATGAACTTGATATTTTATAAAAACGCGTAGTAACTTAGTGGGGTGTTTAGTGGGTCTAGTTACCCTCCAAAGTGTGTTTACTTTTATTAAAACCTCAATCTCGGGATTTTTAGATGTTTACAACTTGTGAACATATTTTACAGAAAATATTTATTTACAACATTTTCATGTTTCACTAGCATCCATATACTTGTTTTATTTCCAAAAATAGTGTAAGTATATGTAAGAATCATGATCTTTCAAAAACCGTCTTTTAAACTTGGTTTGTTTAGAAAAATCATTCACAAGCCTTGGGTTTACAAGTTTACTAGTTCACTAGGTTTATTACTTTGTAAGAAAATCATTTTCACTTTCAAGTTCATGTTAGTCTAAAAGATGATCATTTCATGTAAGCACAAAATCATCTCTAACTTGTTAACCCATGTTTTTAATTATACTTTAACAAGTTCCATATGATGATAAACCATCATATTACTAGTAATCAACAAGTAATCATCAACACATTCAAAGCAACATCATCTTAACAATGTTACATCATGTTTCATTAATTTTTCATCTTATGTAAAGCTTTATGTTCAAGACTTATGTGCGTGATCTTTAGTGTTCTTGTAAGTTTCAACATACCATAACGTTTTATCCACCATAAATATGAAGTAAATAAGGATGAAAGAAGCTTAGAACTAGCTTAAAGCTAGGGAAGATCACAAGTGAAAAAGTGATGGATAAAAGCACACTAGAGAGGTCCTTGATGATCCGTGAGTTCCACACTTCCTTATTCGCCTTTGTGCACCTTGTAGTAACCTAGGAATGGATGGAGCTTGCAAGAAAATGCTGGTGGTGTGGTGATGAGGGGGCAGCCGAGAAGAGAGGGAAGAGGAGGAAGAGTGAAGGTGTGTGTAGTGTGTGTGAGATGCAAGACCTCTAATCCTCTTATAACCATTTTAGAGTATTAACCATTGGGTAGAATGTTTCTAATAGTACAAGCATATCAAGATTATGATCTTCACATCAAATCTTAGGAGATTATGCAAGATTTGGGGAAGTGGGGCCCCTATGGGTCGTAAGCTTGCAAGGGGGGGGGGTTAAATGAAAATTGTTGGGTAAGTAGGTGATTTAGTAGGGTGTTTAAGTGTAAGTGTTGTGTCTAGTGTGTAACATGAATTATGTAGTATGTTTAAGTGTTCGGGAACTAATACTAGCTCAGAAAAAGTGAAACAATGTTTTTTAACAATATTTTTGTGTTCCGAGTAATGTCTGGTTGTTCGGTTAGATACCGTTCCGTTAAAGTGCTAAGTTATTCCGTATAGTGTCCTTTATGTATCTTTTTGTAACACTTTTAATTCCCAACACTTCGGAAAGCACTCAGGACCATTTAGTCAATTTTATGCATAAGACTAGTATGTTAAAAAAAAGCACATGTAAGTATGACGCAGTAATCAGAAAGCAGTTAAGTAATTCAGCACAGTCATTAAGCACTTAATTATTATTAATTAATTGTACGGATACATGGTTTAATGAGGGTTGTCACAGCGACCGTGTTCTATTGAAAGTTTCAACCTGGAAGGGTGTGGTTCGTTTTGAAAAACGAGGTAAGCTCAATCCGCGTCATGTTGGGTCGTTCAAGATTTTGGAAAGAATCGGTAAGGTGGCTTACAGGCTTGAGTTTCCTGATGAACTAAGTAACGTACACAACGTTTTTCATGTCTCTAATTTAAAGAAGTGTTTGTCTGATGAAACACTTGTGGTCCCTTTCCAAGAACTGAAAATCGATGACAAGTTGTAGTTTATCCAGGAACCTGTCGAAATCATGGATCGGGAAGTTAAGGTCCGTAAATACAGTCGAATACCTATCGTGAGAGTTCGTTGGACTCAAGGCGTGGACCGGAGCTCACATGGTAACACGAGGATCAGATGATGCTCAAGTATCCTCACTTATTCGGGACAAAATTCCCATTCAAGTTGGGGATGATGTGGTACCCGAGGAAAACCCACAGTCATCTTAACTTATCTTCTCACTCCTCCATGACTACTTATCAAATTTCGGGATGAAATTTCTTTCAAGTTGGAGATGATGTGACAACCCGCAATTTTAGGTTAATACTTTTTACCTAACCACAATTAGTTTAGTCATACATTCATAGCACTACATTTAGCTATGGTTAGTTAAATGAGTCTACTATGGTAATTCGGGGAATTACCGGAATGCATAGCATTTAACTATGGTTAGTTAAATGAGCCTATTCAGGGAATTACCGGAACACATATACAAGTTGATTCTCGAACGTTGGAGACTAACTCGAATAACAACTATAATCTGATGGTTTGTACGAAACTGCGTTGCATGACAAATACGTGAATTATATGCTTAATTTGTAAATGTGGTGTGCTTTATGTGAAAATTATATAATTAAGGGTGTGTTATGGATATTAGTGAAGTTATAATAAAACATAAAACCCTAAGCTTTCCTGGCAATCTCACAGTATGACAGTTTCCTCTAAATCATTTCTCTAATCTTTTGGCTACATCAAGTTCTTACACAATCAACAATCCTTAGTCTTTTAATCCCTTAAGAACAATCCTTACATTGAATCTAAGGTAATGATTATGACTACACATTGTTGTCTTTGTTCTATAGTTTTCATGCAAACCCTAGTTCTCCAAACAATAATTCCTGTGTTTAATTGATCATTTTGATTGAATAAATATGAATTTGAAAAAGTGTGCGTTGTTTGTTAGACACTAGGAATGCCATTGTTATGAAAGAATAGCCAAACTGTTGTTGGTTATTGTGGATTAGGGTTTTGATCGTAGAACTAGGAACTATAACTGTAACATTGATGAATTTGCTTATTCTAGGTTATTGTGTGATTGTGAACTCGTCTGACTTTGTGAAGTCACAAAGTCCGGGTTAACACAAATGATAGTCCGAGTTTATCATTAACATGGTCTGAATTTATATATAATAAACATACATGGTCCGAATTTATATAATAAACATACATGGTCCGTATTTATGGAAGAGGGGGGTCGGGTTTATATAATTAATAGGATCTGAGTTAACAATAGTGCAAAGGATCTGAGTTTCATGCATTGTAATTGATCAGGGTTTATCAAGAAATGGGTTTCGGCTTTATCATTATACATTGGTCCGAGTTTTTATGAACATTCAAGTACATACAAGCTTCCGAATTTAAGAGGGTAATATAGGGATCCGGGTTTATCAGCTCTGTTGTCCGAACATAAGGGATGATCAAAAGGGGTCCGAACCTATGATTTTATTAAGGAGGGTCCGAGGTTAGTAAAAAGGTTCCAGGTTTAATAAATGGTCCGAACTTCTTTGGCCGGCTTTATCTAATGTTTATTTATGTTCTAAATTCATAAAATGTCCGAATATATTAATGCCCACCAAAACCCAAACACTTTCATCCTCCCTTTATTGGGACAAAAATAAACGATGTAGATCAAAATACAGACTCCATCAAAAAGGAATCTTCCGAACTTAGTTATTTATGTTTGTAATCTGAATTAATGTGATATATATTGGGAATATTCGTTAGGTACCGGTGCAAGTGTGATGTGTACAAAATGCAACATATAAATTACATCAATAGAGGCATAAAACCAACCCTTTTTCAGTACTAATATTGGAAAAAGCGTGTTTGTTTCTTCCTTTTGAAATTACAGGACCAAATGAGCTTAAAAGAACAAAAGGAACAAATAAGCAGCCAAAAACCAACATAATTACAAGAAGAAGGAATAACGTGACATGCCCGACCCCTCGGTAGCATCTCCCAAGACAAAAAAACAAGAAACAAAAGCTGACCACAGGGCCGTGCCTAGCCTAGAATGGGTCATGGTCAGACCCTGCACAACAAGACAAAGCCTTCAAAAGCTTTTACGCCCAACACGGGGCCGTGCCCAGCTCACCATAGGGCGTGGTCAACTCTTAGATTCGCAGAATCTTGATAGTACAACAAAGAGTTGACCACGGGGTCGTGCCCAGAAAACACGAGGTCGTGTGGGGCCCTCTGCTGATAGATGCAATTACTGAAGGAAGAGAAGATGATGGCCACGGGCCGTGCCCAATGGACACGGAGCCGTGGCCAGGGCTCTGTTCTGGCTATAAATAGGGGTGCTTGGTTCACTTCAAAGGCATCCCTTGGCAAACCACTTCTCTCCCACTTTGCCACCAATCCACCACCACTACAACACTAACACCCACCACCATCACCCATCATCCATCTTTAGAGTGTGTAGTAGTCTCGGGATCCAAGATTGATCGTAAGAGTTCTTGTCAATAAAAGGCCATGTTTGGCTAATCTCTTACATCACTTGGTGAAGACAAGTTATTAATGTATTACTTTTGAATTTTAATCTTCGGCACTTTTTAATTGGGTTTATATTATTGACTTTAATAACTAGTTTCTTATCTTGAAAGTGAATTTTCTTTACCATTTCTTCATGATGTCATTGATTTGCTCATTCGTGTCTTTACGGTCTATATAAAGCGCGTTAACTACCTGGAAGGGGGTCAGGAGGGTGGTTTGGTAAAGTTCTTGTCTCATTCAGTGTATAGATCTCGCGAGGACTAGGTTCAAACTTACTAGGACCTCCTTCAATGCCCCAAGGGTATTGGATGGCGGGGGTGCGAATAACTTGAACCCCTCATATGTTAACTACTATTAAAACATTAAAACAGCTTCTTGGGATTGTATCCTTGCTGACTCAAACCACTTAGCTGAGGGTAACGTCACTTCCAAAAGAGGGGCCTACCACTTTTCGCATTAATAACTTACTTAATTGTCTTTCAATATTCCGACCCTTTGGGATTGTATCCCTACTGACTCAGACCACTGGGTTGAGGGTAACGTCACCTTCAAAAGAGGGGCCTACTACTATAACTAAGATAATCTCTTAAAAAGTCCGAAAGTGCGAAAATTATCAAAGGGTACATTAAAGATGAGTTGGATCCAAGTGATTCTATCTTGTCTATTTGTTTTCATTTTATTTATCTTTTAATTTTTAGATTTATTTTGATGTTTAAAAACTCTTTGAAAAAAAAAATAGATCGATTAGACGTTGACGATAAACCGGTATTAAAAGCTCTTGTGTCCTTGGACGACCTCAATATCTTATCAACACTATACTATGCTCGCGATGGGTGCACTTGCCCAAGTATGTGTTTAGTGTTAGTATAATATCGTGTCTTATAAATTTAAAACTTGACTAATGCGTAAAACGAGCTTAAAATATTAATAAAATCATATCACGCTTAACACACACCAAGTTTTTGGCGCCGTTGCCGGGGACACAAGGATTTTAAGAAAGTTTAAAATCAACTAATTAAGCGAGTTAATCAATATAAACGCAGTGGAATATAGACAAACAATCAACAATAAACAAAACCCGACAAGATCCGGTTATATGCAAATACGAGCACAATGGTGGGATTATCCAACTACTGATGAGAAAGATATACCTTAGTTAATAACTAATCGACTGAGACGTCGAGGTTCAACGAACACACGCTAGTGAAACGAATGATGGTGGTGACTTCCCTGCACAAAAGAACTAGAGAGAGGGAAAAAAGGGAAGGATTGGATTTTCATTAAAATTAAAAATAAAATTAATAATAATAATAATAATAATAATTATTATTATTATTATTATTATTATTATTATTATTATTATTATTATTATTATTATATAATATAAATGATTTAAGGAAAAAGGGTTTTAAAAAGGTGTTGTGGATGAAAAATGACAAAAAAAAACGTATACGTAGTGATTGTAGGTGGTTTTTTATATAGCATTAACAATCCGTTCCACAAATTCTGTGAGAGAATTTTTTATATTATGAAAAGTGATTGTAGGTGGTTGGAAGTAGATGAGAGAAAATGTTACTGTTCATCTGTAAATTTGAGGGAACATTTTTCACCCTTTATAATTTTTTTAATATATTTTGAAATTGGTTATGAGTGGAGGAGAGAGAAACGGTAATAAAAGAAGTATAAAAAATATTATTTAATTGAAAAGAGAGAGAGAAAATGTTATTGCTTTTTGTGAAATTACAGGATAAAAATGATGGAATGGATGTAAATGCTCTTAGTGGTTGGAATGAAAATGACAAGAATCGCAAAAGTCCGTAACCCAGGAAAAAAAATTATTTGAATTAAAGTGGCATTTTGAAACAAATTTATAAGCTAAAATGACAATTAACTCTTCAATAAATCTACACAAAGTTTTTATGAGATCAATGTATAAAAAGGATTTTCTTACCAACCAAACAGAACTACATTAAGAGCTACATTCCATTTACTAAATATTTCAAACATTCCAATTTTAGTTCAATTTAAAATTTTGTTTAGTTTTAATAGATTTTAATATCTTGAAAAGAAACTTTGACCAAACGACCCGCCAAAATTCGTTTCGTTTCCTTCTCTCCCATATTTTATTTTCTCTCCTCTCTTAGAAACAACACGAGATCCAATTTTTAGTAAAAACTCTTTCTTATAACAAGTGGTTGGTAAAATAGGACCCATAACCAGGTTATCTTTTCCTGTGGTTGCTAATAATTTTTTTAAGGTCAAACAAAAATTTTATTAATAAAACAAACCTGGGCAACCAAAACAGTTAGACCAGGATGATAACAGCCACTGACAAAACATACAACCACAACTACATTACACACCCATATTTATTAACTCGAACTTACACCAATCGTCCCACGAGAGGGCGACACGCTTCGCCCTATGTTTTATCCAAAAGAAACTTAGCGTCTTGATCTCCTCTTTCATCCTCTCGAAGTTCGGCTTCTTGTGACTAAAAACCACCTCATTTCGAGTCTTCCACACTACCCAAATGGCTACCTGAATGACTGACAAAATAACTCTTCCTACTTCGCCGATCCCCGGTATCCATTATGTATGTTAACTAGAGGCTTTATTTCAAGAATGAAAAAAGGTCTAATTTTGAACCGCTCCACCACAAAATCCCATACCTACTGAGCTAACTGCTACTCCACAGATAAGTGTAAAGAAGTCTCATCCCTTTCATCGCATATTTTACACCTCAAGTTCAGGATATGAATATTTCTACGGGCCAAATTTTCTATAGTAGGAAGCCGGTTTAACGCCAGACGCCACACCATAAAATTAACTTTTATTGGAATCCAACCGTTCCACTCGAAACCGACCCCCAAAATCTAAAAAAACGCTCGCTAAATGACACGTCTAAAACTGCCAACAGAAAAGATGCCCGACGCTTCCGATTTCCACGTCCAGTTGTCATCACCCGAACCAAACCCAAAAGACAAAATTATAGCCGATAATTCTTGCAATTCAGCCACTTCTACCGGAAAGACAAGCTGTCACACCCAGTTAAATTTCAGCCTAACTTCGCCATTTACCACCTTAACTCTGTCCTTGATACTGACATTTTTGAACCCTCTAACTGAAAAAGACTTAGGAACCTGCTACATAATGGGTCTTCGCACAACCATGACTCTCTCTAGAAAGCAATCTCACTATCACAGCCACGTACACAATGAAAAAAGCTAGAGAAATTGATGCCGAAAGCTTCAAGATCACTCGAGATTTTAACACTTGTTTCCAAGGTCCCGGTGCGGATAATTTGACCGGCATGAAATTCCAAATTCTTGACCATATAACTTTTCTCCAAAGGCTATTCCGGTCCACTTTAAATCGTCACCACCACTTTGCCAACATTGCGAGATTTGTTTTCCGAAGCGATCCAAACCCTAAACCCCCATACTCCTTAGGTGTCATCATACTCTTCCAAGCCACACAATTTGTTTGCCTTTCTTCGGGAGACGCCCCCATAAAAAAATCCCTCCGAAGCCTTTCCAATAGTTTAATCACTTGGCATGGGGCTTTATATAATGAAAAATAATAAGCCGGGAGGACATTTAAAACCGACTTCACCAACGTTATACGACCTCCAAAGGAAAGGGAATTTGCCTTCCAAAACGCTAACCGCTTCTTGAACATATTCACAACCGGATCCCAATTTTTTATCAAGTTCGTGTTGGCACCAACTTGGAGACCTAGGTGCTTGAACGGTAAAGTGCCGGACTTGCATCTAAGCACCGATGCCATTACATAGACTTGAGCTTGATTCACCCCCACCCCATAGATGCTACTTTTTGCCAAATTTACCCGTAACCCCGAAGATAAATAGAAACACCGACCACTCATCAATAAAAACGACATCATCAGCATATATAAAGTGGGATAGAACCGGGCCATGCGTAGGGACTTGGATGCCTTTAAACAAGCCAATAGAACACGCCTGTGGTTGCTAATAATATCTTTTAAAATTTAACAAAAACAATATTATTATGTGATTGACACGCACTCTAGGCTCTCTAGCTAATAGTATCTTTTAAAATTCAATAAAAAAACCATCTACTTTAATTATTAAGTGATTGTCTTACTCGGATTCAGCTCTCCAATATCTTTGTCTCTCTCTCTCTATATCTCTCTCTCACACACACAAAAAAAAACGTATAGGAAAATGATGAGAGAAGAGGAGAGGCACATAAAGGTACCTCTTCCAACACAAGAGGGAGAAGACAGTGGGGTGTTTAAGGAAGTAAAGAAGCAATTATGGCTGGCAGGACCTCTCATATGTGTCTCCCTTCTTCAATATTCTCTGCCACTTGTTTCAATAATGTTTGTTGGTCATCTTGGAGAGTTATCTCTCTCCGGTGCTTCCATGGCTACTTCTTTTGCTAGAGTCACCGGTTTCAGTTTACTTGTATGAACTTTATTCCTGCTAACTTCTAGTCACGGGTGTAAACAAGCCAAGCCACTCTATGAGCTAAGGTTAAACGAACTTAAACGTAAAAACAAATTTGTTTAATAAACAAGCATGAGTTTAAAGCCTTAAAGTGGCTCGTGAGCCCATTACTTATATAACTTTTATTCAATATGTTAAATTTGTTTTTTATTCAATAGTTACTATTGTTATTCTATTGTTTAATGGTAAATACATATTATGAAATATATCTACATTTTTAATTTATCAATAAATAATAAATGAGCCGTTCTCGAGCTTGAAAAACAACTCACGAACTGAGATCGAAGCCAGTCGAGCTCAAGCTCTAGTAAGTTAAACGAGCCGAGCTCGATCTCTTGAGCTCGGCTTAGGCTCAGTTACGCGCTTACACCCCTAAATAAAAACTATGAACAAGTTATTTAGATTTTATGGTATTTATTTTTTAATTATAACAGTTGGGTTTGGCAAGCGCTTTAGATACACTATGTGGGCAATCTTACGGAGCAAAACAGTACCATATGTTAGGCATATACATGCAGAGATCAATGGTTGTCCTTATGGTAGTCAGTATTCCTCTAGCAGTCATCTGGGTGAATACCGGTTCGATCCTTAAAGCAGTGGGTCAAGCCGCTGACATAGCTGAGGAGGCCGAGCTCTATGCTCGGTTCATGCTCCCTAGCCTTTTCGCATATGGACTCCTCCAATGCCTTGTTAGATTCCTCCAAACACAGAACATTGTGTTGGCAATGATGATGAGTTCCGGGATTGCCACTGTGATTCATGTACTTGTATGTTGGATTTTGGTGTTCAAACTCGAGCTCGGAAGCAAAGGGGCGGCGTTGGCCAATTCGATCTCATATTGGAATAATGTGATTTTATTGGCACTTTATGTCAAGTTTTCATCTTCTTGTGCCAAAACATGGACTGGCTTCTCTAGAGAAGCTTTTCATGATATCTTTGCTTTTATTAAGCTAGCAATACCTTCAGCTGTTATGGTATGGTAAGAAGATTTTCCTTTTTATACATTTATTTTTCAATCATGTCAGTTTGACATGGAAAATCCATACACATGAGTCATATTTTTATTCTTGTTACCTGTAACAGGTTTAACTAAAAGAGTATTTGTGTAACTCCACTAAATTTCAAAATTGATTCAAATTAAATTATGCAGTTTGGAGATGTGGTCATTTGAGATGATTGTTCTGCTTTCTGGACTTCTTCCGAATCCTAAGTTGGAGACATCAGTGCTTTCTATATGGTAAATTGACTGTATAGTCATACAAATAATTAATTTTTTTACTATCTTTTGTTATAGAGTAAATTACTTTAGTTTAAAATCAAAAGCTTTAACACCTGAGTCTCTAATTACTTATCTTATAACGTTTTGAGTCCAATTTTGTTAAAAAAAAATGGACTCAAAAGGTAAACAAATTGGACCCAAAACAACTCAAAAGGTTATAAAAAGCGTCTAGGAACTCAGGGCGTTAAACATTTTGATTTTGAACTTAAATGGTTAAAATCAATCACTAAAACACAAATTATAATAAATTATGGGTTCCGTCCTTGCTATTTAGAGGACGGTAATGTATTTAAACTAAGGGGTGGATTTATGTTAGTTTTAGATACTAATTTCTTTTGTTTTTGTTTTTCTTTTGAAAAAAATTGGTGAAAATGACAAAAAGACTGTTTCATATCCACAATATAGGTTTATATAATAGACATCCATTAATGAATGAAAAGCATGATAGTCGTCCACACAATAGGGACAAAAGGTGAAATTTTGAAAAACGATAAGATATGTTGTTTAATTTACTCTAAATTAAATGGACTATAACTTATAGTGGTTGATGATTTATATTTTTTTCACACTACATGAAGTTTATTTCAAACTAATAAGTTCTTAAAAAGGAAAGAATAGTTGGTTATAGGGCAAACATTTCCTTATTCCAAAAGATAGAGAGGTTGCTTTTGCTGAGAACTAGGCACGAAAAACGTTATTTTTACATCTTAAGTGTAGTATCCAGCCTTAAACATCAACGTAAATATATGTCTAATCCTCTACTTCCCCAGCCTTAATACTGCAGCACTTATGTGGATGATCCCATTTGGATTAAGTTGTGCTGTCAGGTATGTTGTGTATATTAATTTTTGAGATGACTGATATTCATGTTTGCAAAGAAAAATAATATATCCTTGTTAACTTTTTATTTATTATCCGTGATTTGCGTAGCACGCGGGTCTCAAACGAGTTGGGAGCTGGGCATCCACGCACAGCACGGTTATCTGTAATCATTGTGCTAGTTGTGGTCATTATTGTTGGAATTTTGGTTGGCTCTGTTTTGATATTGATTCGTAACTTCTGGGGATACGCGTATAGTAATGAGGTTGAGGTCGTGAAATATGTAGCAACCATGATGCCAATTCTTGCAGCATCAAACTTCATGGATGGTCTCCAGTGTGTTCTTTCAGGAATAGTACGAGGATGTGGTTTCCAGAAGATTGGCGCATACATTAACCTTGGGTCATACTATCTTGTTGGCATCCCTTCTGCTGTTTTACTAGCCTTTGTATTTCATGTTGGAGGGAAGGTATAATAATTATATATAAGACTATTCACATCTCATTCCTTATATCATCATCCTCATAATTTGAGGAAAAAAAATCTATAATTTTCACATAATTTAACACTTTATCCTATTCCCTAAAAATGAGGAAGAAATTTAGGGATTCATTATTCAGTCCACGTCTTTTTTCTCTGTAATTTTGTGAGTTCAAGAAAAGGAAGAAAATAAAGAAAGAATATAATAATATTATTTAATCGGATAGAATCAAAAATGTGGAAATTGATATAAAGGCTTTTTATTTTAAATAATTCTTTTATAGATAATGGTGTTTCTTCGTTAAATTATAACGATAAAAATGAGAAATCCAATGTGAATGCTTTTACATATATCTTTTATATATTTTGTATATTAAAATTTGATTTGGATTTTGAAAATCATTACCAAAGGGAGGAAGTATTGTTTTTTATAGTTAACTTGTTTTATCGATATTTAGGGTTTATGGTTTGGGATTATGGCCGCATTGATTGTCCAAGTGATCTCGTTGTTGATCGTCACTATACGTACAAACTGGGATGTTGAGGTAACACTTTCTACTAGATTGTGTTTATTTAAAAAGTGTGAAACGAAACAAGTAAAAAATGTAATGTTGTAACATGTTCAATCTGGTATGTAATGTTGATTGAACCCTTTAATTACCATTCATAAATTTCACCTCTAACTTATTCCTAATTTAGTTATCGAGTATATGTACGCGTATATTTGAGTGTTAGCTACTTCTTAAACTTATACATACATACTTACTCTTCTATTTTGGATATAGGCTAGGAAGGCTGGGGAAAGGGTATACGAGTTTGCATTACCCATAGACAATGCATCATAATGGTAAAGTATGCAAAAGTTTGGAGTTCGAGGTCCTCAAATAAAGAAGCCATTTGAAGACATGTTTACATATTAAGTATTCTAAGCTTCTATAAAATAGTCGTATTACATAATAACTTATAACCCTTCTAAGATGTGTACGTGATTACAAGTCTTTTGGGATTTTTACGGGTGTCTTGTTTCGCCTCATTAGAATGAACTGTGCAGTCATTACACTTCATTTTCTATTTAGTGCAAGTATTTTGTTTCTTTTTAACTATTACACTCAGCTTAGGTGTGTATATAAGAGGGTTGGTGAAGGCAAAGGTTTAAAATCACACGTTAGAATCCTTATGCTTGCAAATTGTTTTCTAATCAACTAACAACTAACTGATGTGTGCAATTAGAGATATATTTTTATAAATAAAATTTTGTGAGTTGATTATGTCAATTGCATTTATCAATCATGTCTATAATTATTAATGTATCGAGTCGTAGTTGATTGAATCGGATTGTATGATAAAAAGTCGAGGTTGTAATGTATGTACCCATTCGTATGAATGACACATTCGTATGAAAGGGGCATGTCTAGACCTCCAAGGCCTTCTCATACGAAGCGGTTCCAGTCGTCCCAGACAGTTCATGTGATTGGGGATGCCTATATATAGGAGATTAGGACTTGTCATTTGCAACTTTATGGAGTTGAGAGGGGAAACTCTGTCCATTTGTTTTCGTGGTTCTGTAACTTCAAATAATCAATAGAAACCAGTTTAATTAGCTTGTTCTTGTGCATGTCATCTTCATACTCGGATTCGGCACGAGATATGAAGACACATTAGCCGGCCGGAGCATTCGAAGCACCGAAACGGTCCTCACAAGTGGTATCAGAGCTTGGAGACCGGTTTCAGGGACTGAAAATACAAGATTCAAGCAAAATCGAGCTGATTTGGATTTGATTACATCATCTTTCTCATCACATCTCTTCTACTGATCTTCTTTCAACTTAAAACGCAAAATTAACGCCGAATTCATGGACAAAATTTTCTGATTTTTTGATATAACGTGTGAAATCATGTTTTAATCAATCCTTGAAAGAATCAGATCAAAATTCAAACTAATTCATTGAAAATTTGTGGAAAAACCATGAAAAACACAACTTGAGTTTGCTGTTCATACGGAAGTGCTGAAAAGTCAGTTTATTGAAAAATTTGTCACATTCGCATGAAACGGCGTTCCCATTCATACGAAAGTAAATCAAATCTTATATGTTCAGTCAGACTTGACCAGTACGACAGAGACATTCCCTCTCGCACGAAAGTGATTCCTTGTATCAAAAAGTTCGATTTGATCGTTTGTTGATTTTTGTAGGTGCTGAACATGGATTCTAAATTTTATAATGCTTTTGCAACTATGCCGGATTGGGCTCAGACTTTAAAGTCAGAAAATGAACATGGAACGCAATCTAAACCACCTAGGCTAATGAACATAGATGAATATAAAAAATGGGAAGAATGGTTTGCAAATTGGGTTCAAGCTTATCATATGGGATGTTGGTATGCAATCTTAATTGAATATAATGAACCCTTAGAGAATGATGGTCAAAAGAAATCACTAATGGCATATAATGAACAAGAAAAAGAAAAATTCAAGAGTGAAAAGAAAATGATAAGTTTTCTACAACAATCAGTGAAAGACAGTATTTTATCATTGTTACAACACAATGAGACTGCTTATTCAATATGGAATGCATTGAAACATAAATATGAAGGAAATAAGCAGGTGATGAAAAGCAATAGAGCATTAATGAATAAAGAATTTGAAAAGTTTACAAGTCTGAAAGGCGAAACAGTTAAACAACTGATGGAAGATTTTGTTACTTGATTAAAGAATTGAAACTGTTAGGAATTGAAAAGAATCGGGAAGAGTTGGTGGATAAGATCATTGATGCACTTCTAAACGAAAATGATTGGTCTACGTTTATCTTGATCATGAGAAACAATCTAGAATACGAGACCATTAGTTTTAACAGGAAAATTCAGAAATTGGAAACACACGTGTTAGAATTGAGAAAAGCAGGAAAGTTACAGAATGAACAGCAAGATGTGAGTTTGTACTACAAAAATTGGTAGTTCATCAGATAATCAGAGTCAAAAAGTACAGATAGTATACAGTGTAGAAAGTTCATCTGGATTTTCTAATTTTTCAACAAACAACAATTCAAGTGGTAGTGGATTTAGAACATTCTCGAGCAATGAATCTTATTTCTCAACACCAAATTCAAAATCAGTGCAGGGATCAAACCCATATTCAAATCAAAGAAATAATCAGTCTCATGTGCTACAATGTAATTTTTCAGTAAATCTGCAAAATGCTCAAAGTCTGAATGAATCCACAGTGAAACAACAGATGGAATTTCTGGGAGCAGTTCATGAATCATATGATAGTCTTATAGCTGGAAAAATCAGAAACTGTAATATGAGAAAAGAGGACTATGACCAGATACATCTAGAAGAAATGGAACTGATGGATATCATGTGGAACATGGCGAGTATTTTGAGACGAGCAAGAGAAACTGAGATCACAGGGAGACAGTGTTTCTTGGCATCTGATTCTAAATTAGGCTTTAACAACTCAAAAGTGACCTGTTTCAAATGCAAACGGAAAGGACATTTCAAAAGAGAATGTACAGGTAAAGAAAATCAAGATAACATCAATCCGTTCAGTGAGTATTATAAACAAGCAATATATCACAAGCCACAGATTGAAACTGGAGCGTCAAAATCGAAATACAAAGCATTAGTCGTCATACATGAAGATGAGGGTTTTAACTGGAATAACATGTTTTATAAAAAAAAACTGGAATAACATGTTTTATCAAACTAATGGATTATCAATGCTTGTTGAGATTGTTGAAGAACCTCAGGAGACGGTTGATGAAATTGAAGAAGAATGTTGTGTTGATGTAGTTTCTGAAAATTCTAATATTTCCTTAGCTGATGAAGTTTATAATCATTTTGTAGGTATGTTCAACATCACTGGAATGAACAGGGAGGAGAGAGAGAAAGAAAAGGTGATGAAAGATGATCAAGCAACGACAACTCAGATTGTTGAAGATGATGGTAAAAAGGTGAAACTGAGAGTAAGTTTGACATTATACCATGTGAAGTCTGTGCGGAAAATGAAGAATTTTTCAAACAAAAACGCACAGTTCTTGAGAAAAAAGAAGATTTTTTTAAACAAAACTTATGTTGAAGTTGCTGAAAAAGAAGAATTTCTTGCATAAAAATGCAAAGAAGCAGTTGAATTTGAAGAGTATTTAAATCAAACTTATTCAGAGTTTGAGAAAAAAGATCCGTTTCTGATACGAAAATGAAAAGAAATTCTTGAAAAAGAAAACGTTTTGAACCAAAAAGAAAATGATTCGACACACAAATGCAACGATTTTGAAAAATAAAATGAAGTGTTGAAGCAAAAGTGTTCTGAAGAATGCAATGATTGTGTTCAAAAAGACAAAAATATCCAAGAATTGCAAAGACACAATGATGTGCTGAAATTTGATTATTTCAATATGAAAGAAGCGTATGATAAGACGAAAAGTGAAATAAACACCTTGTTGATAAAAACATAAAATATGCTGAAACAACAAGATATCTTGAAGCCAATTAAAAAGATAAACAAAAGACAGTAAATTTCTATCTTGATCAAATTGCCTTATTGAAACATGAATTGGCTGAAACAGATAAGAAGAATACGAAATTATAGAGTTATCATACTTCTTCATACATTCTTGAACGTATTTTTCACATTTCAGCAGAAGAGAATTAATCTGAGAAGAAAAATATTAAAAAGGGCAAATGGTCAGAGTATCATCAGGTTCCACCTCCGATGGTGGGAAATTATTGTCATTATGATGATGAGAAGGTGGAACATGCGCTGGTAGGGCTGTAAACGAACCAAACAAACACAAACAAGACCTTGTTCGTGTTTGTTTGCTAAAAAATATATGTGTTCGCAAACTGTTCACGAACACTTATCGAACGGGATTTTATGTTTGTGTTCGTTTGTTAAGGAAATGAACTTGTCCGTGTTTGTTTGTGTTTGTTTGTTAATTTTAGGCAACGAACGTTGACGAACACAAATGAGCATAAACTAATGTTCATGACAACAAATGGAAACAAACGAATACAAACAATTGTTCATGAACAGAATATATAATACACTTACACTTATTAGATATTTAATTTGTCAGAAATTTGATATATTTAAATAAATATAAAACTTAAAAACACTAATGAACTATCGAACACAAGCAAACACGTTACCGAACGTTCACGAACATAAACAAATGAACGCGACCTGTGTTCATGTTTGTTCATTTAACTAAACAAACGAAATTTTTGTTTGTGTTCGTTTGTTTAATAAACGAACGAACACAAATGAACTTCCCGCCGAACGATTCACGAACCGTTTGCCAAATGTTTGGTTCGTTTACAGCCCTAGGCGCTGGATATCAAATTAAATTCTTTTTCAAATGATGTTGATCAGCTGCCCGATGATATAGATGTGACTTATACCAAACCTGATGTTGGTGAATCAGAGTTGGTAAAAAATGTGGTTGAAACTTTTAAAAGATGACAACGAAAATGTTTTTACCAAAACTGAAGATTCCAAATCACAAATTTAAGATGAAGAAAGTTTCCACAAGAATTATTTGAAAAATTCAAAATCTGAATAAAAAATTGATGATCCTATAATGTTGGCATATCAAATGGTTGGATCTGATAAATTATTCTTAAATATTGAATTTCCGATTCAAAATGTGATTGTGGAAAAGATCGAAAAAGTGTTCAAATTGGTGGAAATTGAGTTTTCTAAAGTTGAGAATCGTGCAGGTAAAGCAAGAAATTTGAAGGGCAAGAAATCTTTTTATAACAAACCAGAAAATTCACATTATCAAAAGAAAAATACAAGAGCTGGTTTGGGTTATAAAAAGCATAAAAATCAAAAGAAAAATTTTCAAAATCAAATTTTCAGAAAAAGATGAACTTTGTTCATGGAACAAGTTAAGAAAAAGAGAAAGAATCCAAATTTAGTCGATAGACTAATGAGGAATTCTATGCTCAGAAAAAACAACAACAACAGACTAAAGATGTGTCCAAGAAAACATGTTTTAGATACAAACAAGTTGGACACATTGGTCTCAAATGTTCACAAATGGACAAACTTAGGTGGTGAAAAGGAAAGTCACTTTTGATGGTGAGAAGAAGAAATTTGATTCGATCAAGAAGATTGAAGTCAAGAAAGAAAATATTTTTGTGAAAAATGAAAAAAGATTTTCCTATATTGAACGAATCTTACTGCGTCAAAATACCCAAGGACAAGCAGACTTGGGTGAAATTATTCAAGTCATTGAGTTGTTGCATGTGCAGGTGTTCTAAAAGTCAATTCAAGTTTCTCATGGACAACAGAGCAGCTGGCACATGAGGAGAAATCCTGTGTTTAAAAACAGGAAGTGATTGGTTTTAATTGAAAAATATTAAATTTTGAAATATAAAGAGGAATACGCCGAACCCTCATGGGTGAAAAAACAAAACATGATAAAACAACAATTGAAAATGGTTTTAAAATGTAAAATATCAATGTTTTGTGATCATGGGGGTGAAAATATAATCAATCTACTGAATGTGAAGTAGAAACGATGGCGAGATAAAATTGTCTACATCGGTTTGTTTAATGTTTTAGAATTTTAGGAGGAGTATATAGTTTTTAAAATTTGAAAAAAATTCAAAAACATTTGAAAATTTGAAAAAGTAAAAATACCATAAAAAAGACAAAAGAGTTTAGTGTAAAAAGAGGAAATGATAGTACATCAGTAGACAATCACGGCATGCTAAAGAAATGGAAAGTTAAAAAGTGATAAACGGTCTCATTGATGATATGCCAATAGGTTTTTACACAAGTAGTAAATTGATTTCGAGATATAAACCTAAATCAATAACTTTCTTATTTCGTGGGGAACATCTCTCGGATACATGGACTTAGTACTCTGAAATTTCGTTTGAGAGATTGCCTAATTCTGAGATATTAGGTCTTTATACTTGGTCTTCTGATTTTGCGTCAGCAATGGCCTAGACCTCGTATAATACTCTTGCACTTAAACCCCCACACTGCATAAAAATTGAGAATATCTAGAGATATATATCAAGTGCAGATGTTTAAAAGATTCCTAAGTGGAACATACCTAAGTAGAGCCTTCATCTCTTTGTCTGAATGGTAGTTCTAACCTGAGCTCTCAAGGCCCCGCACTAACCCAGAGAGAGATACTGTTGGTGCATATTTCGTATGTCCGCCACTATGTGAATAGGTTAGATAGAGCGTGTGCTGAATATTGTATAGAATAGTGTGAAAACGGACAACGTTTTGTAGTAAAAATGTACATTCGTACGAATGGAGTCCATCCGTAAGAATGGACATCAAGTCCGTCCGTAAAAGCACATTCGTCCCTAGGTTCAATCGTTGTTATAAGTCCATCCGTACGGATGGACATTGTCTTGATTAAATCACCTACGCTCATAAATTTTGGATTTTTGGAGGTTTTGACGTTAAACATCAAATAAACAACAAATTGAAGGTCAATTCATGGATGGAATTTGAAATTGAAGACATAATTGTGTTCGTGATTGATTTTCGCACAATCCTGTGAAGTTTCATCATGAAATTCGCAGAAATAAAGATTTTGGATCGAAAAATGTGATTGGGAATGTTCTTGAGAAGATCAGCTTCTTTCGAACGGATGCACAGGTTCGCACGAACCAACTGTGCAGGTTCGTATGAATTAGCAGTCTTGGTTCGTACGAATGGACATTCGGTATAAAATCCCAACTCGTTCCAGAATCAGCCCATTCGCACGGATGGACCTATTCCATTTGTACGAATGAGCAAATGCCTAAAAAAGGAATTTTTTGATCGCAATGACGAGAGGAGTCTCTAGAAAAAAATTGGTGATTGAAATTTTTTTGAGTTTTTAACGACCAAGCTAGGTTGTTCGGGGACACCGTCTGGGGTTTCAGCAAACAAATTTAATGATGCGATCACATATTGTGGAAATTAGTGGGGTAGTCATCATACTGGTGCAGAATGATTATCATCTGGGTTATCTGACTATTAATGGATCATAAAGAAAAATCCTCAATGATGAAAAACTGATGCTTTGGGGGAAAAATGTCATATTTTTTGTATGGTCAAGTTTTTCAGAGATAAAAAAGGACTAAATTGCTCAATTTGAGGGGCAATTCAGTGGTAAGACGTCAGAATTTACAAAAAAGAGGGGAAATAAAAATTCCATATTGAAATTCGAACATTTTTGAAATTCATGATGATGCAACAGTATTCGGGTGGTTCCAACTTCAGGATTGTCTAGAGATGCATAGGATCTGGATTTGTGAATTCGTGATCATTGGAATTTCAGACTCTACAGATCAGGGTCAGATTGACGTCTTAGGGTTTTAGTCCAGGGTCTTCGTAAAGCCGGTCAGCAGGATTAGCGTCAGGAGATGCATCTGTATCGTGGATACTTATAAGATATCACAAACGTGTGATAGTCTAAAGTGTTAGAATGGTTAATCTTCGAGCAGATGAATTTTTTTCGGACTAACCGCTGGGGAATGATGATGTTTATTGGTTAAGTTGCTACCGAAACTAGCGGAGAAGACATATATCTGTTATGGTGACTGAAGAGGAGGAATGTGAATCTGATCGTGGATGAATGTTTCTGAGATCTGAAAGCATAACAAGATGATGTGTTATCCGATGAAGATTTGCTGATTGTGGAGAATACCGCTTATACGGATCTATCATTCAGGAAGGTGCTTAAAGGTGATCACGGAAAATGGGAGTTCAGATTTTCATGGGTATTCATAAACTTGAAGGTTATTGGTGTAATGTTCGAAGTTTCTAACAGTTGTCGGATGGGTTTTTGAAAATTAAAAAGATCAAGGAAGCGGAATGCGTGATCGATAGTGTTGAAATGGTAAACCAAAAACCGAAGGCTGATGTGGTTAAAGCTAAAACAGAGAAGCTACATTGATTAGTTTCAAGTTGGTGTTTATTCGTGAAGATTGCAGTTTAGCAATTTAGAGGAGGAGTCGTGAACTGTGCAAACAAAGACCTGATTAATTTCAGGGGGAATTATCTGAAGATTTACTTCAAGGGGAACTTGTGCATAATGAAAAGAATGCAAACCCGGATCATCAATTAAGTGGGAATCTATTGAAGATTTCCAGATACCTGATTGAAGTTGCTGAATATTCAAAACACGGCTCTAAGTTTTCAAAGACACGATTCAACAGTGACGGCCAAGAGGGAATCTGTTGGTGCATATTTCGTATGTCTACCCTTGTGCGAATAGACTAGATAGAGCGTGTGTTGTGTTGGGTTTTTCACATGTTTATCAAAGTCATTTTATACAAATAAAATGAAAAACGCAGCGGAATAATTATTTATAACATGATACTTATTAGATATAAAACCCCTTTTATATGCAAAACCCAATAACCCAGATCCATATATGAACATGCATGCTTTCAAAAACACAACTATAGGGTGTTTTAAGAAACAACCTTTCAAGGAGCAAGGAGCTGGAAGAAGATGATGATTCTTGAGTGGTAGCCTCCAAACAAGAGAGCCTATGGCAAGTATACCCCAAGCCTCCAACAAAACACCTTATGTTGCTAGGATTTTCACTTGTAAAACTCTCTTGAACAACCCCTTTCAGCCGAAAAGTCTAGAGAGAATTATGAGAGTTCTTGCACTTGAATTAGTGAGAGAAAGTATGAGAGAGAATAAGCATTCAATTGTGTGTCTTCCAAGAGATGTTGCATGTATTTTAAGTGGTGCAAAACCACATTGGGAAGCCACAAAGGGGTCGGCCATTGGGCCTTATTTCCACCCAATGAAAATTCAAGATTTTCCTTTTGAAGTCTTTTATTTATTTTATAACCTTTATAAAATATAACATAACATGTTACACGACTTATGCAACATTTCACAACCTTTTAAAATGTTATTTAATTCATTAAATAACAAAATAAAATATTCTCTCAAAATAAATTATCCATATAATTTATTAGTTTCTCTAGTGCAATTATGTAGAAAACCAATTTCTAAATATTCTAAGTGTTAATATTTATTTGTTTGATCATATCATAAATAAATATTATAGGTGTTTATCTAGCTTGTTATTGGTATGACCCGACTTGGATCATAACGTACTAGCCACATCAATTTAATATGTGTCTTGGGCATACAGAGTCCAACAATCTCCACTTGTACAAGATACATGGAAGATTGATGCAAGTAGCAAATACCGCCTAACAACGGTTTACTACCCTTAATACATATGACAAAGTGGCATTCAATAACATCATCCCCTTCAAGCCCCTTACTTGAACATGATTTAGGTGAATCGATCATTTATCCCTTTGTTACAGATGTCATGTTAGATCCAGAGACATAGAGTGATCATTCTCTGTTTATTTAACTTCAGCAGGCCTTAGACATCTTACTCTCAACGAATAAGAGGAACAAATCCCTTCTTGACTACATACGTCTCTCACAATCACCTTGTACCACACCTGAGCTTAGCCTTATGTACTGTCATATTACGGACAGCGAAGAACTTGGTCAAGGTATAATATTTGGTGAATATCAAGACCCAATATGTATCTCAGGTCAGAGGATACTATGATATTCGCCTTCTCTCAAATTTACTTATGATCAATCACAAAAGATTCCATGCAGTAACACCTTGCTCTATATTCATACGTAATGAATACCCACCAATCCAAGTTCACAATAGTCTTACATTCATATTTGTGCCCACAAGTATGATCGACTACGGACATTTAGAATAATTAACTTATTCATGGATTTAAACATGCTAAAATGGAACATAACCCAAAATACCTTGTAAAAGAGTCAAAATAACAATTGTTCCAATATCCAAATACAAAATAGATCAAATCCAGTCACTAGAATATCGAAGTCCTAAGGCACAAGTATGGCCCTCATGCTTTGGCCCTTCAAGGAGCTTCGTGAGCAGATCTGCAATGTTTTTATTGGTATGAACTTTGCGAATACATATCTTTCCCTTTTCAACTTCATCCCTTATGTAGTTGAATTTCTTCTCAATGTCCCTAGTCTTTTGATGTGCACGAGGTTCCTTGATTTGAGCAATCGCACCCTCGTTATCACAAAAGATCTCTAGGGGATCTTAAATGGTAGGGACTACCCCTAGGTCGACAATGAATTTCTTTAACCATGCAGCTTCTTGCGTTGCCAATGAAGCGGCGATGTATTCTGATTCTGTAGTGGACAATGCTACCACATCTTGCTTCATGCTCTTCCATGCGACTGCTGCTCTATTTAAAATGAAGACATACCCAGATTGTGATCGAGAACGGTCTCGATCAGTTTGGAAACTCGCATCCGTGTAACCCTTTACAACGAGTTCCTCTTCACCAGATCCATATATTAGAAACATATCCTTAGTCCTTCTAAGGTATTTCAATATGCCTTTAACAGCTATCCAATGATTGTTACCTAGATTTTACGGGTATCTATTGTCATGCTTAAAGCGCATGACACGTCCGGTCTAGTGCATATCATTACATACATGATGGATCCTATAGCATACGCATATGGGACTCCTTTCATTCTTTCTTGCTCATCCTTTGAGCTTGGACATAGAGACGCATTCAATATTTTCCCCTTTTGAATAGGTACCAAACCTTTCTTAGAGTTCTCCGTCTTGAACCTTTTCAAGACTTTGTCAATGTATGCACTTTGGTTTAAACCTATCAAGTGCCTTGATCTATCCCTATAGATCTTTACTCCCAAAATATAGGCGGCTTCTCCAAGATCTTTAATGGAAAAACAACTTCCAAGCCAGGTTTTTACACCTTCCACGGTTGGAATGTCATTTCCAAATAGTAGAATGTCATCGACATACAATACTAAGAAAGTGATGATGCTCCCACTAGCCTTCTTATACACACAAGCTTCAGCGGCGTTCTTGATGAATCCAAAATTCCTAAATTCTTCATCAAAACGGTGATTCCAACTTCTAGATGCTTGTTTCAATCCATAGATTGATTTCTTTAATTTGCATACTTTGTTAGGATGTTTTGGATTGACAAAACCTTCAGGCTGAACCATAATCATAATATGCAGCTATGGCAAACAATATCCTAATTGACTTTAGCATCACCACGGGTGAGAAGGTCTTATCATAATCAACCCCTTGAGTTTGAGTGAAACCTTTTGCTACAAGTCTCTCTTTATAAGTATCCAAGTTACCATGCATATCGGTTTTCTTCTTGAAAACCCACTTACTTCCAACTACTTTGGAGTTAAGAGGTGGCACAACCAATTCCCATACTTAGTTGTCATTGTCATACATGGATTGCATCTCTACGTTTATGGCTTCAAGCCATTTGTCACAATTGAATTTTGACATTGCATCATGGTATGTGGTTGGTTCATCCGAATCTACCACGTAGCATCCATCCATGAAAAATCCATATCTTTCAGGTGGACTACTAATTTTACCAGATCTGCAAACGTTTTGTGTGTATTTATCAACCACTAATAGAAAACATTGATAATCACATCAAAAACATTGATAGAAAACATTGATAATTACATCGGAGTGTCTAATCCACACACGTATTTGGATTCCGCACATTATACGTGTTAGGACGCTTTCAACGGAGAAGGAATCGATCACGATCATGAATTCACAAGTGGTATCAGAGCGGGTGTTTGATTGCACAGATTGAAGACACGAAGATTCATGCTTCTACATCAGATTCAGAGCTGATTTCATTTTTTTCATCACATATCTTCTTCTACTCATCTTCTAGATTTTGGATATAACGTGTGAAAAACGTTTTTGAACAATCCTACCAAGTTTCAAATCAAAATTCACACAAAATCATACTCAAATCAGTGAAAAACCAGGGAAAACGTAAACTCGTTTCTTGCAGCGTAGCATCGTACGAAGCCACATATCTGTAGCCTTGTACGAACCTACAACCCAGTATCAAAAATTGTGATTTTGCAAGATCTGACTTCGTACAAACACAACTTCGTACGAACACACATTGGTCTGATCAGTTTACTTCCCAGCTTTGTACGAACACACTGTCTTGTTTAATTTTCACATTTGATTAAGTGTTTGCTTGTTTGCAGGTTGTTCGAAGATCAGAATCATGGCTGAAGAATTTTACAACACATTCTATAATGCATTCACTTCCGAGACATCAGAAGCAACAACTGTTACACCTAAAAGCATTTCAAAAACCATAACTGATAACATAAATCATGATAATGTTTTATGGAAATCACCAAAGGCCACCTAAACCAATGAATACCAAAGATTATCATTGGTGGATTACAAGATTTGAAAATTGGGTGAAGGATTATGCCTATGAGAGTTGGATTATGATGACTTACTGATATAAAAAACCTATGAAAGGATCAAAATATATTACTTCCAATTCAAGAATATTCAAAAATCGAGAGAGAAAAACATTATGATGAACTAAAAATGGTAACATTATTACAACAATCGGTTAGAGAGGATACTTTTTTTTACTCCAACATGGCGAAACTTCAAAATCGATGTGGGAAGCTCTAAAGCTAAAAGCTGAAGGCGGCAAAGACACAAGAAAAACAAAATTTCTTTGCTAAAAAAGGAGTTTGATTTATTCGGTTGTATGAAGGGCGAAACGGTTCGACAAATGATTGAAAGGTTTTGTCATCTAAAGATTGAGTTAGTGAGATTTGGAATCTACAAAGACAGAGAAGAGATTGTTGATAAACTTGTCGAGGCGTTACCACATGAGGAAGATTGGAAAACCTTTGTGATTGTGTTGAAAAATGATATCAAGTTTGATGAAATGACCTTGGATGGTTTGATTAAGAAACTGGAAGGACATGATTTAGAGTTACAAATACAAAATAAAATGTCTAGTTCTAGTTATCAACAGAATGTTGATCTGTATTACCGAAGAGGTATGCTGCAGAACAACGAATCTCCAAAGATCAGAACAGCATTCAGTGCAGAAAATTCTGGTGATCATCGATAAACAAGTCTTCAAGCTATGATCCAGGATATCATTCATCTTCTGCATCATCCAAATCCAATCAAAATCAAGACTGGAAAGATTCTCCACATATGAACACGGATTTCGCTAGGCAGCACTTGAGTTTCTTAGCTTCTATTCTAGGATCTTATGAAGGTCTGATTGCTGGGAAAATAGGCAATCCAAACATGACAAAGGAAGACTACGATCAAGTAGATCCAGAAGAGATGGAGCTCATGGACATTCGTTGGTGCATGGCAAGCGTCATTAGGAGGGCTCAAAGGTTCATGGAGATTACTAGCAGGAAGTGTTTGGAAGGCCCTGATATGAAGATTGGTTTTGATAAAGCTAAAGTTACTTGCTTTAAATGCAAACAAAAGGGGCACTTCAAAAGGGAATGCACAAACAACAAAGCTGATGATAGTGTGAATCCTTTTCATGATGATTATTACAAGAAAGCTATCTATCATCACAATAATGAGCAACCGACAAGAAAGCAGATTGAAGAAGGATCATCTAAAGAGAAGAAACAAGCTATGTTAACGCTTCATGATGATATTATTCAAGATGATAACAAGTGGAGAATTCAAGAAGATGAAGGGTTTAATTGGAATGGTTATATTAAAGATGTGAGAAAAGAGAAATGGTCGTTGGTTGTTGAGATCAAAAGAAGCCGAGAAGAAGAAGAGGCACGAGGTTATTTGAGTCATGTTTACGATGCTTACAAAGAAGCAAGGTGGGCAAAAAGATGGGATATAGAGAAAGAATGTTATGTCGATCCGAAAGGAAACCCGACAGCTGACCCTGATGAGGTAGATTTTGAAGCATCAGTTGCTGCAATTCCAACTGTTGGTGTTTGGTGTCGAGGGATCGGAGAGATTCCACACTAGCGAGAAAAGGTAGAAGAAGAAATAAACAAAGTGATCTATGCGAGCTTGGAAAAGAAGAAGAAGACAGTGGAGGAGATTGTGGTTGAAAGCAAGAAGATGGTGAATGAAGTGAAGAAAACAGCTGATGAAAAGCTGGAGAAGATGGTTGATGAAGCCGTTGCTGGAGAACAACAAGTGAAGAAAGCCGATGCGAAGGCAGAGGAAAAAGTTGCTAAGAAACAGTAGAAGGTTGAGGAATATCAGAAGGAAGAAGAAGCCACGGTGCCTAATGCTGAGGTAAAAACTCAATCTAATATTCTTAATTGTTAGACAAATCTGATCATAAAATTGATGAATAGTGCAAGAAGTGCATGGAAACGTGCACAACTTGTACTGAAAAGGATAACAATTTGAGATCCAGAGACAATGAATTTACTAAAATTGAAAAGATTTTCAAAGAAAAATGTAATAAAATGTTATAAAATGAAAAGTTTTTGAAACAGTAAAATGAAAAGCTAAACAGCAATGTGAAATTCTTGAAAAAGAAAACAAAGTTTTAAAACAAAAATGTTTAGCTGAGTGCAATGAATGTATTCCAAAAGATAAAACTATTGAAGAGTTGCAAAAACAATATGATGGAATGAAATTGTCATATCACACGGTAAAAGAAGCTTATGAAATTTTGAAAAGCAGAGTCACAAGTCTGGATAATAGATTGTCAGCATGTCAAGAAACAACTAGATTTCTTGAAGCCATATATGAAGGAAAACAAAAGGTTTTAAATAGCTACATTGATGAAGTTGCTAAACTTAAACAAGAACTGGCTGAAAAAGAAAAATTAGTTAATAAACTTCAAAGTTATCATGCTTCTTCATATATTCTGGAACGTATTTTCAACATCACACCGAATGGTAAAGAGTCTAAAAAGAACAAAAAGGGAATTAGGTCAGAATACCATCAAGTTCCACCACCGTTGAAGGATAACTATACATTTTATAATGGCGAAAAGGTGGAAAAAGCTATAAGCATGCTTGACCAATTACCTGACAACATTGATGTGACTTACACCAAATCTGATGATCTCAGTGAATCAGAGGTGGTAGGTAAAGTTGTTGAAAGTGTTCTGTCAGAGGAGTCTACCAAAACAGATAAGCCTGAGTCACAGGAAGTAAATGAGGGAAGTTTTCATGAAAGTTATATTAAAAATTCAAAATCTGAGAAAGATGCAAATGATGATCCAATAGGATTAGCTTATACCATGATTGGATCGGACAAATTATTCTCAAATATTAAAGTCCCGATTCAGAATATGATTTCAGAAAAGATTGATAAAGTATTTAAACTGGTAGAAATTGAAAAATCCGAAATTTCAAAATTCGTTGGGAAGAGTAAGAAAACTTTTTATAAGAAATCTAGTTACAAAAAGAAAAATATGAAGGCTGGGTTGGGTTATAAGAAGAAACAAAATCAGAAACGCTTTGAACAGCAAAATTATCAGAAAAAGATGAACTTTGTTCATGGAACTAGTTTTGAGGATGAGAAAGAACTACAATATAGATGACAATCAAATGAAGAGTTCTATGCTCAGAAGAAACAACAACAACAACAGGTTAAAGATGTTTCTAAAAGAAACATGCTTTAAGTGTGATCAAATTGGACATCTTAGTCGCAAGTGTCCAAATCATAAACCTGTTGGTGTTAAGAAAAAGAAATCTGATGTTGTGAATCAGAAATCAACCAAGTTTGAATCAAAACAAACGTGGAAGCTAAAAAAATCTCTAAGTTTGAATCACAACAATCTTGGAAACCGGTGACACCCAGATTTAGGACAACACAAAGTTGGAAAACAACGGTTGATGCAACAAAGCCACACCAATTTTGGAAACCAAAAGTTGTTTTGCCAAAACAAAACGTTCAAAATGAAAGATTTTATCAAAGGAATGTTTCAAAAGGGCAAATCTGGGTGGTCAAGCAACAAAAGGTTTCTGATGATGAGAAAATTAAAGAGAATGTGTTTGAGAAAAATGAACGAAACTATCCAGTTTTACTTGGAAAGATTTATAATCAACTACCTGAGTCTAAACAGGCTTGGGTTGCATTGTTCAAGGAACTGAATGAGTTGAATGTGTATGTGATGAATGAATGTCAGATTGAGGAGAGGAGCAGCCTGGCACGAGAGGAGGTTGCAGGTCCCTGCATCTGAAATCATGGAGTATTATGTGTTTGTATCTGTACATAAATAAACCATATAAAAAACCCTAAAAATTGAAAAATTTAAAAACCAAAAATATGTTTTCATTCTGTCAAAATTGAAAAATGAAAAAATATGTTTGTTTTTTAAATCTGTTAAAAACAAAAATCTTAAAAATTTTTGATTGAATATGTCGAAACCCTCACGGCTAAACAAACATGATTATTTCACAACTGAAAATGGTTTTAACATTGTTAAAAATCAGTGTGCTGTAAATCATGGGGGTATTTTTTTTGCAAAATAGAGCATGTGAAGCAGAAAATAGATAGCGAGACAAAGTTATCAGCATCGGGTTGTTCAATTTTCTTTAAAAAAATGTTTTGAATTTTAGGGGGAGTAAAAATTTCAGAAAATACAAAAACATTTGAAAATTTGAAAAAGCACAAAACTCATTTTGAATTGAAAAACATAGAAAAACGACAAATACAATAGAAAATGAAAAGGAGTTTTGGTGTAAAAAGAGGAAATGATAGTACATCAGTAAACAATCACAGTACGCTAAAGAAATGGAAAGTCAAATATGATAAACGGTCTCACTGATGATATGCCAGTAGGTTTTTACACGTTTAGTAGATTGATCTTGATATATAAACCTAAATATCAATAACTTACTTATCTCGTGGGGAACATCTCTCGAATATATGGGTAACCCCCGAAATCTTGTTTGAGAAATTGCCAGATTCTGAGATACTAGGTCTTTATACTGTTTGATATCTGGAGTATTATACTTGGTCTTCTTATTTTGCATCAGCAATGACCTAGACCTCGTATAATACTTTATGCGCTTAATGCTTACCCTCTACATAAAAATTGAGAAAATATCGAAAGATATATATCAAATGCAGTTGTAAAGAAGATCCCTAAGTGGGACACACCTAAAGTTGAGCCTTCATCTCTTTGACTGAACTACTTCGTACCTGAGCTCTCAAGGTCTCGCACTAACCCAGAGTACAGATATCAATATAGTATATTCACCTGTAAGACTGAATCTAGGGAATTTTGATTCGAGAGTATATTCAGAGGTGGGACACACGAATAAGTTAAGTGCTTAAAACACTAAATCTCGTATCTCAAATCAGTTGAACTTTGTGTGAGAATTTAAGTGGATCAGTATACTGACAATCTAACTGAATCACTTAGAGGTTAATGTGTTAATAGCTCAACGGTGCTAGTGATTTGTCATAAACTGATATGGTCCTCTGACACAAATTCAAACAAAAATATTGTCTTTAAATATTTCTTTACTGCTTTACTTTAAAAAAAATACAAAAAAGATTTTGTTTCTGCTTCATTTTCGACAACTAATGTTTGAATGTTGAGTTTCAAAATCTATGTATGCTGAACATGTTTCTGAAAAATAAACAAATTCATTAATTTGAAACTTGAAGTTTTAATCGAAAAGTTCAAAAACAGTTTTTGAAAATCTCCAAGGTCATTAAGTTGGACTTGGATGATAATTGTGAGGTTTTGGATTCTTAAAATGCAAAATATGGAGTTATTTGATAGGGGGAGAGAGCCAGGGTATAGATCCTGGGAAAACCTAAAATTGTCAAATTCGTCTGTGATTAAGGGCCAGGTAATCGTTGTTGGGAGATATAAGATAGTTTAAAATTGTTAAATTAGAGCCAAGTTCTCGATCTGAGAATATTTTGAGCCAGGTCATCGTTTCTAGAAAAACAAAACGCTTTCATTGTTAAATATAAAATCCGGATTTCTGTGAACAATGTGCAGTCACATATTTGAAATGCTCCAGCTTATTCAATGTTATATGTTTAGAGCAAGATTTTCGATTTTGATCTTAAAGTGTCAAATATTTTACAAATTGATTGAGATTTTGCAGATGTTTTGCCAGACTATGATCCCGATAGCTGAGCTTAAGGGTGAGTCTGAAGACGAGCTCGAACCAAGGGGGAGCTTGTATTCATAAAGACAGATAACGATTCTGGAGGAGCTTGTAGAACCAGGTGTCGATCCTAAAGCACGAAAGCTTAACGAAAGGGGGAGCCTGAAGAAAGAATCAAATGATAGGAGGAACTAAAGCTGAAGTTATAAACAGATCCACGGGGATTCTGTTAGAGATTGGGGAGTCTGTGTTGCTGACAATGTTAACATTACTAAAAGACTCAGAGAGAGATAGAAAGCTATGATATTGACTTCAACAATATCCAAGGGGGAGTCTGTGAGTGCATATGTCTATCGCTTGCGTCAATCATGTAACATAGATGAAACAGATGATACAAGACAAGTGTTGAATTGAAGAGAGCAAAATATGAAGCTTAGGTAGTTTCGTACGAAGCTAGCAGCTTCGTACGAAGACACCACATCAGCCTTCGAACGAAGACGGGAGCTCTATATATAGTGGTCTTGTGTTAGTAATTTGTAACTTTTGAGCAACTTTGAGGCAAAGCTCTACTTGTTTGTTTTCGTGTTATTGTACTGTCATATCAGTAATAGAAACCATTGATAATTACATCGGAGTGTCTGATCCCACACGTATTTAGATTCCGCACATTATACGTGTTAGTACGCATTCAACGGAGAAGGAATCGATCACGGTCCCGAATTCACATAAATTTGAGATTATGTAAGTTTGTTTTGGTTTAGGGCATGCTTGTCTCCGTCTTGGAGATAAGTCGTCTTTTCTGTTTTTAATGAAGTTAGCTTTTAAGAAAAATCGTGTATCAGATTAGGTTTCTAATTATGTTAAGTTCTGGTTATTTTCTAAGTCTAATTATCAATCTATATCCAATTTGATTCCTTTTATGTATTAGTTGTATTTATTTTGCCTCAGTATCTATATTAGTATCCGTCTCAGTGTCCATATTACTTTCCATGTTAGTTTCAGACCCGTGTTTAGTGTTTTATCTATTAACATCTGTATTATGTATTTGATTCATTGTCTCTTCTAATATCTGTCATCTAGTTGTCATTATTTCCAGTCGGATTTCCATATCGGTTTAGATAAAGTTCTTAAGGATTTAATTATCTTATTTTTTATTATTTTATGTATATGTCTCGCATCTGCATTTGTTCTCAGTATCTGTCTTAATTCAGTATATGTGTTGGTTCAGTATTTTTGTCAATTCAACACCAATCCTAAATATGTATATGTTTTCGGCATATGTATCAGATCCTATGTCAGTTAAGTACAAGTGTATGTGTTCAGTATGAAATGTAGTTTTAGTGTTGGTTGACCGGTTCAGTGTTACTTGTACGATGTTTTGTTCTCCATTGTTTGTTTTTACATGTAGTATTGATTTCTACGTTACTGAGCAATATTTTTGGCTCAATCGTAGTTATCTTTTTGTGTTTTCTTATTTGTTTGATAGGTAATTTGGAAAATTCGGAGAATGAGGAGTGCTTTGAAGATCAAGATTTATTTTATTTTGTAATGTAGCGAGATGTAATTGGCATCCTTTTGAGTTAATTGTTTGGATTGCTTTTCGGATTTAATATCTGTAAGAGTAACACGTCAGCCCATCAGAGTGAGGTGTTACATGTAAATGGTGATCTATTTATCAAATGCATTGCGGTGCTTGCAACCTCAGCCCAAAAACTCATAAGAAAACCTGAGCTTACCACAGTCATTGTTTTACAATTCACCAATGACTTGTTGTTTGTTTTTGTTGGTATTCAATCTTTCCCCTTGGAAGTGGCCCTAACAACTGATGTCCTCTATCTACTGTCCGTCTACAACAACTGCTGATCACTCAACACCTAATGAAGACCTAAAGACTGTTGAAGACAAACACTGATGCTTAATCTACTGTTATAATTCAAGTACTGCTGAGAAGACAAAGCACTGCTAGGAGTATAACAGTGGAATGGGAAGCAGTAGTTTAGCTTGTCTTTGTATTGTATTGTATTGTAATCAGTAGTTTGTAATAGCAGTAGTTGTATTAGAATAGTAGTTACAGGTTGTTAGGAGGTTAGATGTCACTTTCATGGTGACGTCAGCAAAGATGCCACAGTGGTTTGCTTCGTACTATAAATAGAACAGTACCTTGTACTATTCTATTAGCTCTTTCATCCCAAGTCATTCTGTACGAACAAACTCTGTGAGCTCAAGCTGAGGGGGAGATTGTAATACATGCATGCATTTGTAATTGAAGATTGAAATAAATTTAATCATTCGGTTCAATGTTAAACATGTGTGTTGAAAGCATTTCTTCCATTTGATTGTGTGAAAGTTTATTTACGTCTATTTCCGCTGCAATTACTTATTCATATTCATAATTATAAAACAAAAACACAATCATAAGAAACTCAGATCCTAACAATTGGTATCAGAGCTAGGACAGACAAATTTGATCTAACAATCATTTTGACGTAAAAGTTCAGCTCACAATCGTTGATACTTATAATTGTTCGTTTTGTTGAAAAACAGAGTAAGGTTTAATCACGAGCAAAGTTGAGTAATCAGTACCTATAAAACAACCAGGATGACGTCACAATCGCAAGATGTTAACAATAACATCGGTTCACTTTTCAAACCACCCATGTTGAAGCGAAATAAATACAACATCTGGCAGAGAAGGATGGGTCACATCCTTCCTCAACAGAATACCAGATGTTGGAAGTCAGTTATCATTGGACCACATGTTCCAATGGTGCTGAGTGCGGAGGATCCAAAGAAGTTTGAACCTAAGAGAGTTGAGAACTATACTGATCTGGATTTTCAGAAATTTGAACTGGATGCCAAGGCATTTAGCATCGTTGCATCTGCATTACCAAATGAAATTTATGCTGGACTGTTACACTATAACAGTGCCAAGGAATTGTGGGATGCACTTAAGGAACAATTTGGGGGAACTGAAGAAGTGATTGAAAATAACAGGGAAATTTTGAATCAGATAACAAGAAAGTTTGAATCAGCAGTATGAAACCTTTTGTTACGTTAAGGGTGAAACATTAACACAACAGTTTGAGCGATTCAGTTGTCTCATTAGTGAGCTAAGACTTGTTAATGTTGAATTTGCTAAGTCAACACAAAATAGCAGGTTTCTTAGATCACTGCCTAAAAAATGGGATACAATTGCTTTTGTGACCAAAAATTTTGTTGAGTTCAAAGATCTGACCCTGACCCAACTTCATGGTAAACTCTTGACCTATGAAAGGGAGTTAAACCAGAAAAAGAAGTTGCAAGAGTCTGGCAAAGTTGCAGATGACTACTTATTTGGAAACACAGCTCTTCTGGGGCTGTAAGGATCAGAGTTATGATCACTTTATTGACATAATTGCTGGTGGAAATTTCAACTCTGATCCTCACTCATCCAGTTATGCTTTCACAGCTAATGGAGAAAGCCAGAACTCTGATAATCAATGCTTTGAACTCAATGACCTTCAGCATTTTGATCAAACTGACTTGGAGGGAATCGACATATTACACCAATTTGCACTGCTGAGTGTTGGAACCAGCAAGTTATACAAAAGAACAGGGAGAAAATTCCCAGGGTTGCATGGGAATCTAAAAGTAGGGTTGGATAAGTCTAAAATCAAATGCTACAAATGCAACAGGTTAGGTCACATTGCTAGGGAATGTAGGAGTCAAACAAATGGACCTATTATCACTCACCCTAGTTCAAGACCACAAAATAACCAAAGCAATGTGCAGTATACCCATTATACCCCTGCTACCCATGTAAACACAGCTCATTATGCAAACCCTGGAACCCTTGTTCCTGTGCAGTATGTCCAAACCACTGTTCCTCAAATTCAGTATGTCCAAGCCCCTGTCTCTCAGGTTTAGGTGCAACCAGTTGCACCTCAACAAGCTGGACTATCAGCGGTTCAACCAGATCAGCAAAGCTTCTTCACACAAGGCTTTGTTGACTGGAGCAGCTTACCTGATGAACTAGGTGAGGAAAATTTTGCTCTATATGCTAATGATGTTGTTCCTAGTGATGAATTTTGTTTTGTAGCATTGGAGTCAATACCAGAAGGGCTGGAAGCTGAAGAAGGACAGTCAAGTGCTGAAACAGTGGATGAAATTGCTGAAGCAGTGGTTACTGCTGTTGTTGGTGAAATATTGTTGGGAGAAAATTCAGAACCCCTGTTAGAACCACTGTCGGACCCCTGGTCTGAAGAAGAAGAGAAGAAACATGGTGAAAAGGAAGAGAAGGTGACTGACGAGAAAGAGCATGCTTGTGACTGTGCCATGATGGCTGCAGCTAAGGTATCACCTCAGGTTCTTAAAAATCTGTGTTCAGACAAATGCATCATAGCATTTGCTAACATTAAAGAAGTGAATGAAAACCTTAGGGATAGAGTTTTAAATGATGAAGTTCAATTTGAAAAGTCTTTAAAAGAATTGAGAATCAAATTGGCTGAAAAAGATAATGAAATCTGCAGTCTCAAACAAGAGCATAGCATAACCAAGGACCAACTCCAAACCATGATAGAAAAATATCAAGTTTGCAAAAAGGAGTTGGAATCCACCCAAATCACTTGTGAAAAATGGGTGGAATCCTGCAAAGGTTATGAGGTCATGCTTGAAAAACAGATCAAAAGCAATGTAAAATTTGGTGTAGGTTTTAGAAAACATGATCAAATTGAAAACACTGCTGCAAATGATACTGTTCAAACCTCTGTTGAAATCATACCAACAAACAAGGATGGCCAAGAAGTTAAAATAACTGATAAACTTGGTAACAAGATCACTTTGGAAATATCTGTGGGGTCCTCAACCTTTGAGGAGGTTGAGAAGTACCAATTCAAACCCACATGGTCTGATGAGTGTGACATGCTTGAAAACTTCAAACCAATGGACTTTACAACTATAGAGCTCCTAAGGCCAAAGTCATTCCTCTTAAGGACATCCCAACAGTGGTTCAAAACTCTGTTGCAAAGGAATCTGAAAAGAGGAAGAAAAGAGAAAAGATTAAAAACTTGTTTTGTGCCTTTTGTGAAAAGAAAAATCATTTGACCAAAGATTGTTTTCATTTAAAAGCATATGATCTTAACAAAACAAGTACTGTTGTGCCTTCAAGCAGCTACACCATCTGTGGTAAATCAAATCATTCCACTTAGCAGTGTGTGTACTTGAAATCCTTTGAGGTCAAAAAGGAAGAGTACATGTCAAAAACACCAATGAGTTCATCAAAATCATCTGTCAAGAACCAACCACTGTTTGTGCCAGTTCAAACACCCAAACCTCTGTTAAAAGAGAAGTTCAGGTGACTGATGCACCTCCTGCAAACCAATACCGAAGAGGTAAAGGTCAACCACCATACCAAAGGGTCCCACATGTTTATGAGGTTTACAAAAAGCCTTCTAAACCAAGAGTGAACAGGCATCCCTTTGGGTACCAGCAGATGATAGGGCAAGACCCCCAATAGTGGTTAGAGAAAAACAGTTCCAAAATTGTCCAGGCCCCTGAGCTAACCACTGTCCATCCACCTGAACTTAATACAGACACTGTTGAGACCCCATCCAAAGCCTTATTGGCTTTGGAGACCCTCATGAACTAACGTTTTACTTGATGTGCAGGGAGCTTCTGCATGCTTAGATAGTCTTTGGTATGTAGATAGTGGAGGCTCCAGGCACATGACAGGATGTAGAGCCCTACTCAAAGAATTCAAAACTCATGGATGGGGTGATATATCTTTTGGTAATAATAGTAAAGGGAAGGTTTTGGGGTCTGGTATAGTTCAATCTAGTAATGTTAAGTTTGAAAATGTCAATCTAATAGATAATCTAAAATTCAACCTCCTTAGTGTCTCACAAATTAGTGATAAGGGCTATGGCTCATTCTTTACTAAGGATTGTTGTAGGATTGTTAAGATTGAAGAAATAATAAAAAATAGAAAAACCCAACTTGTTGCTCAAAGGAGTGGCAATGTCTATGTAGTTGATTTGTCAAAAGAGAGCCCCAGGACTGATGCATGTCTGTTCTCAGCTGCCTCTAACAAAGAGACAGAATGGTACAGGAGATTGGGGCACACAAATCTCAAGACAATCACTGCTTTGTCAAAATAGGGGTTAGTAAGAGGTCTTCCTAAAAAACTGCTCACCTGTCCTGAGCAATGTGTTTCCTGCTTAAAAGGAAAGCAACATAAAAGCTCCTTTAAGTCCATTGAAGAGTCCAAAACAACCAAGTGCTTGCAAGTGCTGCACATGGATCTATTTGGCCCAGTAAAAGTTATGAGTCTTAAAAAGAAAAGATATTGTTTGGTGATTGTAGATGACTTTTCTAGGTTTACATGGACTTATTTCTTATATTCCAAAGATGAGACTGCAGGCATTTTGCAAGACTTTGTAAAACAGGTTGAAAAGCAGTTTGACTTGCCAGTAAAAGTCTTCAGGAGTGACAATGGCACAGAGTTCAGAAATAGGGAGTTGGATGAGTTTTGTGTGTCAAAAGGAATTGTAAGGCAGTACAGCATTCCAAGGACACCAGAGAAAAATGGGGTTGTTGAGAGAAAGAACAGGACATTGATTGAGGCTGCCAGAACCATGCTTACTGATTTAGTTTTGCCATTAACTTTCTGGGCAAAGGCAGTAAACACTGCTTGCTATGTCCAGAACAGAGTGTTAATCAACCTTAGGCATCAAAAGACTGCCTATGAACTGCTGTATAAAATCAAACCACTGATCTCATACTTTAAAGTAGTTGGCTGCCCATGCTTTATTTTGAATTTAAAAGACTCAATTTCAAAATTTGCAGCCAAAGTAGACAGTGGATATCATTTGGGATACTCAACCACTGCTAAGGCCTACACAGTGTTTAACACAAGGACCAAAACAGTGGAAGAGACTTTGAATGTGAAGTTCAATGGAATTTCCTCAATGAAAATCCCTGCAAATCCTGCAGAATTGTTTGATCTTGATAAATTTAATTTGAAAATGTTGCCGTCAAGACTAACAGTGCAGGTCCATCAGAAAATCTTCCATCAGACAATGGAAATGAAGTGATCATTCCACAACAAACCTTCAAATCCATTGCTAGAGCAGCAGATGTTCAAAACAGCTGTCAAAGCTCAACCACTGCTACCTCAACAGTTGTTGACCAAAGTAGCCCTTTAACCCATGTTTCCACATCATCAAACATTGTTGATAGTCCTCAAACAGTGGATAAAAGTCAGCATGTTTCCACACCAATTCCACCTATTCCTCTACCTCCGTTTCAAGCCATTACTGGATCATCAAAGTCACCCGCAGTGGTTAGCTCAGATGATTCACATCTGCAGCCCTCACCATTAAATGCCATTGTTCCATACAAAGGAGATCTTATCTTCTTGAAGTCTCATCCACCTAACCAAATCATTGGCAACATCAGTGAAGGGGTGCTCACAAGAAGTCAATCCCAAAACATCTTTCTTTTTGCTGGTTTTCTATCTCTTCTTCAGCCAGTCAAGTACCAAGAGGCACTGAAAGACAACAGCTGGGTAGAGGCCATGCAAGAGGAGCTCCAACAGTTCAGAAGACAACAAGTATGGGAGCTTGTACCACTGCCAGAGGGTGTGAGTCCTATTGGCACAAAGTGGGTCTTCAAAAATAAAACTGATGAGAGGGGCATTGTTGTCAAGAATAAAGCAAGGCTAGTGGTTCAAGGTTTCAGACAGGAAGATGGCATTGATTATGATGAAACTTTTGCCCCTGTAGCAAGATTGGAAGCTATCAGACTGCCATGGCCTTTGCTGTCAACCACAACATAAAGGTGTTTCCAATGGATATTAAATGTGCATTCCTCTATGGTAAGATTCTAGAAGAGGTATATGTTTGTCAACCTCCTGGTTTTGAGGATCCATTTAATCCAAATCATGTCTACAAGCTAAAAAAAGCTTTGTATGGCTTGAAACAAGCACCTAGAGCCTGGTATGAAACTCTTTCCACCTTTCTACTCTGTATTGGTTTCACAAGAGGTAAAATAGACAAAACACTGTTTTTAAAATGGAGAGGGAAAGACTTGATGATTGTCCAGATTTATGTGGATTACATCATCTTTGGAAGCACATGTTCTAAAATGTGTGAAGAGTTAAGACAACTCATGACAGCTGAGTTTGAGATGAGTGGAATGGGTAAACTCCAGTGCTTTCTTGGTCTCCAAGTAAGGCAACTGCAAAATGGTACTTTCATCCATCAAGGCAAATATGCCAAAGAACTTTTAAAGAAATTTGAGATGGATGATTGCAAGCCATGTAGTACACCAATTGCAACCACAAAAATAGTCATGTCTGGTGAAAAGGATGATTTGGTTGATCAAACTCTTTATAGAAGCATGATTGGGTCTTTATTGTACCTAACTGCATCTAGGCCATACATCATGTTTGCAACATGTGTTTGTGCAAGATCCCAATCAGCCCCTAGAAAGTCAAGCCTAATTGCTGTAAGAAGGATATTCAGATACCTCAAAGGTGCTCCCACACTTGGTATCTTGTATCCAGTTGATGGAAATATGAAGCTTTCAGGTTTCTCAGATAGTGACTTTGCTGGATGTAACACAACAAGGAAGTCCACTTCAGTAGGGTGCCAATTCCTAGGTAGTTGCTTAGTGTCTTGGCAAAGCAAAAAGCAAGCAGCTGTTTCAACATCCACTGCTGAGGAAGAGTATATAGCTGCTGCAAGCTGTACAGCCCAACTTCTTTGGCTTCAAAATCAATTGCTGGATTTTGGTATCACTGCCCTAAAGACACCTCTCATGTTGGACAGTCAGGCAGTAGAAAATATCATCAAAAATCTAGTATCCCATTCAACCACCAAGCACATTGATATCAGACATCACTTTGTGAGGGATTGCTATGAAAAAGGTTTGATTTCTCTGCACCATGTTCCAACTAAAGATCAGCTGGCAGATGTGCTAACAAAAGCATTAGAGACATCCACCTTTGAAAGCTTGATCTCTAGGATTGGCATGCTGAACATGGAATAACATGCAAAATCTTGTTTTTCTATGAATAAAAGCATTAAAATGTTTTCAGAAAATCAAAAATCCATCCTTAAAAATAGCTAAAAATGAAAATTTTCATTAATCCTTAAAAGTCTGCCATAACCACTATTTTTTGTTCAAACGTCTGTTCTGTTAAATGTTGTCCACTACTGAAAGTCAACCTCTATTCTCTCATTTCCTTGTTAATCACTGTTGATCAAACATCAGTGTTTTAACCCACTGATAGGCTATCCACTGATAGTTTTAAAGTCACACACTGTTCTCATTATAACCGTTGCAACCACTGATATTGCTCCATTAGTGGTTTCCATAAACAACTGTCTTCCATTACTCATCAGGGGTTGGTACGTGGACAATACATAGCGGTCAGATCTTTGTAACCGCTGCCACGTCAACATTAACTTTTTCCCTTTATAAAACCCTGATCAAACCCCCAAATAGGGTTTTCACTGTCGAATCGAATTCAAAATTCCTTTCTCAAAACAGTTACCATCCATTTCTCTCAAATCTTTCATCGTCTTCTTCCTCTCGTAATCACCTTCAAATCACCATGGCCCTTCCATTCAAAACTCCACAAATTACCTGGGTCTACTTGAAAAACTCAGTCATACAGAAACTTTCAACTCTGTCATTGATGCTTTGTCGTCTTCAAAGTACAAAACTTTGTTGACCTGTGATGCTCCGATTTTCATGGACACCCAGCAAGAATTCTGGAAAAATGCTAAATTAGAAACTAAGGATAAAAAGCCCTTAGCCATCAATTCTTCAATAAAGGGTGTTCCTGTCAAAATAACACCTCAAACAATTTCAGAGGTCTTTGAACTCGATGATCTTCAAGGTAAAACTTCCTTCCTAAAAACAGAGTATCAAACTGATTTTCTTGAGAGAGGGTATGAAGAGGAAATGAAAAAAGATACTTTACAAAAGGCAGTTTTCCTCCTGCCATGAGGTTTTTGTTTCATACCCTTCTCATGTGTGTCTCAAATAAAACAACTGCCTTCAATGAGATCCCATTGAAGATCCAATACATGGGATATGCTATACTACAAAAAGAAAATTTCAACTATTCCCAGGAGATCTTCAATTATCATGTTATAAATGTTAATAAAAAATCATTTTTGTTATTTCCAAGGTTTTTAAGTTTCTATCTTAATAAGAAATTTTCCAAGGATAATGCTGATGTACTTATCCAAGGTAATCCTTTTTAAATAAATAGCCTTACCTCTGAAACCTTCACAAGGCTATCAAAAACTTCCAAAACACAAACAGAGGTTCCTGAGCAGACTTTAGCAGCTACCACTGCTCCTCAGGTATCTGCTGTTGAGCCCACTGCTCAAGGTGATCACAGCAGCAAAACCACTGCTGTGAAAGCCACACCTAAAACCACCAAAAGACCAAAACAGAAAAATCTCAAAAGCCCCCCGAACCGTCTAAAAAGGTAACTCTGGAAGATGAGATCCCAGAGATTATACCAGTGACAACACCAGAGTCACCAATAACCACTGTTGCTACTTCCTCACAGCAGTTGGTTGAAAGATCTCAACCTGAGCCTCAAACTCCTCCTGCTTCTTCTCAAAATGATCAGGTTGAAAGAACAGGAAAACCAAATTATGATTGACGTGATGTCGTGGTCACGCAAATTTAATCCCAATAACAACTATGTAAATAGTGGCAAGTGGGTATCGAACACAGGGAGTTTGTGGAAAATGTGCTATTTGCGATGCTTCTCTAAGTTAACTAAAATAAACTAATTGCAAGAAAAATGAAATTCACGAGTTGTTTTGATTTGATTGGTTTTAAAAACTAAGATTACTTAACTAATTTGCAAAATGAATATTTGAGGTTGTAAACAATTTGGAAATAAACGGCTATCTTTAGTATCCGGTTTGCTTCAACTTTTGTGTTGACATTCACTAGAAAGAACTACATAGACATAGTTCATGTATAACCAATTGCAGTGATGAAGGGGGACGAAGTACTCAGATTCCGAGAACGTGAGGTTATCACCCGATGATCAATCAACCCTTACCCAAACCTAACTATACCCATGATATCCCGATTGCCAACGGCACCAAGAACGTATGGTTTCTAATTAGTTTAATGTAAGAATCAACACGTTACTAACAAGCAATTATACACCATAACAATCAATTCAAACGAAGAGGAATTGTTATTCTAGAAATATAAATAAAAACACAAAAGTTTACCACAACCTTCAACATAAGATAACCATTCAAAGTATCTAGCCACTCATGGCTTTGACTAACATCACACAAGAAATGGAAATATTGTTCACCACAAAGACAAGACAAGAATTTTAGTGAAAAGATTGTTCCAAGATGATTCTAGTGAAAAGATTATTCAAGAGATGATTTTCCTAGCTTCCAAGTGCTCCTTATATCACCTTCCATTCGTTTTCTTCAAGTAATAACCGACCAAACATGATTACCCTCCATAAATCTCCATAAAATGGTCAATTAATATGTAAGTTACAAAATAGGTTCAGTCGGCGCCGTAAGCTACGGCCCCCTGCCGTAGCTTACGGTGAGCAGTGGCTTCCGGGACTCAACTCAGCGCCGTACGCTACGGCACCATGCCATAGCTTACGGCGACCAGTGTACTTTACGGGGCATATCTCCTGTCTTACGGTGCACACTTTTGGCCTTTATCAAAGTGCCGTAGCCTACGGCAGTGGCCGTAGGTTACGGTGATGAGTGAACTTTTGCTCTTATTTTCTTCATTTCCCTTGGTTTCCACACATCGTGATCATGCCAGCTTCTAGCATCCGTTTAAGCTCCTTAAAACCCGCATCTTGCACATTTTAACACCTGCATTAACATCATCTTGTGATTACCTAATTCACGCAAATAAACGGGTAAAATGTAGAATGTGCATTATGTTAAGCCTTTTAAGGGTTGTCCTACGGACCACTCGTCACATCCCCACACTTACCCGTTGCTTGTCCCAAGCAACCACTTCAAAAACTGTTTTTAACCATAAGCGACCAATCATGCAAACCAAACCAAAGTGCCGTTCTTTTACTAGCTTTTTATCGAACCACAAGCCACACCCCTCACAAAACTCTCGGTGACAAGAAAAATTAGCAAATTATGCTAAACCACTCAATGCGTATATGTGTGTGTGTGCGACAATAAGCTTGTATGAAAATCAAGTTGCCTCCTAACCAATATCTAACATGCTTTTGAATCAAAGGAACTTACGGGTTGTAACGGGGCTAGGTGCAAGGGTAGGAAAAGGAATATATATGTGGTAGCGAAAAACTTAACCGGTCTTTTATTACATCACGAAATAAACAAACAAACAACTTAAACTTATATACAAGACAACTCAATCATCACTTCTTTTTTTTTTTCTTTTTTTTTTCATTTTTTTTTTCAAATATTCAACATAACACTATAACATATCTACATGCTACTAAAACAACTACTACCACTATAAGACCGGGTTAAGTCGGGTAAATTTTTGGGAAACTAGCTAGGGGGTAACAAATGATCGGCTTTTAGGCACAAAATGGGCAATTAAATGTCCAAACCCCCGCCCCTCTCGCAACCATGCTCATATATATAATTTATGAGGTCCAACCCCCCAAATCCCACACTCGCACTCACCTAGACGAGGCATCCTAGAAGTCCCCTATCATCTTCAAAAGCATGTTGACTATAAGATTTAACAAGTATTCACACACAAGTTCTATTAACACACAACACACACCGCCACTCTAACAATGAAATATCAAAAACAATCATGCGTGGCTCAATTCTCACCATGAAAAGATTAGAGATGGGTGTCGGTGTGTCAAATGGAACAATATCAAATTTTCAAATTTTTACACTTTCGCTTGGATTTGCAAAAATTTTTGAATTCTCAAAAATTTCCCCCATCCCCACACTTGGGATACATTGTCCCAATGTATGGTTTTGAAGGAAAGATCGCTTTCAACAAGAACATCCCCAATTGCTTATATTCTCAAACCCAATTTTTTTTTTTTTTTTTTTTTTTAGAAACACCACTAACTCTCACAACCCATCAACATATTAACACAAACACCACCCAACCTCCCAACCGCAACATAAACATAAACACATAGACATATATACAAAAATGTACAAAGGAGCGAAATACGACCTGGCTAGTAATACTTCGGCTGTGGAGGCCCAAAGATGGACGTCATCATATCCGTCCACTCAAACCAAATGCTCCACCGCTACTACTGCTTCCTTGATCACTGCTTGGATTTGCTTGTTGATAACTCATGGCATGCGGGTCCACCCATTGAGAATGGTGTAATGGCGGGGTGGGGTATGACACACTACCATCATAGGGTGGCAATGTGGTGTAGTCCACGATGGGTGGATCTCCTACAACTGGCTGCCTCGCATGCCATTGGTCATGCATGCGTCTTTGACGATCATCCAAGTAACGGTTGTTCGTGTCTTCTTCACGGGCATATCTATGAGCACGGTTCCATTGCTCATTTCTATCGTAACTTCTTTTAATAGCCCTCTCCAAACTAGCACCCGTAAATGTTTGTTGATCAAATAGCACTTGATTTTGTTCACTCCAATTACCGAATGTGGGTGGTCGCCTTTGTTGAATGATTTGACCCATATCCCCCGAATGGGCCCAATACGGGTCATAAGCCTGTTGTGCATAATCAAATGCACTACCCACATACCAGATTGCATGCCGGCTCCTTGAACCCCCGCTTGACCGACACCTCCTCCTTGAACATCTACCGTGAAAGTGTCTTCACGATAATCATCATCCCCACTCACTTCCTCATCCATTGATTCGGGTTCCTCTTCCTCTCCCGGCCTCAACGGTCTCGCATCCACTTTTAAGGCTCTCCACCTTCTACCATCCGTCTTCAATTTATGAAACCTTTCCGATTCTGTGTAGGTCCAATCCGACCCAAGATTATTAAGGTCGAATGGTCTAAACCTCTTGTAGGACCCTTTTTCATCTCCTTTGATTGCCCCGTACTTCTTGAGCAATGCCGTAATCAACCGGCAATGAGGTATAATCTTCTTTTCCCTACTATTCTTGCTCAACCAAATGTTGTTTAGTACCAAAAATCGGAAAGGAACCTTAGGTGACCCACGCATCATCATATACAAGATTGGCACTTCTTGAAACCGTACCTCCATCTTGTCACCTCGCCTTGGCATGACATTGTACATGCACAACGTCAATAACAACTTCGCTTCCATTCTTAAATTTCTTCTATATAATTTCCCATGTGTTGTGCCCGGAAGAAAGAGGTAATCAAGCATGTTTTGCCATTGTGGATGTTTAGCGGGCTCGTGGTAAAGATCCTTAAGACTTGGGTAGATGTACTCATTGGCCGGCCCATCATCAAACTTTGCTACCCGGCGCAAAGAGTCATATGACATCTCTACCTTAACACCATTACACTTTCCAACCAACCGCATCTTATTTGGAGCTTTGAATGGGGGGCATTCAAGTGATGCCACCCACTCTTGAATCTGCGTGTCATACATTTTCTTCTTCTCGCCATCATAACACTTTGTGACCGCCCCCCAACCCAACGCGTTAAACTTTGCTATGATCCCGAATGGGGCAAAATCAGCCTCCCGGATTTCTTTTTCACAAATAAAAGCTTCTCCCCTTTGTTTAAGCTTGTTCATTTGTTCGTGAAATAAATCCGCTCTCCATTCCGCGGGTTGGTCTAACAATGAGCCGGCTGTCCAATCCGGCTTTGGCCCCCTTGGCGGTGCATCCTCCTCCGAGTCCGGGTCACCAATCCGAGCCAATCTTCTCCTTTTTTGTTGTACCGCATCCCCTTGGGAAGAACTTGCAACTCCCTTTCCTTTCCTAGAAGCCATACCTACACACATTCAAAAACAAAGCAAACAATTCAAGTTAGTTATTTTTATCCCATCTTCCCCACACTTGCTTCATGTTATAGGTATAAATGTGCAAAAACCCAAAATTTTTATTTTTTCAAACAAAATTTTGGCATGATGTCCCCTAAAATCAGAATTTTTCCAACAAAGTTTCATAAAACGTCAACACATTTATACCAACAACAATCAATGGTTTACAAAGTTCTATCATCTATCTCATACAAGCAAGTGTGTAAGTAAAAACATAATGGAAACTTACAAACCTCAATGTGATTCAAAGAATGAACAGAAATTGCATACCTTGGTGTTGTAGAAGATGAGAATCACTAAAGCTTGAAGTTCACACAAAAACCCACAAAAAGACCCAAAATTTCGACACCTAGGGCTTGATATTCGGACCAGAAAACGTGATTTTCTTCCAAAAATTTACCCACAATCGGAATGCTTGTGAAATTTTAGTCACAAACGACCCAAAAATCACTGAAATCGGGCTTGTTTTGAGGGATTTATGAAGGTGTGAAGGTTAGGGTTCTTAGGGTTCTTAGAAGTTAGAAGTGAAGAAGAAGAAGAAAAGGTGTGGTTGGGGATTAATGGAAGAAGTGTGTGGTTGGGGTTTTTAGATAATTGTTTTATTATTATTATTAATAAATTTTCGGATTTATAATTTTTTTTTTTATATATACATGAACGACGGACAGATCAAGGCCTCAAAATCCACTCGGTGCCGTAAGCTACGGCCCACCGCCGTAGCATACGGCAATATCTGGGCAAAAATTCTTCGCCGTAGGACAGGGGGCACTTGGCGTAAGCTTCTTTTGTTTTTGATGGTGCCGTAAGCTACGGCCCCCCCACCGTAGCTTACGGCGAGCACTGATCTTAAGGGGGCCTTGAAAAATCTTTTATTCATCATTTTTTTTTATATAATTTATAATTTTAAGGAAAAACGTAAAATATTACCCTACCCCCCGTTAAAAACCCGTGTTGTCCTCAACACTATGTTCGGGAAATTCGTAAAAATTTCCCCACACTTGTTTCGAACACCGGTTTAAACGGAACTTATTCAAACACACTAAGGGGCTGTTTGGTAGCCTCTGAATGGTCATTAAGAGGCTACCTCTTAATGGAACCATTAAGAATTTTACCAATGAGAATGTAGAAAAATGTGACATGCGATGATTTACCATTCAGAGGTTACCTCTTAACCATTCAGACTTGAGGTTACCTCTTATTCATTCAGAGGTTTTAATCCATTAAGAGGTAGCATCTGAATGGTCATTAAGAGGCTACCAAACAGCCCCTAAATTAAATTTAATATTTACAAGTACCAAACCTGGGCCTCTTTCACATTTCCTCGTCATCCACCGGGCATAAAATGTAGCCCACTTTATCTAGCTCGAGATTGTTGATATCATTACCTTCCAAGTACGGTTTGAGCCGATGCCCGTTCACCGTTTGTTGCTTGTTTGTTCGTTCGTCTTGAATATCAACATCACCGAACCTTCCCACTCGTCGGACAACGTAAGGACCCATCCATTTGCTTTTGAGTTTCCCCGCAAACAGTTTCAACCTTGAATTGTACAACCACACCTTTTGACCCACTTCAAAGTTCTTTTTCTTTATCTTCGCATCATGAACCTTTTTCAGTTTGTCTTTATATGCAGATGCACACTCATAGGCTTGATCCCTTATTTCCTCTATTTCATTCAATTGAAGCTTTCTCGCCCGACCCGCTTCATCGTAGTTTGCGTTTACCGTTTTAATTGCCCAATACGCCCGGTGTGCCAACTCCATAGGCAAATGACATCCTTTCCCATAAACCATCCGATAAGGAGTGGTATCAAGTGGAGTTTTGTAAGCCGTTCGGTAGGCCCACAACGCATCGTCAAGCTTGCTTGACCAATCCTTCCGATCCGTTCTCACCGTCTTCATTAAAATCTCTTTAATTTGCCGGTTAGAAACTTCGACTTGACCACTCGTTTGCGGGTGGTATGGTGTAGCAACGCGGTGGTTCACATTGTATCTCTTGAGCAACTTTCCAAAATTGAAATTCTTGAAGTGCGACCCACCATCACTTATTATCACCATAGGCACACCAAAACGAGCAAAAATGTTAGATTGCACAAACTTACATACAACGGAGTGATCATTGGTCCTCGTGGCAATAGCTTCAATCCACTTCGACACGTAATCGACCGCCACCAAGATGTATAAAAACCCATTTGAGTTTGGGAAAGGACCCATGAAGTCAATTCCCCAAACATCAAATACTTCTACTACCAAAATCGGGTGTAACGGCATTTCATCACGTTTCGAAATACTTCCCATTCTTTGACAATTGATGCAATTCCGGGCATACTCACAAGAATCCTTGAAAATCGTAGGCCAATAAAACCCACTAGCTAACACCCGATAACCCGTCTTGTTCCCACTAAAATGCCCACCACACGCCGATGAATGAGCATGAATCAAAATCTCTAGAACTTCCGTTTCGGGAACACATCTTCGTATCACTTGATCGGCCCCGATTTTGAACAAGTCGGGTTCGTCCCATATGTATTGCTTCACTTGACTAAGAAATTGTTGTCGTCTCTTCCTAGTCCAATGATTTGGCATTGCACCCTTAGCCAAATAATTAACGTAATGGGCATACCAAGGTGCAACATAAGTAGAGACGGCCAACAAGTGCTCATCGGGAAACCGTTCATTGATTTCACTTGGGTCATCAACACCTTCCAAAGGAATTCGGGACAAATGATCCGCAACAACATTTTCACATCCCTTTTTATCCCGAATCTCAAGATCGAATTCTTGTAGCAAAAGCACCCAACGAATCAACCGGGGCTTCGCATCCTTCTTTTCCATCAAATATCGGACCGCGCTATGATCCGAATACACTATTACCTTGCTCCCCCAAATGTAAGATCTAAACTTGTCTAAGGCATACACCACCGCTAATAATTCTTTTTCGGTTGTGGTGTAGTTGAGCTGCGCCTCGGACAAAGTTTTGCTTGCATAGTATATCACCACCGGCTTCTTATCGACCCTTTGACCCAAAACCGCTCCAATGGTCGTGTCACTAGCATCACACATAATCTAGAACGGCTTTGACCAATCCGGTGGTTGCAAAATAGGAGCCTTCACCAACTGTTCCTTCAAAACATGAAACGCTTGCAAACATTCGTCAGTAAAATCAAAAGGAACATCTTTTAATAACAAGTTACATAAAGGTTTTGTAATTACACTAAAACCTTTAATAAACCTTCGATAAAATCCCGCGTGTCCCAAAAAAGATCTCACCCCCTTAACATTCTTTGGTGGGGGGGGGGTAAAGATGAGATTACCCGAATTTTTGCTTTATCTACCTCCATTCCCCGGTCCGAAATGACATGCCCCAAAACAATACCCTCTTGAACCATAAAATGGCTCTTTTCCCAACTTAGTACCAAGTTTGTCTCAACACACCTTTTTAAAACTTTTTCTAATTCATTAAGACAAGAGTCAAAACTTGGACCAAAAATGGAAAAATCGTCCATAAACACTTCAAGAGATTCCCCAACCATGTCCGAAAATATACTCATCATACATCTTTGGAACGTGGCGGGGGCATTACATAGTCCAAATGGCATTCGCCGAAAAGCAAATGTACCATATGGACATGTAAACGTGGTTTTGTGTTGGTCGTCCGGGTGAATAGCAATTTGGTTATATCCCGAATACCCATCCAAAAAACAATAATATTTTTGACCGGAAAGTTTCTCAATTATTTGGTCAATGAAGGGTAACGGGAAATGGTCTTTTGAGGTAGCCGCGTTTAATTTCCGATAATCAATACACACTCGCCACCAGGTTACCGGGCGGGTGGCGATTTGCTCACCTTGTTCATCTTTCACTACTTGGATGCCGGATTTTTTAGGCACTACCTGTGTCGGACTTACCCATGCACTATCCGAAATGGGGTAAATGATCCCCGCATCCAACCACTTGATGACTTCTTTCTTCACCACCTCTCTCAAATTCGGATTTAACCTTCTTTGTGTTTCACGGGTCGGCTTTGCATCCTCACTTGTAATAATCTTGTGCATCACAATGGATGGACTAATGCCTTTTAAATCGGCTATCGTCCACCCAATTGCCGCCTTATGAGCCTTCAACACCCGCATCAATTCTTCCTCTTGAGCTACCTCCAAGTTGGAAGCAATGATTACCGGTAAAGTGTCATTCTCCCCCAAAAATGCATACTTTAGGTGCTTTGGTAGCTCCTTCAACTCCACACTTGGTGGACTTTCCAAAGAAGGCTTGGTGCCCGAATCGATTTCCACCGGTAATGTATCCGTTTGGTAAGTCCATGGTGGACTTCCTTCCTTCACCGCGAGAACTTCTTGCTCTTTCTCTTCAACCTCTAACTCGCATGTGTGAACCTGCAAAGACATATCACAAACACAAGAACCCAAAATTTCTTCTTCGAACACCTTCGGGTCATAACCATCTATAAAATCTGCTAAGAAACACTCATCACCATACACATTAGTACCGTTAGTAAAAACATTCAACCTCATTTTTCTATTACCGAATGTCATGTCAACTGTGCCATAACGACAATCAATAATAGCATGTGCGGTGTTCAAAAATGGCCGACCCAAAATAACATTTTGTTGTTGAATTGGGTCCGCGGATGAGTAATCTAGCACAAGGAAATCAACGGGATAATAAAATTCATCAACTTTAACTATAACATCCCGTACGATACCCCGGGGAAGTTTATGAGACAAGTCGGCTAATACAACCGTTGTCTCAACCCGCTTCAATGGACCAAAATCATATTGGTCATATAACCCCCCCGGTAGGATACTTACTCCGGCTCCAAGATCCAATAACGCCCTCGTGGTTTGAAAATTTCCAACTTGAATATTTATTAAGGGCGTTCCCGGATCTTGTAACTTAGGAGGAAGGTCTCCTTTCAATACCGCACTTACCCGCTCCGTCAAATCTACCAATTTAGGCACTTTTTGTTGCCTCTTTTGAGTACACAATTCCTTTAGAAATTTGGCGTAAGCGGGTACCTGTTTAATAGCTTCAAGTAAAGGAAGATTAATTTTAACCTGTTTGAAGACCTCCCACATTTCCTCTTTTTGAGGACCCCGTTTTGAAATAAAATTTTTTCTACCCGGGTCTAATAAAGCCGAAGGAAACGTTACTTCACTAGACCCCTCACCCTCATTTACTTTTTCTTTAATAATTTCGGGTTTTTCAAAATTGGGTTTTTTAGAAGAAACAACGGGTGGTTCGTTTTCCTCCTCACTTTCTTGACCCGTTATATCCTCAACCACCCCTTCAACCAAATCCGGTGAAGGATTGGTTTTATACTCTTTCCCACTTCTCAAAACACTCACATGATGAATATTAACATTGTTACCTCTTGACGTACCATGGGATGGATTTACCTTAGTGTCGCTTGGTAATTGACCTTTACCCTTCTTCAATTCGGACACTTCGGTTGCAAGTTGACCCATTTGAGTGGTCAAAGTTTGGATTGCTTTGTCTCGCGCCTCATCCTTTTGTATGCGTGCGTCATCCATTTGGTTCCTCTTTTGCATCTCCGCTTGCATACTCTTCAACATTTCCATCATTTCATTTCCACCCGAAGACCCCCCTTGTTCTTGACCCGCTTGGTATTGCCTTTGGTATCCTTGGTTGTTCCCACCTCTATATCCACCTTGATTATTGTAAGGTTGGCGCGAACCATAATTTCCTTGGTTACCTTGAAAGTTCGGGTTTGATTGATTCGAAGGGTTCCCATACCGAAAATTTGGATGATTTCTCAACCCGGGGTGATAAGTGTTAGAATTCATATTGTAATTTCTACCACCCCCTCCTTGACCTTGAATGGCATGAACTTCTTCAAATTGCCCTTCCACCATTCCTTGGCAATTTTCCGCCGCATGACCTATTTCATTACACAATGCACAAACATCATAAATTTTATTAGAAGTTTGTATGTTACCATCATCAACCGCATGCACTTGTGTTCGGGTAACGGCCGGTCGTGCTCTCCTTGAAGCTTGAGCCTTTCTCTTTGAGGTGATCGCCATTTGTTCCAAAAATTCCCAATCCTCATGCTCATAATTTGTGCCAAATGTTCCATTTGTAATGGACATTAAATCTCGTGCATCTTCGGCACACAACCCTTCATGAAAAGCGTTCATTAACTCCCAAAGCTCAATCCCATGGTGTGGACAATTTTTAATCATCATGTTCAAACGCTCGAAAGCTTCATGGAACATTTCGCCTTGTTGTTGCTGAAAGCTCCTCAACCCTTTTCTTGCATCATTGGTCTTTTGGGCGGTATAGAATTCGTCTAAGAATGTTTGTTGCATCTCCGCCCAAGTATAAATAGATGCCGAAGGCAAAGTGTAGAACCACTTCTTTGCCTTGTCCTCCAAAGAAAATTGAAATAGTACCAACTTGATATCATCGGCCGAAAATCCTTGACTCCCAAGAGTGTTGCAAATTGAGTCATACGCCTCCAAATGGAAATAAGGCTCCTCCGTTGCTAACCCCTTGTATTTCGGCAAACTTTGTAAAGAATTGGTTCTTACTTCAAAAGTTCTCCCTTGGTTGTTATGAGGAATAACCACCGGTGAAGGATTGTGCGTTATCACCGGTCTAAAATGTGCTTCAATTCCCCTTGCATTTTCCCTAAGATGCCTCCTTGGCACACCAAATCGACCTCTTGGACGAACTTGACCCATTGGCCTTTGCATGGGCCCTTGTGGTACCATTGGTTGTTGAATTGGCCTTTGAATTTGCGGTTGCACCTGTTGTGGTCGAACTTGTTGCAAAGGAACCGGACGTTGCATTTGCGGCCCTTGTGGCCTTGGCCTAATATGTTGAGGTATGAGTTGTTGTTGTTGAACCCCACCAACATTTGGAATCACTTGTACTTGGCCTTGCGTATAACCGTACTCCCCTTGCTCTCCATCACCCCCATAACCATATCCTTCTTCATCAAAACCTTCAAATTCCTCATAACCTTCATCATACCCATCTCCTTGAATTCCCGATGATTGCCCAAATGGAATAGTCGAGTATTGGAAACCCGATTGATTTGGTGGTCGATACGGTGTAGCATCGACAATAGACGAAATTGGTGCCATAGTATGGCTCGAATATGATGGACCCGCACCCGGAAAAAAATGGGATAATGGTGGTATAGTAGTGGAAGGGTTAAATGTGACGGTTGGTTCTTCTTGGGTAGTAATGGGTTGTGTGGTGTTGGTTGGTGTAACCTGTTGAAGTATGGTGGGTTCGGTAGTATTTGGTGGAATAGTAGTATTTGGTGAGGGTTGAGTGGATGTTGGTATGAATGATGAGGTAAATTCACCCGTAGTGGGTGGTGGTGGTGGATCCATAATGTATCGAAGTGGTGTAATCGGTGTAATTGGTGTTGTTGGTGAACTATTGATTGTATTTTCCCTTAGCAAAATTTTGTTTGCTCGCAAAGTTCGCTCGATTTCCGGATCAAACGCCAATGGTGATAGCTTGTGAGAGCTCCTAGTACGCATGCACCTGTAAATACCTGCACACTAACACACCTCGCGTAAACCAGAAAAATAACAAACTTAAAGCAAAGACAAAAGTAACACACGTTGCGCACTACTCCCCGGCAACGGCGCCAAAATTTGACGTGATGTCGTGGTCACGCAAATTTAATCCCAATAACAACTATGTAAATAGTGGCAAGTGGGTATCGAACACAGGGAGTTTGTGGAAAATGTGCTATTTGCGATGCTTCTCTAAGTTAACTAAAATAAACTAATTGCAAGAAAAATGAAATTCACGAGTTGTTTTGATTTGATTGGTTTTAAAAACTAAGATTACTTAACTAATTTGCAAAATGAAGATTTGAGGTTGTAAACAATTTGGAAATAAACGGCTATCTTTAGTATCCGGTTTGCTTCAACTTTTGTGTTGACATTCACTAGAAAGAACTACATAGACATAGTTCATGTATAACCAATTGCAGTGATGAAGGGGGACGAAGTACTCAGATTCCGAGAACGTGAGGTTATCACCCGATGATCAATCAACCCTTACCCAAACCTAACTATACCCATGATATCCCGATTGCCAACGGCACCAAGAACGTATGGTTTCTAATTAGTTTAATGTAAGAATCAACACGTTACTAACAAGCAATTATACACCATAACAATCAATTCAAACGAAGAGGAATTGTTATTCTAGAAATATAAATAAAAACACAAAAGTTTACCACAACCTTCAACATAAGATAACCATTCAAAGTATCTAGCCACTCATGGCTTTGACTAACATCACACAAGAAATGGAAATATTGTTCACCACAAAGACAAGACAAGAATTTTAGTGAAAAGATTGTTCCAAGATGATTCTAGTGAAAAGATTATTCAAGAGATGATTTTCCTAGCTTCCAAGTGCTCCTTATATCACCTTCCATTCGTTTTCTTCAAGTAATAACCGACCAAACATGATTACCCTCCATAAATCTCCATAAAATGGTCAATTAATATGTAAGTTAAAAAATAGGTTCAGTCGGCGCCGTATGCTACGGCCCCCTGCCGTAGCTTACGGTGAGCAGTGGCTTCCGGGACTCAACTCAGCGCCGTACGCTACGGCACCATGCCGTAGCTTACGGCGACCAGTGTACTTTACGGGGCATATCTCCTGTCTTACGGTGCACACTTTTGGCCTTTATCAAAGTGCCGTAGCCTACGGCAGTGGCCGTAGGTTACGGTGATGAGTGAACTTTTGCTCTTATTTTCTTCATTTCCCTTGGTTTCCACACATCGTGATCATGCCAGCTTCTAGCATCCGTTTAAGCTCCTTAAAACCCGCATCTTGCACATTTTAACACCTGCATTAACATCATCTTGTGATTACCTAATTCAAGCAAATAAACGGGTAAAATGTAGAATGTGCATTATGTTAAGCCTTTTAAGGGTTGTCCTACGGACCACCCGTCAATGATGCTCTGGAATCACTTGATTCCATCATCCACAGCCCACTGCCCGGGGCAAATTCTTTTTCCACTCCTACCCTCACTGCACAAATTCCACCTACCATATTACCTCTATTGGATGCAGTTGATTTAGCCCAGACACAAATCAGTTCTTCTCAATCACCTATCACTGAGAATATGCCACAACAAGTGACTGAGTCTAGTGTCTCAATCTCTGTTAACCCACCAATAGTTGAGGAGGTTACACTGCAGTACTTCCTGTCAGTAGTTCAAGTGGAGCAGCTACTACAAGTGTTGAACCCACTGGTTTACATTTGGGCAGTAGTTTCATAAGTGAGACTCCCTTGAAGGCAATTTCTTCTTGGGGTAGCACCCTAACCACTGGTGTCTATCCTGTATTCAATGGTGAGCTTAGAATGGTAACGCTTACTGAAGGAAGAAGTCCCTAGTACCAAGAAAAAGGGGCATCAGTGGATGATTTTTGGGAATATTTCCCTAAGTCAACCACTGATACAACCACCTCTGGTGGGAAATTAGATGATCCCATTAATTTGGGTGATGGTGTAAAATATCAAGAATTGACGGAGAGGGTTGACAAATTGGATACATCTGTTGCAGAAATAAAAGATATGCTGCAACAGTTGTTAAAAGCTCAAAAGGCACCACCCACTGCTGCAACATCATCAACAGCTGCTCCATCTTTTTTTTAACAAAAAAGACAATATGCTGATCAGCAACATGAAATTCAAGTTCAAACGATCAGAAATTTAATGGAAGCTAGGTTTAAGGAAACACAAGCCGACATCAAGGCAATCAAGGCCCATCTGTTGCAAACCACTGGCTTTGCTCCTCCTACAATAGTTTTTGTTGATAATCCTCCACCCAATGATGCCAAAAAGGGGGAGAAAATGAAGCAGTTAAAGAAAAAGAGATATGAAGATGGTCTGTACATTGCACCAGATAATTCTAGTATGCTTGCAGATCTCCCTAGGCCAGATGGTTCCAAAAAGGTTGATGTAACCTTAAATGCTTTTGCTGATGAAAAAGCAAGGCTGAAAAAGGATATGGAGGCAAAGGGTAAATCAAGATTTGAGCAGGAGAAGAAAGTTTTTATAGAGATGGAAGAACAGGGTATTTCTGAGCCCAAGGATGAAGAAAGTCCTAAGCCTAAAAGAAAACAGCGCACTAGAAAAGTGAGGCAACCCAAATCTATACCTTCTAGACTCACAAAACACACTCCCCAAACTCCTAAAAGCTCCTCACATCAAACTTCCAAACCAACAGATGTTAGAACACCTGTTGTATCAACAATTGTTGGTACTTCAGCTGTTTCAACAGATGTTACCCAAACAACTGCCACCACTACCACTTCAACACACACTCAATCCACTACCTTACCAAAAATCACATCACCACCAAAAACATCCTCATTACCACCAACACCACCTGCCAAAAAGCAGAAGACATCAGATGACACATCATCTGTTGTAATGACAACAGTGGTTGAAACACTAGTTGTTTCAACAGCTGTTAGTCAGCCACCTACCACTCAAATCACCACCACTAAACCCACCAAAACACCACCAACCTCTCGTAAACCTAAAAGGAGAAGGATAATTTTGAATGATGAACCTGCACCACCTCCAACATCTTCACAATCACTGACCCTTGTTACCATTCCAAACCCTGTTCCGCTCTCTTCAACACAAGTTCAAAAACCAATCACTGGCATTGTTCCTGCAGGAGTCCAGTATCCATTAGAGCTTCTAGCAGTTAGAGAGGAGATCAAATCCTTCTACTCTGAAGATGACCCTGCTAAAAGGAACCTGCCATCTCTTCAAGGATATCCTAAGCCTAATAACATAGAAGAATATCTGAAATTAAAGGCTTAACAAGCAGAGGATATCTCTAAAAGAAATTCACAGGGAAAATCTGACAAGGAGATTCAAAGATACTATCAATACCTGCTCACTCAAGTCAGTACTTTGGAAAGGTTTTCAAAAGATCTTTGTCAGAAATTATCAGAAAGAGATGATGTAAGCCTAAGAAAAGATTACATTGAACACATTATGGCATTCAAGAAATACAAGGGTGACAAGGCTCAATATAAAGAATGGACCCTTGGTGAGCTCAAAGAGGAGTTAGAAAGAATTGAAAAGATGAACAAAGACAAAGTAAAACACACTCCTCCTGTTTGGTCAAAGTACAAGAAAAATGTACCAGAAAAGACTTTAAAGCTGAAGAGAATGAAAGAGGAATTGATAACAGCTGATTTTGGGTCAAGGAATCAGGTCACAAGATGGTCAGAAGATAAAGTCATGGTCAGTTACAAAAAGTTGGAAGAATTGAGAAAGAAAAATCCAAATGTTCCTCAAAAGTCTGATTATCCTGAAGTAGTGGTTCCAGTTAAACCACAAAAACTACAAATCAGGAGATCCACTGCTCCACCTACTGCAATCCTTTATCAAAGAAGGAAATAAAAGCAGATGGAGGCAGAAACAACAGAAGATGTAGCACAAGGGGATTACATTATAAAAATTGTCCTGCAACAGATGATAGCAGAAAATCCTGAATTGGCTAAAGTTGCAAACACTGCCCAACCAGTCATCACCAGGCCACAATCTCCAAACTCATCTGCAATAAAACTATCCCAAGAAACCCACTGGATTCTAAAATACTAAAGTGGAAATCTGACAAACAGACCCACGTATTGACTTTCTCAAATCCAGTGGTGAGGTGAAGAACATATCAAGGGAACAAGCACTGGGCCTGGGTGTTGAAGATCTGCAAGATCTCCTTGATCTTACACTGTGCAGGGATAAGGATCATACAGATTCCTTGAACTTTGAACTACAATTCAAAGGGCAAGTCAGGAAACAGTTGATGAGGCATAAAAATCCACAATAATGAAGGGTTTTGGCATCATCTGTTCCAGGGGGAAATTGTTGGGATTGAACCCTATCAAAGGAACAGTTGATTAAAGCCAAAACTGGATCAGATCAGTGGATTCAGAATAAGAAGATGTTTGTATTCAATCTTGCCCCTTAGAAGTGGCCCTAACAACTGATGTCGTCTATCTACTGTCCATCTACAACAACTGCTGATCACTCAACACCTGATGAAGACCTAAAGACTGTTGAAGACAAACACTGATGCTCAATCTACTGTCATAATTCAAGTACTACTAAGAAGACAAAGCACTGCTAGGAGTATAATAGTGGAATGGGATGCAGTAGTTTAGCTTATCTTTGTATTGTATTGTAATCAGTAGTTTGTAATAGCAGTAGTTGTATTAGATCAGTAGTTACAGGTTGTTAGGAGGTTAGATGTCACTTTCATGGTGACGTCAGCAAAGATGCCACAGTGGTTTGCTTCATACTATAAATAGAACAGTACCCTGTACTGTTCTATTAGCTCTTTCATCCCAAGTCATTCTGTACGAACAAACTCTGTAAGCTCAGGCTGAGGGGGAGATTGTAATACATGCATGCATTTGTAATTGAAGATTGAAATAAATTTAATCATTCGGTTCAATGTTAAACATGTGTGTTGAAAGCATTTCTTCCATTTGATTGTGTAAAAGTTTATTTCCATCTATTTCCACTGCAATTACTTATTCATATTCATAATTATAAAACAAAAACACAATCATAAGAAACTCAGATCCTAACACTTTTAATTCAAGAAGTCCTTGGCTACTTATGTGACCAAGTCTTGTGTGTAATAATAAAGCTATAGAGTTACCATGTTCAGTTGCAACAGATGTTGAACCATAGATAATAACTTTGCCATCCAACAAATAAGTATTATTCTCTTTTCTGGTTCCTCATAACATCACCATGGACCCCTTTACAATTATGGGTTTGCCATTGACTCACATGTTAACCACTTTTCTCAAAAGTCCCAAAAGTCATAAGAGTTCTTTTGAGATCAGGAAAATATCTCACATCTGTGAGATCAAACTCAATTCAGTTATCCAATTTCAATGAAATTGTTCCATGACCAAGATTCTAACATAATCTATCATCACCAAGTTTAATTGATCAAAGATCTTCCATCTTCAAGATTTTGAAAAACTCCTTCACTGGTGTGATATGAAAAGAACACCCTAAATCCATAACCCACTTTTCATTCAATCCTTGACTTATTACACACGATACATCAGAACCCTAATAGACTCTCCTTTCTTCCTTTTCATTTCTGGACAATCTCTCTTCAAATGCTTATGAGAATTTCACAAGAAAAACCTTCTCTTAAACTTTGACTCGGTTCTAGGCTATTTCTTTTGATTGAAACTCCTCTGGTCAGCCCCTTACGAACAATCCATCTCCACCTTCTTCTTTGAATCTATTATCTTCTTTTATTCTATTGAATTAAGAGTTGTTAACACTTCTTTCATGGTTAGTTTCCCTCCCATACATAAGTGTATCCACAAAATGCTCATAAAAAGATAGTAAGGATGTAAGGAAGATAATTGCTTGATCTTCATCATCTAACTCCACTTCAATGTTTTCAAGATCCAACATTAATTTATTGAATTCATTATTGTGGTTTTCAATAGACTTTCCAAAAAGTCATATGAAAGGTATAGAGTTTCTTCTTCAAATACAAATGATTGGCTAATGGTGTATAGAACCTCTAACTTTTCCCAAACACTAGTTGTAGATGATTCTTTTGACACTTCTCTCAATAGTTTATCACCATGACTAAATATGATTGCATTGTGATCCTTTTCGAGTATATCTTCCTTTTCTATCTTAGTAAGATCGCCAAGAAAGTTTACTTCACCCAACAAAGCATCACTAATGCTTTGATGAACTAGTAGCTCACTCATTATCACTCTCCACAAATTGAAATCGTGTCTTTCATCGAATTTTTTTTGTTTAAACTTAGCAGACACCATCTTGATCTTTAGTTTCAGAATTCATGAACAAATTTATGTGAACTGAGCCAACAAGGCTCTAATACCAATTGTTAATCAAACACCAAAGAAACAGACTGAAATTAGTACAACTTAATGACTATATATTGAATCAAAACCATAACAATCATACATAGTCGAAATTGAAAGAGAATTGTAGGATCGTTTTCGGCCCTGATTAAGTCGGTCAGAAGAATTCCTATCCAAAACAAGAGGCGGAAACTAATGTCTTGGTGCAATTACAGCTGGATTCACTTTAAACTGTTGTTGTATTGATTACTGAAGCAATTACAAGCTCTGACAACACTTCGGCAGCACTTCGTGGCTCACCGGAAGAAAACACCTTAAACTATGTCTTTGATTTCGCTCATGATACCCTTTATATAGGGTTCTGATTTCGCTCCTACATACCATGTCCATAAGAGCGAAATCATATGGTTACCATATGAGCGAAATTAGTTCTTTGACACATGGGCGAAATCAGGTTTATGAGATTTTGCTCCAAATGACAACATGTCATTTGGGGCGAAATCACTATCTAATACAAATCTCTTGGATTTCGTGCCCGGTTCTATCCTAAACAACGCAAGACTCGATACAAGACGTAGTCGACAAAAGGATGCACCAACAAACTCCCCTCGGATGTTGACAGAGTCTTCGGTGTCGAGTCTTCAGTTGTCAACTTTCAGTCTTTATCAGTCTTCGATCATTCTCTGAAGTATTTGTTATTGCAAGAATCCTCATTCTCTCTCTTTATCATCAACAAACTCTTCTCCCTCGGATGTTGAATCTTTAAACTTTATCAGCATCAGCAAATCCAGAATCAATACTGGCTTTCCCTGCTTTATCAACATTGTCTTCAGACTCCCCCTCTCAATCTGCTGGGATTGTCTGGAATTCACGATTTCAAGATTCATTTCAAGATCGTTCCCAGGCTCTCTTTTTGGTTCAGTATCGTCACCTGACTCAAATTACCTTCACAATCTCTACCCAACATATAAGTTTCTTTAAAAGATTAAACCTTTAAACTTTAAGAAACTATCGTAAGAAGCATTTAATAGTAATTTTCCGTTCAGGATCTTTTCTTAGCTCTTATCATGCAAACTTAACAACTTCACATAATCTCTTCCAAACCTGTTCTTCATGTTTAGCACTTGGAATTTCAAAAATTAGCTTCTCAACACCAGTTGTCAAAAATCTTTTTGGATTTTCTGAAAGAAAATAAATGTAGAAACGGAATATTTACAGACAATATTTTTGTGCGTTCGTGCAAGAGGATCATATCAGTTTTTGAGACAAATCACTAACACCGTTAAGCTAGATTTCATTTTAAGCTCTAAACAATTCACCTAGATTGTCAGTATGTTTGTCCACCTAAATTTTCACACAAAGTTCAACTGTTTCGAGATATGCGATTAATGTCTTAATGACTTAAACTTATTCGTGTGTCCTACTACTTGAATATACTCCCGTATCCAGATCCCAATATTCAGTCTTACAGGTGAGTATACCACAAATGATATCTGTAAAGGGGTTAAATGCGAGGGCCATGAGAGCTCAGGTCGATACTTCCGTATACGCAAAGAGATGACGGCTTCGACTTTCGGTGTGTCCCCTTTAGAGGATCTTTTTATTACAACAGCAGCGACTATCAATTTTATTGTTTCATCAGCTTGCTGAGGGTGATGCTATGTTTCAAGCATTTGCGAAAAGCATTATCCGGGGACTAGGTCAGTATTTCTATACAGCAGAAGTCCCGGGATAATACCCCAGATATCACTGAGCATAAAGACCTAGTATCTCAGAATACGGGACCTTTCAAACAAGATTTCAGGGTTACCTATATATCCAAGAAGTTGTTAACCCACAGAATAAGCAAGTTTGTATTTAGGTTTATATCTCGTTACAGTTTACTAAATGTGTAAAAACCTACTGACACATCCACAGTGAAATTGTTTATCACATTTTATCTTTACATATCTTTAGCGTGTAATGATAGTCCACTGATGTACTATCATTTCCTCTTTTATGCAGCAAAAACTCATTTTTCAGTTTTATCATGTTTTTTGGCTTTTTCAAATTTTCTAATGTTTTTGGATTTTCTGAAAATTTCTTACTCCCCCTAAAATACAAAAACATCTAAAGAAAATTGAAAACAAACTGTATAGAACATGACAACTGATATCGAATCGCCTCAATTCTCCATTCGCTTGGCATAAACAATAAGAACTCCCCCTCACAACAAACTACTTTCCCATTAAGATTTCAAAACACTTAAGTTTGTTTTAATCAGAATGGTTTTTCCGGAAAATAAGTTTTGTTGATTTTACCACTTGTAAAATTTTGGGGACCAAATCATCACTTTGTTTGCCAATATTTTGAATGATAGTTAACTCAAGTTCAATTTAATGACCTTGAATAACCACTTGTAGTATCAACCTGATTCAAATTCTGAACCACTTGTATCAATCACAAACATACCACTCAAACCTGCTTTTCAACCAATTACCATCTGTTGGTTGAATTCTCAAGGTGCCGATTCCTACTCCACGCTTACAAACCTGAGAGTTCCGGCAATTCCTTCTTTCAAAACAAATTTTGTAAGTATTTTAAAGACTGATGCCGATTCATGCTCCACGATTACCAACTTGGGAGCTCCAGCAAGTCAGGTTTTTACTCTTTGAAAAATATATCCACCCAAGCCTGACCTTCCTTGGGTGTAACAACATTTTCTTCTTCATCTTTTCTTTCAACAGACTTGTGAACACGTCTTTTAGAAGCATAAAAGTCTTTGACACTTTTGGCCTTACCATTGACCATTTGCCCAAAGATACGTTTCACATTTCCATTGAAAGTCTTTTCAACATCAAATTTCTTCTTGTCAGAATAAAATTGATTTGAAATTTCTACTTTTCCAACTTTCTTCATAAAATTTTCAGCACGCAAGGTGGAAAATTTTCATTATTCATAGTTGAAACTGATCTTTCAACCTTTCTTTCAACACATGGCTCCTCTGATTTTGTGGAATCAGATTCATCACCAGAATTATTACCTGAACCTTTCACAACCCATTTTTGATTTGATATATTTTCTTTTCTTTTCAAAGCACTCTTTGAACATTCTCCCTTCTCAAAGGTTGAATTTTCAAAGCCAGTAAACTTTCGGGTTGAAAGTTCAGTTTTCTCGACAACTTTCTCTTTCAATTTACCAGAAACTTCCTGTTTTGGTTTGAATGTCTTCGGACAATTCCTAGCAACGTGACCAACAGTTTTACACTGAAAACAGGTTCTCTTTTCAATCTTTTTCTGAACATCATTCTTCTTCAACTCTTCTTGCTTCTTGGCAAGGAATTCTCGATTTGTCTGTTTTCTGAATATTTGTTCTTTCTCAGCCTCTGATGTTTTCCCCGAAACAAACACAATTTTTGGTTTATAAATTTTTTCATTTTTATAATTTTTCGGTTGAATAAAATCAAGACCTTTCTTTTCGAAATTACGATTATGGTTTGGTTTCTTTTGGAAACTGTAACCACAATTGTAACCCATTTTCTTGTTAATTCTTTGTTGTTCTCTTGAATGTATTGTTTAGGTTTTCCAATAAGATTTAAATCTTTTATTTCAGAAATATTAATCTCTGTAATTTTGAAAACCTTTTGAATCATTTCGAATCTGACACTTCTTATTTGAAAAGCTTTATCAGAATATAATTTGTCAGAATCTTTCAAAGTATATGCCACTTTGAATGATTCATCATTCAAATTAGATTTTGATAGCAAAAACTCTTTATCATAAACCCGTTTGTCCTTTTTTATTGTTGACTTTGACGTATCGGACCCAGACTTTGACTTGGATTTGGACTCAGGTTTTGACTCCTCTATGTCATCTTTATCTAACACCTGATCGACCACACTTTTTATCAACTTTGACTCATGATCAGTGTCGGATGACGTGTATGTGACATCAATATTTTCTGGCAAATTATCCAACGGTCCAGACTCCCATTGTAAGTTATTGCTTTTTCGACTCTTTCGGAATTTGGATTTCGAGGTGAATATCCATTTTCGATCGGGGGCGGACATTTGTGATAGACAACACTTGGTTTCTTACCAGAAATCTTCACTTTATCTCTATCTTCTGTCACGGATTCCTCTTCTTCCGAAACCTCCATTCCTTCAAACGTCTTCAATTCCTCCACGATCGGATAAATCCTGTCAACAACAAAAGTAGAACATGAGTAACTTTCTAATAACTTGTTGACTCTTTCAGTTTCGATTCTTTGTGTTTCCAGCTTTAGTTCCAGCTCAGCACACTTCTTTATATGAAAATTGACATTATCAAGTTGTCCTATGTAAGCTCTCTTCAGTGTATTCATTGCCACTGCTTGTTCACCATTTGAATCAGTATACTTGTTGATTTCTCTGTTCATTGTATCATAGGATTCTTTTAATCTGTTTATATTGTGCAGCAACTCATTGTTCTGCTTGATTAAAGAATCACAGTTCATGCACTTTTCAGGAACTTTGACAGGTTCTGCATCAAATTTGACTTAAAATTCAGGAACATCCTTGACTGTTCTGTTTGATCGTAAAAATTCAGCTCTTCTCTTTTTCTCGGCTTCAGCTTCAACTTTTAATCTCTCTTCCTCTTCTTCAAGCTTTCTCCGTTTTTCCTCTGTAGCTTCCATGACTTTTCTGCACTTTTCTACCCATTTCAGATCGTAGGCATTTGCAATGAAAGCTTTAACATTTGAAGTGTCTTTGGACATCTCTTTGGCCATGAGTTCTTGATCTGGGCAAAAATTGTCCCAACAGAAACCTTCAGCCAATTTTTCATCATCTTGTTCTGCCAAACACACTTTGCTGTTTGTTGGAAGATATTTATCCCAGCTAAAATTATCATATTTGCCCTGATTAACTAGACACGCTCTTTTTGAACCTTCAATAACATCTCTCCCGTGTGCAGTTTGTGCCTGATGTGATGCTTGTGGTGTGATTTGATGATAAATCGCCTTTTTGTGATAATCGTTGTTTCCGAAAGGATTCTGAGCTCTACTTGCTTCTCGATTAGTGCACTCTCTCTTGAAATGCCCCTTTTCCCTACAACGAAAACACGTAACTTTACTCTTATCAAAACCTAAAGGTGAAACATGAGCCTCACAAAAATCATCTCGGCCTGTAATTTGTTTAAACTTTTCGGCTCGTCTCAAAACACTGGCTATGCACCATTTAATATCCATAAGTTCCATTTCTTCAGCATCAATTTGATCGTAATCCTCTTTCGTGAGCATTGGATTACCGATCTTTCCGGCCACAAAACTACTATAGGATTCTAACACCATTCCCAACAAAGACATTTGATTTTTAGCAACTTCTTCAGAATAATCTTGATCACTCTCAAGATTTAATACAATATTGCATTGTAGTTTTCTTCCATTCTTTGTTGCAGAAATGTTTGGATCGAATGATGAAAATCTTGTGCTGCTTGATCCCTGAGATTTCTTTTCAGAGGAGTCTTTCACACTGAAAGCAGTTTCAATTTTTGGAGAATGATTTGTTATTCCAGTAACACCACTCTTGTAGTACAAGCTGATGTCCTGTTCTCCATCATAGTTCTTCATCCTGGCGATCTTCCTCTACTCCATCTTTTGAGCTTCCAGATGTTTGATGAAATCTCCCAGTGTCATACTTTTATAGTCTTTTCTGTTGGATCTCAGCATCATCAGAAACGTTCCCCAGATTTCATGAGGTAGCGCATCTGCAAGTTTTTCAATCAATTCATCAGTATCTTTTTTAATACCAAGTTTTGACATATTTCTCACCAAGTTACAATATCTCTCGATAATTTGCTTGGTGTTCTCGGATTTCAAACCACGAAACAGATCAAATTCTTTCTTCATGAGAGACATTTTGTTTTGTGCATATCATCACTTCCAACTAATTTTGCTTCCAATTCTGTCCAAATTGAATAAGCAGTTCCATCATGTTGAAGCAGTATCGGGATATCTTCTTTTATCGCTTGCTGAAGCAGACTCACCATCAATTTCTCATCCCTATATTTCTTTTTATCTTCAGTACTCATTTCTCTAATTGTTAACTGAGTATTATTTCTTGTGGGCCTAACATACGGCTCTTCAGTGTGTTCCCAAGCATCCAAATGATACGCCTCAACCCAGTTTCCAAACCGTTCAGACCATGCATTATAATCATCAATATCCATGAGCTTAGGTGGTTTTTGAGATGTCCCGGTTTCGTTTTCTAGTAAAGCATTCTGTGTGATTGAAATCGGACTAACAAAGGCATTATAGAATTCGTTATCCATTGTTCAAATGTCCAAAAATTCACAAATTTCCAAGCTTAGGCAAAATTAGGGTTTTGATCGAAATTCCAAAGTGACCTTAGAGCGAAATTAAGCTTGATGGTCACAAGAGCGAAATCAGGTTTGATGGTCACAAGAGCGAAATCAACAATTAGTCTTATAAGTGAAATCACCTAGTTTCTTTTGAGCGAAATCAATCCTTAAACCCTTTGAGCAAAATCAACACTTAACCTTGGAGCGAAATCAGACATAGCTTGGAGCGAAATCTGATGTAAGATGACTGTATGAGCGAAATCAAGTGTGAACTCTGAGCGAAATCAGCATGATGTCACCATTTTCACGAGTCACTATGAGCGAAATTTCAAAAATACTAAGATTTAGGTCGATTTTAACTTTGAAACTTTCAAGGGTTTATTAATGTATGATTACGAGTGCTGTGTGTGAAATTGAGCTGGTTTTACAGTGAAAAATTTTCAACAAATGATAAAGAAGGTGTAGAAAAACAGAATATGCAGCTGAAATAGCAAGAACTCTTCCTCCTGAGCTCTGATACCACTTGTAGGATCGTTTTCGGCCCTGATTGAGTCGGTCAGAAGAATTCTTATCCAAAACAAGAGGCGAAACTAATGTCTTGGTGCAATTACAGCTGGATTCACTTTAAACTATTGTTGTATTGATTACTGAAACAATTACAAGCTCTGACAACACTTCGGCAGCACTTCGTGGCTCACCGAAAGAAAACACCTTAAACTATGTCTCTGATTTCGCTCATGATACCCTTTATATAGGGTTCTGATTTCGCTCCTACATACCATGTCCATAAGAAGCGAAATCATATGGTTACCATAGGAGCGAAATTAGTTCTTTGACACATGGGCGAAATCAGGTTTATGAGATTTCGCTCCAAATGACAACATGTCATTTGGGGCGAAATCACTATCTAATACAAATCTCTTGGATTTCGTGCCCGGTTCTATCCTAAACAACGCAAGACTTGATATAAGACGTAGTCGACAGACGGATGAACCAACAAGAATTACAAGTGATAACCTAATCAATTTGATCTAAATAGCTATACAAGCAAAAGCCCCAAATCTGTTCATCCAACTAACATTTAACAAACTCTACTTCTAATGTGACACTTCTAGTCCCTAAAGAAAGGAACATTATTCACTTGCAGCTAAAACATATAAACTCTACAGAAATGACTAGTAGGTCCCCCAGCTTTCACTGTGTTGACTATGAACCAATTTTGATTTTATTTTTAACACATACTATAATATTTTATTTGTTAGATTCGGCACCCAGCAAGGACCTTAACATAACATATGATTTATAATAATGCAACCCTCATATGAAAAAAAAAAAAAAAAAAAAAAAAAAAAAAAAAAAAAAAAAACTATCAAATTATACAACTCTATTCCACATGGAAATTAAATCAACGTCACTGAAAATCATGTACATCTTGACATTATCAAAATTAAATTAGGTTATGCTTAAAGTAGTTAAAAATAAATACAGGTATTTAGTTATAAATTATTGTATCCCTTACATCGTTGTAGGTGGATCATGGATCCAACGTAGTTCAATATCAACTTCACCGGTTTCAACATTTCGTAATCGAAGAGAGAGTTGTTGAACAACCTCTTTATCTTTCCATATAATGCAACTTTCTTCTGCAAGATAGTTTGTCCTCACAGGTGGTATCCTCTTTAGAACGGTCCCATTTGGATGCCTCTCTAAACGAGGTAACTTCAGCGCATCCACAAATGATTTTATTTCAAATTCTGCATCTCCCATCGGGTCATCTTTTGATAGCATATCATGGTCATACACGGTCTGCAATCAAAACCACTATAAAAAGTTACATATTTTTGTCTAAATTATATATTAGTTACCATAAAAGTTTAGGTTTTTCATTTGTTTATATTATTTATAAGCTACTCATTTTTTTGTAACGGGGAGCCATACTATTTGTGGAGCATATTTTTATATCACAATACTTATACTTATAATCAATATTTCAATTACTGTAACTTATATATATATATATATATAGAGAGAGAGAGAAACTTAAAACTACAAAATTCCCTTAACATGCGAAGCGTACGTGACCACAAAATAACGTGTGTAATTATGAAAATAATATGCGGAATTAGGTTATACTCATGCGTGATTTCTGTTTTTACCACATGCGTGATTTCTCTGTTTTGCACATGCGTGATTTTATGTTTACCCTATGCGTGATTAGGGTTTGAATTTTATAACGTGCGTAATTTAGTCACGTATGTTTCGTTCGTTAAGGAACTATTGTACGATAACCTTCCCATATATATATATATATATATATATATATATATATATAGGGTAAGGTTTTTGCGAGAACCACCTTTATTGCGAGAACCGCGAGAACCAATGTGAACACAAACTAAAAAAACCTAAACCCCCCACCCCCCCAAGCTAAATGCTAAAAACTAAAACCCCCAAAAAACCTAAAAAAACTTAACCCCCCCCCCCCACAAGCTAAAATGCTAAAAACTAAACCCCCAAAAAACCTAAAAAATCTAAAAAAATCAAAAAAAAAATCTAAATTTTTATTAATATTTTTTATGTTAAAATCGCAACTTTTAGTAGCCAAAAAAAAATTTTAAATTTTCTTTTTTTGGCTACTAAAAGTAGCGATTTTTTTTTATAAAAAATATTAAAAAAAAATTTGTGTGTTTTTTTAGCTATTTTTAGGCATTTTTTGTTGTATTCACATTGGTTCTCACGGTTCTCGCAATAAAGGGTGGTTCCTAACGGATCTTTGTCATATATATATATATATATATATATATATATATATATATATATATATATATATATATATATATAGCAGATGGATCATGAGAAAACTAGTTTAAATGAGAAAACCAAAAAACTAACTAAAAATGCCTAAAAAATATACCAAATTTTTTTTTACAATTTTTTATAAAAAAATCGCTATTTTTTATGTATGGAAAAAATTTAAAAAAAAATTGTTGTAGTGCACATGTGCACTAATACGGATATAATGCACATGTGCAGTACAAGTTTTTTTTTTGAAAATTTTTTTATATATAAAAAATGGCGATTCTTTTATAAAAATTAGTAAAAAAATAAAATTTTGGTATGTTTTTTAGCTTTTTTTAGGCTTTTTCCAGGCTTTTTTTAGTTAGTTTTCTAGTTTTCTCATTTAGATATAGTGTTTTCATGATCCTCTTCCTATATATATATATATTTCGGGAAAACGTCTAAAAGTGTGAAAACGGTGAGAACGATTTTGGTGTTGACATGTGGCGTTGATGCTAGCTTACACTAAGGGTAATATTGTCACAAAGCTCATGCACATGCCACTCACATGCATATTCCACCATCTTTTTTAAACTCCCGTAACTTTTCTATACGTGATTATATAAAAAAAATACACCACAAAATTGAGTGTTTTATTATCTTTCTAACGAGTATACTATTGCAATAGTTTTGAAATTAAAAAAATAACATGAACTAGGTGTTCAAATAAAAACGCCATAAAAACACGAAGTTCAAAAAACTCTATGAAAAATACCTAGTTGAAAACGCTATAAAACACCTGGTTTAAAAAAACACCATAAAAACTCAGTTGAAAGAAAATGCCATAAAAACACCTAGTTCAGAAAAACGCTATGAAAATACTCAGTTGAAAACGACATAAAACACCTAGTTCAGAAAAATACACCATGAAAAACTCAGTAAAAAACGTCATAAAAACACTTAGTTCAGAAAACGCCATAAAAACTGGTTGAAAAACGCCATAAAAACACCCACTTTAGAAAAACGCCATAAAAACCTAGTTGAAAACGCCGTAAAAAACAAAGTTTAAAACGCCATAATAAAACCCACCCTTCGTTTTTTTCGAAAAAAATATACTAATAGTATACCCACTGGAAAGATAAAAAAACGTTGAACTTTATGGTGTGATTTTTTTGAAAAAATAATCGCGTATAAAAAGGTTATTGGCGTTTAAATATGTCGGGGGGGGGGGATGACGACATGTGATTAGCATTTGCACCCTTGTTTGGATCTTCCTATTTTACCCCTCTGGGTAGTTCCAAGGCCCCTAGTATTAACAAAAATGCCATCGCATCAATCTCAGCCACAAACCACTAAGATCTTGTGGCTGAGAATCGTTGTCACCGTTTTCACACTTTAAGGCGTTTTCTCCCGATCCTGTTCCTGTATATAATAGATATTAGAGAGAGAATGTGGAGATGTTGAAAACTTAAGGGATGCAGTCAATGTCAATTAAGCATAGATGTACTAAGGCATTGATGCACACGTTTGACCCAATTGCATCTTCATGGGCTAATTGACCTGTTACGTGTAGAATCATAAAGTAATAGGAGTTCTCTCCATACAGTTTTTCACTTTGAATCCGAATGGCAAAAACCTTTTCATTAGTAATCCATGTGCAAGATGTTGATTGGATCTCTATATCTATGAATCTCCCAAAAAAGAAGCTTGGGTTTTGACATCTAAGATTCTCATAACGATGTTTTCAGTTTCAATTATGAAATCACTATGCTTAGCTCAAATCTGTATTCAGCTAATTGACTTTGAAATCTTGAAATCTCTCCCATAAAGTTACTTCTCCATCTCACTTTCAACCTACATTTCATTTTCAATTTCTCTAGCTGGCTAAGTCTTGATTGGTTTTTGAATTTTTGGAATCTTAGAACCCTAGATGATTTCAATTTGTTTCAGAGAGATTTGTTGCTGAGAGATCAAGACCACAATAAGAGCTTAGTTCAAGTTACACTGTGAGGTATAGTTTTGTTTTGTTTTGTTTTCTTTCTGAATTCATATAAGGTTAAACCTTGATTATTGGTTTTTGAATTTGTGGAATCTTAGAATCCTAAATGATTTCATTTTGTTTCAGGGAGATTTTTTGCTGAAAGATCAAGACCACAATAGGAGTTTAGTTCAGGTTACACCGTGAGGTATAGTTTTGATTTCTTTTTGAATTCATGTATGATGCTTTCTAATTCGTGCTATAATTTCTGCATATATTAAATCCTGTTTGTATGTTTTCATTTCCAAAATCTGTACTCAATATATTGTTCTTTGTAGACCCGGCTTATGGGCCGACCAAGCTAGGTAGGTGCCCAAGGCCCAAAGATGTTAGGGGCCCGACAGATATTTATAACTTTATTATGTTATGTATATAAAACAAGTCCAAACGCTGAACATTATGTCCTAAAGCTGAAGTAAAAGGTCAAAATTCCAATTGCAGTTTATCCCTTGTACGTGTGGGGCCTGTGTGCTAAAAAAACCTTCCAAACTGTCGTGCAATCGTAGTTCGTATTACTGAAGTTTCGGTGTTTTTTTGACGTTTTTCATCATCATTATCCGATCATCTATATTCTAAAACGTAGTTAAAGAATATTCAAGATTTCATCCTTGAGGTATGTAATTTTCAATTGTAAAATCGATTAATAGAATGTATTTTTCATTTTTATTTTTAGATTTATATAATTAGTCAATTACATGAAACCTTGAATCTTTGTTGTTTAGATTTATTGATTTAGAACTAGATGAAACTGTGAATCTTTAATGTTTGAAATTAAATGATTGAATCTTTTGAGACTTTAATGTATAATTGTTTATTGAGTAAACTGCTATTTTGGTCCCTGTGGTTTGGCCAGTTTTGCCACTTTAGTCCAAATCTCAAACTTATTACATCTGGGTCCCCGTGGTTTGCATTTTGTTGCCATTTTAGTCCAAATCTCAAAATGTCTGAATTTTTACTGATTTAATGACCTTTTTTGTCCTTTTCTAAAGGGGTAGTTTGGGCATTAAATTTTCATTAATGTATTTCAATAATTGAAAAAACACATAATATTAAAAAACCCCTTATTATATTACCAGACAATAAAGCATCCCTTCTTTACCACCGTTCACCATATAAAGCTTCCCTTTGCATCCAACTGCATCAATGGCTTCTCTACTAAAATTCACATCTATCCAAGATCCCATCTTTTTCCAAACCCCATTTGCATCTTGGCCTTTTTTATCAAAACGATTCGGTTCCCGGAACACCCATTTGTCAACGGACCGAGCAACGGTCTGGGTGAAGTGTGAGCCTATCCCACTCGCGACAACCACGGCGGCGCGTGAGGCTCCCGTGGCGACCAAAATGCCTCCATTTTAGTCCAAACCATGCAACTCATCAGATCTGTAAATAGGGGGTGGTTGACGATGACTGATTATGATGATGATGACTGATGATGATGATGGACGGTGATTATGATGATGATATAAGGGGGTGGTTGACGACGGCAGTGGAGGTGGTTATGGTGTGGCTCGGGTTTGAGATGGGGGCGGTGGTGGCAGATGGGGGCGGTGGTGGCAGATGGGGGCGGTAGTGGTGGTGCTATAGAGAGAAGGGGGTAAACGAGGAAGGAGTTGATCTGGGTTATGATGGCGGTGGTGAGCTTTGTTCAGAAATCGAATCCGATTTTGTTCAGAAATTAGATGTGAGCTTTGGAGAGATTAATGAGAAGGAGAATGGTAATTCATCTTGTATTTTTTGTCTATTTGTTTTTGTTCAGAAATCGTTTGTTGATTTTGTTCAGAAATTGAATCGGATTCAATTTACATTAGGTGTTGAATCCTTTTAGTTTCTGTGATTTTGAAGCACTTATGTAGTGAATCTATCAGTTGTTTGTTTGTTCTAGAGAGAGAAGAAACGTGGTGGCTGGCGATTCTTAAACAGGTTGACGGTTAGGGTTTGGAGGTGGATGATGCGGCGGTGGGTGAATGGGTGGTGATGGTGGAAACAGGTGGTTGTGGAAGGAGGTTATGGTGGTGGTGGTGCTAGAGAGAGGAGAGAGAGAGGGAGGAGGTGGCAGTGGTGGTGCTATAGAGAGAGAGAAGAGAGAGAGAGCTGTTTATTTTTGGGATGATGATGATCAGTTTATAATAAAACATAAATGACCAAAATACCCCTGCACTAAAGGACAAAATAAGCAGCTTTTAACAGTCAAAATAGGGGTTTTTTGAGATTTGAACTAAAATGGCAACAAAATGCAAACCACAGGGACTCAGATGTAATAAGTTTGAGATTTGGAGTAAAGTGGCAAAACTGGCCAAACCACAGGGACCAAAATGGCAGTTTACTCTTGTTTATTTTTTAGGTTTAGAGTTAGATGAAAATGACTAGTTTTAAACTTTGATTTTCTTTTCTTTCTTTCTTTTTTTTTTATCTAGAAATTATGCCACCCATTCCTAAATACAAACACCTATCCGGTAGTCAAAAACGTAAAAAGAAGAAGCCACAGGAAGAAAAAGCAAAGGACGAGAAAGCGCGTATACTCACTTTTTTCTCAAAACTACCACAAAGTTCTAGTACTAATGTTGATGAAGATAATGTAGATGTTCACGTGGGTGAAGATAATGCGGGTGTTAACGTGGATGAAGCTAATTTGGGTAAATATGATGTTAATGTTAGCGTGGATGAAGCTAATGCGGGTGAAGATGGTGTTAATGTTAATGTAGATGAAGCTAATGTGGGTGAAAATGATGCTAGTGTTAGTCCTAGTATTGATATTTTTTACCCTAGAAATTGGGATAGGCTTAATCCTAACTTGATAAATGAATTGGTTATGAAAGGTCCGAAAAGAGATTTGACTATTGATAAGGGTCCCTGGATATTGTTGGAAGACGATTTTCTAAATTCATATATAATAGAATTCTATCAATCATGGAGACGTATGATAGACAATGGCTTGTGTATTCGAAAGAGCTTGACAAAGTCTTTTGTTTTTGTTGTAAACTTTTTAGACAAGGGTATAAGAAAGGTGGGTTGGATAATGAAGGTTATTCGGATTGGATACATGCTTCATAGGTTCTTAAAGACCATGAAGTTAGCTTTGAACATCTCAAGCATATGCATCAATGGTTTGAATTGCGTCAAAGGTTGGAGAGCAATGAAACAATTGACAAAGAAGCATATGAGCATTTCAAAAAAAGAAAAATAATATTGGAAAGAAGTGATTTTTAGGATTATTGCTCTTATGAAATTTCTTGCTAAATTTGGCTTAGCTTTTCGTGGGTCAAATGAGAAGTTGTATCAAAAGAGCAATGGAAACTTTTTGGGATTGGTTGAGACGTTGGAAGAGTTTGATCTGATTATAAAAGAACACATGCGACGTATTTTGAATGATGAACTCCATATACACTATCTTGGGCACAATATCCAAAACGAGTTGATACAATTATTAGCTGATCAAGTTAAAACAGAAATCATCATAAGGATAAAACAAGCAAAGTAGTACTCCATCATACTCGATTGCACGCCTGATATAAGTCACCAAGAGCAAATGTCCATAATTGTGAGGTATGTGAATTTAAACTCTAATTATATGACAGTTGAGGAATCATTCTTAGGTTTTTTGGTTGTTGATGATACCACCGGTAAGGGACTTTTTGATGTTATATCTAAGGAATTGGAGTCTTTAGGTTTTGATATTGTTGATATGCATGGTCCAGGCTATAATAATGGGCGAACACGAAAGGAAAACATAGTGGAGTTCAAAGTAGATTTCTAGAAAAAAAAAACCCTAGAGCTTTGTACAGTGCTTGTGGTTGTCATAGTCTCCATCTTGTGTTGTGTGACATGGCAAACACGATTACTAAGTCTAGGGTATATTTCAGAACAGTACAACGGATATATACTATCTTTGCCAATTCTATTAATAGGTGGCAAATTTTGAAAAACAATGTTAAAGAATTGACTCTTAAATCATTGTCTGTCACTCGTTAAGAAAGTCGTGTAGATAGTATTAATGTGACAACCCTCACTAAACCAGGTATCCGTACGATTTAATTAATAATTAATTGCTGCTTAATTACTGTGCTTAACTGAAATTGCTGACGAACTGCTACTTGATTTCTAGTACTTGTATATTCCTGCATCATACTTTAATTACCGTCACTACATTATTTACACGTTGAACCTTAGTGACAAACATGATACGCTAAAGCACAGTAGCATTAGAATGGATAACCTATTGAACATGCTGATAAAGCCAGCATCAGGCAGACACTGCCTCTAAGGGCCTGTATGAGCCAGAAATATTTACTACACCCATAGTGAGTGTAGGGATACAAGGGTTGTAGAACTGCGTCTCTAGGAATAAGATATAATGACTGGATGTGCCTAAAACGTACTCTAAGCACAAGCCACAGCACTTTTATTAACATACTAGCTTCTGGCTAACTAATAAAGTGCCAAAACATAAGGAAAATATTCCTGACACTTTGTAGAATAAGTTGTGTCACTAAAAGTATTATTTACGACACTTAAAAGCTTACTTAAGCACTTTAACGGATTACTATCCAACCGAACAACCGGACTATACCCGGAACATAAAAATATTGACAATAATACTATTGGTCTTTTTCTGAGCCAGTTAGGGTCCCTGAATACCCTAACACCCGCGTTAAAGCACAACATGTGACTAACCGAGTTAACCCCTAATCTAACCTAGTTAAATAAACTAAACACCAACCAACTTGTTGGAATCGAACTAGACCCCCCCCCCCCATGACCGATTTCGGTCCCAGTGTAACTAAGCTTGTACCAAGTTTGATTATTTTAAACACATATGTTGGATATCTAGGTGACATTAAACCCAATGGATTAAGGACTTGATAATGCCTATAAGTATCATCATCTACACAAGAGTTCTTACACTCCACATTCACCAACACACCTCTCCCTCTCTTGTTCCCAACTCTCGGCCGAACCCCCTCCCCCTTCTACATCCATTTTCGGCTTTTGATCCATACATTCCAAGCACATACAAGTCTTTCGGGTCACGCATAAGGAGTCTTGGAGCTAACGGAAGGCGAAGGACCTCGTTATCTTGCTTTTATCCACCACATTTTCGCATAGATTCTTCCCTAGCCCCGAGCTAGAGGTATAACACTTAAAACTCATACTCGAATCATTCTAAGGTGGTTAATAAGATTTGTAACGGTTAAAACTCGGAAACTTGCATTTTGAATCTTTAAAGTCTACTAAAATATGAATATTGTTGGATAAAAGCTTAATACTTGTGTAAAAGTTGTAGTATTTGAAAGTTGTGAATATTGAGGCCCGATCTACGTTGTGGTAGCTCGGATCATCGTTTAACCCGACTTTGTTAAGATCATAGATCTTGACATAAGCTTGTTTCTATCGGTACAAGGGTTAAAAGGTGAAACTCTACCACACGAGAAACATGAACTTGTGTAAAAGTATTTTTACTTGTAAAATAGTGTTTAAAACTAGCGGATCTACGTATCTGCAAGTGGTATTTTCAAAGGACCAAGTGTCGAGAAAATCATGTTTTCTAAAAGACGGATAACACACTAACAAGTGTGATTTTTACAAACCACAAGTGTATAAACACTTGTGAAATGAAAGATCCGACAAAATAAAAATCTTTGTGAAAGATGACGGGAAGTTGTAAAGATGGATTTATTCTAAAAACGAGGTTTTTACAAGATTGAGTTACTTTATACAAAGATCCACAAAATATAACGGGATCTACACTATAGTTTTCGGAAAAACCATAAGTTCATGTGATTATGCGATTTACATGCTTGTCGACTAGTTTGATGTGTCGGGAAATTATTTGATTGAATAAAGAAGTGGTTGAAATGATTTTGTAAAAGAAAATGATACGCTTGAAAGCGTGGCCACCTCCAGTTACAGAGGAAACTCTGGCGAAATTTTTCTAAAACCTAACACTTAGAATTATTTACAAGTGTTAGAATTATTTTTGATATGTTTTCAAAATATATTTCGCCATGACTTTATTTACAAATATTCGGAGGTGGGATTTTCACAAAATTAAACGTGATAAATATATATTTGGTAAATATAATTTTTCACAACACTGTTTATGATTATTTTGTGAAAATACACAAATATTATTTTTAGAGTAAAAATAATATTTACAAACGTTGACGAATCCAAAATAATACAAACGCTTTCATGATAAACATATAAGTTACAACGGTAATTATTATTACCACACGATTACTAAAACGTAACTTACGCATTATACGGAAATGACTATGAACGTATATTTTATTAACATATTATTTTTTGGGGAAAGATTATGTGAAATGGAAATATAATATTTTTGAGAAAAATATTTATATTTGGAATGAAGATATATTAAGTGAGACTTAATATTATAAATTGAACGCACATGTATTAAATCCCCCATCTTTGGGAAGGAGATTAACTACCAAGTACATGCAAAATATAAACACGAAATAGTTGTCTAACTATTTCCCAAAAACCTAAACTATAAAGCTAAGGCACGGCCATCCGTCTAATAGAATTAGTACATGTAGGTCGTCGCACAGCTGACATTCGGAGTACTTGGTAGAGACGCACTGACTGTGAGTTCATGTCCCCCTTTTCTCTTAACTGTTTTCAGTTTTCTAAACTGCGGGGGTGAAATACATGTTACAATGTTTATGATTACTTTATACATGGTATGGTTAGCGTAAGGAGGGTTACTTTTTAGATCATGTGAATGGGTAGGCGGAAACTTGAGGTCATTAATCCTCAGGGTAGGACCGAGGGGCAGGAGCGATAGATCTATTTGGGTGTAGCGAGCCCAGTCCCAGGCCCAGCATAACGGACCTCGGGATGACTTTGTACCCGACGCATAAATCTGCTAGGTTTGAGCCTTCCTACTTGCATTTCACACATATCAATGGCCTTGCAAACCATTGGTGATCTCTTTTTCCTTATTTGCTACATACCAAGATTTTTGATAAATACAAAGGTTTATTTACTCACTTACACATGAACTCGCTCAACATTATTGTTGATTTTTCAACTTACATGTATTTCAGGGAATTAAAAGATCTGGCACGGTATGGCACGTTTTCCCGCTGCACTAGTTTCCAAGGTCATCCGGGGTTTAGGGAATGTGACTCTTTCCTGGACAAGTCACAGTCCTTAAACTGTGTGTATGTTATGTTTAAGTTGTTTTGGTTGGGAAACAATGTTATGGGTATTAGAGTGTTGTTCCGTTTAAACAATGATACTATGTTTGGTTTTAAAATTTAATGGATGATCCTTGCATGTTTTAATTCATATAGCTTTGTTATGATTAAGCTATGGTATTAAGAAGTCACACCAAATTAACCACGCTTCCGCAAAGCCAGGGTGTGACAATTAAGCCAATTAGAATTAAACTTGTAGAAAACTTGTAGAAGTAAGAAAAACTTTGAACTAAGTTAGTGACTTGGATAAAGATCCTAAAATTCAAAGCGAAGCTAAATCACTTGAAAAGCATGAGTTTGTGACTATGAATTTTTGGTACAAATTGTCATTTGGTATGAAATATTATCAAATGTGAATGTGGTGAGCAAAAAGTTGAAATCAAAGGATGTGATTCTTGATGTTTCTATTGATGAAGTGGACAAATTGATTAAATACTTCAAAAATTATATAGAAGTGGGGTTTTCTAAGGCGATGGATGAAGCAATAGAAATTGCCAATGAATTAGGTATTAATGTGAAATTCCCTAAAAAAATGTGTGATACGTAGGAAAAAACGGTTTGATGAGAATTCAAGTGTATAAGAAGTTATATTTTCACTCGATGATGATTTTAAAGTCAACTACTTTCTATGTATTGTTGATCAAGCTATAAGTTCTCCTGAAACAAGATTCGATCAATACCAAAAATTCAAAAAAAAAAATATTTGGGTTTTGGTTTCCTAAAAAGTTGAATCACTTGATGAAAAAGATCTTAAGGCTCGTTGTTATCGTCTTCAAGATGCATTAACAAATAAAGAAGAATTGGACGTTGATGCTAAAGAACTTCATTTGGAGTTGAAGTTGATTAGGACCTTCTTACCGAGTTATATTGTTAGCCGTATTGATGCTTTAAATGATATCATGCGGCTCGGTCATTGTCCTAATGCTATAAATGCGTATCATGTGCTTTTGACATTTCCGGTAACAATTGCATCAGCAGAGAGAAGCTTTTCTGAATTGAAGTTGTTGAAGTCTTATTTGCGATTGTCAGTGTCTCAAGAAAGACTTAATGGATTGGCGATGATATCTCTTGAAAACAAAATATTAGAAGGTATGGAATATAAAGACTTGATCGAGAGCTCTGCTTCCAAAAACGCTAGAAGAGCCTCACGATTTGCTTAAGTAAGTTAGTTTGATCATCTAGCTACACTAGTATTATTTTGTTTATTTTATAACAAGCAATTACCGTTGTATCGTGGTTTTTGGAGCTTCTAAAAACACTAGGAGAGCCTCACGATTTGCTTAAGTAAGTTAGTTTGATCATCTAGCTACACTAGTATTATTTTGTTTATTTTATAACAAGCAATTATCGTTGTATCGTAGTTTTTGGATACATAAATAAAATGATAAGTTTATATTATATAAAGGGAGCCCAACTTTTTTGTCTCGCACAAGGTCCAAAAGTATTTTATTATTCTCGGGGACGGCTCTGATACTAAGTGTAAACTTTTAGATAGGTATTGTCCAAAATTTATAAGAGAAGTAGTTTGCAGGTTTTGTTATATACATTACACTTGTATATATCTCTCTTCATTGTTTGTAGTGTGTGTTCGTGTTGTTTATTTTTGTGCTAAGGTTATTACTTTCCTTACACAGATTTTGTCTTAAAATCGATTCGTAGTTTAGAAAGTCGTACTTTCCTTACATTCTATTGCACTACAGTCGCATAAGTTATATAAAAGCACCGAGTAAAGATCTCGTTACATTTATGGGGTTTGTCCATAACTCGTCAAGTCCAAAACTGAAATGTCCAACTCTTGAATCATTGTCGTTCCTTGCACTAACTATATTAGATATTTCTACCAAGAAGAATAGCATTTTAGTCATTTTGCTTTAGAGACTAGTTATGTATTAAACTATTTTGAAACGTAGAGGGCTGGTTTATGCAATTTACTTAAAATATAATATTATAAGTTGAGAACCATTCTTCAAATCATTCATATTAAAGCCACTATTTATATGATATAGAAAAAAAAAGAGAAAAAAAGCACTATCACATTGAAATGGAAATACAATTGAGAAAATATAAAGAAACTAAAGTACACCTCTATATTTAGAGGTTTATATTCATCTATCTATATTTTTATTGTGTGTATAAGAAAAAGAAAAAATGATAAAATAAGTGTTTGTGACTAAGAAATAGATAGAGACAAAGAATTGGATGTGTGATTTTTTTTTAAAAAAATTAATGAAATTTAGAGAAAAGTTTGTTCTTATATAGATGGGGATAAAGGCTTCAACGTGAATGCACTCCAACTCCCAGTGGCGGATCTAGAAAAGACGTCAAAGAACAACGTTTCAAAATTTTCTTTTCTATATGGGCAGCGAAATCGAAAAAACCTCAAATTTTCCCAAAATTTACACCACCTCTGGAGTGTCAAGGGGTAGTATAAAGCTACATCCGCCCCAGCCAACTCCTATTAATTTACACATCTTTAAATCCCAGATTTCTAAAACGTACAACAATGGTTCTTTTGTTATGAACACCAATTCGGCCATGGCACTAAAAAACGACTAACGCCATGTTCCCAAGTTTACTAATCTAAAGAAGTGAAAGGAAGTGGAAAATATTAGTGTTTTAGAGTTTTTTTTAATGGGATGAAGTTAAAGAAGTGGAAGGAAGATCTTCGATCATAACATTCCTTTCAAAACAGAAGGTAGTGGAAGGAAGACAAATATAAGGTTTTACTATTTACCATTATACCCTCTCATTTAACCTATTATACAACTCGACAAGAGTATATTCATAAAGTTATGCATTGATTTTCTCTTCTTTTCAACTCATGAACACATAAAATCTTTAATTTCTTTTGCTTTTCTTTGAACTCGGGAATACAAAATGAAATTATAAATGCTTAAAGTGTTAACATTTTAGTTACATATGCTTATGTTATGTACACAACACCCGTTATATTAATTTGTTCATATATTATTATAACGTTTTATTTTTTCCTACAAATTTGTTAGGTTTTATGTAGGTAACATTTTCTTAGAAAGAACTTGCACATGTTTTGGTTTGTATAAATAAATGAAATATGTTCGTATTTTATTTCAAGATATATGAATAAACATTGCAATTTAAAAATTTTCTTATATTTTACAAATTTTTATGATTGAAAAAAGTAATTATTCATATATTCTTCGCCTCTTCTCGTATTAATTACTCATATGTGTGTGTTTGTGTGTGAGTCCGTATGTGAAGGGTGAAAATCAAATGGAAAAATTGACACGATTGTGATATTGATACTAACTTGACACAATCTCAATCCATACACACATGTCAAGTACTTACTAGTTTAATTGGGAGATTAGCATCCTCTACGGAAAGAGTCAAGTCTTCATCCCACACAGGGTTGACATCCTTGTTGACAACTCGTGTCTTTTGTTTCTGCAGCAAGTAATTGACATTAGGTTAATCAAGGAGAGGATTTATATGCGTGAATTATGTTAATAAGGGTAAAACAATATGAACGTAGCATACTCATAGCGAGAGAAAAATTGTCTTATTGCATGAAATGTGAGAAAGTGTAGATTTCAATAGCTATTCTAATCTACCATTCGATGTACTTAAAAAACTTTTAGTTTGTTTCCAACAATGTAGTTTTACACCTACAAATGTTAATTTTGATCTAATAAAACATATACTGCATCTTATATCTGTGGGTGAACCCTTGTGACACTACACGAAAATAAATAGTTTTTGATTGTTATATTTAACATGTTTGCCGTGTTTAGGTTAATTAATTTGTTGTTTAACCTATTAGTTATAACCCACCAACACGATTAACACATTTGTTACTTGATGCTACTTGTTAAACCGTCGACCTAGTTGCCACATTTAGATAAATGAGAGCTGAGTGGAAAGATTTTAGCTATGACCACTCGTTATGCACTAATGTACTCATTAGGGGTGTTCAATTCAGAGGTTGAACACAATACATGAGGGGACAAGACTAGAAACCTAACTAAAATGATGGATTTATTGAATCCAAGACCAGACTGTAGGGGCGTTAGTCAATCTTGGGTTGATCCACTAGTCCAAAAAGAACAGTTTTCGGACCCAAACGTTGTGATGGAAAGGTTTTCAAGTCTTTTTAACCATCAAGGACTTCAACAAGTATCATTACCATATACATATGTTTATGACTAATTTAGTTATAACCTGTTCTCAAATAAATGAATATTCAGATGGCGATAAAAATGCAAATTTGTTTTTAAGATGAGAAAATGGTCATAATGTGTTGTTTTTTGCATACAATGATTGAAAAACATGAAACAATCTTAAAATTAGAAGCAGATTACCTGATCACCCATCTTGATGACAACGTAAGGATCACTGTCTGTAATATCACGAACCGCAAGACTAAGGCCTCTCTTGATTTTAACTTTCAAATGACCCAACAAATTGTCACCTCCTCCTCCTCCTTTTCCGCTACCGCAACGGCCACCACTACAACAACGTGCTTTTGGTGATGCCATGTCTATCTTCCAAAACAGCTCTTGGTTTCAGACTTCCTGTTAATGAATGAAATTTGTTGGTGTGGAGAAATGCATGGCTTGAAATTCTCCATCTCCATTAAAAACTCTTAGCAAAAGACTTTTTAATTTTGATTATATTTTTAGATACTTTATAAAAAACATACATAGTTACGAAAAACTTCATTTTCGTAATCATCATGTTAAATAAAGGAATTCGTTTTTATGTATATAACAAAAACACAAATTAAGTTAACCGGCGAGAAGAATAAAAAAAGCACAATTTAAGATTCACGAAATTAATTCGATTTTTAGTTAATCAAATGTTTAACCATTTTTAGAACCGGATCGAACAACGAACATGTCGTCTTATGGGTCCATTGGTTGGGTGCTTCAACCGGTTTAATTGGGTTTAAGAACTAGATGTTGTTATAAATGACACACAGTTGCAAAACTCACTAGGTGCTCCCTGGTCGGTCAACTGGGAAGTTGCGTGTATGTCACACCCTGACTTTTGCGGAAGCATATGATGTGTGACTGGTTTAATATCATTGCATTCAATCATAATAAACAACTATATGATCAAAACGATGTTCATCCATTCATAAAATTTGAGTATTACAAACACTTGTCATTTAAGTTTTAAAACACAACCTTCGACTAGGTTATAGACCAACAAAAGTGGATGATATCTAAACTTGAAGTCTATTTCTAGATATGACACCCGCACCCATGATCCATCCTGTCACCTGAAATACATGTAATTTTGGAAAAACATCAACAAAAGTTGAGCGAGTTCATGCGTTTTGTGTGAGTACTGTATTCTTGTAAATCTTTAAGAGACTCCTTTGTAAACAGGTATGAAAAGCATGTATGAACATGAATGTTTTACAAGGATTTTAAGGCATGTGAGGACATAGGGAGCACTCGTAATGAGTGGACTTATACACTTGTCGATTTTCCTCGACTGTGTCGATTAACCTCGACTGTGTCAATTTCCCTTGACTATGTCGATTACCCTCGACTGTGTCGATTACCCTTGACTGTGTCGATTACCCTCGACTGTGTCGATTACCCTCGACTGTGTCGATTAACCTCGACTGTGTCGATTAACCTCGACTGGGACTCCGAAGCACTACTTGGTACTAGTTGTGACCATGAGTGGGGTTCGGCCGTACCCGTTAGATCTAACCCTCGTCCCTAATTAAGTATTAATGGCATTTCAATATCTTGTCTATGCTCACATGATCTAGTATTTCATAGGCCTTTCATAGGCATTTCATAGGCATTTCATACCGTTTAAGCATTCGTAACATGTATTTCACCCCCAAGAGTTATAAAACCAAAAACAGTTAAGAAAAGGGGGAGCATGAACCACTGTTTTGCGTCTTCAGTACTCGTAACTCAAATTTCGTTAGCAAACACGTCTACCTACAATGTGCTAGGGTCTATTAGACGAGCGGTTCGTGCCTTGCCTTATTATTCATGTTTTGAGTTACGTTTCCTTTATGTCTTTAACATTATCCAAAGTCATAATACTTTTCAAGTATTTATTTTCGTATTTCCTTCCCAAGGTTGGGAGCATTTCATGCATGTATTCTCGTATTCTTGTATTTGTAGTTTTTGAAATAATATATTTTCAAGTCTTACTTTAGAAAATATATTTAAACTCGTTTTGTCAAAACAATGTATTCCGAGAAAATATATATTTTTATCTCCCAAAAATAATATATTTTCTTCTTGTTGAAAATATAACATAACTTGGTAAGATGTACAAAAATCATATTTTCACTTCTTGTATCCAAAATAATATTTTCCAAAAATAATATTTTCCAAAAATATATTTGTAAGAGTATTTTCCGGAATATTTTAGAAGTTTACGTTTTATTGTTCGGTTTCGCAATACCAAGTGTGTAACTTATATTTTATTCCTTGTGATTTCTGGTAATATTTTAGATTATAAATTTCATGGTATTGGTTAAGTTATATTATTTTACTCTAAAACAATATAGCTATTCCACAAAGTATACAAATATTCACACAAGTGTCTTTAGTATAAAATATATATTCTAAATATATATTTATCCATTTTTATTCACAAAAACCAACCTCCAATACTTGCATTTTTGTAACAAAACCTATGGCAAAATTTATATGGGAAAACCAAAGTTAAAACACACTTGTAAATACTTGTTATAAAATATTTCTTTAAGTGTTTGTATTTTTAGAAGATTTCGGCATAGTTTCCTTTGAAAATGGAGGTGTCATGCTATTTAGCATATCATTTTCTTTTCAAAAATCATTCAAACAATCAACAACAAATCACTAATCATCTTGTACTTACCAAGTGCAAAAACTATTCCATTTACAATATAACATGAACTTGATCTTTCACAAAAACGCGTAGTAACTTGGTAAAGTGTTTAGTAGCCTTAGTTACCCTCCAAAATATATTTACTACTTGGTAAACTTCTTTCTTGAAGATTTAAGATGTTTACAACTTGTAAACATATTTTACAAAAATGTTTCTTTATTAAACCTTCTTGTTTCTCTAGTGTTTATACACTTGTTTTTCCACTAAAAATGGTGCAAGTTTAGTAAAAACCATGATCTTTCAAAAATCACCTTCATAAACTTGGTTCTTTTAGAAAAATCATTCACAAATCTTGGATCTACAAGTTTACTAGTTCACTTTGTTTATTACTTTTCAAGAAATCATGTTGTTTATCAAGTTCATGTCCATATGTGAAGATGATTATCTTGTGTTGTTACATAATCATCTTCCTACTTGCTAGATTATGTGTTAAACCACCATCTAGCAAGCTTCATGTGATGATTAACATCATCATCTCAAGAAATCAACAAACAAATATCATTCATGCACTAAACAACATCATTTCAACAAGATTTCATCATATCTCATCTTATGTTTCAAGATTCAAGTGTATGTCTTTTAGTGTTCTTGTGTTAATCAACATGCTATAACTTTTAACCACTAAAAATATGAAGTAACAAGTGTTAAAAGAATCTTACTACTAGCTTCAAGCTAGGGAAGAACAATGGTGAAGATGAAGTGGATAAAAGCAAACAAAGGAGGTCCTTCAAGATCCGAGAGTTCCACACTTCCTTAGACACCTTGTAACACCTTGAGGTAACCTTGGATTGTATGAATGATGATTGAAAATGGTGGTGGTGGTGTTGCCTATTCTCGGCTGAGAGAGGGAGAGGGAAGGAGAGGGTGGTGAGTTTGGTGTTGTGAAGATTATGGTCCATCTAGCTCTCTTATAACCACTCTTGATCTATTGTCCAAAGGTTTCTATGTCCAAAAAGTACAATGCATATCTAATCAAATCATAGAGAAGGATCATGGAAGATTTAGAAAGATTATGTAATATCTTGGGTGTGGGGGCCACTTGGGCCGATTACTAGCATGGGGGGGGGGGGTAAATGTAATTTGAAATGGTAAGTTTGATAATTAGAAGGGGTTATGTGTAACAGTCTAGTGTTTTAGTGTAAGATGCTTTATGTAGTAGGTTAAAGTGTTCGGGAACCACAACTAGCTCAGAAAAAGTAAAACAATGCTTCTAGCAATATTTTGGTGTTCCGGATAATGTCCGGTTGTTTGATTAGATACCGGTTCGTTAAAGTGTCTAGTTATTCTGTATAGTTTTTTTTATGTAACTTTTTGTGACACTTTTAATTCCCGACACTTAGGAAAGCATACAGGACCATTTTGCCATATTTTTGCATGTTACTAGCATGTTAAAATGCTGATTTTTGATGATTAATGCAGAATTCTGCACTTTGAGTGGGTTTTAGGCACTTTCCGGCACTTAAACTATCACCTAGTGATGCAGTTTTCTGGTCCTTACTTGCCTACCCACTATACTAGTGTAATATGTAGTCTCTGGCTCTTTCTGGGCCTCAGACTACTGTCTGTCTATGTACTGAACTTCGTCAGCATTTTTAGTTTGTCTGGTATTGGTGCCAATTCTGTTTTGTGTATCATTTTAGTGTACGGAATGTACGGAAAAGTGACAGTTATCAAAGTCTCCCCCGTTAAAAGAATTTCGTCCCAAAATTCAAGCAATGCCATCGGTCGCAGGGGAGTTGCGATTCAAATATGGTCACTTAGGTTCAAGATTTGTCTTCATGTTCCCATGTAACTCTGGGTCTGTAACACCTCGTAAAATCATATCCAATAAAATAAAGACACGTGTCATGTAATGCAAACGTGTTATAAACACGGATCCAGATAAAGATGTGCGGTAGGATTTAAAAGTGTCGACATGTTAATTTATACCTCTGAGCGACCTATTAATAAATCCCTAACCATGATATAGTTAAATCAACATCTAAATTATGTAAATAAATCTGGTTGTCTTAAATAACAAATTGATTATAACCTAAGACACGGATCCAATGTAAGTTCTCGGTGTATTCGACATTTTAAAACCTCCCACAAGATCCAAAATGTGTAAATACATGCAAAGCATGCAAAGTCTGAGCACTTGGTCCCCACTTGGTCCCTCTACTGAAAAGGCAAGCATAAGATTCGGAATTGTAAGAAATGCATGGTCAAAGCTTGGAAGTTTGCAAATTTTTGGATTCTGGTCATCGGATACGGACCGTATGGCCCTGGGCTTACGGTCCGTAAGCTCTACAACTGGGCGACAAAATTCAGGTCGGTTACGGACCGCAAGGTCAAAGGCTTACCGTCCGTAAAGAGGCGCTTACGGTGTCACACCCCGATTTCCACACGTTTCACCGGTGGGCCCGGTGGGGGATTACCGTGACGTAGTTGGCAACAATATAGTCAAACCACAATTTATTTAAATGCACAGCGGAAGCATAAAGATAGATATATTTCAACCAACAAAAGTAATATCCAAGCATCACAAGTAGTCGAAATAATCCACAGGGGATCAAAATAAAATAGGAAAATAATGTTCAATAGATAGTGGCATCCAGGCTTGCGAGACTCTAACGATGCTAAGGAGTGGCCAGCCTATTTCGTGTAGAACCTACATTTAATCTTTTTGAGGAAAATACGTCAGTTTACACTGGTAAATACATTCAACCGACACTTTTTAAAAAAGTTTAATAAAATTGATTTGAATGCACGAGGCACAAACTTTTATAACTTGGGATAATTAATCAAATTTAATCTTCTAAAGAATTACATGTCGTTATGCGTTCAGTCGCCCGGTTCATGCCGGGTTTAAGGTTAATTGACACACCACATAGTACAAAACCGCGGCGGGAATACCAACGGTTATACCTTTATAAGTATGAACACATTGTCGGGTGTACGCCTACACCCGTGTGTCAAGGTCGTGGCAATTTCGTAAAATGATGCCAAGGATATCCGGGACATGGTCATTAAACTCCCAAAGGCGTAAAACAAACAAAACCAATTTTTAAGCGGGTCACATTGATAATACCCAACTACTAATGAGTTAGGGTCAATTGCCCGACCAAGCGGTATTTTATATACCGTACCCCAAGCCCGTATAAGAGAAAAATAAGTTAAAAGTATTTACCTAAGCAAGTAATAATCACAACAATCAAATGCAAGTATCTTTTACTGGTCTCCTATTCTGGAACGAAGGTTTAATAACCTATTAGAAACTTAACGGGTCTTTAATTTAGCCTAAGCTTAGACCGGTTAGTTTTCAAAGGATAAATACGGTTTAATCTCATGAAAGGCGAAAACCGGGAATGGAATGTGGTTTGAACCCAACAAGTTTGGAGACTTGTATATTATGGGTAAACTAAACACATTCTGGATTTTGAGGTAAAAACGACAAGGTTGGACCCGTTTCGGCTAATTTATGCAAACTAGTTACATAAACCGGACCGAACGCGTAAATGGCGTGACGGGTAACCGTAAGAGTCTTGCACAGGTTTCCTAAGTTAATATGCTCAAAAGAGGTTGTGATATCAGTAGGATACCTTCCATTATGCCCATAACGAGTTTAATCCCAATATACGCCCCGAAGGGGTAATTTGGTCATTTTAAAGGTTATAAAAGAGATTTCCTGGTTCTACAGGAAATCAGAGTTTTCTGAACAGGTTATAAAGTTCAAAATACTTTATTTATCATATGAAATCAGTAGCAATTGGATTCGGGTCAAAATACCATGTAGAACTCATTCTATGTTCGAAAAGGGTATATTCGGTATTTACCGAATCAACGCCATAACTGTAGGTTATGAGCAGGTTAAAAATAATTAAAAATCTTTAAAAATCCCAAAATATTATTTTACATCAGGGTGTAAAAGTTTTGTTGTCGAAATTTGGGTTTAGATAGGCTTTATGCTAATTGCGCCGTTTAATTACAAAAGTTTTCTTAATTGCGCTAATTAGCATAACTCCTATTCTAGACCTCGGATTGAAATGAAATTTTAGGGACATATTTAGAAATCAGTAACAAAGATTTTTGCTCTCTCACATTTCCAAAATTCTCGTTTTACGAACAAAAGGGCATTATGGTCAACTTTAAGCATATAACGGAAATGTGCAAAAGACTCGGACAAACAACGAACCAGCCACAGCCACAGAGGGTTATACCATCATGTAACCTGGTCCTAAGAGAGTCCTAAGGCATATCTAAAACATACTAAATCGGGTCAGAACTGAAGTCAAAGCAAAAGTCAAAGTTTTGCGACTTTCGGTTCCGGACCGGGTCAAAACAGTAAATGGTCGGATCAAACAAGCATAGACCAGTTATAATACTTATTATCAAGTTATATGAGTAATAAAACAGGTTACAAGCCATCTACATTGTTAATTATGCATTAAATCGAAAATTAGCATTCTGTTGACTTTTTCTAAGCAACTTTGACCCGTCATTTGAACTAGTTAGAGTGGGAATCAGAGGTGCCCTTTTAGGGGTTTAATGCCCACATAATTACCAACATATAACTACCTTGGATTTGACTAATCACTGGACCATTTGTGATTAATCGTTAAGTCAATCGTTAATTACGACGGATTGACTTTTAATCAACAACTAAGCGAAAACTTAACTAAGAAGGGTTAGGCACACTTACTGAAGTCTAGAGAACGACCAGAGATGCTTAGAGAGGACTCTTGTGCTCTAGAAAGCTCCAGGAGTGAAGAAATGAGGTGTGATCACTTTTACAACATGAGTGGCCTTTTATAGCAATCTTGGATGAATTAGATCATGACAACAAGGTCTACAAGGGTTCCTAGATCACCAACAAGTGTCCCTGAGTGCTAGGGGTCGTTTAGGGGGCGCCCATGCTGCTCATAATGGCTCCTAAGTCGGTTAAAACAGCAAACAGTGCTTCTGTCCGCATTTTCTGTATCTGGGAGGCTGACGCGGCCCGCATCAATGATCCTCCAACTCTTACGCGGCCCGCTTGAATCTTCCTGTCAGAGCCCATATCTTCTACTGTCAGCACGGCCCGCGTAAAGCCCTTTGCAACCTTTATGCGGCCCGCCTGAGACCTGCTGTAAGATTTTCAAATCTTTTTCAATTATTACCGTCGGCTCTTGGCGTTTCGAAGGGGTAACTTTGCATTTTGGGCCTTTCTTATTTACGTATAAGGGCCTCGGAACTTTCACCCAACTTATTAACCCTCGGTTAATTTATGATTACCCGAAAAGTCATAACTTTCAATGTTTGACGCTTTTAACCCTTCTTAAACGAATTTGGTCGTAACCTTCTCATATTATAACGGAACGTGATGAAATTTATATCGCGTATTCTAGTGAGTACAATTTACCGTTACAAAGCCTTGGGTATGCCTAAGGGTCACTCAGAGGTATAACTTAAACATGTTGACACATTTGGCCCCTGTAGTTTGTAATTCCTCACTTTCTTCCACATTTCGTTCCGTATGATCCATGATTCATTCGTTTGAAGGTACGAGCATCATTAAGGGTTACTGTGAAGTATATTTATCCCTTGTTGACGTTTTGAACTCTTGAATTCACATACTTTCTATGTTTGTCAACTTTAGTTCCTCTATAGTAATTATTGCCACGTGCAGACTTATGACACGTGTCAACATATTATAGGACGCAAATTTTCGAGGTGTTACATCCTCACCCCCTTAAAAGAAATCTCGACCTCGAGATTTATTGAAACAAATGAGGGTACTTTTCTTTCATCGTGGACTCTACGTCCCACGTGTACTCAGGACCTCTTCGGGCATCCCATTTTACCTTTACAATCGGTATATACTTCCTTCGAAGCTTCTTAAGCTGTCGATCCTCGATCGACACCGGTTTTTCAACAAACTTCAAGCTTTCATCGATGTGTATATCTGTATGCGGTATAACCAGTGATTCATCAGCGAAACACTTCTTTAGATTACAGATGTGGAACACATTGTGGATACCACTGAGCTCTTCCGGTAAGTTTAACTTATAGGCAACCGATCCGACACGTTCGATTACCTCGAATGGTCCAATGTATCTCGGGCTCAACTTGCCTTTCTTACCGAATCGCATCACTCCTTTCCAGGGTGATACTTTAAGCAATACCTTGTCACCTACTTCGAAGTTAAAAGGTTTACGCTTCAAATCTGCATAGCACTTCTGCCTATCTCGGGCAGCTTTCAATCGGTCACGGATCTGGACAATCTTGTCCGTCATTTCAAAAATTATATCAGGTCCTGTCATCTGGACATCTCCAACTTCTGCCCAACAAACGGGCGATCTACACTTTCTACCATACAAGGCTTCGAAAGGAGCAGCTTTAATGCTCGTATGGTAGCTATTGTTATATGAGAACTCGACTAATGGTAGGTGGTTATCCCAACTACCACCTAAATCGATCACGCATGCACAAAGCATGTCTTCCAACGTTTGGATTGTACGCTCACTCTGACCGTCCGTCTGAGGGTGGTAAGTCGTACTGAAGTTTAACTGCGTGCCCAAAGATTGTTGGAAACTTTTCCAAAAGTGTGACGTGTACCTGGTATCCCTGTCAGAGATAATAGACACAGGCACTCCATGAAGGGATACAATCTTATCTACGAACAACTGGGCTAACATATCGGAGCTATGAATCTCCTTAATGGGTAGGAAATGTGCAGACTTAGTCAGTCTATCAACTATTACCCATATTGTATCGTTTCCCTTCCTTGTCTTTGGCAACTTGGTGATGAAATCCATCGTCACCATTTCCCACTTTCACTCGGGAAGTTCAGGCTGTTGCAGCAAGCCTGACGGCTTTTGATGTTCAGCTTTTACTTGCGCACAAGTCAAACACTTTGCCACATAGGTGGCTATAGACTTCTTCAAGCCTATCCACCAGAAGTTTGCCTTCAAATCCTGGTACATCTTGTCCGCTCCAGGATGAACGGAATATCTGGAACTATGGGCTTCCTGAAGGATAACGTCCAAACAGGAACCCATATCCTTCCATTTAATCTCAGAATTCCATCTTTGCCATAGGATAACTGTTCTTCAGTTACTCCTAGCTTTTCGTTAGGATAGTTAGCTTCTGACACAGCTTCCTTCTGTGCAGCTAACAATCTTTCATTCAGGCTGTTCTTGATTTCAATGCTCTTGGCATTGATCCTTATTGGTTTCACTCTTTCTTTTCTGCTCAAGGCATCTGCGACTACGTTGGCTTTGCCTGGATGGTATCTTATTTCGCAGTCATAATCGTTCAGAGTTTCCATCCAACGTCGCTGCCTCATATTCAAATCTTTCTGATTGAACAGGTGATGGAGGCTCTTGTGATCAGAATAGATCACGAATTTAATGCCATACAAATAGTGCCTCCATAGTTTTAGTGCAAATACAATGGCACCCAACTCCAAGTCATGGGTGGTGTAATTCTTTTCATGCACTTTTAATTGCCGTGAAGCATAGGCAATGACCTTGCCCTTCTGCATAAGCACACATCCCATCCCGGTGTGTGATGCATCACAGTATACTACGAATTCTTCCATTCCGTCTGGCAATGTCAACACAGGAGCATTGCTCAGCTTCTGCTTAAGGATATCAAAAGCTTCTTGCTGTTTAGGGCCCCAATTAAACTTTATATTCTTTCTAGTTAGAGAAGTTAGGGGTGCATCAATTCTTGAGAAATTTTCGATGAAGCGCCTGTAGTATCCCGCTAGCCCTAAGAAGCTGCGAATCTCCGTAGGCATCTTCGGCTCCTGCCAATTCATGACGGCTTCAACCTTGGCGGGATCCACTTGGATACCACGCTCACTGACTACATGTCCAAGGAATTGAACTTCTCGTAGCCAAAATTCACATTTAGAGAATTTGGCATAAAGCTTTTCTTGGTGAAGCAATTTAAGAATACCTCGAAGATTTTTCTCGTGGTCAGCTTGACTTTTTGAGTATATGAGGATGTCATCGATGAAGACAATGACAAATTTATCCAAATAAGGCTTACAAACGCTATTCATGAGATCCATGAACGCGGCAGGTGCATTAGTGAGCCCAAAAGGGATCACTAGGAACTCAAAATGACCATAACGAGTCCTAAATGCTATTTTGTGCACATCTTCGTCCTTGACCTTCAATTAATGGTAGCCTGACCTTAGATCAATATTGGAAAAGTAGCTTGCTCCTTGCAACTGATCGAACAAATCATCGATCCTGGGCAAAGGATACCTATTCTTGATAGTAACTTTATTAAGCTCACGGTAATCGATGCATAGATGCATCGAACCATCTTTCTTTTTGACGAACAAAATTGGTGCTCCCCATGGAGATGAACTAGGTCTAACAAAATCTTTGGCTAGCAGATCATCTAGCTGCGTTCTCAATTCTTTCATTTCTGTCGGTGCCAATCTATAAGGTGCTCCTGCAATAGGCACTGCTCCTGGAATGATGTCGATACTGAATTCCACTTGCCTATCTGGTGGCAAACCAGGCAGTTATTCCGGGAAAACTTCAGGGTAGTCAGAGATGACTGGGATGTCTTCAATCTTGGGTTTCTCCTCACCATTGGTCACCTGTGCCATATAAATGACACATCCCTTCTTCAAACATCTGGATGCCTTTAGCATAGACACTTGCGCAGGCAATCCATGCCGAGTATCTCCCTGAATGGTAAGTGGTTCTCCAGACGGAGTCTTGATCACCACTTGTTTCTTGTTGCACACAATCTGAGCTTGGTTATGCGATAACCAATCCATACCCAACACTATATCGAAACCAGCTTGCTTGAAGGGTAACAGGGATAAAGGAAATGAGTGGTTCCTAATGGATATAACACATCTATCTAACATAGTTGAGACTGTTTCCATAGTCCCATCAGCTAACTCTACCTCATAATTCACCTTTAAGGCTTTAACAGGTAATTTTAACAACTCACAAAACTTACTATCCACAAAGGATTTATCTGCCCCAGAATCAAATAATACTCTTGCGAATACATCATTAATGAGAAACGTACCGGTTATAACGTTGTCGTTCTGGATAGCCTCTTGAATATTCATCTGAAAGACCCTGACATTGGTCTTTTTCCCTTCTTCAGCCTTCTTTACCAGCTTTGGGCAGTTAGTCTTGATGTGCCCTTTTTCATTGCAACTATAACAAGTTACATCCTTTAATTTCTTGCACTCAAGAGTCCTATGCTTAGAGGACTTGCAAATCCCACATGCCTTCGGCTGGGATTTCTGTTCATACCTGCACCTCCCGAAATGGTGCTTCTTGCAAACATTGCACTTGGGCTTATCGCTCGACTGTTGGTCATTCTTCTTGTTCTCAGACCCCTTCTTGTGATCACGGTTCCCTCGATGCTTCTTGCTTGACCTACGTGAATTATCATCTTCACGTTTCCTCTTCTCAGTGTCAGCATTCCTCAATGATCTCTGTCTCACTGCATCCAGTGTGAGAGACAGAGATATATCTGCCACGGATCTAAATGTAGCGGGCCGAGAGGCCTTCACGCTAGCTTTGATTTCTGGGGCCAGACCCCCAATGAAACGCGCGATCCGTTTGGGTTCCGGGGTCACAAGGTACGGAACCAATCTGGACAGGGTGTTGAAACTTGTGAGATATGCCTGGCAATCCAAGTTCTTCATGACCAGTGATAGGAAATCAGATTCTATCTTCTCGACCTCATGTTGAGGGCAGTAGTTTTCTTTAATGAGAGCAACAAATTGCTCCCATGTCATGCTGTACAAAACAGCCTTTCCTGAGGCTTGAACCAATGACCTCCACTACGCTAGAGCTTCACCCTTAAATGACTGGGATACAAACTTCACCACATCCCTCTCAGCACAACCACTAATGTCCACAACAGTGTCCATTTCGTCCAGCCAGGTTATGCAATCCACAGTGCCTTTTTCCCCAGTAAAATCTCGGGGCTTGCAGGAAACAAAATACTTATATGTGCAACCCTTGGCGCGAGGTACATTATCGAACACTATCTTTTTAGGACGGACACTATTCTCATTTGATGAGTGACGATCATCATCCTTCTTAGGTTTAGAGGGTGGTTTGCTATGAGATTGAGAATGGGTTCTTGGTTTAGAGTTTGGTGCAGATCGGGTCCTACTTCGAGACTCGCTATACTCTTCATACTGCCGCTCTAAGGCTTCTTTAACAGCGTTGTCTACTAACGCTTTTAATTCAGCAGTCGTTATATTAACTTGGGCGTTATTGTTCTCATTCTCGATTGGATGACTGTTATTTTCGTCCGAGTCAGCCATTGAAATCTTGATCTGCTATAAAAGATAATAACAGAAGTCTTATTTGGGAGTTTATTATGGAATTACCCTTATTGGGAAATTCATCAACCAAGGTAGACATAGACCATATCTTGTTAATTTGCTACTCACATTCATCTAGGATTTTAATATAACTTATCCTAATTACAAATAATATTGTTAGTGGCACAGAAGCCTAGTCACAGGGACATTTTATATTATAAGCCAGGATTTCGGAGAATCAAGGCATGCAGGTTTGAACATAGTTCCATACCTTTCTGATAGGGAGTCATAAACTACAGCTGTCTTTTGTCTTATATGACAATGAGTATAGCCCGTACGCACTACATCACTAATGGATGTTTGATAAGTAATCATCTTACTTGATGATGTAAACCCATCATTTATAAATCATTAATTTAGGTTTTGGAATCCTTAGAAGGATCCTTGTGCGAAATGACACATGTGATTTTAATGAATCACGTCTGCCAGGAGGGTTAACACGTTTACAGAGGTTAACCAGAATCTGAATCTTTTAATCAGGTCTTACCATCTTGGCCGGGTCTTATAATGACACCAGGCTAGGTTTCACCATTAAGATTCTTTATTTAACAACTGGTAGGCAGATTAATTTAAAAGGAATGATTTTCGATTTATTTATTTCATATAATTATGCATATATTGACAGAGATGAAATTTATAAACTTAACATTCCAATACATATAAAAAGTTACACACTGCCCTAAACGGGACTTTTAAAAGACGAAATACCTACGCAGAGGTTATACAGAAAACAAGTCCTCGCAGGGACCAAATACTAGGATAGATGTCCTCGCAGGGACTGAAGGGCAAGTCCACGCAGGGACTAAATACACAATAAATGTCCACGTAGGGAATAAAACAAATAAATGTCCACACATGGACTTGATTAAACTAGGAAATACAATAGTACATCTAGAGACTAATGATCTCGCTTCTTCTTCCCTTTTAACAGGTTTGCTAGGCCTTTGAGGAATCCACGATTGTTCTTGCGCTCTTGCTCAAAGTCTCGTTCCACTCTGTTCAAACGGTGGAGGATTTCTTCCTGTTCTGGTGGGGAAAAACACGGCTGCTGCGATAAGTGCTGAGCCGGAGTTCTAGCGGGTATTGGATACCCATGAGTTGAGTATCCCATTCCCCAAGGTGTTTCATAAGGTACTTATGGATGAAGGGCGTGGTAATTTGCCGCCGCTTCTATGTATGGGTCGCCACCCATATAGTTATAGTGGGTGTGAGCTGGCTACTCAAATGGGTTGTACGCTGTGGAACCGGCGTACGCAGGTATCGGGTTATCATATCCAAATGGTGGCAGAGGTGGTGCAACTGGTGCAGAAGTCACCTCTGCAGGGTGACTCGAAGGTCCACCCATTTGTGGGTCTTCTGGTAGTGGCGGAAAATGACTGCCACTGGAGTGTCGAGGGGTGCTGAAATGAAAATCCCCTCTTCGTGCGGATATCCGCGCGCCTGATCTCCTACGCCTTGGCGAATCCGGAGGTGCTTGTTGAACTGGTGGCGGCGGAGGTGGTGGCGTAACTGCCACGAAACGCGAATCCTCGGAAGGATCCTGTTGCTGCTGTTGTTGCTGCTCATGAGGCGATGAATGGTGAGAGGGTGTAAAGTACCACTCGCACTGGTTGAACCTCGCCTGATAACTGTCTGGACCCTGATAGGGTGTTCCATGGAAGGATGACCCATCAGAGATCTCGATAGGATGGTTGGGGGTACCTCTTGCAGGTTCGATGGGATCCGTGTCCTCGACCATGTCTACCGCATTGTCTTCGGAGAAATGGTCCTCTGGTCCTAGAGGGTTAAAACCTACTGGTTCTTGGACATAGTCTGCCGGGTTGAACTGGCCTTGGAAGTAAGGAGTGGGATCGCCATAGGAACGGTGCGAAACAGAACGCTGGAGAGGTATGAACGAAGGTTGAGGGTTACTGGGCTCGTTCTCCGAATTCGGCCCAAAAGAGTGACGGTATGAAGGCGTCGAACTATGAGAGGTAGACCGTCTAGCGGGCTCAAAGAGGTTCCTCCTACGCCTATGAGGTTCTTCACTCCTTGTGTTGGAAGGAGCTCGCATGTGTGAAGGTCCGGCGTCGTGATCATTGTGGGTAGTGATCGGCCCTTTGCCTCTTCCTCCTCTTCCGATTGCTGGTGGCATATTTCCTTCTTAAGAAATTTTAAATCAACAACAAACAATAAAAGACAAACTAGAACCACAATTGAATTTGTCCTATGTTCTTGTCTAGACTCGAGTATGTGCAATTGTGTCATTGAGATTAAACACATAAGGGTAGTGTTTAATTCACTCAACGTTGGCTCTGATACCAACCTGTCACACCCCGATTTCCACACGTTTCACCGGTGGGCCCGGTGGGGGATTACCGTGACGTAGTTGGCAACAATATAGTCAAACCACACAATATTTAAATGCACAGCGGAAGCATAAAGATAGATATATTTCAACCAACAAAAGTAATATCCAGGTATCACAAGTAGTCGAAATAATCCACAGGGGATCAAAATAAAATAGGAAAATAATGTTCAACAGATAGTGGCATCCAGGCTTGCGAGACTCTAACGATGCTAAGGAGTGCCCAGCCTATTTCGTGTAGAACCTGCATTTAATCTTTTTGAGGAAAATACGTCAGTTTACACTGGTAAATACATTCAACCGACACTTTTTAAAAAGCTTAATAAAATTGATTTGAATGCACGAGGCATAAACTTTTATAACTTGGGATAATTAATCAAATTTAATCTTATAAAAGAATTACATGTCGTTATGCGTTCAGTCGCCCGGTTCGTGCCGGGTTTAAGGTTAATTGACACACCACATAGTACAAAACCGCGGCGGGAATACCAACAGTTATACCTTTATAAGTATGGACACATTGTCGGGTGTACGCCTACACCCGCGTGTCAAGGTCGTGGCCATTTCGTAAAATGATGCCAAGGATATCCGGGACATGGTCATTAAACTCCCAAAGGCGTAAAATAAACAAAACCAATTTTTAAGCGGGTCACATTGATAATGCCCAACTACTAATGAGTTAGGGTCAATTGCCTGACCAAGCGGTATTTTATATACCGTACCCCAAGCCCGTATAAGGGAAAATAAGTTAAAAGTATTTACCTGAGCAAGTAATAACCACAACAATCAAATGCAAGTATCTTTTACTGGTCTCCTATTCTGGAACGAAGGTTTAATGACCTATTAGAAACCTAACGGGTCTTTAATTTAGCCTAAGCTTAGACCGGTTAGTTTTCAAAGGATAAATACGGTTTAATCCCATGAAAGGCGAAAACCGGGAATGGAATGTGGTTTGGACCCAACAAGTTCGGAGACTTGTATATTATGGGTAAACTAAACACATTCTGGATTTTGAGGTAAAAACGACAAGGTTGGACCCGTTTCGGCTAATTTATGCAAACTAGTTACATAAACCGGACCGAACGCGTAAATGGCGTGACGGGTAACCATAAGAGTCTTGCACAGGTTTCCTAAGTTAATATGCTCAAAAGAGGTTGTGATATTAGTAGGATACCTTTCATTATGCCCATAACGAGTTTAATCCCAATATACGCCCCGAAGGGGTAATTTGGTCATTTTAAAGGTTATAAAAGAGATTTCCTGGTTCTACAGGAAATCTGAGTTTTCTGAACAGGTTATAAAGTTCAAAATACTTTATTTATCATATGAAATCAGTAGCAATTGGATTCGGGTCAAAATACCATGTAGAACTCATTTTATGTTCGAAAAGGGTATATTCGGTATTTACCGAATCAACGCCATAACCGTAGGTTATAAGCAGGTTAAAAATAATTAAAAATCTTTAAAAATCCCAAAATATTATTTTACATCAGGGTGTAAAAGGTTTGGTGTCGAAATTTGGGTTTAGATAGGCTTTATGCTAATTGCGCCGTTTAATTACAAAAGTTTTCTTAATTGCGCTAATTAATAACTCCTATTCTAGACCTCGGATTGACATGACATTTTAGGGACATGTTTAGAAATCAGTAACAAATATTTTTGCTCTTTCACATTTCCAAATTGGGTCAGAACTGAAGTCAAAGCAAAAGTCAAAGTTTTGCGACTTTCGGTTCCGGACCGGGTCAAAACAGTAAATGGTCGGATCAAACAAGCTTAAACCAGTTATAATACTTATTATCAAGTTATATGAGTGATAAAACAGGTTACAAGCCATCTACATTGTTAATTATGCATTAAATCGAAAATTAGCATTCTGTTGACTTTTTCTAAGCAACTTTGACCCGTCATTTGAACTAGTTAGAGTGGGAATAAGAGGGTGCCCTTTTAGGGGTTTAATGCCCACATAATTACCAACATATAACTACCTTTGATTTGACTAATCACTGGACCATTTGTGATTAATCGTTAAGTCAATCGTTAATTACGATGGATTGACTTTTAAGCAATAACTAAGCGAAAACTTAACTAAGAAGGGTTAGGCACACTTACTGAAGTCTAGAGAACGACCAGAGATGCTTAGAGAGGACTCTTGTGCTCCAGAAAGCTCCAGGAGTGAAGAAATGAGGTGTGATCACTTGTTACAACATGAGTGGCCTTTTATAGCAATCTTGGATGAATTAGATCATAACAACAAGGTCTACTGATGTGTGTAAAATGCAACATATAAATTACATCAACTGAGGCATAAAACTAACCCTTTTTAAGTACTAATGTTGGAAAAAGAGTGTTTTTGTCTTCCTTTTGTATTTTCAGGATAAAATGAGCTCAAATTCACAAAAGAAGCAAAAAGACAGCTAAATCTAACATAAATACAAGAAAAGGAACAACAGTGGATTGCCCGACCCCTCAACGGCATCTTCCCAAGCAGAAAAGAGAAGTCACAAGACTAAACACGCCCCGTGCTCAGCCAGCACGGGGCCGTGCCCAAGAAGCAGCAGAAAAGACAAACCTATAGAAGCTTCTATTGCCCACCACGGGGCCGCGTCCAGTGAGCACGGGGGCGTGGCAAAAGTACAGCAGGCGCATTAATTGTAATTGCGAATTACAATTAATGAAGAGAGAGAGTGTCAGACAGGCACGGGGGCGTGTCCAGCGGACACGGGGCCGTGCCCAGCCTTCTGTTCAGCCTATAAATAGGAGTGCTTGGTTTCATTTCAACTCATCCCTTGGCACACCACCTCTCTCACACTTCATCCACCACCCACCACCATCACAACACCATCATCCACCACCATCATCCAGTGTCCATCATAGAGTGTGTGAGTCGTCTCGGGATCCAAGATTGATCGTAAAAGTTCTTGACAATCAAGGCCATGTTTGCCTAAGTCTCTTACATCACTTGGTGAAGACAAGTGTTTAGTATAATACTTTTTATTTTTAATCTTTTGCACTTTTTATTTGGTTTTGTATTAATGACTTTAATAACTAGTTGCTTATGTTGAAGGTGATCTTTCCTTATCGTTTGTCTGTGGTGTCTTGGCATTATTTTACTGTCTATATAAAATAAAAGATTTTCACCATTCATATCTCCACGGTCTATATGGAGGTATGTTGGCTACCTGGTCGGGGGTTAAGGGAACGGTTTGGTAAGGGTCTTGCCCTTGTTCAGCGTATAGAGGTCCTGCAAGGGACCTGGGTCAAATTTAGTAGGATCTCCTTCAATGCCCATTGGTATTGGATGGCGGGGATCCAAACTCTTTGGACCCCCTCATAAGTTAACTACTATTAATACTATAACCCGGCTATTTAGGACTGTATCCATGCTGACTCAGACTACTTAGCCGAGGGTAACGTCACCGCCAAAAGCGGGGCCTACCATAATTTGCATTAATAACTTAATTCATTATCTTCCAATAATCCAACCCTTTAGGATTGTATCCTTGCTAACTCAAACTACTGGGTTGAGGGTAACGTCGCCTTCAAAAGAGGGGCCTACTACAATAACTAAGATAATCTCTTAAACAAGTGCAAAAGTGCGAAAATAATCAAAGGTTATACTAATACACGAGTCGGATCCAAGTGATTCATCTTGTCTATCTTTTTTTTTTATTTTAATTTTCAGCATTTAGTTAGTTTTTATTTTCTTAGTTTAAAAATCTTTTCTAACTTCTTTTTGATTTGATTAGACGTTGAGGATAAACCGGTACTAAAAGCTCTTGTGTCCTTGGACGACCTCGGTATCTTACCAACACTATACTACGTCCACGATGGGTGCACTTGCCCATATGTGTGTTTAGTGTTAGTAAATATCGTGTTTTGTAAATTTAAAACTTGGCTAAAAGTGTAAAAAGGGCTTAAATATACATCTAAATTATATCACACCTAACGCACATCAAGTTTTTGGGGCCGTTGCCGGGGACACAAGGATTTTAAGAAAGTTAGGAATCAACGGCCTAATCATATTTTTATCTTTCTTTTTATTTTTTTTTAGGATTTTTCTTAATTTTTCAGCTTCTGCAGAGCTCAGCACGGGTCGTGCCCGCTGAACACGCCCCCGTGCACAATCATTGGAACTGGCAATCCTGTTTTAAGTCAGACAGTAAGCTGAACACGGGGTCGTGCTCACTCAACACGCCCTCGTGCCCAAGATTCACTTACTGAAAACAGAACCGTTAGATCCCGGCGGTTGGTAATTTCTGACATAAACATGAGTGATAGTAATTCTTTTTTACTTTCGGCACTCTTATGGTACGTGGTGTCAATTATGTGGAGGCGAACATTGTTGGGATTGAACCCTAACAGAGGAACAGATAATGTAAAGCCAAAACCGGATCCCATCAGTGGACACTTAATAAGCAGCAGTATACCCTAATCTCTCCCCTTGACAGTGGTTATCCAATAACTGATGAATCTTAAAGTGCTGCTCAAATACAACAACTGATAAACCAAACTCTGATGATTATCCAACAACTGCTAAAGACAAACTCTGTTGCTCTATCTACTGCCGTCTCCTAAGTACTGCTGAAGATTCAAGCACTGCCCTCTCAAAGACTTATCACCTTTGAAGAAAGCACTAAAGACTCAACATCTGTGCTAAGGCTACAACAGTAGAACGTGAAGCAGTAGTTTCCTTATGTTTTGTACTTTAGTGATTATCAGATGTTACATAACAGTAGTTTGTATAGAATAGTATTTGTAGTTTGTTAGGTCGTTAGATGTCACTATCATGGTGACGTCAGCTGAAGCATATAAGTAGTTTGGTTTGCCTATAAGTATGACAGTACTCTGTACTGTTACACTTGATCGTTTTGAGTGAGTTTTTCTCCTCAATTCATCCTTTCATCTTGTGCAACCAACTCTGGTGTGTCAGGCTGAGGGGGAGTTTAGATTGTAAGCTTGCTGTAATCATTTGCTTTCTATTGCAAATCTTTTGACTCAATGAAATAGCAATTGTTTATCAATCTATACTTTCCTTTGTTTGTGTTTACAAAGTTTGCTACTCATTTCCGCTGTACTTATTCGTTTTTTGCAAACAAACACAATCATAATGGCCCCTAGATCCTAACAATTGGTATCAGAGCCTGGACAGTCAAATTCGATCTTACAATCAATTTGACATAACAGTTCAGCTCAAAACTTATTGATACTAAAGGGTTGGTTGTATCCAGTTGAAAAACAGAGTAACGAGTGAATCATGGTCAAAATGGTTATTCAGAAACTCTGTATATCAACCAAGATGTCATATGACACACAAATCTCACACAACAAGTGGTCTCATGCATATGTCACTCATAGTTTTCAGATCTGTAAAATATCTGATAACCTATGGGATCATTCGATGTTTTCAAAATTGATTTCAGTTGTTGTTCTGATATTTGTGATGTTTTTCAATAAACAACTAAAGTATGTACCTCAGTTCAGCAAAACTAGTGTTCATCTAAAAACACTAGAATACTGCTGACAAAGAAAAGAGGGAATAAAACTTTGGTCAAAATCTCTCATGTGCTCAAAGGCAAGTTGAGTACCTTCAAAAGGACCAAATCGACTTTGTCAAAACACATTGAGAAAATAAGGTGTCAAAACAGTCCTAATCATAGGTAATGTGAGATCTGAAATGAAACATGATCAAATATGGTCAGATCTCTCAAAACATTGCTTCAAAGTGATTATGGACAAAGCATGTTCAAAATATAATCTCCTAGTGAGTATTTCTGAACATGTAAATAAACAGGGTAAAAAGGGAAAATGAACAAATCTCAAAGTGTAGCTATCTCAAAACTTTTGAAATCAAAAGAAAAGAGCATAAGCAAAAAACACTTTTGAGGTTAAAGTTAGGTCATCAGTGGTCATCATGCAACTGTGTGCATTTATCAATACAGAAATTGTTCGGGTAACAATGGCATCTCAAGTGATTGTGCTTAAAATGTATTTACAATCAATTGACAAGAAAATGACCCAAACAATGGTCAAAATAACTTGAGAATAATATGACCATGAATTTACTGGAAAACTGTCGGATCCTTTTGATTTTTTTTTTGTTAAAAAATTCCTTTGATTTTTGTTAAGGTGTTTTCTTCTATAATAAAAACCAGATGTATTTTATTTATCTTAAAATATATTATGATCTTTTTACTCATTTTTTATAGTAAAAGTTCATTTCTGGTCTGGATGTAATTACCTTATTTTTTGTGTGTAATTACTATCCTTAAATTTAATAAAAAGGAAATGGCACACATATCGAGATCATATTAAGCTCAAGTTAGGTTTCCACTGATCATAAATTGATTGCAAATTGACTTAGACTACTGAGATACTCATGTTCTAGTTCCAGTAATTAGACACAAAATGAGCAGCTCAAGTAGAAATGTCTTCATCATCTGAGATGCTTAACCACTGTCTGAAAAATAGACAGATGGCAAAACCTTGAACAAAATTTCTGAGAATCACTGCTAACAATTTAATCTTGATATTATGCATCTAAAATGTGTATTGTTAAGAATAGCATTTCTAGTACTCAACAGATGATAGACAAGAGATTGGGCTTTTACAAGAACAAATCATTTTCTACATCTGAACAAACAGGTGCTAAAAGAATTTGTCAAAAGTCAAAACACTGCCGCACAAACAGTTGTTAAACATATGATCCTCATTGGTTTTTATCCACTGTTGTTCCTAAAATGTTGTTGTGCCATAACATCTGCTCTCTAAAGTCTGTCCACTGCTATAGTGTCAACCTCTGCTCTTCAAAAACACTGATGTTTAAAATCTTTGTTCCATCCACTGTTACACCCACCATTTCATTTTATTACCGTTGTAACTACTGATACTTGATTCATCAGTAGTTGTCAAAACAACTGTCCTCCATTATTTACCATTCCATCAGATGTTTGACACGTGGTCAGTTTTTAGCCTTCAGATAAAAAATAACCGCTGTCACATCAGCAATCACTTTTTCCCTAAATAAAACCCTGATTATATCCAAACAGGGTTTTACTGTCGAATTGAATTCCAAAAGTTCTCTTCTCATAACAGTTTCCCTCTCATAACTCCAAAACTTCTTCGATCTTCTTCATCCAAAATGACGAAACCAAAATCGAAGTCAATATCAAAACCAACATCTTCTTCCACAACAGCAGATGCCACTCAAATGGCTGCTGAAACACCGGAGATTCGCTACAAATCTCCACACAACTATGTAGGTATACTCACAAAACCTACCGATAACCACACCTTCGATTCCATCCTTGACATCCTTTCTGCATCAAAGTACAAAACTTTGATAACAGCAGACGCTCCTATTTACCTTGACACCCAGAGAGAGTTCTGGAAAAATGCCACCCTTGAAAAACAAGGAGATATCATCGCCGCAATCAACTCCTCGATACAGGGTAAGAAGGTAAATATCTCACCAAAATCCATCTCTGAAACCTTTAAACTCGATGATTTAAATGGAAAAACCTCTTTTACAAAAGACGAGTTGGTAAAGGATTTCATGAAAAGGGGCTATGCAGAACAACCAAACAGGGACACCCTACAAAAGGGTTACTTCCCTTCTGCACCCAGATTTTTGTTCCACACACTGCTCATGTGTGTTTCTAATAAAACAACGTCCTTCAATGAGATACCAACAAAAATCCAATGCCTGGGGTATGCAATTTTGAACAATGAAAACTATAACTACTCCTAGGAAATATTTGATGATTTGGTAAAGAATGTTGATAATAAGGCATTTCTGCTCTTTCCAAGGTTTCTAAGTTACTATTTTGAACAAAAATTTGTCGAGAAAGAGGCAGAAGTGCCCAAACAAGGTGTCTCATTCAAAATAAACAGTTTAACAATAGAAACTTTTTTCTAGAATGATGGCACCAATAAAATAAAAAACAAAAGAGGGTGAGCAGGTCTTAGAAACTGCCACTGAAGAAACCACTGCTGAGCCCACTGCTCCAGGTGATCAGAGTAGCAGACCCACTGCTCTGAAACCCACACCTGCCACCACCAAAAAGACCAAAAGAAAACCATCCAGAAAACCCACCAAACCCAAAACAAAGGCAACTCTGGAAGATGAGATCCCAGAGCAACTGCCAGTGACAACACAAAAGTCACCAGAAACCACTGTTGCTACTTCCTCACAGCAGTTGGTAGAAAGATCTCAACCCCAGCCTCAAACTCCTCTTGCATCCTCACAAAAGGATCAAGTTGTAAGCACAGGGACGCCACAATATGAAGCTCTAGGTCCACTCAGATCTATCTTCCACGGTCCTGATCCCAAGGACATGTCTCTTTCAACACCCATACCCTCACCAATAATAATGCCACAATCAATAATACCCCTGTTGCATGCAGTTGATATTGCACAGACAAAAACCAGTTCCTCTCAATCACCCATTACTGAGAGCATACCTCCACAAGTGACTGGGTCTGATGTTAATACCTCTGTTATCCAAGCAACAGCTGAGGAGGTTACACCCCCTGAGTTACAAGTAACTCTCGGTGGTAGTTCAAGTGAAGCAGCAACTACAACTGATGGATCAACAGATCTTCAGTTGGACAGTTGTTACATTACTAAGACTCCCTTGAAGGCAATTTCTTCTATGGCAACATCGGTAACCACCAGCTAGTTATCTTTAGCTGCTGGTAACATCAAAGGTTCATCGGTTGCTGAAGAAAGAAGTCCCCAGTACCAAGAAAAAGAGGCATCAATGGATGACTTTTGGGCTACAGCTCCTAGGTCACACATTGATACAACCACTACTGGTGGGGATTCAGATGATCCTGTTAATTCAGGTGATGATTCAAAATACAATGAATTGACGGCCAGAGTTGAAAATCTAGAATCTACTGTTGCAGAAATAAAAGATATGGTGCAGCAGCTGTTAGAAGCTCAAATAGCCCAATCTTCTGCTCCTCCTGCTCAAGCACCTGCTCCACAAGCATTTGCTGCAAATGAGCTATGGAATATTCTCCAACCATTGCTTGAACATCAGCAACAAATGGCTGCTAAACAACACGCAAATCAAGTACAAATGCTGACCAACATGGTGGAATCAAGGTTCAAAGACACTCAAGCAGATATCAAAGCTATAAAGGCTAGTATCCAAAAGACTGCTCAGAGTGAAAAAGCTCCAATCTACCATTTTCTTCATGGATACACCCCTGGCAGATAATGCCAAAAAGGGGGAGAAAACCAAGCTGAAAAAGAAAGGTATAGAAGATGGGATATACTTTGAACCAGAAAAACCCAAAACCACAAAGACTTCAACAGCTGATACAACAGTAGTTACAAAAACTGCTGTCTGTAGCCAAACAGTTGCCATCACATCAACACACACACACCTCCAACACACACAACTACTGTTTTAACACACACCACCACAACTACTGCTCCACCTCCATCGCCATCTGTGTCTATAACACAAAAACCACCACTGTCATCATCTACAATCACATCACCACCACTGCCTCCTGCCATAAAGCAGAAGACAGCAGATGTCATAACATCTGTTGTAATGACAATAGTGGTTGAAACACCAGTTGTTTCAACTACTGTCAGTCAGTAACTGTCACAAACCACTGATCCACCCAAAACATCATCAGCCTCCCCTCCATTAAAAAGGAGAAGGGTTTTCATTCCTGATGATGAGTCACCACCACCATCACATCCTCCATCCCCTGCTCAAAAGCAGAAGACAACTACTGATACATCAGTAGTTGTAATGACAACAGCAGTTGAGACACCAGTTGTTTCAACCACTGTTAGACAGACATCCACCACTGCCCTAATTCTTCCCATATCACAACCACAGCTTCTAAAAAGAAAAAGAAAGCCAATCACTGATGATGAAGGTAGTCATGATCCTAATGCTGCTAAATATCCACTTGAACTTGAAGCCATCAAAAATGAGATGAGGCAGTTTTATACAGAAGCAGATTCCTCAAAAAGAAAATTCTCCTCTCTCATTGGCTACATGTCTCCAGAAGATATAAATGACTATCTCAGAATCAAGGCAAGGCAGGCTAAAGTAAAAGTTAAGGTTGATAGTGAAAATGAAAGCTTAAGCGAAGAAGCCACTGCTCAAAGACTGGAGTTCTACCTTATAAAGGTAAAGCAGATAGAAGACTTTGCACAAGAGCTAGAAAGGGAAAAGGTTGATCAAAAGAAGAAATTAAGAGAACAACTTCTAGCCTTCATTATGAAAGAAAAGTTCTATCCTGCAGAAGAACAACAGTTTGAAGAATGGCCTTTGGTAGCTTTAAAGCGTGAGGCAGAGAGGATTCAAAAGGTGAAGAATGATCCTACAAAGAAGAAAACTGCTCCAAACTGGAGTAAGTACAAAAGGCTCATTGCTGATCTCACTGCTGAGTATAAAAGAAAGAAAAGGGAGTTGGTGGATGCCAAGATAGACACTGCTGAAGTCATATCAAAATGGTCTAGGCAGCAAACAGATGAAGCCTATGAAAGGCTGAAGAATAGAAAAACTGCTGAGTCAAGGGCTGCACAGAAACGAGAACAAATGTTGAAACTTGAACAGCAGTTAGACAACCTCAAAACAGTGTTGAAAACAGCAGACAACCTTACTCTTGAGACAAACCAAGAAGAAGGTAAACAGCTGACTGAGGCAGAGGTTAAAGAAAAAGAAGCAGAGTACTTCAAAGACATCATCATGAAAATGGGTCTGAAAGAAGGCAACTCAACAAAGCTTCAGAGCCTGTTTGAAAAGGCATTAAACAAATCTGCATCACCAAACACTGCAACAGACACTTCAGAGATTGACAGGCAAGAACTCATTGAACAAGAAACTGCAGATGACATAGCTGTAGCAAACAAAGTCATTGAAGAAGCCTTCAAAAGAATGTCTGATAATTTGCATGTGTTTTCAAGGCCATCATCTCTCAACTCATCAGGAAATAAATCTCTCTCAAGAAACCCATTAGGCTTTAAAATACTAAAGTGGATGTCTGATCAAAAGACCCACGTATTGACTTTGGTCAGAGCCAATGGTGAGGTGAAGCATATATCAAGGAAAGAAGCACTAGGCCTTAGTGTTCAAGATTTGCAGGATCTCCTTGGGCTCTCACTGTGCAGGGATGAAGATGACCAGAGTGCCAAAGAATCTGAAGTTGAATTCAAAGTACAAGCTAAGGCACTCTTGATGAGTAATAAAGGTCCTGAATAAGGAAGGGTTTTGGCATTATCTGTTCCAGGGGGAGATTGTTGGGATTGAACCCTAACAGAGGAACAGATAATGTAAAGCCAAAACCGGATCCCATCAGTGGACACTTAGTAAGCAGCAGTATACCCTAATCTCTCCCCTTGACACTGGTTATCCAACAACTGATGAATCTTAAAGTGCTGCTCAAATACAACAACTGATAAACCAAACTCTGATGATTATCCAACAACTGCTAAAGACAAACTCTGTTGCTCTATCTACTGCCGTCTCCTAAGTACTGCTGAAGATTCAAGCACTGCCCTCTCAAAGACTGATCACCTTTGAAGAAAGCACTGAAGACTCAACATCTGTGCTAAGGCTACAACAGTAGAACGTGAAGCAGTAGTTTCCTTATGTTTTGTACTTTAGTGATTATCAGATGTTACATAACAGTAGTTTGTATAGAACAGTATTTGTAGTTTGTTAGGTCGTTAGATGTCACTATCATGGTGACGTCAGCTGAAGCATATCAGTAGTTTGGTTTGCCTATAAGTATGACAGTACTCTGTACTGTTACACTTGATCGTTTTGAGTGAGTTTTTCTCCTCAATTCATCCTTTCATCTTGTGCAACCAACTCTGGTGTGTCAGGCTGAGGGGGAGTTTAGATTGTAAGCTTGCTGTAATCATTTGCTTTCTATTGCAAATCTTTTGACTCAATGAAATAGCAATTGTTTATCAATCTATACTTTCCTTTGTTTGTGTTTACAAAGTTTGCTACTCATTTCCGCTGCACTTATTCGTTTTATGCAAACAAACACAATCATAATGGCCCCTAGATCCTAACAAACATAAAGAATTAAAATGTTACTTTCTAAATTATAGGCCCCACTACATAGACCCACCAATTCCTTATAACCTTAAGAGGGGCGAAAGTAAAAATAAGCATTATCTCTCCCTCGAATGCGCCCAGCCAGATATTCTAGGGGAAATGCTCCTTGACGAGTTATTTCAACTAGAAGAGCTAATTCTAAATTGGTCAAAAGAACTTAGGAAGGATTTTATCGATCCGCCCCAAGACGATGACCATGAAGAAATGTTGGAACCGCATTCTGACAACCTCGTTGCTCCCAAAAATACCTTCATACCTAGCGAAGACTTGGACGATAGTCGTCCCTGTGCCAATTGTGCCGTGAAGGACTCTCCATCGACTTTGTTCGGTGCATACATAGACCTGAGTGATTCGGCATACACCTTCTTTAACGAGAGCCCGGGAAAGGGTTGGACTTGTCCACTTAGAATGAAAATAGGAATTATCCTCACCGACAACCTCTTGCGTTCTCGCCTTAGCCTAGGACAATTAAGGTATCTTAGGCACTTTGGGGTTGTTCCAACCAGTAAGGAACCACCCGATATCAACGAGATCCTTAGAAGCAACAAAACTCCATAAGACAGCCTCCAGACACGGGGCCGTGTCCAGGTCAACACGCCCCCTTGCTCACCTAAAAGATTCTCTGCTGATTTTGTCAGAATACGGACAAAATGTGTCAGGATTTCCTCTGCACACGGGGCCGTGTCCAGTGCGCTGTTGTTTTCTTTAAATGCAGCCTGATTCCTGCTCATTTTTTACCACTTCAATAGACAGAGATTCCTGGGATCTTCACTCATACCATCCTAGGTAAGTGCTAAAAGAAGGTTCCCAAGGACCATCTTGTCCCTTCCACTTTTATTCATTTCCTCTTCTTTCAAAATTTTTCAACATTTCCTCCATGGAAGCTTGGAAACTCCAAGATTCCAACCCTCTATGTGAAGTTTGTAAGATTATTTGCTAAGGATTCTTGTTTAAAGTTAGTTGTATAACTTTGTTTTAAATTATCTAAGCTTAAAACACAGTTAAAAATCATGAAAGTAATTTAAAACTCCAAGACTCCTTAGCCTAAAATCCCGCAGACAAATAGACACGGGGCCGTGCTCAGCGAGCACGGGGCCGTGTCCGAGGCACTGTTTTGTGAAAATTTAGCTTTATTCGGTTTCTTTCACAGAAAATGGCAAGCAGAACAAGCGGATCATCTTCAAGAAGTAACCGACAAGGGAGGAGATCATCAACAGCAGAAGACTCTCTTGTAAACTATGTTTACGCCCTAAGGGAGGCTATTGATGAAATGACGGGAGTGGAGGAAGCGTTGGTGGACCGTATCAACCATCTGACGGTGGGACTGGAGGGTTGTCTCCGAGAGGTGAACCTCTTGCACCAGAGGTTAAACCTTCTCGCCTCCCCGCCCTTGGTGCCTGTGATAACCCAAAGGGCGTGGAACGTGGTGCCCGAAGTCATCATTCCGGCCGAATGGTACGCCATGCACCCTGAGCCTCCGCAAAGGGTGGTGCAAGGAGTCCTGGTGAATGTTCCCCCTCAGCCACAAGTTGCTGAGGAAAATGAAGCCGCCTTCTTCCTTCCAAGGGAGATAGAAGAATGGCTTTAAACGACATCTAGGGAACCATCGGCCGAAGGTCCTACCATATCGGGAGACTATTCTCGAAATTTTCTTAAAAAGTAGAACCCTTTATGATAACCTCGTGTACCTCTTGACCTAGTTAGTTAAGTTTTAATTTTATTTTATTTAGGAATTATATGTATTTCTCTATTGATTAAATGGAATGATGGTTTTAAGGATTGGATGGTTCATAATAAATAAAACACACTCATGGTGGTAAAGGATGAAAAGGGGAACGAGAAAAATGGCCCCATGCACAAGAACAAGGCAACCCGACACAAATTTCTCCATTACAGAAGGTTCAACACGGGCCGTGTCCAACCAACACGGCCCCGTGCTGAACCCCCTGCAGAAAAATGCCCAGTTTAGGTAACTGGACACGGGCCGTGTTCACCAGACACGCCCCCGTGTCCAGGCTTCTGTCTCTTTTCTTTAATTTTTGTTACTGGCACCTGAACACGGGGCCGTGTCCGTTCCCCACGGGGTCGTGTCCAGACTACCAGTAACATAAATCTTTGCTTTTTAACACCACATTACACATCCAATCAACCTAAAAATTTATTTTTGGGACACATTGAGGACAATGTGTAATTTAAGTGTGGGGGGGAAGCTAAAACTTTGAAATTTTGCAAGTCCTATTAACAAGCCTTACACAAAACTCTATTGGAACCGTTAATCACCCCAAATTTTTTTCAAAAACTTTTCGCTTTTTTTACTTGTCTTGGTTTAATTTGGGAATAACAAGTTCTAAAAAGGTTATATTTTTACAAATTTACAACCGATAGCGTCGTGATAAAAAGAACCAACATAAGAAAATTATGAAACGGCATGACAAGCTTGGTTAAAATTCGATTATATATACTTGATCACATAAAAACCCATTCCCACAAAAGTGAGTTTTGAGCCTTTATTGAGCATACAAATTTACATCTTTAGACTAAATGCTCATTTTTCGTTTCTTGTGTGAATAGCCGCTTGGTTCTTACGACTCTAGAACTTGCCACGACGATTCATTCCCGGTCCTTACCAACTTAAACCCAAGTAAGTAAATGATGGAGGCATTAGGACTAACCATTTTTCTTTCTACACCATTATTTTTCAATTTTTTTACCACCTACCCAAAATCCCCCTAGTTAACCCCTTTGAGCCTAAACCTTTCATTTCTTTACCCTAAAACCTTTTCACCCACCCAAAACCCTTTTTTTTCACCCTTTTTTTTAGTAACAAGCTCGGTTTTTCGTGTGACTAAAAAAAAATGATGAAGTTAGAAATAAACAAACAAAGCTATTAAAACAAAAGCATGTTTGGAGAAATACTTCGAAATAAAAAGTCACTAAAACAAAGTGTTTTACGAAAACTGACGCTTTTTACGCTTTTCGCCATTTTCTACTAACCCATTCACCCACCTTTAGCCCAAGCCTATACCTGTCACACCCCCAAAATCCCACACGCGGAGTACCACCGCTTGGAGGCGTGACATGACCAGGATCAAGCCATCAATCATATCAAACATAGCATTTAAGTGTAAAAGTAGAAAATGTATTTCATCGTGACATGACTGATGTTCATAACCAAACATTATTTAAGTAGCGGAAGCATAATAATGAAAACCCAAAATAAGTTATAAGTTCAATATCGTTCACGATCCGTATCCCACAACGACCTGCTCCTCCCTGTGCAAGCTCCATAAAGTACCTAAGGTCCTGCAAGGCATGCAGCAGATAATCAACAACTAGTTGAGCGAGTTCACAGTAAGTAAGTTCAGTAATAGTAATGGTATAGTAAGCATTGCATTCGTTCATTTAATCATGTATCGTATTAGTTCGTATCGCAGCCCTCTAGGCATGTATGCGAAGATTAGGGAAAGTTCTCAAGTATTCTAGACTATGTATATTTGTATCGCTGGCCACCCTGGCATGTGTGCGAAGTTTAGTATGTATAGTTCGCAGCCTTCCCGAGGCATGTGTGCGAAGATTAGTCATAATATCGCAGCCAACCCCTGGCGTGTGTGCGAAGATCAGTTCAAGTAGGTATACTAGTCTAGCCGTATCTTATCATTTACCATCCTCACCCTGAGGACCATATCATTAGGTTCCATTAACTAAGTACGCACGAAATAATCATCCAATCCCATTCCCACCCTGGGAACCCCATGCCTTGGCTGTGTGAACTCACCTTGGGTTGCTCGGCAGATACACAAAGAGGTTTCTTGAACTAAAGTGGTCAACCACGTCCTAACAGGGTTACCATACAAGTCAGGTTTGGTTCAAGTAATGCACGTACGATTACACAGAGTTAATGCATCATAAGCATGTAGATCATGGCAAGCACTGAATCTCATATCAACAGTCAAATCATAACACTTTCAAACTTGTGCGACTCGGATGGTTGGGCCATTGAGCTTGTGCGGGCCCAACCATCTTGTGCGATATAAATCTAGGCCCAAACAGTTCCCGGCCTAATTAATTAATACCTAAGTCTTGTGCGAACCTTTTGGGTTGTGCGATCCAAACTAGCCCAACCCAACATAACACCCGGCCCAACAACATAATTAAACAAACAATCTTATGCGGTCCAGTTAGCCTTGTGCGACCAAGGCACATTGTGCGAGTGGATACTTGGGCTGTCCGGCCCAGCAGTTTGTGCGATTGTGCGTGTGTGTGGCCCAATGACTTGTGCGATCGGATCAGATTGTGTGACTGATCCATTTGTGCGATTGGACATCTTGTGCGACCAAGATGTCTTGTGCGACCGGCTAACAACTTTCGCGAATCAAGCAATCAGTTACAAAATTTCAATTAATCAGTTTCCTTATTTATCTTTTATCAATCAACAAGTTTCCAACTTTCCGTTTAACATGTAATCGATCAAACAAACGTTTTTCTAAGTAATTCCTTATGAACCCTAATAATCACACTCATGAACAACATATCGAAACCTTGAATATATTCGACCTTAACAAACATGAAGCCAATTTATGAACATTGGTTCTCGAAACAGCAAGGTGAAATCCGATTTGCATGAACATCAACAACAATCAAACATCATTAATCCACAAGCAAGGCATAGAAACATCAAATCGGTTCTAGCTTAATATCTCATGTATAATCCTAATTGATTTAGTCTAGCATGGAATCATATCATCAATCGACAAAGAAAAACAATAACAACATACTAACCGATTAGAATCAAGCAGAAAGAGAGAGATCCAATTGAAAGACAAGGTCTTCGATTGCAAAGGGAATGCTTGCCGTCGGTTTTCGTTAGGGAGAAAGAGAGCTAGGTTTTGTGTGTGTTGTGATATTTTTGCAACAAATGAGAAACAACCTCCTAAGGTTGTGTGTATACACGTATAATGAAGTGGGCCGAACCCAACCTGGGCTGCCCTAGGTTCGGATACAAGGAGTGTAATCCGAGTGGGCTTGTGCTTGTGCGATCGGGTGAGCCTTATATGTTTCGTTCATGTTGTGCGGTTTGAGTTCAAGTAACATAATCACATAATCATAATATATTATACGTAGCACATAACCACATAGCATTCATGTAATCATTCACATATCGTTCACATACGTTACAACAAAGTACAAAGATCGGTTTGGAAATACGAGTTGTACAAAGATCGGTTTGGAAATACGAGTTGTCACATTATCCCCAACTAAAAAGAAATTTCGTCCCGAAATCTGGTATGCACTCACTGAGGAAGCTAGGTAAGTTATATCGTTCACTGGTTTTCCTGGGGTGTCACATCCTCCCCCCGTTGATCTGGAATTTCGTCCCGAAATTCCGCAGTAGTAGCTTCAGCCTCAGTAGTGGTTGCATTGGTTCCGAATAACTGGGGGTACTTTTTTGTCATCTGGTCTTCGCGTTCCCAGGTGTACTCTGGGCCACGTCGGGAGTTCCAACGAACTCGAACAAGAGGGATTCTCTTGTGTTTGAGGACCTTCACATCCCGGTCCGTGATTTCAACTGGCTCCTCGACGAACTGCAACCGCTCGTCGATGGTGAGTTCCTTAAAAGGAACTATGAGGGTCTCATCTGACAGGCACTTCTTCAGATTCGACACGTGGAATACGTTGTGAACTGCACCGAGTTCAGCTGGTAGGCTCAATCTGTAGGCTACTGGGCCTATTCTTTCTATAATCTCGAATGGTCCGACATATCGCGGATTTAGTTTGCCCCGCTTGCCAAAACGTACCACACCCTTCCAGGGTGAGACTTTGAGTAAAACCCGGTCCCCGACCTGAAATTCCAATGGCTTTCTACGCTTGTCCGCGTAGGCTTTCTGACGGTCGCGTGCTGCCGCCATCCGTTGTCGTATTTGTGCAATCTTTTCTGTGGCGTCCACTACAATCTCTGGACCCGTAATCTGACTATCCCCCACCTCTGCCCAACAGAGAGGGGACCGGCATTTACGTCCGTACAATGCCTCGAATGGAGCGGCTTGTATGCTGGTGTGATAACTGTTATTGTATGAGAACTCCACCAAAGGGAGGTGCTTTTCCCAGTCGTTGCCGAAATCAATAACGCATGCCCGAAGCATGTCTTCAAGAGTTTGAATCGTTCGCTCAGACTGCCCATCCGTCTGAGGATGATATGCTGTGCTCATGTCTAACCGTGAGCCGAAAGATTTGTGCATCGCTTGCCATAGCTCTGACGTGAATCGTGCATCCCGATCCGAAATGATAGAGGTGGGCACCCCATGCCTCGAGACAACTTCTTTGAGGTAGATGTCTGCGAGAGTGGAGAACTTATCCGTTTCCTTTATAGCCAGGAAGTGTGCAGACTTGGTGAGTCGATCCACGATCACCCATATCGTATCGTTCCCACGCTGAGATCTAGGTAGGCCTGTAACGAAATCGATGGAAATTTCTTCCCATTTCCATTGAGGTATCTTAGGCTGCTGAAGTAAGCCCGCTGGTTTCTGATATTCAACCTTGACCCTCGCACAGGTCAAACACTTGCCGACATAGGTCGCGATGAGAGCTTTCATACTAGGCCACCAGTATGTTGTTTTGATATCGTGGTACATTTTATCCGACCCTGGATGTACCGAGTAGCGAGACTTGTGTGCTTCGCCCATCACAAGCTCTCGTAAACCGCCATAAAGTGGGACCCAAATACGCCCTGTTACATAGTAGGCGCCGTCTTCCTTCTGTTCTAACCGTTGTCGTGAGCCGCGTAAGGCTTCAGCCTTGGCGTTTTCGGGTTTCAGTGCTTCTATCTGAGCACTCCGTATCTGAGCAGGAAGGCTAGACTGAATGGTAAGCTGTAGCGCTCGCACGCGCTTCGGTAAGGTATCTTTCCGACTAAGGGCGTCAGCCACAACATTGGCTTTGCCTGGATGGTACTTGATAGCGCATTCGTAATCGTTAAGCAACTCGACCCATCGTCGTTGACGCATGTTCAAATCCTTTTGCTGAAGGATATGCTCGAGACTCCTGTGATCGGTGTAAATTGTGCACCTGGTACCGTACAGGTAGTGTCGCCATATCTTCAGCGCGAACACAACAGCTCCCAGCTCTAAATCGTGCGTCGTGTAGTTCCGTTCATGGATCTTGAGTTGCCGTGAAGCGTAGGCAATAACTTTATCCCGCTGCATCAATACACACCCGAGTCCTTGTATTGACGCGTCACAATAAACCACAAAGTCATCCGTGCCCTCTGGCAACGAGAGAATAGGTGCGCTGCAAAGCCTATCCTTTAGGTACTGAAAAGCAGTTTCCTGCGTATCGCCCCAACGGTAGGTGACACCCTTCTGTGTCAGTAGTGTAAGCGACTGAGCAATCTTTGAGAAATCCTTGATAAACCGTCTGTAGTAACCCGCCAAACCCAAGAATTGGCGTATTTCCGTAGGTGTACGTGGTGCAGGCCAGTTCCTGATCGAACCTACCTTGGATGGATCGACATGAATCCCATCCTTGTTCACTACGTGGCCTAGAGTGGACTTCACGAAGCCAGAAGTCACATTTCGAAAACTTAGCGTATAGCTATTCCTTTCGAAGAAGTTCCAAAATAAGGCGTAGGTGCTGCTCGTGTTCCTCCTGACTCTTGGAGTAGATCAGGATGTCGTTGATGAAGACAATGACGAACTTGTCAAGATAGGGTTTGCACACCCTGTTCATAAGGTCCATAAATACGGCAGGCGCGTTCGTTAACCCGAACGGCATGACAAGAAACTCGTAGTGGCCGTAGCGAGTTCTGAATGCAGTTTTGGAGACGTCCTCATCCCGGACTCTCAGCTGATGATAACCTGACCTCAGGTCTATCTTCGAATAGTAGCACGACCCTTGCAACTGGTCGAATAAATCATCTATGCGTGGAAGAGGATAACGGTTCTTCACCGTCACCTTGTTGAGTTCCCTGTAGTCTATACACATCCTGAAGCTCCCCATGGCGAAGAGCTTGGACGAATGAAGCCCTTTTCCAAGAGCTCTTGTAGCTGCTTTGACAAGTCTTCCAATTCTGATGGAGCTAGACGATATGGTGCGCGAGCTATGGGTGCTGCTCCTGGAGCGAGCTCGATTTGAAATTCGACCTGACGGTGAGGCGGTAATCCAGGTAAATCTTCAGGAAACACCTGAGGGTAGTCGCGAACAATTGGAATATCCTCCAATTTCTTTTCCTTTGCTGATGCGTCTGCAACGAGTGCCAAGATTGCGGTGTGACCCTTCCGCAGACATTTCTGAGCCTTCAAGAAAGAGATGATGCCGACCACTGCACCACTCTTGTCACCTTGGACTTCGAGAGGTTCTTGACCAGAACGTGGAATACGAATGATCTTCTCACTGCATAAGATCTCTGCCTGATATTGGGACAACCAATCCATCCAAATGACGATATCGAAGCTTCCCAAGACTATGGGAATAAGGTCGATGGTGAAGGTTTGACCGGCTAAGACAATACTACAACCCCTGACTACTTGCGTGGCTTCTAAACTCTTACCATTAGCTAGTTCTACTACATGCTTGGTGTTTAGGGGTGTTGGTGCACGTTTTAACAACTTACTGACTTTTAGCGATATATAACTTGTATCCGCACCCGAATCAAACAAAATAGTAACATAAATATCGTCAAGGAGAAACTTACCCATAACCACATTGGGATCGTTCATTGCATCTCCTCGTCCTAACACGAAAGCTCGACCCCTTGCCTCGTTGCCATTGTTGTTGTTGTTCCCACCGTTGTTGTGCTCGTTGCCCTGGTTATTGTTGTTGTTGCGGTTCTGGTTCTGCTTCAACTGAGGACAATCGCGTTTGTAATGACCTTCTGCCCCACACTGGAAACATCCCCGGTTTCCACGCTGTGGTTGCTGCTGCTGTGGGTTTTGAGGAACTGGTGGCGGAAGTTGCTGATTCTGGTTCGCAGGTCGTGAGCTCCTGCAATCTTTGGCTTCGTGCCCTAGCTTGAGACATCTCTGACAACGTTCTTTGCGACACCTTCCACTGTGGTGCCTGTTACACTTGTTACATAGTGGGTGAACTCCCCGGTATCCACCCTGCCCCTGACTACCAGATGATTGCTGACTCGAATTCTGGTAGTCATTCGTTCTGCGCTGCTGTGCTTGAGACTGAACGGAAACTGATCCCCTGCTGGAATCCCCATCCCATTTCCGTTTGTTGTCGTTGGTCGTAGCAGAAGTAGCAGCTGGAGTAGTAGTTGCACTGACGCGTTTGGGCAGCTTGTTCTGTTCTACTGCCTGATCTGTGAGTCGATGAGCAAGACGCTGGATGTCTTGGATGTTGTCGAGGTTTGCCGATGTAACATGGCTCTGGATCTCTGGCGCAAGTCCCTTGAGATACAACTCAATGCGCTTCACTGGAGGGTCCACCATAGTTGGACACAGAATGGCCAGTTCGTTTGACCGCTTTGTATAGGCTTCAATCTCTGACCCCATCATTTTCAAGTGATAAAGCTCGTTCTCCAACTTGTGGATGTCATCACGCGTGCAGTATTCCCTCTTAATGAGTTCCTTGAAGTCGTTCCAGGGTGTGGCGTTAGCAGCTGCCAACCCTAAAATCTGAACTTGGGCGTTCCACCAAGTTAGTGCTATTCCTTCTAGCGTGCCAGTGGCGTATTTCACCCTGCGAGCCTCAGGGCATTCACACATCTCGAACACAGAGTCGAGCTTTTCAAACCAGTGGAGGAGTCCCACTGCCCCCTCTGTGCCGCTGAAAGTACTTGGACGACAGTCCATGAAGTTCTTGAAAGTGCAGACCGGTTGCTGCGCGTGTTGACCTATTGTGTACGAATAGGGCAAAGTTTAATTACAAGGGCTAGTTTAGGAGTGTAGGATCTAAAGATCCTAGTGTGTGCTATAACCACAGGATATACCTCCTGCTTGTGCGGCTGCAAGTGCCGCAGCAACTTGAGCTTGAACGAGAGCCTCTAGCTGGGCTTGAGTCATGTTAATTCGTCCAGACATGATCTTCATTGTAAAAGTAGCGTAAGTGAGAATGGTTCGCGAGTAGGGCGATGACAGAAAAGTGTAAGCACGTAGGTATTCTCATGTAATAGTATCATGTGTATCTAAGTGTAATGCGAGCAAAGTTCTATATAGTTCTATCATGCAGGTAATAAACATAAACCTTATTACCTAGGATGTCGAGTCTTGCACGTGGAGCGAAGCGTCGTTGTGGATCGTTGAGAACACTGTACTGGTTATAGTCTGGTTTTAATAAAAACGTTTTCCCATACTAAAACCGAGTTCTCTATAACCAATGGCTCTGATACCAATCTGTCACACCCCCAAAATCCCACACGCGGAGTACCACCGCTTGGAGGCGTGACATGACCAGGATCAAGCCATCAATCATATCAAACATAGCATTTAAGTGTAAAAGTAGAAAATGTATTTCATCGTGACATGACTGATGTTCATAACCAAACATTATTTAAGTAGCGGAAGCATAATAATGAAAACCCAAAATAAGTTATAAGTTCAATATCGTTCACGATCCGTATCCCACAACGACCTGCTCCTCCCTGTGCAAGCTCCATAAAGTACCTAAGGTCCTGCAAGGCATGCAGCAGATAATCAACAACTAGTTGAGCGAGTTCACAGTAAGTAAGTTCAGTAATAGTAATGGTATAGTAAGCATTGCTTTCGTTCATTTAATCATGTATCGTATTAGTTCGTATCGCAGCCCTCTAGGCATGTATGCGAAGATTAGGGAAAGTTCTCAAGTATTCTAGACTATGTATATTTGTATCGCTGGCCACCCTGGCATGTGTGCGAAGTTTAGTATGTATAGTTCACAGCCTTCCCGAGGCATGTGTGCGAAGATTAGTCATAATATCGCAGCCAACCCCTGGCGTGTGTGCGAAGATCAGTTCAAGTAGGTATACTAGTCTAGCCGTATCTTATCATTTACCATCCTCACCCTGAGGACCATATCATTAGGTTCCATTAACTAAGTACGCACGAAATAATCATCCAATCCCATTCCCACCCTGGGAACCCCATGCCTTGGCTGTGTGAACTCACCTTGGGTTGCTCGGCAGATACACAAAGAGGTTTCTTGAACTAAAGTGGTCAACCACGTCCTAACAGGGTTACCATACAAGTCAGGTTTGGTTCAAGTAATGCACGTACGATTACACAGAGTTAATGCATCATAAGCACGTAGATCATGGCAAGCACCGAATCTCATATCAACAGTCAAATCATAACACTTTCAAACTTGTGCGACTCGGATGGTTGGGCCGTTGAGCTTGTGCGGGCCCAACCATCTTGTGCGATATAAATCTAGGCCCAAACAGTTCCCGGCCTAATTAATTAATACCTAAGTCTTGTGCGAACCCTTTGGGTTGTGCAATCCAAACTAGCCCAACCCAACATAACACCCGGCCCAACAACATAATTAAACAAACAATCTTATGCGGTCCAGTAAGCCTTGTGCGACCAAGGCACATTGTGCGAGTGGATACTTGGGCTGTCCGGCCCAGCAGTTTGTGCGATTGTACGTGTGTGTGGCCCAATGACTTGTGCGATCGGATCAGATTGTGTGACTGATCCATTTGTGCGATTGGACATCTTGTGCGACCAAGATGTCTTGTGCGACCGGCTAACAACTTTCGCGAATCAAGCAATCAGTTACAAAATTTCAATTAATCAGTTTCCTTATTTATCTTTTATCAATCAACAAGTTTCCAACTTTCCGTTTAACATGTAATCGATCAAACAAACGTTTTTCTAAGTAATTCCTTATGAACCCTAATAATCACACTCATGAACAACATATCGAAACCTTGAATATATTCGACCTTAACAAACATGAAGCCAATTTATGAACATTGGTTCTCGAAACAGCAAGGTGAAATCCGATTTGCATGAACATCAACAAAAATCAAACATCATTAATCCACAAGCAAGGCATAGCAACATCAAATCGGTTCTAGCTTAATATCTCATGTATAATCCTAATTGATTTAGTCTAGCATGGAATCATATCATCAATCGACAAAGAAAAACAATAACAACATACTAACCGATTAGAATCAAGCAGAAAGAGAGAGATCCAATTGAAAGACAAGGTCTTCGATTGCCAAGGGAATGCTTGTCGTCGGTTTTCGTGAGGGAGAAAGAGAGCTAGGGTTTTGTGTGTGTTGTGATATTTTTGCAACAAATGAGAAACAACCTCCTAAGGTTGTGTGTATACACGTATAATGAAGTGGGCCGAACCCAACCTGGGCTGCCCTAGGTTCGGATACAAGGAGTGTAATCCGAGTGGGCTTGTGCTTGTGCGATCGGGTGAGCCTTATATGTTTCGTTCATGTTGTGCGGTTTGAGTTCAAGTAACATAATCACATAATCATAATATATTATACGTAGCACATAACCACATAGCATTCATGTAATCATTCACATATCATTCACATACGTTACAACAAAGTACAAAGATCGGTTTGGAAATACGAGTTGTACAAAGATCGGTTTGGAAATACGAGTTGTCACAATACCCAAAAAGTCCTCTTGATATTTACAAAGGTAACAAGTTAAAAAGGAGGAGGATTGATTGCTTGGCAAGCTTATGGTAGGAATAAGTTCCACGCCGCCCTCGAGTGATTCACTAAAAATACACCTTCGGCCGAGTGTGAGTGATTTCTCCCGTGAGGTATGTGAACTTGTATATAAATGGAATTTTTTAAAAAAAAAAGCATGTTATGCCCAAATTAGTAATTTCTCCTATGAAACGTTCTAAACAAATCATAACGAATAGGATTGTAAATAAATAAAAATAAAACCGAAAAAGATCTTGGATTCCCGACACTCTATGACAAGCCAAAAACCTTCTCTTCTACCCATTCCATTTGGGAGTGTGAGCCACATATTAAAGAGTTTTGCTTGAGGACAAGCAAAAGTTCAAGTGTGGGGGTATTTGATGTGTGTAAAATGCAACATACAAATTACATCAATTGAGGCATAAAACTAACCCTTTTTAAGTACTAATGTTGGAAAAAGAGTGTTTTTGTCTTCCTTTTGTATTTTCAGGATAAAATGAGCTCAAATTCACAAAAGAAGCAAAAAGACAGCTAAATCTAACATAAATACAAGAAAAGGAACAACAGTGGATTGCCCGACCCCTCAACGGCATCTTCCCAAGCAGAAAAGAGAAGTCAGAAGACTAAACACGCCCCGTGCTCAGCCTGCACGGGGTCGTGCCCAAGAAGCAGCAGAAAAGACAAACCAATAGAAGCTTCTATTGCCCACCACGGGGCCGTGTCCAGTGAGCACGGGGGCGTGGCGAAAGAAGAGCAGGCGCATTAATTGTAATTGCGAATTACAATTAATGAAGAGAGAGAGTGTCAGACAGGCACGGGGGCGTGTCCAGCGGACACGGGGCCGTGCCCAGCCTTCTGTTCAGCCTATAAATAGGAGTGCTTGGTTTCATTTCAACTCATCCCTTGGTACACCACCTCTCTCACACTTCAACCACCACCCACCACCATCACAACACCATCATCCACCACCATCATCCATTGTCCATCATAGAGTGTGTGAGTCGTCTCGGGATCCAAGATTGATCGTAAGAGTTCTTGACAATCAAGGCCATGTTTGCCTAAGTCTCTTACATCACTTGGTGAAGACAAGTGTTTAGTATAATACTTTTTATTTTTAATCTTTTGCACTTTTTATTTGGTTTTGTATTAATGACTTTAATAACTAGTTGCTTATGTTGAAGGTGATCTTTCCTTATCGTTTGTCCGTGGTGTCTTGGCATTATTTTACTGTCTATATAAAATAAAATATTTTCACCATTCATATCTCCACGGTCTATATGGAGGTATGTTGGCTACCTGGTCGGGGGTTAAGGGAACGGTTTGGTAAGGGTCTTGCCCTTGTTCAGTGTTTAGAGGTCCTGCAAGGGACCTGGGTCAAATTTAGTAGGATCTCCTTCAATGCCCATAGGTATTGGATGGTGGGGATCCAAACTCTTTGACCCCCTCATAAGTTAACTACTATTAATACTATAACCCGGCTATTTACGACTGTATCCCTGCTGACTCAGACTACTTAGCCGAGGGTAACGTCACCGCCAAAAGCGGGGCCTACCATAATTTGCATTAATAACTTAATTCATTATCTTCCAATAATCCAACCCTTTAGGATTGTATGCTTGCTGAATCAAACTACTGGGTTGAGGGTAACGTCGCCTTCAAAAGAGAGGCCTACTACAATAACTAAGATAATCTCTTAAACAAGTGCAAAAGTGCGAAAATAATCAAAGGTTATACTAATACACGAGTCAGATCCAAGTGATTCATCTTGTCTATCTGTTTTTATTTTATTTTAATTTTCAGCATTTAGTTAGTTTTTATTTTCTTAGTTTAAAAATCTTTTCTAACTTCTTTTTGATTTGATTAGACGTTGAGGATAAACCGGTACTGAAAGCTCTTGTGTCCTTGGATGACCTCGGTATCTTACCAACACTATACTACTTCCACGATGGGTGCACTTGCCCATATGTGTGTTTAGTGTTAGTAAATATCGTGTTTTATAAATTTAAAACTTGGCTAAAAGTGTAAAAAGGGCTTAAATATACATCTAAATTATATCACACCTAACGCACATCATCTACAAGGGTTCCTAGATCACCAACAAGTGTCCCTGAGTGCTAGGGGTCGTCTAGGGGGCGCCCATGCTGCTCATAATGGCTCCTAAGTCGGTTAAAACAACAAACAGTGCTTCTGTCCGCATTTTCTGTATCTGGGAGGCTGACGCGGCCCGCGTCAATGATCCTCCAACTCTTACGTGGCCCGCTTGAATCTTCCTGTCAGAGCCCATATCTTCTACTGTCAGCGCGGCCCGCGTAAGGCCCTTTGCAACCTTTACGCGGCCCGCCTGAGACCTGCTGTAAGATTTTCAAATCTTTTTCAATTATTACCGTCGGCTCTTGGCGTTTCGAAGGGGTAACTTTGCATTTTGGGCCTTTCTTATTTACGTATAAGGGCCTCGGAACTTTTACCCAACTTATTAACCCTCGGTTAATTTATTATTACCCGAAAAGTCATAACTTTCAATGTTTGACGCTTTTAACCCTTCTTAAACGAATTTGGTCGTAACCTTCTCATATTATAACGGAACATGATGAAATTTATATCGCGTATTCTAGTGAGTACAATTTACCGTTACAAAGCCTTGGGTATGCCAAAGGGTCACTCAGAGGTATAACTTAAACATGTTGACACATTTGGCCCCTGTAGTTTGTAATTCCTCAATTTCTTCCACATTTCGTTCCGTATGATCCATGATTCATTCGTTTGAAGGTACGAGCATCATTTAGGGTTACTGTGAAGTATATTTATCCCTTGTTGATGTTTTGAACTCTTGAATTCACATACTTTCTATGTTTGTCAACTTTAGTCCCTCCATAGTAATTATTGCCACGTGCAAACTTCTGACACGTGTCAACATATTATAGGACGCAAATTTTCGAGGTGTTACATATGGTCCGCACAACTTTTGCTTACGGTCCATAAGCCAGTCGATGGCAGCAAAAATTGGACAGCTGCCTGTTCAGCAGGTTGCACCGCCTTATTTAGGTGGTTTTCGAAATCAGGGGCTTTGCAACTGGTATTGGGCAACATAGGGACACCTGGGATGATCTTTCAACATTAGTAGACTAGTTTGGCATGATCTTGTGAATTTGGGTTCACTATATAAAGGAGGTAGAAGTTGCAACATTTTGTTCACTTCATTCAAACTCATTTCAAGATTTCTCTGGAGATTCTCTGATCAGCAACCAACTCCTCTTAGGTCCCTAATCATACTTAGGACTCTTGTAAGTGTCCTTAATCCTTTCTAATTCAGTTTAGCTTAGTTAATTAGCTAAAAGTCAAACCGTCGTAATTAAGGTTTGACTTCGAGATTAATCAATAATTACCCAGTCAAATCTCGAATTAAAAATACCTATGAGTAGGTAATTAAGTGGGTAATAAACCATTAAAAGGGTACCTTCTGATTCCCAATCTAACTAGATCAATTGTCGGGTCAAACTTGATCTTAAAAAGTCAACAAAAAGTTTAATTTCAAATAAATGCATAATTAGCAATGTAGAAGCTATACAACCTGTTTTATCATTAATATATCTCGGTAATTAATGTAAGAACATGTCTAAACATGTTCACCCCGACAATTTTCAGTTTAGGCTCGGTTCAGGACCGAAAGTCACATAGTTTGACTTCTACTTTGACTTTCAGTTCTGACCCGTTTAAGCCTAGTTTAGGATTGCCTTAGAGCTTCTTTTGGACCTAGTTACATGTTAGTATAACCCTCTATGATTATACGGCTTGGTTCATTAGTTGTCCAATTATTATGCAAGTTTCCGTTAATTACCTAAATCTTGACTATTATGCCCTTTCACCTCAAAATGTGATTTTTGAAAAAGTAAAAGAGTAAGAACCTTCACTACTGATTTATAAAGTTGTGCCCAAAATTTGACATCAGTTTGAGGTCTAGAATAGGAGTTATGCTCATTAGCGTAAATAAGAAACTTTTTAGTAATTTAATGGCATAATTAGCATATAGCATATCTAAACCCAATTTTTGATATCAAACTTTTGACCTACTAATATAAAATAATATTTTGGGATTTTTGGAGATTTTTATTTATTTTTAGGCTGAGCATAACTTAGAGTTCTAAGCTTATTTCGGTTATTGCCGGTTTTGCCCTTTCGGGCTATAAAATGAGTTTTACAAATCCTTTTGATACCAAACCTTTTTTCTACTGATCTAATATGATAAGTAAATTATTTTGAGCCTTCTAGAATTATAAAAATATCAGCTTTCTATACAAAACTCGGAAATGGCTCCAAATCGCCTTTTTAAGCGTTTTTAACGCATAATATTTATCAAAACAAGTTTATATATAAGGGTTGATGCCTACTGACATTTTCAGTAAATTCCATAATATAACAGTAAGCAAAAGTTTTAAACTCAGATTTCCAGTTTTGACCTTTTAGGCTTATGTGAATTTACCAAAATGCCCCTACGGTGCATAGTATGGTTATAATTAATAAATTTCACATATATATGGTACCCTACTGCTATAACTTATTAAATTAAGTATATTTACTAAATAAATCAGACATGTAACTCAGATTACTAATTAAACTCTTTTATAACCTTTTAAATGACCAAAATGCCCTTACGGGGCATAGTTTGGGTTTAAAATCATTTTGGGCATAATAGAAGATATCTTACTGATGTCACAACATATTTAGGGCATATTAACTTAGGAAACTTGTATATGATTCATATGGTTACTCGTTACGCACTTTTCGCGTTCGGATCGGATCGGCTTATGTAACTAATTTACATAAATTAGCCAAAACAGGTCAAACGATATCATTTTGTCTCAAAATCCAGAATGTGTTTAAGTTACCCATATTAAACAAGCATGCAAGCTTGTCGGGTCAAAACCACATTCTAAACCGGTCTTCGCTTTATCATTCGTTTGAACCGTATTCTTTCTATAAACTAACCGGTCTAAGCTTAGGTTAAATTCAAGACCCGTTAGGGTTCTAATAGGTTATTATAAACCTCCGTTCCAGAATAGGAGACCCGGTAAAAGCTATTTACACTTGCTTATTGTGACTATACTTGCTCAGGTAAATACTTTTAACTTATTTTCCCTTATACGGGCTTGGGGTACGGTATATAAAATACCGCTTGGTCGGCCATTTGACCTTAATTCATTGGTAGTTAAGTATTATCAAGATGACCCGTTTAAAAATTTGGTTTTGTTTGTTTAACGCCTTTGGGAGTTTAATGACCATGTCCCGGATATCCTTGGCATCATTCATAGAATGGCCATGACCTTAGCACACGAGTGTAGGCGTACACCTGTCAGTGCATTTATTATTAATAAGGTATAACCGCCGGTACGAGAAAAATCTCTCCGCGGGACTATACTATGTGGTGTGTCTGTTAATCTTTAACCCGGCATGAACCGGGCTACTGAACGCATAACAGACATGTAATTCTTTTACAAGTTTATATTCAAAGAATTATCCCAAGTTATAAAAACCTTTTTGTGCCATGTGTATTCAAATCAATTTTAAACCTTTTGAAAATGAGTCAGTTAAATTGTATTTACCAGTGTAAACTGACGTATTTTCCCAAAAAGGCTAAGTGCAGGTACTACTCGTAATAGGCTGGCCTCTCCTTAGCATCAATAAGAGTCTCGCAAGCTTGGATGCGTTTAAATCTGTTGAACAAGTTTCCTCTTTATTTTGATCCGCCTGTGGATCTGTTTCAACTACATTGTGTTACTTAAATATTACAATTTTATTTGGTTGAAATAAATCTATGTTTTTGCTTCCGCTGTGCATTTAAATTTGTGTTGTTTGACTATGATGATATCAACTACGTCACGATACTCCCCACCGGGCCCACCGGTAAAACGTGGAAATATTGGGGTGTGACAGGTACAGAGCCAACACTGAGTGAATTAAACACTAGCCTTTTGTGTTTAATCTCAATGCACAAATTGCACATTCCTCTATCCTCGAGTATAGACAAATAACATAGGACAAATCATGTTTTGTTTTATTTTTGTCTTTCATGATATATATATTCATGTTGTTATCTTTTTTTATGTTGACAGGTTTGACAATGCCGCCACGATTTCGGAGAGGCAGAGGCAAGGCCCCGGTGACGGGCCATGATCTTGAAGCCGGGCCTTCTCACCGGCGTACACACTCAATCACTATGAGCACAAGTCCTCAGGAGCCCTGGAGGACATATATTGAACCCGGGAGGCGATCAGTTTCCCTAAGCTCCTCACCATCCTACTTCCATTCCTTTGGGCCACAGTCTGAAAACGAGCCCAACAACCCCCAACCTTCCTTCATACCTCTGCAGCGATCAAATTCGCACCATTCTTTCGGCGACCCCACGCCCGCCTTTGAAAGTCGATTCAACCTAGCTAACTACATTCAAGAACCCGTGGGTTTTAACCCACTAGGACCCGAAGATCAATTTTCAGGTGACAACGACATGGACGAGGACACGGATCCCGTCGAACCAGCAATCGGGACCCCGAACCATCCCATCGAGATCTCTGATGGGTCCTCGTTTCATGGATCGCCTTACCGCGGTCCGGATAGCTACCAGGTGAGGTTCAACCAGTGGGACTGGTATTTTACACCCTTTAAACACTCGTCTCCATACCAGCAGCAGTAGCAGGATCCTTCCGAGAATTCCCGATTTGTAGCAGTCACTCCGCCACCACCACCACCATGGGAGCAGCCGCTTCCGGAACCACCAAGGCGGAGAGGATCAAACGCACGGATGTCCGTGCGAGGAGGAGTCCGCATCAGCACTCCTCAGCCCTCGAGTGGCAGTATCCGCCACTCCAAGAAGAAGACCCGCAGATGGGGGGACCATCAAACCCCGTCTCGGAGGCAAAGTCTGCGCCTGTGGCGCCACCATTGGGTTTTGATAACCCAATCCCTGCTTATGCCAGTTCCGCGGCATATAACCCATTCGAGCTACCTGGCCACAACAGCTACAACTATGCCAATGTGGACCCGTACCAGGAGGCATGGGACTACAATGCTCGTCACCCTGAAGGGCCCTATGGTGGTCCTTGGACCACTGGGTACCCACCTTATGTGTACCAGCACCCGCCACCTCCTCAACCACTTCATCACCATCCGCCGCAGCCGCAACTGATCCCGCCGGAACGCCAACAAGAGGTCCTCGATAGATTGGACCGATGTGAACGGGATATTCAAACAGAGCGCAGTAACACTCGAGGCTTCTTCAAGGGGTTATCAGACCTGATCAAGGGGAAGTCCAAGAGAAGGGGTCATTAAAGACCTTTGTTTATTTATTTTATTTAGTTGTAATCAAGTCCCTGCGTGGACTTTTGTTTCAGTACTCAGCCCCTGCGTGGGCTTGTCTTTTTGTACTCTGCCCCTGCGTGGGCATGTCTTTCTGTTGACCCCTGCGAGGGTATGTTTATTTGTTTCGCCCCTGCGAGGGCATGTTATTTTGTAGAAGTCCCGTTTAGGGCAAAAGTTGTACTGGTTTTAATTATTAATGAGATGGTTTAATTTAAATTTTCATTTTGTTTATTATAAATTATGTGCATGAACATGAAACATAAAATAAATGATCCTATTTAAAGATCTACCATTATACTAAAATGGCAAAATCTAAAAAGGATAAGACCTAGCCATGTGTCACCATAAGACAGGGCCAAGATGGTAGTTCCATAATTAGATTCAGATCCATATTAACATCTCAATTTAGGACTGTTCTGCGTTAATTATTAAAAGAATCTTAAAGGTAAAACCTAGTCTATATGTCGTGGCAGACATGGCCAAGATGGTAGAACCTACACAAAAGATTCCAATTCTTGTTAACATCTGAAAGAATGTTAACCTTCATGACAAACTGTGATGCGATAAAATCACATATGTCATCTTTTAATTGGGTTATTTTAAATTCCCTTAATTATATAACCATCCCTTAAGGACGAAGTGCCTACGGGCTATAATTAATGTCCTTGGGACTAAAGACAGTAGTAGCCTATAACTCCCTGTCTAGAAAAGGGCAATAAACTTTGATTCAAGCCTTAATGCCTTGACTCCGTAAAAGTCTTGGTTTAAAATTTTAATTTGTCTATATGACTATGCCCTTTTTGTGTTATTGTTAAATTAAAATATAGGATTGTAATAAAGGTCTTGAATATATAAATAATTAGCAAATTAACCTAAAATGGCTATTAAAACCATGGTTAATAATTAATAAAATACTGTAAAAAGCTTCTAAATAAACCTTGCCCATTATTTTCTCATATGTAGCAATTTAAGCTACATGGCCGGGTCGGATGAGGTAAATAGTCATCCGGTGGAAAACCACGAGAATGCTAGGGTACAGCTGACTGGTGCAGAACTGCAAGCACTAGTTGATAATGATGTTACAAGGGCTATGGATCGGCAGTATAGTGAATCTAGTGGGACTCGAAGTAGGACCCTATCTACACCGCATTCCAAGCCTAAGACACATTCTGAAGCCCACAGTAAGCCACCTTCTACCCAACCTAAGCCTAAGAAAGAAGAATCAAAGAAAGATGATGATCGACATTCCTCAAACCAAAACAGTGTTCCCTCCAAGAAGATAGTGTTTGATAATGCACCACGTGCCAAGTCCTGTACATATAAATACTTTATTTCATGCAAACCCTGGGACTTCACTAGGGAGAAAGGGGCAGTGGATTGCATGACTTGGTTGGATGAAATGGACACTGTGGTAGATATCAGCGGGTGTGCTGATAGGGATGCTGTAAAATTTGTATCTCAGTCTTTTAAGGGTGAGGCATTAGCTTGGTGGAGGTCTTTGATCCAAGCTACAGGGAAGATCCCATTGTACAACATGTCTTGGGAACAGTTTGTGACATTGATCAAGGAGAACTACTGCCCTCAGCATGAGGTTGAAAAGATTGAGTCGGATTTTCTGTCATTGGTGATGAAAAATCTGGATTGCCAGATTTACCTTACGAGCTTTAATACAATGTCAAGGTTGGTTCCTTATCTGGTGACCCCGGAACCCAAAAGAATCGCTCGTTTCATTGGGGGTTTAGCCCCAAAAATTAAGGCAAGCGTGAAGGCCTCTCGGCCAGCTACATTCAGGTCTGCAGCTGATATATCATTTTCCCTTACATTAGACGCGGTCAGGCAGAGATCGCTAAGGAACTCGGAGACTGAGAAAAGAAAACGTGAGGATGACAACTCACGACGGTCATATAAGAAGCGTAAGGGGAGCAATGACCACAAAAAGGGTTCTGGAAATAAGAAGGAGGGTCAGCAGACGGGTGACAAGCCCAAGTGTAAAACCTGCAAGAAGCACCATTTTGGGAGGTGCAGGTATGAGTTTAAATCCCAGTCACAACCGAAAGCATGTGGGATTTGCAAATCCTCGGAGCACAAGACTTTGGACTGTAACAAGATCAAGGACGCTACGTGCTATAACTGCAATGAAAAGGGGCACATTAAGACCAACTGCCCAAAGTTTGCAAAGAAGGCTGAAGAAGGGAAAAAGACCAATGCAAGGGTCTTTCAAATGAACGCTCAGGAGGCTATCCAGAACGACAATGTCATAACAGGTACCTTCCTAATTAATGATGTCTATGCAAGAGTACTTTTTGATTCAGGAGCTGATAAGTCATTCGTAGATAATAAGTTTTGTGAACTATTAAAATTGCATGTTAAAGCATTAAGTGTGAAATATGAGGTGGAATTAGCTGATGGAACCATAGAAACCGCATCAACCGTGTTAGATGGATGTGTCATATCCATTAGGAATCACTCTTTTCCTGTGTCCTTACTTCCCTTTAAGCTAGCCGATTTTGATATAGTGATAGGCATGGATTGGTTATCGCATAACCAAGCCCAGATTGTGTGCAACAAGAAACAAGTGGTGATCAAGACTCCGTCTGGTGAGCCACTTACCATTCAGGGAGATACTCAGTATGGACTGCCTGAGCAAGTATCTATGCTCAAGGCATCTAGATGCTTGAAGAAGGGTTGTGTCATTTATATGGCACAAGTGACTATTGATGAGCAGAAGCCCAAGATTGAAGATATCCCAGTCATTTCTGAATACCCTGAAGTTTTCCCTAAAGAACTACCTGGTTTGCCACCAGATAGGCAAGTAGAATTCAGAATCGACATCATTCCAGGAGCAGCGCCTATTGCAAGAGCACCTTATAAGTTGGCACCAACAGAGATGAAGGAATTAAGGACGCAACTAGATGATTTGCTAGCCAAAGGATTCATTAGACCTGGTTCGTCTCCATGGGGAGCACCAATCTTGTTTGTCAAGAAGAAAGATGGGTCGATATATGCATTGATTACCGTGAGCTTAACAAGGTCACTATCAAGAATAGGTATCCTTTGCCCAGGATCGACGATCTGTTCGATCAATTGCAAGGGGCAAGCTACTTTTCTAAGATCGATTTGAGGTCAGGCTATCATCAATTGAAGGTTAAGGATGAAGATGTACACAAGACTGCATTTAGGACTCGCTATGGTCATTACGAGTTACTGGTGATGCCTTTGGGATCACAAATGCACCAGCTGCATTCATGGATCTCATTGTTGGTGCACTACATCTGTCAACTTTGTCTTGTATCGAGTCTTAGTCTTAGATTGTTAGATCAGGGCACGTGTTTCAAGAAAATAGGATAGCATATATGTCTTATGATGAGGTTTCGCTTATAGAGACATGTATGGGGTTTCGCTTATATGTCCTAGAGGATTCGCTTATTTGTTCATGTAAGGGTTCCGCTCATAAGGACATGTCCCTGGAGCGAAACCATCAACCCTATATAAAGGGTCATTGGAGCGAAACCATGTAACATTGCCTTGTATACCACGCCGAGGTGCTGCCGGTGTGAGATTTGGATGTAATCCATCAGATATCAATACAGAAAGGTGTTTAAAGTGATTTGCTAGCTGTTTCTAAGTCAGATACTTGTTTTCCGCACCTGTATCTGATCAAAACTCCTCTGAACGACTCGTTCGGGTCGAAACACGATCCTACAAGTGTTATCAGAGCTTCAGGAGGAGGAGTTCTGCAGAGAATAGCTGGATTTCATCGAGATTTCTTACTTCTACACCTTCTTTCATCAATTCAGGAAGTTTTACCGGTCAAAATTGGATCAAAATTTTACAGACTATGTGTTATTGGATATAGATAAATCCTTGAGAATTTGGTGTTGAAATTCGAATTAAAAATGGACTAAAATTGGTTCCGAATAGGTTTCTCTCTTACGGACATTAAGAGGTTTCGCTCTTGTGACCGTGTTAATTTCGCTCATAGCTACACAAAATCAGGGGTTTCGCTCATTTGGACCATCATATTTCGCTCTTGTGTCATAATAGCAGAGGTTTCGCTCATTTGACCAAGTAAGTTCGCCCTTGTGTCACTTAAACCCTGGTTTCGCTTTTGTGAACAACTTCAGTGGTTTCGCTTTTGTGAACAACTTCAGTAGTTTCGCTTTTGTGAACATTGTTATTTCGCTTTTAAGGACAGTTGTGAAATTTGTTAAAAATCTGAAAATGGACGAGGAATTTTGTAACGCATTCGCTACTCCGGTTACCCCGATCATTGTTGCACAAACCACAATGCGAAACAGGAACAATGCAAAAACCACCCAAACTATTAAACATTGAAGAATATAAAGGTTGGGAAGGACGTTTCGAAAATTGGGTACAAGCTAACTACCTAGACGCATGGGAGTGTGTTGAAACAAAGTATGTGAGACCGTTAAATGATGATGAAGAGGAAGTTGCGATAAAAGACATGGGTGCCGATGAAAAAAAGAAATATAAAAATGAGAAAATGATGTTAAGTGTCACACCCCCAAAATCCACACGCGGAGTACCACCGCTTGGAGGCGTGACATGACCAGGATCAAGCCACCAATCATATTGAACATATAAGTAATTAGCAAACGTAAATGTATATCAACCCACAATATGAAAGGTGTTCAAATAACATAGTTTATGTAGCGGAAGCATAGTATAAAATCCAACGTAATTAATAAGTTTTCAACTGTCATAAGTGTTTATCAAAACAACCACGATCCATGTCCACAACGACTGCGCCTCCCGTGCAAGCTCCATGTATACCTAAGGTCCTGCAAGGCATGTAATAGAGAGTCAACAACTAGTTGAGCGAGTTCACAGTAAGTAAGTTCGTAATAGTAAGTCCGTTGCATCACCATGCGTTAATAACTTAGTCAATTGTATGTTCATTTAGTGGGGGCTTCCCATGTACTTCCCATGTATGTAGGTACTATTAGTGGGGGCTTCCCATGATTATATTTACTAGACTATTTGTAACCATAAGTGTTCTTCCTAACTCGAGAACAGGAGTATGTACGAAGTTTACGTAGGCTTTACGTAAGTGCCCTTCTTTCCCCGAGCACAGTGGTACGCGTGGGGTTTACGTAGGTTTTACGTAAGTGTCCTTCCTAACCCGGAAGACAGTAGCATGTGTGAGTTTACGTAGGTTTTACGTAAGTGCCCTTCGTAACTTGAGGACAGTGGTAAGTACTTGTTTACGTAGGTTTTACGTAAGTGCCCTGCTTAACCCGAGGACGATGGTAGATAGTCTAGTAGCCGTGCAAGTACGAGTAACTGTTCAATCCCATTATTCAAACCCGTTCCCAACCCACCGGGAATCCCATGCCTTGGTAAGAGTGTAAACTCACCTTGGTTTGCTCGGCAGATACACAAAAAGGTTGCTTGAGCTAAGGGTGGTTAACCACGGCCTAACATGGTTACCATACAAGTCAGGTTTTGGTTTCGAGTAGTGCACATAAGTATCACATAACTAGCAGGTGATTAACACATATCGATCATGACAAACACACAGTGCACGTAAACATATTAGCAGTCAATTCCATAACATCTGATACTTGTACGATCCAAAGGTAAAGCCCAATAAACAGGCGGCCCAACACGTTGTGCGGTCGGCACAGCCTTGTGCGACCCACATCATGTTGTGCGATTCCGATAACCACCCGGCCCAAATAGTCATAAGCCCAAACATAAAATACGCGGCCCAATCTAATAACATATAAAAGTCTTGTGATATCCGGATGAGTTTGTACGATCCGGGTAGCTTGTGCGATTGGAACTAGTCCAGCCCACCAAGTATATCCGGCCCAACCGTTAAACAACATAACAACTTGTGCGACTGAGCTTTGGGCCACACGGTCCAATAACATGTTAATTTCAAACGGTGTGTGTGAGGCCCAAGATCTTGTGCGATCGGCAAGATCTTGTGCGATCCACCCGATCTTGTGCGATCATGCATGAATAACAGTACTAGGTGCCTTATGTGTTTGTACCCTGTCTTGTGCGATGCACTTGTGCGATCAGATCAGGTCTTATGTGACCTGACCTTGTGCGACCAAGAGGGACTTGTGCGATTAAACTTATCATACGAAATATATCGAAATCAGTAATGTAATCCCTTAAATCATGCAATCAGTTACAATATTCAATGATTCCCAACTTTATTATCAATTAACACAATCATAGATTATCACCATTCCTTTAATCGATCAAACAAAGGTTTTTAACATCTAATTCATATGAACCCTAAATATAATCAAAACATAAACATCAATCGAAATCATTAACATGGCTCATGACCCTAACAACATAACCAACTTCCTAATCATGTATCACAGCCGATTATTTATGTTCGATTCAATGAGATTTACATGCGAGCCGTTTATCACAATTACCACTCCGTGTTTCCTCATACACCCTATCCATTGATATTAATCAATCACATTGATCACACAATCATATATTTCAACAACTCCTCTAACAAGAACCCTAATCATATAAGGCCATAACATGAAATCGTGTATTAACAATCAGCAGTGAAACATTAACCGGGTGTACAATAAGATGAGAAGTAATCCGAACAAGAAAGTCTTTGATCCGAAAAGGGGATGCTCGCCGTCGGCTTCAAGAGGAGAGGAAAGAGAGCTAGGGTTTGTGTGTGTTATGAGAGTTGTCACAAATGAGGAGTATACCCCCCTCTTACTAAGGTTATGCATGCAAAGGAAAGTGGGCCGCATCCCCTTAATGGGTTGCCCATTCGGTTCAAGTTCAACCGAAGTGGGCCGAGAGTCGTAGAGCCCAAAGACTTGTGCGTTCGAGTTGCTATTGTGCGATTGATTTATTTCGTGTGATTATACATACATATACATACGAGCACAACACATATTCACATAACATTCACTTATACATTCATTAAACCAATATGTCAACTAGTGTTGGATCTGAGTTTCTTTTTGATTGTATTTTGTGTTTGAAGTTAAGATGAAAATGGATGAGTTGTGCAGCGGAATTAAAATGAAAACAAACTTTGCATACAATCAAATGAGAGTAATACTTTGATCAAACATCTTTTACACAATGAACCGAATGATTGAATTTAATTTCAACAACGATTACAAAGATAGATGTATGAATGCAAACTCCCCCTCAGCCCGAGCTCAGTAGTTTGTTCGTGCAAAGAAGACGAATGATGTAAAGAGCTAATAGAACAGTACAAAGTACTGAACTATTTATAGGCACTTGCAAACTACTGAGCATCTTTGCTGACGTCACCATGAAAGTGACATCTAACCTCCTAACAAACTCTAACCTCTGATCTATACAGACACTGCTTGGGTTAACTACTGCTTATACATTCTATTACAAAACAGACTTTAGAACAGCTGCTGCAACCTTCTACTACTGTGAACCCAGCAGCACTTGTCCGGATCAGCAGTGCTTGACTCAAGGCAGTAGATTGAATCAGCAGGACTTTAGTCTTCCATCAGATCTTTAGTTGAGCAGCAGTTATGAGACAGCAGTTTGGTAAGATCAGCAGATAGGAGGTCATCAGTAGTTGTAATCACTTTCAAGGGAAGAGATTTGTGTATCAGCATCTGCTTATTCAGAATCCACTGTTTTGATCCAGTTTTGGCTTTAATTATCTGTTCCTCTGATAGGGTTCAATCCCAACAATCTCCCCCTGGAACAGATAATGCCAAAACCCTTCATTATTTGTGGATATTTTATTGCCTCATTAACAGCTCCCTTATCTGACCTTTAAATTGTAATTCAAAGTCAAGGGTATCTGTATCTTCATCATCCCTGCTAAGTGGAAGATCAAGGAGATCCTACAAATCTTCAAGACTCAGGCCAAGAGCTTGTTCCCTTGATAATGTCTCCACTACTCCACCAGACCTGAGCAAAGTCAATACGCAGGTCTGTTTGTCAGTTGCCCACTTTTGTATTTTTTAGCCTGGTGGGTTTCTTGGGAGATGTTTATTTGCTGAAGTATTTGGTGAGGCTGGCTTGTTCATCACTGGCTGAGCAGTGGTAGCAGAGTTTTCCTGTTCAAGTTCTTCTTTTAACGTTCTTAACAAGCCTTCTTTTAAAACAGCTTTTCCAGCAAGAATTTCTTGAACAGTTTCAGCTCCTAACTGGCTTTGTGTCCTTCTTTTGTAGATGGCGTTACCAGCTGGAGCAGTGGATCTCCTGATTTGCAACTTTGATGGTCCTTTTGAAACCGCTGCCTCAGGGTAGTCTGGTTTTTGAGGGATTTTTGGATCTTTCTTCCTTAATTCCTCCAACCTTTTGTAGGTTGACCTGACCACATCTTATTTCCATCTAGCAACTTGTCTTTTGGTGCCAAATTCATCAACAACCAATTCTTCTTTCATTCTTCTTAGTTCCAACTGCTTTTCAGGTACATTCTTTTTGAACTTTGCCCAATCAGGAGGAGTGTGAGTGACTTTCCTTTTTATCATAACTTGAATTCTGGCTGATTCAGCTTCAAGCTCTGGAATAGTCCACTCTTTGTACATGTGTCTCTCTCCTTTGTATTTCTTGTAAAACATAATGCTTTCAATGTAGTCTTTCTTCAGAGTTTCAGCTGCTCTTTCAGAAATTTGTTGACTGACATTTTTAGCAAAACGTTCTAGGGAACTGACTTGTGTGAGCAGATATTGGTAGTATCTTGATACTTCTTTGTCAGATTTCCCTTGTGTGTTTCTTTTCGAGATATCCTCTGCTTGCTTGGCCTTTATCTTTAAATATTCTTCAATGTTTTTGGGCCAGGGATATCCTTTGATTGAAGGCAAACTCCTTTTGGCAGGGTCATCCTCAGTATAGAAGGATTTTATCTCTTCTCTGACAGCTTCTAGTTCAAGAGGGAATTGAACACCTGCAGGAGGTAAGGGTTTGTGCATTGGAACTGAAGAAAGTGGAACTGGTTTTGGTATATTGACAAGAGCTAAAGGATTTGAAGATGTTGGAGATGGTGAAGTGACATCATCTTTGGGAATTAGCCTTCTCTTCTTTATTTGAGGAGGGACTGATGATGTTTTGGATGGAAAGGTGGTTGTAGTGGCAGTGGTTTGTGATAGACAATCAGTTGTTGAAACAACTGGTGTTCCAACCACTGTTGTCTTTACAGCAGAAGTTGTAACAACTGCCGTCTTCTGCCTTTTGACAGGAGGTGATTATGATTTAGGTGGTGATGGAGGTAAAGCATTGGATGTAGTGTGTGTTGAAGTGGTGTGTGTTGAAGTGGGAGCAGATGTTGAAACTACTGAAGTACCAACAGCAGCTGATACACCAGGAGTTACAACAGCTGTTTTAGGTGGTGGTTTTTTAGCAGACTTTGAACGTCTGACCGGAATGGATTTGGGTAGCCTTACTTTTCTAGTAGGCTTCTTCTTTTCATCAAAGAGATTTTCATCATCTCTTGACCCTGAAGTACCCTGATCCGGATAATCCACCTTGGCTTTCTTTTTGGCCTCTCTATCCCTTTTTACACATGCAAGTGCTTCTGCAAGTGCATTTGTAGTCACATCAAGTTTCTTACTCCCATCTGGCAAAGGAATCTGTTTGGTCATATTGGAATTTTCTGGTGCGAGGTAAAGACCATCTGTTATTCCTTTCCTTCTCCATTCCTGAATTTTCTCCCCCTTTTTGGCATTATCTTCGGGGAGTTGATCAATGAAAAATACTGGTGGAGGAGCAGTGCCAGTGGAGTGCAGGATCTGAGTTTTGAGAGCCTTTAGATCAGCCTGAGTGTCTCTGTACCTAGACTCCATAGCATTTCTTAATTGTTGAACATGTTTTTCATGTTGCTGATCTGCTATCTGTGCTTGACGATGGAGAAAAGGTTGAAATAGATTCCAGAGCTCATTTGTAGCAGGTGCCTGTTGTAGAGCAGGTGCTTGAGGTGGAACAGCAGTGGATTGTACCTTTTGTACTTGTAACAACTGTTGTAGCATTTCTTTGAGTTCTGCAACAGAGTTATCAAGTTTTTCAACACGAGCCGTCAATTTCTGGTACTTTAAACCATCACCCAATTTAATGGGATCATCTGATTTCCCACTAACAGTGGTTTTATCAGTGGTAGAAGTACGGAGTTTACTCCAAACCTTAACCACTGATGCCCCTTTTTCTTGGTACTGGGGTCTTCTTCCTTCAACACTTGACAACCTTTTGATGTTACCAGTAGGATAAATAAATCCACTGGTGGTTGGCAGAGGTGCTATAAAAGGAATTGCCTCCAAGGAAGTCTTATGGATGTAACCACTGTCCAACTGTAAACCTGTAGGTTCAACAGTTGTAGTGGCTGCTTCACTTGGATTACCACAAAGAGTTACTTGTAACTCAATGGGTGTAACCTCCTCAGGTTTTGTTGGTGGGTTAGCAAAGAATGATACAGCAGGCTCAGTCATTTGTTGAGATATATTCTCATTGACATGTGATTGAGAAGGACTGAGTAATGCCTGGTTCAAATCAATTGCATCCAACAGTAGTTGTGTTTTTGGTGGAATTGAGGATGTGATGGTGGGTTTAGAAAGCGGATTTGCTCTGGGCATTGAGCTGTGGATGATGGAAACGGGTGTATCCAGAGCATCGTGATGTGGTGGCCCTTTGTGTACAACCTGTTCTTTTTGTGAAGAAGCAGGAGGAGTTATGGTTATGGGTTGAGATATTTGTCCCATCTGCTGTGAGGAAGTAGCAGCAGTGGTTTCTTGTGACTCTTGTGTTGTCACAGGCATTAACTCTGGTATCTCATCCTCCAGAGTTGCCATTTTGATTGGTTTGGGGGGTTTTTGATTTTTCTTTTTGTAAGGCTTTTTGGGTTTTGTAGGTGTGGGTTTCAAAACAGTTGGTCTGCTGCTTTGATCACCTAGAGCAGTAGGCTCAGCAGCAGATACCTGAGGAGCAGTGGTTGCTGCTAAATTCTGCTCAGGTACCCCTGCTTGTGTTTTGCAAGGTGCTAACATTCGTGAAAAAGTTTCAGACGTTAGGCAGTTTATTGCAGTTATTTCACCTTGGTTTATTAAAGCTAAATCATCCTTACTGAATTTCTTTTGAAAATAATAACTTAAAAACCTTGGAAATAGTAAGAATGATTTGCTTTCAACATTATTTACCAAATCTTTAAAGATTTCCCGAGAATAATTATAATTTTCTTCTTGAAGAAACGCATATCCCAGATTTTGAATCTTTATAGGGATCTCATTACAAGAAATGGTTTTGTTTGACACACATAGGAGGAGGGTATGAAATAGAAATCTTGGGGCAGGAGGAAAATAACCCTTTTCTAAGGTTAGTTTCTTCATCATTGTGGCTTCATACCCTCTTTCAATAAAATCAGTGTGTAACTCGTTTTTAGTGAAGGAAGTTTTACCTGCCTGGTCATCGAGTTGAAAGACTTCGGAGATGGATTGTGGTGTAATGTGGACAGCTTTACCCTTTATGGAAGAGTGGATTTCAGTTGCAAGGTCTCCTTGTGTTTCAAGGGTTGCATTTTTCCAAAATTCCCTTTGGGTCGCCAAGTAGACGGGTGCGTCGGCGGTGAGCAAAGTTTTGTACTTTTATTTTGCCATGATGGTGATAATGGAATTGAAAACATCTGTGGTTCCTGGTTTTGTGAGAAGACCCAGGAGATTGTGAGATTTTTTGAATGGAATTTCAATGGTAGTTGCCTTTTGAGAGGCTGTTTTCGATGATTTTGATGAGGGTTTTGCAGAAAGCTTCGATTTTGTCATTTTTGAAACGAAATGATCGAAAAATTTGTGAGAAATGAGAAGAAAAACTGCTTTGAGAAGAGAATTTTTAAGAATTCAATTCGACAGTAAAACCCTGTTTTGATGGTGAGTGGGGATGTTATAGGAAAGAGAATGAATGCTGACGTGGCAGCCGTTACAAAAAGTCTGACTGCTATGTACTGCCCACGTGACAACCACTGGTGAAAATGAAGGACAGTACTTTTAGTGAAAGCAACTGGTGAAAGCAGTGGAAAGGGGGCAGTGGATGATTTTCACTATCAGTGGATAGCATATCAGTGGATAAGACACTGCTTTTGAACAACAGTGGTTATCAAGGAATGAGAGAACAGAGGTTGCCTTTCAGCAGTGGGCAGACTTTTTGAAGTAGGGCAGACTTTTGAACAAACAGTGGTTGTGGCAGACTTTTAAGGATTTTAATGAAATTTTCATTTTTAAGCTATTTTTAAGGATGGATTTTTGATTTTCTGAAAACATTTTGTTGCTTTTATTCATAGAAAAACAAGATGTTGTTTGTTATTCCATGTTTAGCATCCCAATCCTAGATACCAAGCTTTCAAAAGTGGCTGTATCAAGTGCTTTTGTGAGCACATCTGCCAGCTGGTCTTTAGTTGGGACATGATGCAGAGAAATCAAACCTTTTTCATAGCAATCCCTCACAAAGTGATGTCTGATGTCGATGTGCTTTGTGGTAGAATGGGAAACTGGATTTTTGATGATATTTTCTGCTGCCTGGCTATCCAACATGAGTGGTGTCTTTAAGGCAGTGATACCAAAATCCAGTAACTGATTTTGAAGCCACAGGAGTTGGGCTGTACAGCTTGCAGCAGCAATGTATTCAGCCTCAGCAGTGGATGTTGAAACTGCTGCTTGCTTTTTGCTTTCCAGGATACTAAGCAATCACCTAGAAACTGGCACCCTCCTGAAGTGGACTTCCTTGTGGTGTGACATCCAGCAAAGTCACTGTCTGAAAAACCTGAAAGCTTGATATTCCCATTAGCTGGATACCAGATACCAAGTGTGGGAGCACCTTTTATATATCTGAGAATCCTTTTTACAGCAATGAGATTTGATTTTCTGGGAGCTGATTGACTTCTTGCACAGACACATGTTGCAAACATGATGTCTGGTCTAGATGCAGTTAGGTACAATAAAGACCCAATCATGCTTCTATAGAGTGTTTGGTCAATCAGCTCTCCTTTTCATCAGACATGACCAGCTTATTTGTGGCCATGGGTGTGCTGCATGGTTTACAATCATTCATATCAAATTTGGTTAAAAGTTCTTTAGCATATTTGCTTTGATGAATGAAAGTTCCATTTTGCAATTGCTGTACTTGGAGACCAAGAAAGCATTGCAGCTCACCCAGTGCACTCATTTCAAACTCAGCTGTCATGAGTTCTCTAAACTCTTCACACATTTTGGTACATGTGCTTCCAAAAATAATATCGTCCACATAAATTTGGACAATCATTAAATCTTTCCCTCTCCATTTAAGAAACAGTGTTTTATCAATGGTACCTCTTTTGAAACCATTTGAGAGTAAAAAGTTGGAAAGAGTTTCATACTAGGCTCTAGGTGCTTGTTTCAGACCATACAAGGCTTTGTTTAGCCTGTAGACATGATCAGGATAAAATGGATCCTCAAAGCCTGGAGGTTGACATACATATACCTCTTCTTGCAATGTACCATAGAGGAAAGCACTTTTGATATCCATCTGAAACACCTTCATGTTGTGGTTGACAGCAAAGGCCAGGAACAGTCTGATAGCTTCCAATCTTGCAACAGGGGCGAATGTTTCATCATAATCAATCCCCTCTTCCTGTCTGTAACCTTGAACCACAAGCCTGCCTTTGTTCTTGACAACAATGCCCCTTTCATCTGTTTTGTTCTTGAAGACCCACTTTGTGCCAATGGGACTAACCTCTTTTGGCAGTGGTACAAGCTCCCATACTTGTTGTCTCTTAAACTGTTGGAGCTCCTCTTGCATGGCTTCTACCCAGCTGTTGTCTTTTAGTGCCTCTTGGTACTTGACTGGCTGATGGAGTGATAGAAAACCAGCAAAAAGACAAATGTTTTGGGTTTGGCTTCTTGTGAGCACCCCTTCATTGATGTTGCCAATGATTTGATCAGGTGGATGAGATCTCAAGAAGATTAAATCTCCTTGGTATGGTATGATGGCATTTGTTGGTGAAGGCTGCAAATGTGTATCATCTGAGCTAACCACTGCTGGTGACTTTGATGACCAGCAGTGGCTTCAAAAGGTGGTGGAATGGGTGGTAATGGAGTGGACCACTGCTGACTTTTACCCACTGTTTGAGGACTTTTATCAGCAGTGTTTGAGGATGTGGAAGCAGTGGGAAATGGGCTACTTTGGTCAACAACTGTTGATGTAGCAGTGGTTGAGCTTTCACAGATGTTTTGAACAACTGATGCTTTACCTTTTGTGGCAGACCTTTGAGGGATGATGACTTCATACCCATAGTCTGGTGTTGTATCCTCTGATGGACCTGCACTGTTAGTCTTGACAGCAGTATTTTCAAAAGTGAATTTTTCAAGATCAAACAGTTCAGCAGGATTTGCTAGGATTTTCATTGATGAAAGTTCATTAAACTTTACATCCAAAGTCTCCTCCACTACCTTGGTCCGTGCATTGAACACTTTGTAGGCCTTGGCAGCGGTTGAGTATCCCAGAAAATAACCACAATCTATTTTGGCTGCAAATTTTGAAATGGAATCTTTTAAGTTCAAAATAAAGCATGGGCAGCCAAACACCTTGAAGTATGAGATCAGTGGTTTGATTTTATACAGAATTTCATAGGCAGTCTTTTTGTGCCTGGGGTTTATTAAAACTCTGTTCTGGACATAGCAAGCAGTGTTTACTGCCTCTGCCCAGAAAGTTAATGGCAAACCTGAATCTGCAAGCATGGTTCTGGCAGCCTCAATCAAAGTTCTGTTCTTTCTTTCAACAACCCCATTGTGCTCTGGTGTTCTAGGGATGCTGTACTGCCTTACAATCCCTTTCTTCACACAGAAGGCATCCAACTCCCTATTTTTAAATTCTGTGCCATTGTCACTCCTAAAGCTTTTCACTGGAAGGTCAAATTGCTTTTCAACCTGTGTCACAAAGTCTTGCAAAATGCCTGCAGTTTCATCTTTAGAGTGCAAAAAGAAAGTCCATGTAAACCTAGAAAAGTCATCAACTATTACCAAACAATATCTTTTCTTTTTAAGGCTCATGACTTGAACTGGGCCAAACAAATCCATGTGTAGCATTTGCAAACACTGGGTTGTTTTGGACTCTTCAATGGACTTGTGGGAACTTTTATGTTGTTTTCCTTTTAAACAGGAAATGCAATGTTCAGGACATGAAAACAATTTTTGTGGCAGGCCTCTCACCAAACCATTTTTTGAAATTTCTGTTATTGTCTTAAGATTTGTGTGCCCCAGTCTTTTGTGCCAAAGTTTTGTCTCTTGGTTAGAGGCAGCTGAGAACAGACAGGCATCAGCTCTGGGACACTCTTTTGACATGTCAACAACATAAACATTGCCACTTCTTTGAGCAACAAGTTTAGTTTGACCATTTTTTATTATTGCTTCAATCTTTTTGACCATTTCTGGTCCAACAATCCTACAACAATCTTTTGTGAAGAATGACCCAAACCCTTTGTCACTCATTTGGGATACACTCAGAAGGTTGAATTTTAGATTGTCTATTAGATTGACATTTTCAAATTTTACATTGCCAGATTGCACTGTTCCAGACCCCAAAACCTTTCCTTTACTATTATTTCCAAAGGATATATCACCCCACCATGGATTTTAAAGTCTTTGAGGAGGGCTTTACATCCTGTCATGTGCCTGGAGCCTCCACTATCTACATACCAAAGACTATCAAAGCATGCAGAAGCTCCCTGCACATGAAGTAAAAGGATTAGTTCATTAAGGACTCCAAAGCCAACAGGGCTTTGGATGGAGTCTCAACAGTGTCTGGTATGGATGCAGTGTGATGGACAGTGGTTAAGTCAGGAGTTTGGACAGTTTTAGTATTGTTCCTTGCTAACCACTGTTGAGGGTCTTGCCCAATCACCTGCTGGTAACCGAAAGGATGCCTATTCACTCTGGGTTTAGAGGGCTTTTTGTAGACCTCATAAACGTGGGGAATCCTTTGGTAAGACTGTTTTTCCTTGCCTTTTCTGAACTGATTGGCAGGAGGTGCATCAGTAACCTGAACATCTCTTTTAACAGATGTTTGGTTCAGCTGTTTTGTGACAGCTGTTTGAACTGGCACAAACAGTGGTTGTTTCTTTGTGAACTTGACAGATGGTGATGATGCTGATGAACTCAAGGATGTTTTAGCCATGTATTCATTCTTCTTTTCATTGAAGTTTTTGAGATACACACATGCCTGAGTTTTATGGTTTGTTTTACCACAAGCACTGCAACTTTCAGCTGAAGTAGTGACACTTGTTTTGGTTAAATCATAAGCTCTTAAGTGGAAACAATCTTTTGTTAGATGGTTCCTCTTCTCACAGAATTCACAAAACAAGTTATCAATTTTTTCTTTCTTCTTCCTCTTTTCAGACTCCTTTGCAGCAGTGGTTTTAACCACTGCTGGGATGTCCTTGAGAGGAATGACTTTAGCTTTTGGAGCTTTAACACCATCAGTTGATGTAAAGTCCATTGGCTTGAAATTTTCAAGAATATCACATTCATAAGACCATCTTGGTTTAAATTGATGATTTTCAATCTCCTCAAAAGCAGAGGGGCCCATTGGTCTGTCAAGTGTGATTTTGTTACCAAGTTTGTCAGTGATTTTCACTTCTTGGCCATTCTTGTTTGTGGGGATGTACTCAGTAGTTACATCAGTGGTTGAAACAAATTTTCCAAAAGCAGTGTTTTCATCATCATGTTTTCTATAACCAACCCCAAATTTCACATTGCTTTTTATCTGTTTCTCAAGCATAACCTCATACCCTTTGCATGATTCCACCCATTTTTCACATGTGATATGGGTGGATTCTAACTCCTTTTTGCAAACTTGGTATTTTTCTACCATAGTTTGGAGTTGGGTTTTGGTTATGCTTTGCTCTTCTTTCATGCTGCTAATCTCTTTCTCTTTTTCAGCCAATTTGTTTTTAAGTTCTTTTAAAGATCTTTCAAATTTGACTTCATCAGTTAAGATTTTGTTCCTAAGGCTTTCATTCACCTCTTGATGTTAGCAAAAGCAATAATGCAATTGTCAGAACATAGTTTTTCTAGAACTTGAGGTGATACCTTGGCAGCAGCCATCATTGCACAATCACACTGAGTATTCTCTTCATCACCAGCTCTCTCTTCATTTTCACCTGCCTTTTCTTCTTTCTTATCTTCTTCAGATCATAAATCTGTCAGTGGTTCAATCAGGGTACCTGAACTTTCTTCCAACAGTACTTCATCAGCCACAGCAGTAACCACTGCTTCAATCACCTCATCCACTGTTTCAGAGACCAGCTGTTTCTCTTCAGATTCAACACCCTCCTGTATTGACTCTAATGCCATCAAACAAAATTCATCATGAGAAGAAACATTAGAAGCATAGAGTGCAAAGTTTTCATCACTGAGGTCTTCAGGCATACTGCTCCAGTCAACAAACTCTTGAGTAAAGAAACTTTGTTGATCTGGTTGTGTTGCTACTGGAGCAGTGGTTTGTGGTGCAGGTTGCACTTGTGCCTGGGGAGCAGGTGTTTGAACATATTGAATCTGTGGAGCAGCTGTTTGGACATAATGCACTGGCACAGGAGCAACAGCATAGTGAGCAGTGTTCACATGTGCTGCTAGGGCATATTGGGCATAGTGCACAGTGTTTTGATTTTGAGGTCTAGGATTTGAACTAGGGTGAGTGATTATGGGACCAGTTGTTTGACTCCTACACTCTCTAGCAAAATGTCCTAACATGTTACACTTATAGCACTTGATTTTCGATTTATCCAACCCAACCCTTAGATTCCCATGCAACCCTGGGAATTTTCGCCCTGTTCTTTTATAAAACTTGCTAGTTCTAACACTTAGCAAGGCCAGTTGATGCAAGATGTCCATTTCCTCTAGATCAGTGGGGTCAAAATGTTGTAAATCATTTAGTTCAAAGCTTAAATTGTCTGACATCTGGTTTTCGTTTGCAGTGAATGCATAACCTGTAGAGTGAGGATCAGGGTTGTTAAAATTTGCACCAGCAGTTATGTCAATGAAGTGATCATAACCCTGATCCTTACCACTACCACCAGATTCTTCTTGACCCAGAAGAGCAGTGTTACCGAATGAATAATCATCAACGGTTTTCCCTGACTCTTGTAACTTCCTTTTCTGGTTCAACTCCCTTTCGTAGGTAAGGAGTCGACCATGGAGTTGGGTCAAGGTCAGATCCTTGAACTCAGGTGAATTTCGGGTGACAAACGCTATTGTGTCCCATTTATCTGGCAGTGACCTGAGGAACCTGCTGTTTTGAGTTGAGTTTGTAAAAGTGGTTTTAACAAGCCTCAGTTCACTGATGAGACAACTGAACCGCTCAAATTGTTGCGTCAGTGATTCACCTTTAACATGACAAAATGTTTCATACTGTTGGTTCAGGATTTCCCTATTGTTTTCTAAGACCTCTTCGGTACCTCCAAACTGTTCCTTAAGTGCGTCCCACAACTCTTTGGCATTGTCACAATGTAACAATCCAGCATATATTTCGTTGGGCAGCGCTGATGCAATGATACTAAATGCTTTAGCATCTAGTTCAAACTTTTGATAATCCGTTTCAGTATAATTTTCAACAGGTTTTGGAACTTGTTTTTTAGCATCTTCAGCGCTTGGCACTGTAGGAACATGAGGACCAAAGATAACAGACTTCCAACAACCTGTGCTTTGTTGAGCGAGGATGTGACCCATCCTCCTCTGCCAGATGTTGTACTCATTTCTTTTTAGCATAGGTGGTTTAAAGAGAGAACCAATGTTGTTTTTATCGTCCTGAGATTGTGACGTCATTCTTGTTGTTTTACAGGTACTGAGAAATCAACTTTAGTGGTGATTAATCCTTACTCTGTTTTTCAACGACGAACAAACGATCAGTATCAACTGTTTTGAGCTGAACTATTTACGTCAAAATGATTGTTAAATCAAATTTGACTGTCCAAGCTCTGATACCAATTGTTGGATCTGAGTTTCTTTTTTATTGTATTTTGTGTTTAAAGTTAAGATGAAAATGGATGAGTTGTGCAGCAGAATTAAAATGAAAACAAACTTTGCATACAATCAAATGAGAGTAATACTTTGATCAAACATCTTTTACACAATGAACTGAATGATTGAATTTAATTTCAACAACGATTACAAAGATAGATGTATGAATGCAAACTCCCCCTCAGCCCGAGCTCAGTAGTTTGTTCGTGCAAAGAAGACGAATGATGTAAAGAGCTAATAGAACAGTACAAAGTACTGACTATTTATAGGCACTTGCAAACTACTGAGCATCTTTGCTGACATCACCATGAAAGTGACATCTAACCTCCTAACAAACTCTAACCTCTGATCTATACAGACACTGCTTGGGTTAACTACTGCTTATACATTCTATTACAAAACAGACTTTAGAACAGCTGCTGCAACCTTCTACTGCTGTGAACCCAGCAGCACTTGTCCGGATCAGCAGTGCTTGACTCAAGGCAGTAGATTGAATCAGCAGGACTTTAGTCTTCCATCAGATCTTTAGTTGAGCAGCAGTTATGAGACAGCAGTTTGGTAAGATCAGCAGATAGGAGGTCATCAGTAGTTGTAATCACTTTCAAGGGAAGAGATTTGTGTATCAGCATCTGCTTATTCAGAATCCACTGTTCTGATCCATTTTTGGCTTTAATTATCTGTTCCTCTGATAGGGTTCAATCCCAACAACTAGTCACATAATATTCAAGCATGATACATCAAAATACAATGTAGGGTTCTAAATCTCGAGTTGTCACATTATCCCCAACTTAAAAGAAATTTCGTCCCGAAATTTGGTACGTACTCACTGAGGAAGCTAGTTAAGTTGCATGGTTTTCCTGGGGTGTCACATCCTCCCCCGTTGATTTGGAATTTCATCCCGAAATTCCGTGGTAGCTTCAGCCTCAGTAGTGATTGTACTGTTCGCGAACAACTGGGGATACTTTTCTTTCATTTGGTCTTCTCGTTCCCAGGTGAACTCTGGGCCACGACGGGAGTTCCAACGAACTCGAACAAGAGGTATTCTGGTGTGCTTGAGGACCTTAACATCCCGGTCCATGATTTCTACTGGTTCCTCGACGAGTCGCAACTGCTCGTCGATAGTGAGCTCCTTCAAGGGAACTATGAGGGTCTCATCTGACAGACACTTCTTCAGATTCGACACGTGGAAAACGTTGTGAACTGCACCTAGTTCTGCTGGCAGGTTCAGTTTGTAGGCCACCTTGCCTATTCTTTCTATGATCTCGAATGGTCCGACATACCACGGATTGAGTTTGCCTCGTTTGCCAAAACGAACCACACCCTTCCAGGGTGAGACTTTGAGTAGCACTCGATCCCCCACTTGGAACTCGAGTGGTTTCATGCGCTTATCAGCGTAACTTTTCTAACAGTCATGAGCCGCCGCCATGCGTTGCCGTATCTGTGCAATCCGTTCAGTAGCATCAACTACCATTTCTGGACCTGTGATTTGACTATCCCCCACCTCTGCCCAACAGAGAGGTGACCGGCATTTACGTCCGTACAATGCCTCGAATGGAGCAGCTTGGATGCTGGTGTGGTAACTGTTATTGTATGAAAACTCCATTAAAGGGAGATGCTTTTCCCAGCTACTGCCGAAATCGATAACACATGCCCGAAGCATGTCTTCTAAGGTTTGAATAGTGCGTTCAGACTGCCCATCCGTCTGAGGATGATATGCTGTGCTCATGTCTAATCGAGAGCCAAAAGATTTGTGCATTGCTTGCCACAGTTCTGAAGTAAATCGTGCATCGCGATTCGAAATGATAGAGGTGGGCACCCCGTGCCTCGAGACTACTTCCTTCAAGTAGATGTCTGCTAATGTGGAGAACTTGTCTGTTTCTTTGATTTCCAAGAATTGAGCAGACTTTGTGAGTCGATCCACGATCACCCAAATAGTATCGTTCCCACGCTGGGATCTAGGCAGGCCAGTAACAAAATCCATGGAAATTACCTCCCATTTCCATTGTGGTATCTTAGGTTGCTGAAGTAGGCCTGATGGTTTCTGATATTCCGCCTTGACTCTCGGACAGGTCAAGCACTTGCTAACGTAGGTTGCAATGTGGGCCTTCATACTAGGCCACCAATACGTAGTTCTGAGATCGTGGTACATTTTATCCGAACCAGGATGTACCGAGTAGCGAGACTTGTGTGCTTCATCCATCACGAGTTCTCATAAATCGCCATATAGTGGGACCCAAATACACCCCGTTACATAGTAGGCGTCGTCTTCCTTCTGTTCTAATCGTTGCCTTGAGCCACGTAAGGCTTCAGCCCTTACGTTTTCTGGTTTCAATGCTTCTACCTGAGCATCTCGTATCTGTGCAGGAAGACCAGACTGAATAGTAAGCTGTAGTGCTCGCACGCGTCTAGGTAGAGTGTCTTTTCGACTGAGGGCATCAGCCACAACATTGGCTTTGCCTGGATGGTACTTGATGGCATATTCGTAGTCGTTCAGTAGTTTAACCCATCGTCGTTGACGCATGTTTAATTCCTTCTGCTTGAAGATATGCTCGAGACTCCTGTGATCGGTGTAGATAGTGCACTTGGTACCGTACAGGTAGTGTCGCCATATCTTAAGCGCAAAAACAATAGCTCCCAGCTCTAAATCGTGCGTCGTGTAGTTCCGTTCGTGAACCTTGAGTTGGCGCGAAGCGTAAGGAATAACTTTATCTCGCTGCATCAATACACAACCAAGCCCTTGTATCGATGCGTCATAATAGACCACAAAATCGTCTGTGCCCTCTAGCAATGAGAGGATAGGTGCACTGCAAAGTCTATCCTTTAAGTGCTGAAAAGCGGTTTCCTGAGTATTGCCCCAACGGTAGGTGACACTCTTCTGTGTCAGTAGTGTAAGCGGCTGAGCAATCTTTGAGAAATCTTTTATGAATCGCCTGTAGTAACCTGCCAAACCCAAGAATTGGCGTATTTCCGTTGGTGTACGCGGTGCAGGCCAGTTCCTGATCGAATCCACCTTGGATGGATCAACATGGATCCCATCCTTGTTTACCACATGGCCTAGAAAGTGGACTTCACGAAGCCAGAAGTCGCATTTCGAAAACTTGGCATACAATTGTTCCTTTCGAAGGAGTTGCAAGATAAGTCGTAGATGCTGCTCGTGTTCCTCCTGACTCTTGGAGTAGATCAGAATGTCGTCGATGAAAACAATCACAAACTTATCTAGGTAGGGCTTGCACACCCTGTTCATAAGATCCATAAAGACTGCCGGTGCATTCGTTAGCCCGAATGGCATGACAAGAAACTCGTAGTGGCCGTAGCGAGTTCTGAATGCTGTCTTGGAGACGTCCTCATCCCGGACTCTCAGCTGATGGTAACCTGACCTCAGGTCTATCTTGGAGTAGTAGCACGACCCTTGCAACTGGTCGAATAAATCATCAGTACGTGGAAGAGGATAGCGGTTCTTCACTGTCACCTTGTTCAGTTCACGGTAATCGATGCACATCCTGAAGGTACCGTCCTTCTTTTTCACGAATAATACTGGGGCTCCCCAAGGCGAAGAACTAGGTCGGATAAATCCCTTATCCAAGAGTTCTTGTAGCTATGTCGATAGTTCTTCCAATTCTGATGGAGCTAAGCGATACGGTGCACGTGCTATCGGTGCTACTCCTGGAGCTAGTTCAATCTGGAATTCGACCTGGCGATGAGGCGGTAGACCAGGTAAATCTTCAGGAAGCACCTGAGGAAAGTCGCGTACAATTGGAATATCTTCCAATTTCTTTTCCTTCGTTGACGCGTCTGTAACAAGTGCCAAAATGGCAGTGTGGACTTTACGCAAACACTTTTGAGCCTTCAGGAAGGAGATGATGCCAACCACAGCACCACTCTTGTCGCCTTGAACTTCGAGAGGTTCTTTACCAGAACGGGGAATACGAACTATCTTCTCCTTACATAGGATCTCTGCGTGCTGTTGGGATAACCAGTCCATTCCAATGACGATGTCGAAACTACCCAACACTATGGGAATGAGATCGATCGAGAAAGTCTCACCAGCAAGGATAAGATTACAACCCTGAGCTATGTGTGTGGCCTCTAGACTTTTACCGTTAGCTAATTCTACAACATGTTTGGCGTTTAAGGGAGTTGGTGCACGTTTTAACATTTGGCTAACTTTCAAAGACATATAACTCGTATCTGCAACCGAATCAAACAAAACAGTAACATAAAAGTCGTCGAGAAGAAACTTACCCATGACTACGTTAGGATCATTCCTTGCTTCTCCTTGCCCCAGCACAAATGCACGTCCCCTATCTTCATTGCCATTATTGTTTCCACCGTTGTGGTTACCATTGCCCTGATTGTTTTTGTTGTTGCGATTCTGGTTTAACTGGGGGCAATCCCGCTTGAAATGGCCTTCAGCACCACATTGAAAGCATCCCCTGTTGCCTCGCTGTTGCTGCTGCTGCTGGTTTTGAGGAGCTGGTGGTTGTTGTTGGTTCTGATTCGCAAGTCGCGGGCTCCTACAATCCTTGGCCTCATGACCCATCTTGAGACACCTCTGACAGCGACCCTTGTTGCACTGGCCACTGTGGTGTCTGTTACAGTTGTTGCACCTTGGGTGATTTCCTTGATATCTTCTCTGCCCACGACTACCAGAAGACTGCTGACTGGGACTCTGGTAGTGGTCAGTCTTTTGCTGCTAAACCTGTGACTGGACTGAAGCTGAACCTTTGCTGGAATCCCCCTCCCATTTTCTCTTGTTATCACTGGGAGTAGCAGGAGTAGCTGAAGTGGTAGCGGTAGTAGTAACACTGATGCGCTTAGGCAGCCTGTCCTGATCCACTGCCTGATCCGTGAGGCGATGAGCAAGACGTTGAATATCCTGGATATTATCAAGGTTAGCCGATGTCACGTGGCTTTTGATTTCTGGCGCTAGACCCTTGAGATACAACTCAATGCGCTTGATTAGAGGGTCCACCTTAGTTGGACACAAGATGGCCAGCTCGTTTGACCGTTTAGTATAGGCTTCAATTTCCGACCCCGTCATTTTCAGATGATATAGCTCCACCTCCAACTTGTGGATGTCATCACGTGTGTAGTATTCTCGTTTGATGAGCTCCTTAAAATCATTCCAAGGGGTGGCGTTAGCAGCTGCCAGCCCAAAAATCTGAACTTGCGCGTTCCACCAAGTCAGCGCAATTCCTTCCAAAGTACTAGTGGCGTATTTCACCCTGCGAGCCTCAGGGCATTCACACATTTCAAATACCGACTCGAGCTTTTCGAACCAATGGAGGAGTCCCACTGCTCCTTCCGTGCCACTAAACGTGCTTGGACAACAGTCCATAAAGTTCTTGAAAGTGCAAACAGGTTGCTGAACGTGTTGACCTATTATGTACGAATAGGACAAAGTTAAACACAAGAGTTGGTCTAGAAGTGTAGGATTTAAAGATCTTAGTGTGAGTTACGACTGCAGGGTATACCTCCTGCCTGTGCGGCTGCAAGTGCCGCAGCAACTTGTTCGTTAATGAGAGCCGTCAACTGGGCTTGAGTCATGTTAATACGTCCAGACATGATCTTCATAGCAAAGATAACAATAATGAGAGAGAGGTTCGCGAAGAATGCGATGACAGAAAAGGGTAAGCACACAAGTGTTCTCAAGCAATAGGGTTATGTGTATCTAAGCATACCCTTAGCAAAGTTCTATGTAATCTAGCAAGTAGGCAATAAAACGTATACCATATTACCTAGAATGTTGAGTCTTGCACGTGGAGCGAGGCGTCGTTGTGGATCGTTGAGAGCACTGTACTGGTTATAGTCTGGTTTTAATAAAAACGTTTTCCCCTTATTAAAACCAAGTTCTCTATAACCAATGGCTCTGATACCAATCTGTCACACCCCCAAAATCCACACGCGGAGTACCACCGCTTCGAGGCGTGACATGACCAGAATCAAGCCACCAATCATATTGAACATATAAGTAATTAGCAAACGTAAATGTATATCAACCCACAATATGAAAGGTGTTCAAATAACATAGTTTATGTAGCGGAAGCATAGTATAAAATCCAACGTAATTAATAAGTTTTCAACTGTCATAAGTGTTTATCAAAAGAACCATGATCCACGTCCACAACGACTGCGCCTCCCGTGCAAGCTCCATGTATACCTAAGGTCCTGCAAGGCATGTAACAGAGAGTCAACAACTAGTTGAGCGAGTTCACAGTAAGTGAGTTCGTAATAGTAAGTCTGTTGCATCACCATGTGTTATTAACTAAGTCAATTGTATGTTCATTTAGTGGGGGCTTCCCATGTATGTAGGTACTATTAGTGGGGGCTTCCCATGATTATATTTACTAGACTATTTGTAACCACAAGTTTTCTTCCTAACTCGAGAACAGGAGTACGTACGAAGTTTACGTAGGCTTTACGTAAGTGCCCTTCTTTACCCGAGGACAGTGGTACGCGTGGGGTTTACGTAGGTTTTACGTAAGTGTCCTTCCTAACCCGAAAGACAGTAGCATGTGTGAGTTTACGTAGGTTTTACGTAAGTGCCCTTCGTAACTTGAGGACAGTGGTAAGTACTTGTTTACGTAGGTTTTACGTAAGTGCCCTGCTTAACCCGAGGACGATGGTAGATAGTCTAGTAGCCGTGCAAGTACGAGTAACTGTTCAATCCCATTATTCAAACCCGTTCCCAACCCACCGGGAATCCCATGCCTTGGTAAGAGTGTGAACTCACCTTGGTTTGCTCGGCAGATAGACAAAAAGGTTGCTTGAGCTAAGGGTGGTTAACCACAGCCTAACATGGTTACCATACAAGTCAGGTTTTGGTTTCGAGTAGTGCACATAAGTATCACATAACTAGTAGGTGATTAACACATATCGATCATGGCAAACACACAGTGCACGTAAACATATTAGCAGTCAATTCCATAACATCTGATACTTGTATGATCCAAAGGTAAAGCCCAATAAACAGGTGGCCCAACATGTTGTGCACTGCCTTGTGCGACCCACATCATGTTGTGCGATTCCGATAACCACCCGGCCCAAATAGTCATAAGCCCAAACATAAAATACGCGGCCCAATCTAATAACATATAAAAGTCTTGTGCGATCCGGATGAGTTTGTACGATCCGGGTAGCTTGTGCGATTGGAACTAGTCCAGCCCAACAAGTATATCCGGCCCAACCGTTAAACAACATAACAACTTATGCGACTGAGCTTTGGGCTACACGGTCCAATAAGATGTTAAGTTCAAACGGTGTGTGTGAGGCCCAAGATCTTGTGCGATCGGCACGATCTTGTGTGATCCACCCGATCTTATGCGATCATGCATGAATAACAGTACTAGATGCCTTATGTCCCTGTCTTGTGCGATGCACTTGTGTGATCAGATCAGGTCTTATGTGACCTGATCTTTTGCGACCGAGAGGGACTTGTGCGATTAAACTTATCATACGGAATATATGGAAATCAGGGTAATGTAATCCCTTAAATCATGCAATCAGTTACAATATTCAATGATTCCCAACTTTATTATCAATTAACACAATCATAGATTATCACCATTCCTTTAATCGATCAAACAAAGTTTTTAACATCTAATTCATATGAACCCTAAATATAATCAAAACATAAACATCAATCGAAATCATTAACATGGCTCATGACCCTAACAACATAACTATCATCCTAATCGTGTATCACAGCCGATTATTTATGTTCGATTCAATGAGATTTACATGCGAGCCGTTTATCACAATTACCACTCCGTGTTTCCTCATACACCCTATCCATTGATATTAATCAATCACATTGATCACACAATCATATATTTCAACAACTCCTCTAACAAGAACCCTAATCATATAAGGCCATAACATGAAATCGTGTATTAACAATCAACAGTGAAACACTAACCGGGTGTATTTTAAGATGAGAAGTAATCCGAACAAGAAAGTCTTCGATCCGAAAAGGGGATGCTCGCCGTCGGCTTCAAGAGGAGAGGAAAGAGAGCTAGGGTTTGTGTGTGTTATGAGAGTTGTCACAAAGGAGGAGTATACCCCCCTCCTACTAAGGTTATGCGTGCAAAGGAAAGTGGGCCGAATCCCCTTAATGGGTTGCCCATTCGGTTCAAGTTCAACAGAAGTGGGCCGAGAGTCGTAGAGCCCAAAGACTTGTGCGTTCGAGTTGCTATTGTGCGATTGATTTATTTTGTGTGATTATACATACATATACATACGAGCACAACACGTATTCACATAACATCCACTTATACATTCATTAAACCAATATATCAACTAGTCGCATAATATTCAAGCATGATACATCAAGATACAATGTAGGGTTCTAAATCACGAGTTGTCACATTAAGTCTGCTGCAACAAGCTGTGAAGGAAGATATTATGGTCTTGTTACAACACAACGGAAGTTCATATTCAATCTGGAAAGCATTGCGATCAAAGTTTGTTGGGAGTCAGGAGATGGTAAAAAATAAGAAGTCGCTTTTGAAAAAGGAGTTTGATTTGTTTAGAGGATTGAAGAACGAGAGTACAAAACAGATCATTGAAAGATATTGCAACTTGTTAGTGAACATGAAGAGGTTAAGCATCAACAAAGATAATGAAGAGTTGATTGAAAAACTTGCAGATGCGTTACCACATGAGACTTGGAGAACATATCTGATGATGCTCAGGAACAAAAAGGGTTTTAGCACGTTAACCTTGAGTAAATTCATTGAGAAATTGGAAGCTCAGGAAATGGAACAAAGAAAGATTGTTCGAATGAAAGATTTCGATGGTGAACAGGATATTGGATTGTATTACAAAGCAGGGGTGAACGAAAAGTCTTCAAATCTATCTCCAAAAATAGAAACTGCTTACAACGCCAAGAATACTTCTAGGAGTTCATCATCAGGATCAAACAGCAAAACAAGTTTCACATCATTTCCGTCTTTTGATCCGAACATTTCAGCAACTAAAAATGGAAGAAAACTTCAATGCAACATTGTATTAAATCTTGAGAGTGATCAAGATTATTATGAGGAAGTTGCTAAAAGTCAAATGTCTTTGTTTGGAATGGTTTTAGAATCTTACAGTTGTTTTGTTGCAGGTCGTATCGGAAATCCAATGCTAACTAAGGAGGATTACGACCAGATAGATGCTGAAGAAATGGAACTAATGGACATAAAATGGTGTTTGGCTAGCGTGTTAAGAAGAGCTGAGAAATTCAAGCAGATCACGGGGACAGATGATCTTCGTGAGGCAAATGTTTCTACTTTAGGTTTTGACAAATCTAAAGTCACTTGTTTTCGTTGCAGGGAGAAAGGTCACTTCAAGAGGGAATGCACCAATCACGAAGCAAGCGGAGCTCAGAATCCTTTCAACAACAACAATGATTACTACCGAAAAGCTATCTACCATCAAGTTGCTCAACAACCATCTCAACAGCATCAACATCAAGCACAAACTGCACATGGAAGACCCATAATTGAAGATTCTGGAAAGAGAGCTTGTGTGGTTAATCAAGATTGTTTGAAGAGAAATGATGGTAGTGCCTTGGTAATTGATCAAGATAATGAAAAGTTACCCGAGGGTTTTAGCTGGGAAAATTTCTCTTGGGATAACTATATTCCTGATCAAGCTACAGCTTACACCGCTTTTGTTGCCAAAGTTGAAGATGAAAGTGATGATGATACTGAGTATTATGCCAGACAAATGGAAAAACATTTGAAGACGATGGCAGAAAGTGACAGTGAGGATGAGAAGGAAAAGAAGAAAAAGAAAAAGGTAAAGACACCGGTTAGCAGTGATGATGAGATAGTACCGGTAGTGAGAAGGAAAGTGAAAGAAACTCCAAATTTCAAGATTAATGAAGAAGCCATTGCAAAGAAAAGTCCAATAACTTGTGAAAATTGTGAAGCTGTAAAGAAACAGAACAGTTCATTGATCCACAACATGAACAGATTGAAAGAAACATATGATGTGTTGAACAGGGCAATGAATATGTACAATGACACAAGTGAAGAGCAGGCTACAGCAATGAAAAAACTTCAGGGAGCGTTCATGGTCAAGCAAAAAGTTGTAAACAATTATATTGAGAAGTGTGCTGATCTCGAACAGAAACTTGAACTTCAAAGAATTGAAACTGAAAGAGTTAATCGCTTGTTGAAAAGTTACTCATGTTCTTCTTATGTCATTGACAGGATTTATCCGATGGCTGAAAGCATTTGAAGACAATGATATAACTGATGAAAAGAAAGTTTCAGAAGAAAAGGTTGAAGAAAAAACTCCAGTGAAAAAGATTAAAAAGAAGAAAGACACTGAAAAGACGTCGTCTGGTAAGAAACAAGGTGTCAGTTACAATAAGTGTCCACCCCCTCTGGAAAATGGATATTTGGCTAGAAATCCAAATGATGAAAGAGTCAAAAAGGCAACAAACTTACAGTGGGAGTCGGAATCGTCAGTCAATCTACCAGAAAGTATTGATGTCACGTTTACATCATCTGACACTGATCAACAATCTCAATTGATGAAGATAGTGGTGGATCATGTGTTAGAAAATGATGAAACAGAAGAGTCAAAGTCGGAGTCCGCGTCTGAATCAAAGTCTGAGTCAAGCACTCCGGGTCAAACAGAAAAACAGGATAAAATAGTGTATGATAGAAAATTCCTGTTATCAAAATCTAATTTGGATGATGAAACGTTTAAAGTTGCTTACACTTTGAATGATTCTGACAAATTATATTCTGATGAGGAATTTCCAATAAGAGGTGTCAAAACTGAACTGATAAACAAGGTTTTCAAACTTACAGAAATTAATATTTCTGAAATAAAAGACTTATGTCTTAATGAAAAAACTAAAAAATACACCTCAAGAGTACAACAAAGATTAAACAAGAAAAAGGGTTACAGTTCTGGTTCTAGTTTTCAAAAGAAATCTAACCATGACGGTAATTTCAAAAAGAAAGGTCTGGGTTTTATTCCAACAGAAAAATGAAAAATATGTTTGTGATTTTAAATCCAAAATGACATTTGTTTCAGGAACGTCAGCAGACGAAGAAGAAAAGAAAGATTTCTGGAGGTAGTCAAACAATGAGTTCCTTGCAAAGAAGCAAGATGAATTGAAGAAGATGGCTGAGCAGAAGAAAGATACGAGAACCTGTTTCCGATGCAACACTGTTGGCCACTTTGCCAGAGATTTTTCTAAGGCAATACAATCAAAACAGGGAGTATCTCGTAAACTCAAAGAACAAGTGGTTGAGTTTGAACCACCAATTGATAGAGAAAAATTGTTTAAAAACTCTAAATTTGAAATTGGTGATTGTTCGAACAAGTTTTACAAGAAGAGAGCTAAATCTGACAACCAAAAATGGGTTGTTAAGAAAGCTGCTGAAAGCTCTAGCGATGATTCTCATAGGTCAAAATCAGAGGAGCCATCTTCTGGCGATGAATCTGACTCCACAAAGTCAGATGAGCCACAAGTTGTTTTGAAAAGTGAAGCTATGTTAAAAGATGAAAAATCAGTTCCGACTGTGAATGATGAGGATTTTCCATCACTTGTAAAACAGCTTGTTTCACTCTTAAACGTCTTATATTATTGATATCACATCAATACAGATCGATAGACGCGTCGGCAGCACTTCGGTACCGGAATCACGAAGGTTACAAATGATTTCACTTGGGATGGTATTTATAGTGAGCTAATTCCGCTTGAAGCATGTTCCAAACGAAATTAGATTCCAAGCGGAATCTAATTCCATGCGGAATTACATGTATGCACAATTCAAGCAGAATTACCCATACAAGCGGAATTACATCAAAACCCTATTTCTCGAACTACGCGCCCTGATCTAACATACTAAGTACAAGACTCGATACAAGACGAAGTCTACAGACGCATGCACCAACAGACTCCCCCTCGAATGTTGACGAGTCTTCAGTGTCGAGTCTTCAACGTCTTCAGTCTTTATCAGTCTTCGGGCTATCTCCAGGATCTTGAACTGGCTTTTGCATCACTCAAACCCTTTCAACTAATCTCCTCCTCGGATGATGATCTATCAATCATTGGCATTGTCAGGATCAAATTCCTAGCTCTTGCATCTACAGACTCTCTCTTTTTAACAGACTCCCCCTCAAGTTGTACTGGGATCGTAGTCTGGCTTTCACAGGATCAGGATCGAAACCTGACTCTCTTCTCAGAAATATACTCCAGGTTATCCTGCACATCCTCTACCTCAAAATAAGATTTACAAATTTAACAATTTGACAAATTTAAACTTTTGCAAGAATCGATCTGAAAGATTTAGCATTTAATATATCTGATGACCACTTGTAAATATAACTTTCAAAAAAACTCTTCCCAAACTTGTTCGTCATGTTTAGCATTTGAATTTTGAAAATCAGCTTTTCATCATGAGTTGTCGAAAATCTTTTTGAATTTTTCAAACTTTATGCTAAAACACACTGAAAATCTTTTTGGAATTTTGAAATGAAATGCAGTAAAGAAATATATACAAACAATATTTTTGTGAGTTTGTGTAAGAGGATCATATCAGTTTATGAGACACATCACTAACACCATTAAGCTTTAAACATTTTAAGTTCTAAACAATTCACTTAGATTGTCAGTATATTGGTCCACTTAAATTTTCATACAAAGTTCAACTGTTTCGAGATGCGAGATTAGTGTTTTAAGCACTTAAACTTATTCGCGTGTCCCACCACTTGAATATACTCCCGTATCCAGATCCCAATATTCAGTCTTACAGGTGAGTATACCTAGATGATATCTGTAAAAGGGTTAATTGCGAAACCGTGAGAGCTCAGGTCAGAACTTCCGTTCAGCAAAGAGATGACGGCTCGTCTTTTGGTGAGTTCCCTTTAGAGAATCTTTTCTTCAACAACACATGATTAGCATTTTGCAATGTTTCATCATTTTTTGTACTGAGGGCAGCGCTATATTTCAAGCAAGCAAAAAGTATTATATGGGGACTAGGCCATTGCTTCCGCAAAATCAGAAGTCCCGGGATAATACCCCAGATATCACTGAGTATAAAAATCTAGTATCTCAGAAAGAGGGACCTTTCAAACAAGATTTCGGGGGTTACCCATATATCCAAGAAATGTTCCCCATATATCCAAGAAATGTTCCCCACGATATAATCAAGTTTGAAATTTAGGTTTATATCTCGAAAACAATTTACTGAATGTGCAAAACCTACTAGCACATCCACAGTGAGATTGTTTATCACATTTTTGACTTTCCAATTCTTTAGCGTGCTGTGATAGTCCACTGATGTACTATCATTTCCTCTTTTTTACAACAAAAACTCATTTTTGATTTTTTATCATGTTTTTCGCTTTTTCAAATTTTCTAAAATGTAGAAACTTTAAAAACAAACTGTACAAGCAAAGTGACAACTGATTTTCAAGCTTCAATTCACTATCCACTTGGCATCAACAATCAGAACTCCCCCTCACAACAAACTATTTTCCCACTAAGATCTCAAAACACTTAAGTCTGTTTTAATCAAAATGGTTTTTCCGAAAAATGAATTGTGTAGTTACCACTAGTAGGTTAGGGATTCATTTATCACATTGTTCTTTCAACCGCTTGAAACAATTTTAACAATCTTAGGTTTTCTCAACAACTACCACATGTAGAAAATCAAGTACAACTTAATGTCCCTGATTTACCACTTGTAGATCAAACTAATCAAACCTGATACAAAGAATGATGCCGATTCCTGCTCCACTCTTACCAACCTGGGAGCTCCGGCAAGTCAAGATTTCAGTTAGGAAAAACTTTCCCCTAAGCCTGACCAGCCATGGGAGATTCTGGTACACATCTATCCCACCAACATTTTGATTTGTAAAATTCTTTTGCACCTATTACTTTCCCATCAACCATCTTCCTGAAAATATGTTTAACTTTTCCATTAAATACCTTTTCAGTATTAAATTCTTTCTTACCCAGCAAAGAATTGATCTGAAATCTCAGTTTTACCAAACTTCAACTTCAAATTTTCCTTTGACAATTTAGGAAAGTTTTCATCGTTCACCTCTGGAACGGAATTCTCATTCTTTTTCTCAACAAATGACTCCTCTGATTTTATGGAATCAGATTCATTGTCAGAATTACTTTCAGAACTTATAACAACCCACTTTTGTTTGTTCAAATCACCTTTCCTTTTGTAAAAACGTTTTGAACTTTTACCAACTTCCAAAGTTGACTTATCAAATTTTTCTTTTGATTGTTCTGATTTACCAACACATTTCCTTCTCATTTCAGAGTTAGAAGAAACTTCCTGTTTTGAATAATTTGTCTCGCGGCAATTCCAAGCAATGTGTCCAGCTTTTTGACACTTGAAACAGGTTCTTCTGTCAACTCTCGGAGCAAATTTCTTCACATTTTTCTTTACTTCAGTAAGAAACTTTTGATTAGACTGTTTCCAGAATGGTTTCTTCTGCTCTTCATCAGAACTTCCTCTTGTAACAAATTTTGTTTTTGGTTTATAATTTTTCTCATTTTTATAATTCTCTAAAGAACTAAAACCCAAACCTTTCTTTTTGAAATTACTGTTATGATTTGGTTTCTTTTGAAAACCATAACCACAACCGTAACCCATTTTCCTGTTTACTCTTTGTTGAATTTTTGAAGAGGTGTATTTGTTAGGTTTTCCATCAAGATTTAAATCTTTATTTCAGAAATGTTAATTTTTGTTAATTTGAAAACCTGTTTGATATTTCAGTTTTGACACTTCTTTTTGGAAATTCCTCATCAGAATATAATTTGTCTGAATCATTCAAAGTATAAGCTACTTTGATTGATCCATCATTCATATTAGATTTTGATAACAAGAATTCTTTATTGTAAACCCGTTTGACTGGTGAATTCGGACTCTTTTCTGACGAACTCGAACTTTCAGACTTAGACTCCGGTTTTGACTCTTCATCCGTATCCAGCACCTGATTGACCACTTTCTTTAACAAATCAGACTCATGATCAGTGTCAGATGCTGTGAATGTGACATCAATATTGTCTGGTAATTCATCAATGATTTCAGACTTTAACTTGATGTTGAGAGCCTTATTTACTCGTTCCTCATTTGGCTTTCTGGGAGAATAACTTTCATAGATCGGGGGGGGGGGGGCGGACATCTGTTATACTTGACACTTTGTTTCTTACCAGTATCAGTATCTTCAGTCTTTTCCTCCTTGAATGCTTCAAGACCTGCAACAGTAGGATACACACGATCAATCAAATAATCACATGTTGTATAACTCAACAATAATCGTTTAATCCTTTAACTCTCAATTTTCTCAAGCTCTAAATCCTGTTTCAGCTTAGCACAGTCTTCAATATACTCATTGATGACCTTCTGTTTCATCATTATTGTCGAGTTCATTTTTGTCATTGCATTTTCAATTTCTGAATTTGTCCTTTTCAGACTATTAATTGTTTTGTTCAGCACATCGTATGACTCCTTCACATACTTCACGTCAAACAGTAAATCTTCATTAATCTTCTCTAATTCAGCAATCTTCTTATCTTTTTCCTCACAAGTTTTGCAAGATTCTAAACACTTCAAACATGGTTTTTCAACTTCAACCACTTTTTCAACTATCTTCTCAACCTCGACGATTTTCTTTATAATTTTCTCAACCACTGGTTCTTCAGATTCTGTTTCAGCTTTCTTTCCTTCAGCTTCCTTTGTTGAACTTTCTTCAACTTCTGCTTTCTCAGCTTCTACTTTTCCTTTTTCTTCTGCAGCTTTTCTTGCTTCTGTCTCTTCCCATTCTGTTTTCAATCGAGCAGCTCTTTTTTCCTTCAGCATCTCGATCTTTTCTGTAAAAAAACAAATTAAAACTATCAGTATCTAAACCTCTCCTAGCTTTCTCAATATATTCTTCTTCATCATTGGTATCTGCATCAGCTCCCAATTCTGGAAAAATCGGTACTCTTTTTGGTTTAGATTTGAACGATGTTTCCTCCAAGATTCGAGCAACAAAAGCTGAGCTTAAGTGTGGATTTTCTTGAACGTATTTATCCCAGCTAAAACCTGCAGCCATTTTCTCATCATCTTGATCAATGATACCAAAATAAGCTTTCTTATTTGCATCTGCGATCATTTTCCTTTTTCCATCATCAATGCCCCGAGCATGTGCAGTTTGTGGTTCCTTTTGTTGAGTAATCTGATGAAAATTTGACTTCTGATAATAATCATTCTTTTCTTGATTCCCGATTGCTTCTTTATTTGTACATTCTCTTTTAAAATGACCCTTTCCTTTACAACGGAAACATGTAGCTTTTGATTTATCAAATCCTAAAGGAGAAGTAGCCATTCCCCGAAACTCATCTCTACTAGTGATTTGCTGAAACTTTTCTGCTCTCCTAAACGCACTGGCTAAGCACCACTTCACATCCATCAACTCCAGTTCTTCAGCATCGATTTGGTCATAATCCTCTTTGATTAGCATTGGATTTCCAATTTTACCACCGATCAAGCTTTCATATGATTCCAACATAGCAACAAGTGATGCCATATGCTGCTTTGTCATTTCCGGAGACAGATTTTGACTATTCTGAATGTTCAATGTAACATTGCATTGCAAATTTTGACCGTTGAAATTTGTTGAGATTTTTGACTGAGAACTTGAAGCTGTAAAATTCGGATCAAAACTTGAATACGAAGACATCTTTCCATCACTTTGAGTCACATTACTACCCTTTGTTCCAGACGAACTATCAGCACTAAAACCAGTCTGAATCTTAGGACTTGGAGCAGCCTCAAATTTGTTTCCCCTATAATACAAACTGACATCTTGTTGAGCATTCGGATTCGTCATGATAGCAGTTTTCTGAATATCCAATTCATGCTCTTCAATTTTCTGAATGAACTGTGCCAAATTCATATACTTAGACTTCCTCATGTGTTTCACAATCATCAGATAAGTCCCCCACTTAAGTTGTGGTAGTGCTTCAGCTAGTTTATCAACCCACTCCTCATCATCTTTCTTTATATCCATTCTACCCATTTCCAAAACAAGATGACAATATATGTCGATGGTTGTTTTTGTTGATTCACCTTCGAAAGCTACAAACATATCAAATGATTTCTTCAGTAACGCCTTTCTGTTTTTAATCATATCTGCACTTCCTTTGAACTTTTGAATCAGTGCATTCCAAATCGATCTAGCAGTACCCTCATGTTGAAGCAAAACAAAGATATCTTCCTTTAATGCTTGTTGTAAAAGACTAATCATCATTTTCTCACTTGTATACTTCAATTTATCACTCTCAGAAAAGTTACAAAAAGCTTTTTCAAGCCCACGCTCGTTTTTCGGTTTCTCGTAATCTTTGTTTAAAGCACACCATGCGTCAAACTTATATGCTTGTACCCAGTTCTCAAATCGATTTTGCCAACCTTTGAAATCTTCAATGAACATTAGCTTAGGTGGTTTTTGGTACGTTCCTGTTTCATTCTCACTGTAAAATGTCTCAACAGCAGTAACAGGAGCTATTGGTGTCGCAAACGCATTGTAAAATTCTTCATCCATGATTCGGCAATTTTTTTTTACAAAATTACAAGTTCGAACGAAATATCAATTCAAATGAAATTACTCCTCAAACGGAATTACCTGCACAACACATCAAACAAAATTAGGAAGATCAAACGGAATTGCTAATCTCAAACGGAATTAGAGATTCCAGGCGGAATTACTTCACACGGAAATACACTTTGACACGGAATTAACTATTTCAAGCGAAATTAAGTAATTTCGTGTGAAAATGTCAAACGAAATTACTGATTCAAGCGGAATTAGTTAATCTCGTGCGGAATTAGGTAATTTCGTGTGGAACTGTTTCAAACGGAATTACACACAGAAGCGAAATTATGAATTTCAAGCGGAATTATGTAATTTCGTTTGAAAAGAAGCTGGTGATTCCGAACGGAATTAGGCTGACGTCATCAAATTCGATCTGCTTTTAAAGCGGAATTACTGTTTTTATCAAATTTTGATTGAATTAAGGTCCAATTTTCTCAAGGGTTCATTAAAACACCATTGCGCACATAATATGTGAAATTCAAGACATTTTGACCGTGAAAACTAGTTCAATTATGAAAAGAAGGTGTAGAAGTCAGAAATTATGGCTGTTTTGGCAAGAACTCTTCTTCCTGAGCTCTGATACCACTTGTAGGATCGGTCCGTGACCCAAACGAGTCGATCAGAAGAGCTCTTGTCTGTTTCAAAGGCGGAAACAAAGAAACAGACTTGTAAAACAGCTTGTTTCACTCTTAAACGTCTTATTTTATTGATATCACAGCAATACAGATCGATAGACGCGTCGGCAGCACTTCGGTACCGGAATCACGAAGGTTACAAATGATTTCACTTGGGAGGGTATTTATAGTGAGCTAATTCCGCTTGAAGCATGTTCTAAACGAAATTAGATTCCAAGCAGAATCTAATTCCGCGTGGAATTACATGTATGCACAATTCAAGCGGAATTACCCATACAAGCGGAATTACATCAAAACCCTATTTCTCGAACTACGTGCCCTGATCTAACATACTAAGTACAAGACTCGATACAAGACGAAGTCGACAGACGCATGCACCAACAAGCTTTGCAATGAACGCGAGGTCGATAGCTTCATCGTGCAAGTTAAGTACAGTAATAGGATTTGGAGTCGAAGGTATCTTATTCACGTCAATAATTATTCCGTACACTTATTCGTAGGTATTCACGTCAATATTTATTCCGTACACTTATTCGTATGCATGTATCGATAAACAAATATGTTACTTAGCATAAACAGGCATTTCGATGCATCATATTACATATAACTCTCGTTTTGGGGGGGGTCATTTTTCTAGTTGTCGATTCACGACTGAGACACAAAAACACTACTTGGTACTAGTTATCACCAAGAGTGTATTTTATCTTTGTCAAGTCTAACTCGTGTAGGCTATGTCTTAGTTGGCACCTTATCTTGAGGGTATTCCCTACTAATGTCCTTGCCTTGTCTCTTCTTTGAAAAATGTTTGACTCATGTGTCTTGACGCTTACGTGAACGCAATGAAAATCCTTTTTGTAAAATGTTTTTGTGAGAGAACTCTAGTGATTGTAGTCTAGACTCGAGAAGAAATCCTAGTTCACTACAATCGAAGCTCTGATACCAAACTGTCACACCCTGACTTTTGCAGAAGCGTATGATGTGTGGCTGGTTTAATATCATTGCATTCAATCGTAATAAACAACTACATGATCAAAACGATGTTCATCCATTCATAAAATTTGAGTATTACAAACACTTGTCATTTAAGTTTTAAAACACAACCATCGACTAGGTCATAAACCAACAAAAATGGATGACATCTAAAGTTGAAGTCTACTTCTAGATATGACACCCGCGCCCATGATCCATCATGTCACCTGAAATACATGTAATTTTGGAAAAACATCAACAAAAGTTGAGCGAGTTCATGCGTTTTATGTGAGTACTGTATTCTTGTAAATCTTTGAGAGACTCCTTTGTAAACAGGTATGAAAAGCGTGTATGAACATGAATGTTTTACAAGGATTTTAAGGAATGTGAGGACATTGGGAGCACTCGTAATGAGTGGACTTATACCCTTGTCGATTTTCCTCGACTGTGTCGATTAACCTCGACTGTGTCAATTTACCTTGACTATGTCAACTTCCCTTGACTATGTCGATTACCCTCGACTGTGTCGATTACCCTCGACTGTGTCGATTAACCTCGACTGGGACTCCGAAGCACTACTTGGTACTAGTTGTGACCATGAGTGGGGTTCGGCCGTACCCGTTAGATCTAACCCTCGTCCCTAATTAAGTATTAATGGCATTTCAATATCTAGTCTATGCTCACATGATCTAGTATTTCATAGGCCTTTCATAGGTATTTCATAGGCATTTCATACCGTTTAAGCATTCGTAACATGTATTTCACCCCCGAGAGTTATAAAACCAAAAACAGTTAAGAAAAGGGGGAACATGAACTCACTGTTTTGCGTCTTCAGTACTCGTAACTCAAATCTCGTCAGCAAACACGACTACCTACAATGTGCTAGGGTCTATTAGACGAGCGGGCCGTGCCTTGCCTTATTATTCATGTTTTGAGTTAAGTTTCCTTTATGTCTTTAACATTATCCAAAGTCATAATACTTTTCAAGTATTTCTTTTCATATTTCCTTCCCAAGGTTGGGAGCATTTCATGCATGTATTCTCGTATTCTTGTATTTGTAGTTTCCGAAATAATATATTTTCAAGTCTTACTTTAGAAAATATATTTAAACTCGTTTTGTCAAAACAATGTATTCCGAGAAAATATATATTTTTATCTCCCAAAAATAATATATTTTCTTCTTGTTGAAAATATAACATAACTTGGTAAGATGTACAAAAATCACATTTTCACTTCTTGTATCCAAAATAATATTTTCCAAAAATATATTTGTAAGAGTATTTTCCGGAATATTTTAGAAGTTACGTTTTATTGTTCGGTTTCGCAATACCAAGTGTGTAACTTATATTTTATTCCTTGTGATTTCTGGTAATATTTTGGATTGTAAATTTCATGGTATTGGTTAAGTTATATTATTTTACTCTAAAACAATATAGCTATTCCACGAAGTATACAAATATTCACACAAGTGTCTTTAGTATAAAATATATATTCTAAATATATATTTATCCATTTTTATTCACAAAACCAACCTCCAATACTTGCATTTTTGTAACAAAACCTATGGCAAAATTTATATGGGAAAACCAAAGTTAAAACACACTTGTAAATACTTGTTAGAAAATATTTCTTTACGTGTTTGTATTTTTAGAAGATTTCGCCATAGTTTTCTTTGAAAATGGAGGTGTCCATGCTATTTAGCATATCATTTTCTTTTCAAAAATCATTCAAACAATCAACAACAAATCACTAATCATCTTGTACTTACCAAGTGCAAAAACTATTCCGTTTACAATATAACATGAACTTTATCTTTCATAAAAACGCGTAGTAACTTGGTAAAGTGTTTAGTAGCCTTAGTTACCCTCCAAAATATATTTACTACTTGGTAAACTTCATTCTTGAAGATTTTAGATGTTTACAACTTGTAAACATATTTTACAGAAATGTTTCTTTATTAAACCTTCTTGTTTCTCTAGTGTTTATACACTTGTTTTTCTACTAAAAATGGTGTAAGTTTAGTAAAAACCATGATCTTTCAAAAATCACCTTCATAAACTTGGTTCTTTTAGAAAAATCATTCACAAATCTTGGATCTACAAGTTTACTAGTTCACTTTATTTATTACTTTTCAAGAAATCATTTTGTTTATCAAGTTCATGCCCATATGTGAAGATGATTATCTTGTGTTGTTACATAATCATCTTCCTACTTGCTAGATTATGTGTTAAACCACCATCTAGCAAGCTTCATGTGATGATTAACATCATCATCTCAAGAAATCAACAAACAAATATGATTCATGCACTAAACAGCATCATTTCAACAAGATTTCATCATATCTCATCTTATGTTTCAAGATTCAAGTGTATGTCTTTTAGTGTTCTTGTGTTAATCAACATACTATAACTTTTAACCACTAAAAATATGAAGTAACAAGTGTTAAAAGAATCTTACTACTAGCTTCAAGCTAGGGAAGAACAATAGTGAAGATGAAGTGGATAAAAGCAAACAAAGGATGTCCTTCAAGATCCGAGAGTTCCACACTTCCTTAGACACCTTGTAACACCTTGAGGTAACCTTGGATTGTATGAATGATAGTCGAAAATGGTGGTGGTGGTGTTGCCTATTCTCGGCCGAGAGAGGGAGAGGGAAGGAGAGAGTGGTGAGTTTGGTGTTGTGAAGATTATGGTCCATCTAGCTCTCTTATAACCAAAGGTTTCTATGTCCAAGAAGTACAATGCATATCTAATCAAATCTTAGAGAAGGATCATGGAAGATTTAGAAAGATTATGTAATATCTTGGGTGTGGGGGCCACTTGGGCCGATTACTAGCATTGGGGGGGGGGGTAAAATGTAATTTGAAATTGTAAGTTTGATAACTAGAAGGGGTTATGTGTAAAACTCTAGTGTTTTAGTGTAGGATGCTTTATGTAGTAGGTTAAAGTGTTCGGGAACCACAACTAGCTCAGAAAAAGTAAAAAATGCTTCTAGCAATATTTTGCTGTTCCGGGTAATGTCCGGTTGTTCGGTTAGATACCGGTTCGTTAAAGTGTCTAGTTATTCCGTATAGTGTCTTTTATGTAACTTTTTGTGACACTTTTAATTCCCGACACTTAGGAAAGCATACAGGATCATTTTGCCATATTTTTGCATGTTACTAGCATGTTAAAATGCTGATTTTTGATGATTAATGCAGAATTCTGCACTTTGAGTGGGTTTTAGGCACTTTCCGGCACTTAAACTATCACCTAGTGACGCAGTTTTGTGGTCCTTACTTCCCTACACACTATACTAGTGTAATATGTAGTCTCTGGCTCTTTCTGGGCCTCAGACTACTGTCTGTCTATGTACTGAACTTCGTCAGCATTTTTAGTTTGTCTGGTATTGGTGCCAATTCTGTTCTGTGTATCATTTGAACTATCTCGTGTTGCATGTAGCAACGATAAAAATCTTGCAACATGAAACGCCATTGTATGTATATAACAGTAATCAAAAATTCATTTGTGTTGTAAACTAGATCATGTACAGTTATTAAAGCATATATTACTATTCATTTAGTGTACGGAATGTACGGAAAAGTGACAGTTGTCACAGTGTATGTCCTTAAAATAGCACACAAGGATCGAATAATCTGAATCACACGCATGTACAGAGTGTGGAATCTAATACAAGTGCGTATAACGAACCAACAACAATCACATAAAAACTTTCCTTCTATTGATCTCAAAACGTGCTTACAACGTCATTACAAAAACACTCTCTAGAGACTCACAAAAACTTTACAAAAGTAACCCACACACACATATTTATAACCAGCTCGTCTAAGTGTGCAAGTTACGGACTATCATAGATGTGCTAACTATGTCTACATTTATACAATTTACAAAAGACATATACACAAAACCTACTGATTCAACCAACATCAATCTATCAAACCTTCGTCACCTAGAATGCATCTCAATTAACCCAATTGATTGATAGTAAGCTTCTAACACATACCTTGTTCTTCATAGATAATTCCACAATCCATATAAAAGTTTATCTGATTCATCGGATGTTAGGAACTTAGTTTAACTTGTATGCTTTAAGTGAACAAATATGAATGAAATTTCAAAGTATAAATGGAAATGCGGAATAATATGAGTATACAAGAGTGGAAAGTTATATCAAAACTGTTTTTCATTAATAATCAAGTGATTATAAATTACACTATTGATTGTACAAACTCCCTCTCAGTCAGATCACACAACTTTTCTGTTCGTACAAAAAGGAATTGTTAGGTACTGAGTTTGAATTGTTTGTGAATATTTAAGATGAACAATGGAAGAAGATAACAAATATGGAAATAATTGCAGCGGAATGAAAGTAAACTTTAAATCACAAACAATGAGAGATAAGCTTTTATTATGAATACTTTAAATTGAATGATTGAAAATATAATGATTCAAGTATACATGAATACAAACTCCCCCTCAGCCTTAGATCACTCAGTTTGCTCATACAAAATGTCAAGTGTGTGAACTGATAAATAGAGCAGTACCTTTATGATGTCAGTTTGGATACTTAGAAGTTCAATTATCGCAAAATGCAAAATTTTGAGTTTTGACTTTTATTTATAACATGCTTGACTCGTCATTTCGCCTACTTAGCGTGATTGTCGAAGAGTATGATTGCAGGGGATTCATACCTTCATTATTAAAATTACATAGGAAAGTTCGATTCGAACTTTGACTTGACCAAATTTATCAGAACTGAAAGTCAAGCTAAAAGTCAAACTGTTTGACTTTCAGTTGATGAATAAATAAATAATTGAAATTGACTAAAGAGGATGGATTTACTCGACTTGATGACTATTGAGAATACTTAGAGAGCAGCTCCTAACTCCAGAAAAGCTCAAAGAAAGATTTAGAGTAAGAATTGGAAAGGTAAGACTAAGAAGTTCAACAAGATGGCCAATTTATAGCAATCTTGGAGCTTCTAGATCATGACAAGTGTGTGCTAAGGTGTCTAGGAAGGGCTTAGTGTCCTTCCAGGTGTTGAAATGAGGAGAAGAGTGGCAAAAATCGCGAGACGGGTGGCATAAAAGCAAGTTGCATCGAACATCTAGTCATTTGCTGTTTGCAGACCCCTTACGGACCGTAACTGGCGTGCACATGGTTTTGAATTCCCTTGCGGACATTAAGGGATGTCCCTTACGGTCTGTAAAGGACCACTAGAAGCTGAAAATGTGTACGTTTTGCACCTTTAGTCCTTGGACTTAATTTCAGTCCTCATTTTGACAATTTTGGTCACTTCCCTTCCACAAATCCGAATTACATGGGGAGTTTGGACACGTGTCGCTTTATAATTCGATAAAAATATTCAGGATGTTACATCAGTTCTATGTGTAAATGAACCACGCATGGGCAAAGCTATGATCAGTTCGGTTCAACTGGTAAACAACCTAGAGCGGATTCTACGTCAAAATATTGTCGCAGTGAGGATGGGTAGTTTGTTTCATGCGATAATAGGGTTTTAAGATTTAGTGCCAAACTTACATCAAGGGCCTTCCATTATCCTTTTTTAATAACTTGTCCCGAAAGTTATTTAAATAAAAGCTCCATAGATTTACAAATTTCATCGGACTAGGCGCTACAAAACGCGAACTAGAATAGATGAAAGTAGATCAAACAATCATCAGAACAAAACCTTAACGAAATCAGACGGGAGCAACGGAAGATCAAATAGAATCTTAAATCAAAAAAATTCAAGAGTACCAAAAACTTTCATCTATAACAAGAAAAATAAATTAACAATCGGCCATTGAAATAGAAATACAGAACCATGATCAAATTGAGGAACATAGAAGAGATAATACTTTTAACAAGACAATGAATAAATGAATTCTCCCATAACACAAACTCCATAATATATAGCCATCTCTAAGAGCCGTTAGAGGAACAAAGCAGTGGCAAATCTTGACCCGAATGATCGGGGGTCGAAAACTTATATACCAAAAAAATTCTCTAGAACCGGGGGGTCGAAAACGTATATATCCAAAAAAATTTATACGAAAACTACATATATAACACTACTAAGCGAAAAGTTCGGAGGGTCGGGCGCCCCTCCCCGCCCCTTGTACACTTCGCCACTGGAGCGAAGGACAACTTGCAATCCTTTGATCAACAAGAGCGAAGAAGGAAAGACAGAGAATTGGTTGCCAAAAACACGACAACATATACGAATAAGCTGGAGCCCATAAATACAATAGTAAAGCCCAAGATTAAAAGCTAGCAACAAAAAATAGAGGGGGCTTAGTGTAAAAGTCCAATCAAGTTCTTTAATAGTCTTTGCATCGATGATTCTAATGTTGTTAATTTGTTCAAAGCATTTTGGACAAATTGTTTCTTGATAAAACTTGTTGATTTTGACCTAAAAATTGTTGATTTGGTACCAAAGATCCTAAGACGTTATGTATTTGGTTAAAAAATGGCTTAGGATACAACTCACGTAATGGATTTTAGAAAGGCAAAATATCATATTTGAGGAACTTTTTGAACAAATAGTGTAGAGTTGTTGATTATGACTACGAAATGTGGTCGAAAACACAAAGGTCTACTACCAAAAAATACATTCAAACTACATAATAGCGTTCGACTTACCATATGACTCCAATTTATATTCCTATTGTGCTCTTGATGCGTTGACTAAGCAAGTCAATTTCTAATCTCTCGAAAAATATTTATTCCACAATTCCCATACATTTTATGTAAATAAAAAGTAACAAGTCACAATTTGATAAATTTTATATTTGTGAAAACTATAGACATTCCAAAAACATCCTTCTCATTCATTAATTGTATATGTGAAAACTATAGACATTCCAAAAACATCCTTCTCATTCATTAATTGTAAATATGTGTTATACAACTTCTTACGCAACTAATCAAATTTTTATAGTTGATACATCCGACATACTTTCATATATCGGCGAGTAAAATATATATTAGTCGATATGCATGTCAATAGTTGGTATTTGTGAGTATATGATTATTTTTTTATATTGAATATATGATAGATGTTGACATATAATATAAGTGTTGAATGTTGAATGTTGAATGTTGAATTTGAGATAATGTCTAATTTTCACCTCATTAGGGAGGGTGGACAGGCACTCTCGAGGGATAGTTCGCGTATCTCCTACTGTGCGAGTTGGGGATTCAGGTATCACTCACCGAAGAATGGAGGTGAGGATTGTGGAGTATTTCAACAGGGTTGCCTTGACTGGGAAACAACGCAGGGGTGGGTAGCTTGGGAACAATAACGTTGATACCTACGGGTTTCGAGGGGTTCAAAACGGAGAGGTGAGGTGTAATTTACTGATTGGTTGTTGACGCTGATATCTATGGTTACGCCACATCCACCCCTATAAGGTTTGACGGTGTGGTATAAAGCCCCTAGATGTTTTATCACGCCACGTCAGATTCACCTAGTCGCTACGTCATATGGGGGGCTTTAAAGCCACTCTCTTTAACTTGCATGCAATGGTTTAAAGTCTCCATCATCATTACCTAATTATTTTTTTATTTAAATTTAAACATTATTTAATTTTGATATATTAATTTAAAACTCATAATTTAAATAAAAAAATACAATGCCATAATTTAAATAAAAAATACAATGTCATAATTTAAATAAAAAAATACATTGTCTTAAAAAAATCACTCGTCGTCTCCGTCATCTCCTCCTTGTTCACGATAAAACCAAAGGTGCTCGGTCAAATCAGCTCGAAGGTTATGGTGTGTGTCCTCGTCACGTATCCTCCCTCGGATGATTTCTTTTTTAGCGTATGTGAGTAGTGGGTTCGTCGGTTTGTTACCTTCATCATAACTTTCTCCACAAAACGCTATGCCTGAATCCTCCAATATCATGTTATGCAAAATGATGCACGTATACATGATGTTTCTCATTTTACTCTTTTCAATTATCCTCGATGGCTGAGCAATGAAAGACCATCTCTTTTTTAATACACCGAAAGCCCGCTCGACATCTTTTCTTGCCGACTCTTGTTTTTTCTTTAAATACAATCTTTTCTCGTCATCTGGACACGAAAAACTTTTCACAAACGTCGTGTCACACCCTCAATTTCCACTTGCGGAGTATTACCACGAGGCGTGCGATTGACCAGAATCATGCCACCAATCATATTGAATACTTTAAAATAAGATAAATAAAGTAAATCCATGATCACTAATATGATTAGTGACAAAACATTCAAAGTTTAAAACACAGTTTAAGTTGCTAGCGGAAGCATAAGGTCTCAACAATAGTTTAAAAACAATTTATTTAAATAAGAACCCAACAACGGTTCTAGATAGCCACTATACTCCTCCATGCAAACTCCAGCGCAGCACCTAAGGACCTGCAATGCATGCAGTAGTATGTCAACATAAAGTTGGCGAGTTCACGGTTTTAAAATGTTTTACACGTTTTATCCCAAAAACATAAGTTATTAAATTACCGGTTTATAAAACATGTCATGGGGAGCTACCACATCGTTAAGCTACTAAACTGTGTGGTACCGATACAGTGACAGTAGAGTTGTTTTGCCCCAGATCAATGTCTATCATCATTGATCAGTGCTAAGGCATAAAAGTTCGCGTCGTCCTCTAAGGCCCGTTGTGATGTTTTTCAAACCTAATAGCATTATCAACTAATATCTCGCTCGCCCGGCCCGGATATTACTCGGTATTATCGTGTGGGGACTTTATGATAGAGTTTCATTTAGTCCGCTAAAGACATGATTTATGATTTCAGTTAATATTATTTTGTTCCCTTGTTCATCCAATGCGAACAATTTCATATAAGACTATCAAGGGCGAGGCCCGTTCATACATAACGAAAATACACGACAATATAAATTTGTGAAATATAAATTTACAACAAATGAATACATAAGCTACAAACATATAGCAAATAACATAAACAAGGGTATCCAAACAAGACAAATACAAACCTAACGAACGTTCAAGATGAGCAACGTGTACACGGTCTAGTAAAGACCTAAGTGTCTAACGAGTTAGAACACTTGTAGGTTGTGATATGTATACGGATACCTGAGACTGCTAGCACGCTATGTTGTTGAACGCAAAACTGTGAGTTCATATCCCTCCTTTCAAACTTTTCAATGTTTTATTGTTAAACAATCGAGGGGAAATACATGTTACAATAAATGGTATGTTAGCTATGGAATAAAATCACTTTAGATCATGTGCGCATAAGTAGAAAATGATCAAGAGTAACCATTATCGAAATGACCGAGGTACAAAAGGTGTAGATCTACTGAGTTTTGGCGAGATCCACTCCTAGTATTTTGGCCTTTTAGGGGTGCTTTTGTGGTCCCGTATCGGAAGAGTCCGAATATCATCGTCTAGGTTTTGTTGCTTACTTATGTGGCAAACATATTAATGTCCTTGTAAAACATTAATGATCCTCGAATTTCATGGACGCTTTCACATACCGGTTTTCAATACAGGGTTTTCAAATGTTTTTAAGATTCATTTGATACAAAGCAAACAAACACATGAATTCACCAACTTTATTTTGACTTTTTAAACTTACATGTATTTCAGGCAACTAGTGGAACCTTGCACTTCATGAAACAAGAACGAGCATGTCAAGAAAGCGATGTCATCCTTAAGGAGGATTTGGTTCACATCTCCCGCCCTTGTGTGAAAGATGGAATGCAAAACCTTGATCTGTTAAAACTATACTTTTGGTACAAGTCTTTTGAAAATAATATAATGTGTAATGTCGTTTGAGAACAAACTTGTGACTTGTAAACTTTGCATATCTTGGAACGGATGAACATCGTGCATATTTTATTCATATAGTTTGTTTACTTACCCGTATGCAATGAAGACTAATCAAATTCACACCTTGTGCTTCCGCCTATGAGCGGGTGTGACATAATATTTATGAGATAGGTATTATTGTTCACATGTGCGCATGAAGCGCTGCCGCACTACGCATCTCCACCACCTCGTCACAGCGTCGCCGCACTGTCGAATGTTGTTTTGACCAACTTTGACCTTGAAGTATTCTCGGGTCTGGCGTTTGGGTATTCGGGTTTCAAGATTCGCATCAAATTGTTGATTTGGGATCGCAGTTCGTAAACAAACGTCGACTAGCGTGACGGTTCATTAGATCAAAATGTGAAGCTTTAGTTTTTCGTCAAAAGGTTAGTTTTTCATTGGATCTTGTGTTTGTTTTAACGGTTGCAATTGGATCATTGGAACGGATTAGTCGGATTTATTGTATACGCGTTCGCTTTATTTAATTAATATGAGATATTAGCTCATTATCAAATAAAATTATATTTTATTTAAAAGTAATATGAGATATTAGTTCATTATCAAATAAAATTATATTTTATTTAAAAGTTAAAATTGTATACCAACAAATCCCAACAAATGTAATTACTAATAATTTATCTATAATTTTGTTATAGATGAGGAAATTAAAGTGTAATTAAGATGAGATGATTAAACTGTAATTAGTATTTAAAAGACTAGCTTACCCTATTTTTATTACCTCATGCATTAAAAGAAAAAAAAAATAATTATTAAATTTTGGGTCTTTTAAAAATCCGCCTTGTGAAATGCATTATATATAGACACAACTTTTATATAAAAAATTATATAATTTTTTTCGCAACTTCTGCATATATACATATGCACTAAGGTTTCCGACAAAAAACTCAATTCCTGAAAAAGGTTACATTTATTTCATTTGGTTATTTTATTTTATTTTTTAACTTTATTTATTAAACCTGTGTATGGATGTGTTTACATGCAAATATCCCAAATTTGTATACGAAAAGTTTTTATATAATAAAACCTATGTTTTCTCTGGCTCTCCATATTTTTATCTACGTATCTCTATCTCTATATATCTCCCGAGGTTGGGTAGAGTAGAGGTGGACCCTTTGATGTTGGTATAGTTTGAAAAAAAAAAACAAAATGAGGATGGAGTGATTGGCGTTTTTTAAGAGGGAAAAATCAAATAGGAAGTTAATTTTCGCTAGGAATGATAGGAAGCCATAGGATTATGACATGTGGCAAATTTTAAAATAAAGAGAAAGGGTATTTTAGTCAATCCAACTCCTTCTTCTTCCTTTTTCAATACCCAGTAACTTCAAAACCCACCATTTTCAAAACCCACCATCTTCAACTATTTCTTCACTTCTTATCTCAATAATCACTACATTATAGTGCGATTTTCATCACCAATCAATGATTCAAAACCCGATCAACGTGTTCTTCAGCTTTTTTTTTTTTTTTTAAGAAAACCCAGTTTAATTTCATAAAAAAAATCTCGTTTTTTCCGGTGATTTTGGAGATAATCATTCGATTCGTTCGATTTCGAGCGTTGATAAGTGTTTATATCATTCAAATTTCGTCATGAAGAAATCGGTTTCGATCCATGTAAGAAATTCTTTAATTTCATTTTCACAATCTGGGTTTTTAATTTAGTCATTGCGTTTTACGATCTTTGCGGGGGTCCGGGGGCGGCAGCCCCTGGTAGCGGGGTCCTAGGGGCGGTAGCCCCTGGCGGGGTCCAAGGGGCAGAGCCCCTGGCTCATTTCGAAGCCATTTCAATTAAATTGCTGTACTAAAAACGCATCAGAAAAATTAATTTTCCAGAAATTGGCTCATTTCGAAGACAGTAATTCGTAGACAATTCAGACAGTTCACAGTGACAGACAGTTTTATGTGTCCATTGCGTTTTAGAAATAATAATAGAGTTTTATGTGGTTTCTGGCTATTGCGTTTTAGAAAAAAACACATTTTTAAGTGTTTTCAGTCCATTGCGTTTTAGAATTAGTCATTTTTAAGTATTTTCTGGCCATTGCGTTTTACATATAAGACATATCTTTGTGTTTTTGGTGCATTGCGTTTTAGGTAAAACACTTTTTTATGTGTTTTCAGTCTATTGCGTTTTAGAAAACAGACATTTTAAGTGTTTTCTGGCCATTGCGTTTTACAAATAAGACATTTCTTTGTGTTTTTGGTGCATTGCGTTTTAGGTAAAACACATTTTTATGTGTTTTCTGGTCATTGCGTTTTACAAATAAGTCATTTCTTTGTGTTTTTTGTGCATTGCGTTTTAGAAAAATGTCAATTTTTAGGTTTTTTTTCATTGCGTTTTACGTAACTGGTGGTTTTTCTATTGCGTTTTACGCAACTGGGTTTTAAATTTTTTTTTTAAAATACAGCAATAGTATACTCGTTTTAAAGATAAAAAAAAAACGCTCGTTTTTTTGGTGCAATTTTATAAAAAAAATAATGTCGTATGAAAGAGTTATTAACGTTTAAAAAATGGGGGGGAATTGGAGGAGAGAGAAACTATTGGCTTGGATTGACTAGAATGCCCTTGAACTAACTCACGCGCCTATTTTCTTCCTTTCAATTTCCCTGATTTAATCTTAGCTCTTGATTAACTTAATGGATGGTCAAGATCACTTTCTAGCCTTCCTAGCCAAATAAACTTCTTATTGTATCTCCACCCAAGTAAAACGCTTTTTCTTTAAACTAATAGAGCGTTCATGACGCATAAATATGAATAAATAATCAAGAAAACATATTTTTAAATTAATAGAGCTCTCATGACACATAACATAAATATGAATAAATAATCGTTTCCAACGTCAAAGAATAGACACTTCCGGTTTCTACGCCTCTAAGGTCGCCGCATACACTCATTGTTGGTATTTAATAGTTTTTTAAATTTAAATTAAATTATGCTATTAGAACTTCTTTATTGTAACAGTATACAAAGGGTTTTGACAATGCAAAATACAATTGTACACCAAGGGTCCGTTTGGTTTGCATTATTTTTTAGGGATTGGAATTCGTAAAGGGAATTGTAATTAATTCCAACACAATTTTACATTCTGTTTGGTTCATAAAATTGGTAAATAGAATTTTAATGGTGGGTAAATTACATTTTTCGTCCTTTATATTTGTATCGGATTGCAACGGATAGTATTTAACTTTAATAATTACAGTCACACTCATTTATTTGCAAAACTCATTACACTGTACATCCTTTAGCACTAACCTGGTTAAAAAATTTTGTTAAATTTATTCACTTAAGGGTATTAAGGTCAATTCATGTTTTTATTTAAATGTTTAATAAATAAAAAAAAATTTAATGTTTAACTCAACCTCATATCCTTGTCACCGTCTTCTTCTTGAGAAACCATTGTCTGTAGTTTCTTCATTATACAATCGATAATATTCATCATACAATCGATAAGCTTTTGCAGTTAATTCAACAGCTTTGTTTAACGGCAACAAGTCCTTACCGGAGTTCTGATCAACATCTCTCATCGAAAGCGACAATTTCTGACCCGGAATGGAAATCACCTTCACGAAAACCTTTTGATCGAGTTTAACCGCATCTTTTGCATTTAAACCTCTGCTTGTAGACATCTGTGACACATGAACCAGACCCTCTTTACCATCAATATCACCAATCCGAACAAAACAACCGCTATCCATTACTGTTGACACCCTGCCTTCGTACACCCACCCGATACAGTTCAGGCTCACCGGATCATTTCACCGTTGTTCAGATTCTGGTTCTCTGACTCTATCACGGTGGTCACGGTCGGAGCGGTGGTGGCGGGAGGAGTCGTTGGCGGAGGGTGAGGGTTGGAGGATGAGGGGTTAGGGTTTGATTGTTCGGATCGGCGCTTTTTTTGTTCGAATTCTTCTTGGCGACGTTTGAGGGCGAGTTGTTCTCGCTCTGCTTTGCTGAGGAAGACAGGCTTCTCCTTCTTCTCGATGAAGGAGAGTAACGCTAGGGAAGGGGATCGATGATGGAGTTACAGAGGTTGGGTGGATGATGTGGTGTGGTGTGGTGGTGGGTAGGGTTTTAGGAATTAGGGAAGAAGATGTGCACATCTAATTTTTTTTGTTTTATTTATTAAATATTTAAATAAAAACATGAATTGACCTTAATACCCTTAAGTGTATAACTTAACAAAAAATTTTAACTAGGTTAGTGCTAAAGGACGTAGATTGTAATGGGTTTTGCAAATAAAGGGTTGTGACTGTAATTATTGAATTAAAGGCTATCCATTGCAATCCGGTACAAACATAAAGGACGAAAAGTGTAATTTACCCTTTAATGGTTGATTATGAGGGTATTTTGGTAATTGAAAAACATTACAAAGAAAAGTTTAGAATTCCTTCTCAAATAATGAAGAATTGTTAAATTCCTTTGATTAATGGAATTTAGTGGAATATTTTCTAATTCCATTTTTATTAAAAACCAATCAAACATGATTCTAGATGTAATGTTTTCCAATTGCAATTTCAATTCCTTTGAAATCCATGAACCAAACGACCCCTAAGTTGATTTAAATTTAGAGAAAAGTGCTCGGATAGTTCCTGTGCTTTGCCCAAATTTCCTTTTTAATCCCTACATTTTCAAAATTACAGCTATAGTCCCCAACTTTGTCAAATTTGTTTTCGGATGGTCCCTTGTGTGGATGGGAGTTAGTTTTCTAAGGTAAGTGTATGTGAAATTACCTAAATACCCTTATTGTTTAATTAATACCTAAAAGGTTAAAAAGATATATTTATTCAATAATTTATGTGGGACCCACCATCCACTCAACCCACTTCATCTTCCCCACATTTCACCACCATCTCCCCTTTTCACCACCACCATCCACCTTTCACCACTATAACAGACAATTTCATTCCACCATTGTTATTCCCGTTGACTTCTCAATCAATAAAAACAAAAGGGATAGGTTAATTGCCACCATCATCACTATCTTCCTTCGCATCGAAACCCTTAACCCCATTATTGCAACACCCGAAATACCTTAACGCCTACCCACCGTTCACCGCCGATTGACGAAGAATTTCCATATCAAAACACGCGTACCACGTGGCATCTGAAACCGCCACCCGACATCGGAGTTGCAGGTTTTAGATCTTATCGGGTTTGACCAGCGAGTCAAACAAACGGATTTTTAGTTGTTGGCGATCTGATTATAGGTTTGTTTGCGGCTTGGAGGTAAACAATCTTATTTATGGCTTTGATTGTTTCAAAATTGATGAAGAAAGCAAATGAGGTAGGGCTTGGAAAGTGAGGCTGAACGTTTTTTAGGGTGTTCTGTTTAGTTGTTATGTAAGATGGTGCAGGAATGGCAATGGTAGAGGAATCTAGCAAAGTTTGTGGTGGTGGTGGTATGGTGGTTAAAGGTGGATGGTGGTGGTGGTGGTGAAAGGTGGAGATGGTGGTGGTGGTGAAGGGTGGGGGAAGATGAAGTGGGTAGGGTGGGGTGGGGTGGGTGGTGGGTCATACATAACTTTTTTTTAATTTTATAATTGTTTTAATTAGTTTATTGATAGCAGGGGTATTTTAGTAATTTCACACCTACTAAACACCAAAAACTAACCTCCATCCGCTTTAGGGACAATTCGAGAACGAACTTGCCAAAAGTTAGGGACTATAACTGTAATTTTGAAAATGTAGGGAGTATAGTTGAAATCTGGACAAACCACAGGGACTATCCAAGCACTTTTCTCTTAAATTTATGTATTCGTAGACTATTAAAATTATTTATTTTTGGAGTTAATTACATTGTTAGTTCTTGTGGTTTGCCCATAGTGACAACCTAAGATATTAATAGTTTAAAGTAACATTCTGATATGTTAACTTTCTGTTTCATAACAACTTGAAGTACTAACACTAATCCTCGTTTAATTGTAACTAGTTTGAGGGCAATTATGTAATTTTGCAAACAATACCTTCACAAAAAACTTATTAAACCCTCATCAAAAAAAAAAAACTAATCCACCACTCTCATTCTCATGCTTCATCTTTCCGATACACCTTTTTTACCACATAAACCCCCAAAACCAGAACTAGACTGAAAAAATTCATTCAGTTCGCTCAAATCTCATATTCCTCACACATGTCTTGTCGTCTTTTTCTTCTTCCTCTAGATCCTCCTCTGTCACACCCCAACCGACGGAGGAAACATCGGGGTAAGGCACTGAGCAAAACAGATTGTCCAAGAGATTCCATGACAACTAACAATTACCAAATATTTAAGCATTACGTCCCATACCGTAACATATCAAGTAAACTTAGTTATTAAAGACGAATTGTTCTCAAAGACAAATAAAGTACTGTTCTGACAACTCATAAATTAATTGTTTTGTTTCTAGACTCCCCTAGACTTGTTTCCATGACAGCAAGCAATCCTAGCATCTTAAACACCTGCCACATACGTTAAAATAGAGGTCAATACACATAGGGTAAAGGTGAGCATACAAGTTTCATAGTATAATAGATAGCGAAATCGGTTTACGCATAACCAACATGTAACATGTTGAAAAGTGAAGCTAGCAGGTTATCGACAATGAAATATGCACAGACATGACTGTGAGTTGTAGAATTTGCATCACGTATCACCACTGTGAAATGTGAAGTAAAAACCCTTAACAACCCCTGTCCACGACAGGTGCTGAGTCCAAACTATAGTACTATCGTTGCTAAGGTGTCAGGCAACAATCACTATGTAAACATAACATACAAGCATTCATCTAGTAACACGTATAACATGCAATAACGGTCAGCGTATAAACGTGTTTGCGTTGTGTGTTGATTGTGATTTGAAACATGTAACGTATGTAACACCCAAAAGTGCATAAAGCAAAAAGGGTTCGAGTATACTCACAGATTGTGTTTAATAAATAAACAAAGCCTTGGATTGGATTGAAGGGAGCGCTGGAAAGTTAGCCGAGGGTAACGTCGCCTTCAAAAGAGGGGCCTACCACATTACGCATTAATAACTTAATTAATTATCTTTCAAATATTCCAACCCTTTGGGATTGTATCCTTGTTGACTCAAACCACTAGGTTGAGGGTAACGTCACCTTCAAAAGTGGGGCCTACTACTATAACTAAGATAATCTCTTAAAAAGTGCAAAAGTGCGGAATCATCAAAGGTTACATTAAAGGCGAGTCGGATCCAAGTGATTCATCTTGTCTATCTGTTTTTCTTTTATTTTTATTTTTCAGCATTTTAGTTTTTATTTTTCATGTTTAAAACCTTTTCTAAAAATTTTGATTTAATTAGACGTTGAGGATAAACTGGTACTAAAAGCTCTTGTGTACTTGGACGACCTCGGTATCTTACCAACGCTATACTACGCTCATGATGGGTGCACTTGCCCATGTGTGTGTTTAGTGTCAGTAGAATATCGTGTTTTATAAATTAAAACTTGACTAATATGTTAAAAAGGGCTTAAAATATCAATAAAACATATCACACCCAACACACACCAAGTTTTTGGCGCCGTTGCCGGGGACACAAGGATTTTAAGAAAGCTTAAAATCGACGGCCCAATCAGTTTTTCAAAAACCTTTTTAAAACCGCGCGCACATTTTTTCATTTTTAGGTAGTTTTTGCATTACAGTAGACTGAACACGGGGTCGTGCTCGCTGAACACACCGCCCTGCTGCATAATATTTACAAGACTCCCAGATACAGAGTCTGAACATGAGGTCGTGCTCGCTGAACACGCCCCCGTGCTGCACAAAACCAGTCACATTTTTCAAAACGCCCAGATACAGAACCTGACCATGGGGCCGTGCTCACTGAACACGGGGTCGTGCTCAGCCTCTGTTTCCGTTTTTATTTTTGTTTTTGGGTCTCGAGACTCTGTTGTGATATGCTGAATGATTCTTATGGATCAATACTCAGGAGGTTACAAGTACCACTATGAGGAGGATGATTATAGAGAAGAGTATTGTACCATTTGTGGTAATCCTCATTCGGTACAATATTGTGACCTCTTTGAACCATCCCCTTCGTATACATACTATAAGGAGCCCAGGTATGAGCCATCCACTTCATACACATCCTATGAAGAGCCAAGGTATGAACCTTCTCCCTTATACTCATATCTTGATGAGCCAAGGTATGAGCCTTCATACTCATACTTTGAGGAACCAAGATATGAGCCTTCACCTTCATATACTTACTATGAGGAACCATGGCGTGAACAACCCACCTAATATGAGTATTATGAAGAACTAAGTTACGACCCTTATCCATCATATACTTACAATGAGGAACAATGGTATGAACCATCTACCTCATACAAGTATTATGAGGAACCAAGGATCGAACTTCCGAATTCAAGCTAAGACGCTTAACCATGCTTTGAACGTTACGGCATCATTGGAACCCACTACAATCAACGTGCTCTAACTAAAATAATCCTGTGTGCACCCATGATTAAGTTGTTCCTTGCACGTTTATCGTAACTTATTTCAAGGACGCGTAGTGAGGGTAAAACACATTATATCGTGATATAGTATATAGCATTAGTGTCGTTGTCTTGTGCGAACTTAGACTAGGTGCAAGAACGAGGGAGAGAGAGAGAGTCAACGTTGCATGGAGTAATAGAATGAGTACATGAAAGTTTTCATCAAATATAACATCATTACAACATTACTCTATGCCTGGTTGGTGTTGATGTTGAAAACTCTTGCTGGAGCTGCGGTTGTTGCTGGAGTTGTAGACGACGTTGGCAGTACGGAGAGTACTAGCGTTCTTTAAGTTCGTGGCCCTGTGCGACAATGATGGGTATGGTGACCAAGACAGTTGTAATTTGCGCAATAGTGACAATCGGCTTCTGCCTGGTGGTGATAGGTACATTTCAAACACAGGGGAAGATTTCCAGTGTAGGCGCGCCTCGATTGAACTGGAACTGCTTGGAGGAGCACTGGTTGCGACAGTTCAGTGGTTGAAGAGTTTGGGCTCGAGGGCTTTTATTTGCGGCTGGGCTGAGCGTCTTGTGGTGGTGCGTTGTCCTCGGAGGATTCGTCTGAGGACTCGTTGGAAGAGTCGTCAGAGGAATCGTCGGAGGAGTTGATGATGATTACCTGATTAGCCTTTTTGATAGGATTCTTGGAGAAGAATCCATCCAAGACTCGTTTGTCTTTGATTTATGCGGCTAAGCGATAGGTTTCTTCAATTGTAACAGGTTTGGCGGCTTCAACAAAATCACCCACACACTTAATGTAAAGCACGGATGTACTTCTTGATAGCCTTTTCGGGAGTGTCGACTTGGCTTGGGCAAATAATGCTAAGCTGTTTAAACCTTGTTGTGAGGCATGCATTGTCACCATCGATTTGGTTGATTTCCCAAAATTCGTTTTCTAGCTTATGGACTTCGTGGGGAGGGCAGTACTCTTCCTTCATGAGCTCTTTCAGCTCATTCCAGGAGAGAGCGTAAGCTGCATCGTTCCCACGTTTGTTACGCTCGGCTGTCCACCAGTCGAGGGCTCTTGATTGAAATACTCCAGTAGAGTATGTGGTACGGAAGTGCTCGGGGCACCCACTCTGACGAAGGGTCACCTCGATGGCATCAAACCACAGGAATAGCTGAGATACACCTCCTTCACCTGTGAAGGCCATTGGGTCACAGGCCTTGAAGTGCTTGTAAAAGAAGGTAGTCTGCGGGACGTTAGTCTTAGAGTCTTCTGAGGTTCGAGAGTTGCTGAGAGATTGAACCTGTGCAACGATTTGAGGAATGACCCTGGCCACTTCCCTGGCCACGAGTGAAGCGATCCTCTTATTGGCGCTTTGTCTGGCTCTTCTCTTGGCTGTACGTCTAGAGGTGAAGTCGTTCGAAGACATCTAAACGAGAGAGATTTGGAGTGAGATTTGATCATAATGATTTTGAGTATGTGATGCGATTGAGCGCGTTTAAAATTTGTTGCAGGTAGTATAGTAATGCGTATTGACATAGGAGCCACATAGGAGACACGAGATTCCTAAGTTCTCACGTATAACACATATAATCGTATAATATATATATGTATACTTATGTACATATATGTTTGTATAGATTGTGCGAGGACGCGATGAAGGGAGAAAGCGAGTTATTAGACTTTAGTTTTGTTGCGAACATTCGGCTTTTGTTTTAGATTGCGATGGCTGTGCGAGTTGTGCGTATAAAGCGGGGAGTGAAAAGCGATAAATTGATAAAGCGGTAAAGTCGAGGAAACTCGATAAAGCGTAAAAGTTTTCAATCGTAAGCATATAAGCGAAATAAATCAGATAAAGCGGAAAATCGTAATCTCGTAAAATTCGTTGACACGTAAAAATCGGCGACTGCGGGTTTAAAAGTAGATGGAGTGTCTGGGGTGTTAGACATTGACTACCCAAGGTGATTCAACTATCTCTAACAAGTTCGAACACACGCGTTGGCCTGATGGACTACGCTCTCACCGGGCTGCGGCTACAGCTTCGTCCTCACAGTTACAACGTGGCTCGAGTTGTTGGTACAGTCGAGACTTTGGTGAGAGCTTTTGAAAACCATTTTCGGGAGTGGAATGGGTTGTTAAGATGCGGGTTTCACCCATGACTTAACAACTTCGCTCCTAGATGTGGTTGTGCTCATCGAATAGATTCGGTAGTTCCACTTGGTAGAAATGGAGATTTTCGCTGAGATGTGGATGTCACTCCTAGCTCAACGAAAATTCTCGTGCTAGGAACAATGCGCTGAGTGAGAGACCTATCGAGAGTTCCCAATTTTCACACCTCATCTCGACACGATCACTCGTTGGTGTTGTGCGAGTATCGTCAAATGTGTGTATTGTGTCAGCCTTAGGAAAGGCAAATAGTATTAAGCCTTAGGAAAGGCTTTCCTCATGCAGAGCTGTAGTATGCGGTGTTCGCATAGAGATGCAGTTTTAGTGAGTTCGAATGAGAGTATCAAAGTAGGCTCGTACAAACCCTACCGGTTCGCGCGAGACGGCATGTTGGTACTTAGACTATAGACTAGGTCAATTCTAAGACTTCGAACCGGACTAGGTCTGATGTCTTACCAAATTCCCTATAGTTATGGCTCTGATACCAATCTATCACACCCCAACTGATGGAGGAATCATCAGGGCACGGCAATAGGCGAATCAGATTGCTCAAGAGAATCCATAACAACTATTTAGTAATGATATTTAAAGCGTTCATTATCCCATACTAATAAACAATACATCAGTAAACAGTCATACAACTTTTCATGTTCTCTCAAACAATACAAATCCGACAACATAGATTTATTGTGGGTTTCTAGGCTTCCTAGCTTGATTTTGAGATAGCCTGCGATTATCCTGCAACATACGTTAAAGCGACGTCAATACAAAACGTATTGGCGAGTATACAGGTTTGACAGGGTAAATAAAGTAGATAAAAGTGTTGTGAATTTCCACATACATAAACGAGACACACAACATATACACTACAAAACAAATACTACCAGCTAAGTCACTCGATGCTAGCTAAGGTGGGACGTCGCGAGTAAAAGTGCTAGCACATATGTATCAAGTATCACGTGTAAGTATGAACGTAAGCGTTAAAAGGGGTCAAGTATACTCACAGTAGGTGTTTAGCAAGTAAACACAACTTGATTGGATTGAAGGGAGCGCGTGGGAGATTAACCTGATCACAGAACGATAGCGTAAGTATTGAACAGCGTGTAACAGTGCGTAAAACAGCGTGTCAGTGAGGTGAGCGATCGGATGGCGATTCAATCGGATGACCGTCCGGACGGATGGTCATCCGGATGGATAACCGTTCGGTCGGATGGTTATTCGAATGAGGGAATGTGTGTTTGTAAAACGTTGAACTTTTGAAGTTTTCGTTGTAGTATAAATAAGGTCATTCGATCGGATGGTCATCCGGACGAATGACCGTTCGATCAGATGGCCATTTGTTTGAAGACTGATATTCTTTGGAGTTTTGAAAACTGTTTAAGGGTTGAGATTACCTGTCACCTGACCGAATAGTCGTTCGATCGGATGGTATCATATCGGACGGTGATTCGATCGGTGATTCGCTGTTTTGAAATTTTGTAAAATCAGTTAAGTTTGAAAAGTTTTATGGTTAAACCGAGACGGCGCGACAACGTGTCAAACAACGGAAACCACTCCAAGTACAGCTCAGCCGATCGGATGGAAATCACCCCGTTCGATCGGACTTAACCGTTCTTGACGGAGTTTCATGTTCAACCCGTAAATCGGTCGTCCCTTAGGTAGAGATCCATTCTCAGACCTGTTCCCCACTAGAGAATGAGTAGAGAACCCGAACGAGCATAGATTTCATCGGTTTCGCATAGAAGAGTTTAAAAGAGTTGGAAGAAAGTTTGAATCAATTGAAAAGTGTTTAGATCTAGCTTAGTTTTGTGTAAAATCATGTGGAAATCCTTTAAATCTGAACCGTTCTTGCTGAGATGAGGTCACACTTCAATGTTCATAAAAACCTGAGGTGACGTCACCCTAGAAACAGCTTAAACCAGAGGATTTCGCGGTGGAAATGTACGATTTGATGGTGAAGATGGGGAGAAAATGTGTAATGACGATGAAAGTACAAGATTTAGAGTGAAAACTAATAAGAATCGCGAGGAATCGAGAGAAAAGTGTTCGAAAACATGCTGGTCGGATGACGCTGTCACATCAACGAACAGTTGATGTGACAAGTGGGGTATTTATTGGTGAGAGGGCGAGGGCGGTGGGAAGTTACTGGGTCGGACGGCCGTTCGATCGGATGGCCATCCGATCGGATAGTCATCCGGACGGATGGCCATTCGATTGAAGGGTCATTCGATCGGGCGGTTTGTGCGAGTTGGTTTTCCGACTTTCATTTCGTTCGACTTGTTTTGTTGCGTTAAGCATCGTGGACACATTAAGCGTTTTACGATATAAGTAGCGTCGTGTTAAGTGCGATAGATTGAGTTGCGCGTGCCTGCGAGTGCGCGTGTAGATTGGTCCAACAATTCCATTATTATTATTATATATATAACAGGTCATAGCATAAGTAATTGCGTTTAAGTCTGTGATAGCGTTTGCAACGCTTTACAACGATCGATGGGAACCGCTTAAGTACTCACGCGATGTCGTCGTTAGCGTGATTGCGTTGCATCACGACGATCGATGGGAGCAACTTAACTATTCACGCGATGTCATCGTTAACGTTAGTGTATGCGTTGTGATGTGCGATATAGCGTGTTGAAAGTATGCGAATATATGCGAAATAGCGTTGTAAGCGATATGGTTACATTATGATCTGAGTCTCTGGCGCTAGGCATAACGAGTGTAGCGAGAGTTACAAGCACGAAGGTGCGGGTTGTTACACCAAAGTTGAATAAAACGTGTCTTATAGTTGGTATGCCTACCCCTTCACGCTATTCCGTGTGGCCATAATAGTTCATGAGACGGGATGCCCGGACATGGTACCAATAACCCCCAATTGTTTCAGTTATCAAGTGAAACGGATTAAACCGGGTTCTTACATTTATGAGAAACATAGATGGCTCATTTATGTAATACCCGCTCCAAGTGGCGTATTCGTCATACCCCAAGTTTAAAAACAAAATAAGTTAAGAGTATTTACCTTTTGCTACTTCGAATCAAATATGATTATAATTTAACAAAAGCCGCAAGTAAAAGTATCATTGACCCAAGTCCAATTGTCGGGGGGGGGGGGTTCTATAGCCGGGAATGAACAGAAATAATTATCTGTTAGAATGTATACGGGTCAAAGGTTAGTCCCTTTTAGATATCACCCGTTACTTAAGAATAGATTAAGCGTAGATCAGATAGATTGTGGTTTATACCTATCCGAGTGCAATGACTCATTGGATAAAGGTTATTTAACTAAGCATTCTGCTTTGGAGAGGTTTTGAAATGTTTAGATCTGTTACGCCTAAATTATATGAACTAGGTTCATATAATTAGTTATGCGCGTAAAAACGGGTTCGGAAGGTCGGTCGGGTCTTATGACAAGTCCAAGGTGTCAAAACGCATTTTATAACATTTATACATTCTTTTTTAAAGTCAGAATGTTAACCATTTGGTTTGAAAACCGTTTCTCTAGCTTTTAGGATAAAAATGGCATAATCGTCCTTTTTAAGATATAAGTTCTACACTTGTCATATAACCTACCAAACAAAATGACCAAGAGGTATAACTTCTAAGAGTTATACTTATACTAATATGGTCATAATATCAGTTCTAAATAAGTTCTAACGTTGACCAAATGGGTCAGAATTGAAAGTCAAAGCAAAAGTCAAACTGCTTGACTTTCGATATAGAATTAAGCTCTAAACAAGAGATGACGAGTTGGACATGTTTAGATATGTCCTAATATTTTTTATAAACTATTATGATGTCAAAATATAAGGTCTTGACAGTTATAAACTCAATTAACGTAATTTGCAAAGTTCATGTTTTTGACCGTTTATTTAATATAAAGTCGACTCGTCATTTTGCCAACTTATCTTTATCTTTAGAAGGTATAATCTCAGAGGATTATAAACTACATTATTACGATCACGTAGCCATGTTCAGATCGAACATTAGCTTGGCCATAATGGTCATAACCGAAAGTCAAACAGATAGTCAAACTGTTTGACTTTCGGCTAATAACTAGCCTAATAAAGGAAATGAACTATGGAAGAACACTTACTTGTGTTCTAGGAGAAGAATAACTTCAGTATAAGGCTTCCTTTGAATCAGGAAACAACTCCAAGTGTAGATTAGAGAGAAAGAAGGAAATGAGCAATGGAAATAGATGAACAATGGGCTATTTATACTTGGACATAGATCCTAGGATGTTGCCAAGTGTTGCCACATGTTCTAAGATGATAACAACTGTGTTATGATGTGTAAGAACCAGGAAAGAAGCGGCAAAATCGAGCTAGGTGTCACCATTTGCAGATTTCCTTGGAGAGCAAGCATAATTCTGACAGCATGGTCCCTTACAGACCGTAAGGACCTCAGTGCACCAGGTTTCAGCTTAGCTAACGGTCCGTAAGCTCCATTGGATTACGGTACGTATGGGGTTTCCAAGAAATGATATTTTGATACTTTTACATCTTAGTCCTTAGACGTTGATTCTTTTGCCATTTGGCACTTTTAGTCCCTCTCCTTCCTCATAGGTGGGATTAGTCAGAGATCCGGGACGCGTTTTAGTTAACGCACAAAAATAGTTTCTCTCCTTCCCAGAGTCGGGATCAGTCGGAGATACGGAACACGTTTCAATGAACGTAGAATGTAAGTCATTCATCCTTCCACATAGTCGGGATTAATTGGAGGTTCCTCCTTCCACATAGTCGGGATTAGTTGGAGGATTGGGCACATATCATTACATAGTTGAACGATAAATTCCCTCTCCTTAGTAGGAGATTCGGGACACGTGTCGTCTCATAGTTGGACGAAAATTTACGGGTGTTACATCCTCACCCCCTTAAAGGAAATCTCGTCCTCGAGATGTGTTTAAACTAATACAGTTATTCCCGTTTCATTTCAGATTTAAACCTCTCACGTGTATTCTGGGCCGCAATGGAAATCCCATTTCACTTGACGAGGGAAACTTATTTCCTACGGAGCTTTTAAATTTCATGGTCCTTGATGAACAAAGGTTTTTTTATACACCTTAAGCTCTCATAGATTTAAACGTTATTGTGAGATACGACAAGTGCTTTATCAGCTAAGCACTTTCCAGATTAGAGATATGGAATACATCATGGATTCCACTCAGCTTTTCTTGTAGCTTAAATCTAGAAGCTACTGAACCGACACATTCTGTTATCTGGAATGGCCAATATATCTAGGGCTCAGTTGCCCTTATTACGTCTTTTCAAGGTAAGACTTTCAGTAATATATTATCTCTGAGGCTTCCGCCTTTTATCAACATAACTCTTCTGCCAAATCACGGGCAACCTTGAGTCCATCTCAAATTTGTAAGATTCTTTTAGTTATTTCAAGGACAATCTTAGGTCTAAAGTGTTGGTTTCTATCAAGTTTAGCCCAACAGACGGGTGTTCTGCACTTTCTTGTGTATTATACATTCACATAACATGTTTTCCAGAGTTTGGATGGTACGCTCACTCTACCCATCAGTCTGGGCGGTAAGCCGTTCTAAAATTTAACAGCGTACTAAGCGCTTTGCTGGAAATTTTCTGGAAATAAGAGTATATTTAGTATCTCAATCCGATACTATAGACAACGGTACTCCATAAGGAGACTCAATGTTTTCATTATATATAGCTTAACTTGTCGGAATTATAAGTTTTCCTTAATTGACAAGAAGCGCCGATTTAATCGGCCTGTCAACTATAACCCACATCGTGTCATTGCCACGTTTAGTTTCAGGTAACTTGATAATCAGTCCCATTGTTACCATTTCCCATATCTATGTGGGGATTTCCAGTTTATTGATGTAGAACAGACAGTCAATGATGTTCGACTTACTTGCGAATATGTTAGGCATTTTGCTTCATAGGTGGCTATGGACCTTCATGTCCATCCACCAAAAAAGGTCTTCCTCCTTCGGCTCTAGTTCGTCAATAGTTACTTGTGTCATATAGATAACACATTCTCCTTTTAAGCACTTGGATGCCTTAAGCATAAAAGCTTTCTCGGGCAATCCATAGTGTCGATCTTCCACGAATAGCGAGTATATCGCCAAATGGGGATTTAATTTTGATAATTTTCTTATTACAGGCAATGCGGATTTGGTTTTCTAACAGACCGAACCATGCCTAAAACTACATCGAATCCCGTAATATTTATAGATAAATGATTAACAGGGATAAATTAGTTCTTAATGGATATAGCATATTTATCAAAAATTGTGGAAGCTATTTCCATTGGTCATTTTAACCTTATAATTAATATTAAAGATTCTTAAGGGTAGGTTTAGAAATTTATTAAATTTAGAGTCGATGAAGCTTTTACTAGCTCCAGAATGAAAAACAAGATTCTAGCAATTAAATCATTTACGGGAAACATATCCGCAATGATAATTGTGTCTTTAACTGCTTTTCTCGCAGTAAATTGAAAGGCTCAAACATTGCCTTTCTTTCCATCAGTGGCCTTGTTCTTCCCGTCAGTCGCCCACTTCGGGCAGTGGGTCTTTATATGCCCTTTCGCGGTACATCCATAGCAAGTGGCGTTCTTTAGATCCTTGCATTCATGGGATTTGTGGTCCATCTGCTTATAGATGCCACAACCTTTGGGTTGCCCATGGAAACATCTTCCAAAATTTCACTTCCCGTAGGTTTTGCACTCGGGTTTTTCCTCATTCGGTTTGGACTGGTGATAACTCAAACCAGTCTTACCCTTTTTAAAATCCCATACTAAGGGTGTCATCATGCTTCCATTTGTTATCACTCTCGGCCTTAGCCACTTTTACTCTTATCTTATCTTCAGTGAGAGATAAGGCTAGATCCACAGCGGATCTAAAAGTATTAGGTTTGGAGGATTTAACCATCCCCTTGATTTCTGGAGCGAGTCCTCTAATAAATCGCGCAATGCGTGTACTCATGAGTAATTAAATAAGGAACGAGTCTTGATAAAGAGTTGTATTCAGATACATAGGCTCGATAATCAAGGCCTTTCATAGTCAGCTTCAGAAAGTCAGATTCAACTTTCTCCACCTCGTGAGGTGGACAGTAGGTCTCGCGGATCAGTTCCACGAAGTTAGACCAACTTAAGTTGTACAGTGCAACCTTGCTAGTGGATTGGATCAGTGCCTTCCACCAAGTTAGAGCATCCTCCTTGAAGGATTGGGACACATATTTAATAGTGTCCTTAATGGCACAACCGCTTATATCAATAACGTCTCCATTTCAACAAGCCACTTTAGAGCATTAATGGCACTTTCTCACCCGTAAAGTCACGAGGTTTACAAGAAACAAAGTACTTGTAGGTGCACCCCTTCTTAGAATCACGGGGCTCAGTTCTAGAAGTATTCTTGATATTTCTCTAACTCTTAGTTGAGGAGCAGTGAGACTTCTCAGTCTTATAAGTAGTAGAGTGAGATTTAGAAACAAATTTATGTTTTTGTATTGATGGCTCTGGCCCTTTAAGTGTAGCTATAAATCCAGTCAGGGCTTTACCGACTTCATCGACAATCAGGGGTCGAAGATTATTTTCTTCGTCCTTACGGTTTTGGTGCTCTAAGTCATCACCATCGTTTTTCTTAGCCATATCGCCAATATTTAGGATTGCCATTAGTTTAGCTGAAAACTATATAGCCATCAGTAAGATTTTGAGAATTTATAGCAAATCAATTTATGTGTGTTAGATCTTGCACATCTATACATATTAGATTTACTAGCCTCACTTACCACAGCCGGTAATGGGCTTTCATTTATAATTAGCTATATAGCTCTAAGGATTTTTAGTCCCTCTCCTTTCGCACATTTGGGATTATTTGGAGACTAGGGACACATTTTAGTCAACGTATTCGGAATAAGTATTGTCACATATTTGGATGAAGATTTTCTCCTTTCCACGTAGTCGGGAATTAGTTGGAGATTTGAGATACGTTCCAGTCAACATATTTAATATAGGTTCCTCTCCTTCCACATAGTTGGGATTAGTTGGAGATTTGGAACAAGTATCGTCGCATAGTTGGACGAAAATTTTCTCCTTTCCACATAGTTGGGAATTAGTTGGAGATGCATTTCAGTCAACGTTTTTAATATAGGTTCATCTCCTTCCGCATAGTTGGGATTAATTGGAGATTTAAGATACATTTTAGTCAACGTATTTAATATGGATCCCTCTCCTTCCACATAGTCAGGATTAGTTGGAGACTTGGGATAAGCGTCGTCACGTAGTTGGACAAAAATTTTCTCCTTTTCACATAGTCGGGAATTAGTTGGAGATACGTTTCAATCAACGTATTTAATATAGGTTCCTCTCCTTCCACATAGTTGGCATTTTTTGGATATTTTGTAACAAGTATCGTCACATAGTTGGACCAAAAATTTTCTCCCTTCCACATAGTCGGGAATTAATTGGAGATTTGAGATATGTTTCAATCAATATATTTAATGTGGATCCCTCTCCCTCCACATAGTCGGGATTAGTTGGAGATTTGGGATACGTGTCGTCACATAGTTGGACGAGAATCATTTATAGGTCATTTAAGAGTATATCGGTGTAAGGGAAATAGTTATCCACCACTATCACTTTTTCAACCACTGCTATTGGTGGTTGGCCCCCTTCCAGGAGACGTTACCCTCAACCTATTGGTCTGAGTCGGCATAGATACAGCCCCGTAAGGTCGGGTTAATGTTTTAATAGTAGTTTATAAATAAAGGATTACAAGCGGTTCTTACTTCCCCTGATTTGATGCTATCTGGCTCAAGGGAAGTCCTACTAAGCTTGAAGTAAAATTCACCTTCAATATAAAAAACTGGTTATTAAAGTCATTAATACATACCCAAATAAAAAGTTTGCAAAAGGTTGGAAATCAAAAGTAATACATAAAAGATTTGACTTCACCAAGTGATGTAAGAGATTTAGCCAAGCATGGCCTTTGTTTGAAAAGAACTCTTATGATCGATCTTGGATCCTGAGACTACTACACACTCTAAAAGATGAAAGATGCATGTTGGTGGTAGGTGTTGGTGTTGTAGTGGTTGTGGACTGATGGCAAGTGTGAGAGAAGTGGTTTGCCAAGGGATAAGTTGGAATGAAACCAAGCGCCCCTATTTATAGTTGGAAGCAGATCATTCACACGGCCCCGTGCTCACCTGGCATGGCCTCGTGGTCTTCACTTTCTTTCCCTTCATTAAATGCAGATGTCAAGTTTTGGGTTTATCTTTAAAGTGTCGGGAATCCAAGTTTTAGATTTATTTTGTTTTTATTTTATTTACATTCTTATTCGTCATGATTTATTTAAAACACATATTAACAAAAATTATTTTTTGGGCATAGCATGCCTTTATAAAATTCTATTTAGCTCTATACAAATTTACACACCTCACAAGTGGTCACTCAACACTCGGCCGAAGTTGTTTATGTGAAAACGTTCGGACCCGGTTTGGAACTTACTCCTACTAAAGGCTTGACAAACAATCAAACATCCTCCTTTTTAACGTTTAATCCTCGTAAATATCAAGAGGGCTTTAAAAAGGGTAGGTTGTAGCTCGGGCAGGTATGTTTGGTAAAAAAATGGTGAAAAGCATTAAAGGTGTCGGTTATTCCATTGCTTTGTGGCTTAGCAAAAAATACTTTAGCTAATATATTTTTTACCAAAGTTGAAACTGAGCCATACTTGTAATTTTTATAACCGAACTTTTTACAAAAAATAAAGGTTGTAAATAAAAAGTTTTGTGGATGTGGGTGGTTGCTTTTGCAAAAGTATATATTTTTGCGGGTTTAGAAACGAAAGGGTTAAGGCTCAAAGGGGTTTATCTTGATCTTTTTGGTAAGGGATGAAAAGAAAAATAAAGGTTTAAAATGAAAAATGGGTTTAGCCCTAATGTCTCTATCATTTACTTACTTGGATTTATGTCGATAAGGATTTGGAATATATCGTTTTGGCAAGTTCTAGATCTGTAAGAACCAAACAGGCTATTCACACAAGAAATGAAAAATTGAGCAATTAGTATAGATGTGCATTTGTATGCTCGGTAAAGGCTCAAAACTCACTTTTGTTGGAAAAAAAGGTTATAGTGTAAAAATGTATATATAATCAAATTTTACAAAGATTTGTTATGCCTGTTTTTATAATTTTCTTAATTGGTTGTTTTTATCACGACGCTATCAGGTGTAAATTAGTAAAAACGTAATTTTTAGAACTTATTTTTCCCAAGTAAACCAAGATAAGTAAAAAAAATTGACAAAAAAGTTTGGGGTGATTAGCGGTTTTTCAAGGTGAGGTTTGTGTAAGGCTTGTTTTTAGGATAAGAGATTCAAGGTTTTAACATCCCCCCACATTTAAATTACACAATGTCCTCAGTGTGTCCCAAATAGGATGTCTTTTGATTAAATGTGCAAAAAGTGGGTAAAAATAACAAATTTGTGGTTATTGGTCACTGGAGCACGAGGGCGTGCCTGGTGGACACGGCCCCATGGCCAAAGTGCCAGTAATAAAAATAAACAGGAAACTTACAGTATGGTGGATGCAGGGGCGCGCTGAGTGGGCACAACCCGTGCCACCTTCTTTGCAGAAAATTTTTAACACCAGACAATTGGGCACGGCCTAGTGCTGTAGACTCTGATTTGCAGTTTTTGAAGCGGAAGGCTCTGGTTTATGTGCATGGGGTCCCTTTTTCAACGTCTCTCATCCTCTTTTGACATTGCTTATTCCTATAAAGATAAAACTTAAAAGAAAAACATTAAACTAAAGATTATACTAAGATTTAAACTACTTAACTAATGGATAGTCCATGGAATGCCTCCATGGTGCGCCACGTTGAAGGGCGTAGTCTAGGCTCGAGTCAATTGCCTTGATGTAGTTGACCGGATCATCCTATGTTCGTTGTCCCACCTTTAACTTGATCTCCTTGTCAACAACCCTCAATGTTAATCTTCCATCGCTCATATCCACCATGGCTCGTGCGGTGGTACGGAAGGGTCTTCACCAATAGATTTTCTATGACACCTTGAGGGTATTTTACCGACCTATCTGCAAGTTATATGCTCAAGTCGATTGAACATAGAGGCCGGCATTAGATTAATGCTAGCTCCTAAATCGGCTAGGACATTGCTTATTAGTGATCCTCCAATAGAGCAAGGAATGGTGAAGCTCACGGGATCAATCTTCTTTTGGGGGAGCTTGTTGAGGAGTGTCGCCAAGCATTCTTCACTTAAAGTGACTTGTTGAATGGATTCAATCTTCCTTTTGTGAGTGAGGAAATCTCTCATAAACTTGGAGTATTTTGGCATTTGAGTGTGGACTTCCACAAAAGGGAGATTTATGTGAAGTTGTTTAAGCAAGCTTACGAACTTAGTGAATTGCTCGTCGGTCTTTTACCGAAGTAAACGACAAGGGTAAGGGACCGGGGGTGGCTTGGTTGCTTCGGTATATCTTGGTTATTGGAAATGGGTGTTTTTTATAGGGAGTGAATCGGGTTGTTGTGGTGTTGGTTCGATTTCGGGTCCTACCTTCCGGTTTCTTAGGTTGATTACGTTTACTTGTGCTTTTGGGTTTGCTTCGATGTTACTAGGTAAGGCTCCTTGTGGTCTCTCGGCGAAATTCTAAGCAAGTTGGCTTATTTTTTTTCTATATTTTGCACCTAGACCGTTGGTTTCTAATTTCGGCTTCAGTTTGTAGGAACCTTTCCGAGTACTTTTTATCAGATTCAGAGAAAAGGCGAGTGATGAGATCCTCAAGCCTTTCTCTTCCTCCTTGTTGTTGTGGTTAGAAGCCTTGTTGCGCATTTCGGGGTTGTTGTTGAAAGTTAGATTGTTGATTTTGAGTTTGTTGGTTATTACCCCATGGTTCCCTCCAACTAAAGTTGGGATGATTTCGCCACTCGAGAGTGAAAGAGTTACTTGGAGCTCAGGGTGGTTGTGTGTAACACCCCGTGTTTTCGAATGTCAAAGTCAAAGTCAAAGTCCAAGTCAACTTTGACTTCTTTGACTGTTAATGATCTTTTTACTTTTGTATTATGTGGAGTAAGTGTTGTATAAATGAAATGATCGAATGTTTAATCAATACGACCGATTTACGACTGTGAATAGTAGGAAGTAACAATGCGATAAAGTTAATCAATCAATAATCAAGTTAATCAATTCATCAATCAAGCTCGAGACTCGAATTATGCGAACTCTGGTGTTGTTATACGTGTGTGTGTGCCTTATGTGTTACTTGTGCGCGTTTATTTATATGTTTGGTGTGGTAATCAAGCGAATCAATCAAAAATCGAATCGAAACTCGAAAAGCAATCGAACTCAATCGAGACCGACATTGAAACGTGACTTATAGAAGATTGTATGTTAGATATAGTGATTGGGACTGAAAGTAATTTGACTAGGAACTCTATCGTATTCGTATCATCGTCCATCGAAATCGAAACGTCGAAAATCATCACAAAATACTCAAAGTGTGTCGCGGATCGAACAGGAGGCATCCTGATCGAACAGGCCAGCCGATCGGCTAGTATCTTGCCAGCCGATCGGCTCGCATCTTGCCAGCCGATCGAGCAGCCCATCCGATCGGAGCTCCTGGCCGATCGGCTGCCACTTTCCCCTTTTGGAAGCCTATAAATAGGGTTGTCCTTGTCTTCATTTCCACTTTTGGAAAGTTCTGACCGGCCAGCTCCTATTCTTCATCTTTTCTCAGATTTCTCTCAACTCCGGTGAGTTTTTTATCATTACTTGATTCTACACCTTTCTATCTTTCAAAACTCGATTTCTAACCGTGAAATCACTAAGATCTAAGTGTTCTTGGGTGATGTCATCGTGATGTTCTTGAAGAACATCAAACTTTGGCCTCATTCAACCATGAATAGCTTAGATCTAACCGATTCCCACATAAACAAGTTAAGATCTATCAAAGATCTAAACATCCACAAGTTGTGAAGGATTGAAAGAAGGAATCCCAACTTTCTTTCAACTCTTTTACACTCAATGCCTTCAACCCAGTAGAAACGGAACCTAAGCCAACCCACCGATCATTCCAATGGTTGGATGGTTCAAGATTCGGGTTCTATCTACGAGGGTCACCGACAATGGGTTAAACTCTAAGCCGACATTCCGAACCGCTCAACGGACGGATTTGGGTGATTCCTGTCCGAGCCAGAGAGACGAGTAAGAACGAAGGTATCATAGTTCAACTCGTTATCAAACTACCTCGATATAATGACAAGTAACCAAACAGCCAAGTGTTAGACGAAAGGCCGACCAGGTCAGAAATGCTGGCCGAACGGCTAGGCTGTTCGAACAGCCCAGCCGATCGGACATACCAGCCGATCGACCGGGCCAGCCGGTCGGCTAGCACATGGTCCCACACTTTAAAATTTCATGAAGCATAGTATCGAGGAAGGGATGTTCGATCGAACTGCGTTTGGTGAACATTACTCTTCGGATCATGAGATACTACTCTTCAACACTTAATCGTTTTCACAACTCATTCGTAGTAGGGAATGCCGGCCGATCGAACAGACTGTTCGATCGAGCGACATTCTGTTGAGAATCACTCTAAGGTTCCCAGCCGATCGATTAAGCCGGCCGATCGAACGGACCGTTCGATCGATCGACCTGAAAGGTAAGGACATTTTTGTGTTCTCATATACTACAACGAAAACTTCAAAAGTTCAAATCCTCAAACACAAACACACCAAAGGAAGAAACAATCCACTCGAATGGCCCAGCCGATCGAGCCTACCGGCCGATCGAACAGGACTGTCCAATCGGATATACCAGCCAATCGAACAGACCGTTCGATCGAACCTGCCGTTCGATCGACCAGCCTATTCGATCCATCCGCATTTGTTTGCATTTCCACGTTACTCATTGTTGTACTATCGAACTATTCAGGCTAACCCTACTCTCAGCGCTCCCTTCAATCCATAATCAATCACTGTGAGTATACTCGATCCCTTTTTGCTTTTAGCACTTTTGGGTGTTACATACGTTGCTTATATCAAGACACAATCAATCACACTACTCAAGTTATTTGAACGCTAACCAATATGCATGTATTACGTGACTAAATGAATGCTTGTTGATTGTGTTTACACGTGGAATGCTGTCTACCTGACTTAACGACGTAGTACTATAGTTTGGACTCAGCACCCGTTCACACGGGGGTTGTTAAGGACAATTACTTGCATGGATTACGGTGGTAATCATGTATTGCGAACCGTCTCGGACGGTCAACCCGCAATCATTGGTATCGATAGGTCCATGTCGATAATTAACATGCTTCGTTTTCCTCTGTGTACGTGCTGGTTATGCGTAAACTATTCGAACTCTATATGCTATTATCAAACTTGTATGCTCACCTTTACATTTCATGTATTGACCTTATTTTAACGTATGTGACATGTGCTTAAGTTGCTAGGATGCTTAGGCGCGTGGTGATGAAATCGAGGCTATGGAGTCTAGAAATAATAAACAATTGTCTGTAATAATAATTGAATCTGAGTTGTCGGAACGAAATTATTTGCCTAGTTGCTTTCTATGATAACTTGTTTATTTATTTGGGACACGGTATGGGACGTGTCATTTAAACTGAATTTATATAATAGTTGTCGTGGAAACTTCTGGACAATCTGTTTCGCTCAGTGTCGCGCCCCGATGATTCCGCCATCGGTTGGGGTGTGACAGATTGGTATTAGAGCCATAACTATAGGGAATTAGGTTAGACACGACCTAGTCCGGGTCACTGTCTTAGAGACCTAGACTATAGTTAGGAACCAATAGACCCAGTTTATGTGCCTTATTCTGTAATTCTTCACTATTATTGCACTCAAATTTTCAACTAAAGTCAGGCGATTGGGTCAGGAATAGGTGTGAAAACCGCAAACTCCCGACTAAATTTCCTAACTTATGGGGATTTTACTTCTTCATTTCGACATTTTCGCCAATAAACGAGGAGAATTATACCAAATCAGGAGTGAAATCCATATTTTGATGAATAACCTCCTCAATTATTGCTAAAACAAGGAAGAAATTGCTAAGTCAAGGGGTGAAACCCTGACCTTGGCAGTTTGTTCTGGACTTTATTTATCTCACCAAGGCCTCGATGGACTCCAACGACCTGAACTCACAAGTATGACCTAGGAAGCGCGTGTGGAATGCCCAAGAATCGAGGCAGAAACACGACCTCTAGAGTCGCAAATGATGACAAGTCTACTGTGAATAGTCGAGTTGCCTTGGGTAGTCGATGTCTAGTAGCCGCAGACAATATATCTCTCGATTTTATGTGTTTCGATTCTGAAAACCGCAGCCGTGTACTTTGATGACTCGTTGATTTTTATGTGCTTATGTGTGCTTTCTCTGTTTTGTGTTTATATCTTGGATATTATTCGATTTTGCTATTATTTCAATTGACACACACGACTCGCAACTGCTGTTCTATCTCAATTCGATATCCAGTTGTCGCAACTTTAGACGATATCATACTATATTATGCGATACAACTAAGTTAGGCTAATACGATGCTATTCGACATGCCATTCGAACGACACGCGAGCTTTGAAGAATAGGTTTCTGTTTTCTGACTGCTTCAGTGATTAAGTGCCTAGGTATTTACGTGTTTCTGTGTTTTGTGCTCTAAGTAATTATGTGCTTCTGTGCTTCTATGTTCTATGTGCTTATGTGCTTCTCTCCTTCTGTGATTCTGTGCTCTGTGTACTTCTGTGCTCTCTGACTGTGTGTATCTGTGATTATGTGCCTATAAGTTACGTGATACGTGATTCAACGTGATTCTAAGCTTTAGACAGTATTAGACGTGTGAGGTGAGATTCGATTTCGTTGTGTTGAGTCTCGTGACGATGTCTAATGCAGACCATGTCGTCGTCTGGATCCCGACACCGTTTGACTCGCCAAGAAAAGAGAGACCGACACCTCGCTGCTATTATCTCCAAAACCGTAGCGAAAGCTGTGAGTGAGGTGTATGAAAACGCTAGCAAGTCGTCAGAAGAATCCCGAGCTGAAAACCCTAAGGATTCAAGCAAGGCTGCTTTCAGCTTCAAGCAGTTCAAAGCATGCGGACCAAAAGAGTTCACTGGCGAAGATGGTCCTACAGCCATGTTTCACTGGTTCGACTCAGTCGAAGTCACTCTGCGCTAGAGCGGATGTCCCAAACATCTCCGCATTCTCAATGCTACAGGCGTCTTCCAGTCCCGTGCTCTAGACTGGTGGACGGCCGAACGAAACAAGCGCGGAAATGATGCAGCTTACGGGCTAACATGGAAGGAGTTGAAGGCAATTATGATCGACGAATTCTGCCCTCCTCATGAACGCCAAAAGCTGGAGGACGAGTTCTGGGGAATCAAGCAGAAGGATGGAGACAACGCTGCCCTCACTGCCCGCTTCAAGCAGCTTAGCATCATTTGTCCTGATCAAGTCAAGACTCCAAATCAAGCCATCAAGAAGTACATTCGAGCTCTGCCCGATTGTGTAGCCGACTTTGTTCACGCCGCCAAGCCAGCAACTATCGAAGAAACCTACCTACTCGCCGCTGAGATCAATGATAAGCGAGTAAAGTCTTGTTTTTGGGATAAGCCAACAAAGTCTCTGGACCAAGCCCCCGCAGCACCCACCGACTCATCTGCTCAATCCTCCAAGTCATCAAGAAGGAAGAAAAAGCACAACAACAACAGCTCCAGCAACAAGAACTGTGCTGTAACGACCATTGCTGCTCCTCTACAGGCTGTACCAGCTCAACAGCAGCAGCACCCTCGCTCAGCTCCAGTGATCAATGCACCGCCAGCGAAGCGTGCATACACAAGCCCTCACCCACTCTGCCCGACATGTTCGTATCATCATCCAGTGGGTCTAGCTTGTCGTTTTTGCGCTCACTGCAACCTGTACGGTCATTTCACTGCGAACTGTCGCTATGGTCCCCGTCAAGCCCCAGTTCAAGCCACGTTCAACCAAGCTCTGCTCCCTGCCCCTCAAGGCCAACAGGCAGCTCAAGCACCAGCAGCTAATGCTCGAGTCTGCTTTGCATGTGGTGACCTTAACCATTTTACACAGATGCCCGAACAGGGTGGTTAAGCAAGAGCCCCAGCAGCAACAGCAGCAGCAGCAGCAACAGCAGTAAGCAGCCCATGCCCGAACTTTCAACATCAATGCCCGCCAGGCTCAGGCGGATAACAACGTGGTTAATGGTATGTTCCTTGTGAATGGTATTTATGCATCATGTTTGTTTGATACTGGAGCCGATAACTGCTTTGTGTCATTTGAATTCGAGAAGCTCCTTAGTCGTAAGCGCTCCTATCTATCCTCGTCATTCGAAGTCGAAGTTGCTACAGGAAGAACTATTGCCGTTAATTCAGTACTCTGTGATTGTACTCTCGAACTCAACAATCACATCTTCCCAATCGACCTTATTCCAATGCAACTCGGAAGTTTTGACGACATAATAGGCATGGACTTTCTTCGTGAAAACCATGATGAAGTTGTGTGCTTTGAAAAGATGATTCGATTCTCGCTCGCGAATGGTGATCTTCTATGTGTATACGGTGAAACAACGTCGAAAGGTCTCAAGCTTATGTCGTGTATTCAAGCTAGCAAGTATCTCCGCAAGGAATACCGAGCCTTCTTGGCCAACATTGTAGTAGCGGAGAAGGGAAAGAAAAAGAAAGTTGAAGTCAAAGACGTTCCAGTGGTTCGTGAATTTCCTCAGGTGTTCCCTGACGATCTTCCCGGACTACCACCAAGTCGTGATATCGACTTCCGCATCGACCTCATTCCTGGAGCTAACCCCGTTGCCAAAGCCCCTTATCGACTCGCTCCATCCGAAATGCGGGAACTCTCGAACCAACTCCAGGAATTACTCGAAAAAGGCTTTATTCGCCCAAGCACCTCTCCTTGGGGCGCGCCAGTCCTTTTCGTCAAAAAGAAGGACGGGACGTTCCGGATGTGCATCGACTATCGGGAATTGAATAAGCTAACCATCAAGAACCGATACCCCTTGCCCCAAATTGACGATCTGTTTGATCAGCTACAAGGTGCATCATGTTTCTCGAAGATCGACTTACGCTCAGGCTATCATCAATTGAGGATTCAAGAGGAAGACATCCCCAAAACCGCTTTTCGAACCCGTTATGGCCACTACGAATTTGTAGTTATGCCCTTTGGTCTAACCAATGCACCCGCGGTTTTTATGGACCTGATGAATCGCGTGTGTAAGCCTTATCTTGACCGTTTCGTCATCGTGTTCATCGACGATGTCTTGATTTATTCCAAATCGAAAGTCGAACACGCGCAACATCTACGTTTGGTTCACGAGTTACTTCAGGGGAACCAACTCTATGCCAAGTTCTCCAAGTGCGAATTCTGGTTGGAGGAGGTTCAGTTTCTGGGTCACATCGTGAATAGTCAGGGTATCCATGTCGATCCTGCGAAGATTGAAGCTGTCAAAAGCTGGATTACGCCTAAGAACCCGTCAGAAGTTCGTGCTTTTCTCAGACTAGCGGGCTATTATCGACGATTCATTGAAGGATTCTCCAAGATCGCTGTGCCACTTACTGCCCTTACGCATAAGGACAAGCCTTTTGTGTGGGGAAACGCACAAGAGACTGCCTTTCAAACCCTCAAGCACATGCTGTGCAACGCTCCAATTTTTACGCTGCCCGACGGAAGCGACAACTTCATTGTCTACTGTGATGCTTCTAACCTTGGTCTCGGCTGTGTCCTCATGCAGCGAGACAAGGTTATAGCCTACGCATCTCGTCAGCTCAAGATCCACGAGAAGAACTATACAACCCATGACCTCGAGCTAGGCGCGGTTGTCTTTGCATTGAAGATTTGGCGACACTACCTGTATGGTACTAGGTGTACAGTCTACACTGATCACAGGAGTTTACAACACATCTTTAATCAGAGAGAGCTCAATATGCGTCAACGCCGATGGGTAGAACTTCTCAATGATTACGACTGTGAGATTCGTTATCACCCAGGCAAGGCGAATGTGGTTGCCGACGCGCTCAGCAGAAAGAGTTACGTGCTCAGTACCCGAAACATCCAAGCCCAGCACAACCTCGAAACCCTTATTCGCGAAGCCCAACATGCTTGCTTTAACGAGCGTACATTGAAGAAAGAGAGGATCTATCACGATGGAGCTCAGTTAGTAAGCAAATCAGATGGAATATTCTATTATCTGGATCGAATTTGGATCCCTAAGCGGACCGGTTTGCGAAAGATCATCATGAATAAAGCCCACAAGTCCCGATATTCTATTCATCTCGGTGCGGACAAGATGTACCAGGACCTGCGTTATAAGTACTGGTGGCCGGGTATGAAACGGGATATCGCTCTTTACGTTGGAAGCTGTTTAACTTGCGCAAGAGTCAAGGCTGAACATCAACGACCTTCTGGCTTACTCGAACAACTGCCGATACCTATATGGAAGTGGGAGAGTATAGCTATGGATTTCATAACAAAACTCCCACCCACGCCATCAGGTCACGACAGTATTTGGGTCATAGTCGATCGTCTAACGAAATCAGCCCACTTTTTGCCAATACGGGAAGACTACAAGGTGGAGCGACTAGCCCAAATCTACACCGACGAGATCATTCGTAATCATGGTACGCCTCGTGACATCATTTCAGATCGTGACGCTCGGTTCACTTCGCGATTGTGGGAAACGTTTCAAGCGGCCCTTGGTACGTCGCTTAATCTGAGTACTGCATTCCATCCTCAAACCGACGGACAGACTGAAAGAACGATCCGTACTCTTGAAGACATGCTCCGAGCGTGTGTCATAGATTTTGGCGGTAGTTGGAACAAACACCTGCCATTGGTGGAATTCTCGTACAATAACAGCTATCATGCCAGCATCCAAATGGCACCTTTCGAGGCTTTGTATGGTAGGAGATGTCGATCGCCTATTGTGTGGCACGAGATCGGTCACTCGCAACTAACCGGTCCCGAGATTCTACAAGAAACGACTGACAAAATCCACCAGATTCGAGACAATTTGGTAAAAGCTCGGAACAGACAGAAAAGTTACGCCGATAAAAGACGCAAGCCCCTTGAATTTGGAGTTGGTGACTACGTACTCCTAAAGGTATCACCTTGGAAGGGTGTAGTCCGATTCGGCAAGAAAGGGAAACTCGCGCCTCGATATGTTGGACCTTTTAGGATTCTGGAAAGAATCGGAAAAGTCGCCTACAGACTCGAACTACCGGAGGAACTCAGTAATCTCCACCCGACTTTCCACGTCTCTAACCTCCGAAAATGCCTTGCTGATCATGATCTAATCGTACCGCTCGACGATCTTCAGGTCAACGAAACGTTACACTTCGTGGAAAAGCCTGTCGAAATCATGGATCGCCAAACCAAGCAACTCAGGCGCTCTCGCATCCCGATCGTGAAGGTCCGATGGGAAGGCAAACGAGGCGCGGAGTCCACTTGGGAACTCGAAAGCGACATGAAGGCCAAGTACCCCCAGTTGTTTAAATAAATAGATCTGAAGCATCAAATTGGTAAATCACGGCGTTGTGTAGCCTTCGACCTAATTTCGGGACGAAATTCCCTAAACAAGGGGAGGCTGTAACACCCCGTGTTTTCGAATGTCAAAGTCAAAGTCAAAGTCAAAGTCCAAGTCAACTTTGACTTCTTTGACTGTTAATGATCTTTTTACATTTGTATTATGTGGAGTAAGTGTTGTATAAATGAAATGATCGAATGTTTAATCAATACGACCGATTTACGACTGTGAATAGTAGGAAGTAACAATGCGATAAAGTTATCAATCAATAATCAAGTTAATCAATTCATCAATCAAGCTCGAGACTCGAATTATGCGAACTCTGGTGTTGTTATACGTGTGTGTGTGCCTTATGTGTTACTTGTGCGTGTTTATTTATATGTTTGGTGTGGTAATCAAGCGAATCAATCAAAAATCGAATCGAAACTCGAAAAGCAATCGAACTCAATCGAGACCTACATCGAAACGTGACTTATAGAAGATTGTATGTTAGATATAGTGATTGGGACTGAAAGTAATTTGACTAGGAACTCTATCGTATTCGTATCATCGTCCATCGAAATCGAAACATCGAAAATCGTCACAAAATACTCAAAGTGTGTCGCGGATCGAACAGGAGGCATCCTGATCGAACAGGCCAGCCGATCGGCTAGTATCTTGCCAGCCGATCGAGCAGCCCATCCGATCGGAGCTCCTGGCCGATCGGCTGCCACTTTCCCCTTTTGGAAGCCTATAAATAGGGTTGTCCTAGTCTTCATTTCCACTTTTGGAAAGTTCTGACCGGCCAGCTCCTATTCTTCATCCTTTCTCAGATTTCTCTCAACTCCGGTAAGTTTTCACCCTAATTCTTGTACGTTTTTTATCATTACTTGATTCTACACCTTTCTATCTTTCAAAACTCGATTTCTAACTTTGGCCAGCTCCTATTCTTCATCCTTTCTCATCATGATGTTCTTGAAGAACATCAAACTTTGGCCTCATTCAACCATGAATAGTTTAGATCTAACCGATTCCCACATAAACAAGTTAAGATCTATCAAAGATCTAAACATCCACAAGTTGTGAAGGATTGAAAGAAGGAATCCCAACTTTCTTTCAACTCTTTTACACTCAACGCCTTCAACCCGGTAGAAACGGAGCCTGAGCCAACCCACCGATCATTCCAATGGTTGGATGGTTCAAGATTCGGGTTCTATCTACGAGGGTCACCGACAATGGGTTAAACTCTAAGCCGACGTTCCGAACCGCTCAACGGACGGATTTGGGTGATTCCTGTCTGAGCCGGAGAGACGAGTAAGAACGAAGGTATCATAGTTCAACTCGTTATCAAACTACCTCGATATAATGACAAGTAACCAAACAGCCAAGTGTTAGACGAAAGGCCGACCAGGTCAGAAATGCTGGCCGAACGGCTAGGCTGTTCGAACAGCCCAGCCGATCGGACATACCAGCCGATCGACCGGGCCAGCCGGTCGTCTAGCACATGGTCCCACACTTTAAAATTTCATGAAGCATAGTATCGAGGAAGGGATGTTCGATCGAACTGCGTTTAGTGAACATTACTCTTCGGATCATGAGATACTACTCTTCAACACTTAATCGTTTTCACAACTCGTTCGTAGTAGGGAATGCCAGCCGATCGAACAGACTGTTCGATCGAGCGACATTCTGTTGAGAATCACTCTAAGGTTCCCAGCCGATCGATTAAGCCGGCCGATCGAACGGACTGTTCGATCGATCGACCTGAAAGGTAAGGACATTTTTGTGTTCTCATATACTACAACGAAAACTTCAAAAGTTCAAATCCTCAAACACAAACACACCAGAGGAAGAAACAATCCACTCGAATGGCCCAGCCGATCGAGCCTACCGGCCGATCGAACAGGACTGTCCAATCGGATATACCAGCCGATCGAACAGACCGTTCGATCGAACCTGTCGTTCGATCAACCAGCCTATTCGATCCATCCGCATTTGTTTGCATTTCCACGTTACTCATTGTTGTACTATCGAACTATTCAGGCTAACCCTACTCTCAGCGCTCCCTTCAATCCATAATCAATCACTATGAGTATACTCGATCCCTTTTTGCTTTTAACACTTTTGGGTGTTACATACGTTGCTTATGTCAAGACACAAACAATCACACTACTCAAGTTATTTGAACGCTAACCAATATGCATGTATTACGTGACTAAATGAATGCTTGTTGATTGTGTTTACACGTGGAATGCTGTCTACCTGCCTTAACGACGTAGTACTATAGTTTGGACTCAGCACCCGTTCACACGGGGGTTGTTAAGGACAATTACTTGCATGGATTACGGTGGTAATCATGTATTGCGAACCGTCTCGGATGGTTAACCCGCAGTCATTGGTATCGATAGGTCCATGTCGATAATTAACATGCTTCGTTTTCCTCTGTGTACGTGCTGGTTATGCGTAAACTATTCGAACTCTATATGCTATTATCAAACTTGTATGCTCACCTTTACATTTCATGTATTGACCTTATTTTAACGTATGTGACAGGTGCTTAAGTTGCTAGGATGCTTAGGCGCGTGGTGATGAAATCGAGGCTAGGGAGTCTAGAAATAATAAACAATTGTCTGTAATAATAATTGAATCTGAGTTGTCGGAACGGAATTATTTCCCTAGTTGCTTTCTATGTAACTTGTTTATTGTCACACCCCCAAAATCCACCCGCGGAGTACCACCGCTTGGAGGCGTGACATGACCAGGATCAAGCCATCAATCATATCGAACATAGTGTATAATAGTTAAAGTAGTTCATAAAACCCAAGTCAATACGATTGATTTTCAACCAAACTTTATTCAAGTAGCGGAAGCATTAATGTAAAAACCCAAACATAAGTATTAAGTGTGTAAGGTCATAAATGTTAAACAAGCATTCACGAATCTTTGTCCACGACGACCTGCTCCTCCTTGTGCAAGCTCCATAAGTACCTAAGGTCCTGCAAGGCATGCAGCAGAGTGTCAACAACTAGTTGAGCGAGTTCACAGAAAGTAAGTTCGTTATAATAAATCGTATATTCATTTAGTGGGGGCTTCCCTTGTATGTATGTGATACTAGTGGGGGTTTCCCATGATTATATTTATTACTAATGGGGGCTTCCCATGTTTATACTTACTAGACTAATTGCAACAATGTGTACTTCTTAGCCCGAGAACAGGAGTACGTACAAGGTCACGTAGGATTTACGTGAGTGCCCTTCCCCGAGGACAGTGGTACGTGTGGGGTTTACGTAGGATTTATGTAAGTGTCCTTCCGACCCGGAAGACAGTAGTGGGTATGAGTTTACGTAGGTTTTACGTAAGTGTCCTCCCGACCCGGGAGACATTGGTAAATACTAGTTTACGTAGGTTTTACGTAAGTGTCCTGACTAACCTGAGGACGATGGTCTATAGTCTAGCAATAGCGTAAGTACGAGTAATTATCCAATTCAAATCTTCCAACCCAATTCCCAACCCGGGAATCCCATGCCTTGGCTGTGTGAACTCACCTTGGTTTGCTCGGCAGATACAAAAAAGGTTCCTTGAACTAAGGGTGGTCAACCACGTCCTAACAGGGTTACCATACAAGTCAGGTTTTGACTCAAGTAATGCACGTATGTTTCACATAAGCTAGCAGATAAGGAACACACACGGATCATAGCAACATACACTAACACGTTCAACAGTTATAACGTATTCACAATTGGGCTCGCACAAGTCCAATCGTCTTGTGCGATCCACTAGATGTTTCCCAAACATACCCGGCCCAATAATCTATCCCAACAGAATACGGCCCAATAACATATAAGTGACTTGTGCGATCCAAGCAGACTTGTGCGATCTGCTTGGGTTGTGCGACTGGGTTTGGACTTGTTCGGCCCAATAACCCAAGTAGTCCAATAACATAACAGCTCAACTAAATAATCCATAAGTGGCTTGTGCGGTCCGGTTACCCTTGTGCGACCCGGACAGCTTGTGCGATCTCTTGTACGTGTGATCTTGTGCGACCAGAGCCTCCTGTACGATCAAGAGGCTTGTGCGATCGGTGTTAAATATCCGGATTTCATGCAAAATCGGTTACAATCAATTTAATCAGTTTCCTATTTTACCATATCAATTAACCCAATCAACAGTTTCTTGTTTTAAAATTTTTCGATCAAACGAGGCAATCTAGCATCTAATTCACATGAACCCTAAATGTAATCAAAACGTGTACATTATTCATAATCATATCCCTTAGTCCGATTTCATGAACATCCAACCGGTTACATACGATTAATCCTAAATCATTATGAAAACAACAATTTATGATAGCACAACAACATCACCTAAACATGTCCGATTGTCTAGAACACCATCACATGATTAACAATTCGAAACATATAGCATAGCGGCCGATTATCAAGTATCATCAATTACCATTTGATTAATATGATACATTCAATACATACATGAGAGCCGATTAACAAGAACACTACCAATTAACATCATAGTTCACCATATTAACAAGACTCCTAGGTTATCATGCAAATCGTTAATATCATACACATATAATTAACAAAACACTAAGCACTAACCGGATTGAGAGGAGAAAGGGATCGGCCAAGTCAAGAGCTTCGAAAGAGAGATGGTTGCCGTCGGGTTCGTGAGGGAGAGAGAGAAAGAGCTAGGGTTTTGTGTGTGAGGGTGTTTAGCAAAGTATGAGAAGGTTACTAACACAATAAGTGTTAATCGTTCTAGAGGGGTTGGGCCGAACCCACACTTGGGCTGCGCTGTAGGTCCGAGTGCAAAAGTAAAGCCCGAATGGGCTTGTGCGATCGGGTCTATGTTGTGCGATCCGGTTCATGTAACACATATACATTCACATAACATATCATGCATTCATTCATTAAAAGCACATATCACATAACACTCATATAATCATTCACCTTCATAAGATCACATATCGTTCACATACGTTACATAAATCACAAGAATAGGTTCGAAATACGAGTTGTCACATTATCCCCGACTTAAAAGAAATTTCGTCCCGAAATTTGGTACGTACCCACTGAGGAAGCTAGGTAGGTTGTATCGTTTATTGGTTTTCCTGGGGCGTCACATCCTCCCCCCGTTGATCTGGAATTTCGTCCCGAAATTCCGTGGTAGCTTCAGCCTCAGTAGTGGTTGTACTGTTCGTGAATAACTGGGGATACTTTTCCAACGAACTCGAACAAGAGGGATTCTCTTGTGCTTGAGGACCTTAACATCCCGGTCCGTGATTTCAACTGGTTCCTCAACGAAGTGCAACTGTTCGTCGATAGTGAGTTCCTTCAATGGAATTATGAGGGTCTCATCTGACAAGCATTTCTTCAGGTTCGACACGTGAAAAACATTGTGAACTGCCCCGAGTTCAGCTGGTAGGTTCAGTCTATAGGCTACTTTGCCTATTCTTTCTATGATCTCGAACAGTCCGACATACCGCGGATTGAGTTTGCCCTGTTTACCAAAACGAACCACACCCTTCCAGGGTGAGCCTTTAAGTAAAACCCGGTCCCCGACCTGAAATTCCAATGGCTTCCTACGCTTATCCGCGTAGTCTTTCTGACGGTCGCGTGCTGCCGCCATGCGTTGTCGTATTTGTGCAATCTTTTCCGTGGTGTACACTATGAGTTCTGGACCCGTGATCTGACTATCCCCCACCTCTGCCCAACAGAGAGGTGACCGGAATTTACGCCCGTACAATGCCTCGAATGGAGCGGCTTGTATGCTGGTGTGATAACTGTTATTGTACGAGAACTCCACCAAAGGGAGATGCTTTTCCCAGCTATTGCCGAAATCGATGACACATGCCCGAAGCATGTCTTCTAGAGTTTGAATCGTGCGCTCAGGCTGCCCATCCGTCTGAGGGTGATAAGCCGTGCTCATATCTAACCAAGAGCCAAAAGCCTTGTGCATTGCCTGCCATAGTTCTGACGTGAATCGTGCATCGCGATCCGAAATGATAGAGGTGGGCACCCCGTGCCTTGAGACTACTTCCTTCAAGTATATGTCTGCTAGTGTGGAGAACTTATCAGTTTCCTTGATAGCCAAGAAATGAGCAGACTTGGTGAGTCGATCCACGATCACCCAAATAGTATCGTTCCCGTGCTGGGATCTAGGTAGACTAGTAACGAAATCCATGGAAATTTCTTCCCATTTCCACTGTGGGATCTTTGGTTGCTGAAGTAAACCTGCTGGTTTCTGATACTCTGCCTTGACTTTTGCACAAGTCAAGCACTTGCTGACATAGGTAGCGATGTGGGCCTTCATGCTAGGCCACCAATAAGTAGTTCTGATGTCATGGTACATTTTATCCGACCCTGGATATATCGAGTAACGGGACTTGTGAGCTTCATCCATTACTAGCTCGCGTAAGTCTCCATAAAGTGGGACCCAAATACGTCCCGTTACATAGTAGGCGTCGTCTCCCTTCTGTTCTAATCGTTGCCTTGAGCCACGTAAGGCTTCAGCCCTGACGTTTTCTGGTTTCAATGCTTCTACCTGAGCATTTCGTATCTGTGCAGGAAGACTAGACTGAATAGTAAGTTGTAGTACTCGCACGCGTCTAGGTAGAGTGTCTTTTCGACTGAGAGCGTCAGCCACAACGTTGGCTTTGCCTGGATGGTACTTGATGGCACATTCGTAATCGTTCAGTAATTCAACCCATCGACGTTGACGCATGTTCAATTCCTTCTGTCTGAAGATATGCTCGAGACTCCTGTGATCGGTGTAAATAGTGCACTTGGTACCGTACAGGTAGTGTCGCCATATCTTGAGTGCAAAAACAACAGCTCCCAGCACTAAATCGTGCGTCGTGTAGTTCCGTTCGTGAACCTTAAGTTGGCGTGAAGCGTAAGCAATGACCTTGTCGCGCTGCATTAACACACATCCAAGACCCTGGATGGATGCATCACAATAGACCACAAAATCGTCCGTGCCCTCTGGCAATGAGAGGATAGGTGCACTGCAAAGCCTATCCTTTAAGTGCTGAAAAGCAGTTTCCTGAGTGTTGCCCCAACGGTAGGTGACACCCTTCTGTGTCAGTAGTGTAAGCGGCTGAGCAATCTTTGAAAAGTCCTTGATGAACCGTCTGTAATATCCCGCCAAACCTAAAAATTGGCGTATTTCTGTTGGTGTACGTGGTGCAGGCCAGTTCCTGATCGAATCTACTTTGGATGGATCAACCTGGATCCCATCCTTGTTTACTACGTGGCCTAGAAAGTGGACTTCACGAAGCCAGAAGTCACATTTCGAAAACTTAGCGTACAGCTGTTCCTTTCGTAGGAGTTCCAAAATAAGTCGTAGATGCTGCTCGTGCTCCTCCTGACTCTTGGAGTAGATCAGGATGTCGTCAATAAACACTATCACAAATTTGTCTAAGTAGGGTTTGGACACCCTGTTCATAAGGTCCATAAACACGGCAGGTGCGTTCGTTAATCCGAATGGCATGACTAGAAACTCGTAGTGGCCGTAACAAGTTCTGAAAGCTGTTTTGGAGACGTCCTCATCCCGGACTCTCAGCTGATGGTATCCTGACCTCAAGTCTATCTTGGAGTAGTAACACGACCCTTGCAACTGGTCGAATAAGTCGTCTATACGCGGAAGAGGATAACGGTTCTTCACCGTCACCTTGTTGAGTTCCCGGTAGTCTATGCACATCCTGAAGGTACCGTCCTTCTTTTTCACAAATAACACTGTAGCTCCCCAAGGCGAAGAGCTTGGACGAATAAAGCCCTTTTTCAAGAGCTCTTGTAGCTGCTTTGACAGTTCTTCCAGTTCAGTTGGAGCTAAACGATACGGTGCTCGAGCTATGGGTGCTGCTCCTGGAGCGAGCTCGATTTGAAATTCGACCTGACGATGAGGCGGTAGACCAGGTGAATCTTCAGGAAACACCTGAGGGAAGTCGCGTACAACTTGAATGTCTTCCAATTTCTTTTCCTTCGTTGATGCGTCAGTAACGAGTGCCAAAATAGCGGTGTGACCCTTCCGTAAACATTTCTGAGCCTTCAAGAAAGAGATGATGCCAACCACAGCACCACTCTTGTCGCCTTGAACTTCGAGAGGTTCTCGACCAGAACGGGGAATACGAATGATCTTCTCGCTGCATAAGATTTCTGCCTGATGTTGGGACAACCAATCCATCCCGATAACGATATCGAAGCTTCCCAAGACTATGGGAATAAGATCGATCGTGAAAGCTTGACCGGCTAAGACAATATTACAATCCCTGACTACTTGCGTGGCTTCTAGACTCTTACCATTAGCTAATTCTACTACATGTTTGGTGGTTAAGAGTTTTGGTGCACGTTTTAACAATTTACTGACTTTCAACGATATATAACTTGTATCCGCACCCGAATCAAATAAAACAGTAACATAAATATCGTCGAGAAGAAACTTACCCATAACCACATTGGGATCGTTCATTGCGTCACCTCGACCCAGTACGAAAGCACGTCCCCTTGCTTCATTGCCATTGTTGTTGTTTCCCCCGTTGTTGTGGTTCCCATTGCCCTGGTGATTGTTGTTGTTGCGATTCTAGTTCTGGTTCAATTGAGGGCAATCGCGTTTGAAATGACCTTCAGCCCCACACTGAAAACATCCCCTGTTGCCCCGCTGTTGCTGCTGCTACGGGTTTTGTGGAGCTGGTAGTTGCGGTTGCTGGTTCTGATTCGCAGGCCGGGGGCTCCTACAGTCTTTGGCCTCGTGACCCATCTTGAGACACCTTTGGCAACGACCCTTGTTGCACTGGCCGCTGTGGTGTCTGTTGCAGTTGTGACACTTGGGGTGAAATCCTTGATACCTTCTCTGTCCACAACTACCAGAAGATTGCTGACTAGGACTCTGGTAGTGGTCAGTCTTCTGTTGCTGAGCTTGAGACTGAACTGTTGCTGAACCTTTGCTAGAATCCCCCTCCCACTTTCTTTTGTTGTCACTAGGGGTAGTAGGAGTAGCAGCTGAAGTGGTAGCACTGATGCGTTTGGGCAACTTGTTTTGTTCCACCGCCTGATCCGTGAGGCGATGGGCAAGACGCTGGATGTCTTGGATGTTGTCGAGGTTAGCCGATGTCACACGGCTCTGAATCTCTGAGGCTAGACCCTTGAGGTACAACTCGATGCGCTTGATTGGAGGGTCCACCATGGTTGGACACAAGATGGCCAGTTCGTTCGACCTCTTCAATTTCCGACCCCGTCATTTTCAGATGATAAAACTCATCTTCCAACTTGTGAATGTCATCACGCGTGCAGTATTCCCTCTTAATGAGTTCCTTAAAATTGTTCCAAGGGGTGGCGTTAGCAGCTGCCAACCCTAGAATCTGAACTTGCGTGTTCCACCAGGTTAGCGCAATCCCTTCCAACGTGCCAGTGGCGTACTTGACCCTGCGAGCCTCAGGGCATTCACACATCTCGAACACTGACTCGAGCTTCTCAAACCAATGGAGTAGTCCCACTGCTCCTTCTGTGCCACTGAATGTGCTTGGACGACAGTCCATGAAGTTCTTGAAAGTGCAGATAGGTTGCTGTGCGTGTTGACCTATTGTGTACGAATAGGACAAAGTTAAACACGAGAGTTGGTTTAGGAGTGTAGGATCTAATGAGCCTAGTGTGTGCTATGACTACAGGATATACCTCCTGCTTGTGCGGCTGCAAGTGCCGCCGCAACTTGTTCGTTAATGAGAGCCGTCAACTGAGCTTGAGTCATGTTAACGCGTCCAGACATGATCTTCATAGAAAAGTAGCGTAAGTGAGAATGGTTCGCGAGTAGTGCGATGACAGAAGAGTGTAAGCACATAGGTATTCCCACGTATTAGTGTCATGTGTATCTAAACGTACTACGAGCAAAGTTCTATGCATTTCTAGCAAGCAGGTAATAAACATAAACCATATTACCTAGGATGTCGAGTCTTGCACGTGGAGCGAAGCGTCGTTGTGAATCGTTGAGCACTATTCAGGTTATAGTCTGGTTTTAATAAAAACGTTTTTCCCATATTAAAACCAAGTTCTCTATAACCAATGGCTCTGATACCAATCTGTCACACCCCCAAAATCCACCCGCGGAGTACCACCGCTTGGAGGCGTGACATGACCAGGATCAAGCCATCAATCATATCGAACATAGTGTATAATAGTTAAAGTAGTTCATAAAACCCAAGTCAATACGATTGATGTTCAACCAAACTTTATTCAAGTAGCGGAAGCATTAATGTAAAAACCCAAACATAAGTATTAAGTGTGTAATGTTATAAATGTTTAACAAGCATTCACGAATCTTTGTCCACAACGACCTGCTCCTCCTTGTGCAAGCTCCATAAGTACCTAAGGTCCTACAAGGCATGCAGCAGAGTGTCAACAACTAGTTGAGCGAGTTCACAGAAAGTAAGTTCGTTATAATAGATCGTATATTCATATAGTGGGGGCTTCCCTTGTATGTATGTGATACTAGTGGGGGTTTCCCATGATTATATTTATTACTAATGGGGGCTTCCCATGTTTATACTTACTAGACTAATTGCAACCATGTGTTCTTCTTAGCCCGAGAACAGGAGTACGTACAAGGTCATGTAGGATTTACGTGAGTGCCCTTCCCCGAGGACAGTGGTACGTGTGGGGTTTACGTAGGATTTACGTAAGTGTCCTTCCGACCAGGAAGACAGTAGTGGGTATGAGTTTACATAGGTTTTACATAAGTGTCCTCCCGACCCGGGAGACAGTGGTAAATACTAGTTTACGTAGGTTTTACGTAAGTGTCCTGACTAACCTGAGGACGATGGTCTATAGTCTAGCAATAGCGTAAGTACGAGTAATTATCCAATTCAAATCTTCCAACCCAATTCCCAACCCGGGAATCCCATGCCTTGTCTGTGTGAACTCACCTTGGTTTGCTCGGCAGATACACAAAAGGTTCCTTGAACTAAGGGTGGTCAACCACGTCCTAACAGGGTTACCATACAAGTCAGGTTTTGACTCAAGTAATGCACGTATGTTTCACATAAGCTAGCAGATAAGGAACACACACGGATAATAGCAACATACACTAACACGTTCAACAATTATAACTTATTCACGATTGGGCTCGCACAAGTCCAATCGTCTTGTGCGATCCACTAGATGTTTCCCAAACATACCCGGCCCAATAATCTATCCCAACAGAATACGGCCCAATAACATATAAGTGACTTGTGCGATCCAAGCAGACTTGTGCGATCTGCTTGGGTTGTGCGACTGGGTTTGGACTTGTTCGGCCCAATAACCCAAGTAGTCCAATAACATAACAGCTCAACTAAATAACCCATAAGTGGCTCCGGTTACCCTTGTGCGACCCGGACAGCTTGTGCGATCTCTTGTACGTGTGATCTTGTGCGACCAGAGCCTCTTGTACGATCAAGAGGCTTGTGCGATCGGTGTTAAATATCCGGATTTCATGCAAAATCGGTTACAATCATTTAATCAGTTTCCTATTTTACCATATCAATTAACCCAATCAACAGTTTCTTGTTTTAAAATTTTTCGATCAAACGAGGCAATCTAGCATCTAATTCACATGAACCCTAAATGTAATCAAAACGTGTACATTATTCATAATCATATCCCTTAGTCCGATTTCATGAACATCCAACCGGTTACATACGATTAATCCTAAATCATTATGAAAACAACAATTTATGATAGCACAACAACATCACCTAAACATGTCCGATTGTCTAGAACACCATCACATGATTAACAATTCGAAACATATAGCATAGCGGCCGATTATCAAGTATCATCAATTACCATTTGATTAATATGATACATTCAATACATACATGAGAGCCGATTAACAAGAACACTACCAATTAACATCATAGTTCACCATATTAACAAGACTCCTAGGTTATCATGCAAATCGTTAATATCATACACATATAATTAACAAAACACTAAGCACTAACCGGATTGAGAGGAGAAAGGGATCGGCCAAGTCAAGAGCTTCGAAAGAGAGATGGTTGCCATCGGGTTCGTGAGGGAGAGAGAGAAAGAGCTAGGGTTTTGTGTGTGAGGGTGTTTAGCAAAGTATGAGAAGGTTACTAACACTCTAAGTGTTAATCGTTCTAGAGGGGTTGGGCCGAACCCACACTTGGGCTGCCCTGTAGGTCCGAGTGCAAAAGTAAAGCCCGAATGGGCTTGTGCGATCGGGTCTATGTTGTGCGATCCGGTTCATGTAACACATATACATTCACATAACATATCATGCATTCATTCATTAAAAGCACATATCACATAACACTCATATAATCATTCACCTTCATAAGATCACATATCGTTCACATACGTCACATAAATCACAAGAATAGGTTCGAAATACGAGTTGTCACATTTATTTATTTGGGACACGTTATGGGACATGTCATTTAAACTGAATTTATATAATAGTTGTTGTGGAAACTTCTGGACAATCTGTTTCGCTTAGTGCCGCGCCCCGATGATTCCGCCATCGGTTGGGGTGTGACATTGTGGCCGGTTATTTAGGTAATTCACCACTTTCGTTTGATTTTCTAAGTCTTTCATACAACTCTAGTTTTCATGGGGGCTGCCGCATCCTTCGCATGCCATAATCGAAGCCGTTTTGTTTAATTCAAGTTTCTTTATTTTTGTAGTTAAGGCTTCGATTTGTGCTTGTAAAGAAGTTGTTTCATCCACTTTTTGGGCGCCCAGGGCAATAGATTTTGAGCCCCTAGGAATGTGCCATTGAAAACTATTTTGAGCAATTTCCTCAATTTGACTATAGATTTCCTCGGGGCGCCAATTCCCAAGATGTCCCCTGGAGCCAGAATCAAGGATTTGCCTTGTGTGTAGTAAGAATCCATTGTAGAAAGTGGACACTTGTTGCCAACGTTCAAGACCGTGATGTGGGCATTTCCTCAATAGCTCCTTGAATCTTTCCCATGTCTCGTACAATGATTCCCCGTCGTCTTGAGAGTAGGAGTTAATTTCGGTCATGAGTTTGGCGGTTTTAGCGGGAGGGAAATATTTGTAGAGAAATTTTTGGGTAAGTTCATCCCAAGTGTGCACGGACCCACTTGGGAGGGTTTTTAGCCAACCTTTTGCTAGGTCTTTAAAAGGAAAAAAGGGAACATACGGAGTCGGATAGCATCGTTGGAGGCTCCATTGATCCGGAAGGTGTCACATATTTCCAAAAATTTGGTATTATGTAAATGGGGATCTTCATCGGATAGGCCATGAAAAGTGGCGGAATTTTGAAGCATTTGGATTAAGTGTGATCGAAGCTCAAAGTTATTGGCATCGACATTAGAAGGGTTAATAGCGGCTCCAAGATTACCGAACGTAGGCCGTAGCTAATCCATGAGAGTGCGTTGATACGTAATAGGGGATTTTGGGTTGAGGTTTTTTGTTGGTTTTTAGCTTGAAGTCTTTTTCTCAAAAAGCGCTCGGGTTCGTCAAGTGGCACTTTTATGTCTTTGTCGAAGGTGGAAGTCATGCACCAGACTGTATCTCCTACTAATTATACAGAATTTTGTGATTTTCTGCTAACAAAAAAAATGCCCGATCAGAAGAGTAGCACGACCCTGTGCTGGTGTCGGCACGGCCCCGTGCTGTCCATAAAAAGTTTTTGTTTTCAAGTTCCCAGAAACTGGAATTTTGACACGGCCCTCTGCTCCTGTAACACTGTAACATCCGTCAAAATAGATTCTCGAAATCCGACTCGTTTTGAAAGATCCAAATCCCAACTTTTGAAACCACGAAAATTCTTCGCGAGTTAGTTAACCGTCGAAAGATATTTGTATGGTTAATGACCTGTTTAATTAATTCATTATTTTATTTTGTTAAAAAAATAATAATAATAAAAATAAAAATACAGTAATTAATTAATTAATTTAATTGATTTAAAGGTTATATAGATAACCGAGTTAGTTATAGGAAATCAAACTCAAAACAAGTTGACTTAACCATTTAAGTAACTCCTTAAAAATTGAGGGACTATTGGTGCATTTATTTGAAGATACAAAATGGTACCAAACCCTACCCATCCAAAATAAAGCTCACCAGCCGACACCCTTTTCTTCCTCCCTCTAGGTTCCACTGTGCAACACAAAAAAAAAGAAGAAGAGTTTTCAACTCTCTCTCCCTCATCTGAATACAGCCGGCTCCAGCAACCGGAGCCAACTCCGGCGACGAAACAAACAGCGGTGGTTGTTCCAGCCGCGACATCCCCAAACACCTCACCCACTCCCCCCGACCTACGCGATTTCGACACCACCCTCCGACAAAGATTTGCGGCGGTGGCGAAGCTGGTTTCTCATGACAGTGGTGGGTTCAGTTTGGTGCGAGTTCGGGACTCCGGTCAACTTTTGCGACACGATCGGTTCGGGTCAGATTTCATGTTCAGGTTAGAATCCGGTTCTGGTTTCGCTTGTTTAAGTTTTGATTCGAGTCTTGATTCAGTTTTGGTTCGGAGGTTAACTCGCCATATTCGGTATACCTTTCTTTGTCTTTTAATTATATGATTTATCCTATAATTGAACACCATCATTTGATTCATATTATAAACAGCAACATGAGTTTGAGGGGTTTCTTGTACGTACTAGTTTCTGTAGTTGTAATATAATGAGGAAGATGATGCTATATGTTTTGTTTAAACTAAAAAAAAATATACAAATTATTTAGTTGTGAAATGTTGTTTAAAAAAAAGATGAAATCGAGTTCGATACGTCTGGTTCTGGGTTGGGACACTTATATTTTTACTGAAATGAAAAATTATGCTGATGCCTTTATGATTTACTTACATATAAAGACTTGAATTTATAAGCTAGAATCTTATGGTTACATAATCTGTTTTAGAGATGATTATTTACAAATCATGATTTTGAAAACAAAATTCTATTCAAAATAGAATGTTTTAAACTATATTGCATATAAGAGATATACGTTTTGGGTTGATCACCATATTTTCTTTAGACAAATATTATAAAATTATAATTTAAACTAGTAAAGAGTGAATGTCTATTTATATTAAGTGTATTGCCTTGATTTAAGATTTGAAGGTTTACAAGACTAACAAAACACATGGCTAGATGATTGATATATTAATCACGTATAATAACATGCTAGATTGTAAATTAACCACATTTATCTCAACAGTTTAATAAATACTATTTTTATACTTTGTTATTAGTATACATTTAGGTTATACAAACGTCCCCAAACACGAGGAAATTTTAAGATATAATAACTAGTTCGTTATGTGGTATTTATGCGTTTAGGGTAATCGTTCGTTCTCTTGGTTTTCCCAATCTCTACTCATGCGTTAATTCAAGAAATTCTCATACGCAACCAATGTGAGTACACTCGACCCATTTACATTTTAAACCACTTTTGGGTTGTAACATGTTACCATACAAAATTACACTTACACACACATAAACATGCTTTATGAACTCAATCTGTTATACATGCTACTTGTTATGCTAGATAATACATGCTTTATGCCATTACTATGTTATACCATCGCTTAACAATTATAGCGCTATAGGAGTAGCACACCACCCGACGGGGGTTTGTTAAGTCAATATACTATACGGTCTCGTCACTTTTGTGGCGAGGGATGCTAAATACTAGTGGACACTTTGGGTTTAGACGTAATGTTATGCATGTTAGTTACCTTGTATACAAATTACCATGTGGATTCGAGTAAAATGCTTTATACTTATGCTATACTATTTAAACCTTGTGTACTCGCCTTTGCTTTTGCATTGAATTTTATTTTAACATGTTACAGGTTGATGATGATGATGCTATGAAATGAAGTAGCGTTGATGCCTAGATACACATATATACGTTTAGGTTTAAATGTTGTATCAATTTTGATTATGTTGTTATGTATTCCTTTTGAACTTGTTGTTATTTGAATTCCTTGTATTGTTGACAATTTAGTTTATGAAATGAAATCGGTTTATTAAATATTGTCACAAGTAGCGTTATGAAGTCTCTTTCAATCTTCACACTTCGTCTCATCCCGATGTTTCCGCCATTGGTTGGGGTGTGACAGATTGGTATCAGAGCCATAACTACAGGGAATTAGGAAAAGTAGGAATGCTTTAACCTAGTCTATAGTTTTAGAGCTTTACTCTCATGTTTTGCTTGAAACTACTCGCATGCTACTTTATTTGTTTTTATTTATTCTCTTTTGATTCTTTTAAGCATATATGCCACTTATGTGTTAACACTTGACATGCTATACTTGTTTTATTATGTGTTGATACTTGTTTGATTGTTCTATCCTTTATGTGTTAATCTGACATACTTTTTATGTGTTTTAATATTTGTTTCATTATTCCACTCTTGTTGTGCTATTCTTGACATGTTACACTTGTTTGTCTAATCTTTAACATACACTTTTCCTCATACATTTTACTCGATTATTCTAAATCCGACAACGCGCATATTATACAAACGGGACGAGTTTACCAAAATAGGCGTGAAACCCACAATTTGGTAAACGACTCTCATCCCACTTGATTCTATTTTTGCACGAAATTCACCGTTTAGTTAGGAGTGAAATCCACATCTTAATGGATATTTCAAATTTTAATTCTTGTGGACCATCGTCAACGTGTCGAAATTTGGTTTTGACCCGACGAGCACCAACCACATTTAGGGTACAAAGTTGTCAAGTTAGGGGTGAAACCCGTATCTCGTCGACTAGTCCCACTCCTGATTTTCATAAACCCCGCCAAGTCTCGAATTTTCGATTGAATTGTGGCATGTAGTAACCGGAAGGGTGAATACCGTTTACCGACTTGTCGGCGAGAGTATACCACCTATTAGGCCAAAACATGCTTTTCAATTTCAAAAGACCTTTCGACCACTTTGGTTAGTCAACATTCCGTTGAACCATCCAAATTTTAATCGAACTTACGCTTTATTATTTTCGATCTTTTATGATGAAATTCTCTCTTGACAATTTTGAACCATTTTGATATTTCACTTTTGCGCATACATCATAGTATTACTTTTCATACGGTTATACATCATTAGCATGCATAATTTCTCGTAATTTTATTTACATTTTTTTTGTTACTACAAGTGGAAGATAGGAGTGATTTCCTTACCTTGACGATTAACTTCACTTCTTTTTCTTATCTTACAACGACCTCGCCAACGGGTTAGGGGTGATTCCCTTACCTAAGTGATCGTTACCGAAACTTTCTTTTAATAGATTATATTATGTAAACACGATCATGTTTATATCTAAATCGTTTATCATTAGTCAAACCTCTAATTATTTCAAAATGCATTCTTTATATAAACGAATTTCTTATCCTACAATCTAATTTCATATCACTCACACACACAAAATTCTTAACTTTTACCATAAACGCTCACTCATCGATTTTCAAAACTTCACGAAGTGCTACTTATCAACCTAGTCGGTCTAATAAATCCATGGCCCACAAAATTTCATATTTAACGTAATTATTGAAACACGCTCATCTTACTTCATTAAACTAGAGATTTTTATTTTCAGTTGGGAATCAAAACAATGTTTTCGCACACACCTATAAAATATTACAACTATAATTCAACATTTACTAAAACTTCTCTCAAAAGCAATAAAACATTTTATTAAAAGATGCTTTTCAACAATCACTAAGTTCATATACCAAATGCCTTTTCCATGGATCAACTTTTTCACAAGAATCTGTAAGTTTCAAAATTTCTAATACAAAGTTACTTAAAACGATGCAAACTTATTAATCTCTAGAACTTTTCAAAACCTCACTCGATACGTAAATTAAATTCAAAACACGTGGGTAAGGAAACTTCATAAGGACTGACAAATTTTCAACTTGTGTAAAGTCCTTTAAAACCGTAGTAGCATTTCCATTCGTTTACAAGGTACAACTAACGTAATCAATAGATGCTCTATACTCCCTTACATTCACAAATTAGAGTCTATATTTCGTGACAACTTAATCTATTTTAACTTCATATTTTGCTCAAACAACTATATATGTATATCATTTTACGTGTTTTAGTTTATATCTCACGACAATTTCACTTATACACTCATTTTTACCTTCATACTCAAAACTTCTTGGCTTTTTACATGTTTAAATTCGTATATTACGATTCATACCATAAACAAAATCATTACGTATTACACTCATATCCATATTCGTATTTCTACATCTTATGTCTACACTTATATTTATATTCACACATTTATGTTAATTTTCATAATCATATCCATATTCATACGTTTTATATTATACTCATGTTCCCAAATTTTACATACACTTATATCCAAGTTTATGTTCATATTAATACAATTATACTTGCACTCACATTTGTGCAATTACATTTACACTAATATTCATATTCATGCTTATACTTACACATCCTACTTATACTCATACTTATTCAACTATGCTTAAACTTATATTCACACCCGTGCATTTTATTCATGCAAATACAATTATGTTTACACTTATATTCATGGTTATACTCGCGTTTATACGACTTATGTTATACACATACTCATATATATGCCCTCATTTATACGATTTATGTTTATGCTCACATTCATTCGTATATGCTCAAATTGTACTCCCGTTTATATTCATTTTTATACACATTATGCTTATACTGGTAATCATACTCTTATTTATGCATTTGTGTTATGCTCGCATGCGTATTCACGTTTAAACTTATACTAAGCTCATGCTTTTATTCATACTCAAAATTTATACATTTGCACCTATACGCGAGTGAAACCCGAGGGGTTCGCTTACGTAGGTTTTATACTATTTGAAACGCAAACATGCTTATATGCTACATTTCTATACACACACAACCCTATTTTCTTTTCAAAATTTATGTATACCTTGATTCATACGCAACTAATACAAACTATGCGGATCATACGACGATTGGTATAATCGCGGGTGCACACGGGATTATAGTGATGGGCGTATGAGAAGCCATAGAGTGTACTACTGCGTATGGTAAGACACAGAACGTAACATGACACCGAATACGAGACGTACGTAATATGGTCAAAACATGGTGGATACGCCGCTGGTACATCCTATACATAAGTGTTTTCACCGTGCTACCAAACTTTCGTAAAACGTGCCATGAAAAAATTCAGTGTTCTGCAGACCTTTTAGACCTAATACAAACTTTAAACAACTCACAAACGCCTTATATCCGATTGTCCACGACAAGACTCCATTCTTAGCACGCTACTTTTGTCTGTCCAATACTTGTGCCATTCTTATGCTTGCATTTGTTGTTAACGGTCGATCGTTCACTTTTATACTCCTATTATCCTCCATTATTCTTTTCTTTTATACAAACCTCGTTCACAATCAAGTCTGTTTAAATGTTCGATTCCTCACCTATCTCCTTACCTTAAAACTATCCTTCTACTCTTTATTCTTATGAAAACATACTAGTAGGCCATTATTACTTTATTTAAATGTGCCAAACCTTCTCGTCCCTCCCAATAAACAATTTCCTAAAGCGAACATTATGATCAAGTCTCATCTACTCTCTCTTATAAATCTTTAGATGTCGCCTTCTCAAAAGTCTCCTTCTTAGATTTCCAGGACGAAATCTCCTAAAGTAGGGGAGACTGTAACATCCGTCAAAATAGATTCTCGAAATCCGACTCGTTTTGAAAGATCCAAATCCCAACTTTTGAAACCACGGAAATTCTTCTCGAGTTAGTTAACCGTCGAAAGATATTTGTATGGTTAATGATCTGTTTAATTAATTCATTAATTTTATTTTGTTAAAAAAATAATAATAATAAAAATAAAAATACAGTAATTAATTAATTAATTTAATTGATTTAAAGGTTATATAGATAACCTAGTTAGTTATAGGAAATCAAACTCAAAACAAGTTGACTTAACCATTTAAGTAACTCCTTAAAAATTGAGGGACTATTGGTGCATTTATTTGAAGATACAAAATGGTACCAAACCCTACCCATCCAAAATAAAGCTCACCAGCCGACACCCTTTTCTTCCTCCCTCTCGGTTCCACTGTGCAACACAAAAAAAAAGAAGAACAGTTTTCAACTCTCTCTCTCTCTCTCCCTCGTCTTAATACAGCCGGCTCCGGCAACCGGAGCCAACTCCGGCGACGAAACAAACAGCGGTGGTTGTTCCAGCCGCGACATCCCCAAACACCTCACCCACTCCCCCCGACCTACGCGATTCCGACACCACCCTCCGACGAAGATTTGCGGCGGTGGCGAAGCTGGTTTCTCACGACAGTGGTGGGTTCAGTTTGGTGCGAGTTCGGGACTCCGGTCAACTTTTGCGACACGATCGGTTCGGGTCAGATTTCATGTTCAGGTTAGAATCCGGTTCTGGTTTCGCTTGTTTAAGTTTTGATTCGAGTCTTGATTCAGTTTTGGTTCAGAGGTTAACTCGCCATATTCGGTATACCTTTCTTTGTCTTTTAATTATCTGATTTATCCTATAATTGAACACCATCATTTGATTCATATTATAAACAGCAACATGAGTTTGAGGGGTTTCTTGTATGTACTAGTTTCTGTAGTTGTAATATAATGAGGAAGATGATGCTATATGTTTTGTTTAAACTAAAAAAAAATATACAAATTATTTAGTTGTGAAATGTTGTTTAAAAAAAAAGATGAAATCGAGTTCGATACGGCCTGGTTCTGGGTTGGGACACTTATATTTTTACTGAAATGAAAAATTATGCTGATGCCTTTATGATTTACTTACATATAAAGACTTGAATTTATAAACTAGAATCTTATGGTTACATAATCTGTTTTAGAGATGATTATTTACAAATCATGATTTTGAAAACAAAATTCTATTCAAAATAGAATGTTTTGAACTATATTGCATATAAGAGATATACGTTTTGGGTTGATCACCATATTTTCTTTAGACAAATATTATAAAATTATAATTTAAACTAGTAAAGAGTGAATGTCTATTTATATTAAGTGTATTGCCTTGATTTAAGATTTGAAGGTTTACAAGACTAACAAAACACATGGCTAGATGATTGATATATTAATCACATATAATAACATGCTAGATTATAAATTAACCACATTTATCTCAACAGTTCAATAAATACTAATTTATTTTTATACTTTGTTATTAGTATACATTTAGGTTATATAAACGTCCCCAAACACAAGGAAATTTTAAGATAAATAATAACTAGTTCGTTATGCGGTATTTATTCGTTTAGGGTAATCGTTCGTTCTCTTGGTTTTCCCAATCTCTACTCGTGCGTTAATTCAAGAAATTCTCATACGTAACCAATGTGAGTATACTTGATCCCTTTTTCCCCTTTACACTTTGGGATGCAAGATGTATGAATATACAAAACAACTTTTATGCTTAAACAAAACATACTCTATCTATGAACGAAACATGAAACTATTGTGAATATTTGTTATGCTTGTATGCTCCATGAACGATTTGGAACGTTATATGCTCATTAACTTTGCTAGCCCACCTTAACAATTATAGCGATATAGGATTGACGCCCCGCCCGTTATTCTTGTGGGTATTGTTAAGTTAAACTTTAGCACCCCACTAAACTTTTGGGATTAGGCTTGTTATGCGCTGTATTCTTGGGTTTGATCATATTGTACGCCAAAAATTGCATACTAGTAATCACACATTATGAATCATGTTGGATATGAGTTTTTACTCTATTATGCTATGTAATTAAACTTGTATACTCGCCAACTTTTGTTGATTTTATTTTAATACATGTTGCAGGTTGTTAGACAAGACGATGAAGAAATCAAGTTAGGATGGACTTAGATACCCATTTTAGCAATTAAACAATGTTCGAATCTATGTTTATTATTTGAGACAATGTATTTCTTTCTTAGTTTTAATAAAATGATTTAATTCATATTGTCACATTTAGTGTTAAGTTGTTTTGAGCAATTTGTGCGTCTCATCCCGATGTTTCCGCCATCGGTTGGGGTGTGACAAACACGGCCTCGTGTCTCTATTCCAGTAACAAGAAAACAGCTCTTCCCAGATGCTGTAGGTCTGACACGACCCCATGTTGATCAAACACGGCCCCGTGTTATTCCTGCAGAAAGTAGAAAAATGGGAGAAAAAGAGGAAAACTTAAAAAGAAAAGATAAAAATGATTAGACCGTTAATTTTAAGCTTTCTCAAAATCCTTATGTCCCCGGAAACGGCGACAAAATCTTGACATGTGCGGGTGTGGGTATAACTTTTAGATATATTTTAAGCACGTTTTACTCACGAATCAAGCTTTAAATTTATAAACACGATATAATACTATCACTCTACACACGTTAGGGCAAGTGCACCCATCGCGGACGTAGTATAGTGATGGTAAGATACCGAGGTCGTTCAAGGACACAAGAGCTTGTAGTATCGGCTTATCGTTAATGTCTAACCTAACCAAATTTTGATAAAACTTTTTGAAAGATTTAAAAAGATAAAAATACAAATGTAAGGAAAAAACAAATAGACAAGAAGGAATCACTTGGTTCCAACTCCTCTTTTATGTATCCTTTGATGATTTCCGCACTTTGGGCTTTTTAAGAGATTATCTTAGTTATAGTGGTAGGCCCCCTTCCAAGCAATGTTACCCTCAACCTATTGGTCTGATTCAGTAGGGATACAGTCCCGCAAGGTCGGATTATTGAAAAACAATTAAGTAAGTTATTAATGCGAAAAGTGGTAGGCCCCCTTTCAGGCGACGTTACCTTCAACTTACTGCTCTGAGTCAGCAGGGATACAGTCCCGCAAGGTCGAATTAATGTTTTAATAATAGTTTATAAATAAGGGATTACAAGCGGTTCTTACTTCCCCCGATTTGATGCTATCTGGCTCAAGGAAAGTCCTACTAAGCTTGAATCAGGTCCTCGCAGGATCTATATACTTAACGAGGCAAGAACTTTACCCATACACCCTTCTAACCCCCTTCCAGGCAGTTAATGTTCTTTATATAGACCACAAAGACACGAATGAGTGAATCAACAAAACATGAAGAAATGATTAAGTAAAATTCGCCTTCAATATAAAAAACTAGTTATTAAAGTCATTAGTACATACCCAAATAGAAAGTTTGCCAAAGGTTGGAAATCAAAGGTAATACATAAAAGATTTGTCTTCACCAAGTGTTGTAAGAGATTTAGCCAAGCATGGCCTTTGTTTGACAAGAACTCTTACAATCGATCTTGGATCCCGAGACTACTACACACTCTAAAAGATGAAAGATTGATGACGGTGCTGGGTGTTGGGTGTTGGTGTTGTAGTGGTGGTGGACTAATGACAAGTGTGAGAGAAGTGGTTTGCCAAGGGATGAGTTGGAATGAAACCAACCACCCCTATTTATAGCTGGAAATAGATCATTCACACGGTCCCATGCCCACCTGGCATGGCCCCGTGGTCTTCACTTTCTCTCCCTTCATTAATTGCAAATGTCAGGTCTTGTACTAACATGCCCCGTGGTGGCAGGGCATGGCCCTGTGGTGATTGTACTTGTTGTACTATCTCAGATTCTGCGAATCTTAGGGTTGACCACGACCCATGTAAAGCTGGCACGGCCCCGTGTTAGTTTGTCTTTTGTTGTTGTCTTTTTCTGTAGGGAATCTTGACTAGGCATGGCCCCGTGCCTAAGCTTCTATTTTTGTTATTTTTGTTGGTTTGGATGTGTATGGGGGTTCGGAAAGTCGTGCCAATCCTTCTTCGTTGTATTTGTGTTGATTTCTGCTGTTAATTTGATCTTTTTGTGCGTTTAAGATCTTTTGATCCTGAAAATTAAAAGTAGACAAAGAAATATACTTTTTCCAACATTAAAGGGTTGATTTTACGCCTTGTTTGATGTAATTTATATGTTGCATTTTACGCACATCGGTGACGATAAAAATCAGTGCTGCAATTGGAGGTTATATGGAGGTGGGCTCTCGATCCAATTGACATAAGGCTTATAAAGATCATTTAGTCAAAGTTGGAGGCTTAGATCTTTGGGTGATGTTACTGTTGGGTATGGATATGCATGGGAAGTAAAATTTAACCATGGACTAAATTTTTGGCGACTAATTCTTTGGAGCAAAACAAAGATACACTTTGTGTTATTGTTATTGTTTTTAACCAAAGATATTTGGAGGTTGTGTTGATCGACCAAATGGAGTAGCAAAAGGGTTTAATCGAAGTTGGTTTTCAAAAGCTTCTTAGTCGTGTGGGAAATCTATGGGTGATTTTTTTACGGCAGGTAAAAAAACCAACGTATTTGGGTGCAATAAAAACGAGTCAACATGGGTTAAATGGGGTTCGTTTAGCAACCAAAGAAGACAGAATAGCGGTTGCTTGTCGTGTTGGCGGTCGATAGCAACGGGTGCAGATCGATCAGGGAAGTTTTTCGTGTAAAAATTCGATCAAGGTTACTTTCTTTATGTTGTTCTCAAAGGGAAAAAAAGGTGATCGGTGGTTCGGGTCAGCGAGTGTCACAGGGAGTACCGTTGGGAAGGCGGTGATGACCGGTGACTAGTTTAGTTCGGTTTCGTGGTGATCGAGATTTATGTGGTGGGAAACTTAATCCAAGTTTGATCGTGTTTTATTTTTGTCAGTGACTCTATCTCATCAAGGAAGATAATCACAGCGGGGAGTTCGATTTTGTGGGGTGGGGAAACCAACAGGTGTGTCGCGGAAGGAATGAAAGAGCGCGGGGCTTAGTGATTCATTTGGCGACCGAGGGATGAATCAACTGGGGGGTTGTTGTCTTTGTTGGTGGTTGATATTAACGGGGGCATATCAAGGAAGAGTGTGACATGGTGGTAAAACAAAGATCAAAGGAGGGTTTAATCTGTTTCAGAATTAAGGGGGTGAATGAAGAGATAATTCTGAATTGTTGGGTTAATTCTTATCGGAGTTGAATTTGGTTCAAGATAACTAAAGCTTACGAAGAAAGGATTAAGGATGAGGATGAGACTCAATCCAGTAATCTAAACCAACTTTTGTTCACAAAATCGGATGAAAAAGCAAAGGAAAAGGAGCACAGATGTGAGCATTGTGGTTGTGGAATCTCGAATCAAGAAGATCTTGGACGAGGCCGAGGTAGAAGTCAGAGATGGTAGAGATCGAGGAGATGGTCGAGTACAACGGGACAAGAGCCATGCCAGGTGTTACAAATGCAATGAGTTCGGGCATTACACATCGGAGTGTCCAAGGTGGGAGAAAAAGGAAGAGGTGAACTTGACCCGATATGAGGATGATGGATCAGCTCTAATGTAAAAAGTGTTTGACAAGATTAGGGGGTGATTGTTGGGACTAATCTTGTCATAACTCAAACGTTGGAGGGTGTTAAGTGGTTTAGTTTATTTTTGATGGAAAATTAATTATTTATGGTAGTTTTATTTTATTATTATTTAGGTTTCCTAATTTTAGAGGCTGCTTGGTTGCCTCTTAATGAGGCTCTTAATGGTTTAGCCCTCTTACTGGTTCAACACTTAATGGTCTAGACTGTTTGTTTCACGAGCAGATTTTCAACGACTAATAAAAGTATTGAAGAAGGCTTGATTTTCAACGACTAATAGATCCCGGCCACACCAAAAAGACGGTTCAATCGCCATTTATCCCAATCACAATAACGTTTTTGGCGTTGTTCTCACCAAACATGATAAGAAAACAAATCACACGTATCTATCATCTTTGATTTATAACTAGTCATTTTCACAAAAAGTAGCTGTACTTCTCATTTCTTAAATATTTTTTATTTGTCCTAATATATGAATGTTTCATAGTTATCAATTATACTTAAAAGAGTTTGAAAAGAGTACGCAAGTGATGTGTCCCACTTCCGCTGTGTAGCTCAACCTAATTATATATGTTTGGTTTGAAACTAAAACCTTTTAGTAATCAGGTACTTGATCGAATATACAAACACTATATGAACTAACTCGTTCAACTATTTTTATTATTTCTTAATAAATGCACACCAATACAATAAATTATAAACCTAACCATCTATTTATACTAAACTCATTCTAATCCTCATCCGACTCAAACTCTGTTAAGTAAATAAATAGACTCATAGATATACCTTATTAGTTTAGACAATGGGGTATGGGGCATGAGTTGGGGGAAAACGCCCAAGCCACCACCCCGGGTGGACTTGGGTTGGGGCGTGGCCCTTGGGGCTTGGGTTTCAAGCCGGGCGTGGGGCGGGGGAGCAAGCTGACATGGCGGGCTGTGAATGGCCAATTCAAACTAGCCGTTGGGGGCTAGTTTTTTTTTTAAAAAAAAAAAAATCCTTTATAAATACCTTACCATATTTAACATTTTTCTCACACAATATCAAACACATAAAACACAATCTTGCCATGAGTTCTTCAAGTTATAGTGAATCGTCATCATCATCTGACGATGGAGCGGAAATATTTCTACAAACGATCGCGACGGTGATGAAAGCTATCGTGGAAGACGAAGACGATGAGGAAGAGACTCAACAACCTAAACGGAGGAGAAGGTATATCGCTCGTGAACGGCGCACCGCTAACAATTTGTTGGTAAGCGATTACTTCTCAGCGGAACCTAAGTATGATGAAAAAATGTTTAGGCGTCGTTTCCGTATGAGTAGAAACTTATTTTTAAGGATATCTGGAGATCTTGAGGAGAAGTGTGTTTATTTCCAACAAAAACCCGATGTAACCGGGCAATTAGGATTTAGTACGTGGCAAAAGGTCACGGCCGCACTTAGGCAGTTAGCGTACGGCAATAGTTCGGACATTATGGATGACTATTTAAAAATGTCTGCACATGTAGCTAGAGAAAGTCTTCACAACTTTTGTTCGTGTATTCTAGAACTTTATAGGAAAAGATATTTGAGAAAGCCCTCCTTCAGTGACATGCAACAAATATTAGAACATCACGCAAATTATCATGAGCTACCCTGGATGCTAGGTAGTTTAGATTGTATGAAATGGCCTTGTGAACTTTGTCCTACCCAATGGCAAGGCGCTCACACTAGTGGATTTCACGGGATGCCAGCCATCATGCTTGAAGCGGTTGCGTCCCAAGATCTTTGGATATGGTATGCGTTCTTCGGTATGTCAGGTTCACATAATGATATTACCATCATAAACCACTCGCCCCTTTTCAATGATCGGGTAAATGGTATAGGACCCAAAGGAACTTTCTTTGTAAACGGGGTTGAGTACGTGTACGGGTACTACCTAGTTGATGGGATTTACCCAGAGTGGGGGGTTTTCGTAAAATCGTTCACAAGACACGGTACCACAGATCCAAAGAGATTAAAGTTTAACAGGGTCCAGATGGCTGCACGTAAAGACGTCGAGCGAGCATTCGGTGTTTTGAAGAAAAGGTGGCGAATGTTGGCAATGCCTTTTCGACTATGGGACAAGGATCAGATTGGAAACGTGATGTACACATGTATAATTCTTCACAACATGATTTTGGAGGATGAAGGTAGAGCGGTCGTTACCTACTATGATGACGATGACCCCCAACCAGGTAACGTAACAGACGAAGATAAAGCAGCAAATGAATTTTTGATAAAGTCAAGGGATATACATCACAACCTTCGATCTGATTTGGTGGATCATGTTTCAACGATTCCTGGGTTTGAAACCGACGAAGACGACGAAGAATGATAGTTTTTTATTTTGATAATTATTTTGTATGTTTATTTTAATAATTATTTTGTATGTTTATGTAGTTTTTGGTTATAAATAAATATATATATATATATATATTAAAAAAACTGATGTGGCTTGGCCACGCCACCCAAGCCACGCCCACCATACCCCATCCAAAGTGGGTTTGAGAATTGAGTTTTGAAATTACACGTGTCAATCCATGCCCCAACCCAAGCCCCACCATACCCCACGGTCTTAAACTAATAATTATATCTAAATAAAAATATAAAGGACTCAATAAATAAGAGTAAAGTTCACGTACAAACAGCCTTATCGTATAAAACGTACGAAATGCATGAAAAAACAAAAAAAAACATGGTGCCATTTTCGTAATTATTTGCTCATAGGGTAATTATCAAAATTACTCTACAAATGATCTTGTAGGGTAATTTTGATCGTGTAGGGTAATTTTGTAAAATGTTCTTGTAAGGTAATTTTGTGAAATGTCCATGTAAGGTAATTTTGAAACTTGTAAGGTAATTTTGTGAAATGTCCTTATAAGGTAATTTTGAAACTTGCAAAGTAATTTTGATACACTTGTAGAGTAATTATGATACTCTACAAAATTAGCATATAAGATCATTTGTAGAGTAATTATGATACTCTACAAAATTACTCTACTGGATTAAAATTATTCTACAAGAACATTTTACAAAATTACCATGAAGATCAAAATTACCTTACAAAATTACCCTACAAGAATATTTTACAAAATTACTATACAAGATCAAAATTACCCTACAAATGATTTTGTAGGGTAATTTTGATAATTACTCTACGAATAAATAATTACGAAAATGTCATCGAGTTTTTTCAGAAAATCCTTCTGTTCGTACGTTTTATACGTTAAAGCTATTTGTATTTGATCTTTAGTCCAATAAATAATACATAAAGAATTCATGATACTTATCTCCTCAATTCAAGATTAACCTCTTCATTTTCCCCCTTAATCTTGAATTGAACTTATTTCTTCACATCCGTACCGGTATCGACAACTTCATTCCTCAACCAAGTTTGATATCCTTCTTCCCGAGTCACTAGAACTAACCGTTCTTGACTACCGATTAAAGAAAAATAAGCCCCCCGTTTCTATCGTTTTATTCTTTCCTTGCTAGACGTGATAAGATTCAAAGCCTCTCGCTTTAACGAATCTTCTTCCATCCGTCAGGCTGCAAGTCCGATCGGATACTTTTGCAAAAAAAAAAAAAAAAAAAAAAAAAAAAACTACACCGGTTACTTTGTTGTTATCCTTGGCAGGAAAGACCAGGTCTTGATCGTACCTGGATTGGAAGTTGCTAATGTGTGAAGCTCATCACCAACCGAAACAAATTGATCACCGATCACCACCGCCTTCACAACTATACTCCCCATGATACCGATTAACCCGAACCACTATCGGCCGTTGTACAACACCTCACAGCTCGACTTTGTTCTGTTGCCTTATGCGTTAAAACACCAAAAAGAATTTACCTCCTATTCACTAATTGTTTTATTTACTAATTTCCGTACAAACCCACAGGACTTCACTTCAAATGTCAAGCAGTATACTTGCATGGTAACAAACTCCTCAACGAGGAACCTTGCTAGTTATTTCTTATGCCTTTCACATCAAACTAATTCCGCATGTGTATAATTATGGCTCACGAAAATAGTTTCGTGATAACAACCCATTTTTTTCATCCTCTCTACTCACCCTTGTAAAAAAAAACAACTCTTAAAATCGCAAGCTCTGATACTAATTGTTGAAAATCAGGCCCTTGATCGAACACACAAACACCGGACGAACTAACTCGTTCGACTCTTTTTATTATTTATCAATGAAAATACACCAATACAATAACCCTAACCATCTTTTATACTAAAACTCATTTTAGTCCTAACCCAACGCAAACTATATATATATATTAAAACACAATACAATAAATAGTGTTTTTAATATAGGGTAAATTACACTTTTCGTCCTTTATGTTTGTATTAGATTGCAATGGATGACCTTTAATTTCAAAAATTACAGTCACAATCATTTATTTGGAAAACCCATTACACGCTAGGTCTTTTAGCAAAAATCAGGTTAAAATTTTCAGTTAAGTGTAGCATGTGCAAGGCACATAAAATTTTACTATTATATATAAAAAATCTTTTTATTTTCTCAAAAGCATCAAATTGCTCATCTTCAAAACCGCATCAACAACAAACACTTAAACCAAATTGCTCATCATCGTCATCATCTACACCTGCAAACCATCAAATCCACTCAGTGGGAGAGATTCACCTTCTGCAATCGCTGCAAACCTGCAACACCTTATGGGTTAGTTCATGTTTCTCATGGTAGCAAGATTACATTTTTTGATTGGTCTTTGCAAAGAAAGTGAACTACTTTGACCCAATTCACAGCTATTGATTCTCTGTTATCTTTGTCATCTAATGTTGTTGTAGATGGTGCCACTGATTTATGTGAGTTGCAAGATCTTGAAATGGGTTTTGTAAGACAGACTTTAAATTGGTAAAATGTGACTAAATCTGATTTAACTGTTCAAGCAATTGGAACTTCCCCTGAGTGTTTACTCACTAGTTTTGAATCAAGTCTTAGGAATTCGAACTCTATTTTGGTGTATGATTTGAACGATAGCTTTAAAGTTGTATCCGAAATTGGGCATAATAAGATATTTGGTGCTGATCTTTGATTCCGAAATTGGGCTTCTAGGTCACACAGCGATTGCAGAAGGTGAATCTCTCCCACCAAGTGAATTTGATGGTTTGTAGGTGTAGATGATGATGATGATAATGATGATGATGATGATGATAATGATGATGATGATGATGATGATGATGATGATGATGATGTTGATGAGCAATTTGGTTTAAGTGTTTGTTGTTGATGATGCGGTTTTGAAGATGGGCAATTTGATGGTTTTGAATAAATAAAAAGATTTTTTATATATAATAGTAAAATTACTAACATACCCTCATGTGTCTTGCACATGCTATAGTTAACTGAAATTTTAATCTGCTTTGTGCTAAAGGACCTAGGGTGTAATGGGTTTTCCAAATAAAGGACAGTGATTGTAATTAATGAAGTTAAAGATCATCCATTGCAATCTAATACAAACATAAAGGACGAAATGTGTAATTTACCCATTAAGATATTATATTATATTATAATAATAATAATATATATAGTTTTTTCAATAGTTTTATTATTTTAATATTACAATAATAGTTATTTTCTTTACTTTTTAAGTTGGATAAGTTTGGTGTCAACCGGTACTGGTATCGAAAATACCGTACGGTAGGGTTCGTTATCGGTACATGAAGGTAAAAAACGGTTCCGGCGTGGTCCAGAAAACGCCAAAAGTCAGTACCGGCTTGAGTTTGAAAATCTTTTAGTTCGGAAATTCGGTACTGCTAGCCGGTACCATTTGCTCATCCCTGATCACAGGTATCGTACGAACAACAACGTTACCGTGCAATTTTTTTTTGTTGATTTTCTTCAACCTTTAATGATTTCTTTTTTTTAGTTTCAGGGGTAGGGATGAGCTCGGTACCAACCGATACTGAAAATACCGGTTACGGTGCCGGTATATGAAGGTAAAAACTGGTAGCGAACCGGTACCAGAAACGCTAAAAGTCGGTACCGAATTGGTACTTAGGATCTTTCGGTTCGGGAAATTCGGTACCGGTACCTAGTACTATTTGCTCATCTCTGACCACGGGTTTTATTCGAATATCATTACCATACAACTTTTTAGGTTGATTTTCTTTCGTTTATTTTTTTAGTGTTTTTTCTATATTTTCTTTTTATTCTTGTTAGCGGTTCTGTGTGCAACGCGCTCTTCAAAATAAGTGTAAATACAGACTAAATAACAAAAGAAGTTAGTTAAATAAATAAATAGACTTCTAAATAAACCTTATTAGTTTAAACTAATAGTTATCTTTAAATAAAATATAAAAATCTCAATAAATAATTCATTAAGAATTATCTATAACCCCGAATAATCCTTTTCTTCTCAATTCAAAATTAACGTTTTCAAGACCGAAGGTTTCTTGTCGTAGAATAGTTCTAAAAAAAACAAACCATAACTACATGTATTAGGCAATGATTTTCCTATTTATCATGCATTAAATATTTAGCTCATTAAAAAATCAATAAATCAACCCTGGAAACCTTAAAACCTCGATAAACCATAATCTTGTTAAAATTGAGTTTTTATGTTCGAAACTGAACAAATTAGAATTCGGATTTCAGTTCAGTTTTGCCAACTTTGAATTCACTAGGACTCAGCTTTAGGTTCCTTTGAACTAACCACGTAACTGGAAACCCATCCAATCGAATACCTCGAGTAGGACTACAATACTCTTATGGTAGTTCTAATTGGTTAGCTAAATTAAAATATATGTACTTATTTTTCTCTTGCATATTTACCCATCTGTTTTTCTCTCGGAAGAAAATACCAACCATTAATTAAACATATTTAACAAGTACCATAAATCCAAATTTTATTTTCATATAAACTAGTAATAAGGTCACGCGCGTTGCGGCGTGGGTACATCGCAAACATCAAATAGATTAGCGCAAGTGTTATGTAATGTGTAAACCATATAAAAACGTGTGTTTTGACGTATCCGATATAAATCAATGTAACTTATATAAGCATTTAAACAAAATCCAAACTGGGTTGGTTCATTTAGTGGGGTTCCACCTAATTACTACATAACCCTTACATTTTCATTAAGACTTAGTTGCATCAATACGCATAGTGACTCGTATGTCATATCATAAACCAACTAAAAACGTACATAAAGATAAGCACGGAAACGTATTATATTTGACCATGTTTATTAACATGACTTTATATTGACATGTACATATTAGACCGTGGGGTATGGTGGGGCGTGGGTTGGGGGCATGGTGCGACACGTGGACTATGGGGCACCCAAGACCAAAAGTCAATTTTAAAGGGGTATGGTGGGGCGTGGGTTGGGTGGCGTAAAAAAAACAAATTCAAAGGGCTAGTGCTCTTGGCCAATAAGAGCCGGCCACATAGGATCGCTAGCATGCCCCACGCCCGGCCTTAAACTCCCGCCCAAGGGGCCACGCCCAAACCTAAGCCCACCCAGGGTGGTGACTTGGGCGTTTCTCTCCAACCCACGTCCCAACCCCCGCCCCAAACCCCATAGTCTAAAATGTGAGAAAATAAAGTGTTTACATCAAGACGTATAACAACTTAAAACATACATAAAAATAAGCATGAAAACGTATTATATTAGACCCGACTTTTAGGTTGAAACGTAAATGTGTACTGTTTACGTCCAATGCCGATACATGAATATGTACCGAAATGTCCAAAAAAATAAACACGTGAGGAAATAATTTTTTTATGTTAAATAATGAAAATAAGGTGCTCGCGCGTTTTAATTTAAGGTGTGTTGTCGGTGGCCTTTGCTTTAGATATAGTAGAATTACTTCAGTCAATTACCTATATATATTCTACTATAACTTAAAAGGTTATGTCGGTGGGGTGACCCACCGGCATTGCCTTGTGACACCTGTGTCACTGTGACCATCAAACAAATACCAAACCAATGAAATATTGTGTTTCATACTTGGGATTTGTATAAATATGTGTATCGTTTGCACATATCAATTCTTGTTTGATTTCGGGCTTTAAATCGCTTTCTGGAAGGTTATACGCGATCTGATGCGTAAATATAACCAGTTTAATGCAACAAACACTCCGGAATAGTGACATAGGCTTAACATACCTTAAATAACCTTTACATAACTTAGAAATAAGTTTTGGATGGTTTGGTATGCCGAAATCAAGTTTTGTTTGCTTACAGGGACTAAATTCGACAAACTGCGAAAGTATGTCGATTTGTACTGTAACGAACATTCCGGAACTTGATCATAAGTTAAATATGCCATAAATATCCTTTACATAGCTTAGAAATAGGCTTTGAGGTGTTTGGTGCACAAAAATAAACTTTCTTGATCAATAGGGACTAAAAGCGTCAAAAAGTGCATAAGTTTGCATTTTCGCGCATATTTTACGTTCTGAATATATCCGGACATCCAAAAAATTTATGCAATCATTAAAATATTATGTTTTAGTGATTGGAATGATAAAATTCCATTCGTCGCTTAATTTGGATCGTTTTTGCGTTCGTTACGACTTCCGTCGTAATTAACCGAACAACGCAATCGTACGGCCAAACGAACCGACATCCGGCATATTTTTGAGTATGTTTCATGTCCCCTATGCTTAGGCATAATTGTAGAGCCTTGAAAATGGCTTAACGGGCTTTAAACGCATCAAAAATGGCCTTAAAAGCATGCAGGGACTGAAATTGCAATTTATGAAACTTGTTTGCTGATCAGAAGGCTCAGGCGGCCCGCGTAAGCCCCCATAAAACCTTACGCGGCCCGTGTAAGCATGTCAGACCTGCAAAAACCATTTTTCCAGCTGTTACCAGCTGTTCCAACGGTTTTGGTAACTTGGAAATGGTATTTTAAGCTTTCTAGGGGCTATTTTAAGTGCCCATGGTATTCCAAATCAAGGGGCACACTTGGACGGCTGAGATTGAAGCTCATTTCACAAGGAACGATCTTAACGGCTCTCCGAAAACTATAAATACCCCACCCCCTTTCATTCTCTACCCACTTAATTTCTGATATTTCTCTAAGTTGAGGTGTTTTATCACCTCATACCTGAGAATACTTGGAAAATCAATCTTGCGGGGACCCTTTGTAAGTATTCCTTCGTTCTTTTTATGCGTCTTAGCGTTAAAGTCAAACTTTGTTTGACTTTCTGCATTGACCAGTGTTTAGTCAACGCGATGTTCGTTTGAACTTCATAACGTGAGCGTAATCACGATGGTTATAGTCCCTAGTGACTGTACCTACTGATTACCACGTTATCTAGGTGTAGTGACGAGTCGTAGTTTCGGGCAAAATGCGTGTTCTTGCGTATTTTGTAACCAAACTACTTTTAGGTATCAAAACCGTTTGTTTTGATACCAAACCTGTTTTCTATACTCGTTAAACATGTTTTAGCATGTTTAACTCGTCACTTTTAGATTTGTGCTTATATAGGGTCGTAAGGTAAGCGATCTAAACAATCGCTTATGCTTTCGAAACCGACCCGTTTGGTCGATCATTAGGATCCGACCAAACACAATTAGGTGACCATAGTTGTATAGAGAATAACCTTCCGAGGTTATACCTTATGGTCACGTCGTTTAAGTAGTTGTATGATAAGTAGTTTATATGCCTTAGGAAAATTACCAAAATGCCCTTTTTACGCATAAATTCTCTTTAAGCATATGTAACCAAAATTTTGACATCTAAACTGATTAGATAACTATATTAGACATGTTAAGGCATATTTTACTTGTCATAGGACTAGTTAGGCGATTCGAACGCGTTTTACGCAAACGACGCGTTAAAGTAGCGTAAGCTACCTAAACGGGTCGTAATGGGTCATAAGCACTTAGGTTATGTTTCATTTTAGTATGTAGGCTTTGTTAAACCATATCATATGGGTTCCAATACTCATTTGGTTTACGAAACCTCATTCTATCCGATCTCCCGATTTAGGTCCGGTTATTTACATAGTTACCTATATTAGGTGCCGTTTGATTTCCGTGATCCCTCTAGCTTTGCTTGGTTGTTGTCCAAGACATCTAAGCACCCTCAAGTGAGTACATAGTCCCCTCTTTTACTGTTTTCAAACTGTTTTGGGGTGAAACACATGTGCCTACTTGTTACTTTCGTGTTTTCCATGTTTTCATATCATATAATTGCTATATTCATTAGTACACTATTAGTACATGATTTTATTATGTTTTGCTATGTATGTTCTCTTAGCATGCTAGCACATTGTTTTACATTACATTTTGTTGCATATGCTCATCCAGTATTTGGACACATTGTTTTACATTTTGAATCCGTTTGTAACCGTTTGATTGTATGAACCATTTGTAACCGTTTGATTATGTGAACCGTTTGTAACCATTTGATTATGTGAACCGTTTGTAACCATTTGATTATGTGAACCGTTTGTAACCATTTGACTGTATGAACCGTTTGTAACCGTTTGATTATGTGAACCGTTTGATACTGTTTGAACCGTCGGGTTAGGGAAGTGATTAGATAACGGGGCGGGTGTAATGTGCTAAAAGCATGGTGGATACGCCGCTGGTACTTCCTATATATAAGTGCTTTTAACACATTATATATCGTTGCGTTATCTAGATCACTTCGGCAAGGTTATCAAAACAAAGTTATACTACAAGGTTTTTCTAACGATATATATATATATATACACACACACACACACACACACACACTATTCGAGTTTTTATTTCAAAAACGATTTACAATCTGGGTTTAATTAAACAAATGTTTTGGAGTTAAGAATCGTGGCTACGAGATTTTATAAATTGTAATCAACTTGATTTGAGTTAGTTAATTATGTCGCAATGCTATACTTTTCAAAATAAGGTTTGTTTTTAAATAAGCATTGCAACATATAAAACGAGCCATGAATCTGACACTCATATAAAACCTATGTACTTGCCGGCATTTTTATGCTGACGTATTTTCACGTGTTTCAGGTGCAATTGTTGATGATATATGATGATGATATTGGTGTATGCTCACATAGAAATGGACGAGGCCTTAGTGACTTAATAACAATGAAAGACTATTTGTTTATGTTTTGTTTCAATTTCAATGTAATGTAATACATTTGATTTAATAAAACGAAACTATTTATTCCATGGTTGTGAAACAATGATTCTGTTACAACACTCCCCGACGTTTCCGCCACGTTTTGTTGTTTTACGTGGTCGGGGTGTGACAGCCTTACACCCCCTAAACTTTTTCCATTTTGCGTTTCAAGCACCTCGGTTTTGCCACTCCCCTAAACGTTTTCAATATTTCATTTCAAGCCCCTCAGCTTTGCTACAACCCCGCCACTTTTAGATTAATCAATTTTAGTCCCTTATCTAACTTTACTATTCTTCTACTTTAACAATTGGCATTTTTAGACCTTAGCTTTTTACTAATTTCTATATTACTTAAAGTACAAAGTCGGTGAAACCACCCCTCTTTAACTTCCAAAATTTCCACTTTTAGCTTATAGTTTTGTAATTCATATTTTTTGCATATAGAATTTTCCTTTTATTTACTCTCTACTTTTGTAACTTGCATTTTTTACCTATACTTTGGTAATTTACGTTTTTTTCACATATGCTTTATACCGATCCCTCAACTTTTGAACTTTTCTTTTTTCATTTTGATGTAAATTTGGTATACGCTTTCGGCCTTTATTTTGTATGTTCCCTACATATGAATCGGGTCACATATAATACGTTTTGACTTGATGGTGTATAAATTGGAGTTAGTCGAGTCGCATATAATACATTATGATTGTACACTATAAACTCGATTTGCTTTATATTTTAATCCAATTACAACACATATATAGGTTACATTGAGTTCAGTCGGATACTTCGAAACGCACATTATTATATGATTAACACATCACAAAACGCTTGGACTAATCCGTTTGACGTTTGCGATGTACTCGCGCCTCAACGTGCGCAGGTCTTATTACTAGTTAGTTTAAAAAATCCTCTCACACAAACACTATTCAATGCTATTTGACTTTTTGAATTTTTTACTGTTTAATTTTTATTTTGTTTTAACCCTTTTATTTTTTATATTTTTAACACTTTTAATCCAAATAGCTTTAATCTTTTACATAATTATAGTTTTCATCTTTTACATTTTTAACACTTTTAATTCAAATAGCTTTAATCTTTTACATGATTTTTATAGTTTTCATCTTTTACACCTTTTAACACTTTTAGTTCAAATAGCTTTAATCTTTTAATAATTCTTATAGTTTTTATCTTTTACACTTTTAGCCCCATAGTTTTTATATTTTACATATTATATATTTTCTATTTTTAATCAAATATTTTTTCACTTTTAACTTTGGTCCCTATACTTTACATCTTTTATAAATTTATCGTTTTACAAGTCGTTCTAAATTTTGCGAGTTAACACGCTTCAACGGCTCCGTTGAAACTCTCGGGTCCTAAGCCGACTTGATTATACTTTTCTATGTTTTACTTTTTCAGTCTGTTGTTTACGAGTTAACACGCCGTAACATATGTGTGATTCTATCATTTTTACGTTTACTTTTTATTCAACATATAACGGTCCCATCACAAAGCACGGATTCTAGACACTAGTTAATTAAATATCTAAATGTAAACAACTAAAACATATTAAATATCATACTCCGGTTGAAACTTCTTTAGACTTTTTTAATTATGTTTTGCATATAAATTATGTTTTACCACTTATCTTTAATATATAAGGATATGTTAATTTGATACGTGGTCCACAACTATAATTTACAATATTGGTGTCGACGGTTTACAACTTTACATAAATTTATAAATTAATACGTGGTCTAGTTCGCTGAACACCCAAATTAATCGTGACCCATCTTTAATTAACTCTCACTCTTTCCATTATTTTTTTTTGCGACATCCAGGTGAACGGCAAATACGGGTGACGCTGGTTCGTCTTGGATGAGAGACGAGATTTTACCGATTATTCCATCGTCGTGCCTTCGGGGGGTGGAGGTCGGGTTTCCATGCATCTGGGAGAGCCAAGGGGCTGGTGGCGGTCGATTAGTCGACATTGGCCACAACTGCCGGTGTCACGGTGGTTGCCACGTCGTTCCTTGCCGTTCAAAAAATATATATATATTTTTTTAAATTATTTTATAAAATAGCTGTATATTCGAATGTCCCAGCTTATTTTACAGTTGTTTTTAAAAAAGTCGTATTTACAAATTGAAATGCAATAATTGAGACCGAGGGATGTATATATACAACAGTTTCACAAATGATATGGCCCCAATCAAGTGTTCCTATTGAATGCTAAAGGTACAACTCATTGTTGACAAATGTACTAACAACAGAAAAAACAAAATCGTGACAAATTTTGCTTTGTTTTGTAACAGGAAAATAATGGAAGTCGCCCAGAATCTCGGAACAAAGAAAGAAGGGATCCCATCGTTAATTAGATCGATCGATGCTAACGAAGTTGTGGGATTTGATGATGATCTTATGAAGCAAAATGTGATGGAAAATAATTTTGAATTAATGGTATGTTTTTGGTTTGAATTATTTGAGTTTAAATCTGATCAGCTAGATTATGTTTTTATTTTGATATTAGGATTCTGGAGGAGATAAAATAGAACCTGAAATATTGAACGACTGTTTAAACCACCGTAGAACGCCGTCGATATCCATCAGTATGCCACCGTCTCCAATGGGAGCTCCACTGCAAAACACTAGAAGAGTTGCATTCAGAGACGACGTTGAACTTGTTGGCACGAACTTGAACGAGCAACCAACTGTTTCGGCCACTAAATTCCACTCGCAGCCCATACCCACCGGGGTCGGGTTTGAAGAAGCCGTGGCAGCCGGTAAGTTTCCGAGAATCGAGAAAGTGAAGAAGGATGATGAGAGGTACAATTCTTTCAAAACATGGTCTGGTAAACTGGAGAGACAAATCTCCACATTGCGAGGAAAACCGCCAGGTGAGCAGCCGGTTATTACTCCCCGGAGCGAGAATTTGCCGGTTCATCGCTATTTTGATGCGTTAGAAGGACCGGAGCTGGAAACACTCAGGGTATGTTTCCAGAACTTAATATTTCAACAATCTCACATAACATTTAGTGTTACCACATACCTCCCTTTATATATACAAATATATATATGTATGTATGTAGAGACATAGAGCGGAAAAGGGGTGTGAGAATAAAATACAGATGTGGATCAGGGGCGTACCCAAGTTGGGAATTGGGTGAGCAGGCGCCCCCCTTAACAAAAAAAATTTAGTGTAATTTTTAGGCTAAAATCCCGATCGCATCCGTTGAAATTTTAGTTGAACCCCTCGTTCGCACCCTCAGAAAATAATTTATGAGTCCGCTGCGGATGTGGGAATACTGAGAGCCAACTTTTTCCTTTTTTTTCTCTTTATTTATTTTTAGTTTTACTAAATTTTTCAATAAGAACCAACAGTATTTTAACGTGAAATAAGTCCAGTTTTGGGTTATTTGAATTCAAAGTTTTGGTATTTGAATTCTACTAAATTTTGAATACACCCGAAAATCAAATAAACTCAAATTTTGGGTTATCTGAGTCCAATTCGAATGCTAGTTTATTGGAGTCTACCTTGTTGCCCGTCTACCTCTCATTAGTTTGTAATCGTTTTCTTCTTAAAGAAAAAAGCCGAATAAAAAAAAAAAAAAACCAGCCCCAAAGAAAATCACAAACCAAAATGCAACGTCATAGTGTTTTTTTTCGTACCCAAGCAAGCTAACAGTTTTGTTATGATCTTTTAACAGCCATCTGAGGAATTAGTCCTACCAGACGACAAAAAATGGCCATTTCTTCTCCGCTATCCAGTCTCATCGTTCGGTATATGTCTCGGAGTCAGCAGTCAAGCGATAATGTGGAAGAATTTAGCGTCGTCAGCCGCAACACATTTTCTACATGTAAGTCCCAAAGTGAACCTGATTCTATGGTGCATCTCCATAGGCCTTTTCACGGTAGTGGCAGCTGCATATATTCTGAAACTCATCTTCTACTTCGAAGCAGTTCGTAGAGAATACTACCATCCAATTCGAGTTAACTTCTTCTTCGCCCCATGGGTCGCACTACTGTTTTTGGCTATAGGACTTCCACCAACAGTTGCCACAAGCATACCGCATTTTCTATGGTATATTTTAATGACACCCATTTTCATCCTAGAGGTCAAGATCTACGGCCAGTGGAAGTCCGGTGGCCAGCGAAGGTTATCCAAGGTGGCGAATCCTGTTAACCATTTATCCATTGTTGGAAACTTCGTTGGAGCTTTGTTGGGCGCCTCGATGGGGTTAAAAGAAGGCCCCATTTTCTTCTTTGCGGTTGGAATCGCGCATTACACGGTGTTGTTTGTGACTTTGTATCAAAGACTTCCTACCAATGAAACTTTGCCCAAAGAGCTTCATCCTGTTTTCTTTCTTTTTATTGCTGTTCCAAGTGTTGCTTCTATGGCGTGGGCTAATATCAATGGGTCGCGAATCGCTTACTTCCTCGCCATGTTCCTCTATTTCTCTCTGGTACGTTTAGGGTGTGCATGGGTCGGATTTTGGGTTATTGAATCGAGTTACTCGAATTTTAATATTCTGAAACTAAATTTGAATAATAATTAACAGGCGGTTCGAGTGAATTTCTTCAGAGGATTCACGTTCTCGTTGGCATGGTGGGCATATACTTTTCCGATGACTGGAGCTGCAATCGCGACAATTCGATACACAAACGAAGTCACAAACACTTTCACTAAAATTTTAACTGTGACCCTTTCGGTGATTGCAACCCTGACGGTTTTTGGCTTACTCATAACCACAATTCTACATGCTTTTGTGATGAGAGATCTCTTCCCGAACGACATCGCCATTGCCATAAGTGACCGGAAGCCCACAACTGTTCGAAAGTGGTTCCACCGGAGGTCAGGCAGCTCCGACAAAGACATTGAACATTTCCTTAAATATGTGACATCAAACGAGAAAGATGTGGAGGTTACGGTGAAAGCTGGAGATGTTGAAAGTCAAAGTCCATTGCCATGAAATAATGTATTGAGATGTTAGTGATGATGATACAATTGAGGAACATGGCTACCATCTTCCGATGATGTTGGATGTTTAGTGCGTGGGGGACATTCTATGCTGTATGTTGCTGAGTTTTGAATTTTGTGTCGGTATTTTAAGCTGTATGTTGTTTTCAGTATTTTGAATGTGTAAGTGCTTGTTCATTGTATTTACCTATATGTTTGTTGAAATGTTCCTTAATACGTTGGGAGTTATATTTTATAGAAAACGTTTTCTGCCCATGGTTTTGGAAACCAGATCATCCCGTTAAATCATAATCTGGACGGTGGGTGGACGGTGGACGGCGGTGGTGGTGGACGGTGGTGGTGGTGGTTTTAACCCTTTTCAGACTTTAGAAGATTTTAGAAGTGACTTGGTCAAGTCTGCACCAAAAAGAGCTCGCGCAGACGTTTTTTAGTAAAACGTCTTCGAAAAAACAAACAACTTCAGATGACAATGTTTGCGCATGGTCTGCGCAACGCATACCTTAGTGTTGCAGGGTAGTACAGTAAGTTGACGAGTCAACCTATCACGGATCCCAACATGCGAACATAAGACGAGAAAAACATGTATTAGAAACAAACATTGTAGACTATCAATGTTGTATTATAATATTGTTCACATAAGAAGACGATATGTGAACAATAAAAACATGTTCAAAGTGTTGCTAAGTCACAAACAGTTAGAAAGACATGTTATCGGATTGGACATATATAAGTTTTGTTTTACGATAAGTCAAAAACATAGTAACATCGTTAGAAAGACATGTTGATCAGATTGGATCGACATATAAGTTTTGTTTTACGATAAGTCAAAAACATGGTAACATAAAGGGATGTGGAAGGTTATTATAAAGGAAGGAGATAACATACGTAGAGATAGGTATGTGAGTGATTATTATGGGGTATAAAGGATCTTCATGGTGATAAAGTGCAAGATGAGGTCGAGCAACGGATCTTTGTGTGTGTCGAACCAACCACACACAGAACATGTCACCATATACCAAGTCATGAACAATGAAATGCGAACTTCATGCATTTTCTGAAGTCACTAAAAAGTTTCATATACCATAGCCCTTCTAAGACCATGTGTAGTGGGGCATTACAAGGTATTATAGGGCATTATAGGGCAAAAAAACGCCCCCTTCCCCATTACATAGGGTATTATAGGGCAAAAAATGGTTTGGCGTTTTAATGAAAACGCCTAAAATGGATTGTGGAATGTTTGACTGGGTTTGACTAGCCAATGAGAAAATAGTTTGCTTTTTTTTTTGTTTAATGATTGGAAGGGGCATTATCAGGTATTATTCCCACTACGCCACTTTTACAATAACACCCCATGCTGACTGGACTGCCACGTGTCGAATAATGCCCCATGGTGGGGGCATTATTTTGTTTAACCACTACGCATGGTCTAATGCGCAAACACTAAACTAGGTATAAGTGTCACCCTTTATGCCACGTGTCATAGTCCAATAGATACATGCACAACCGGTCATGCTCGCATCGTATGATAAGTTAGAATATTGCATAACACCACTAGCATCAGTAGTTGGGCCATATTATTACAACCACGAGCAGCGACCACCCAATGTAGATTCGAGTCTTCCATATTTACTAGACATGCTAAACGAGTCGAGTTACTCAATCTCGGCTAAAAAGAAGCACGAACAAACCGAGCTTAAACGAGCTCGAGCCTAAGCCCGAGCCTAAAAGCAAACTCGTTAAGTAAACGAGCCCGAGCTTCGCTTATCGAGCTCGAGCTGGCTCGCGAGCCTAAACGAGCCTACTATTTATATATTTTTAGTAGTATATTTAAATAATAAGAATGATAATTATTATTTATAAATTATGAAAAAATAACTAAATTTTATATAAAATTATAAGTACAGATAATATAGATTAATTAATTAATGAGCCGAGGCCAAGCCAAGCTCGAGCGAAAAACTACCTACGAGCCAAGCTTGAGCTTTCATAAGTTAAACAAACTCGAACTTGAGCCTAGTCAAGCTTAGACTCAGCCCGTTTGCACCCCTAAGACTACAAGGTATGGTGATGGACCATCCTTGGAGGATGATCCGCCACGTAGGCGCCACGTCACATTCCTCCCCAAGATGGTCCATCCTCCAAAACTAGAGGGCATTGTAGGATGGTCCTAGTCATAGTCCTCCACCACTTTTTATGTTTTTTTTTATTTTTTTTAGTATTCTATTTTTTTTACATTTAAGAAATATACTAACAAAAAAAACAAACAAACAAAATTAAAAAAACAAAACAAACTTTAAAACAAACAAAATTAAAAAATAAACTTACTGTTAAGAAAAAAAAATAAAAACTTTAAAACTGTTAAGAAACAAAATAATAAACTTAAAACCTAATAAACCTAAACAAAAATTAAACTTAAAAACTAAAATATAAACCCACAGTTAAGAAAAAAAAAATAAACTTTTAAAAATTTGAACTTTAAAAAATGTAAACTTTAAAAAATGTAAACTTTAAAAAGATGTAAACTTTAAAAAATTACGAACCTTTTACCGGGTTGTCGGAAGTGCCAATGAAAGCCTTGGCTAAGGCTTCTTCTTCGATTGGGGTCCACTTAGTCGCCTTCGGTGAATATTGCGAGAATTGGTTTGGCGAGTGTTGGAATGAAGCAAACGCGTTCGATGAATATTGCGAGAATTGGTTCGGTTCTAGCGTTGGATAATATCCCGGAACCGAAAAAACATTTGGTTGGGTCGGATTGTTGGGAGTATTCGGGTTGTTCGAAGTGTTCGGGTTCTCCGGGTTATTGAACGGATCCATGCAAATTATGTGGAAGAAGGTTGAGAGAATAGTGGAAGGAGTATAAAAATTATGTGAGAAAGAGGTGAATGTTTGAGGTTAATTTGGTGATTGAAAGTGAAAATGGAAGTTAAATTTATATATTTTATAATTATAGCCGTTTGTAATTATTCAAATTATGGAAATTTTGTTTTTTATTTTTATTTTTAACGGTCATAAAGAAAAGGGGGCCCACTTTTTCGGTACGTCGCAAACGGCTAGAATGGGACGGAGAGGACGGGGACGGATGGGGGCGGCACGGTGTTTGAACCGTCGCCGACCCGTGACGGGCCGGGGCCGACCCCATACCGTGTAGCCTAATATTTACATCAGTCTTCTCACTAACAAACAAACATACATTAGGACCATGTCGTCTGTCTTTGAATGAGTGTTTTAGCGAAGCTTACCGTCAAAATTCCGTGCATTTAAATAGCAAATGTCGGTTCTAGTGACATGCAACTTATGTTCGAGTATCACATAGTTTTGTCGTTAGTTAGCTTTGATTGCTGGTCCTGAACTCCTGATACAAGAGATATAACGAATACACAAATTGGACTCACGTATGATAATGAACCTTTGTCAGTTAGATAGGACCGAAAGAACATTTAATAATGGTACAAATCAGCTTGGGGTGTAGTGGTAAGGGATAGATCAAGTGTTTTAAATGACCCAAGTTCGATTCCTGTCTTCCCTGAGCAAGTTTTATCTCACCGTGGTGTCATACCTTTTGAGTGAGTGTTCACAGGCCTCGGCCCTAGGTGAGGGGTTTTCCTCAGTTCGGAGACGAGTGTGTCCTGATCTGAATTTCACCAATAGCCTATTTAAAGAATTCGTTGACAGTTAAAAAAAATAAGTATACAAAGTGAAGTAATGCGTGACAAGTGTCACCTATCAATAAGTTGATATTTTGTGATAAGAAACAATGATACACTATAAAAGTAAATCACCTATGGCACAATGTATCTATGCAGTTAATATTGGTGATATATCAGTTATATCGGTCCCTTAATAAAATATTGGTGTTAAATATCGGTCAAAATATCGGTACCGGTATTATCAGCGATATTGACCGATATAACCGATATATCACTAATATTTGACCAATATATCACCGATATTTGACCGATATATCACTGATATATCACTGAATTATTGGTGTTAAATTGCTATATATATATAAATTCTGCATTATATTAAAATTACCGATATCCCACCGAGATAACCTATATTTAAAATATCGGTCCTTGACTGATATCCGATATTTTACCGCATTAACTGCATAGCAATCTATAGAAATTATTTCTCGTTTTTAGAGTAGTAACCTATCAAATTAAATTAAGAGTAAATAAGTCTTTGCACTCTACCCATCAGATGGTTTATTTTGAATGAAACTCGGTTATTCAAAACTAATCATTTAACCAGTAGATCAACATAAATGCAATCAGGAGAATCTATTTTTGGACAACACTGTGACCATTATCAGCTTGCTTTTAACATTGATTTACACAGATCAACATCCAATTTGACGTCTAATGTCGTTATACAATGAACCTATACCAACTCGACTGCAGTACAAACATCCAACTGATTAAAAAACAATAAAACATCGGTACGGTTACATAACTGGTCAAAACAAATAGGATCTGGGACGGGTATGTAACATCACCTCATAAGATCAATAAATACAAAGGCGTTCCAAAGGCTATGTAACAGCATAGACGGTAACAAGTTTCTCGACCGTGCAAAAACCGTACCCATTACCATCCCAAGAAACACAAGGGGCAGCATTCTTTGCATATTAAAATGTGCCAACGCAAAAGCTATTGAACTTACCAAAATCGAGCACCACACGGGCATGTACCTTGTTAATGAAGGAAGAAGAAACCCTCGAAAGACGATTTCCTCCCAAATAGGGGCACAAACAGAAACAACAATGGCATAAAGCAACATCGCCATTGGATCGCGTGCAACTATTGACTGCTCGACGTTGGAGACTGTGATTGGAGTAGGGGGAGGCATGGGTACTAAGTTTAAATTGACTTGCGAGAGACGGTTGACCAATGGAAACATTAAGCATCCTAAACCGACATCAAAATGCCAATTTCCTTTGAAGCTAAACTTGAACCAATCAGATGAAAGGGGACGAAAGCTTGAAAGGCAAAGTTTGAGAATTGCAATTCCGGTTACACCCTCCACGATGTCTGTTAAAAGGCTGTATAACGCTTGTCCTCTGTATGTTAGATACTCCTTTCTGAAACCTGCTGTGTGAGCGACAAATGGTATTATCCAAGATCCTACCAACCAAAATGAGGTGATCCACAGAAGCATTACCTGCATTGTCAAATTTATTATTTGTAGCAATGATACATATTTCTTGCAACAAAAACTATATATCCTTCTTGTATGATGTGTTTCATACATTATGCACCTTTACCACAACATCACTCCATTTTTCATCTTAAAAAGAATTTTTGTAATATTGACTTACAAAAACTATGCTAGATGAATAATGGTATTACTATTAGGTCAACGCAAAGAAGTCACAAAGAATATGGTATTATAAAGCTGCACCTGCAAAATGGTCTTAGCTGTCCATGGCACGGCCCATGGTTCTGCACTAAATATAGCATCTGCAACCTGAAAATAACACCCCATTTCTTAATCATGTCTAAATACTAACTCAGAAAGACATAAACTTAAATTTAGGGCTACTGGTTGGACATGTCTGAGAAGATAAATCATCATCATCATACTCAGTAAATCCCACCAATAGCAAAGCAAAGGTAGGATCCGAGGAGGGTAAGATGTAGACAGCCTTACCTCTACCCCGTAAGAATAGAGAGGTTGCTTCCGATGAGACCCCCGGCTCGATAGTAGTTTTGCATCAAGCCTTGGACATAAGGCATATAACACTCAGCAATCGGGACAAAGACCGATTAGTGCATGTACCCTTTTGTCTTTCAGCTATCAACGCCACCACATGATGCATGATTAACCGTCCTCAGCTTTTAACGTTGTTTTCACGAAATTAGTAAAATAACGTTAAAATTAGTTCACTTTCACTTTTGCCCCTCGATGGCCCACACATATATACATTATATGCGCATACCGCAAGCGGGGCGTCATACGTCTGAGAAGATAAAGAATGGAGCAAATACTTTTTTTCTCTATAGCATTTGACATAAAAAAATGAAGGAGAACATATATTCGTGATCAAATTATGTTATTGGCACCAAGAACTATCTTCATTGATGTCAACTACACTACTTGGGTAGGTACTAACTACTAAATAAGCATATGCACATACAAAAAGATGAATAAAAAAATAAAAAATAAAAAATAAAAAAAGCCTACCTTTTTGAAGTTTGAAACCCAACCATGCTTCACATTTGGTTGTTGTTTCTCCAATTCCACCATCTCTCCTGGCAACATATCTTCTGAAGTTCCGGAGACGCTATATTCCAAAGAAGATTCATCATGCTTAAAGCATGAAAATCTCCAACTCTACAGGTTTATCACAAATTATAAGCAGGCCAGATAAACATTAATCTTATAAACTAGTTCCATTGTATGTGTTTCAAGAAAGACAAAAAATGCATTCACTTTATATCTTTATGCCATGGTGTTTATTAGAACAACAAATATAAAGAAAATCAGATATATAATATCAGAATCACATCAACATACTCTTAATTCATCGGTAAATACCTTTTTTTTACTTTCCAGGAAACTTGAACTTTTATACCAAATATGACACAGCAGAGCTAAGTAGTTAATGCGGTAAAATATCGAATATCGGTCAAGGACCAATATTTGAGATATCGGTTATCGCGGTGGGATATCGGTAATTTTAATATCATGCTAAATTTATATATATAGAAATTTTAACAATTGTAACAAGTAAGAACTGACTAAGATTTAAAACACTAACATTTAACGGTAACAACTAACAATTAAGACTTAAAAAACTATTAAGACTTAAAACACTAATAGCAGCAATAAGAAGAAAAATGAACCGTAGAAATAAGAAGAATGGTACTGATATCGGGAAAATCGGTGATTTATCGATCAAATATCGGTCCTACATCGGTCAAATATCGGACAATATCGCTGATTGATATTATCGGTACTGATATTCTGACCAATATTTTGTACCACTATCTCGGCAGAGGACCGATAACCGATATCTCACTGATATATCCGTTGATATATCGGGATACTAACTACGTAGCAACAGAGTTGGGTTTTTTTTTATTTATTTTTTTTATTTTTGCATATGACATTTCACAGTTTCACTGTTGTTGAAACAATCATTAACAACAAACTACAATACTAATGCATAATAACCAATTTGGGCCTACAAAAATAAACGCAATTTATTCATCAAAAACTGCTCATCAGAAGGCAATTAACACAAATTGCAATCAATTAACAGATAAAAAAGAGAAGTTGAACTTACATTCCTAGGTAACTTGGAAGACGATAACTGTAAGAAGCGAGTAGTTCGGGTGAATGACACATAGGGTTTGGAAGTTGTAGAATTAACTCCGGCCAAAGAAGAACGGTGTGAGCCGAAAGAAAGCGCGTGGCAACACGGCGACCGAGTGACGGACATGGTGAAGTAGATCCTCCGGATTGATTGAATTCCGGGTGAGAATTGGTGGTGGTTGCTGCATTAGAGGCACAAAAACCTAATTAGATCGTTCGCGCATATTGAAAAGAGAGGAAGAGGGTGGTTGGAATGGTTTTTATGGGATTGAGGTGGTAGTTGAAGACGGCAGCGACAGTGGTTGGAGAACTCGGAGGTGGAAACTCCGACGAAGTTTCCAGGTAGGAAGGAAGCAAGAAAGGGGGAAAGAAAAAAGGTAATTGTAATTGTGATTTTGGTTTTATAGAGGCGTGTTACCATAGATTCGAATATTTTAGAAGAAGATAAGAGATGTGCAGAAATAGTCCCTTTAGTATCCTCTAATGTGCATTTGCAAAATTAACTTTTGAGTGGGGTGTTTAAATTGTAATTGGGTAAATTACATTTTTCGTCCTTTATGTTTGAATCAGATTGCAATGGATGACCTTTAACTTTAATAATTACAGTCATAGTCCTTTATTTATAAAACTCATTACACTCTAGGTCCTTTAGCACTAACCAGGTTAAAATTTTAAGTTAAGTTTTATCATGTGCAAGGCACTTGAGGATAGTTTTGTAATTTTACCCATTCATTTAAAAATACCTTTATAAAAAAAGATAAAAAGATAATATGTAGGAGTTGGGTGGAAAGTCTATTCTTCCTAGAAAGTCTAGGAAGGAATAAGAATTGAACATGTGTCATTGAGGGATTTTAAGTAGAAGGGCTATCATGTAATTTCACATTTTAATTTTATTTTTGGAATGTATCTTCATTAACTAAAATTCCATGATTTTCGGAATTTTTATTATTTTCGAATTCAAATATGGAAGTCAATGTGTTCATTAACTAAAATTCCATGTCACATTACATCGCATATTCCATTGTTCAGAAGATTACTGGAATTTATCAGCGTGTTCTTGGTGCTGTGTTTTAACAGTTTACAGGGCTAAAGCCAATTTTTTTTATAGATCCCACAATATAAAGATGGTAAAACACATGGTATGAATCTGATTGCTGTTAAAACACAACTGTATGAATCTGAATGCTAAAACACAACTGTATGAATCTGATTGCTGTTAAAACACAACTATATGAATCTGAATGCTAAAACACAAGTGTATGAATCTGCTTGCTATTAAAACACAACTGTATGAATCTGTTTGCTGTTAAAACACAATTGTATGAATCTGAATGCTAAAACACAACTGTATGAATCTGCTTGCTGTTAAAACACATCTGTATGAATCTGGATGCTAAAACACAACTGTATGAATCTGAATGCTAAAACACAACTGTATGAATCTATTTGCTGTTAAAACACATCTGTATGAATCTGCTTGCTGTTAAAACACAACTGTATGAATCTGTTTGCTGTTAAAACACATCTGTATGAATCTGAATGCTAAAACACAACTGTATGAATCTGCTTGCTGTTAAAACACATCTATATAAATCTGGATGCTAAACCACAACTGTATGAATCTGCTTGCTGTGACAACCCGTATAATTACAGGTACTGTACAAATTAATTAACCCTAATTATGTGCTTAATGACTGTGCTTGATTACATCTGACGCCTTAAACTGCTTACTGATTTATGTCATATACATACATGTGCATTCTTTACATACAGTCACTCCATTTATTTCATACAGACTCTTAGTGACAAACCTGATGCACAAAGCACAGTTAGTACAGTGAGCGAATAACTCAAACACATGCTGACAATGCCAGCACTTGGACAGATACTATTTTTAGGCCAGTATGGGCCAGGGATAAAACACTACACCAGTATGGAGTGTAGGGAAGTGAGGACCATAAGACTATGTCACTAGGTGATAGTTTAAGTGTCGGAAAGTGCCTAAAACGCAATTTAAGTACAAAATTCTGCATTTTCATTAACAATTCAGCTTTTAACACACTTGTATTATACAGAGTATTGACTAAATGGTCATGAACACTTTCCTAAGTGTTGGAATTAATTTCGTTACAAAAAGATGCATAAAAGACACTATACGGGACAATTAAACGCTTTAACGGAACAATACGAAACCGAACAACCAGACATTACCCGAGACACGAAAATATTGTCAGAAATATTATTTTATCATTCTTAATTAATTTTGGTCACAAAAATCCCCATACACCATGTAAACATGACATACACCCACTATACTTGGAAATACCCTTAACCTTCTAACTTATTACCTATTAATTAACAAAAATTTACACTTTACCCCCCCCCCCCCAACCGAATTTCCAGCCAATAATTACTATAATATTTTGTTAAGATTTTTATTCTTGTAATCTTATCTCTTATTGGCCAAGGGTTAGGCAATGATGATTATATAGTTAGAGGGTGCATGTTTCCAAGGATCATCATCATTTCCTCTCAAGCTTACACTCAACCTCTCTCCTTCCCCCCTTAATTTCGGCTCACACCCCCCCTCTCTCCATAACCGAATTCACCACCACCATACTTCACCATCTCCATTTTCTTCTCCGAAAGCTCTCATTCAAAGATTGAGGATTCATCCATAGAAGTGCAAGATTGAAGGTTCTCAAGGAAGCTTGATTCAAGCCTTTGCCACCAACATTTCACCATCATCTTGTTCTAAGATTACTACCCTAGCCTTGTGCTAGTAGTAAGTCTCTTCACACTCTTGTTCCATCTCATTCTTGTTATGTTTTGTTTGAAAGTTCTTGTCACACAAAAGCTAAAACACTAAAATGTGAACTTAAAATTCTGCATAAAAACCATATATAAAAAGGTTGTGTGAAGTTGAAATCTGGATGGTTTAGGGTTGGTTAAAGCATGATTGAAGTTTTAACATTTGTTCATCAATAAACCATGGTTAGGATCTTCGTTTATGCACTTTTATTCACTTCTACAATGTAAACAGCTTGCTGAGAAGAATTTCCAGCCAACTTCAACAGGCTGTAACGGGATCATTTTAAATTGAAAAAAGGATTTTCTGAAGCCTAAAATGTGTATTTTGGAATAACTAAACAAATGGCACTGGAATCGTAATTTTTCGAAACCGTTTACTATTTTTAAGGGGCTGTTTTTGGACAGCAGTTCAAGCTGCATTTTTACTGCAGAAAAAGTGTGTCATATTTGGAGTCATAACTTGAAACCTGGGTAAAATCGACTCATGGAACTTTTACAGTAGTTGGTCACCATTGTCAGGACGACCCTCCAACTGGAATTTCGTCAAACGGACGTACGGTTAATTTTTAGTGAATATTCCCGTAAACTGCAATCAGAAAGTAACAAATCTGATTGCAGTCGAGAAAATGATTTTCTATAAAATATGGGTAACGAACTGGACTCTGATATTTTTACATAATAAATTTTGGAACATATAGCACCTTCTTTAAAAATTTGAGAATTTTTGGAAAAGGTTATCTATTTTATAAAAATCCTCGAAAACAGTCCAGTTTTGAGTAATAAAGCTGAAATAAAGTAAGTAATGCTTTGTACGTTTATATGTCGGTTTGATTATTGAAAATGAATTACGGGATATGTGTAAAAGAAAATGATATGCTAATTAAGCATGGGCACCTCCGTTTACAAAGAAGACTATGACGAAATTTTCCAAAAATCCTAACACTTAATAAATATTTTTGAGACGGGTGTTTACAAGTATACTTTAGATTTTGTTTTCAAAAATTAAACTCGTCATAATATTTATCACAAAATACAAAGTATCAGAGGTTGGTTTCATACATGAATATGGTTAAATATATATTTCCGGCATCCCATCCTGGGGAAGGAAACGCGTATATAAGATACTTTAGAAGTATTGATACTAGAATATGGAACGAACAAATATTCCAACACGACATATGATTAAGTTGAAATACAAATTATTTTGACAAATAATTATCACTCGAAATACTATAAGAAACGTAACTCAAAGACATAAATACTAAGACAAGGCACGACCGTTCGTCTAATAGACGTTAGACCATTGTAGGTAGTCGTGTTTGCTGAAGAGATTTGGGTTACGAGTACCGAAGACGCAATACAGTGAGTTCATGTCCCCCTTTTCTCTTAACTATTTTCAGTTTTACACCTCGGGGGTGAAATACATGTTACAGACATTTACATACATTTACAGATATTACAGACATTTATTTACATGGTATGGTTAGCTTAAGGAGGGTTTTTATTACGCAAACATGTGAGTGGTGGGCATGACACTTAAGGCCATTAATCCTTGTTGTAGGACCGAGGGACATTAGTGATAGATCTATTTGGGTGTAGCGAGCCCCACTCCTGAGTCCGCTAAGTGGACCATGAGATGACTAAGTGCCCGACGCACAAATCCGCTAGGGTTGAGTCTTCCTGCATCACTTCACACTTATCATTGGCTTTGCAACCCAATGGTGGTCTCTTTTTCCTTAATTGCTACATACCAGGGATTTTCATACATACAGACATTTTTACAAAGGTTTATACATACTCACTTACACATGAACTCGCTCAACTTTTGTTGATTTTTCAAACTACATGTATTTCAGGGAATTAGTAAATGGATCTGGCGGGCGTTGGAGTTTTTAAGCTGCGTTGTGAATAAAGATGTCATCCAAGTCATTAGGGCTTAGGAGGCGTATCTTAATCCTGCACGAGATACGTGGTCCTAAACTCGGGGTTGTTTTAAAAATCTTTTGTTGAGTCTTTTTGAACTCTTTAAAACATGTTATGGTTGGTAATTTGAAATTGGTCTCGTCATTTCAGACAATTATGTTGTACTACTTTTAAACTTAAAATTAATGGATGTACATCTACTGGTTTTATCATATAGTGTTGTTATGATCATATGCAATGATATTAAGAAGTCACACCAATAATCACGCTTACGCAAAAGTCAGGGTGTGACAGCTTGGTATCAGAGCTTCGATCGTAGCGAACTAGGATTCATTCTCGAGTCTAGACTACGATCAATAGGGCTTTTACGAAAACGCTTTTACAAACATGTTTTCATTGCATACACAAAACGCCCAGATCCAGGGAACAAATATTTTTTTCAAACAAAAGGGCACAAATACACATTCCAAAATATATGTTTATAATTCAGCCTTAGAGGCTGAGGGAGGTTCAGTCTTAGAGACTGAGGGGTTCAATCTTAGGGATTGGGGAAGTTCAGTCTTAGAGGCTGGGGAAAAATTTAGTCTTAGAGACTGGGAGGTTTGGTCTTAGAGACCAGGGATTTAGTCTTAGAGACTGGGAGGTTTGGTCTTAGAGACCATGGATTTAGTCCTAGAGACTGGGGAAGTTGGTCTTAGAGACCAGGGAGTTGGTCTTAGAGACCAGGGAGTTAGTCTGAGAGACTAGGGAGTTCAGTCTAAGAGACTGGGTGGGATATTCTAGGGAAGGCTAGGATGATTACTTGCTTACATTGTTATCACATACATGCTTAATTGCTGATTATTGAGAAACGTGCATATGTGGAAACTGTTTGCATACGCTGACTGATAGTGATTACTATGGAGATACATACTATGACTACCATGCACCGATACACATGTCGCCTTGATGAAAAAAAAAACGGGTTGTCAAACATTGATGACCCTATGGCCGCCGCCACAAATAATGAGACTGCACTTGCGCCGGAGATATTTACGTCGGACACTGAGAGTGATCCCGATATGCTGACCAAGGGCAAGGACGACTTACAACAGTCCGCGCTACCAGAATTTGGGGATGATTTATCCTTGCTGAAGGCTTCTCTGACAAGAATCCTCCTGTTACTCCTATTCCAGTCCATGACCACTTCATCACTGGTCATTCCGATAGTGAACACACCATGGCTCCAATCCTTGACAATACGCATCATGTGGACCTTTCCTTCCAAAGGGTGGCTACTCGACGAATAGTCGATGACGTGACATGACTATTGATGGTGCTCCTTACGACATCCATGGTGATGGAAAGTTAGACGAGAACGTTATTATAAATTTCACATCTGAGACCCCTGTTATCAGGCTATCCTTTGCGCCTAGAATACACTCGATTTCAGACTCCTTTGAGTCTGTGACATTTACAGCCTTATAGATGGCCGGATTACAACTTTCTACAACTGACACAGACGACGACGCCGTTATAACTACTGCACTATCACTTGCTCGAGGCACCACACCGTTACACGACCCAGGGACTGCCCCTGAGCTAGCCTCTGCACCTTCGTGGGACAGCTTGATGTTGCACCTGCTGGTCCTGCACCCTTGATTGATCATAACCCTATTTCCTTTTGGTTTACCAGACATTGCACCCCTTATATCTGACCAAGTACCTGCACCTGACGATCCCCTTATTGGTTGAGACGTTTGTTTTTGCACTCGCAACCAATGATGATTGCTCCTTCTCTCCTATGGAGACCGACGTCCATTGCATCAGCATGCCTATCGCTTCCTCTTAGGACTTACCCACACCACAGAAAGGTACTCCAGGACGGCACCCGCATAACGATCCCTATTGCTGCTGCAACATTTTCTATGACCTCACAGGCTGCACCGTTGCTACTTTCAACCCTACAGCACTGGACGAGCCATTTCGATGGTCCCTATAATACACTATGCTAATTTTAGACCCTTACCATCCCTCACACTATGGAGACTACACAGCTACAGTTTGAGGATATGAGTCGCTGACACCACGTCCTCCACCCTGTCTATTGCCAGTATACTTTGATCCTCCACATTCATCACTGTCTCCTTTGGCACACTCACCTGCTGCTATTACACCTTCTTGGTTATTAAGGCTCGTTTCTTTACTGTCGAGCGGCAGATCGGTTAATTACTTCGACGTTTATACAAGCCCGAGGAGGAGTTCACGCATGTTAACGATTTACTTTTCTTTCCCACTCCACCTCAGTCACCAATATAATTGATTTCTGGATTTTACGGACTGCATTACATTTGGGTAAAGACACTAATGATAAGCCGGGATTGTGGAGACTTTTAAAGACCACTTCAGACTACGTGATTTTGATACACTAATATACTTGTTGGGCAAGGGTAGGGTGACCCTGTTTCCCCCTTGACGTGATACATTTTGAAAGACGATACAATTGTGGTCGGAGAATAATGAGAGCCCAATTATCATAAAACATGCGACAATACTTTGTGGCCAATGACCAGCAAAATCTCAGACGCTATGTCTTCGTTAAGCACGTTGTTGATCTATATGGGTGTACTATAACTATAACGTTACGTGCTTACTTGCTATGCTCTCATTAAATATAATTACCAAATTTCTTGGTTATGCTATGATTATATTATTGCTTGATTGGTTGGTATGGTAACCTATTATGTGTATGTACGTATGACCACTTAACAACTAAACGCGTCCCCTAAACAAATATAACCTGACTTAACTAATCTTCTTCTGAGAAGATGTCGGCACAAGGGAACGTCGATGCCAACAACCTTCCGCCAACAACAGCGGCAGAACTACAAGTGCGCATCTAACGGGCCATTGCACAGCTCGAGGCCCTTCGCTCTGAACACAGCGAAGGCTGCACCTACAAGCAGTTCTTAGACCACAAACCTCGGGAATTTGACGGCACTGAGGGTGCCTTAGCCTTCCTACGCTGGGTTGAGAAAACGGATTTTGTCTTAAGATTGAGCAAATGTGCCCCAGGGCACCAGGTCACGTACATAGCTGGGCTATTTGTAGATGGGGCTCTGTCATGGTGGAACCTTCAGGTTCAGACAATGGGCGAGACTGCTGTGAACACTTTGACGTGGGACGAACTGAAAGAACTAATGCAAAAAAGATATTGCTCAAGGGCAGAAGTCCAGAAGTTGGAGACGGAATTGTGGAACTTGAAAATGGAAGGTCCAAAGATAGCCGAATATGTGCAGAGATTTGGCGAATTATCACAAGTTGCTTCGCGTTTGGTGGAACCGGAACCTAGGAAGATTGAACGCTTCATAGGGGGATTGGCACCTCAGATTCTAAGCCTGGTAACGACATCTAAACCTTCCACGATCACCGAGGCTATCAACACAAGCGTGGCGCTCACTGAACAAGCGATTAGACTAGGAAAATTTTCCTCCACGGACGAGAAAAAGGAGACTCCTATAGAGTCATCTGGGGATAATAAGAGAAAGATCGCAAATTTCAAGAAGATTACTCAGGCAAGTAACAAGAAAAAGGCTAAAAAGGGAAAAGACTATATGGGTATTCTCCCTAAGTGTGACAATTGTCTACGCTATCATGTCGGGCGATGTAAATATGGGAAATGTGATAACTGTGGCAAGAGAGGGCATCCTAAGGAAACTTGTAGGCAAGATACTGAAAGTAGGAATGGAGGCCAAGATGGAAGCAAGAATCACGGAGGGAACAACGATAGTGACGATTATCCAGGTAGGACAAGTGACAGACAGAAACGTGCTCAAGGTTGTCTCAACTGTGGGAGCAAGAAGCATTTCAGAAAATACTGCCCTAAGAAGAATCAGGCACGAGGATAAAAGCTCAGTAGCAGAGCTAGGGGAGCACACCAGGAATCCAAGCACGGATATCGGTACGTTCCATATCACTCAACGTTATGCACCTGTGTTGCCAAATACTGTTGCAAATTTTCGGTTTCGCATCTCTAGAGTTCGAGAGTGTACTTGATATAGTAGCACGTAAGTTAGATAACTTGCACTCGATGGAACTAGCTAGGCGAAGCTAGTGGAAGCCAATGCAGTGACTAGAAACGGCAAGATAGAACCCGGAGAGCGTGAATTTACGCTTGATCTACTGCCAGATGAGTTGGAAAGCTTCGACAAGGTAATTGGGATGGATCAACTGCCGAGTGTTCGAGCAGAGATTGATAACCGCATCACAATGGCAAACGAAGAAACGACCGTGGCTCAGGAAGCAGGATACGCCTCTACAAATTACTAATTGCGGGGAGGCACAAAGGTTGTTGCGTAAAGGATGTGTTGTTTTCTTGGCTCATGTCGAGGACAAGGGAGCTGAAGAACCAAAACTCGAAGATATTCCTGTGATAAGGAAATATCCTAAAGTCTTCCCTGAAGACTTGCCAAAATTATCCCCTCAACGACAAGACGAATCTTCGCATCGATTTGATTCCAGGCGTTGCGCCTGTAGTCGATGCACATTAGCGACTTACACCTTCGGAGATGCAAGAATTGGCAGTGCGACCTCAGAAGTTGATGGAGAAGGAAGATAACAGACCAAAAATTCCCTTTTGGGTAACCCAGATTTCTGCTCATCAAAAAGGAGGACGTAATTTTCAAATAGGCATCGACTATCAAGAGCCGAACGAACTAACCCACAAGAGTCAGTAACTCTTGCTGAGAATTAACAAATTTCTTACTTAACTAACTGTGAGGATCCAACTACTATTACACGACTGATTGATGATCGAGTATCGTTAGCGATGAATTCAGGGAGAAAGCATACCGGGGGAAATTGTGGGACAATAACTTGTTTTTAAACGTACACAAAGATGGTGTTTCCTACACAATGCACAAAACCGAGTTACACAGAATACGAAACCTTGAGGATCTAGAAAACATATGCTTAGGACCCTTAGAGACCCAGGTCCAAACTTGTAAAGGTTGTTAATTAGACACCATATCTGTTAACTCAATCGAACACATTAACCTGTCATATATGCCATTTTAGTTAGCAAAACAGAAAGTACTCGGAATTCTTTCGTTAAAATCTTCACTTTTGCTTCTAGCCAAGTAGATGTTTGCATCTCTACTCCCCTTAAAGTAGTTGCATCATGTTGATTTTCTTCGCTGAGAGCGAACACTCTTTTGCTTCGAATATTTGGTCGTTTCTCCATTTTAGCAAACACTCATTGTGTCATTACTTGAAAACTCACATATTACGCATGCACCTTTTGCTATGCTTGCGGTTACATTTCAAGCGCTTCATTGAAGTTCGAATATTATGTTGCTAAACCTAATCACTGGGTTGTGATTCAAATGGCTTACATTATTGTTATTGTTGACTCTTTTGTTACCAAGTTAACAAACTTTCTTGAAATTGCTTTCGTTCAAGTTACGTTCATAATTCATCGTTGTTACCATGCTGAGATTTCCCTTATTAATACATACGTTTATTGTCGGATTACGCCAGAACCAAGTTCAATTGTTTGAACTTATCCATTTCACACGTTTGATTTGAGACACAATATGATGTATTGGGAGCGTCATATTCAAATATTCTTGCAAAAGTTCTTTCTTTACGAGTCATAGTAGATTCAGTTGGTCTACGACTCCACTAAATCGTTTGATTAGTTTCAATACCTTGCGGTGATATCTTCACAAAATTGAGCTTGCGCTAAGTTGGATACTCACTTCATACACGGATTTAACTTATTTGCTCTAAATCCGTCTCGTTTATCACAATTAAAGCAGTCTCAACACGATTGTGTGTTATGGCAATGGTACATAGATTCATTTCATAAGCCCAATGTACCTTCTGACGATACTTTCATTGTCAATCGAATACCTTGCGGTACTTAATACTTTTCACCTTCGATCAAAAAGATTGGCTCTTGATATTTCATATTCAACTGGAAACTTTACGACATTGAGTAGATCAAATCTTCAGATTGTCTCGGTCCACGTTCACTTGATTTCAGGCACGGTGAACTTGTCCAGTTACTATTATTGAATCTCGTCATTACGATACCCTGCGGTGTCATTATCTTGTGCTAATCATGGTCAACTGTTTCACCCAAAACTACATATACTTTGGTTGACTTGTCATTTAAACATTTCTGATGCAACTACGAAACAAGACCATGATACACCAAATTCGCTTGTATTCCATTCGGTGTACCTCCGAAACTTAAGAGTGCCAACACGCTAAACCTTTCCGTTCATTTAGTCGGGAGATTTACAGATCACTTTGCTACTACTTTTGAATTATTGATTTTGAGTTCATATAGCTGATGCTACGGTTGCGAAAACTCGTTGGCAAAAATTATGACTGACTATCTAAGTATCCTAATGGACAAGACTCCTCTTTTGTGGAACCCCTGTAACTGGATTACACTAGACTACACGTCAATACGACTTATGCCTTTGACATTAAATGCTAAAAGCACATACCTTTTAACCATTGGATTCGTGTTGTTATATATTCTTGGACTCACTTGATGTGAATAAGGTTTGATTCGGTTTGGTGATTATCTACCTCGGTACTATTCATATACATACATGCATAATGAAACCCTAAGGAGTTAAGGTAGTACAAATTTCGAGGACGAAATTTTCTTAACAGGGGGAGAATGTGACAACCCGTATAATTACAGGTACTGTACAAATTAATTAACCCTAATTATGTGCTTAATGACTGTGCTTGATTACATCTGACGCCTTAAACTGCTTACTGATTTATGTCATATACATACATGTGCATTCCTTACATACAGTCACTCCATTTATTTCATACAGACTCTTAGTGACAAACCTGATGCACAAAGCACAGTTAGTACAGTGAGCGAATAACTCAGACACATGCTGACAATGCCAGCACTTGGACAGATACTATTTTTAGGCCAGTATGGGCCAGGGATAAAACACTACACCAGTATGGAGTGTAGGGAAGTGAGGACCATAAGACTATGTCACTAGGTGATAGTTTAAGTGCCGGAAAGTGCCTAAAACGCAATTTAAGTACAAAATTCTGCATTTTCAGTAACAATTCAGCTTTTAACACACTCGTATTAAACAGAGTATTGACTAAATGGTCCTGAACGCTTTCCTATGTGTTGGAATTAATTTCGTTACAAAAAGATGCATAAAAGACACTATACGGGACAATTAAACGCTTTAACGGAACAATATGAAACCGAACAACCAGACATTACCCGAGACACGAAAATATTGTCAGAAATATTATTTTATCATTCTTAATTAATTTTGGTCACAAAAATCCCCATACACCATGTAAACATGACATACACCCACTATACTTGGAAATACCCTTAACCTTCTAACTTATTACCTATTAATTAACAAAAATTTACACTTTACCCCCCCCCCCCAACCGAATTTCCAGCCAATAATTACTATAATATTTTGTTAAGATTTTTATTCTTGTAATCTTATCTCTTATTGGCCAAGGGTTAGGCAATGATGATTATATAGTTAGAGGGTGCATGTTTCCAAGGATCATCATCATTTCCTCTTAAGCTTACACTCAACCTCTCTCCTTCCCCCCCTTAATTTCGGCTCACACACCCCCCCTCTCTCCATAACCGAATTCACCACCACCATACTTCACCATCTCCATTTTCTTCTCCAAAAGCTCTAATTCAAAGATTGAGGATTCATCCATAGAAGTGCAAGATTGAAGGTTCTCAAGGAAGCTTGATTCAAGCCTTTGCCACCAACATTTCACCATCATCTTGTTCTAAGATTACTACACTAGCCTTGTGCTAGTAGTAAGTCTCTTCACACTCTTGTTCCATCTCATTCTCGTTATGTTTTGTTTGAAAGTTCTTGTCACACAAAAGCTAAAACACTAAAATGTGAACTTAAAATTCTGCATAAAAACCATATATAAAAAGGTTGTGTGAAGTTGAAATCTGGATGGTTTAGGGTTGGTTAAAGCATGATTGAAGTTTTAACATTTGTTCATCAATAAACCATGGTTAGGATCTTCGTTTATGCACTTTTAGTCACTTCTACAATGTAAACAGCTTGCTGAGAAGAATTTCCAGCCAACTTCAACAGGCTGTAACGGGATCATTTTAAATCGAAAAACGGATTTTCTGAAGCCTAAAATGTGTATTTTGGAATAACTAAACAAATGGCACTGGAATCGTAATTTTTCAAAACCGTTTACTATTTTTAAGGGACTGTTTTTGGACAGCAGCTCAAGCTGCATTTTTACTGCAGAAAAAGTGTGTCATATTTGGAGTCCTAACTTGAAACCTGAGTAAAATCGACTCATGGAATTTTTACAGTAGTTAGTCACCATTGTCAGGACAACCCCCCAACTGGAATTTCGTCAAACGGACGTACGGTTAATTTTTAGTAAATATTCCCGTAAACTGCAATCAGAAAGTAACAAATCTGATTGCAGTCGAGAAAATGATTTTCTATAAAATATGGATAACGAACTGGACTCTGATATTTTTACACAATAAATTTTGGAACATATAGCACCTTCTGTAAAAATTTGAGAATTTTTGGAAAAGGTTATCTATTTTATAAAAATCCTCGAAAACAGTCCAGTTTTGAGTAATAAAGCTGAAATAAAGTAAGTAATGCTTTGTACGTTTATATGTCGGTTTGATTATTGAAAATGAATTACGGGATATGTGTAAAAGAAAATGATATGCTAATTAAGCATGGGCACCTCCGTTTACAAAGAAGACTATGACGAAATTTTCCGAAAATCCTAACACTTAATAAATATTTTTGAGACGGGTGTTTACTAGTATACTTTAGATTTTGTTTTCAAAAATAAAACTCGTCATAATATTTATCACAAAATAGAAAGTATCGGAGGTTGGTTTCATACATGAATATGGTTAAATATATATTTCCGGCATCCCATCCTGGGGAAGGAAACGCGTATATAAGATACTTTAGAAGTATTGATACTAGAATATGGAACGAACAAATATCCCAACACGACATATGATTAAGTTGAAATACAAATTATTTTGACAAATAATTATCACTCGAAATACTATAAGAAACGTAACTCAAAGACATAAATACTAAGACAAGGCACGACCGTTCGTCTAATAGACGTTAGACCATTGTAGGTAGTCGTGTTTGCTGAAGAGATTTGGGTTACGAGTACCGAAGACGCAATACAGTGAGTTCATGTCCCCCTTTTCTCTTAACTATTTTTAGTTTTACACCTCGGGGGTGAAATACATGTTACAGACATTTACAGACATTTATAGATATTTACAGATATTACAGACATTTATTTACATGGTATGGTTAGCTTAAGGAGGGTTTTTCTTACGCAAACATGTGAGTGGTGGGCATGACACTTAAGCCCATTAATCCTCGTTGTAGGACCGAGGGACATTAGTGATAGATCTATTTGGGTGTAGCGAGCCCCACTCCTGAGTCCGCTGAGTGGACCATGAGATGACTAAGTGCCCGACGCACAAATCCGCTAGGGTTGAGTCTTCCTGCATCACTTCACACTTATCATTGGCTTTGCAACCCAATGGTGGTCACTTTTTCCTTAATTGCTACATACCGGGGATTTTCATACATACAGACATTTTTACAAAGGTTTATACATACTCACTTACACATGAACTCGCTCAACTTTTGTTGATTTTTCAAACTACATGTATTTCAGGGAATTAGTAAATGGATCTGGCGGGCGTTGGAGTTTTTAAGCTGCGTTGTGAATAAAGATGTCATCCAAGTCATTAGGGCTTAGGAGGCGTATCTTAATCCTGGACGAGATACGTGGTCCTAAACTCGGGGTTGTTTTAAAAATCTTTTGTTGAGTCTTTTTGAACTCCTTAAAACATGTTATCGTTGGTAATTTGAAATTGGTCTCGTCATTTCAGACAATTATGTTGTACTACTTTTAAACTTAAAATTAATGGATGTACATCTACTGGTTTTATCATATAGTGTTTTTATAATCATATGCAATGATATTAAGAAGTCACACCAATAATCACGCTTCCGCAAAAGTCAGGGTGTGACACTTGCTGCTAAAACACAACTGTATTAATTTGCTTGCTGTTAAAACACATCGTCAAGAAAACGGAGATGATAAGAACAATATTTGAATGGTGATGATGAACTCGGAGATGGTGGAGATGGAGAAGTGTTTTAATTTGATCCGGTGCTGTCCATCGTTTCTAAAGTTATCTTCTTCCATGATTGTAGTTATTTTTGGTAGGGATTGGGGTTTCCAAGATGGGTTTGGAGAGAGAGAGAGGGAAAATCGCTTGAATTTAGGAACTGGGCGGTTATCTAATTGATTTAAAACACGGCCATTGACAAAATTGCCCCTACTCATTTAAAACAATCAATTAATTAAACTCAAATATTACAAGATTGCCATTGATTTAATCTCAACCCTTAAACACACCAATTGGATGGACCAGATCGCTTCCTAGACTTTCTAGGAAAAACACATTTTCCGTGCGAACCCTACTCTATATTTATAACAAACACACACTCTCTCTCTCTCAACACTTTCTTTTTCTATGTGTAAACCCACCCCACCCACCACTGTAACCTAAGCCTCACCACCACCACAACTCCGACCCCATCCGACCACCATTTTGGCGACGGCTTAAACGCCTCACTACCACTCCAGCACCACTGTAACCTAAACCCTTCAACACCTCCACTTCGGCAACCGACACTGGAACCACCATCAACATTTTGATCGGAACTCTTCAACCCCTGAAATCCACCTTCAGATGTGAACCCCTCGCAGATCTCGATCATCGATTCATGTATCTAAGGGCCCTAGTGAGTTAATTTCATCTCTTTTAACACACACACACTCTTTCTAAACCCCTGTAACCTAAACCGACAGAGAAACCCTAGATCTAGTTCGCCATCTATTGCCCTCTTGTTGATTCTTAAATCTCAGGTATGTCAACAAGTGCAGCAGCAATTGTCTTTTTTGATTTTTGGTCACTAGCTTTATCAGGCACCACAATAGGATCTGAGAAAACACCAGCTGAAAAATGAAAACAGTTGAAAGAAAACAAGCACTCCATGTCAACAGTAGCATCATACATAGCTTCTAACCGTCTATGTTGATGCTCTTGAACAACTGTTAATAAACCAAAGCCATGGTTGGTACAAAAATCTTTATGTTACAATTTAAAAACCCATTAAAATTTAAATAAAAGACATACCAACAGATTTATGGCGGCGGTGATGTTATAACGTCGGTGGTGCTATGGATATAACGGTAATGTGTTCGATAAGACATTTTTTGGGTTTTAGTGCTATTTGAAGTCGTTTAAACCAGCAATCTCAAGGTTCATGTGGATTTCGATGATAACTGGTATATGATTTCGGATTTTGTGTGCGTTTGTGTCTACAAAGAAATCTGAATTGGCTAATTGATAGTTCTGGGATCTGTGCTTGAATTGTGGCTGACTTATTGTAAAACACTTGAGCAAATAAGTAGATGTTATAATTTTGTAAACAAAGAAGTAAAATTACCAATATACCCTCATGTGCCTTGCATATGATCAAACTTAACTTAAAATTTTAACCTGGTTAGTGCTAAAGGACCTAGAGTGTAATGAGTTTTACAAATAAAGGATTGTGACTGTAATTATTGAAGTTAAAGGTCATCCATTGTAATCCGATACAAACATAAAGGACGAAAAGTGTAATTTACCCTTTGTAATTTGAAGTGGGTGACAGTGAAATAAATTGTAATAAAACTATGTTACACTCTTTGAAGAAGGAGATCCGATCCTGTTTGGGAATGAGGGTGCAAACTTTTTAGTTTCATCATGGGTTTAGAGCATTCACAATCCAACCTTCATATTTATCTAATCCTCTATATTTTTAGAGTAGTTGTAAATAGAAGAGTAATAAGATGTTACTATTTATCTTGTAAATTTGGAGGGTCACTGTTCATCTTTTATAATTTTTTAATATTTTTTTAAAAGTGATTATGAGTAGAGGAAATAGAAAATATAATGATAAAAGTACAAAAAATAGTATATAATGAGAGAAAAAGTTAGTGTAATTATAGAGATAGAGTAGAGAATCGATTGTGAATGCTCTTAGATGTAAGTGTATTTTGTGTTTTCTTAAGGACGAAATGCATAATCCATCCTAAGGATTAGTAAGAAATCACTGAAAGATCAAAATATGTTTTAATAAAGCTTTCCAACGGCTTGTTATTTTTTACACATAGATATAAAGTGGTTTTGCCATTAAAAAAAATAAAGTGTACCTCTTGTTAGGCTTTATTCACACTTTCATTATTAGGTGCTCACGACATGGACATTAGTTTTGTCTATGCTTACAGCTTATATAACATAGAGTAAAATACTTTTTAAGTCTTTTGTATTTTAGTGGTTTTAATCACTTAAGTTCAAAATAAAAAATTTTAACGTCCTAAGTATTAAAACGCTCATTTTGTAACCTTTTAAGTCCAAATTTTTAACACTGTGAGAATTATTTAGTCAATTGTTGTTAAATGACCAAATTACCCCTATACTTAAAAAACCAAATTATTATTATTATTATTATTATTATTATTATTATTATACACACATGTATAGTATCCACACACATATCTCTCTCTTTCTCTTTCTACCTTATCTTTCTCTTGCAACTGTACCACCACCATCACCATCGCACCACCACCGCCACCACCACTGCACCACCACTATCATGCGTCTCTACTCTTCTTAATACGGTAAAGATCTAAGTGTAACAAAGTTGATACCCTGTAGATCGGAGTGCCAGTCGGGTTTCTTGTCACCAGAGACCATGGTATTCGGTCAACACCGAGCTCCCCTAAAGATCTGGCGCGACTCCTCCAAAAATCCCTAAAAGATCCGTCGGGTTTCCTGTCAAGGGGGATTTGATTTCCTCATGAACAAGGTGTTGGGACTAGGTTCACTTTTTATAAAATATAATTACAAAATATATAATAACGAGACTCTCGTTCTTCGTAGTTGAAGACGACGGCAACGGTGGTTGGAGAACTCGGAGGTGGAAACTCCGACGAAGTTTCCAGGTAGGAACCAAGAAAGGGGGAAAGAAAAAGGTAAATGTAATTGTGATTTTGGTTTCATAGAGGCGTGGCGTGTTACCACATATTCGAATATTTGAATATTTTAGAAGATAAGAGATCTACAGGAGTAGTCCTTTGCAGAGCTGTTCATGAGCTGAGCCGAGCTAGGGCAAGCTAAACTCGGCTCGGATTTGAAATCGAGCTGAAAATCTAAGCTCGAGCTCGGCTTGGTTTTTGGCTTGGTTTTGCTCGAAACCCCAACACCTTTTGTTAAAAAAACATGAAGTCTCAGGTGATGTGCATCATCTAAAACCAACTCTAAACCCATAAATTTAACATTCGATGGTTCCACAGATATTGTGGGCTGGCCGGTGTTTAGCAGTTGTATGTAGGTTTGAAAAAGGCGACCCACACATCAAGAAACCACATGACTCATGTCCTGAAAACATCAAGAAACCAACATAATCAACAAACAATAGTTATGATATAAAAAACCAAGAAATAAAAAGGTCACACGCACTATAGTGAAGTGATGAGGGCAATGAAGGACGTGAAGATTGGTGAATGGAAGATTGCATTGAAGTTTTTCGACGTAATGCCCAACAAAAATAACATCATGTCTTGTCAATGGAGGGTTTCTACAAACTGGGGAATTGAATTAACCACGCAGCAAGGTGTTTGTTGCAGACGACTGGGTCAACACAACCTGGTGTTGACCCGTTTAGCTAAACGTTGACACAAGACTAACGCGAACCCGTTTAGGCTTTAGACTGCTAGTCACTAACCTGCATATTTTTTCATGGATTCGTATTGTATTGTACTGTGTTGTTGTGCTGTATCAAGAAATTACGGGCCCTAATCTGAAAAACTAAAATACAAATCTTGTTGAAAAAAGTGAACCAAAGTCCGCAACTAACTAGCCCAAAACTGAGTGATTCAGTTCATTTCAAGTCAAAATGAGTGGCTGCTGCTGCAAAAAAAATATATATATATAGTCTTCCATTCTTCAGTAATAAGAAAAAAATAGTATTTGAACTTTAGAAAACAGAATTATACATGTCATGATGAATGTACACCTAAAACAGAATTCAACCGTTATTGTTAATTAAACAAATGTGTGAGGTCCAGATCTAACCATCCGTCCATCCGCATGTATTCGATGTAATGATCTCGTGGCTTTACCGCACGATGTTTTGTGGGAACATGGCCAAGAATTCTTTCCTGATCTTTGGCAAGCCAATGCACATATGCACATTCCAATGGCGGTGCAACCTTCAAATTCTTCATATCTTTCCTTTGCATGTTTGTTTCTCATTATGATCCTACTAGACAAAAATTACCGCAAGATCAATTTGTATAAAGCCCATATGAGTGGGAAAACAAACAACTAAGAAGTCTAAAAGCACATTATAGAATTAAACTTCGATTGTGGTCGTCAGACGGACATCGTCCAATAGATAACCAATTTGAAGTAAAGAACTGTGTATATACATGCCTAGGGCCTTATTTCTCTCTCCCACTATATCTAGGGATGTTCACTGGTTTGGATATCCGTTTATTGGATTTAGAAACTTTTTTCGGGCCTAACCGATAACGGAACCAATCAATACTAGAAATGTGTCTAACCGAACCAAATTCAATTTCAACCGATTAAACCAATAAATGATAGAAATGTGTCTAACCTAACCGAATTCAACTTCAACCGATTAAACCAATAAATGATTAAACCGGTTATTATTTGTTTTACTCGATTGGATAAGCAAGATTTGTGGAGCTGATAAGCAAACCGAAAACCGAATAAGCAATTTAGATAAGATTAGGAACTAAACAGAATATCCAAAATGATTTCGTTTTTTTTTCGATACAGTTTCAGATTTAGGTGTTTTTCGATTACGAATAATAATGCACGCCCGCCCCTACAGAGTAAGTGAAAACCGGTTAATCTCTTAACACCATGATTAGTTAGATAGATAGTTTAAAGTTAGTTAATTAGCGGTTACAAAGTATAGGGGCCGAAATTGACAAGATGGAAGATTATAACCACCACCACCACCGAAGGGGTGTGTCCCCCTCCCTTCTCCTCATACCGATCGGCCAAGAGACACCACCAAAGGAGACGCAACTGTTCGGATAAATGGCTATAAATCGACACAACTCTTCACAAGCAATCTCATCCACAAGATCCAAAAGACGCGACTATTCACGAAGAGACGTGTCCTTTCATTCGCATCCATTCAAGTCTATAAATAGGGCTGAAATTTGTTTCATTTGTCAATTCGATTCTAGTTATTCGATTTGTATATACTCACATTCATACATTTCGGTTATATACAAGTTCGATTATTGTTTATTATTCAAGTTTGTTATCACGCTCGTTAGAGATCAAGATCCAAGTTCGGGCCAACAAATTGGTATCAGAGCATCAGGCTCTAGGCGTGGGAATCGCAAGGCATCGCAGGGAATTCGCGATCAGGTTTCAATTTCGTTTTAAATTCGCAAAGTTTCATTTCAGAATTTTTATTCTCGGTTCTAGGAAAGTCGGTTGAACCGAACGGTTAGGAATCTAGGGTTCGTTTGCTTTGATTCCGGGGTTATAGTGCGAATTAGATTGATTTGGTTGTTTTGGTTATTACACGATTCGGATAATCGGGGTTGCTAAGATATATTGAAACCAAAAGAAAGTTTAGTAGAAGTGAAGATTATTCGGCAGGAAGATATGTCAGGATCATCCGGGCAAAGTCCGATAAATGGAAATTCTCTTTCCCAGTTTCAGTGTCCGATTCTGAAACCAACAAACTATACGGTTTGGGCTATTCGTATCAAGACGATTCTTGAAGCGAATGGTTTGTGGGAAACGATTGAACCGGCAGAAAATGCAACGGTAGACGCTAAGAAAGATAAGTCTACAATTGCATATCTGTTTCAAGCAATACCAGAAGACGTTGTATTGCAAGTTGCAAGTTGTAAAACTGCAAAGGAGATTTGGGATAATCTAAAGATTAGACATGTTGGCGTAGATCGGGTACAAAAGGCGCGTATGCACACGCTAATGTCAGAATTTGAAATGTTGCAAATGAGGGATGACGACACTATTGATTCGTTCACCGCAAAGATTAATAGTATCGTTACCCGAGCAACAGAAGTAGGATCGACTATGAGTCAATCGACTCTAGTACGCAAACTCTTAAATGGCGTACCAGATAGGTTTACTCAAATCGTTGCCTCTATGGAACAATACTCCGATCTAGAAACTATGACGCTACAAGAAGCGGTCGGAAGACTAAAGACGTATGAAGAACGTCTCAAGTTAAAGAAAGGAAACCAAGGAGAAAGCCAAGATAGGCTTATGTTTACACATCAGGATAACAACAGAGGAAGGCAATCTGGAAACCGCGGTCGTGGTAGATTTAACCAGACGCGTGGAAATTGGCGAAACAATGGAAATAGGCAAAGTCCCAGAAACGAAGGATCTACATCAAGGCCCAGAAATGGAAATTCAAGAAACTGGAGGAAGTTTGCAAGAACCGACTTAAGTAAGATCCAATGTTTTAAGTGTCAGAAGTTTGGACACTACAAGAAGGATTGTTCTGAGAAAGACGATGTGCAAGAGCATTCAAACCTCGTCGAGGAAGACGAAGCACCCGTATTGCTGATGACAATACAAGAAGAAAATGTTCAAGAAAGGGCTCTGCTAAACGAGGAACGGATAAAACCGACAAGTTATGCCTCAGGAGATGAAAATCTATGGTACTTAGACAACGGGGCGAGCAACCACATGACAGGAGTGCGAAGTCACTTCAAGGAGTTAGATGAAACGGTGACAGGACAAGTACGATTCGGTGATGGGTCACACGTAGAAATTAAAGGCAAAGGTTCAATATTACTGGAATGTCTGAACCAAGAACAAAAGATTGTTTCACAAGTATACTACATTCCAAGTCTGAAGACCAATATATTGAGCCTCGGACAACTTACAGAAATTGGTTGCAAAGTGGTTATGGACGGAGATCTACTTACTATCCGAGATCGAAATAGAAAGCTACTAATGCGAGTCAAGAGAATGAAGAACAGGCTGTACAAAGTCAAACTGAAAACGGGAAAACCAATCTGCTTACTATCAAAGACCGAAGATACAGCATGGTTATGGCACGCAAGGTTAGGCCATTTACACTTCGACGCTATTAAGGAAATGACTCGTAAGAACTTGGTACATGGAGTTCCCCAAATAAGTCATGCTAGTCAAGTCTGTGACGCATGCTTATTAGGAAAACATAGTAGGGCACCATTTCCAAATCAGGCAAAGTTAAGATCTTTAAAACCTCTGGACTTAGTCTATGGAGATTTGTGTGGTCCTATAACTCCACCAACACATGCTGGGAAGAAGTATATATTCTTACTTGTAGACGACTGTACTCGCTACATGTGGGCATATTTACTAACTTCCAAGGATCAAGCATTCGAAACATTTAAGGAGTTCAAAGAAAAGGTTGAAAAGGAAGCGCAGACCAAGTTAAAGATGCTAAGGACGGATAGAGGAGGTGAATTCACATCGGCTGAATTCAACAAGTATTGCAAAACCAACGGCATAGCAAGACAGCTTACAGCACCATACTCCCCACAGCAAAATGGAGTAGTAGAAAGGCGAAACAGGACGATGTTATCCACTACTCGCAGTATGCTAAAGGCAATGAACATGCCACAGGACTTTTGGGGTGAAGCAATACGACACGCGATATACGTACTAAACAGGGTTCCAACAAAAGCCCTGGTGAACAAGACACCATATGAAGCACTAAAAGGAAGGAAGCCAAATTTAGAACACTTGAAAGTTTTTGGCTGCACTGCTTACGCTAAGGTACTACCACTTCAACAAAAGAAGTTAGATGATAGAAGCGCACCTATGGTATACCTTGGAATAGAAGAAGGATCAAAGGCGTACAGATTATATGATCCAGCAAAGAACAAGATATGTGTCAGTAGAGATGTAAAGTTCATGGAAGGTCAACCATGGAACTGGAATAGTTATATGGAAACGGTAGATTCAGGGAATCCCGAATGGACTAACTTTGTCATTCAAGAAGATGACATACCACCAGAGTTAGAAGAAAATGAACCAAGTAGTCCAGGCAGTAGCGGGCCACATCATGACGACTCAGGAGTAGATCAGACAGAGGAACAAGACTCCTATGTAACCCCGCCAGCATAGTCAAACAATCAGAACTCAGCAGGAAGCTCAAGCAGTTTATCAAGTGGAGGTCCATCTACCTCTGAAAATACAACGGAGAGTATTAGTAACACTCCAGTAAGACTAAGAAGTCTCGAAGACCTGTATGAAGAGACAGAAGAAATACAACTAGATCCACATGAATTATTACTCGCAGAAGAAGAACCAAGGAATTACAAGGAAGCATCTAGTGACAGAAAGTGGATTGAAGCAATGAAGGCTGAGTTAGACTCAATAAACAAGAATAACACTTGGAAGTTGACGGAACTGCCAAGTGGTCACAAAGCAATAGGTTTAAAGTGGGTATTCAAGACTAAGAAAGATGCAAACGGAAATATTGTCAGACACAAAGCAAGGCTAGTTGCAAAGGGATATGTTCAGCAACACGGAATAGACTTTGACGAAGTCTTTGCACCAGTAGCACGTATGGAAACAGTACGACTAATGTTGGCTTTAGCAGCATATCAAGGTTGGGAGGTACATCATCTAGATGTGAAATCTGCATTCTTACACGGAGACCTCAAGGAGGAAGTCTATGTATCACAACCAGAAGGATTTATAAAGCCAGGAAATGAAGGAAAGGTTTACAGACTATCAAAAGCACTGTATGGATTGAGACAAGCACCAAGAGCTTGGAATACGAAGTTAGATCAAACCCTAAAGTCACTTAACTTCAAGAAGTGTACTTTAGAGAATGCAATCTATACAAGAACAAGTGAAGCCTCTACACTAATAGTTGGAGTCTATGTTGATGACTTGATAGTCACTGGAACATCAAAGAAGGAAATAGACATCTTCAAATCTCAGATGAAGAACAAATTTGATATGAGCGATCTAGGATTGCTAGCATATTATCTGGGAATAGAAGTAATTCAAACAGGGGGTGAGATAGGCATCAAGCAGAAAGGATATATCAACAAGATACTCAAAGACGCTGATATGTTATCCTGCAATGACACAAAGACACCCATGACTCCAGGAACTCAATTAACAAAGACTGAAGAAGGAGATCTAGTAGATGCAACACATTACAGAAGCCTGATAGGTTCTCTCAGGTACTTATTGCATACAAGACCAGATCTATGTTACCCAGTCAGTCTACTTAGTAGATTCATGCAAGAACCAAAGGAGCAACACCTGAAAGCAGTAAAGCAAATACTACGTTACATCAAAGGAACTAAAGAGCATGGAATCATTTACAAAAGACAAGGAGGATGTAAGATCACGGGTTATAGCGACAGTAGTTTTGGAGTTAATACAGACAAAGGAAAAGGAACAACTGGTCTGGTATTCTACTTTGGAGAATCACCTATAACCTGGTGTACACAAAAACAACAAACAGTGGCACTATCATCATGCGAATCAGAATTCATGGCAGCCACTGCAGCAGCATGTCAAGCACTATGGCTTAAAAGATTGTTAAGTGAAATCACAGGCTGGAAGGAAGAGAAGATAACACTCAGAGTAGATAACGTTTCAGCAATAGCACTCATGAGAAACCCAGTCTTTCACGGAAGAAGCAAGCACATTGACACACGCTATCACTTCATAAGAGAATGCGTGGAAAACGAAGATATCAGTGTGGAGCATATAAGTGGAGAACTACAACGGGCAGATATACTAACAAAGGCACTAGCAAGGATCAAGTTTGCTACAATGAGAGAACTGCTCGGAATTCAAGACTTAAAGCAATTCATGGATGTTCGAGATTAAGGGGGTGAATGAAAACCGGTTAATCTCTTAACACCATGATTAGTTAGATAGATAGTTTAAAGTTAGTTAATTAGCGGTTACAAAGTATAGGGGCCGAAATTGACAAGATGGAAGATTATAACCACCACCACCACCGAAGGGGTGTGTCCCCCTCCCTTCTCCTCATACCGATCGGCCAAGAGACACCACCAAAGGAGACGCAACTGTTCGGATAAATGGCTATAAATCGACACAACTCTTCACAAGCAATCTCATCCACAAGATCCAAAAGACGCAACTATTCACGAAGAGACGTGTCCTTTCATTCGCATCCATTCAAGTCTATAAATAGGGCTGAAATTTGTTTCATTTGTCAATTCGATTCTAGTTATTCGATTTGTATATACTCACATTCATACATTTCGGTTATATACAAGTTCGATTATTGTTTATTATTCAAGTTTGTTATCACGCTCGTTAGAGATCAAGATCCAAGTTCGGGCCAACAGTAGGTTATGAGCTTCAATGTCATTGTAATGCATAAGAAATGAGTTTCGAGTACGGTAACAAAAAAACCACCAGCCATCACAACCCGCATTATATATAGTCTCGAAACCTTATCTCGATTATTCGTGCATCCCCTCATGGGTTAATATCATATGACTCGTATAACATGTCAGAATCGTTCCCATAAAAAATATTATTCAAACGTTTACAAAAACAACAATTTTCTGTGTCAAACAATTAAACATATTTTTTTTTTTTTGAACGGCCAACGAATCCTCCAAATGGGCTACTGGCGAAATTCACCACATCGGGATACACCCGTCTCCGAACTGGGGAAAACCCTCACCTAGGGCAGAAGCCCGTGAACACTCGCCCAAAGGCACGACAGTGCGGTGAGGTAAAACCCATTCAGTTCAAGGATCGAACTAGCGATCGCCGCCTACTCGCCTAGTCTCCCATCATCACCAGGTGCCGCTGAAAACTAATGGGGAGAAGCAGGAATTGAACTTGAGTCTCTTAGAAACACAAGTCTCTCCATTACCACTCCACCACAAGCTCATTGGCAATTAAACATATTTAAAACTTAAAACCCATCCATGGAAGATATTCAATTAACGGAAATACAAATATGAATTTTCTTTAGATCTCGCATTTAAACCAAACAAATAACACTAATTAAAATCAGGAAGATGGATCATCTAATATTCATCATCCTCAACATCGTACGCCTCCGGGTTAACCGGCTTGAACTTCTTTCCAACCATACTAAGCCCGACAAGGTCCTCTTGATTATCATTATCCGGCTCAGCTTCATCGGATTCTCCCTTGTTACTCCGATCTCGTTCCGCAACACCGGTCATTGTGGGCGCTTTTGCTTCACTAGCAACCTTGCTGGTGACTTCATGCGCAGACAGGATATTGTGCACAGCACCTGAAAGCCCTGGTGCTTGACCACCCAAACTGGTTGAGCTCAACCCGCGATCGCTAATTTGATTAGTTGACTTCATTATTGGACGTACATCTGACTGTACCGGAGGCACCCAGTGCTGACTAGTTGCGGTCAACTGAGGTTCGGAGTGTCCGTTAAGAACAGATGAGACGGTTGGAGCTGTTGGCTCCGGAGCGTAGCTTACGTGCTTCGTGGGATCGATGCTGGCGGAACGTTCGAATGTAGCCGAGGGAGCTGGTGAGTAGCCGCTGTAATTCATTTTTAGCCGGAGAGGAAGGTTTTCCGGTGATGTGGGGTGTGATGAGTTTAGATGTTATGTGTATATATACGGCAGTAAGCTATGAGAAGTCAAGGTCAACTTAACTTATAGTCTTTTGATATTCGAACAATTGAAGTATTCAAAAGAAACTTCCTATATATTTATATAATCGTTTTACAAGAGAAAACACATTACATTACATTGTGCATGAATATTTTACTTGGTACTTGCTTACACATGCCATAATTTATAATATTTTCTTCACGTTTCCGTTTCCAAGGCTCTTTAATTTTGTTTTTCTTCTCTCTAAATTACTACCATAAACGTGGGAAGGTGGGTTTGATGTGAAAGGAAGAGAGAAGATCGACATTAACAAATAAACAATTCAAAAATAAAATATTTTATTTTCAAATATAATAACATTATTTGACCAAGGTGTGAAAACTAAAAAAAAAACTCCTTATTATGATGTTTGAATATAAGTCCACTTGTAATTAACAACTAAAAATATAATCAGTTATTGCTTTTAGGATAGAATTTTTAATACTTATTCAATAAACTAAACACAATCAGCATATATTCACTCAAGACAAAGTGCATGCTACAAAATCGTATTAATAGAAGTTCGTGTTGATGTTTTATGCAGGTAATAGCTAAAGGTGTTTACTCGGCTATAGAAATATGTCTAATCAAACCGAATTCAACCAACTAAATCTATAAACGATTGAACGATTAAACCAGTTGTAGTTATAATTTGGTGTGCGCAATTGAATTTGGTTCGCTTATCTAAATAAGCAAGATTTGCGGTACTGGTAACCGAACCAAATACCGAATAACATTTGGATACTATACGGTTTTGAAAAAGATTTTGTTTCTTTTTTTTTTGGTTGTGAATATGGTTTGAAGTTAGGTTTTTCACGATTACGGATAATTTTGCACACTCCTAACCATATCCATGTCTCCCCACTTATAATAAACGTTTGTGCCCTATAGTATAAGTTATGAGCTTCTTATGCTTCATTGTCTTTGTAATGCATAAGTTAAAAAGTGGAAAGATACTGGTAACACCATTTATAAAAATATAAACCCTTAAATATTCAGTTTTTATATATAAATAATGACACAAATCTCCACATCAATTAAGAATCTATGAATTAATAAGAAAATAATAGTACTACAAATTCCGCTGGGTTACTCATGGTAACAAAAAAAATTAATAGTTACCATAAAAGAAAAGTGAATTTGGGGTGCTTGTTATCATTTTATTTTGGGTTATGGGACATTAAGGAGTGAGCTCGCTGGGTGTCACGTCCCGGATTTTCGACACTCCGAGTATGCGACCATTTGGTTGGCATCTATTTTAATAAATACGTAGTGGAAAAACGTTTGTATTCGTTTTTATTTGTTTAAACAACTTGTAAGTTGAATACAACATATTATTTTTTATAAACGGAAGATTAAACAACCCTTTTTCCAGAAAAAAAAAAATTCATACATATATGATAATCAAAACTTTGTCTAAGGACAGTTTTATAAGATATTTTAGCCACAAGATTCCTTTGTGCCTATGGAATTGTCCTCCTTTTAGCACTCTTGCCTGCTATTTATAACTATTTATGATTAATTGAAAACGTTTTGAAAATAATACGTTAGCGAAAAAAATCTGGTGAATAACATTTAACATACACTAAACCATTTTTAGCATAAGCGGTATTAAAGTTATTTAGAATATACTAGTAATCTTCCCCATTCACCGAGCTCCCCACCCATTTTACTACTCAGCTTCGTGTTCGGTTTTAGAACATAATAATAGATTAATATTTTTTCCCTACATATATTAAATCTTGCTTTTTCGACGATTTATAAGTGGTTTAAATCTTCACTAGGTTTATCATCGTCGCTGTCACACCCTCAATTTCCATATGCGGAGTACCATCGCGAGGCGTGTGACTGACCAGAATCGAGCCATCAATCATATTGAACAATAAGCATAATAAAACAGTTTTCAATTACTATCCATACGATTAGTGACTAATAATATCTAAAGTCCAAAGTTGAATGTTCCAAAAACAACGTTCAAAATATAACAGCAGTTTATAGTTCAAAAGCAGTAATTAAAATCAACAGCGGAAGGGTACGTTAACAGTTTAAATTAGTGGTTTAAAGTTCAAAATTATTAATAGAAAACCCAATATGGGTTTATGCAACCACTACACTCACCGCTGTAAGCTCGCGAGCTATCACTGAGTACCTGCAAAGCATGCAGTAGGGTGTCGACATAAAGATGGCGAGTTCACAAGTTGTCCAGTTTTAGTTCCAAAAACTTGTGTTGTTAAATTACTCATTTATACCATGCCATGGGGAGCTACCCCATAAATACAAGCTACTAAACTCCATGATAATACCGAAACTTGCGCATTTAAGTTGTTGGTGCGCCGTTTGTCAATGTCCATCATCAATGACGCTTGTCGAGGACTGTTAGTTCAAGCCTGTCCATTTAAGTCACGGTGTAAGTTTAGTGAGACCTAAATAGCGCTATTTAACTAATCCCGTTCGCCTGGCCCCGGTGACTAATCGGTACAGTAATGTAGGGACTTTATGATAGAGTTCCGTTTAGTAGGCTAGTTCATGAAATATAAATAGTATTTAACTTGAGCGTCCCACACAAGGGAAAGTGTTGTCCGTTCCGTTCCCAACCCCCAGGAATACATGCTTTAGTAAAGTGTGTGAACTCACATTGGTTTGCTCGGCAGACAGTTTTTACTTGTTTTTAAAGTTTAGTTAACCACGTCCTATTTTGGTTACCAAGTTTAATTAGATTTGTATTCGAGTAACATCACGTTTACACGTATTTAACACGTAGCACATAAGTATCACGTATTATATAACAAACATGTGGGCCGTGTATAAATGCATAACATAATCCACCACTGGTGAACAGTAACATGAACACTCCCAAATAAATAATGTGCGGTCTAATAAGTCTTGTGGCCCAATACACGAGTATGCGGCCTGATTATAAATGTGCGGTCCAATCTATAGAGTCCAAACATAGAAGTGTGTGGATCACCATCAAATCAGCCCACATAGAGTGTGCGGCCCAAATAATTAAGGGCCTAATGAGAGTGTGCGGCCCACTGCCTAGTGTGTGATCTATAGGCAGTGTGCGGCCATGCAGTCCTTGGTGGTACCACGTGCTTTAGGTGTTTGTACTAGAGTGTGCGGTCTTGTTTGGTACGTTGTACCTTGTGCTTCAGGTACTTGTACCGTGGGGGTGTGCGACCACGAAAGTGTGTGACGGTGCATCACCTAGTTATACCTGGTGCAGAAAGGAGTGGTACCATTGATGTGTGCAAAATGTAACATATAAATTACATCAAGTGAGGCATAAAACTAAACCTTTTTTAGTACTAATGTTAGAAAAAGCATGTTTTTGTCTTCCTTTTGAATTTACAAGACCAAATGAGCTTAAACGAACAAAAGGAGCAAATAAGCAGCCAAAACCAACATAAATACAAAAAGAAGGAATAAACGTAACATGCCCGACCCCTTGGCAGCATCCCCAAAGTAAAAACAAGGAATCAGAAGACTGACCACGGGGCCGTGCCCAGCTGAACACGGGGTGTGGTCAGGGACCTGCATAAAAGACAAATCAGTGGAAGCTTCCACGCCCACCACTAGGGCGTGCCCAGCTCAGCACGAGGCGTGGTTAACGCAAAGCTACACAGAATCTTGCCAAATCTTGATAGTACAGATACGAAGTTGACCACGGGGCCGTGCCCAGGAGACACGGGGCTGTGTGGGGCCCTCTGCTGACAGTTGCAATTAATAAAGGAAGAGAAAAGGCCGGCCACGGGGGCGTGCCCGCTGGACACAGGGCCGTGGCCAGAGTTCTGTGAAGGCTATAAATAGGGGTGCTTGGTTCACCTCAAAGGCATCCCTTGGCAAACCACTTGTCACACCCCAACCGATGGCGGAATCATTGGGGCGCGACACTGAGCGAAACGGATTGTCCAGAAGTTTCCATAACAACTGTAATCTATATAATCTTTAAAAGGAGACTAAGTGCTGACCTCATTTTGCTTATGTGTCATCTTCTTAGATATGCCAACTATGATTTTTTTAATCTATTTATTACATCATCATAATCATAATTTTATTACTTCATTTATTTAATTAATTAATTTAAGAAAATCAAAATTCAAACCCTGAATGATTACAAACCAACAAAAACATAATTACTCATTTCAAAATTCAAATCCACCTCCATCTTTCCCTTTTTTCTAACTCAGTTCATTTTCAAAATTCAAAACCCTCATACCTCTCTCTCTCTCTTCAACTCCGAATAACATCTTCATCTTCGAGCAGATTGAGATTCAACGATGAACGATGCAGATGTCTCCAATCAGGTTCATCAAATGGTGCAGTTCATCAAACGAGATCTCCGTTTCAGCAGATGAGGTAAGTCTCTGTTCAAATCAAGTCAGATTTTCGAGTAATTAGGGTTTAAACCACAAAAACCATAACTTATCATATGTTCCATTTCCAGCTTTCACTTGATTTTTGTTAATTTATTCATAAGTTTCATGTTAATTGTCGCTTTAATTCTGATGTTTGATAGTTCACTATACAGTTGGAAGTTTTAATTCTGATGTTTGATAGTTTACTATACAGTTTGAAGATTAGGTTTTCATACTTTCATACTTCGTTAATGTTGTTACATTTTTGTTGTTATATTCTGATTCCAATTGATAAGTTAGGATTTTTGTGGTTTACACCTTAATACTTGTACTGTATCTATCATCTGTTCCTTTTCCGGTTGATAAGTTTGTTTTGTTGAAGATGGGTTTGATCAAATGTTTATATATGATTGTATGCTTCATTGTAAAACTTTTTTGGCTTTGTACTCGCACTGAAGATGGTTTATTGATTTGTGGTTTCTCAAGTTTCAGATGAAAAATGGCAACCAAACCGACTTGGAGTCTGAAAAGTATAACTCGAGTGTTGATGGTTCTATTGCTTCAACTACAGTGACATAAAGCAAATAGAAGTGATGAGAGGGGGAGAATTAAAAATGCTGGTGGGGTTGTCATGTGGATAGGTAATTTTGGTTTTTGTAAATGATTTGTGCCTTTTGTTATATTCTTTGTATTTGTATTGACTGAAAAGATAGAAAAAATTAAACCTTTTGTTCTTTTTATGATAAATCTTTGTGTTTGACCATCGTGTTAATAGAATTGGTGATTTTAGATCTTCTGTGCAACGATTGGTAAACCAATGATAAGTTTATTGATTTTGCACCGTGTTTTGGATGTTTTTCGATTAGGGGTTAAAAAAGATTTGATTTTTAATATGCCCATGGATTATTGTTTAGGTAAAGCTATGGCAATTGCTGTGCAGCCTGCTAAAGATCCGAGAACGAAGAAGAAAGAAGTGGCGATGAAACGAACAATGGTCATTGGGCTGCCAATACTTTCCTACGGTAAATTTTATATTTTATTGCTGCAATCTATTGTTATTAAAAATGTTATTAATTATATTAAAACTGTTAAGAGTAGTTGTAATGGCAGATTGTTTTAGTTCAGGATTCTGTAATTTTGTTGTGATTTGGTTGATTTTGGTTGAAATTTATTTATTGCATGTGGTGTTTTATTTTACTTTCAAGTTTGCTTTATTTAAAAGCTTTATTTGTGGTAATTTGCTGTATTTTAGAAATTAAGGTTCTAATTTGGGGTTTTTCATTACATGTAGTGTTTTCATAGAGCTCTGCAGTCAATTGTCTTCTATCAGGTACAAGATCTCTGTTTTAAAATTGCTGATGAAAATTGTTGATAATTTAAATTGCATACAGTTTAGGTCATGAAATTAGGTATTTAAGTAATTCAAAGAGCCTTTCTATTTGCTGAAACTAATTGATGTCTCTTGCGTAGGTATACTGCATCTGATGTAAGACTGTTCACCAACTTCGATTAAAACCTTAAAGGTATCAACCATCACATTCAAAACATTAAATAATATCAATCTTGTGTTTTCTTGATTTTGACAATATTTGCCCTTTGAATCTAGCGATGGAGGTAGAAGACAGCTGTGTTATTACTCATGTTTAAGATAAGCTCTTTCGTGTTCATGTGAGCAAGAAGAGAGGAAGACACAAAGGAGGTGTGAAACATAGTTCAGATGATACAGGTTCAGGTGTTAAATCTGTATCATGTGAACTGTGTTTGACACATCCTTTGTGTCTTTCTCTCTTCTTGCTCACATGAACACGAAAGAGGTTATCTTGAACATGATGTTATCTATTAAGTGAGCTTAGATGATGACATAGAATTGGCTACGTGTCAATCTCTCAGGTATGCTATGTAGTCTTCGCTGATGTCATACTTACGAAATGGTATCCTTTAGTGTTGTTTTCGCTCAAGTTTGAAACGGTATTGTTTAGTGTTACTCTACCTTCAAGGAAAGTCCAAGGAGCAGTTATAAATTTAAATTTTGCCTTCAAATTCTTTCTAACAAAACAATAGAAACATTGTTGATTATTTGATTTTTTTTCATTTTTTGTAGCTATGACAAGGTTTAAAGCTATTGAATGGCTTGAAAGTGTAGTTAGGCCATTGGAGATACCAAAACAACCATCAAACTTTTTGATAGGTCAAAGCTTCATGTTTCCAACAACTAATGGTTGTTCTATCGTAAAGACTTCTGGTATGTATCTTAAGCATAAACTTTATATTGTCATTCATGGTGTAAAACAATGTGATTAGAGTAGAAGTTCAACATTACTATGTTGTAACTTAGTTTCAGTTTGAAATCTGTTTGTGTGTTTCCGAGGCATTTTTTAAGCATTCTGCATAGTATAAACTCTAACTTTTGGGTGTTGTAGACTGTTTTAGGTTGATTTCTAGGATTATTTAGGTTGAAGGTAGCCTTCATTAGGGTTTTTATTGTCATCTTTTTGCTGTAAATTAGGACGAAAATCATGTTAAATGACTACACGTTTGTTTTTCTCATTTTACCTCAACATGGTTTCATAAAATTACTTTCTTGCATGTTATACGTCTTTTTCTAATCTCAGTGCTATAAAATTATTTTCGTGTTCACCTTCGTTTGTTACCAAACAATCTTAACATAATCCAAATTCAGATAAAAGTTACTCGGGTTTGTTGAAGCTGTTTGGCTTCGAGAATTGTTAAAGGAGAAAGTTAAATAAAGATTAAACATTGTTAAATCGAAAAGTCTAAAAAGAAGTAAAAATAATACGATCATCCATATAAAGTATTTAAAAAGTAACAATTACATATAAAAACAAAACTAATCAGACACATAAACTCTAATAGCAAGAATCAAGAAACTTTAACTTCAACTCCATGGAGCACTGAACTTCTCGATGTATGTCATTGATCTTTCTCATGAACTCTAGGTCTCTATCTCCACACTCTATATTACTCGCAATACATAGGTCACGAACGGAAGTAGTTGGCATCGCCCTCAGGTTTCTCGAAACCTGGTCTCTTGTCAGGAGACCAAGTTGTAGTCCGTTAAAACACCTCTTCAACTCTTGAAGAGTAGACCTATCAGCCAAAACTTGCTCTTCGATTTGTTTAATAAAGCGTTGCTTGAAATCGTTAGAATATGACTCAATTTTAATGTATTTATAAGAACTAAAGCAAACAATAACAGTTGATCTTTGGCGTTCAGTGAATGAATCTGTGTATGATGAAACAACATTTGAATTGTCAATGGTATTATATAGAATCTGTAACAGCCCAAAGGTCAGATTTAAATGCAACCATTAAATAAAAATTTATATTTAAAAACCATGTACATTTAATGATTTAATGGGAAAACGTGTATAAATTTATATTTAAAAAACATGTACATTTAATGATTTAATGGGAAAGCAAGTAAAATTAAATATCTAGAAAACTAAAGAACAAAATTTAAACCTTCAAAAAAGGTTATCATAATTAGGAAATGTCTGTTTATTTACCACATCAAACATTTTACACACTATAAAGGTTCATGATTAGTTTACTTGAAAATATCAACACTTCATTTTTAAAAAAACCCTTCAACCTAAAACAAACTGTCCAAAAAACACTAACACTCTTTCTAAATGGCAAGCAAAAGCTTCTACCACTGGTCTGAAACTGCCGATCTTAAAATTGAATTTTCAAGATGGTCACTTGAAGAACAGAGAAAAGATGAAGAACTCAACAAAAAAGTTGCTATGGTGAGTGATAAATATTATAAGCAAACCTGGAGTAGCATTGCACTGCTAGATGAAGTGGTCTGTTCTCCTCCATCAGAGCTTAAAGAAAAAGCAGAAGAGTTTATCACACATCTGCTGAAACAAGATCAGAAGACCTGTGATATGCTTGCTGATCTGCAAATTAAAACAAACAATGAAATTGCATGGAAGAAGGCGAGAGAACGAGATATCTTATTAAGTGTTAATTGTAATGTATAATTTTTAATTTTTACTATTTTTCAAAATCAGAATTTTGTAATACTATTTAATATCGAATGAAGAAAATTCAAAGTTTCAAAATCAGAATTTTGCAATTTCACTTTTACCAGTTTCAGTAATAACAAATTACAGCCAAAAAGTTGAACTTGAATGTGAACTTCATGAAAGGTATAGATCATGCTGATGACTCACTTCACAGGTACATAATTTCATATAATTTCAAATAAAAAAATACTAAAATTGTTTCTTATTATTTTTTTGGCAGTTACAAAGTGTTTATAAATCCATGCAATTTGAGTGATGAGTTATGTACAGCAACAGTTAAAGCACTTGCACCCATCTTCCATTCTTTGTATGCGCTATGGAGAGAAGCAGCCATCTTCCCCTTAAAAAGCAAAGAAAACATTAGGAAAAAGCATTATGATTGAGGATGGCCTGAATCTACGTAAGTGGCAGGTTTATTATATTTACCGATTTTAAATTTTATTTCCAATCTTTCTGATTTAGGTTTTCTGTAGACATTCACAATGCAACAAAGCGCGTCATCAAAGCCAGAAACACTGGTTGGGTTTTTAACCGTTGCTTGTCCCAAGCAACTCATCAAAACGTTTTTAAAACAAGCGATCAACATAAATCAAGCGCAAACATGCAATCTTTTTACTAACCCCTTTTTAACACCCAAAATAAAGCACCCCTTGCTATGTTTCTCCTCTCGGCAACAAGTAAGCACTAGCAACTATGAGCTAGACACACAAAGGCTAACGGGCGGTTGCACAACTATAGGCTTGTACCTAAATCGATCCTTCTCCTAAAGCATGTCAAACATGAATGCAAATCAAAGGGACTTAAAAGGTTGTAACGTGGCTAGGTGTACAGGTAGGAAATGGAATATATATGAAGTAGCAAAAATTTAACCCGGTCTTTTATTACACAAAGAAACAAACAAACAAGTACCAAACTTAACTACTATATACAAGATAACTCAACATCATTTTTTCTTCTTTTTCATTGCTTTTTCCATTTTTTTTTGATTCTGATTTTTTTTTTCAACAAAACATCATATCATACTAAACAACTACTAACACTATAAGACCGGGTCAAATTGGGTAAATTTTTAGGTAACTAGCTAGGGGTAACAAACGATAGGCTTTTAGGCACAAAATTGGGCAACTAAATGTCCAAACCCCCCAAATCCCACACTCACACACTCTAAAGACGATGCTACCTAAATGCCGTTATCCTTTTCGCATTCATATCCAACTAAAGACTCAAACCATATCAAGGCACAAGTTCTAATGCACCCCCACCCGTAGCCACTCTCATCAAAGATAAGTATTATTTATTTACATGTGTGGCTTCAACTCTCACCAAGAATAAAGGGTATTAAGGGTTGCCGGTGCATCATTTGGGTTTAATTCAAGGTGTTCAAATTTTCACATTTTTCGCTTGATTTAAAATTTTTCAAAAATCTCAAAAAAATTCCCCTCATCCCCACACTTGGGATACATTGACCCCAATGTATGGTTTTGAGAGGCTTTGATCGCTTAACCTTTTCAACACCAACTAAAACGCTCCACACTCAAATCCCAAACTTCTTTTTGGTATTTTTTCATTTTATATTTTTTTATGTTTTTCCTCTTTTAAAGACATAACACCACCAACTAGCACCAATCCAATACAAAACATCAAACTAGCAAACTAACACCACCCAACCACCCAACCATAAACATAATAACTCAAACAAATATTCACAAAATATACAAGGAAGGAACACGACCTGACTAGTAATAGCGTGGTTGCGGAGGCCCAAAAACGGAAGACATCATATCATTCCATTCTCCAAAAGCAAATGTTCGCTACTACTACCACCTTGTTGAGAGGCTCCTTCTTTTTGGCGGGGGTCGATCCACTGCGAATGATGGAGCGGCGGGGTCGGATGCGATACACTACCATCATAGGGTGGTAGAGATGCATAATCCACATGTTGTGGACCCACAACCACCGGCCGCCCGGCGTGCCAATCTGCATGCATTCGTCTTGCTTGGTCATCATGGTATCGATTGTTCATCTCGAGCTCGTGGGAGTAAGCGTGTGTACGATTCCACGCCTCTTGACGATCAAAGTTGTGCTTCAAAGACCGCTCCATGCTTCCACTCATCATTGTTTGTTGATCAAATAACGTGCGCTCCGACCCCGACCATGATACAAAAATGGGTGCCGGAGGACGTTGATTCTCGATATCCTCTTGCATAGTGTCCTCATAAACCCAATTCGACTCATAAGAACACTCTGTGTAATCGTAAAAAGCGCCACCATATCCTCCACCCGGGCCCCCTTGCCCCACATTCACATTCACACCACCTTGAGGTTCCTCTACATAATCCTCATCCCCACTCAGGACTTCCGCATCACTTTCGGGTTCTTCCTCCTCACCCGGTAGAAGATCTCTCGCATCAACCTTCAATGCCCGCCATCGTTGACCCTCCGACTTGAGTTTATGATACCGCTCCGATTGAGTATAGGTCTACCCGATACCCATTTTTTGTAAAGTAAAAGGCTGATGCCTTTTCGGGTGTCCCCTATCTTCTGAAGTGATTGCCTTTTGCTGCTTCAAAACCCGTGATGATCCGGAAATATGGAACAATATCTCTCTTCAACTTATTCCGACAAATCCAGAGATGGTTCATAATCAAATATCGGATTGGAAAACGCGGACCCCCATGAAGTAACAAATAGATGACGGGTACCTCCGGGTACCTCACTTGCTCCTTATCCCCTCTTCGCGGAATGACATTTAGAATGCAAATAGTTAACAACAACTTTGCTTCGATTTTTAGGTTCTTCCGGTACAAAATTCCACTATACGTACCCGGCAAGAACAATGCTGCTAACATGTCATTCCAACGAGGATGCTTCTCTGGCTTCACCAAAAGATCATCAAGACTAGGGATCACATAGTCACGAGCCGGAAGACTATCATATTTCCCCAACTTCTTTAATGTATCGAAAGACATCTCTACCGGAATCCCATGCACCTCACCAGTTAATTTCATCTGTGACGGCTTATCATATGTGTTGCGCTTAAGAGTCGCCATCCATTCCTGAATTTCATCCATGAATTAGTTCTTACTATCCTTGTCATAGCAACTCAAAGCCGACTCCCATCCTAGAGCACGAAATTTGGCAAACACATTGAACGGCCCAAATTCAACCTCTCTCACCTCCCTTTCACAAATGAAACCCGCCGCCTTGTTTTTCAACCGATTCATGCTATCATGTTATAGAGTTGGCTGCCATTCTTCCGGTTGCTCATCCAATGAACCCGACTCCCATTTTGGCTTATTAGCCGGGTCCAAATATACCATCTCTTCATCTTCGCTTTCGCTCTCGCTAACCCTACCCAAGTACTGTCTCTTCTTTGGTTGCACCTCAGGTTGTTTGCCCTTTCCTTTCGACAAAGAAGATGAACTAGCTCCCGCTTTCTCCCTTGTCCTTACCATTTTCCTGCGCACATTACAACAACCAACACAACCAAACATAAAAAAATAGTCCTTTCTCCCCAAAAACATCCCCACACTTGCTTGTTACTATGGTTTTAGATGTTAGTGATCCCTAAAATTTATCAAAAATTTTTCAAAAATTGGGCATGGTGTCTCTACAATGTTGAGATTCCCAAAAGTTCACTACTTTAATCATCAAGCCTACATCTATAAACCATAACCATATTCAAATAACCATTTTCATGACAACATCTAAGAACAAGCAAGTGGGTATGAACAAGTAACAAAAATAACCTTCTTTCTCACAATGCATCAACAAAACATAGTAAATAAACTTCCATACCTTTGTTTGAAGATGTAAGGAACACAAATGAGGCAAGAAATTCAAAAACCCCCAAAATTTTCGGACCTAGGGTTTGTGATTCGGACCAGAAAACCTCGTTTTCTCACAAATCTCTTCATAAAATCAGCAACTACGTGAAAAATTAGTCAAGATAGACCTAGATTTCACTTGATTTGGTCAAGAATTGAGTGAGATATAGAAGATTTAAGGTTGAAGAAGATTGGGGATTTTGTGGGTCTTGTGAAAGTGATAGGTAGAAGATTTGTGGTTAGGGAAAGAGGAAGAAAGGAATGGACAGGGATAAGTCACGTGAATGATTGTGAAGTTATTATTATTTTTTTATGTATCTGCAGTACCCGGAACGACCCTTACAATCGCCAGGTCCACCGTAAATTACGGTGGACACTGGCACAAAATTTGCACCGTAACTCAGTAGCGAATTACCGTAAAGCACAAAAAATTTTTATATCCACCGTAAATTACGGTACCACCGTAAATTACGGTGGTACCTGGTTATTCATGTTTTGCTGAAAATTGTGATTTTAAAGGTACTTTTTTCGATTTTTTCAGTTTTTTTGATTTTTTTTTTGTGTTTTTAAAATTTTTCAAAAACATGTAAAAATCACCCTACCCCCTCGAAAGTCCCGTGTTGTCCTCAACACAATGTTAGAGCAATTCGTGACCCGAATATCCCCACACTTGTTTCAAACACGGACTTCAAGCAAATACGGCAATCGTGCAAACTATACTAAACAAACTAAACAAAATACTAACTATTTACACTACCAAACCTGGGCCTCTCATGGTTGTTCCTCATCGACCGGGCGTAGAATGCAGCCCACTTTGTCAAGTTCCAAGTTGTTAATGTCGTTCCCTTTGAAGTACGGCTTCAACCGATGACCGTTCACCGTTTGTTGTTTGTTCGTTTGTTCGTCTTGAATGTCTACATCACCAAACCTTCCAACTCGCCGATCGACATACGGGCCCATCCATTTACTTTTGAGCTTGCCCGCAAACATCTTGAGTCTTGAATTATGCAACCAAACTTTTTTTTACCCACTTCAAATGTTTTCTTCCTTAATTTTGCATCATGTACTTTCTTGAGTTTGTCTTTATAAGCCGATGCACATTCATACGCCTCATCTCTAAGTTCTTCGATTTCGCATAATTGCAACTTTCTCATTTTTCCCGCTTCATTGTAATCCGCATTGACCGTGGTGATTGCCTAATATGCCCGATGCGTGAACTCCATAGGCAAGTGACAACCCTTCCCATAAACCACCCGATAAGGTGTTGTGCCAATCGGAGTCTTGTAGGCCGTTCGGTATGCCCACAATGCATCGTCTAACTTGCTAGACCAATCCTTTCTATCCGTTCTCACCGTCTTCATAAGGATTTCTTTTATTTGACGGTTGGACACTTCGACTTGTCCACTCGTTTGCGGATGGTAAGGTGTGGCAATCCGGTGATTCACACTATATCGCTTCAATAATTTCCCAAAGTTAAAGTTCTTGAAATGCGAACCACCATCACTTATGATAACCCTCGGAATGCCGAAACGGGCGAAGATGTTGGATTGAACAAACTTACAAACAACCGAGTGGTCATTTGTTCTTGTTGCAATAGCTTCAATCCACTTTGAGACGTAATCCACCGCTACCAAAATATATAGGAAGCCATTCGAATTCGGGAAGGGGCCATAAAGTCAATGCCCCAAACGTCGAATATTTCTACAACCAAGATTGGTTGTAATGGCATCTCATCCCTCTTCAAGATGCTTCCCATCTTTTGACAATTTATACAATTTCTTGCAAACTTGCACGCGTCTTTGAAAATTGTGGGCCAATAAAACCCACATGAGAGAACCCAATAGCCCGTTTTGTGACCACTAAAATGACCTCCACATGCGGGTGAATGAGCATGGGTCAAAATTTCCAACACTTCTGTTTCGGGCACACACCTCTGTATAACTTGATCCGGTCCGATCTTGAAAAGATCCGGTTCATCCCAAATGTATTTCTTCACTTGGACCATAAATTGTTGTCTTCGCTTTTTGGTCAAATGATTTGGGATAACACCCGTGGCTAAATAATTTACATAGTGAGCGTACCACGGTGCAACAAAGGTGGACACGGCTAAGAGTAGCTCGTCGGGAAACCTCTCGTTAATTTCACTCATATCATCGATTCCTTCCACCGGGATCCGAGACAAGTGATCCGCCACTACATTCTCACTTCCCTTTCTGTCTCGGATCTCTAAATCGAACTCTTATAGCAATAATACCCATCGAATCAAACGAGGCTTCGCGTCCTTTTACTCCATCAAGTACCGAACCGCACTATGATCCGAATATACTACAACTTTACTCCCTCAAATATACAAGCGAAACTTATCCAAAGCATACACCACCGCTAATAATTCCTTCTCGGTTGTGGTGTAATTCAGTTGCGCTTCGGATAAAGTCTTGCTCGCATAATAAATCACCACCGGCTTCTTGTCAACCCGTTGACCCAAAACTGCACCAATAGTAGTGTCGCTTGCGTCACACATGATCTCGAATGGCTTTGACCAATCCGACGGTTGCAAAATGGGAGCTTTGACCAAGTGTTCCTTCAAAACCGTAAAAGCTTGCATACACTCATTAGTAAAATCAAACGGGACATCTTTTAATAACAAGTTGCATAAAGGTTTGGTAATAACACTAAAACCTTTTATGAAACGTCTATAGAACCCCGCGCCCCCCAAAAATGATCTTACACCCTTAACATTTTTCGGAGGTGGCAAAGATGATATTACCCGTATTTTTGCCTTGTCCACCTCCATGCCCCTCTCCGATATCACATGACCCAACACAATGCCCTCTTGCACCATGAAATGACTTTTCTCCCAACTAAGTACTAAATTTTTCTCAACACATCTCTTTAAAACCTTTTGTAATTCATTGAGACAAGCTTCAAAACTAGTGCCGAAAATGAAAAAGTCATCCATAAACACTTCAATCGACTCTCCAACCATGTCCGAGAAGATACTCATCATACATCGTTGGAAAGTTGCCGGTGCATTGCACAAGCTAAATGGCATTCACCGAAAGGCAAAGTGCCATATGGACAAGTGAAGGTGGTCTTGTGTTGGTCATCCGGGTGTATTGCTATTTGATTATAACCCGAATACCCGTCCAAAAAGCAATAAAATTTTTGACCCGACAGTTTTTCAATGATTTGGTCGATAAAAGGTAACGGAAAGTGGTCCTTAGAAGTGGCGGCATTCAATTTCCGATAGTCAATGCATACACGCCACCCGGTGACCGGTCGAGTGGCAATTTGTTCACCGTTTTCGTCTTTGACTACTTGAATGCCGGCCTTCTTAGGCACAACTTGGGTGGGACTCACCCAAGCACGATCCGAAATAGGATAGATGATTCCCGCGTCTAACCATTTGATTACCTCCTTTTTTACTACCCCCCGTAGGTTCGGATTCAATCGCCTTTGAGCTTCTCGTGTCGGCTTTGTATCTTTGGTGGTAATAATCTTGTGCATGACGATAGATGGACTAATTCCTTTGAGATCGGCAATCGTCCATCCAATAGCTCCCTTGTTCTCCTTTAACACTTCCAATAAGGCTTGCTCTTGCGCCATCTCTAAATTAGAGGCAATAATGACCGGTAATGTGTCATTATCCCCCAAGAATGCATACTTCAAGTGGCTTGGCAAGTCTTTGAGCTCCAACTTTGGTGGTTCTTCTAACGATGGTTTAGTACCCGAGTCTATTTCCACCGGTAGGCTTTCAAATTGATGAGTCCATGGTGGTCGACCTTCCTTTAAGGCCATAGCATCTTGCTTTTCTTCTTCAACCCATAGTGCACACGCATGTACCTGTTCAGAAAAATCACACAAACAAATATCTATGCCATCCTCCTCGTACTCGTGTGGGTTGCATCCATCGACTAAATCTGCCATGAAACACTCATCAACACCATCATTAGAATTGTTAGTAAAAACATTCAAGCGCGTTTTTCGATTCCCAAAAGTCATATCGACTGTTCCAAATCTACAATCGATCACAGCATGCGCGGTGCTCAAAAATGGCCGACCCAAAATAACATTTTGTTGTTGTTTTGGGTCCGCGGATGAGTAGTCCAAAACTAAAAAGTCAACCGGGTAATAAAACTCATCAATTTTTACAATCACATTTTGAAACATCCCCCGGGGTAACTTATGAGACAAATCGGCCAAAACAACCGTTGTCTCCACTCTTGCTAACAGACCAAAGTCGTATTGGTTATAAAAGCCCCCCGGTAAAATGCTCACCCCAGCTCCAAGATTAAGTAACGCCTTTGCCATTTGAAAATTACCAACTTGTATATTTATCAATGGCGTACCCGGATCTTTGAGCTTAGGGGGAAGCTCCCCGTTCAAAACCGCACTTACTTGCCCGGTCAAGTCTACCCGCTGAGGCATTTTTTTCTTTTGTTGTCTTTTTTGTGTACATAATTCTTTAAGAAATTTAGCATAAGCGGGTACTTGTTTTATAGCATCAAGTAGTGGAAGATTGATTTTTACTTGTTTAAACATGTCCCACAATTCTTCTTTTTGGGGATCTCTTGATGCAATAAAATTCTTCCTACCCGGGTCAAGTAAAGCCGATGGAAACAGAACTTGACTTGGTCCACCCTCAACTTTTTCATTTTTTTCATTTTCACCCAACCCCAGTTTGTTAACATTTGATTCTTTTGGTGTACCCGGTGAAACCTCATCATCACTCTCATTACCCGTAACATCCTCAACTACTCCCTCAACCAAACCCGGTGACAAATTTGCTTTACATTCTTTGCCACTTCTCAAAACACTAACATGATTAATATTCACATTGTTACCTCTTGACGAACCGTGTGAAGGATTTACCTTGGTGTCGCTTGGAAGTTGACCCTTGTTTTTCTTCAATTCCGCCACATCGGTTGCCAATTGACCCATTTGGGTTGTTAGTGATTGGATAGTCTTGTCACGAACTTCATCTTTTTGCATTCGCACTTCATCAAGTTGATTTCTCTTTTGCATTTCTGCTTGCATACTCTTCAACATATCCATCATCTCATTTCCACCCGAAGACCCCCCTTGTTCTTGACCCATTTGATATTGTCTTTGATATCCTTGGTTGTTCCCACCTCTATATCCACTTTGATTGTTAAAAGGTTGACGCGAACCAAAGTTACCTTGACTCCCTTGAAAGTCCAGGTTAGCTTGATTTGAAGGGTTCCCATATCGGAAATTTGGGTGGTTCCTTAACCCGGGGTGGTAAGTGTTAGAATTCATGTTATAGTTTCTACCACCCCCTCCTTGACCTTATACCGCATGAACCTCTTCATATTGCCCTTCTATCACTCCTTGGCAATTTTCAGCCGCATGACCTATTTCTTTAAAAATAGCACAAACATCATAAATTTGGTTAGAGGTTTGAACATTACCATCGTCAACCGCATGCACTTGAGTTCGGGTAACGGCCGGTCGTGCTCTCCTTGATGCTTGAGCTTTCCTCTTTGATGTAATTGCCGTTTGTTCCAAGAACTCCCAATCGTCATTCTCGTAATTCGTGCTAAACGTACCATTTGTGATTGACATTAGATCACTAGCATCTTCGGCACACAACCCCTCGTGGAAGGCATTCATCAACTCCTAAAGTTCAATTCCATGATGCGGGCAATTCTTGATCATCATATTGAAGCGCTCGAAGGCTTCATGAAACATTTCGCCTTGTTGTTGTTGAAAACTCCTCAACCCCTTTCTTGCATCATTGGTCTTTTGGGCGGTGTAAAATTCATCTAGGAAAATTTGTTACATTTCCGCCCAAGTGTAAATAGATGCTGAAGGCAAAGTGTAGAACCACTTCTTTGCCTTATCCTCGAAAGAGAATTGAAATAAAACCAACTTTACATCATCGGCCGAAAAACCTTGACTCCCAAGAGTATTACAAATTGAGTCATAGGCCTCCAAATGGAAATAGGGTTCCTCCGTTGCTAAACCCTTATATTTCGGCAAACTTTGCAAGGAATTTGTTCTTACATCAAAAGTTCTTCCTTGGTTGTTGTGAGGAATAACCACCGGTGAAGGATTATGAGTAATCACCGGCCTAAAATGCGCTTCAATACCCCTTGCATGTTCTCTAAGATGCCTTCTTGGTACACCAAACCGGCCCCTTGGACGCATAGGACCCATTGGTCTTGGCATATGCCCTTGTGGTGCAAGTGCTTGTTGAAATTGTTGTTGTGGCATCGGTGGGTTTTGAATTGGTCTTTGGAATTGTTGTTGAACATTCGGTGGACAAACTTGTTGCAGTGGTACGGGACGTTGCATTTGTGGCCCTTGTGGCCTTGGCCTAATGTGTTGTGGTATAAGTTGTTGTTGGTGTGGCATTCCACCAACACTTGGCATTACTTGAGATTGACCTTGCACATAACCGAACTCTCCTTGATCTCCATCACCTCCATAAGCATACCCATCTTCATCATAACCTCAAATTCCTCATATCCCTCATCATAACCATCTCCTTGAATTCCCGAAGATTGCCCAAATGGAAGAGTCGAGTATTGAAAACCCGACTGGTTCGATGGTCTAAAGGTAGAAGTGGCATGAACAATGGTTGAATTTGGTGCTATGGTATAGTTTGAATATGATTGACCCGCACCCGGGAAGAAATGGGACAATGGTGGAATAGTAGTAGCAGGGTTAAAAGTAATGGTTGGTTCTTCTTGAGTGGTAATGGGTTGTGTGGTATTAGTCGGTGTAACATTTTGAAGTAAAGTAGGTTCGGTGGTAGTGGTTGGAATGGTGGTATTTGGTGAAGGTTGAGTGGCTGTTGGTATAAATGGTGGTACAGGTTCACCCGTAGTGGGAGGTGGTGGCGGATCCCGATCCATGTATCTCAGTGGTGTAATCGGTGTAATTGGTGTTGTTGGTGAACCGCTAATTGTGTTTTCCCTTAACAAAATTCCGTTTGCTCGCAAAGTTCGTTCGATTTCCGGATCAAATGCCAATGGTGAAAGCTTGTGAGAGCTTCTAGTACGCATGCACCTGTAAATACCTACACACTAACACACCCAGCGTAAACCAGAAAAATAACAAACTTAAAAAGTACAAAAATAACACACGTTGCGCACTACTCCCCGGCAATGGCGCCAAAATTTGACGTGATGTCGTGGTCACAATCAAATTCAATCCAAATAACAACTATAGATAGTGGTAAATGGGTATCGAACTCAGGGAGTATGTGGAAAATGTGTTGATGTTATAGCTTTGCACTTTAACTAAAATTAACCTAAATTGTAGAAATAAAAATCAAGAGTTTGGTTTGTTTGTTTTTAAGAACTAAATTACTAACTATTGGCAAATCAAAATTGGTTGTTTAACATATTAAAGAAGAATGATCATCTTAGGATTCAATTTCTTTAAACACTTGTGCAAAATTCCAACTAGAAAGAGTTACATAGACATAACTCGTCTATAAACAATTGTTGTGATAAAAGGGAACAAAGTACTCGGATTGTATGAATGCTAGGTTGTTTCCCGATGATCAATCAATCAATATCCAACCCTAACCCTTCCCGTGATATCTCGATTGCCAACGGCACCAAGAACGTACGAATTAGACTAGAATTGCAATACCAATTGACAAGCTACAATCAATTACTCATACACCAATGATAATCAAAGCAAACACAATGTTATCATTCTAGAAATTCAGAAATAAACACACAAGAGTTCAAGAGAAACCTTCACCTAAGATGATCACCGAAAGTTTAGCCGGACATGGCTTGGTGAATCATCATAACTTCAATATCCAAGTTCATACGAATCCAAAATACAAACCGAATGATTAGAAATTGTTTAGAACCACTTGCCAAAGCCAAAAATCGTCCTAGAACCTCAAAGAAACGTCCAATGATGAGATAATGCCAAAAGACACCACTAAAAACAGTTTTAATGGGCAGTTACGCTTTTCCTCGCAGCCTCCATCGTAAATTACGGTCTCCACCGTAATTTACGGTGGACTCCAACTTGTTATGGTCAATCACTACTGAGTTATGGTGAGGAAATCATGAGTTTCAGGCCCACCGTAAATTACGGTGGCCACCGTAATTTACGGTGAAGCCCTGAATGTTGGGTTTTGCTTCTTCGTTCCTTCCATACGCGACCCGTTCCTCTCTAAACCGACCAAAGCTGCGTTTTATCCCCTTTTAGCTCCCGAACCACACCTGAAACATAAACAACCGTAGTTATCTAATTCAAGATAATTACGCGATTAAGTGAAGGATTAATTCGTCTTTTAACATGATTAAGGGTTGACATATGGACCACCGTCAGTTTTCCTACGATATTGTACAAAAGTTTGTTGCTAAGTATCCCAAACATCCCTGGATCTTGGCTGGAAAGTCATTAGGTTCAAGGTAATGGTTAGATTTTAAAACTGTTATTAATCATGAGCTAATTATAATTGTTCTGAAGTTAAAGCTTTTAGTTATGTTCATTCTAAAATGAAATTCATCCCAATTGGTCGCGTAGTGTTTGTAGAATATAAACTGATAAGTTATGGAGATAATGCATCTCTATCATAGGGTACATGCTGAGATTATTGAATTTTGAGTGACAAACAAATGAAATAGCTTTAACATAGTTGATTATTATTATAAACATAGTTTAATATTAAGAATTGATTGGAGTGTTAAGTGTATTATTTTGAACTTTTTGAACAAGTTTTAACTGCAAAGGAGTAAAAAGAATGTTGGTTTTTTTGGTGTGTGTATTGTAGTTAACAGAAGAATGGGGAGATACCGTTGTTTTAGGCATTGAGCAAAGCAGCAGGGAAGGCTTTTAGCAACATGGTTATGGGCTATAACAATGTTGATGTCGATACAAGGTGTTGCTGTTTCAAACATACATGTGAGTTTCGTTCTTCAGGTCAATATTAATGGCAAAACGACATTTTATTCTTTCATGTGCTAAAAACTTAGACTTTATTTGATGATGTTGATGTTGATGCATAGGTGTTTTTACATTCAACCAGACTTAAAAATCAAGTGCATAAAAATGGTTATTGTGGAATGGATTTGATATTGCTTGGTGCTTATTTAGACAAAAAAATCAACGTTTTTAAACAGGTAAATTTACAACCGCTTATTTATGATAGTGTCTGGTAACTTGAGTTCGTATTTACGATTAGATACTTTCTATTGAATTTACTCTATAGGTAATGCTGTAGAAGGAGATTTAATTATAATTGAAAAACTAACATATGGCTTTTGTTATAAAAGTGCAGCGAACCAGACCACAGTGGTTAGTAGGGGTAATGAGTACCATAACAAAAGAAGAAAAGGAATAGCAACAACATGCAATTAGGTACAGTTTTGGGGCTGCTTATGGTGTCTAAACAACCATTATAAGCGATGGTTCCGGCTGCCAAAACAGTTCAGAAAGAGGAAGCCATGCTTAAATGATTCACGGTCGGTTTTCGGGTTGAATCATAGTTTACAAATTGTTAGTTCGTAAGGTATTTTAGGGTATGTTAAAGGTTATTTCTATTCCATGTTTTGTATGTAAAGTCTAATTTGATATGTAATAGAAAAAAAATATGCAAGTTTATAAACATGGAAGTGAAAACACCAAGATCAATATTTCTCTTTTGTATGTGTTCGACTTTTTGACTTATTATTTAAGAGTTTGTTTTGATTTGTCAAATTTTGAAATTCTATACTTTATCAGAATTTTGGTTATTTTCTTCTTATTAGTGATACTGATGCTTATGGCCACATCTTATATCCCAGTTAGTCATGAAAAAAAAAATAGAAACTCAGTTTAAGAAATATAATTGTTCTGCTTTACTTAGAATGCCAGTGTGTTTAAAAACGTAAAAGATAAAAGATGATGCATGAACTAAAGCAAAGGTTCCTTAAAATCAGCTTTGCCTTTGCTGCTCGATATGTAATCATGGTATCTATACTTTGGCAGGGCATTCCAAGTGGTTTTAAGCGATCGATGGTATAGTGGGCAATAAAATGACATTGCCTTTGCATACGTGTCTATATACAAGTATATGGCATGTTGTGCGGGTTATTTAGACACAAATGGTTTGAAAACATGAAGAAATGATTAATAATCTAATTTTTAGATACAAATGGTTAGAAAACATTTAGAAATGATTAATAATCGGATTTGTAGACAACATATTATCAATTACTTAGATTATTTCTATATCAAACCTGAACCAATAGTTTTTTGAGAAATATTAAAGCCTAAATTGTATATTAAATCTAATAAATGCAATCTAATAATTAAGTTTTTTTTTTAAATAAATGCAATCTAATAATTATGTGTATACTATATATAACAAATTATTAAAGCCTAAATATAAAGTTTTAATACATACAATACAGAGAAAACATGTCATACCAACTTCGTAGACTTGACAGGACTTACAAACTCGTTAACAAAAGACCATAACATACAATACAGAGACAAAACATCATATCACCACAAGTAATTGTGGATCTTTGCTGATGGGTGCACTTCGGAATGTAGCAGATATGAATGAATATAATCCCAGTGTAGCTAAATACATATCTGCCACTTGGGTTATATTCATTCATATGAATGAATATAACCCCAGTGTAGCTCTTTGATTTTCCTTGAAATTTCAGAGCTCGCTAATTACATATCTGCCACTGGGGTTATATTCATTCATATACAATTGATCGTTCTGATCAATCACTTCCTTATGTGCACCGCACCATCTTCTAGGAGGTTGTCAAGTGTTCTCGCCTTCATGCTTGGTTTTTTGCGTATCTTTACATCCGCAGCCATTTTGTACAATAAAACACATTCAAATGACCAATATAAACATATTCAAATGACCAATATGAGGAACCTATATTATCGAATCAAACCAAAAATCAATATGAGGAACACATCAATCCGAAACTGATTCGATCAGTTCATTTGTATAAAATTTAATTCTGATTTAGTTCATCTTCTTAAACAATTCTCAAATGACCAATATAAACACATTCAAATGACCAATATGAGGAACCCATATCATCGAATCAAACTAAAACTCAATATGACGAACACATCAATCCGAAACTGATCCGATCAGTTCATTTGTATAAAAAATTTAATTCTGATTTAGTTCATCTGTTTAAACAATTCTTAAACAACCAAAAATCAATTTTCAAATTCCAAGTATCAATATTGATGTGTTCAAATAACTACACACTGATGCGCTTTATCAATTTCCATCATTTGTTTCTTCGCATTTGATTCAGAAATTAAAACCCACAAGTATCATAGTTTCAATAAACAATCTAGATCTGTACTGTAATTGTTTTTAGAGAATAACACACAAGAATCAGCCAAATGATCACATGAGATCTGAAACTATAGAAATCAATGATACATTTTGAACAATATACTCACTTGATACCCGAGAGAAAAACCCACAAGAATCAAAACCAAAACACAGTTGATCTCATATGAGGAACCGAAAACACATTCAAAACCTCTGTTTTGCTACCCGAGACAAAAACACAAAAGAATCAAACAAAACCTCTGTTTTGATACCCAAGACAAAAACCCACAAGAATCAAACAATATTTTCATACAAAACGGGAAACAAACCTTCATAATAACCAAAACCCAAACCTCTGTTTTGATACCTGAGACAAAAACCCACAAGAATCAAACAATATTTTCACACAAAACCTGTGACATTCTAGCATATAAAAAACATAGTGTCGATCATGTTTTAGGTATGTGATTTTACCTTGGATTGTTATAGAAGATGAAGATGAAGATGAAGATGAAGATGAAGATGAAGATGAAGATGAAGCTGATGATCGGTGGAGATTACAGACGAGGAAGATGATTCCGATGAAGATGATTTCGATGAAGATGATTTCGATGAAGATGAAGATGATTCCGATGAAGATGTAGATGATCCGATGAAGATGAAGATGAAGAAGAAGAAGATTGAAGATGAAGATGAAGATCTGTGTTGTGTTTTGGGACTTGAGAGAAGATGAAATGATTTTATTGAGAAGTGTGATTGGTCTAATCCATACATATATGTTTATCATTAAGATTTGAGGGTATAAAAGACATTTCACAATTGTCAAAAAATTAGTTCATGTTTTCATTTTAGACAACGTATTAGACAACATATTAGTTCATGTTTTCATTTTACACAATATATTACCAAGTACTTAGCTTATTTGTATATCAACCATATACACTAACACATAATTTCATTAACATTGTTTTATAAAGATATGTAACCAAATGCAAAGAATTTAAATCATATATTATAATCTGATTTTAGAATTTGTTTTCGATCGTTATTAAACATACCCGTGTGTTCACACGGGTATTACAACTAGTTACCAATTATTTAAAGCAACACGTCCCATACCATGTCATAAAAGATAACATAATTATTACAGACAAGATCTAGTCAAATTGTTCTGTTCCAACAACTCAAATTTTTATTACGGACAATTGTTTATTGTTCTTGGTCTTTCCTAGCCTCGATTTCATAGTGATGTGCGTGTAGTGTAATATATTTTAGGTGTATATTTTAAGTCCTTTTTACACTTTTTAGCCAAGTTTTAAATTTATAAAACACGATATTCACTAACACTAAACACACATATGGGCAAGTGCACCCATCGTGAACGTAGTATAGTGTTGGTAAGATACCGAGGTCGTCCAAGGACACAAGAGCTTTTAGTACCGGTTTATCCTCAACGTCTAATTAAATCAAAAGTTAGAAAAAGGTTTTTAAACTAGAAAAATAAAACTAACTAAGATGCTAAAAAAGAAAATAAAAGTAAAAACAGATAGACAAGATGAATCACTTGGATCCGACTTGTGTGTAGTGTAACCTTTGATTATTTCCGCACTTTTGCACTTTTTAAGAGATTATCTTAGTTATTGTAGTAGGCCCCTCTTTTGAATGTGACGTTACCCTCAACCCAGTAGTTTGAGTCAGCAAGGATACAATCCTAAAGGGTCGGATTATTGAAAGATAATTAATTAAGTTATTAATGCATAATGTGGTAGGCCCCTCTTTTGAAGGTGACGTTACCCTCGGCTAAGTAGTCTGAGTTAGCAGGGATACAGTCCTAAGTAGCCGGGTTAAAGTTTTAATAGTAGTTTAACTTATGATGGGATCAAAGAGTTTGGACCCCCACCATCCAATACCGGTGGGTATTGAAGGAGGTCCTACTAAATTTGGCCCAGGTCCTTTGCAGGATCTATACACTGAACAATGGCAAGACTCTTACCAAATCATTCTCTTAACCCCCGACTAGGTAGCCAACATATCTCCATATAGACCATGGAGATATGAATGGTGAAAATCTTTTATTTTATATAGACAGTAAAATAATGCCAAGACACCACGGACAAACGATAAGGAAGAATCACCTTCAACATAAGAAACCAGTTATTAAAGTCATTAATACATAACCAAATAAAAAGTGCGAAAAGATTAAAAATAAAAAGTGTTACACTAGACACTTGTCTTCACCAAGTGTTGTAAGAGACTTAGGCAAACATGGCCTTTGATGGTCAAGAACTCTTACGATCAATCATGGATCCCGAGACGACTCACACACTCTATGATGGACAATAGATGATGGTGGTGGATGATGGTGTTGTGATGGTGGTGGGTGGTGGGTGAAGTGTGAGAGAGGTGGTGTGCCAAGGGATGAGTTGCAAGTGATCCAAGCACCCTATTTATAGGCTAAACAGAAGCTCGGGCACGACCCCGTGTCCATTGGGCACGACCCCGTGTGCAGAAGCGTATCTGTACTATCAAGATTTCCCTAGATTCTGAGAATCTTAGAGTTGACCACGGCCCCGTGTCCGCTGGGCACGCCCCCGTGGTGGGTGATAGAAGCTTCTACAGCTTTGTCTTTTCTGCTGACACTTGGGCACGCCCCCGTGCTCACTGAGCACGGGGCGTGTTCAGCCTTCTATTCTGTTGTTTTGCTTGGGAAGATGCTGTGGGGAGGCCAGGCATGCCACGTTTGTTCCTTTTCTTGTATTTGTGTTAGATTTAGCCGCCTTTTTGCTTCTTTTGTTCGTTTGAGCTCATTTAATCCTGAAAATACAAAAGGAAGACAAAAACGCACTTTTTCCAACATTAGTACTAAAAAAGGGTTAGTTTTATGCCACAATTGATGTAATTTATATGTTGCATTTCGTGCACATCAAATACCCCCACACTTGAATCTTTGCTTGTCCTCAAGCAAAACTCTTTATAATGTGGCTTTACACTCCCAAATGGAATGGGTAGAAGAGAAGCTTTTTGGGCTTGTCATAGAGTGTCGGGATTTCCAAGATTCTTTATTAAGTTTTATTTTCATTTATTTACAATCCTATTCGTCATGATTTATTAAAAACGTTACATAAGATAAATTACTTATTAGGGCATAACATGCCTTTCTAAAATTCCATTTATATACAAGTTCACATACCTCACGGGGGATCACTCAACACTCGGCCGAAGGTGTATTTTTAGTGAATCACTCGAGAGCGGCATGGAACTTACTCCTACCATAAGCTTGCCAAGCAATCAATCCTCCTCCTTTTTAACTATACACCTTTGTAAATATCAAGAGGACTTTTTTTTGGGTGAAGGGTTAGGCTTGGGCTAAAGGTGGGTGGTTGAGTTAGTGGTTAGTAAAAGGGCGAAAAGCGCAAAAAGCGTCGGTTTTCATAAGACTCGTTATTTTTCAAAACTTTTTATTTTGATAAAGCATTTTTTTCAAACAAAGTTGTTTTTGATAAACTTGTTTGTTTATTTCTTTGGCTTCATCCTCACACATTTTTTTAACTAAGTCATAAGAAAAACCGAGCTTTGTTACTAAAATAAAGGGTTTAAAATGAAAAAGGTTTTAGGTGGGTAAAAAGGGTGTTTGGTTTGGGTTAAGAAATGAAAAGGTTTAGGCTCAAAGGGGTTAACTAGGGGGATTTTGGGTAGGTGGTAAAAAAAAGAAAAGAAAAATAATGGTGTAGAAATAAAAAGGGTTAGTCCTAATGCCTCCATCATTTACTTACTCGGGTTTAAGTTGGTAAGGACCGGGAATGTATCGTCGTGGCAAGTTCTAGAGTCGTACGAACCAAGCGGCTATTCACACAAGAAACGAAAAATGAGCATTTAGTTTAAAGATATGTATTTATATGCTCAATAAAGGCTCAAAACTCACTTTTGTGGGAATGGGTTTTTATGTGATCAAGTATATATAATCAAATTTTAACTAAGCTTGTCATGCTGTTTCATAATTTTCTTATGTTGGTTCTTTTTATCACGACGCTATCGGTTGTAAATTTGTAAAAATATAACCTTTTTAGAATTTGAAATTCCCAAATTAAACCTAGACAAGTAAAAAAAATGAAAATTTTTGAAAAAAATTTGGGGTGATTAGCGGTTCCAATAGAGTTTTGTGTAAGGCTTGTTAATTAGGACTTGCAAGATTCAAGGTTGAGCATCCCACCCCACACTTAAATTACACATTGTCCTCATTGTATCCCAAAAATAAGTTTTTAGGTTGATTGAATATGTAAAAAGGTGTGAAAAAGCAAAATTTTATGTTACTGTGCGTCTGGACACGGCCCCGTGTCGGATGAACACGACCCCGTGTTCAGAGTGCCAGTAACAAAAACTTACAGAAGGTGGACACGGGGGCGTGTTGGCTGGGCACGACCCCGTGTCTGGTAAAAATCTGCAGAATTAAACAAACAGCAGGTCTGTGGAAGTGGGCACGGGGGTGTGTCGGCCGGACACGACCCCGTGTAGACAATCTGCAAAGGTGAAAAACAGGTTTCTGGCTTCGGTTTTCCTGTCCCGGCTTTAGTAGCACTAAATGTTTAGTACTCTAAGCCTCGTATGTACCTGTTTTATCAATAAACACTACACCAAACCACAACATTCATCCTAAATTACCAATGTTTAATCATCCAAACCACAAAGTTAAAAGAAAAACAAATGCAGAAAATAAAACGAGGTAAGGGAAAGTAAATTGTTCAACACTTCGGCACGCAGGCCAGAAATTGTTGGATAGAAAAGAGGGTTAACCTGTGGGATCACCAACCAGCTGCTTCCACCTCCTCTCCTCCCGCCTTGTCCATGTCCTCGTCCTCGTTATCACCTCCTCCATGCCCCGCCATGTACCCTCGGATGCTCCCAATGTCATCCTGAATGTCGGATATGTTTCTTTCAATTGCTCCGACCCTAGCGTACGTGTTGTTGGCGAGGTTGTAGGTGTTCCTAGTGCACATGAGGTTTTCCTGCAATAAATCATGCAAACTTTGAAAGTTAGGAAAACCGCCTCCTTGTGAGGAGGATTGTCCCGGATCACCGTGAGGTTGGTACTGATGAGGGGTTGGAACTGTGGAGCGTGAAGGACTAGTGCCTCTTGCGGGTTCCATGCATGCCCTTGGACCCTTTGGAAGCTTACCGACCCGTCTTCGGCTTCGTAGATCAAATTCCTGGAGCGGCAGATGTGTATGTCTACTCTTCCCGACCATGGGCTTTTCTCGAAAGATCGGGGCATGTTCACGAAGTGCTTGAAGAGACGGTATATCCAACCCCCGAAGAAGATAGGAGTAGGTGGAGTGGCAAGCCTGTTCCAGTGCATGTTTCGGAGTAGGAGGAAAGGAACATCGAGATGTCTGCGGGTATGAATGCAATGAAGAACTATCAGATCTCTTAGCCCAACGACGCCACTGCTATCATGCCTTTGACTAAGAGAGTAAGTGAGAACCCGATGGATGTAGTGGTAAAGAGGGTCCCTCAACCTAGTGCTTTATGTGCTGCTTGGGTTGTAGTGCTCATCTCCTATTTGTGCCCATGCAGCTTGGTGTTTGTTTTCTCCTAATTCTCGTAATCCTCCAGTGTTTTCTTCATTACCCGCATCCTCCTCCGTATACAGCCCAACTATTGACCCGAACTGTGCCATTGAAATCGAGTATTGGGCCCCCCCACATATGAATTGTACCCCATCAGTATCAAACGGGTCACACCTTGAATTGAACACGAAGGTGCTATAGAACTCCATCTTATACTCGTGGACCGAACGATGGCGAGTGGTTAGGGCGACTCTTAGTGGGCCGGTAACGAGGTTGTTAAACTGGTCAAGTTGATTCACCGTTGCTCAAAGCTCCATGCATGCTTGTCTCGGGTATTCTTCTGGTCTTGTTTGTAGCACATCGAATCTAGCCTTAGCATCCAACTCATTGGCGTTGAACCTTGTGAATTTCTTTGACATCTGAAAGAATACAACAAACAATTAGCACGAAACAGTGGAATTTTTGGAAAAAAAAAAACTGAAAACAGTTAGCTGGACACAGCCTCGTGCTCAGTGGGCACGACCCCGTGTCTAGGCGTCTGTTACTCAAAAACTTCATTTTTCGACCCGGTCCCGAAAACTTGAAAATTTTTGGTCCAGTAGGTGCGGTTTTCGCCGAAAATGAAACCTCAAGTGCCGTTTTTCCCAAAACAAACCGTTTACCCCTTTGATTTTATCTTTTTCGGTTCAAAAACAAGGGTTTGGGGTTTTTGTGAGAAATCGGGCAAATCTATGAACAATACAAGTGGATTTACTCCCCATAATACTAATCTAAACTAATGCTAACAAATTTATGCAAAAATTCGAGGTTCGATCCGGATGAAGTTCAAGAACCCTTGATTTTTCCCCAAATTTTTGATGTTTTAACTACATGCAAGTGCTTAATCTAACTACTTATGATGATAGAATCATAGCTTGACGTTGTTAGAAGTAGAGGAGACGTCGAAATTCTGCGGAAAAATCGCCTGAACCAGAGCGTTTTTGGGGAAACGGGGCGTGTGGAATGAAGAAACCGTTTGAGAAAAGGGGTTTTATCCCGACGGTTGCGCGGACACAGCCTTGTGCCAAGAAAATTTTTTAAACTTTTTTTTTTCAGTAAGTGCTCGTGTGAGTGCCATGTTTTCCCAAAACTTGGTTAGAAGACTTACCGATTTCGATGTTTATCCGCTTGTTCGTAACTTACCAGGTATGATGTTGGTGTTTTTATTCTTTGACCATTTGAAGCGAGATTTCTTCCTCCTCATCCTCAATGAATCCTTGGTAGAGCTTCAACCGTTGGCCATTGACTTTGAATGGAATTCCATTCCGAGATTTAATTTCTACTGCACCGTGCGGGAAAATATGGGTGATGGAAAAAGGTCCTGACCACCTAGACTTTAGTTTTTCAGGAAATAATCGAAGTCGTGAATTAAATAAAAGAACTTGATCTTCTACTCGAAATTCATTAGGTTTAATGTGTTTGTCGTGCAAATTTTTCATTCTTTCCTTATAGATTTAAGAGTTAGAGTATGCATAATTCCTTAATTCGTCTAATTCATTTAATTGACAAAATTGATTTTTTTCGTGCGAATTCTAAATCTAAGTTTACATTTTTAATTGCTCAGTAGGCTTTGTGAGCTATTTCTACCGGCAAATGACAGCTTTTTCCATAGACGAGCTTATATGGGGTTGTACCTATTGTTGTTTTATAAGCAGTTCGAAAAGCCCATAAAGCATCATCTAATTTTTCGGCCCATTCTATTTTATTTAACACTACGGTTTTTTCAAGTATTCGTTTTAAACCTCTATTAGTCACTTCGGCTTGTCCATTTGTTTGAGGGTGATATGCCGTTGAGACCCGGTGACAGACCCCATATCTTGTTAAGATTTTTTCAAGTTGATGATTACAAAAATGGGAACCTCTATCACTTATTAATGCTTTAGGTGTTCCAAAACGAGAGAATAATTTTTTCAGAAATTTTACCAGGACTCTTCCATCATTTGTTGGAAGTGCCTCGGCCCATTTAGACAAGTAATCGACCGCCACAAGTATATATTTGTTTCCTTTTGACGGTGGGAAGGGTCCCATGAAGTCGAGTCCCCACACATCAAAAATTTCCCAAACAAGAATGCCATTTTGTGGCATTTCGTTTTTGAAAGAAATATTACCTGATCTTTGGCAAGCGTCACATGTCTTGACAAGACTTTGGGCGTCTTTGTAAATGGTAGGCCAATAAAATCCTGAATCAAATACCTTTCGTGCGGTACTGGCGGCACCATGATGTCCTCCGTATGGACCTTCATGACAATGGCGGAGAATTCTTCTTCTTCGCTGCCATGTACGCACCTTCGGATGAGTTGGTCGGCACACATTTTGAAAAGATAAGGATCTTCCCAAAAATAATGCTTTACACCAGCAAAGAATTTCTTTCTTTGGTGATGGGGCCACCCTTTGGCGACTATACCGCTAGCTAAGTAGTTAGCATAGTCGGCATACCATGGTTTTTGTCTATATTCCACCATTTCCAGGGATTCTGTTGGAAATTTTTCGTCGATTTGCTCATCCCTGGTTGCCTCCAAAGCTGGGTCTTCTAGGCGTGAAAGATGATCTGCTGCGGTGTTTTCTGCTCCTCTTTTTTCCTTGATTTCAATAACAAATTCTTGGAGGAGTAGAATCCACCGAATCAAACAGGGTTTAGCATCCTGTTTCTTGAAGAGATATCGAATGGCTGCATGATCTGTATAGACTATTGTTTTAGAAAGAACAAGATAAGAACGAAATTTATCAAAAGCAAATACCACATCTAGTAACTCTTTTACAGTTGTTGTGTAATTTTCTTGTGCATCGTTAAGTGTTTTACTAGCATAATAAGTTGGGTGAAAATGCTTTTCTTTTCTTTATCCCAAGACTGCTCCAAGTGCAAAGTCACTTGCATCGCACATGATTTCGAAAGGTAATTTCCAATCAGGCACTATCATGATAGGTGCATTGACTAGCATTTCTTTGAGGGTTAGAAATGCTTGATTGCAATCCTTGTCAAAGATGAAAGGGGCATATTTTTCAAGTAATTTTGTTAGAGGCCTTGAAATTTTAGAAAAGTCTTTGATAAACCGTCTATAAAATCCGGCATGCCCTAAGAAACTTCTGATTGCTCTAACGGAGGATGGTGCAGGTAATCGAGAAATAGTGCTATTTTGGCTCGATCAACTTCCATTCCTCCGCTCGAGATTTTGTGACCAAGTACTATTCCCTCTGTTACCATGAAATGACATTTTTCCCAATTAAGGGCGAGGTTAGTTTCCTCACATCGGGATAGCATTCGTTCGAGGTTATCGAGGCATTGGTCGTATGAATCTCCAAAGATAGAAAAGTCGTCCATGAAGACTTCCATTGTCTTTTCTATCATGTCATGGAAGATGGCCACCATGCTACGTTGGAAGGTTGCGGGGGCATTACATAGACCAAATGGCATGCGTCGATAAGCAAAAGTTCCATAGGGACATGTGAATGTTGTCTTTTCTTGGTCTTCGGGTGCTATCGGGATTTGAAAGTAACCTGAAAAACCATCCAAGAAACAATAAAATTTATGACTGGATAATCTTTCTAACATTTGGTCAATAAAGGGCAAAGGAAAGTGGTCTTTCCTTGTTGCTTCATTTAACCATCTATAGTCTATACATACTCTCCATCCTGTGACGGTTCTCGTTGGTATTAATTCATTCTTTTCATTAGTTATTACCGTCATACCTCCTTTCTTTGGAACTACTTGAACGGGACTTACCCAAGGGCTATCGGAGATAGGATAAATAAGTCCGACGTTAAGTAATTTGATGACTTCGTTTTTAACCACTTCTTGGACATTTGGATTTACTCTACATTGTGGTTATATTACCGATTTGTAGTCATCATTCATTAAAATTTTGTGCGTGCACATGGAAGGACTTATTCCTTTAATATCTACAAGCTTCCAGGCGATCGCAGTTTTGTGTTTTTTCAAAAGTTTAATTAATTTTTCTTTTTCTACACTACTTAATTTAGACGAAATAATTAAAGGAGATTTACCATCTTTGTCTAGAAAAGCATATTCCAAACCTTTCGGAAGTTCTTTGAGCTCAAGAGGTGGGTCTTTAGGAGACTCCTTATTTAGTTGCTCATTTTGATCAAGAACTTTAAAAGTTTGTTCTATGGCAACCTCTTCTTCAACAAAGTGGTCCATCTTTTCACTTGTATCGGGTGGTTCATCTTCATCTTCAATTAGGGGGTCATTATTGCCAAAAGGATATTTCATTGAACGCTCAAGATCTATGCTCCATTCGAATGCCCCTAATTGAAGAGGTAGATTGTTGTACTTCCGATTTTTCAAAGCTTCGTAAGTTTTTACAAAAGGTCGTCCCAATACTAGAGGAGCGTCATCAAGGATGACAAAGTCGGTTGGGATTACCATTTGATTTGTTTGAACCAAAACATCCTCAACTATACCGATTGATTTTATTACTTTCCGGTTGGATAGAAAAATGGGTATTTGAAGCGGAGAAAAATCACCAATACTTAATTTTTCGAAAATGTAATTAGGCATTATGTTAACACAAAGATTTATATCAATCGTGACATTACTAATAAAGGAATTTTGAAAAAAACATGGAACCGGTGTAATTTTGATTTCAAATGGGTCTTCTTTTATTAGCGAAGTTTGATCGTTAGTTAACTTAATACTTACAATTTCGTCAATTAGCGTTAGTGTTTAACTCTTTTAAAAACTTAGCATGAGTGGGTATTAAACAATGATATTCAAAAGAAGGTGACAAAAGATTAATTTCCTCAAAATTAGACTCTTCTTGGATTTTAACGTTGTCAGACTCACCTTTTTTGTTGTTTAATTCATGTGTCGGTTTTTCACTTATTTGTTCTTCCATTTTTACCTCTTCAACTATCTTTTCTTTATTTAATTCTTCTCTTGCGCGGGATTCCTCTTCCCTTGCGCGAGATTCTTTTGTGTATCGCTAGATAGTTTTAAGGTGTTCTAATATACTATCGGTCACTTCAGGGATAGAGTAAGGATCGGGATTTTCAAAGCTTGAATCCGGTTTTTTGATCCTTGGTTCCTCATAGTACTCATATGAAGTAGATGGTTCATACCATTGTTCTTCATTATAAGTATATGATGGATAAGGGTCGTAATTTTGTTCTTCATAATACTCATATGAGGTGGGTTGTTCACGCCAAGGTTCCTCATAATAAGCATATGAAGGTGGTGGCTCATATCTTGGTTCCTCAAAGTATGAGTATGAAGGCTCATACCTTGGTTCATCAAACTATGAGTATGAGGGAGAAGGTTTATACCTTTGGTCTTCATAGGATGTGTATGAAGTTGATGGCTCGTACCTGGGCTCCTCATAATAGGTGTATGAAGTGGATGGTTGAAATGAGTCATAATATTGTACAGAGTGCGGGTTACCACAATTAGTGCAATAGTCTCCTCTATAATCATCCTCCTCATAGGTGTAGTTGTAGCCTCCTGAGTATTGATCCATAAGAATCACTCAGCAGACCACAACAGAGTCTTGAGACCAGAAAACAAAAATAAAAACGGAAACAGAGGCTGGACACGGCCCCGTGTTCAATGGACACGGCCCGTGTTCAGAGTCTGTATCTGGGCGTTTGAATAAAAGTTACTGGTTTTGTACAGCACGGGGGCGTGTTCAGTGAGCACAACCCCGTGTTCAGACTCTGTATCTGGGTGTTTTTGTGAAAAATATGCAGCACGGACCCGTGTTCAGGCTACTGTAAATGCAAACTAAATTAAAATGCAGAAAAATGTGTGCGCGTTTTGAAAAGGTTTTGAAAAACTGATTAGGCCGTCGATTTTAAGCTTTCTTAAAATCCTTGTGTCCCCGACAACGGCGCAAAAAAAAGATGATGAGCGTGTGGTGTAATATATTTTAGGTGTATATTTCAAGCCCTTTTTACACTTTTTAGCCAAGTTTTAAATTTATAAAACACGATATTCACTAACACTAAACACACATATGGGCAAGTGCACCCATCGTGAACATAGTATAGTGTTGGTAAGATACCGAGGTCGTCCAAGGGCACAAGAGCTTTTAGTACCGGTTTATCCTCAACGTCTAATCAAATCAAAAGTTAGAAAAATGTTTTTAAATTAGAAAAATAAAACTAACTAAGATGCTGAAAAATAAAATAAAAGTAAAAAACAGATAGATAAGATGAATCACTTGGATCCGACTCTTGTGTAGTGTAACCTTTGATTATTTCCGCACTTTTGCACTTTTTAAGAGATTATCTTAGTTATTGTAGTAGGCCCCTCTTTTGAAGGTGACGTTACCCTCAACCCAGTAGTTTGAGTCAGCAAGGATACAATCCTAAAGGGTCGGATTATTGAAAGATAATTAATTAAGTTATTAATGCATAATGTGGTAGGCCCCTCTTTTGAAGGTGACATTACCCTCGGCTAAGTAGTCTGAGTCAGTAGGGATACAGTCCTAAGTAGCCGGGTTAAAGTTTTTATAGTAGTTTAACTTATGAGGGGATCAAAGAGTTTGGACCCTCGCCATCCAATACCGGTGGGTATTGAAGGAGGTCCTACTAAATTTGACCCAGGTCCTTTGCAGGATCTATACACTGAACAATGGCAAGACTCTTACGAAACCGTTCCCTTAACCCCCGACTAGGTAGCCAACATATCTCCATATAGACCGTGGAGATATGAATGGTGAAAATCTTTTATTTCATATAGACAGTAAAATAATGCCAAGATGTAACATTCCCAAAATTTATATTTATATAAAATATATAAAAACTTATGTTATTAAAAGGAAGCATCATGGGTAAGTTAATTGATGTGCACAAAATGCAACATATAAATTACATCAATTGTGGCATAAAACTAACCCTTTTTTAGTACTAATGTTGGAAAAAGTGTGTTTTTGTCTTCCTTTTGTATTTTCAGGATTAAATAAGCTCAATGAACAAAAGAAGCAAAACGACAGCTAAATCTAACATAAATACAAGAAGAGGAACAAAAGTGGCATGCCCGACCTCCCGACAGCATCTTCCCAAGCAAAATAAAGAAGACAGAAGACTGAACACGCCCCGTGCTCAGCGAGCACGGGGCCGTGCCCAAGTAGCAGCAGACAAGACAAACTCATAGAAGCTTCTACTGCCCACCACGGGGCCATGCCTAGTGGACACGGGGGCGTGGTCAACTTCCTGCAGATGCATTTATTAGAATTGCGAATTGCAATTAATGAAGAGAGAGATTCGGATGGACACGGGGCCGTGCCTGAGATTCTGTTCAGCCTATAAATAGGAGTGTTTGGAGCTCTTGCAAATCATCCCTTGGCACACCACCTCTCTCACACTTCACCCACCACCCACCACCATCACAACACCATCATCCACCACCATCATCCATTGTCCATCGTAGAGTGTGTGAGTCGTCTCGGGATCCAAGATTGATCGTAAGAGTTCTTGACAATCAAAGGCCATGTTTGCCTAAGTCTCTTACATCACTTGGTGAAGACAAGTGTTTAGTGTAATACTTTTTATTTTTAATCTTTTGCACTTTTTAATTGGTTTTGTATTAATGACTTTAATTACTAGTTTTTTATGTTGAAGGTGATTCTTCCTTATCGTTTGTCCGTGGTGTCTTGGCATTATTTTACTGTCTATATAAAATAAAAGATTTTCACCATTCATATCTCTACGGTCTATATGGAGGTATGTTGGCTACCTGGTCGGGGGTTAAGGGAACGGTTTGGTAAGAGTCTTGCATTTGTTCAGTGTATAGATCCTGCAAAGGACCTGGGTCAAATTTAGTAGGACCTCCTTCAATACCCAAAGGTATTGGATGGTGGGGGTCCAAACTCTTTGATCCCATCATAAGTTAAACTACTATTAAAACTTTAACCCGGCTACTTAGGACTGTATCCCTGCTGACTCAGAGTACTTAGCCGAGGGTAACGTCACCTTCAAAAGAGGGGCCTACCACATTATGCATTAATAACTTAATTAATTATCTTTCAATAATCCGACCCTTTAGGATTGTATCCTTGCTGACTCAAACACTGGGTTGAGGGTAACGTCGCCTTCAAAAGAGGGGCCTACTACAATAACTAAGATAATCTCTTAAGTAAGTGCAAAAGTGCGAAAATAATCAAAGGTTACACTACACACGAGTCGGATCCAAATGATTCATCTTGTCTATCTGTTTTTATTTTTATTTTATTTTTCAGCATTTTAGTTAGTTTTATTTTCGTAGTTTAAAAAACTTTTTTTTAACATTTTGATTTGATTAGACGTTGAGGATAAACCGGTACTAAAATCTCTTGTGTCCTTGGACGACCTTGGTATCTTAACAACACTATACCTCGTCCACGATGGGTGCACCTTCCCATATGTGTGTTTAGTGTTAGTAAATATCGTGTTTTATAAATTTAAAACTTGGTTAAAAAGTGTAAAAAGGGCTTAAAATATATACCTAAAACATATTACACTTCGCACACATCAAGTTTTTGGCGCCGTTGCCGGGGACACAAGGATTTTAAGAAAGTTAGGAATCAACGGCCTAATCATTTTTTTCTATTTTCTTTTTATTTTTTTAGGATTTTCTTAATTTTTCAGCTTCTGCAGATCTCAGCACGGGCCGTGCCCGCTGAACACGCCCCGTGCCCAATCATTGGAACTGGCAAACTTGTTTTAAGTCAGACAGTAAGCTGAACACGGGTCCGTGCCCACTCAACACGCCCCCGTGCCCAAGATTCAGTTACTGAAAACAGAACCGTAAGATCCTGACGGTTGGTAATTTCTGACACAAAAATGAGTGATAATGATCTTTTTTACTTTCGGCACTCTTATGGTACGTGGTGTCAATTATGTGGAGGCGGTCATAAAGAATTAGAATGCTATTTTCAAAATTATAAGCCCCACTATATAGACCCATCGTTTGCCTGTAGCCTTAAGAGGGGCGAAAGTAAAAATAATCCTTATCTCTCCCTCGAAGGCGCCCAACCAGATATTTTAGGAGAAATGCTTCTTGATGAACTATTTCAACAAGAAGACTGATTCTTAATTGGTTACAAGAACTTAAGATGGATTTCCTTAATTCATCTCAAGACGATGACCAAGAAGAAGTGTTGGGATCGCATTCAAATAAAAACAACCTCGTTGCTCCCAATAATACCTTCAACTCTGGCGAAGACATGGACGATTGTCATCCCTGTGCCGATTGTGCCGTGAAGGACTCCCCATCGACTTCGTTCGATGCATACATAGACCTGAGCGATTCGGCATACACCTTCTTTAACAAGAGCCCGGAAAAGGGTTGGACTTGTCCACCTACATTTAGCATAGGAATCACCCTCACCGACAACCTCTTGCATTCTCGTCTTAATCTAGATCAATTAAGTATCTTAGGCATTTTGGGGTTGTTCCATCCAGTAAGGAACCGCCCGATCCGGATAAGTTCCTTAAAAATAGACAAACTTCATAATCAGCCTTTCGACACGGGGCCGTGCCCAGCCAACGCGCCCCCGTGTCCATTAAAAGATCCCTTTATGACTTTACGTCAGAATACAGACAAACTGTATCAGGATCCTGCCTGCACACGGGGCCGTATCTAGCCGACACGGGGCCGTGTCTAGCCGACACGGGGCTGTGTCCAGCATGCTGTCGTTTTCTATAAATGCAGCCAAGAATCCTGCACATTTGGACCATCCAGGGACAGAGATTTGAAGGAATTGTAGGATCGATATTGACGATCTAGTGAGTCAATCAGAGTCAAAATACCACTGTTTGAATGGCGGAAACAAACAAACAGCTTGAATCAGAAAGAAATGAGTAGAAAACAGAATATTATCACTTTTAACACTTGTTTCTCATTAATATTCACGTGGAAAACTGGCAAGAGTTCGGCTACAACTTTCAGATTCCGTGCCAAAATGAGAAACAACTTCACATATTTATACTACTCTAATTCCGCTTGAAATGACATGCTGTCATTTCGAGCGGAATCACAACTACCTGATTTCGCTTGAAATGACAACATGTCATTTCAAGCGGAATCACTTGCTAAAACCATAAACTTTACATTAAGGCCCCAGCACAATACATAAATGATATATTTGACCCCTAGACCCTATACAAGCATGACTAAGACTAAGACGTAGGCTTTAGACATCGTGCAATAACAAACTCCCCCTTGGATACAGCCGGAGTCTTCAGTCTTGGTCTTCGGGTCTTCAGCTCTTCACAGCGACTTAAAACTTTCGTCTCTTGGCTTAGGCTTCTTTCTCAGCAAGTTCCTCAGCTTATCGTTCTCTTTCTTCTTTTTCTTTTCTTCATCAGCTTGCATCTTCATCAACTTTCCTCTGTTTTCATCAAGTTTCTTTCTTTCCAATTCAGCCTTCTTCTTTTCTTTCTCTTCAAGAGACCACCATTTTGAATTCCATTTACTCTCAGAATTTATGCCTTTCTGAAAGAAAATAGTTGCAACTTTTTGAAACTGAATCGCTTGCTCTTTATCTTCAGATTGGAAATGGATCTTGTTGATGAATAAACATTCAATATCCTTCGCTGAGCAGTTAACCAACCACATCGGGTCGTACACTAAAATCTCTCTGATCTCCTTCCCAGCTCTGTAAGTTATCACTACCTCAGTAGATATACAACTGTACACCCAGCCCATGAAACCTTTGTAAAACTCATGTTCCATCTTGGGCACTGGTATGTTCTTCATCGTTTTCGGCTTTTTCACATTCAAGATAGTCTCTTCAATTCCTGTCACTGGATCTACCCTTTTAACTCTCTTCGGGTAATGAGGCTTCCAGTGTCTGAAATTCTTCAAAGATTCGAACTTTATATATCCCCGCATAGCTACATCATTCTTCCTCACTGGATACCCTAAAGTTCTCACTTTCGATAACTCCTCTACATCCCACCACGGTAGGGACATAACATCATATAAACGTTCAAAATATTGTACTCCACACTCTCTTCTGATAGCATATGCATTAACATGAGGTAGAAAATCCCAGCTAATGATATCTCCAAGTGAAATGCTTCTATCTCTTTGATAATACTTCAATGGTCTCTTGAACTTTCTATCATGACTATCTTTGAACCATTTCTTACGCTCTTCTTTCTGAAGATCTTTCGGAGTACCATCAAAATTCTTATCTTTCAGTATCTCAGCTACCTTCCTTCTCAGTTCATCCCGATTCTCTTCAGTAAAGAACTCCATTAGTGTTGGAAGTTCAGAAGTGTCTTCAGGAATATTCTCCTCATCAGAACAATCTTCAACCTCAACACTGTCATACACATCTGCATCTTCTACATATTTGTACTCATACTCTGGTTGATGGTTGATATCGAACGCATTCAGAACTTCTTCGAAATCGAACTTGAATTCATTTTCATTCACATTAGACATCTTCAGGATTTCATTCAACGTGTAAGTATGCTTGAATTCACCTTCTTCAACATGAGGTTCTAATCGCAGAATCAACTTTTCAACTTGATCAACGTTTTGATCATCAACATGCTCCCCCTCTCCATCAGCTCCCTCTGTTTCTTCATTAGCATCATCTTTCATGTAATCATCAACATTCTATACATTGGATGCTTCAGTCGTAGTAACACCTGTACCTCCTCCTTGATTGTCATCATCATCATTGTCATCATCAGAACCATGACTACTCGCAGAAAACACTTTTTCATCATCGTCACCCTCTTCATCATCATTCTCTTCATCGCCATCCTCTTCACTATCATCTTCTTCATCGTCATCTTCATTACCAAGATCTTCAATTAATACTTCTTCATCGAAGATACTAGATATAGCAGATATAGGAACAGGATTTTCAACAACTAATGATGGCATGATTGATCTTTCAGGAGCTGCAACACTGCTTTCAGCATTCTTGCCTTTATATCTCATTAGAGCATCAATTTCTGCTTGGTGTTTAGCCCTGACTTCCTCTACTTGAATTTCTTCAAACTTTTGCTCTATCGACTTCCCAAGCATACTCTCTATTACTTTATTCATCATATAGAATTCATGCTCTTTCAACGCTTTCGCAGCTTCAAGTTCTTTGTTGTTCAGTTCAAAGTACTTGTTCTGTTCATCACGGTGAGTCTTTTCTTTCTCTAACTCTTCCACCCTCACCTTCAAGATATCAATCTCTGTCTGATCGGCATCTATTTTCTTCAGTAAAGACTTGTTCTTAGACTCTAACTTCTTTACACGCATTTCAAGGATGTTCTCATGATCAGCCAACCTTTTGTTTTCAACTACAGCTGCATCAACTTTTTGATCTACATTCTTGAGTTGTGCATTACTTACCCAATCAAAATCTCCAATTTCATCAAGACCCACACTTAAGTTCGGAGGAACAATTAGAAAACCTTTGTATCCCGAAGAACCAGGTGTTGTTTGAATGGGTGGTTGTGCAAGTGGTGGAGTTTGGAATATTTGTTGAGATGTGAATAAGGTTTGTTGTTGTGGTGGTGTAGCAGTGTGAATTTGTAACGGTGAATTATGTGGTGTGAGATAGAATGGTGATGGTTGTCTTGGAGGTGTTGGTTGTTTAGGAGGTGATTGATGAGGTGTAGGTTCAGGTGGTGGTGATGGTGGTTTACTCGGTTCTTGGGAAGGTTTCTTCTTTAAAATGATCTTTGTTGGCTTCTTGATTTTTGGAGTAACCTTCTTAATCTTCGGAGAAACAATCCTTTTTCTTGCACCCGCTTTCTTCCTTCCACCTGAAGGCGATTGAGATTCCGATACATGCTCAGGAGATGGAATATATGCAGCATCATCCTTCTTCTGTCTCTTCCTCTTTCTCAACTATTTCTCTTTAGCAGTCTCTTCTTCAATTCTTTTCAATCGTTCTATTTCATCGATCTCATCTTCAGACGAACTAGAAGAACTTGTAGTACTTTTATCAACGTCATCACCTTCTACATCATCAATTACTTTTTCTTTTTTAGAAACATCCGCTGCTTTATCTTTCTGAGCCTTAAACGCCTTAAGTTTCTTCAGCAAACTCTGAGAATTAGGCGAAAGACGAACATCAACTTCAATATTAGCTTCAGCTTCAGTCTCAGCTTCAGCTTCAACATCATGTTCTACTTCAACTTCAGCTTCTGGTACTGGTTCTTCCACATCAGGTTCATCAATAAGTAAAGTCTTTGCAGCTTTCTTTTGACGTTTCTTGGGCTTTGATGATGAACCCTCTCCCTTTTCTGCTTTGAGAGTAGCTTTCTTGACTCTCTTCCTCGGTTCTTTCAAAAACCAATCATTTAGTGTACTTTTGAATTCTATAAGAGCTTTTAACTCATTAGCATAAGCAGCTTCTTTCATCTCCTCTTCATTCCTCCAGTTTTGGTGATTCACAGGATCTGGATCAACATATTTCGCATCCTTGATAAATCCGAAAAATTCAGCTACTTTCTTTGGCTCAGGATGATTCGGATGATATCTTGCAAGCTGCTTCAGAGAATCATTGCTCATGTTTGATAATACCAATAAATCGTTGTTTACATCTCTTTCAATGTCTAAATAAGCATGATCAATCAACATTTGCACAAATCTTGGATAAATCCAAGTCCTACTCTTCGTTGTAATGTTCTCAGCCATGTAGTGAAAAACGATGTGCGAGAAATTGTACTTTTTGTTCAGAACCAACGCTATAACCATATTCATCTGATAATTCCTCATCATATCATATCCTCCTTTGCAATGGCTAAGAGCCATCAGTACTGAATGAACAATAAACTTGTATGGCTTTTGAAACTTTGACTTCAAATAATTAGCATTGTTCAATGCACCATCATATCCCATTCTCAGCATACATCCTTTGAACATTCTTTCTGGGAATTTTGTTGATGAATCTGCATCATCAGGAAACTTCAACACTTCACGAACAAGCGCCTCTGTAACAATTATTGACTTCTTCTCATCATACTGCTTCACAACTGAATGAATTACTTTGTTCTCTTCGTCATAAGTTGCATGCTTCCAGAAACGTTTCACATGTGATCTATACACCAAATGTTGATCCGTCAGTGCTTTTTGAATTGGTACTCTTCTCATAAACTCCAGTATGCTACTGAACTCCGACAACTTTGTATTCTTTTCTTCATCGAAATCACAACAGCTGTTGTGCAATGGATCAAAGATTACATTCGAAGCCTGCAACACAACACAGTGCAAAATAATCAAAAACTTTGAAAAATTCTGTTGGACCGGTTTTGAATCCGAAACGATTGCGAAACGTACGTATAACGTGCGGAATCCGTACACGAACGCGACCGAACACACGAGACGTAATCTAAACTGTGATTCTATTGACAAATAAGAAAACGTACAGCACCTGAATCACGAACAATGAACTTTCTCTCTCTAGCTTCTCTCTCTAACCTCTAGCTCTCCAAGATGTAAAATGGCAAAAGTTCTAAACTCTAAGCCCTAGAGTTCTATTTATAGGCTAAGACATTTAATGAAGTTTCTCATTAATTACAATTATGCCACCTTGCCTTTTTGATTAACTATCACTAATATAACAATGTAAATCTCGTTTTCTTCGATTTCTACTACGAACTAGAGTGACGGAGGCGATAGACAGATAATGCATTAACAAATTCAGCATCAAACTAGGTTCAAGAGAAATCTCATGAAATGCAATAGCATTTCAAGCGAAATCACAAGAAGTACTTTGGAGCGAAAACTAAGTCACTTAGAAGCGGAATCAATCAATGAAATTTGAAGCGGAATCTCATGAGTGTTTTGAAGCGGAATCAGATAACACACTCAGAAGCGGAATCAAATAACACCTTTTGAAGCGGAATCACTCATTGAAACTGAATTCAAGTGGAATCATTTGTAAACTATTCAGACTTCTTCTAATGATCAAATTGAACATGTTGGACTGTTAATATGTGAATTCCGACTATGGGGATGTGTTTTTATTTCATTTTGACCCACAAACATAGCCTAGATCTAAGATTATTCAGAATGTTCATCGTCATACAAGCACAAACCCTAGATCTGATTCAATCAAAACCTCACACATGATCTACAACACAATCCGACAACACTATCATGATTTTTGTTTGATTTAGATATCATTTAGACCCTAAATCTATGTTTCAGTTCATGAACATTGCCGACTGTTAAAAATATATCACATCTGAGTCAAATCGGGCCTCAATCCTACCTTTCCCATGTTAATACTTGAATTTGCCAACTAATAACATTGAATCAAACAACAAATAGGCAGAGTTTTGGTTGTAAAACGATGATCTTAGGGTTTCGCTTGAATCGCCGGAAGCACAGACACTTGAAGCGGAAATACGAAAAATGATGCTTAAGCGGAATCAGATAGCTATTTATAGGCTATCTGATTTCGCTTGAAAAGGTCATGGAGGCTTCAAGTGGAACCACTTGTGAAGCAGGTTCAAGTGGAATTAACCAACAAGTGTGAAAAACTTTGATTTTCAAGCGGAATTCCCTTTTAAACCTCAAATTTTTAATTGTTTTAAACTTTTTCTGATTTTTTATCTACACACCCAGTTAACCAAGTCCAAGTTAATGACCTTGGTCAACTGTTCAGTCTACCAAGTCCAACTTAATGACCTTGGTTGACCAGATTTTGAAGTATGCTGACTTTCCGATACTGAAATCAGTTCAAATTAATGAACTTTTGAACATTTCAAACTTTTCAAATATGTATCAGTCACTTTTAAGAAACTCCTGCTTACCCAAACCTCATGAATCAGACATGTTCTGCACCAGACTTTGATCATCTAATCCCCAACGTCTGTTGTCGAAAATAAGATGAAAATAAAATCTTTTTGGATTTTAGAAACAGATAAGCAGAAATATGTACACACAATATTTTTGTGAGCGTGTTAGGGGATCATATCAGCTGCCGACAAGACACAAGCACCGTTAAGCTTATATTTCATACCCAGCTTTAAACAGTTCGCTTAGATTGTCGATATACTGATCCTCTTAAATTTTCACACAACTTTCAACCTGTTCGGGATACGGATTTAATGTTTTAAGACTTAAACTTTTACATGTGTCCCACCTCAGTATATACTCCCGTATCCAGATCCCAATATTCAGTCTTACAGGTGAGTATACCTAGATGATATCTGTAATGGGGTGAATTGCGAGGCCGTGAGAGCTCAGGTCAGAACTTCCGTTCAACAGAGAGATGACGGCTCGACTTTCGGTGGGTTCCCTTTAGGGAATCTTTTTTACAACAGCACATGATTAACATTTTGCAATGTGTCATCATTTTTTATGCTGAGGGGAGGCTTTACAAGTAAAGCTTTGCGTAAAGTATTATTCGGGGACTAGGTCAGAATTTCCATTCAGCAGAAGTCCCGGGATAATACCCCAGATATCACTAAGCATAAAGACCTAGTATTTCAGAAAGAGGGACCTTTCAAATGAGATTTCGGGGGTTACCCATATATCCTGGAGATGTTCCCCACGTAAAAGCAAGTGAATTTTTATGTTAATATCCCAAACAAATCTACTAATTTTGTAAAAACCTATCGGCACATCATCAGCGAGACTGCTTAACGCATATTAAACATTACATTTCTTTAGCGTACTGTGTCTGTCTAGCTGATGTAGAATCATTTCCCCTATTATACACACTCTTTTTCAATTTTTTAATGTTTTTGGATTTTTGTAATTTTATCATGTTTTTGTATTTTTCTGCAACTTTCTCCCCCTAAAAAGAAAAACATATTTTTGTATTTTTGTTTTTATCGAAAAGCCGAAAAAAAACTGTACAAACAAAGTTGACAACCGGCGTAGTTCACATCTGATCGCTGCCCTCCTCGGCTTCACATTCTTCAATCCTCCCAGAACACAGATTTTTCATCCCATTTAATTTTAAAAGATAATAAAATCTCTTTTTATCAAACGGTTTCGTATAGAAATTAGCCTTTTGGTCATCGGAGTGTATGTGTTCAATCCGTATAAACTTCTTTTCGTGACAATCACGGATGAAGTGATGACGAATCTCTATATGTTTCATTTTAGAATGTTGAACCGGGTTTTTAGTTATATTGATTGCTGCTTCATTGTCCACGAATATTGGTGTATCCAAGAATTGGAAACCAAAGTCGCGCATTTGCTGTTGGATCCAAAGGATCTATGAGCAACAGCTGGAGGCTGAAACGTATTTAACCTCACAAGTAGAAAGCACAACAGAGGTTTGTTTCTTGCACTGCCAGGTCACAAGTCGAGTTCCAAAGAACTGACACCCAGCAGTGGTGGACTTAGCGTTCTGCTTGTAGCTTCCAAAGTTAGAATCAGCGAAACCTGATAGGGAGAAGTCACCCGATCGAGGATACCACAAGCCGATGCTTTGGCAGCCTTTCAAATACCGTAATATTCTTTTGACAATCGTCAGGTGTGACTGCTTCGGGCTCGACTGATATCTGGCGCAAAGACATGTCGGGTACATGATGTCCGGTCGGGAAGCAGTGAGATACATTAAAGATCCGATGATTGACTGGTACAATGTCTTATCCACCTTGACACCACTCTCGACTGGACAAATCCCATGGTTCTGTGCTAGGGGGTTGCTGCTGGACTGCATTGAGCCATATCAAACTTTTCAAGCACGTCCTTCACATATTTTGTTTGGTGAATGAAGATTCCGTCGGACATCTGTTCAACCTGCAGCCCGAGGAAGAACTTCATCTCCCCTATCGAACTCATTTCGAACTTCTTCTTCATAACCTTCTCAAACTCTTTGCACAACTCGTCGTTGGTGGAACCAAAAATGATATCATCAACGTAGATTTGCACAATTAGGAGATGACCTGCAACTTCCTTTGTGAACAATGTGCTATCGACTGTCCCTCTGGTGAACCCGTTGGCCAGCAGATGTTGGGAAAGCGTCTCGTACCAGGCTCTCGGGGCCTAGTGAAGTCCGTAGAGCGCTTTATCCAGCAGATAGACCTTGTTCTTGTGTAGTGGATCTGTGAACCCCGGTGGTTGTCCCACATACACCTCTTCTTTAATCTTTGTCCGGGAAGTTGTGGTGAAGCAGTGTGCTTCTGACAATCCACATGCTGAACTTGTATTACTTTTCCCAGGCACGGTACAAACACCCTCTTCAACGGGCTCGCGTAACCTACAAAGAAACCATCACTTGATTTAGCACCAAATTTACCATTTTCATCAATAAAAGTACATGGATACCCAAACGGCTCCAAAAACTCTAGATTTGGCTTGTAACGGTGTAGCAACTCAAAACTTGTTTTCTTGTACTTCTTTACGGTGAGCACGCGGTTCAAAGTGTAACAAGCTGCAGCCACTGCTTCACTCCAGAAGAAAATTGGTAACTTGGAATCGGCTAACATCGTTTGAGCAGTTTCTATTAAGGTCCGATCCTTTCTTTCAGCAACGCCGTTCTGTTGTGGTGTGTATGGCGCACTGAATTCATGAAGAATCCCCTTTTCATTGCAGAACTCGAGTATCTTGTTATTCTTGAATTCCGTTCCATTATCACTGCGTATTCTTCGGATAGGCAGCTAATACAGCGTCTCCATCTTTTTAAACAGAACCATCAGTGACTCATGCGTCTGATCCTTTCTTTCCAAGCATACAACCGAAGAAAACCTTGTATAGTCATCAGTGACTACCAAGCAGTACAAATCACCACTGATGCTTTTTACATTGACCGGCCCGAAGAGATCCATGTGGAGTCTCTGTAGGTCCCCTTGTTGTATGGATCTTCACAGAATTGTTTATCTAACCTAGAGTGCGGAATCCTCTAGATCAGATTTGTTACAGAAACGAGTAGAAACACAGGATTCCAATTAATCGGGTCTTCTATTTATTATCCAAACTAAACGTTTTACAATCAACTCAAGACCTCACAACCTCACAGCCACTATCTGTGATCTTGTCTAAGAACCGTAAATTTCGAATTTCTCTTCTCTCTCTAGACATTCTCTCTCTAAAATTCTCTAACTACTAAAACCCTAATCACAAAACATGTTTATATACCACATGTTTGTGAACTGGGCTTCCTACTGGGCTAGGCCATTTTCCAAGCCCATTACAACAATAAACTCCCTAACCAATAAGCTAAGCCCATTACAAAATATCCAAAGACTAAATAAACAAACTATTAAGCTGTTGTTATAGAGTATGCACCAACAGACTCCCCCTTGACAATAGCTTCATAATGTAACTTTGTCTTCAAACATGTTATGTTCTTTTGGTCTTTGGATAGCGTCAGCTACATAACTTCTGACATCAACAGACTCCCCCTTAGCTGATGCTTCCAATCTCCAAAACTTTCATTCATTGTAGATCAGTTAGCTAGCAATCTTTGCTTAAGCAAGTAAACTCCAACTCTTCCAAATCTCTCTCTGCAATGTAGTAGAAGGATCCTGTTGGTGCACTAAATGTCTGTTGACTACGTTTTGTATTGAGTCTTAGGTCTAGATAGGATGTACGGAGTCGAAAATCAGATATTAGGATTTTAGAAGGTAATTTCGCTCCAAAGGACACATATGTCATTTGAAGCGAAATCATATTCTTGGTATTTCGCTCCAGTGTACACATAGTTGGTGATTTCGCTCATAGTTATATGGGGGTTTCGCTCATAGGTCATGCTGTTTGGAGCGAAATCAGAGGCATATAAATAGTTGACTTGTATTTTCATTTGTAACCATTGGAGCGAAATCAGGTCATGCTATAGGTGTCGAAACTCTGTCAAAATCTACTCAGAAAGCATTAACAGAGAAGGAAATTGAAAGGAAAAGCTGTTGTTACTTTGTCTACACTGATTCCGCCTTTGTACACAAAGATGAACTGCCTTAACTGACTTTTCAGGGTCATAGAACGGTCCAACAAGTGGTATTAGAGCTCAGGACGAGGAGTTCATACTTCTACTCACTTCTTCTCATACTTTTCTGATTTGAACTAGTTCCAACGGTTGAAATGGACTGAATTTCAAGTATAACGTGTAAAACTTACAATTAACAAACCCTAGAAAAAATCAGGTTAAAATACGGCTTAAAAATGGTAAAAATACACTAAAAACCTGATTTCGCTTTTACGGACATCGAAGGGTTTCGCTTGAAATTGCTTGATTTCGCTCATAAGGACTTAAATTTTCTGATTTCGCTCTTTGACACTGTCTGATTTCGCTCGTAGGGACTGTTGGTGCAGTCATCTGTCGTCTTCGTCTTATGTCGAGTCTCGGGTTCGTTGCGGTTTTGGATCAAACATGATGTCATCAACTTTGATGATGGCATCACAATGATGACATCATCATATGCATCATCAACATCACAAAAGAATTAAACATGCACGTTTGATTATGAAATAGGAATGTGAATGTTCACTAAAGACAAAAGAATGGAAGGTCCAATCAATGAAAAGGTTCAACTTGGAGGTCCAATAAGAAGTGACCATTTGAAGAAGTTGTGTAATGCCCCTAAATTTAAAATCATTAACCACTAAGAAAACCCTAATTAAGACACCCAAGTAATTCTGCACTAACCCTAAAATTTTCAGAATCATCAGAATCAGGATCAGGGCCCCTAAAACTCAGGGGGGGCAAAACCCTAGTTACGATTATCCTCATAACTATCTGTCAAATTCGAAATTTAAGAAACTGTCAACACAGCAAGCCTAGTTACACACGTAGCTACCCTATAAACATAGGTTACCCCTCGCGTAGCGCGACGCCCATGGGGGTACTGTAACACCCCCAAATTCCACCTGCAGAAACCCCGCGAGGCGTGTTACGCATCAGAGTTCGAGCCACCAATCACATTGAACCAATGATAAATTTTTAGATAAGTCATGACATTAATTACCAAATAAGATGTCTACATGATATCAATTCTCAAAAGTTGTGTAGCGGAAGCATGTAATCGTTTCATAATAATAATCAAAATCAATGCATTGTTTATAAGTGAATCCAAGAGTCTCGATCCATGACCACTCCAGCACTCCCAGATAGCAAGTCCATGTTCCAAACGTTAACGACCTACAAGCATGCAAACAAGTGTGTCAGACTACGCTGGTGAGTTCAAAGTGTTGCTTACGTGTTGTGTTACCAGATATATGTTAATGTGATTCAATGTTGCGTTACGATGTTGCTCAAGTTAGTTACCCTAGGGACTACGCCCTTACGTAACCGAGGAGTGTGCCTCTTAGCAACCCACTATGTTGTTCAGTTAGTTACCCTAGGGGAACCGCCCTTACGTAACCGAGGAGTGTGCCTCTAAACAACCATAGTGAAACCCAGATAATTAGTTCACCCCCGTCCTTACGGCCCGGTGTGAGGTTTCCCCCCTAATAGCGCTATCAACTAATTACCCCCATTGCCCTCCAGGCAATAACCAAAACCGATTAAGTTGTTTACCCAATGTTTCCCTTCCAAATGTTTACCAGTTGTCCCAAACCACCGGGACGCATGCTTGAGAAAATGCAATGAACTCACCTGGGGTTGCTCGGTATGGTACACGAAAAGATTCAGTTAAGCTACAATGTGATCAACCACGTCCTAGCATGTTTATCATATAAGTCAGGTTTGTATACAAGTATTGCACGTATGTTCTACACAGAGTTAACACGTTACAAACACGTATCGATCACGACAACACTTAATAGTTAAACAATGTATTCGACTTGTGCGATCATCATAAGCCCAATAGTACTTGGTCCAATCATGTTGTGCGATTCAACAAACCCAGCCCAAATAAACATAAGTGATCCAATAGTGTGTACGGCCCAAATAACAACGTAGGTAGCTTGTGCGATCCGGGTAAGGTTGTGCGATGTGACTTGGGCTTGTTCGGCCCAACATATAAGCGGACAGTTCAGTTTGTGCGACTCAAAGAGTCTTGTGCGATTGAGGATTCCTTGTGCGGTCAGGTCCTCTTGTGCGGATGGATAACTTGTGCGAGTGAGGCCTTGGGCTGTCCGGCCCATTAACACCAACCGGTTATCACCTGTGTGTGGCCCAATATGTTGTGCGATCGGCACCAGCTTGTGCGATCCACAACATATTGTGCGATCATGCAAACTTATTATCTTGTGCGTCCGACTTTGTGCGATTAGTTTTGTTATTTCCGGATTTCATGCTTATCAGTTACAATCACTAATCGGTTTCCTAATTTACCTCCCATCAATTAACACGTTTTTAACCAATCCATCTAGCATGCCATCGATTAAACAAGCATATTTCAATTGTTTCTCAAGAACCCTAATCGAACCATCCGTGTACAACTTAAACATTCAAACTATCCGATTTATATGAACTGGTAGCCGATCAACATAACTCGATTTACTAACACATCATCAAGTTAACAATCTGAATCTTAGAAGCAAAACAGTGGATTAACATCTAGATCAAAAACCGATTCATATCCTTGATTACTAGCATACATACTAACTTAACAATCACAATATCATCCGTATACAAACACACACACATTAGCCGATTAACAACATGAAACTGATTAGCATTTACACAAATCCAAAAACATATATCCGACTGATTACTTGCATGAAGGCCGATTCACATACATAAAAGGATATCATCGATATACATACATCTCAATTCATGCGACTGAAACATGTAATCATACATAATCAAAGTATCATCTATTAACAAACAACATCAAGCACTAACCGATTTGTATCCGAAATAAGGAAGGAACAATCCGAATGAAGACGAGATCTTCGAGGAGCTAAGGTTGTTGTCGTCGGCTATGAGAGGAGAGAAAGAAGAGCTAGGGTTTGTGTGTGTGTGAGAATTGTAACAAGTGAAAGAACAAAACCCCTAGATGGATGCTTGTTTACGTGCAAAACAAGTGGGCCGAACCCCATTCGGGTGCCCTATGGACCCGCGTACAAGGTGTAAAGCCCAAATGGCTTTGTGCGATCAAGTGTGGGTGTGTGTCGTTGTGCGTTCGGGTCGTTTCTATACATACATGCATACCATACACACTGTGACAACCCGTGTTTCGGAAGTTAGCATCGTTCTTTTCACTTCCCTTTTTAAGTCATTATTTTTTTTATTACGCTTTACTTTTCTGCGAAACCAAATGTTGTACACACGTCTAATTTATTTCAGCACGAACGAGTCAAATTCGTGTCGCGATTAAACCGACCCGAACCGTTTGAGCCATAACATGACCCGCATATCCCGAAACTCTTGAGGTTCGAATCATAACATAAAGACTACACATTAACAATTGTTATTATTACTAATAATTGTGAGCAATTATGAATTCAAGCTAATATATATATATATATATATATATATATATATAAATCAATAAAACAATAATAATAGTAATATCCATATGTTAATAATGTCAAAACATCAATGCAAGATATGAAATCAGATGTTGGTGGGAACCCTTACGTAACCCAAACCCCCAGCCCACCTTAACCCATGTCTCGGCCCACACAATCAAACCCCACCGCCAATATTCAGCCTTAATTACTTATACATGTATTCATGTACGTAATGTTCATCCTCACACGCATAACACCCGAACCCTACGGCGATCGACGGTAGCTTCCTTCACCTTCACGAACGTCTCTCTCTCCCTCCCTCGACAACCGGATAACATCCCCACTCCTCCGTCATCGATCACCGGTAAGTCCCGCAAGTTTCGTTACATCGTTTTCGAACGTGTTGTTTCGGTTTCGGTCTGATCTTAGCTTCGTGTGATGCCTGTATTTGAGTGATTATATGAAACTGCATGAAAGTATATATATGTGTGTTCGATGTTATGCATATGAATTGTTCATGCTTGTCTGTACATAGTTCCGGTTAACTGTTCATGAAAGTATATGTATATATCAGACGTTAATATGAATGAACAATAGTCCTGGTTCGACTTCGGTCTAATAACATGAACGCATACATGAACCGGTGTGTTTAGTGTAGACATGAAGATTTATGAGACTGCGTATTTGATGTTATGTTATTCGTGCTCGATGTTATACATGCTCGATGTCGTTTCAAGGTCATGAACACCATACATGAATTCTAATAGTACACGTTTACGTAACTATGTATATATGTAATTGTAACCGAAAGAAAATATAAAGAGTATGCACGGGAACGAACTCCGGTTCGACTTCAGTATCATAATCTTCATAAAGAGTATGTATAACCAAAAGAAAACATAAAGAACACATAATTTACTTGTATGCGTGACATCATGAAGGTGATTATGTTTGACTATGCTTATGTACGTGATCATGCCTATATGCTTGATCATGATCCTGCTTGTAGTAATGAAAGATGTTGAAAGTTGTTCAAAATAATAAATTATGCTGACTAAATGGAATGCTTTGTTCATAAAAATAGTTCACTAAGATGATATTAGAACATAATGGTGGTAATAAAATGATGTTCGATGTTGCTGTGTACATGTCGAAAGTGATGCTGGGTTTTAATGGAAGGGTACAACCCTACATGCGTGAGGTACAACCTAGCCATGCGTGTGTGAGTAATATTGGTAGGAGTAATATTTCTTATGAATACTTGTACTATACATAGCGAATTAATAACAGATGTTGTTGGTTGACCCATCGATTGGTAAGTTGGTTGGGTTTAATCTAGTGGGAATTTTTGTGGGTTTATCAAATGGGCCGCACATGTTTGAAGGAGGGTATTGGACCATCGCTGATGAGTTTCTGTTGGGCTCAAACCTAACCGAGTTCAAGTAGGCCCACATGCTAGGTGATTAGTGTATTTGTAATCTTGATGTTAATATTTGTGGGCCGGGTGGTCGGGTGTTATGTAATCTGGGTCGCGGTCACAATTTTGGTTGGGAGAATTATTTTGGGCCGATTAATTTGAAGTAAGGGAATGGGTTATGTTGTGTTATTAATAATGTCAATATATGAGTATGTGATGTTGTGCTACGTGTTGAATACGTGTATATGTGCCGTTAATCGAATATGAATCTAACAAGATGTAGTATATTATAATAGGACGTGATTAACTAAAGAATTTTAACAAGTGAAACATTCTGCCGAGCACATCAAGGTGAGTTCATTGCATTTCTCTAAGCATGCGTCCCGGTGGTTTGGGACAACTGGTAAACATTTGGAAGGGAAACATTGGGTAAACAACTTAATCGGTTTTGGTTATTGCCTGGAGGGCAATGGGGGTAATTAGTTGATAGCGCTATTAGGTGGGAAACCTCACACCGGGCCGTAAGGACGGGCGTGAACTAATTATCTGGATATGGCTATGGTTGTTAGAGGCACACTCCTCGGATACATATGGGCACTCTCCCTAGGGTATCTAACGAAGGCAACATAGCAATCGGTCGTTAAGGGGTACCCACTCCCCGGATACATATGGGCACATTCCCTAGGGTATCTAGCATGAGCAACATTGTATCGCAGCGCTAAATCGCATTAACATACATATGGTAACATAACTTGTTAACAAAACCTTGAACTCACCAGCGTAGTCTGACACACTTGTTTACATGCTTGTAGGTAATTATTGAAGGAACTTGGGAGCTTGCCGTCTGATGCTGCTGGAGTGGTTGTGGTCATGATAAATAATTACATTGATTTGGTTTCGATACATTTACACACTTATACATTTATGCTTCCGCTCAATACTTTGGTTTTGGTTTAACTTTTCAAACGATACATTTCTTTCAATTGGGTATTTCAATACATTATAACTTGTGTTTGATATGATTGGTGGCTCTTTGTTGGATCGTTGCACCTCCAATAGGGACATGCCCTACGTGGTTATTTGGGGGTGTGACAGTTTGGTATCAGAGCCACTGGTTATAGAGAACTCGGTTTTAAAATGTTTTCATAAAACCAGACTATAACCGAATTGATCCAAACGATGACCATGACACTCAGCTTCAGATTGCAAGGTTCGTTCCTCATTAGTTTACACATTATATACCTAGTAAACGTAACTATATTTATAGCATACACGATACGACATGGTAGACATCATGACACATTGATAGTGTAACATAACACTTGCATCTAGTAAATCCTAATCTTGTGGGTAGTGCATATTTTGTGTTGATTGGGGTGGGAGAAACTTCAAACATAAGTTAAGAAGCATCGAGAGGAGCATGCAAACCGCCTTATTATCATGGCTGCACACATAATAATAACGCGTGGTGCATGCAAATCCCAATGAGGCTTAACGAGTGTAAGAGGGGTTCTTCCCTGTTTGAGTATGAACATGGTAGTTAATCGTCCCTAACGTGATAAACCTGAACACTTTTCTCGTTCTCGACTCCTAAATTTGTTCCCTTCCCCTATTATAGAACCATGAGTGGACGAGGAAACGGACGTGGCAATATCAACATGACTCAGGCTGAGTTGACAGACTTAATCAACACCCGTGTGGCTGAGGCTTTAGCAGCCTATCAAGCTGGTCAGCAAGTGCAACCTCAACCCAACCAGCCTGCGTGTACATTCAAAATGTTTATGGACTGTAAGCCACAGACCTTCACCGGGACCGAAGGGGCTGTGGGACTTCTGAGATGGTTCGAGAAAGCAGAGTCCGTGTTTGCTATCTGTAACTGCCCCGCTGGGGACAGGGTGAAATATGCTGCGGGTACCTTGGCGGATGGTGCCCTAACGTGGTGGAATGCCCAAGTGCAGATGCTGGGCATTGAGGCAGCAAATGCCACAACTTGGGATGATTTTAAAGAGCTGATCAGGGAAGAGTATTGTCCTCGGGATGAGATCCAGAAGTTGGAAAACGAGTACTACGACTTGAAGATGGTTGGATCTGAAATCGAAGCGTATGTGAAGCGATCGTATGAATTAGCCGACATGTGCCCGAACTTGTCCCGGCCTATGTCTCGGAGGATTGAGCTATTCGTCAAGGGGCTGCCTTCGCGTGTAAAGAGTTTGGTCACCGCAGCCCATCTCAATGACTTGACACAAATTGTTCGTTTGACCCACAAGATTGTGGATCAAGAGGTGGAGAGTAACTCGTTACCACCGCGTGTTTCAGCCACTACTACTGCACCCACTGCCACTGCGCCCGCTAATGATAACAAGCGGAAGTGGAATGACTATGACAAAGCATCTAGCGCGGGTCAGACTCAGAAAAGGCCAGACAACAGTAGCAACCGCAGTATCAGCCAGTCGTTTTCTGTCAATCAAGGCCAGGGAAGTAGCCAAAGTCAGGGTTCGTATGCAGGGAAGAAGCCGCGATGTAACAAGTGCGGCTATCATCACTTCGGGCAGTGTGGACGAACATGTAACAGGTGTGGTAAAGCAGGCCACGAAGCCAAAGATTGTAGAGCCCCACAGCCCAGACATCAGCAACAACAGAACCAGCTGAATCAGAATCAGGACAACAACAACCAAGGAAATGGGAACAACAATGGGGGTAACAACGACGACAATGGTGCTAGGGGACGTGTCTTCGTGATCGGTCAGGGTGAGTTCCTACCTGACGACTTTTGTGTTACTGTTTTATTTTATTCGGGTGCCGATACTAGTTTCGTGTCTTTAAAGTTAGTCAAATGCTTAATCCTACCCCAATACTTTTGAACACCAAGCAAATAGTAGAACTAGCAAACGGTAAAAGTCTAGAGGCCACACACATAGTTTAGGGTTGCAATCTTGTTCTTGCTGATCAGACCTTTTCTATCGACCCCATTCCTATCGTTCTACGGAATTTCGGGACGAAATTCCAAACCAACGGGGGAATGATGTGACACCCCAGGAAAATCAGGAAACCACACAACCTAACTAGCTTCCTCATTAATCACGTACTAAATTTCGGGACGAAATTTCTTTCAACTTAGGGATGATGTGACAACCCGTGTTTCGGAAGTTAGCATCGTTCTTTTCACTTCCCTTTTTAAGTCATTATTTTTTTTATTACGCTTTACTTTTCTGCGAAACCAAATGTTGTACACACGTCTAATTTATTTCAGCACGAACGAGTCAAATTCGTGTCGCGATTAAACCGACCCGAACCGTTTGAGCCATAACATGACCCGCATATCCCGAAACTCTTGAGGTTCGAATCATAACATAAAGACTACACATTAACAATTGTTATTATTACTAATAATTGTGAGCAATTATGAATTCAAGCTAAAATATATATATATATATATATATATATATATATATATATATATATATATATATATATATATATATATAAATCAATAAAACAATAATAATAGTAATATCCATATGTTAATAATGTCAAAACATCAATGCAAGATATGAAATCAGATGTTGGTGGGAACCCTTACGTAACCCAAACCCCCAGCCCACCTTAACCCATGTCTCGGCCCACACAATCAAACCCCACCGCCAATATTCAGCCTTAATTACTTATACATGTATTCATGTACGTAATGTTCATCCTCACACGCATAACACCCGAACCCTACGGCGATCGACGGTAGCTTCCTTCACCTTCACGAACGTCTCTCTCTCCCTCCCTCGACAACCGGATAACATCCCCACTCCTCCGTCATCGATCACCGGTAAGTCCCGCAAGTTTCGTTACATCGTTTTCGAACGTGTTGTTTCGGTTTCGGTCTGATCTTAGCTTCGTGTGATGCCTGTATTTGAGTGATTATATGAAACTGCATGAAAGTATATATATGTGTGTTCGATGTTATGCATATGAATTGTTCATGCTTGTCTGTACATAGTTCCGGTTAACTGTTCATGAAAGTATATGTATATATCAGACGTTAATATGAATGAACAATAGTCCTGGTTCGACTTCGGTCTAATAACATGAACGCATACATGAACCGGTGTGTTTAGTGTAGACATGAAGATTTATGAGACTGCGTATTTGATGTTATGTTATTCGTGCTCGATGTTATACATGCTCGATGTCGTTTCAAGGTCATGAACACCATACATGAATTCTAATAGTACACGTTTACGTAACTATGTATATATGTAATTGTAACCGAAAGAAAATATAAAGAGTATGCACGGGAACGAACTCCGGTTCGACTTCAGTATCATAATCTTCATAAAGAGTATGTATAACCAACAGAAAACATAAAGAACACATAATTTACTTGTATGCGTGACATCATGAAGGTGATTATGTTTGACTATGCTTATGTACGTGATCATGCCTATATGCTTGATCATGATCCTGCTTGTAGTAATGAAAGATGTTGAAAGTTGTTCAAAATAATAAATTATGCTGACTAAATGGAATGCTTTGTTCATAAAAATAGTTCACTAAGATGATATTAGAACATAATGGTGGTAATAAAATGATGTTCGATGTTGCTGTGTACATGTCGAAAGTGATGCTGGGTTTTAATGGAAGGGTACAACCCTACATGCGTGAGGTACAACCTAGCCATGCGTGTGTGAGTAATATTGGTAGGAGTAATATTTCTTATGAATACTTGTACTATACATAGCGAATTAATAACAGATGTTGTTGGTTGACCCATCGATTGGTAAGTTGGTTGGGTTTAATCTAGTGGGAATTTTTGTGGGTTTATCAAATGGGCCGCACATGTTTGAAGGAGGGTATTGGACCATCGCTGATGAGTTTCTGTTGGGCTCAAACCTAACCGAGTTCAAGTAGGCCCACATGCTAGGTGATTAGTGTATTTGTAATCTTGATGTTAATATTTGTGGGCCGGGTGGTCGGGTGTTATGTAATCTGGGTCGCGGTCACAATTTTGGTTGGGAGAATTATTTTGGGCCGATTAATTTGAAGTAAGGGAATGGGTTATGTTGTGTTATTAATAATGTCAATATATGAGTATGTGATGTTGTGCTACGTGTTGAATACGTGTATATGTGCGGTAATCGAATATGAATCTAACAAGATGTAGTATATTATAATAGGACGTGATTAACTAAAGAATTTTAACAAGTGAAACATTCTGCCGAGCACATCAAGGTGAGTTCATTGCATTTCTCTAAGCATGCGTCCCGGTGGTTTGGGACAACTGGTAAACATTTGGAAGGGAAACATTGGGTAAACAACTTAATCGGTTTTGGTTATTGCCTGGAGGGGAATGGGGGTAATTAGTTGATAGCGCTATTAGGTGGGAAACCTCACACCGGGCCGTAAGGACGGGCGTGAACTAATTATCTGGGTATGGCTATGGTTGTTAGAGGCACACTCCTCGGATACATATGGGCACTCTCCCTAGGGTATCTAACGAAGGCAACATAGCAATCGGTCGTTAAGGGGTACCCACTCCCCGGATACATATGGGCACATTCCCTAGGGTATCTAGCATGAGCAACATTGTATCGCAGCGTTAAATCGCATTAACATACATATGGTAACATAACTTGTTAACAAAACCTTGAACTCACCAGCGTAGTCTGACACACTTGTTTACATGCTTGTAGGTAATTATTGAAGGAACTTGGGAGCTTGCCGTCTGATGCTGCTGGAGTGGTTGTGGTCATGATAAATAATTACATTGATTTGGTTTCGATACATTTACACACTTATACATTTATGCTTCCGCTCAATACTTTGGTTTTGGTTTAACTTTTCAAACGATACATTTCTTTCAATTGGGTATTTCAATACATTATAACTTGTGTTTGATATGATTGGTGGCTCTTTGTTGGATCGTTGCACCTCCAATAGGGACATGCCCTAGGTGGTTATTTGGGGGTGTGACACACACAATATAAAACACATAACACAATAGCATTCAATACATCAATCATATTAGTCACATAATCAGTCAAGTTCATGAAGTCGTGTCGTGTTCACAAATGTTACACAAAGGTAGGTTCGGAAATTACGAGTTGTCACAGTATCCCCAACTAAAAAGAAATTTCGTCCCGAAATTTGGTACGCACTCACTGAGAAAGTTAGATAAGTTAGAGTTAGGTAAGTTATATCGTTTGCTGGTTTTCCTGGGGTGTCACATCCTCCCCAACTTGAAGGAAATTTCGTCCCGAAATTCACCAGTGATATCAAGAGTTGGTTCAATCCCTTGAACAATTTGAGAACATTGAAGTTTTAACATATCCTTCCGTTCCTATGTGAACTTCAGTCCACGCATTGAAGTTTAACAAGCCCTCACGATTGTCATATGACTCATGCTAGCGAACCTTGACTTCTTAGCCCATGCTTTCGATAGGTTCCCTGATATATACAACTGATCTGATGACCTCAAATTCCGGTAAGGGTATCACCAAGGTTTCATCGGGCCACCACTGCCGTAACCCTAAGGCATACATACCATTACGAGAGTTATCCCGTTTCATCCATTAGCCTGAGTTTGTGAACCAAGTCACCGTTTGTTCCAGTATTCCGAATGCCTCACGCGTCGTAAAGTAAGCTTGCCAAAGAATGGGACCCAAATGCGTCCAGTTACGTAGTAAACGCCGTCTGCCTTCTGTTCTAATCGCTGTCGTGCGCCACGTAAGACTTCAGCTTTGACATTTTCGGGTTTCAATGCTTCTACCTGAGCATGTCGTATTTGTGCTGGAAGGCTAGGCTGAATCGTAAGCGGTAGCGCTCGCACGCGCCAAGGTAAAGTGTCCTTCCGACTGAGGGCGTCAGCCACAACATTGGCCTTGCCTGGATGGTACTTGATAGCGCATGCGTACTCGTTCAGTAGTTCAACCCATCGTCGTTGACGCATGTTCAAATCCTTCTGCTTAAGAATATGCTTGAGACTCCTGTGATCGGTGTAAATCGTGCACCGGGTACCGTACAGGTAGTGTCGCCATATCCTAAGCGCGAAAACTGCAGCTCCCAGCTCTAAATCGTGTGTCGTGTAGTTCCGTTCGTGATTCTTAAGTTGGCGCGGAGCGTAAGCAATGACCTTGTCACACTGCATTAATACACATCCGAGACCTTGGATGGATGCGTCACAATATACTACGAAATCGTCTGTGCCCTCTGGCAAAGAGAAAATAAGTGCGCTGCAAAGCCTATCCTTCAGGTGCTGAAAAGCAGTTTCCTGGGGCTCTCCCCAACGATAGGTGACACCCTTCTGTGCCAGTAGTGTAAGTGGCTGCGCAATCTTCGAGAAATCCTTGATATACCGTCTGTAGTAACCTGCCAAACCCAAGAATTGGCGTATCTCCGTTGGCGTACGTGGTGCAGGCCAGTTCCTGATCGAGTTTACCTTGGATGGATCGACATGGATCCCATCCTTGTTCACTACGTGGCCTAAGAAGTGGACTTCACGAAGCCAGAAGTCACATTTCGAAAACTTGGCGTACGGCTGTTCCTTTCGAAGAAGCTCCAAAATAAGGCGTAGATGCTGCTCATGCTCCTCCTGACTCTTGGAGTAGATCAGAATGTCGTCGATGAAGACAATGAAGAACTTGTCAAGATAGGGTTTACACACCCTGTTCACAAGATTCATAAATACGATAGGTGCGTTCAATAATATCAAACCATCCATCATATCAAACATAAAGTATAGTAGTTAAAATAATTCATAAAACCCAATACGATTGATGTTCAAACCAAACTTTGTCTGAGTAGCGAAAACATAATAATGAAAACCCAAAATAAGTTATATGTTCAAATATCGTTCATCGCGTCCCCTTGTCCTAACACGAAAGCTCGACCTCTTGCCTCGTTGCCATTGTTGTTGTTTCCAGCATTGTCGTTATTCTGACGGTTGTTGTTGTTGGCGTTCTGGTTTAACTGAGGGCAATCCCGTTTAAAGTGACCCTCATCACCACACTGATAGCACCCCTTCCTAAAGCCCTGGTTCTGCTGGGGTGGTTGCCCCTGTTGTCCTTGGTTTTGCTGGTTCTGTTGTTGCTGGTGTTTGGGTTGTGAGGTCCTACAATCCCTGGCCTCATGGCCTGGCTTACCACACTTGTTACACGTCCGACCACACGACCCCCAATGATGATAGCCACACCTGTTGCATCGTGGCTTTCTCCCTGCATACGAACCCTGGCTGTGGTCACTTCCCTGGCCTTGATTGACAGAAGACGACTGGCTGATGTTGCGGTTGCTGTTGTCTGGCCTTTTCTGAGTCTGGCCAGCACTAGATGCTTTGTCACAATCACTCCACTTCCGCTTGTTATCATTAGCGGACGCAGTGGCAGTGGGTGTAGCAGCAGTAGCGGCCGAAATACGCGGGGGTAACGAATCGCTTTCTACTTCTTGGTCCACAATCTTATGAGTCAGACGAACGATCTGTGTCAGATCGTTGAGATGGGCTGCAGTGACCAAGCTCTTCACACGCGGAGGCAACCCTTTGATGAATAACTCAATCCTCCGAGACATAGGCCGGGACAAGTTCGGGCACATGTCGGCCAGTTCATACGATCGCTTCACATACGCTTCGACTTCAGATCCAACCATCTTCAAGTCGTAGTACTCGTTTTCCAACTTCTGGACTTCATCCCGAGGACAGTACTCCTCCCTGATCAGTTCTTTAAAGTCTTCCCAGGTTGTCGCGTTCGCTGCCTCGATGCCCAATAACTGTACCTGGGCGTTCCACCACGTTAGGGCACCATCCGCCAAGGTACCCGCAGCATATTTCACCCTGTCCCCAGCGGGACAGTTACAGATAGCAAACACAGATTCTGCTTTCTCGAACCATCTTAGGAGTCCCACAACCCCTTCAATCCCGGTGAAGGTCTGTGGCTTACAGTCCATAAACATTTTGAATGTGCACGCAGGCTGGTTAGGTTGAGGTTGCGCTTGTTGACCAGCTTGATAGGCTGCTAAAGCCTCAGCCACGCGAGTATTGATTAGGTCAGTCAACTCAGCCTGAGTCATGGTGATGTTACCACGTCCGTGTCCTCGTCCACTCATGTTTCTATAGTTGGGAATAAACCGATTTAGGAATCGAAACGAGATAGGAGTCAAGTATCATACTGATATTTACGTACTACCAAGTTCAAACATAGTAAGGCAGAACCCTTCTCACGCTCGATAAGCCTCACTGGGACTTGCATGCACCCCGCGTTATTATTAAGTGTGCACCCATAATAATAAGGCAATTTGCATGCTTATCTCAGTGCCTCTTAGCTTGCGCTCAAAGCTTCCCCCGTTCAAACAACACAACAGATGATATCACAGTTCTATGGTTTACATGAGTCGAAGAGTAGTGTCACACTATCGAGTCACTATGGTGTTAAATGTTTCAGTTCATGTACACTGTGAGTGTGTGACTGCTAAGCAAGTAACGTATAAAGTGAGAGAGAGACGAACCTTGCAATCTGGAGCTGAGTGTCATGATCAATTTTCGAAGTTGTTCGGTTATAGTCTGGTTTTACAAAACGTTTTAAAACCTAGTTCACTATAACCAGTGGCTCTGATACCAATTGTAACACCCCCAAATTCCACCTGCGGAAACCCCGCGAGGCGTGTTACGCATCAGAGTTCGAGCCACCAATCACATTGAACCAATGATAAATATTTAGATAAGTCATGACATTAATTACCAAATAAGATGTCTACATGATATCAATTCTCAAAAGTTGTGTAGCGGAAGCATGTAATCGTTTCATAATAATAATCAAAATCAATGCATTGTTTATAAGTGAATCCAAGAGTCTCGATCCATGACCACTCCAGCACTCCCAGATAGCAAGTCCATGTTCCAAACGTTAACGACCTACAAGCATGCAAACAAGTGTGTCAGACTACGCTGGTGAGTTCAAAGTGTTGCTTACGTGTTGTGTTACCAGATATATGTTAATGTGATTCAATGTTGCGTTACGATGTTGCTCAAGTTAGTTATCCTAGGGACTACGCCCTTACGTAACCGAGGAGTGTGCCTCTTAGCAACCCACTATGTTGTTCAGTTAGTTACCCTAGGGGAACCGCCCTTACGTAACCGAGGAGTGTGCCTCTAAACAACCATAGTGAAACCCAGATAATTAGTTCACCCCCGTCCTTACGGCCCGGTGTGAGGTTTCCCCTCTAATAGCGCTATCAACTAATTACCCCCATTGCCCTCCAGGCAATAACCAAAACCGATTAAGTTGTTTACCCAATGTTTCCCTTCCAAATGTTTACCAGTTGTCCCAAACCACCGGGACGCATGCTTGAGAAAATGCAATGAACTCACCTGGGGTTGCTCGGTATGGTACACGAAAAGATTCAGTTAAGCTACAATGTGATCAACCACGTCCTAGCATGTTTATCATATAAGTCAGGTTTGTATACAAGTATTGCACGTATGTTCTACACAGAGTTAACACGTTACAAACACGTATCGATCACGACAACACTTAATAGTTAAACAATGTATTCGACTTGTGCGATCATCATAAGCCCAATAGTACTTGGTCCAATCATGTTATGCGATTCAACAAACCCAGCCCAAATAAACATAAGTGATCCAATAGCGTGTACGGCCCAAATAACAACGTAGGTAGCTTGTGCGATCCGGGTAAGGTTGTGCGATGTGACTTGGGCTTGTTCGGCCCAACATATAAGCGGACAGTTCAGTTTGTGCGACTCAAAGAGTCTTGTGCGATTGAGGATTCCTTGTGCGGTCAGGTCCTCTTGTGCGAATGGATAACTTGTGCGAGTGAGGCCTTGGGCTGTCCGGCCCATTAACACCAACCGGTTATCACCTGTGTGTGGCCCAATATGTTGTGCGATCGGCACCAGCTTGTGCGATCCACAACATATTGTGCGATCATGCAAACTTATTATCTTGTGCGTCCGACTTTGTGCGATTAGTTTTGTTATTTCCGGATTTCATGCTTATCAGTTACAATCACTAATCGGTTTCCTAATTTACCTCCCATCAATTAACACGTTTTCAACCAATCCATCTAGCATGCCATCGATTAAACAAGCATATTTCAATTGTTTCTCAAGAACCCTAATCGAACCATCCGTGAACAACTTAAACATTCAAACTATCCGATTTATATGAACTGGTAGCCGATCAACATAACTCGATTTACTAACACATCATCAAGTTAACAATCTGAATCTTAGAAGCAAAACAGTGGATTAACATCTAGATCAAAAACCGATTCATATCCTTGATTACTAGCATACATACAAACTTAACAATCACAATATCATCCGTATACAAACACACACACATTAGCCGATTAACAACATGAAACTGATTAGCGTTTACACAAATCCAAAAACATATATCCGACTGATTACTTGCATGAAGGCCGATTCACATACATAAAAGGATATCATCGATATACATACGTCTCAATTCATGCGACTGAAACATGTAATCATACATAATCAAAGTATCATCTATTAACAAACAACATCAAGCACTAACCGATTTGTATCCGAAATAAGGAAGGAACAATCCGAATGAAGACGAGATCTTCGAGGAGCTAAGGTTGTTGTCGTCGGCTATGAGAGGAGAGAAAAAAGAGCTAGGGTTTGTGTGTGTGTGAAAATTGTAACAAGTGAAAGAACAAAACCCCTAGATGGAGGCTTGTTTACGTGCAAAACAAGTGGGCCGAACCCCATTCGGGTGCCCTATGGACCCGCGTACAAGGTGTAAAGCCCAAATGGCTTTGTGCGATCAAGTGTGGGTGTGTGTCGTTGTGCGTTCGGGTCGTTTCTATACATACATGCATACCATACACACAATATAAAACACATAACACAATAGCATTCAATACATCAATCATATTAGTCACATAATCAGTCAAGTTCATGAAGTCGTGTCGTGTTCACAAATGTTACACAAAGGTAGGTTCGGAAATTACGAGTTGTCACAGGTACCCCTCGCGCTACGCGACAGGGTCAAATTTCGGGTATAAATAGAGGAGTCTGGGACTTGAAATTGGGCACTTGAACGACGAAAAAACTCACAGTATACGCTGAGTTATAGCAAAAATCGTTCACAACACACACAATTCACGAATCGCTGCCGTAATCACGGTAATAACTCGATCACTATTATGATTCAACATCCGATCGATTATAACTATCCGACGATTGTCCGAGTGCTGCTCAAAATTGAGCTTATACTTTATTGTTCATCGTGATTTCGACTTGAATATTTGAGTGCTGTTCGAATTCGGACTATGCTCTGTTATTCGTTGTGAATCCGATCGAATTATTAAGTATTATACTTTGTCGTTTGTCGATAATTCGATAAATGAGTTGAAGTATTGCACTTGTTAATTGTTGTGAAGGTTTAATCTCGTGAATTGACGTAAATGCTGTATTAAGTTACTAACCTAGTTTGTGTGCATGTTATTTAAATTAGGTTAAAAGATTAATCAGTAGTCTAAACTCTGCCCGTATAAATCTAAAACATTAGCACAAGGTAGCTTCATTTTGGAGTTATTAAGGTACGGATCCTTACCCCACTCTTTATTGCTTCATATTCAAATTATTATAAAACCACTAAATTACTATATCTGTTAAAAACTCCTCACGTCTTTGATTATCGATTCATTTGACAATCCGTTCGATTCCTATCCTAATCATTTGATTTAACTTGCATGTCATGCGATAGTATTATGTTGTTATACTCATTATCGCATGTTCCAATATATGTTCCGTTTTGTTATGAAAATAAGTTTTATAAGTTATGTGAATAAGACCATTTGTACTCTGATACCCTGAGTATCGCTTCTCGTGGAGTGTCCCACGAGCATGTTGTTGTGGCATCAACATCATGTGCTCCATCCGTGATGGAGAGATCAGTTCACGGCGTCTCTTAAGTACAAGTGTGGTACATAAGGCTATTAGGAGGCGTATGGATCGATCCTAGGATTTAAGTATAAGTATAAGGAGGTGGATAACGGGTATGCCAATTTGCCATCTCATGTGATAATTATGCAGGAGTAGCTACCTGTGTATTGTCACGTTTTAAGTTTGCTCATGGGTACATCCGTAAGATATGATTATGAAATTTTGTTCTTGCATCGTATCATTTTCGCCTAAAGTTCCATCCGGATAAGATTTCATATGAAGCAGTATTTGTTATTTGAGCCTAAAATTCCGTACTGAGCATTCGGCTCATTCTGTAAACTTTTTGTATATACAGGTCCACAGGTTACTTTGGGAGGGGAAAAGAGAGAAGAATAAAGCCTAGGAATAAATCTGAAGATGTTAGTTAATTAAGACAACTGTCTCCGCTTGTATAATAATCTTAATTTTTATGGTCGTGTGGTTGTATCCTTAACAAATAAATAAATGGAATTATGACTTTTGTTTATGTTACCGTTATTGTGACACGTCAGCCCTTCCGGGTTGGGGTGTTACAGCTATGGTATCAGAGCAAAGGCTCTTTCCTGTAGAAAACTTGAAGATAGTAATTAAGACCTGTGAGGAATGGGTAGATATCTATGATAGGATTCAACTTGATCTCTTATTTGGTTTAACTCCTATGTCTATTCTTATAGATGTCTATGTAGGAAATATCAGTACTAATAGTCACTCTAAGTATCTGTAAGTCTCTATTGACTTTTCGTACGGTAAGATATTTTATTAAGATACGTTATAAAAGGACCATTAGGGCACATATATAAGGTAATTGACAAGTATAGTCATGACCTTAGTTATGAATTTCAGATACACATGTGTGGTTAGGAGATTCTGGTTATATAAGTTAGTAACTCTGCTATAAAAGTTTCGTTTCTGTTACCTATGCAATAGGTTATATTCTTGTTTGAAAAATTTCGAGGACGAAATTTCTTTTAAGGGGGTAATAGTTGTAATGCCCCTAAATTTAAAATCATTAACCACTAAGAAAACCCTAATTAAGACACCCAAGTAATTCTGCACTAACCCTAAAATTTTCAGAATCATCAGAATCAGGATCAGGGCCCCTAAAACTCAGGGGGGGGGGGGGGGCAAAACCCTAGTTACGATTATCCTCATAACTATCTGTCAAATTCGAAATTTAAGAAACTGTCAACACAGCAAGCCTAGTTACACAAGTAGCTACCCTATAAACATAGGTTACCCCTCGCGTAGCGCGACGCCCATGGGGGTACCCCTCGCGCTACGCGACAGGGTCAAATTTCGGGTATAAATAGAGGAGTCTGGGACTTGAAATTGGGCACTTGAACGACGAAAAAACTCACAGTATACGCTGAGTTATAGCAAAAATCGTTCACAACACACACAATTCACGAATCGCTGCCGTAATCACGGTAATAACTCGATCACTATTATGATTCAACATCCGATCGATTATAACTATCCGACGATTGTCCGAGTGCTGCTCAAAATTGAGCTTATACTTTATTGTTCATCGTGATTTCGACTTGAATATTTGAGTGCTGTTCGAATTCGGACTATGCTCTGTTATTCGTTGTGAATCCGATCGAATTATTAAGTATTATACTTTGTCGTTTGTCGATAATTCGATAAATGAGTTGAAGTATTGCACTTGTTAATTGTTGTGAAGGTTTAATCTCGTGAATTGACGTAAATGCTGTATTAAGTTACTAACCTAGTTTGTGTGCATGTTATTTAAATTAGGTTAAAAGATTAATCAGTAGTCTAAACTCTGCCCGTATAAATCTAAAACATTAGCACAAGGTAGCTTCATTTTGGAGTTATTAAGGTACGGATCCTTACCCCACTCTTTATTGCTTCATATTCAAATTATTATAAAACCACTAAATTACTATATCTGTTAAAAACTCCTCACGTCTTTGATTATCGATTCATTTGACAATCCGTTCGATTCCTATCCTAATCATTTGATTTAACTTGCATGTCATGCGATAGTATTATGTTGTTATACTCATTATCGCATGTTCCAATATATGTTCCGTTTTGTTATGAAAATAAGTTTTATAAGTTATGTGAATAAGACCATTTGTACTCTGATACCCTGAGTATCGCTTCTCGTGGAGTGTCCCACGAGCATGTTGTTGTGGCATCAACATCATGTGCTCCATCCGTGATGGAGAGATCAGTTCACGGCGTCTCTTAAGTACAAGTGTGGTACATAAGGCTATTAGGAGGCGTATGGATCGATCCTAGGATTTAAGTATAAGTATAAGGAGGTGGATAACGGGTATGCCAATTTGCCATCTCATGTGATAATTATGCAGGAGTAGCTACCTGTGTATTGTCACGTTTTAAGTTTGCTCATGGGTACATCCGTAAGATATGATTATGAAATTTTGTTCTTGCATCGTATCATTTTCGCCTAAAGTTCCATCCGGATAAGATTTCATATGAAGCAGTATTTGTTATTTGAGCCTAAAATTCCGTACTGAGCATTCGGCTCATTCTGTAAACTTTTTGTATATACAGGTCCACAGGTTACTTTGGGAGGGGAAAAGAGAGAAGAATAAAGCCTAGGAATAAATCTGAAGATGTTAGTTAATTAAGACAACTGTCTCCGCTTGTATAATAATCTTAATTTTTATGGTCGTGTGGTTGTATCCTTAACAAATAAATAAATGGAATTATGACTTTTGTTTATGTTACCGTTATTGTGACACGTCAGCCCTTCCGGGTTGGGGTGTTACAGCTATGGTATCAGAGCAAAGGCTCTTTCCTGTAGAAAACTTGAAGATAGTAATTAAGACCTGTGAGGAATGGGTAGATATCTATGATAGGATTCAACTTGATCTCTTATTTGGTTTAACTCCTATGTCTATTCTTATAGATGTCTATGTAGGAAATATCAGTACTAATAGTCACTCTAAGTATCTGTAAGTCTCTATTGACTTTTCGTACGGTAAGATATTTTATTAAGATACGTTATAAAAGGACCATTAGGGCACATATATAAGGTAATTGACAAGTATAGTCATGACCTTAGTTATGAATTTCAGATACACATGTGTGGTTAGGAGATTCTGGTTATATAAGTTAGTAACTCTGCTATAAAAGTTTCGTTTCTGTTACCTATGCAATAGGTTATATTCTTGTTTGAAAAATTTCGAGGACGAAATTTCTTTTAAGGGGGTAATAGTTGTAATGCCCCTAAATTTAAAATCATTAACCACTAAGAAAACCCTAATTAAGACACCCAAGTAATTCTGCACTAACCCTAAAATTTTCAGAATCATCAGAATCAGGATCAGGGCCCCTAAAACTCAGGGGGGGGGGCAAAACCCTAGTTACGATTATCCTCATAACTATCTGTCAAATTCGAAATTTAAGAAACTGTCAACACAGCAAGCCTAGTTACACAAGTAGCTACCCTATAAACATAGGTTACCCCTCGCGTAGCGCGACGCCCATGGGGGTACCCCTCGCGCTACGCGACAGGGTCAAATTTCGGGTATAAATAGAGGAGTCTGGGACTTGAAATTGGGCACTTGAACGACGAAAAAACTCACAGTATACGCTGAGTTATAGCAAAAATCGTTCACAACACACACAATTCACGAATCGCTGCCGCAATCAGGGTAATAACTCGATCACTATTACGATTCAACATCCGATCGATTATAACTATCCGACGATTGTCCGAGTGCTGCTCAAAATTGAGCTTATACTTTATTGTTCATCGTGATTTCGACTTGAATATTTGAGTGCTGTTCGAATCCGGACTATGCTCTGTTATTCGTTGTGAATCCGATCGAATTATTAAGTATTATACTTTGTCGTTTGTCGATAATTCGATAAATGAGTTGAAGTATTGCACTTGTTAATTGTTGTGAAGGTTTAATCTCGTGAATTGACGTAAATGCTGTATTAAGTTACTAACCTAGTTTGTGTGCATGTTATTTAAATTAGGTTAAAAGATTAATCAGTAGTCTAAACTCTGCCCATATAAATCTAAAACATTAGCACAAGGTAGCTTCATTTTGGAGTTATTAAGGTACGGATCCTTACCCCACTCTTTATTGCTTCATATTCAAATTATTATAAAACCACTAAATTACTATATCTGTTAAAAACTCCTCACGTCTTTGATTATCGATTCATTTGACAGTCCGTTCGATTCCTATCCTAATCATTTGATTTAACTTGCATGTCATGCGATAGTATTATGTTGTTATACTCATTATCGCATGTTCCAATATATGTTCCGTTTTGTTATGAAAATAAGTTTTATAAGTTATGTGAATAAGACCATTTGTACTCTGATACCCTGAGTATCGCTTCTCGTGGAGTGTCCCACGAGCATGTTGTTGTGGCATCAACATCATGTGCTCCATCCGTGACGGAGAGATCAGTTCACGGCGTCTCTTAAGTACAAGTGTGGTACATAAGGCTATTAGGAGGCGTATGGATCGATCCTAGGATTTAAGTATAAGTATAAGGAGGTGGATAACGGGTATGCCAATTCGCCATCTCATGTGATAATTATGCAGGAGTAGCTACCTGTGTATTGTCACGTTTTAAGTTTGCTCATGGGTACATCCGTAAGATATGTTTATGAAATTTTGTTCTTGCATCGTATCATTTTCGCCTAAAGTTCCATCCGGATAAGATTTCATATGAAGCAGTATTTGTTATTTGAGCCTAAAATTCCGTACTGAGCATTCGGCTCATTCCGTAAACTTTTTGTATATACAGGTCCACAGGTTACTTTGGGAGGGGAAAAGAGAGAAGAATAAAGCCTAGGAATAAATCTGAAGATGTTAGTTAATTAAGACAACTGTCTCCGCTTGTATAATAATCTTAATTTTTATGGTCGTGTGGTTGTATGCTTAACAAATAAATAAATGGAATTATGACTTTTGTTTATGTTACCGTTATTGTGACACGTCAGCCCTTCCGGGTTGGGGTGTTACAAGTTGACTGATTCTAGAGGCTGTCGTTTGAATACATGCAAATGAGTTGACCGTTTGAAGAGAACCAATCATTTGAGGCTTCGACCGTTTGAAGTTCATGTTGGCCGTTTGAGTTAGGTCTAGCCGTTTGAACAGTGTCGTTTGAACAACATCGTTTGAAGTTTAGTGTCCGTTTGAGAGTTTCAAACGGTTAGGTTGTACTATAAATAGGTGTTATGTTAATGTTATTTGTAACGGTCAGGATAGTTAATACCGAAGTGCTGCCGGTATTTCCTCTTGCTGTAATCATTGTCAATCGAATATAAAAGAGGATTAAAATGTATTTCAAGCTGTTTGATAGTGCGTTTCTTAGTTTCCGCCTCTGAAACGTATGAGAGCTCTTCAGAACGACTCATTCAGGTCGCGACACGATCCTACAATTGGTATCAGAGCTCAGGACGAGGAGTTCTTGCCATATTCAGCTTGAAAATCTCATTTTCTACACCTTCTTTCATAAAATCGATAAATTTTACGGTTGAAATCGGCTCAAAGTTTCATATTGGGTTCGGATTTGTCAATTAACAAAGCCTTAGAAATTTCGGACTGAAATTCGATCTAAAATTGATAGAAAAGTGTCTGACCGTTTGAAATTGTTCGCGATATGATGACGTCATAGGTTCTATCGTTTGAAACTGGACTCGACCGTTTGAAAATTATAACTATCGTTTGAAAAAATCGTTCCGTTTGAACGATCGTTTGAAACCGGCTCCTATCGTTTGAACATATGCACACCGTTTGAAACATCGTTTGAAACATGACCGTTTGAAAAGTTTGTGTTAATCGCTTGAAAAATCATCGTTTGAAATTCACATCATTTGAGAAAGCAACACACCGTTTGAAAAAATGTTTCGAAATGTGTGAACCGTTTGAAAAGGTTCATCGATTTAGGTGATTTATCAGGATTGCATGTGAAATTATAAATGTACATGTGATATTGTGTTGATCAAATTAAAAATGGTTTAGTTTGTCGACCCACTAACCTTCAAGGCCCAATCGGAATTAAAGAAAAATTACCGCCCACTATTCATAAAGGACAAAGCTTGCACCGCCCCATTATTCATAAGTTGTCAGGTCTTTAAAGTGTGTACGCCATTTTGATTGGAAAATATTGAGGCCCTATCATCATTTGAGAGATCAAAAGTTGCCGCCCAAAGATTTTTTAGTAGATACATGTAATTGGTAGGAAATTTGTGGCCCAATCACTGATTCAGACTTAAAAGTGAACCGGCCGTTTGAAAGTTACTTCCGGTCGTTTGAAAGAAAATACTTTCGTTTGAAAAAGAGGATATTGTTTGAACTTGGAATTTCGTTTGAACAGATTGTGTTGGAAAAATGGCAATGGTGTTTGATGAACAAGAAAATTATTATTTTGAGAAATTTAGTGATTGGCATCGAGGATTTATAGATGAGAGTTATAGAACAGTGAGCAAGGATGGATGGGCAAAAAGGTTTAAATATTTTGTGTGTCTGAAAGACGAAACGTTGGAAGATCTTAAAGACCGATATAGTGTCTTACTGAATTATTTGAAAGATCATGAGATATATCCGTCAAATGCTGAGAAATTAGAGAAGTTTGCAGATGCATTACTGATTGAATGGGGTGAATGTTTGAAAAATTTAAGGGAGGACTCAAATTTTGCAAAACTACCTCTAAATCAATTCATCAGCAAACTTAAAGCTCATGAACTTGAAACCAGAAAGAAAAAGAAAGAAATGATCAAGGTTTTGGAGAATAATGTGCTAGATCTGAGTTCAGATGTGATTGAAGAAATGCACAAAAGGGTTGCTAAGTGTGTCAGGGCAAAATATGTGCTGAAATACGATTTCAAACGAGGTTGTTATATTGATAATAATGGAAATCCTCTTGATTTCGTTAAAATTTTTTGTGCAGGTACATTCATAGCAAAGGAAGAAGAAGCTCCAAAAGCTGAAGAATCGGTGAAGAATGAAACAATGTGCTCAAAATGCGATAACGTCAAGACTAATAATGACAAACTCGTGAAAGACATGCGAAGTTTGGCATCTGAAGTCAAAAAGTTGAAAGACGAGAAGCACACTGCTGAAAACCAGATTCTTTGGTTACATGAAAATTGTGAGAACCTAAAAGCAGAAAATGACAAACTGTTAAATGATTTTAACAGTTTAACATTGAAAAATCAAGAATTTGAAGAGCAAATGAAAATTCTTGAAGATGGGAGAAATGTGTTCAGTAAAAACAACATTGAAAAACAGAAAATGATAAATTCCCATCTTTAGAAAATTATAGAACTTGAAAAAGAAGGTGAATGTGCTCAAAAGAAAATCAAAGAGTTGGAAAAAGAGCTTGAAAGCAAACAGAAATCTTCAGAAGATTTAGATTTCTGGATTAAGCTTGAAAACAAGAATCTGAAAGCGAATGAATCAAAATTTCAGGAACAGATAAAAGTTTTGATGAATGAAAAATCTGTTCTTGAAAATTTGAAGAATGATAATGAGAAAACAATCAAGTCTCATTTTGGGAGAATATCTCGGCTTGAAAGTGAAGCTGAGAATTCGAGGAACAAAATTGAGGAACTTGAAAAGAAATTGAAAGGTTTTGTGACATCATCCGAGTTTTTGAATATCCCCTGTCCAAAACCAATCAATTCTGTTCCAATTAGTGACGATGTCACAAACTTTGACAATGTCAAAGTTGAAGATTGCGATGAAAAATCTGATGATGAAAATGAAAAATTAGAAAAACAAAAATTGTTTTTAAATTTGAAAGAAAAATTTCAGAAAACTGTTCTACAATCGACTGAAAAGGGAGAATGCTCTAAGCAAAAACCTTTGAAGAAGAAAGTGGAACAGAAACAAAAAATTAAAAATGAGAAAAATTTTCAAAAACATAATAAAAGTTCATCAGATCGATCATCCAATCGTAATGAAAAATTACAAAAAGTAAAAAATGAAAACTCAAACATTGTTGGTAATAAGTGGTGCAGGTTGGACCACAGTGCTCAAACGTCAAAACCAGCAAACTTGAGGAAGGAATACCACCAAGCTAAACAATGTTATGATCTGAGTATTTGGTGTGAAAAAGGTGGTAACTGGTACGATAACAGAGTGTGTTACAGTTGCGGATATCGCGGACACATTGCTGTTAACTGTCAGTATTGGAGTTATGAGACCAGGAGGTGCTTTAACTGCAACATCAAAGGTCACATTGCCAGAGATTGCCCAAGGAGATCAAATGAAAGATTGAGGGCTAAGTCTCAAAAATTGGCAAAGATTCCAGTCAAAGTCAAGCCCCAGGAACAGAAGGTTCTGAAACCTAAAGTTCAAGAACAGTCAATTCAAGAAAAGAAAGTTAAACTTTCACAAGGGCAGAAAGACAGACTGAGGAAGAAAAGAAAGAAAGCAAGAGAATATCTGGAGAAGATATTGTCCTCGGGTTCATCCGTTGGAAAGAATAAGAGTTCTGATGAATCAACTTTCTCGGCTGCAAAGTCAAGCAAGATGTGTTCATCAGATACAAATCTGAGGACGAAAGAGGAGAAGAAGAAGAAGATAATGGTCGGCGATGAATCTGACAGGTCAAAGTCAGACAAGCCACCTGCAGGCAATGATTTTGGTTCGTTGAAGCCAGAGGAGCCATTGGTTGAGGTAAAAAAGGAGAATTCAGGTTTAACAATGGATGATGCAAACTTTCCACCATTGTTGAACAAGAATTCGAAATCACCCAAGGACCGTCAGGCTTGGGTGAATCTGTTTAAATGAAAAACCTGACTTGCCGGAGTTCCCAGGTTGGTAAGCGTGGAACATGAATCGGCATATTTCTTGAGAAATTTCACTTTGGTGATTTTTCGTTTTACATGTGGTAAATCAGGGACATTAAGTTGTACTTGATTTTCTACAAGTATCATGTTGAGTTTTTTAAACTGATAGCGTCAAATCTATTATGAGTTTGATGAAAATATGATGATGAAGATAACCCCGAACCTACAAATGGTTGTTACACAAACTAATTTTTCCGGAAAAACCATTTTGATTGAAACAAACTTAAGTGTTTTGAAATCTAAATGGGAAAATAGTTTGTTGTGAGGGGGAGTTCTGATTGTTTTTGCATGAGAATGGTGATTTGAGGTAATTCACATAATGTTGTCAAATTTCTTGTATAGTTTGTTTTCAATTTTTCCTCAGAAAATCAAAATTGAAACATATTTTGATTTTAGGGGGAGTAATAAAATTTTGAAAAATTTTAAAAAATTGAAAAATGAAAATGAGTTTGGTTGCAAAAAGAGGAGATGATAGTACATCGGTGGACTATCACAGCATGCTAGAGATTTGTAAAGTCAAAAATGTTTTTAAACAAGTCTTACTAATGATGTGTCAGTAGACTTCACACAGTTAGTAAATTGTATTCGAGATATAAACCTAAATTCAAACTTGCCTAGTTTGTGGGGAACACTACTTGGATATATAGGTAACCCCTGAAATCTCGTTTGAAAGGTTTCTTATTCTGATATACTAGGTTTTTCTACTCAATGATGTCTGGGGTATTATTCCGGGACTTCTGCTGAATGGAAATTCTGACCTAGTCCTTGGATAATACTTTTTTCAGATGCTTGAAACATAGCATAAAGCCCTCAACTGATTAGACAATAAAATTGATAATCAGTTGTTGTAGCTAAAAGATCTCCTAAAGGGGACACACTGCAAAGTCGAAACTGATATCTCTCTGCGCATACGGAAGTATCGACCTGAGATCCCTCAGTTCTCGCACATCCCCTAATTTATATACAGATATCATTCGTAGTATACTTACCTGTAAATCTGAATATTGAGATCTGGATATGGGAGTATATTCAAGAGGTGGGACACTCAAATAAGTTTAAGTGCTAAGACATTAAATACATATCTTGAATCAATTGAAAATTTGTGTAGAGGTTTAAGTGGACAACAATACTGACAATCAGAAGTGAATTTGTTTCTTAACACTTGCTGATTAATAAGATCAACGGTGTTAGTGACATGTCTCAAAATCCGGTATGATCCTCTTGCACAATCTCACAAAAATAGTGTTCCATTTCTGTATTTCATTAAATTCAAAAATCCAAAAATATTGTATTTTTGTTTGAAATTTGAAAACTACAAAAAGATTTTCGACAACTGAGTGTAAAGAGCTGAGTTTCGACATTTCAAGTGCTAAACATGTTGAACTAATGGTTTGGGAGAGAGTGAGTGAAAATGTGAAGATTTTGAATCATTCATAGTTGTCTTATATGATTAGTTGATTCATTATATTGAATCACAATTGTGTTTTTGTTTTGTGATAGAGTGTTTGAGTTGTGCAGGTTTCTGATCCTGTTGCTACTGATAGCCAGGAGACACATCAGAACCAGAGGAGAGCTTAAACTGAGAAAACCAGGAGTTGATTTCAATGGTGATAACAAATACCAGACAGCGATCCCAGCATGATGATAGGGGGAGTCTGACGAGAGTTTGAGCCAGAGAAAGATCCAGGCACATGATTCCAGGAGGAAGTTTCTGAAGAAGACCGATTAAGACTGAAGATTATGGTGACTCGACCTTTAAGACTCGTCAACATCTGAGGGGGAGTCTGTTGGTGCAGTCATCTGTCGTCTTCGTCTTATGTCGAGTCTCGGGTTCGTTGCGGTTTTGGATCAAACATGATGTCATCATCTTTGATGATGACATCACCATGATGACATCATCATATGCATCATCAACATCACAAAAGAATTAAACATGCACGTTTGATTATGAAATAGGAATGTGAATGTTCACTAAAGACAAAAGAATGGAAGGTCCAATCAATGAAAAGGTTCAACTTGGAGGTCCAATAAGAAGTGACCATTTGAAGAAGTTGACTGATTTTAGAGGCTGCCATTTGAATACATGCAAATGAGTTGACCGTTTGAAGAGAACCAATCGTTTGAGGCTTCGACCGTTTGAAGTTCATGTTGGCCGTTTGAGTTAGGTCTAGCCGTTTGAACAGTGTCGTTTGAACAGCATCGTTTGAAGTTTAGTGTCCGTTTGAGAGTTTCAAACGGTTAGGTTGTACTATAAATAGGTGTTATGTCAATGTCATTTGTAACGGTCAGGATAGTTAATACCGAAGTGCTGCCGGTATTTCCTCTTGCTGTAATCATTGTCAATCGAATATAAAAGAGGATTAAAATGTATTTCAAGATGTTTGATAGTGCGTTTCTTAGTTTCCGCCTCTGAAACGTATGAGAGCTCTTCCGAACGACTCATTCAGGTCGCGACAGGATCCTACAAGGACATAATTTGTTGATTTCGCTCGTGAGACATATTGCTGATTTCGCTTATCAGTCAAAAACTGATTTCGCTCGAACGTGTTTTACTGATTTTGCTCAATTGTACATCTTGATTTCGCTCATAGGTACATTCAAGATGGATGACATTTTCTTGAACCCGTTTAGCGACATGTATGCTTTTGCTGGAAATTCGAGAGATGATACATCTACAAGCAACAACAATGAGAACCCGCCAAATGCCAAGAAGAAATTATCGGATGCTTTAGAGGTTGAAAGTGCTTTCGGAACTTACAACAAACCACCGAAGTTGATGGCTATCGAGGAGTATAGTCGGTGGGCAAAGAAATTCGAAGATTGGTTGATGGCTTTTGCGTTTACGAGTTGGAAGAGTCTCAAAAATGGATACGATAATGGAGGCAAAGAGGGTGAAACTTTATCAACATCTGATGAGATAGAGTCGTTTGTTGCTGAGCAGAAATGTATTGCGCTGTTGTTTCAATCTGTTCGTGAAGATATAATCTCTCTGATCGAATATTCTAGTGCAAAAGATCTCTGGGAAAAGTTGAAAAACAAATGTTTAGGAAGTAAAGAAATTGTGAAAAACAAAAGGAAACTGCTCAAAAAGGAGTTTGATCTGTTTGGGTGTTTAAAGAATGAGTTAGTCAGTAAAATGATTGAGAGGTTTGGGCATCTAAAACTAGAACTAGCAAGACATGAAATTTCTTATCCTCAAGATGAGCTAGTTGACAAGCTGTTTGATTCATTACCGGATGAAATGGATTGGCTGTACTATGCATTGATGCTGAAGAATACGATCAAACCTACAGATCTTACTGTGGATTTGTTGATTGAGAGACTTGAAAGTCATGAGGTGGAATTGAAGAAGACACACAAAGTCAATCACTCATCGTACCAGTAGAATTTGGATTTGTATTATCTGAAGAGCATGATGCCAAAGAACAATTCTCCCAAAACTGCATTTTCTGCTGAGAATGTGTCCACAACTAGCAAAGAAAGTCAAAGCAGTCAAAGCAGTGGATATCATAGTGGTTATCACAGTGGATCTTCATCAAATTCAAACCAGTCTGATGCCAAGAATTTGTTTCATTGCAACATCGCTGTAGACATGAAGAATGCTCAGAATTTCAGCGAGGAGTCGGCTAAGCAGCAGATGGTTTTCCTAGCGTCGGTTTTGGAATCGTATGAAAGCCTTGTAGCTGGGAAGATAGGCAACACTAACCTTACAAAAGAGGACTATGATCAAATAGATCCTGAAGAAATGGAACTAATTGACATAAGGTGGTACATGGCCAGTGCCGTTCGTCGAGTACAGCGTTTCATGGAAATAACCGGCAGGAAGTCAATTGGTGGACCATCTACCAAGTTGGGGTTTGACAAGTCCAAGGTGACATGCTTCAAGTGTAAGCAGAAAGGTCACATCAAGCGTGAGTGCAGAAACGCGTATGCTGATGAGTCTGAAAACCGTTCAGGGAAGATTACTACAAGAAGGCAATATATCATCAAAACAAATCGGAGCCGCCAAGAATGAAGCAGATTGAAGCGAACAAAGAGAAATCTAGAGCTCTTGCGGTGATTTATGATGATGAGGGTTATGACTGGAGTGAACTGCTACCGGAGGAAGATGCGGTTGGTTATGCTTTCATGGCAAAGTATGAACCTGTTCCGTGGAAAGACAACAGAAATGAAGAACAGAAGTATAATTACAGAAGGTTGTTGGCCACAAACAGAATGATCAGAATATCTGGTATCTTTTCGGAAGCAAAGAGAGCAAATAGATGGGATCCAGACATGGAGTGTTATCTTGACCCATATGGAAACATTGCTATTGACCACAACACTCTTGATCTAGAAGCCATAATCAAAGAGTTAAAAGATGAAGATGATTATTGGCAGAATAAATGGTGGGAAACTGGAGACGAGAAAGAGAAAGAAGAGAAAGAGAAGAAGGAGAAAGAAGAGAAAGAGAAGTCAAAGAAAGTTGATACTAGGATCATTGACACTACTCAGGAGTTGACTGCTGAAAATCTCGAAAAGATGGCTGACAAGGTGCTGGCAGCAAAGGCGATTGAGGTAGATTCTAAATCCGTCTCTGAGTCTAAAAGCCAGGTCAGTTCAAATACGTCAACAACTGAATCAGGTAAGAAAGTTAATGGGAATGTTAATTGCAAAAATTGCATCAAAGAATGCAAATTTTGTAATACAGTCACGTATCTCAATGGTAAGAAGGTTGATGATCTGACAGCGAAGGTCAGAAACGTTGAGAATCAAATTCTTGATCGTGACAAGATAGTTAAAACTTCAACTGAACGGATAAAAGAATTAACTAACAAAATTGAAAATGATAAAACTGATCATGAAAGGATTAGACAAGAAAATGAAAAGTTAGTTCATGAAAACCGTCAAATCACTGAAAAATTTGAGAAGCTTAAATCCACAATGAAAGATAATGATGATCGAAACGGTAAAACTTATAAAGAACATGTTCAACTAAAAACCGTGCTTAGATTAAAAGGAGAATCAATCAACCAACAACTGGATGAAATTGCTAAACTGAAACTTAAAGTTCAAGAGGCTGAAATCAAAAATGAGCGAATCCAGTTGAAGCTTAACAGTTACAACTCCGCAAGCTTTGTTTTGCAACACATTGTTCCCAAACCCATCGGGAAAAACAAAGCTGGCGAAGATGTTTATTCTGATGGAACTGGGGTGGGTTTTCATAGAGTTCCACCACCAATTCTTGAAAATTACACGAAAAAGCAATCTGGGTTGGTTGAAATTGAGGAAGAAACTGAAGTTAAACTTCCGGAGAACATTGATGTTACTTTTTCTTCATCATATGATGATAGTGTTCAGACAGAGATTGTTAAGAGCACAGCTGAAAGTGTTTTGATGTCTGATTCAGCTGATGATGATGGATGTTTCTTGGATAAATACATTCCGAAACAAAAGTCCAAAAACAACTTAAATGATGAACCTACTCTTGTCATGTACAGGATGTCGGGATCTGATAAGTTGTATTCGGATTTAGAGTTTCCAATTGAGAATGTGAATGTGAAAAAGTTAACAAATGTATTCAAGTTGGTTGAAGTTGAATTGTCAGAAGTGAACAGTTTGAGTCAAACAAAGAGACAAATGAATTTTGAAAAAGATAAATCATACTACAAGAAACCTGTTGTTCCACCGTGTTTTTATAACAACAAAAATCGAAACAATTGGTCGGGTGGTTATCAGGGTGGTAAGAGTTATCAAAAGAGAAATGTTCAAAACAAGAGGTTTGTTGAAAAGAAAAAGTTTGTGAGCAGTTCGAGTTCACTTGCTGATGAAGAGAAAGAAATTTTTTCAAAATCGAATGAAGAATTCTTTGAGAAGAGAGCTTCACAGGCTCAGTCTGAAGGCACAAGTCAAGTGGTTGATACTCGAACATGTTTCAGATGTAATCAAGTTGGTCACATTGCACGAAAGTGTACCAACATGAAGCCTAAGAATGAAACTGTGAAGATTCAAAAGAAGAAAGCTGACGAGAAGGGTAAAGCATCAATGGTTGTTGAGAAAAAGAGTGTGAAAAATGACAACACCAAAGTGAAAAATGAACCCGTAAAGAAAGCGGTAACTAAAAATGACAAATTCTACAAACGGGTTGCATTATCTTAACAAGTTTGGAAACCGAAAACTGAGAAAAAGATTTCAACTTCTGAGGATTCAATTCAGATTGATTATGATGCAAATTTTCCACCTTTGAAGGCTGAAAACTTTAAAATTCAAATTGCGAGAGTTAAAAGTGTCAAGGTTACACCCAAGACTGATGAGGCTTGGGTGGATACAATGTTTGACTAAACAGTTTGAATTGCCGGAGCTTCCTTGATTGCGAAGCATGAATCGGCATCCTTATTGAAGTGTTTGAATCATGTTGTTATATATGCAGGATCTTCCGAGATTAGTCTCACGCTGGATTATGGATAGTGGAGCGTCTCGACATATGACAGGGAAGACTGCATTGTTATATGATGTGAAGAATATCAATGGAGGTTATGTTGGTTTTGCGGGTAATCAAGGAGGAAGAATTATTGGTGAAGGAACGTTATCCAACAGGATTGTGACGTTTGAAAGAGTTAACTACATTGCTGAGCTGGAGAACAATTTGCTGAGTATCTCGCAGATCTGTGATAGGATGTATACCACTCACTTCACTGATAAAGAATGTTTGATCTTGAAGCCAGGATTTGTTGGGATTGAACCCTAACAGAGGAACAGATAATGTAAAGCCAAAACCGGATCCCATCAGTGGACTCCTAATAAGCAGCAGTTTACTCTAATCTCTCCCCTTGACAGTGGTTATCTAACAACTGATAATCTTAAGTGCTGCTCAACTACAACAACTGATAAACCAAACTCTGATGATTACCTAACAACTGCTGAAGACAAACTCTGTTGCTCTATCTACTGCTGTTTCCTAAGTGCTGCTGAAGATTCAAGCACCGCCCTCTCAAAGACTGATCACCTTTGAAGAAAGCACTGAAGACTCAACATCTGTGCTAAGGCTACAACAGTGGAACGTGAAGCAGTAGTTTTCCTTATGTTTTGTATGTTAGTGAATATCAGATGTTACATAACAGTAGTTTGTATAGGACAGTATTTGTAGTTTGTTAGGTCGTTAGATGTCACTATCATGGTGACGTCAGCTGAAGTATATCAGTAGTTTGGTTTGCCTATAAGTATGACAGTACTCTGTACTGTTACACTTGATCGTTTTGAGTGAGTTCTTCTCCTCAATTCATCCTTTCATCTTGTGCAACCAACTCTGGTGTATCAGGCTGAGGGTGAGTTTAGATTGTAAGCTTTTACTGTAATCTTTTGCTTATTTGTAAATCATTTAATTCAATGAAAAGCAATTGTTTATCAATCTCTACTTTCCTTTGTTTGTGTTTACAAAGTTTGCTACTCATTTCCGCTGCACTTATTAGTTTTATGCAAACAAACACGAATCATGACAGCCTCAGATCCTAACAATTGGTATCAGAGCTTGGACAGTCAAATTCGATCTAACAATCAATTTAACATAACAGTTCAGCTCAAAATTCTTTGATACTAAGGTTGGTTGCATTCAGTTGAAAAACAGAGTAATGAGCAAATCATGATCAAAATGGTTATTCAAAAACTCTGTAAATCAACCAAGATGTCATATGACACACAAATCTCACACAACAAATGTTTTCTTACATATGTCACTTATAGTTTTCAGATTTGCAAAATATCTGATAAATTATGAGTTCGTTCAATGTTTCAAAATTGATTTCAATTGTTGTTTCGATATTTGTGATGTTTTTTTAATAAACACTAAAGTATGTACCTCAGATCAGCAAAACTTGTGTTCATCTAAAACACCTGCATACTGCTGATATCGAAAAGAGGGAGAAAAACTTTAGTCAAAATCTCTCATGTGTTCAAAGGCATGTTGAGTGCCTACAAAAGGACCAAATCAACCTTGTCTAAACACATTTTGAGAAAAATTAAAATGTCAAAACAGTCCTAATCATAAGTAATGTGAAATCTGAACTAAAACATGTTCAAACATGGCCAGATTTCTTAAAACATTGCTTCAAAGTGATTATGGACAAGGTATGTTCAAAATATAATCTCCTAGTGAGTATTTCTGAACATATGAATAATAGGGGTAAAAAGGGAAAAGGGAAATAAAGATCTCAAAGTGTGGCTATCTCAAAACTTTTGAAATCAAAAGAAAAGAGGAGTAGCATAAAATACTTGTGAGGTTAGAATTAGATCTTCAGTGGTCATCATACAACTGTGTGCATTCATCAATACAGAAATTGTTCTGGTAACAATGGCATATCCAGTGATGGTGCTTAAAAGAAATTTAAAATCAATTGACAAGAAAATGACCCAAACAATGGTCAGAATAACTTGAGAATAACTTGATCATTTACTTGAAAAAGCTGTCAGATCCTTTTGATTTTCTCCAAAACATCCTTTAATTTTTCTAAGGTGTTTTTCCTTTTAATAAAACCAGATGCATTTTAATTTCTATAAAATGTATTTTGTACTTTTACTCATTTTTTAATAGTAAAAGTTCATCTCTGGTCAGGATGTAATCTCCTTATTTTTTGTGTGAAATGACTATCCTTAAAACTGGTCAAAAGGAAATGACTCACACATCAAGGTCATGTTGAGCTCAAGTTTAGTTTGTCACGGATCAGAAATTGATTGTAAATCCATTTTTGAACTACTAAGACACTCATGTTCTAGTAATTAGACACAAAATGAGTTGTTCTAAGTAGAGCAAGACTTCATCATCTGGGATGCTAAACCACTGTCTGAAAAATAGACAGATGGCAAAACCTTGAACAAAATTTCTGAGAATCACTGCTGACAATTTAATCTTGATATGATACATCTAAAATGTATCCTGTTAAGAATAGCATTTCTGTAAACAACAGATGATAGATAAGATATTGTGTTTTCACAAAGACAAAAATCAATATCTATATCTAAACTAACAAATGCTAAAATTATGTGTCAAAAGTCAAAACACTGCTGCACAAACAGTTGTTAAACATATGATCTTCATTTTTATCCACTGCTGTATCTAAAATGCTGTTGTGCTTTAACATCTGTTTTCTAAAGTCTGTCCACTGCTAAAATGTCAACCTCTGTTCTTCAAAAACACTAAAGTTAAAATCATTGTTTCAACCACTGATACATCCACTGTTTCATTTTGTTACCGTTGTAACTACTGATGCTTGATCCATCAGTAGTTGTTAAAATAATTGTCTTCCATCATTTACCATTCCATCAGATGTTTGACACGTGGTCCGTTTTTAGCCTTCAGATCAAAATAACCGCTGCCACATCAGCAATCACTTTTTCCCTAAATAAAACCCTGATTAAATCCAAACAGAGGATTACACTGTCGAATTGAATTCCAAACATTCTCTTCACAAAACAGTTTCCCTCTCATAACTCCAAAAATCTTCTTCGATATTCATCATCAAAAATGACGAAGCCAAAATCGAAATCAAAAACAAAACTTTCATCGTCTTCCTCCAAAACAGCAGAAGCCACTGAAATGGCCGCTGAAACCATGGAGATAAGCTACAAAGCTCCACACAATTATGTGGGTATACTCACAAAACCCACCGATAACCACACATTCGACTCCATCCTTGACATCATTTCTGCATCAAAGTACAAAACTTTGATAACAGCAGATGTTCCTATTTACCTTGATACCCAGAGAGAGTTCTGGAAAAATGCCACCCTTGAAAAACAAGGAGATATCACCGCCGCCATCAACTCCTCGATACAGGGTAAGAAGGTAAAAATCTCTCCGAAATCCATCTCTGAAACCTTTAAACTCGATGATTTAAATGGAAAAACTTCTTTTACAAAAGACGAGTTGGTAAAGGATTTCATGAACAGGGGTTATGCAGAACAACCAAAGGTAGATACCCTACAAAAGGGTTACTTCCCTTCTGCACCCAGATTTTTATTTCACACACTGCTCATGTGTGTTTCAAATAAAACAACGTCCTTCAATGAGATACCAACAAAAATCCAATGCCTGGGGTATGCAATTTTAAACGATAAAAACTTTAACTACTCCCAGGTAATATTTGATGATTTGGTAAAGAACGTTGATAATAAAGCTTTTCTACTCTTTCCGAGATTTCTAAGCTATTATTTTGAACAAACATTTGTAGAGAAAGAAGCAGAACTGCCCAAACAAGGTGTCTCATTCAAAATAAACTTTTTAACAAAAGAAACTTTTTCAAGAATGATGGCACCAATAAAATTAAAAACAAAAGAGGCAGAGCAGGTTTTAGAAATTGCCACTGACCCTGAAGCAACCACTACTGAGCCTACTGGTCCAGGTGATCAGAGTAGCAGACCCACTGCTCTGAAACCCACACCTGCCACCACCAAAAAGATCAAAAGAAAACCATCCAGAAAACCCACCAAACCCAAAACAAAGGCAACTCTGGAAGATGAGATCCCAGAGCAACTGCCAGTGACAACACAAAAGTCACAAGAAACCACTGCTGCTACTTTCTCACAGCAGTTGGAAGAAAGATCTCAACCCCAGCCTAAAACTCCTCCTGCATCCTCACAAAAGGGTCAGGTTGTAAGCACAGGGACACCACATTATGAAGCTCTGTATCCACTCGGATCCATCTTCCACAGTCCTGATCCCAAGGACATGTCTCTTTCTACCCCCACACCCTCACCAATAATATTACCACAATCAATAATGCCCCTGTTGCATGCAGTTGATATGGCACAGACAAAAACCAGTTCCTCTCAATCACCTATCACTGAGAGTATACCTCCACAAGTGACTGGGTCTGATGTGCATACCTCTGCTATCCCAGCAACAGTTGAGGAGGTTACACCCCTTGAGTTACAAGTAACTCTTGGTGGTAGTTCAAGTGGAGCAGCAACTACAACTGATGGATCAACAGATCTTCAGTTGGACAGTTGTTTCATAACTAAGACTCCCTTGAAGGCAATTTCTTCCATGGCAACATCGGTAACCACCAGTGAGTTAAATATAACCACTGGTACCATCAAAGGTTCATCGGTTGCTGAAGAAAGAAGTCCCCGGTACCAAGAAAAAGGGGCATCAATGGATGACTTTTGGGCTACAGCTCCTAAGTCACACATTGATACAACCACTGCTGGTGGGGATTCAGATGATCCTGTTAATTCAGGTGATGATTCAAGATATAATGAATTGACGGCCAGAGTTGAACACCTGGAATCTTCAGTTGCAGAAATAAAAGATATGGTGCAGCAGCTGTTACAAGCTCAAATAGCCCAATCATCTGCTCCTCCTGCTCAAGCACCCCTCCACAAGCATTTGCTGCAAATGAGCTATGGAATATCCTCCAACCACTGCTTGAACAACAACAACAAATGGCTGCTAAAAAGCATGCTCTTCAAGTACAAATGTTGACCAACATGGTTGAATCTCGGTTCAAAGATACTCAAGCTGATATCAAGGCTATAAAGGCCAGCATTCAACAGAATGCTCAAAGTGAGAAAGCTCCATCTGCCATTTTCTTCATGGATACACCCCTGGCAGATAATGCCAAAAAGGGGGAGAAAAACAGGTTGAAAAAGAAAGGTATAGAAGATGGGATGCACATTGAACCTGAGAAACCCAAGTCTTCAGCAGTTGATACTACAGTAGTTACAAAAACTGCTGCAAGTAGCCAAACAGCTGCCACCTCATCAACACACACCACCTCATCACACACCATTACAACTACTGTTCTACCACCACCTGTGTCTATAACACAAAAATCCTCATCACCACCATCATCCAAAGCCACACCACCACTGCCTCCTGCCATAAAGCAGAAGACAGCAGATGTTACAACATCTGCTGTAGTGACAACAGTGATTGAAGCACCAGTTGTTTCAACCACTGTTAGTCAATCACAATCCACTGCCATCCAATCTCAAACCACTGATCCACCCAAAACATCATCAGCCTCTTCTTCAAAAAGGAGAAGGGTCTTCATTCCTGATGATGAGTCACCACCACCATCACCATCTTTAAATATCATTTCCCATTCTCCATCCCCTGCTCAAAAGCAGAAGACATTTGCTGACATATCAGCAGTTGTAATGACAACAACAGTTGAGACACCAGTTGTTTCAACCATTGTTAGTCAGACATCCACCACTGCCCAAATTCTTCCTATATCTCTTCCTATATCACAACCACAGCTCCTAAAAAGAAAAAGAAAGCCAATCACTGTTGATGAAGGTTGTCATGATCCAAATGCTCCAAAGTATCCACTGGAACTGGAAGCCATCAAAGATGAGATGAGGCAGTTTTACACAGAAGCAGACCCATCAAAAAGAAAATTCTCCTCACTCATCGGCTATATAGCTCCAGAAGATATAAATGATTATCTCAAGATAAAGGCAAGGCAAGCTAAAGTTAAAGCCAAGGTTGACAGTGAGAAGGAAAGTCTAAGCGAAGAAGGCATTGCTAAAAGACTGAAGTTCTACCTTGCAAAAGTAAAGAAGACAGAAGAATTTGCCCAAGAGCTAGAAAAAGAAAAGGCTGATCAAAAGAAAAGGTTAAGAGAACAACTTCTAGCCTTCATCATGAAAGAAAAGTTCTATCTTGCTGAAGAACAACAGTTTAAGGAATGGCCTTTAGTAGCTTTAAAGCATGAGGCTGAAAGGATCCAAAGAATCAAAAATGATCCCTCAAAGAAGAAAACTGCTCCAAACTGGAGTAAGTACAAAAGACTCATTGCTGATCTCACTGCTGAGTATAAAAGAAAGAAGAGGGAGTTGGTGGATGCTAAGATAGGCACTGCTGAAGCCATATCAAAATGGTCTAGGCAACAAACTGATGAAGCTTATGAAAGGCTTGAGAAGCAGAGGATGAAAGCCTCTAACTCTCCCAAAAAGTCTGACTACAAAAAGCTTCAAGAGCAAGTCAAACTTTTCGAAACACAGATCAGCACAGCAGAAGACTTTGTCACAAAGTTGAGAGAAGAAAAGAAGGAAATGCTATCTGCTGGAGTAGATAAGAACAAAGAAGCTGAACAGATTGAAGAAGCTATGAAGAAAATAGCTTCAGATAAAGAAAGATTGGCTAAACTACAAGCCCTTGCCAAAAAGGTTAAAGTAGTAAGTCAAAAGTCATCAGCAGACATCACAGACAGTGAGCTGATTGACAAAGAAGTTGAAGCAGACATAGCTGCAGCCAACAAGATCATTGAACAAGCATTCATACGAGTGTCTGAAGCTCATGATGCTGCTCTTCACTTCTTCAGGCCAATCACTTCAAGTTCATCAGATAATAAAGCTCTCCCAAGAAACCCATTGAGTTCAAAAATACTAAAGTGGATGTCTGATCAAAAGACCCACGTATTGACTTTGCTCAGATTCAATGGTGATGTGAAGCGTATATCAAGGAATCAGGCACTAGGCCTAAGTGCTGAAGATCTACAGGATCTCCTTGAGCTTACACTGTGCAGGGATGAGGATGATACAAGTTCCAAGGATTTTGAGGAAGATTTTAATAGAAAAGCAATGGAATTTCTGATGAAAAATAAAGGTCCAGAATAAGGAAGGGTTTTGGCATTATCTGTTCCAGGGGAAGATTGTTGGGATTGAACCCTAACAGAGGAACAGATAATGTAAAGCCAAAACCGGATCCCATCAGTGGACTCCTAATAAGCAGCAGTTTACTCTAATCTCTCCCCTTGACAGTGGTTATCTAACAACTGATAATCTTAAGTGCTGCTCAACTACAACAACTGATAAACCAAACTCTGATGATTACCTAACAACTTCTGAAGACAAACTCTGTTTCTCTATCTACTACTGTTTCCTAAGTGCTGCTGAAGATTCAAGCACTGCCCTCTCAAAGACTGATCACCTTTGAAGAAAGCACTGAAGACTCAACATCTGTGCTAAGGCTACAACAGTGGAACGTGAAGCAGTAGTTTTCCTTATGTTTTTTATGTTAGTGAATATCAGATGTTACATAACAGTAGTTTGTATAGGACAATATTCGTAGTTTGTTAGGTCGTTAGATGTCACTATCATGGTGACGTCAGCTGAAGTATATCAGTAGTTTGGTTTGCCTATAAGTATGACAGTACTCTGTACTGTTACACTTGATCGTTTTGAGTGAGTTCTTCTCCTCAATTCATCCTTTCATCTTGTGCAACCAACTCTGGTGTATCAGGCTGAGGGGGAGTTTAGATTGTAAGCTTTTACTGTAATCTTTTGCTTATTTGTAAATCATTTGATTCAATGAAAAGCAATTGTTTATCAATCTCTACTTTCCTTTGTTTGTGTTTACAAAGTTTGCTACTCATTTCCGCTGCAATTATTAGTTTTATGCAAACAAACACGAATCATGATAGCCTCAGATCCTAACAGGATTTGTTATTCCTGAGGAATGGATTATCATGAGGGCACCGAGAGTTAATGATCTGTACGTGTTGGATATGAGCGTAGCTACTACAACCACGGGTCAAGCTCATTGTTTCGTGTCCAGAGCAACTGAAAAAGAATCGAAATTGTGGCACCGGAAGATGGGACATATACATCTTAGAAAAATGAATCACTTGGTGCATAATGATTTAGTTCTTGGAGTTCATGTCAAAGGTTTTCATCTGGAAGGGGAGTGCATTAGCTGTGTCAAAGGCAAGCAGAAGAAAAAGTCACACCCTACAAAGCAAGTCAATTCAGTCTCAAGACCCCTGGAGAGACTTCACATGGATTTGTTTGGTCCGGTGAATGTCAAGAGTATTACGGGAGACAAATATTGTGTTGTGGTTACTGATGATTATTCGAGATTTTCGTGGGTTCTTTCTTGAAGACGAAAGACGAAACGTTTGTCAGTTTGATGGCGTTGTTCAAGAAGATTGAGAATCTGTACCAAAGGTGTATCAAAAGAATTCGAAGTGATAATGGTACTGAATTCAAGAATAGCAAGATGGAAGAATTTTGTGATGAAAGAGGTATTTTGCATGAGTTGAGTACTCCGTATACTCCGCAGCAGAATGGAGTCACAGAACGCAAAAACCGGACACTAATCGAGATGGCCAGAACGATGCTCGCAGATTCAAAGTTACCGATAAATTTTTGGGCTGAAGCTGTTTCCGCCGCATGCTTTACGCTCAACAGAGTTATCACTGTCAAAAAGTTCAACAAAACATGCTTTGAGCTAATCAATAACCGCAAACCGAATTTGAAGTATCTTGAACCGTTCGGGTCACCCTGTACTGTTATAGAGCCTTATGGAAAGTTTGGTCCGAAGTGCATTGAGGGTTTATATTTGTTGGTTATTCAAGTCCTTCGAGACGTGTCTTCGTTCCAAGTGAGAAGCGGATTATTGAAGCTGCAAATGTTGAATGTCAAGGTTATACTATGCCACCATAAAATCCAGGAGATTCATGGCGATACCATTATGACAAATTGTGGGAATCGTTTGACATGATGGAAGAAGAAGAGGAAGAAGAAGATTTCTTTCACGAGTTGGATATTTTGCGCGAATACGAGTCACAGCAAAGGTTCCCAGCTGAGTATTCAAGGCGACCACGGGAAACATCAAATGATGATGAAGCAGGTCCGAGTAATGCTGGTGAACACGATGATGTTCAACAAAATGAAGTTGCTCAAGATAATCAAACGGTTGAGAATGATAATCAGGAATCTGAGAACATGCCGATCTTTGATCATGGAGATTCAGATTCTGAGGGGGAATAGATTCAGGATTTAAGTCAAACAAACCAAATTGGTGAACAAGGTGCAAATCAAAATGTTACTAATCTGGAAGGCGATGTGGATGTTCCAAGCGAAGTAATGCCGCAAACTCTTTCATATCATCCAGAGGAGTTGATCATAGGAGAATTGCAAGCAGGCGTTCGCACAAGACGTCAAATTGACCAGGGCCTTACATGTTTTTACTCTACAGTAGCACCTTTACAAACTGAATTTTCATTAAGTTGTTTTATTTCGCAGATCAAACCGAGAACTTACAAAGAGGCGCTTACTGAAGACTCTTGGGTCATTGCGATGCAAGAAGAGTTAAGTCAGTTTGAAAAGTTGGGTGTGTGGAAGCTAGTGGATTTGCCGGATGGTAACAGAAAAATCAATACGAAATGGGTATTTAAGTGTAACAGAGACGACAGAGGAGTTGTTGTAAGGAACAAAGCTCGACTCGTTGTTCAGGGCTTTAGTCAACAGGAGGGTATTGATTTTACTGAAGTCTATGCTCTTGTGGCACGACTAGAGTCAATCAGAATTTTCCTTGCATTTGCGTCTTGGAAGAACTTCAAAGTATATCAGTTAGATGTAAAATCGGCGTTTCTTTATGGGAAGGTTAAAGAGGAGGTTTATGTCGGTCAGCTGCTGGGCTTCACCAATCCAATCCACAAAACAAGGTCTACTTGCTGGACAAAGCGCTGTATGGTTTACACCAGGCCCCGAGAGCTTGGTACGAGACTTTGTCTCAACACCTACTAGCCAACAGTTTCATACGTGGAAAAGTGGATGCCACTCTCTTCACTAAAGAGGTCGATGGACATCTTCTGATAGTTCAGATTTATGTGGACGATATAATCTATGGGTCGACAAATGAGAATCTATGCAAAGATTTCGAACAGGTGATGAAGCAAAAATTCGAAATGTCATCAATGGGGGAGATGAAATTCTTTCTGGGTCTACAAGTTGAACAACTACCTGAGGGAATTTTCATTCATCAGACAAAGTACGTGCATGATATTCTAGAGAAATTTGGAATGTCAAGTTCTACTCCAGCTGCTACCCCACTTGCAACAAATCATGGGATTCACCCAGATCTCACCGGAGACAGGGCTGATGAAACGTTCTACCGTTCCATGATAGGTTCTTTGATGTAGCTAACTGCTTCACGTCCTGATATCATGTACCCAACGTGCCTCGCAGCAAGATATCAATCTAACCCGAGAGCTTCGCACATGATTATTGTGAAGAGGATATTACGCTACCTGAAGGGAACTCCTACATTGGGGTTGTGGTATCCTAGAACAGGCGAATTTACGCTCGAAGGGTATTCCGACTCGGATTTCGGATGTTGCAAAGTCAATTCAAAATCAACAACTGCAGGATGCCAGTTCTTTGGACCTAGATTGGTTACCTGGCAGTGTAAGAAACAAACGTCTGTGGCGCTATCTATATGTGAAGCGGAGTACATTTCTGCTAGTAGTTGCTGCTCTCAGATCCTGTGGATACAGCAACAGATGCGCGACTACGGTTTGCAGTTTCTTAAGACACCTCTTTTTGTTGACAATGAGGCAACTATAAATATAACAAAGAATCCAGTACATCACGCTAAAACTAAACATATAGAAATTCGTCATCAATTTATTCGCGATTGTTTCAAGAAAAAGTTGATACAAATAGAGAAAATCCACACTGACAAACAGAAAGCTGATTTACATACCAAAGCTTTTGATAAAAATCGGTTTAAATATTTGTTAAAACTGAACGGTATGAAGCTTCTTTCGGTGTCGGATGGCATAATTGGCGTTGATGAGAGTACTGTTGCGGATGAAGATGAGAAACAATCTGCAATGGTTTGTCGATTTTTTACTTGTTTTGGTATTTAGGGGGAGTAGATGTAAATAGTTTATTTTCATAAAATACAAAAACAGTAAAAAATGCAAAAATACCAAAACATGATAAAATTTCAAAATCCAAAAACAATAGAAAACTGAAAAAGAGCTTGTGTAAAAAGGGAAAATGAAAGTACATCAGCTAGACAGTTACATTATGCTAAAGAATTGTAAAGAATTAAATGAGTTAAACAGTCTCGCTGATGATGTGTCGATAGGTTTTCGCACATTTAGTAGATTTATTCGGGATATAAACCTAAAATTTCAAACTTGCGTAATTCGTGGGGAACACTACTTGGATATATAGGTAACCCCTGAAATCTCGTTTGAAAGGTCCCTTATTCTGAGATACTAGGTCTTTATACTCAGTGATCTCTGGGGTATTATTCCGGGACTTCTGCTGAATGGAAGTTCTGACCTAGTCCCCGAATAATACTTTCTGCAAATGCTTGAAGCATAGCATCGCCCTCAGCAAGCTGATGAAACAATAAAATTGATAGTCGCTGCTATTGTAACTAAAAGATCCTCTAAAGGGGACACACCGAAAAGTCGAAGCCGTCATCTCTCTGCGTATACGGAAGTATCGACCTGTGTCACACCCCGACCGCGTATAACATGCAACCGCGGCGGAAACGTCAGGGAGTGTTGGGACAGAATTAATTGTTTCATAACCATGGAAATTAAAGTTACATTTTATTTTTCAAACAAGCGTATTACATTGTCTTTAAACAGGAAATAAAGAGTTTATAACATAATTAAACTAGTCTATCTTCGTTTTATGTCTCTAAGGCACAGGTCCACCCTAGTATCACAATCATCATCCTAAGCGATAGCTCCTGAAAACACATGTGAAAGTAGGTACGTCAGCATAAAAATGCCTGTGAGATACATAGGTTTTGAAAAAAATATGATTCATGACTTGTGTTTAAGAAAATGTTTAGTCATGAACCTTGTAATTTGCTTTGTCTTATAAATCATTTGATAAACGATAAGATCAGATGATATGTATAAAATAAATGTAAGGATTAAATGAATAACCATGTAAAAAAAAGAGTTTGTGTAAGATAAGTTGTTTGTAATCAGTGTCTTGTAAAAAGTATGTCATTTGTAGAAAATGTCATGTGTCATAAATTGAAATGATTTAAATAACGCTACGATATGTAATACCATACAAACACTTATATATAGGAAGTACCAGCGGCGTATCCACCATGCTTGTATCATATTACACACGCCTCGTTACTTAAATCACTTACTCAAACCAAACCACCAATGTAAATTGTTTATGTATAATCAAATGTCAAAATGTTTTTGTCTAATGTAAATCATGTAATGTGTATCCAAAAATGTCATGTATGGTATGTGAAATATATCAACTAAACCATATGTAAAATGCACAAAAACAAGGTATTGAAGTAAAACATGGTTTAAATCAAGTTATGTTTTGTGGAACAAATGCATGCTATACTGATACAAACATTTATGCGATATTGTGAAAATGCATACATCTAAGCCTTGAGACTGTGGCGATAAACCCTTAAACAAATTAAAGGTTTATCTAAGTTATGTATATCGAATTCGGTCATTCCTTCCAATCCAAACAAAACCCGAGATTTCAGGAATGGGAGTTGTCAAGTCCTATGGTACCATTACCTACTAACGAGCGGCGTAGCTAATGTTAATGAATGTACATTGTTTAATCTAAACAAACCAAATGTCATACCAAAATGTAAGCATGTGATGAATAATTGTACTAAGTATGCACACAATGGGCATACATAGCATAAAATGTAATGTAAAATGATGTACTAAGTACGCACACAATGGGCATACATAGCATAAAATGTAATGTAAGATGATGTACTAAGTACGCACACAACGGGCATACATAGCATAAAATGTAATGTAAAATGATGTACTAAGTACGCACACAACGGACATACATAGCATAAAATGTAATGTAAAATGATGTACTAAGTACGCACACAACGGGCATACATAGCATAAAATGTAATGTAAAACAATGTACTAAGTATGCACTCAATGGGCATACATAGCATAAAATGTAATGAAATCATGTACTATAAACGTACTAATGAACATAGCAAGTATATGATGTGAAAACAGGAAAGGATGAAAGTAACAAGTAGGCACATGTGTTTCACCCCAAAACAGTTTGGAAAACGGTAAAAGAGGGGACTATGTACTCACATAGACACCTTGAAGGCATTTGAAAGATGGGGTTCTATGTACTCACCTGAGATTGCTTTGAAGTTCTTGTGTAATATTCACACAATGCTAGAGATCACGGAATATCAAACGGCACCTAATAGGTAGCTATATTAATATACCGGACCAAAATCGGAAGATTGGATAGAATGAGGGTTCGTAAACCAAACGAGTATAGAGACTCGTGTAATATGGTTTAACAAAGCCTACATACTAAAATGAAACCTAACCTAAGTGCTTATGACCCATTACGACCCGTTTAGGTAGCTTATGCTACTTTAACGCGTCGTTTGCGTGAAGCGCGTTTGGAACGCCTAACATTGTGACCATAAGGTATAACCTCGCAAGGTTATTTCCCTATACAGCTATGGTCACCTAATGTGTTTGGTCGAATCCTAATGATCGACCAAATGGGTCGGGTTCGAAAGTATAAGCGATTGTTTAGATCGCTTACCTTACGACCCTATATAAGCACTAAACTAAAAGTGACGAGCTAAGCATGATAGAACATGCTTAACTAAGTTTAGAAAACAGGTTTGGTATCAAAACAAACGGTTTTGATACCCACGAGTAGTTTGGTTACAAAATACGCAAGAATGCGCATTTTGGCCGAAACTACGACTCGTCACTGAGCCTAGATAACGTGGTAATCAGTAGGTATAGTCACTACGGACTATAACCATCGTGATCACGCTCACGTTATGAAGTTCCAACGAACTTCGTGTTGACCATAAGCTGGTCAACGCAGAAAGTCAAACAAAGCTTGACTTTCGGACTCGAAAAGCGAATAAAAGAACGAAAGAACACTTACGAAGGGTCCCCGAAAGCTAATCTCGATCCAGGAGCTCAGGTATGAAGCAAAGGCCTCAACTTAGAGCTTTAGATCAGATTTTTGTGGGTTTTAACCAAAATGGGGGGGGTATTTATAGGAAAAGCAAGACCGTTAGGATCGTTTCTTGAATATCGTGCCACGATCTAATCCGTACACTTCTCGCAAAGTTGTGGTGGCTTATTTTGCCCCCACCATAGGGTTTTGACAAGTGGCATTGGCCTTTGGAGAGTTGAAGGGCTGTTACAAGCTGTTTAATCATTGAATCTGGTCCAGAAGGGGACTCGCGTGACGCCTAGACCCGTCGCGTCACGCCTAGCCCTTATTTCTGCAGAATTTGCAGAAATGGTCCCTGCACATGTTTTGTTGCGTAACGGCACTTCTAACACCCGTCAAACCCAATTTCAAGCTCCACAATGATGTTAAGACATAGGGAACATGAAATATGCTTGGAAATATCCCGGATGTCGGTTCGTTTGGCCGTACGGTTGCGATGTTCGCTTAATTACGACGGAATGCGCATAAGCGCGAAAAATGATCCAAATTGCGCGACGAATGGATTTTTCTCATGCCAAACACTAAGGCATAATATAAGGATGCTTACATAAATTTTTGGATGTCCGGATGTATTCAGAACGTAAGTTATGCGCGAAAGTGCAAACTTAAGCACTTTTTGACACTTTTAGTCCTTGAATGATCCAAAAGTTTATTTTAGCACACCGAACACCTCAAAGCCTATTTCTAAGCTTTGTAAAGGATATTTATGGTATGTTTAACTTATGGACATGTTCCGGAATGTCTGTTTTAGTACGAATTGTCATACTTTCGCAGTTTGTCAGGTTTAGTCCCTGTAAGCGAATTAACTTGTTTTTGCCATACCAAAGCCTTCAAAACTTATTTCTAAGTTATGTAAAGGTTATTTAAGGTATGTTAAGTATATGTTGATGTTCCAGAGTATTTGTCGCATTAAACTGAGTACGTTTACGCACCAGTTTGCGTATAATTCTCCAGAAAGCGATGTGGAGTTTAAAATTGAACAAAAGTCAAAACATGAAAAATGTAAAACATAACCAAACAAACATTGGGATCAAATAACATTGTTTTATTGATAATTGAACTGTTCACAATGATTTCAAGCACAAATGTTACAGTCTCCCCTACTTGTGGAAATTTCGTCCCAAAATTTATTTAGAGGGAACTCGTGGAAAAAGATGCGGATACTTCGCCTTCATTTGATCTTCGCGTTCCCAAGTAAACTCGGGTCCACGTTTAGATTCCCAGCGAACCTTGACCAAAGGAATGCGCTTGCGTTTAAGCCACTTGACTTCACGTTCCATGATTTCCACCGGTTTCTCAACAAATTTCAGTGTTTTATCAACATGAATTTCGTCAAGCGGTATGTGGAGGTTCTCATCAGCTAAACACCTCTTGAGATTGGACACATGAAAGGTTGGATGAACATTTCCAAGTTCAGGAGGTAACTCAAGCCTGTAGGCTACCTTACCGATTCTTTCGACGATCTTGAATGGTCCAACGTATCTAGGTGCAAGTTTTCCTTTCTTCCCAAATCTGATCACACCTTTCCATGGTGAGACCTTAAGTAATACACGATCACAGACTTGAAAATCCAAGGGCTTACGTTTTAGGTCCGCGTAACTCTTTTGACAGCTTCTAGCTGTCTGAAGGTTATCACGAACTTTCTTAACCTTATCTGTTGTCTCTAAAATGAGGGCAGGTCCAGTAAGCTGAGCCTCACCGATCTCATTCCAGCAGACTGGTGAACGACATTTTCGACCATAGAGAGCCTCGAAAGGAGCCATGTTGATGCTGGAGTGATAACTGTTGTTGTAGGAGAATTCAATCAATGGGAGATGTGAAACCCAACTACCACCAAAATCGATCACGCATGCTCTAAGCATATCCTCCAGTGTCTGGATTGTTCTTTCAGACTGACCATCCGTTTGCGGATGATAAGCTGTGCTCAGATTAAGTTGGGACCCCATAGCAGATTGCATGGTTCTCCAAAAATGAGAAGTGAAACGAGCATCTCTGTCAGAAATGATGTTCAAAGGAACACCATGTCGAGCTACAATTTCATCCACGTAGATCTTAGCAAGTTTGTCAGCCGAAAAATCCTCACGGATTGGCAAGAAATGCGCTGATTTAGTAAGACGATCAACAACTACCCAGATGGCATCGTGACCTTTCTTTGTGCGCGGAAGTTTGGTAATGAGATCCATGGTAATGTTTTCCCACTTCCAAACTGGGATCTCTGGTTGCTCCAATAAACTGGAAGGACGCTGATGTTCAGCCTTAACCTTAAGACAAGTAAGGCATTTTGATACATATAAGGCAATGTCTTTCTTCATACCAGGCCACCAATACTGAATACGAAGATCCTTATACATCTTATCTGAGCCAGAATGAATAGAATAACGAGACTTATGGGCTTCATCCATAAGCAGGGTACGAAGGTTATCTTGGCTCGGGACCCACAGACGGTCCATGAAGTAATACGATCCATTGTCCTTCAGTTCAAGAGTAGGTGTTATGTGATAAGGAAATTCCTTATCCATCAAACCTTGCGAAACACAAGATTGTTGAGCCTGAGAAATACGGGCTTGGATATCGGATTGAGCTTGAATAACAGATTGGACACGAACACAATGAAGCTTAGTACGTTCCTTACGACTCAAAGCATCAGCTACGACATTCGCCTTACCAGGATGGTAGCGAATTTCGCAGTCATAGTCGTTTAGAAGCTCCACCCAGCGTCGTTGCCTCATGTTGAGTTCTTTCTGATTGAAGATATGTTGAAGACTTTTGTGGTCTGTGAAAACCACACATTTTGTACCGTACAAATAGTGTCTCCAAATCTTAAGAGCGAAGACAACTGCACCCAACTCAAGATCATGAGTGGTGTAGTTCTTCTCATGTATCTTCAACTGCCTCGATGCGTATGCTATGACTTTGTTTCTTTGCATCAGGACGCAGCCAAGACCTAATTTAGATGCATCGCAATAAACGACGAAATCATCATTGCCCTCGGGCAAGGTTAGAACAGGCGCGTCACAAAGTTTTTGTTTCAAAGTCAGAAACGCTTCCTCTTGTTTGACTCCCCAATCAAAGGGTTTGTTCTTCTGAGTTACAGCAGTTAGAGGAACTGCAATCTTCGAGAAATTTCTATGAAGCGGCGGTAATAACCCGCTAGACCAAGAAAAGAACGAACTTCAGTAGGAGTAGTAGGTGTATCCCAATCCTTAATCGCACTGATCTTGGAGGGATCTACATGAATACCTTGTTCGTTAACAGTATGTCCTAAGAATTGAACTTCTTTAAGCCAGAATTCACACTTGGAGAATTTGGCGAAAAGTTGTTCTTTCTTTAGGAGTTCCAAAGTAAGACGAAGGTGTTGCTCATGATCAGCTCGCGTCTTAGAATATATCAAGATGTCATCAATGAAAACGATGATGAACTTATCCAAATAAGGCTTGCAGACCCTATTCATCAAGTCCATGAAAACAGCAGGAGCATTAGTCAAACCGAATGGCATGACTGTGAACTCATAATGCCCATAGCGAGAGCGGAATGCTGTCTTGGGAATATCATCTTCATGCACACGAAGTTGATGATATCCAGATCGAAGATCAATCTTTGAAAAATAAGAAGCGCCTTGCAATTGATCAAAGAGATCATCAATGCGAGGTAGGGGATATCGATTTTTGATGGTAAGTTTGTTAAGCTCACGATAAAGATACACATCCTAAAAGATCCATCCTTCTTCTTGACAAAAAGAACGGGAGCACCCCAAGGTGAAAAGCTAGGACGAATAAAACCTTTGTCGGAGAGTTCCTGAAGCTGCTTAGACAACTCTTGCATCTCGGACGGCGCAAGACGATATGGAGCTCTGGCATTGGGATTTGCACCAGGTACGAGATCAATACGGAACTCGACTTGGCGTGCTGGAGGTAGACCAGGTAACTCTTCAGGGAAAACCTCTGAATAATCCCGAACGACAGGAATATCTTGAATAGATTTACCTTTGCCCTTATCTGCTACAACATGTGCCAAAAAGGCCACATAGTTCTTTCGCAGATACTTCCGAGCTTTAAAACAAGACATGAGTTTGAGACCACCAGCAGGTTTCTCACCACGAACCTGTAGGATCTCACCTGACGAAAGCGGCATGCGAATGATCTTCTCAAAACAAACTATCTCTTCGCGATACTTGGCTAACCAATCCATACCCACAATAACGTCGAAGCTTCCAAGTTGCATAGGCATGAGGTCAATAGGAAAAAGATGGTTGTTAAGGTTTAACTGGCAGTTGCGGAGAATAGAATCAAGAACAATGGGTTCACCGTACGCCACTTCTACTGTCAATGGTTTACCTAGTTTCGTTCTAGACACGCGAAGCAATGGTTCAAAAGATAACGACACAAAACTCTTATCGGCACCCGAATCAAAAAGAACAGATGCTGGCTGATTATTAATAAAGAACGTACCGTTCACCACATTATCATCTGCTCGAGCCTCTTGTGCGTTCATGTTGAAGACTCGACCCCGAGCCTGAGCCTGATTCTGATTGGCATTCTGATTCTGGTTGGCTAGCCTTGGGCACCGATTTCTGTAGTGGGTCAGATCCCCACAGTTATAACAAGCACCTGGTAGGTAGTGTGGTCGTGCAGGTTGACCCTTTTGCTGAGCAGGAGGCTGAGCAACTTGTTGAGCCGGGTTCTGAACTGCGCGATTTTGAGCAAACCGACAAACATCGGCAAGATGACCTGACTTCCCACAGTTAGTACAGAAACGGCACTGATGTTGCGGCTGATGGTGACTGTTGCATCTATTGCACAAAGGTGCATTCCCTGAATAGGGCTTCTTCGCTGGAGGCTGTGCGGGTTGGTTGGGAGCCGCCTGGTTAGCTTGGGCAGTGACAGCATAGTTTTGGGAAGCCTTATGCTTCCTTGCCCTTTTCGATGAACCGGAATCCTTTCCATTCTTGTTTTGACCTTTCTTGCTACCTTCCTTGTCAGACGACTGTTTCTTGCCCTTGTCACCCTTCCTGTGTAATTTATTCTTCCGAACCTGCGACTCAGTCAATGTCACTGATAACTCGATCGCCTGACGGAGTGTGGCAGGGTTACTACTAGTAATGATGTCTTGCACTGAGTCAGGTAGGTCGTCGATGTACCTTTCGATGGCCTTGTCGAGTGGGGCAACCATAGTCGGGCAAAGTAGACTCAACTCCTCAAACCTATCAGTATATGCCCTGTGCTCGCCACTATCTTGTTTCAAGTCATCAAAATCCTTCTCCAACGCTCGTTGTTCATGATGAGGACAAAACTCCCTCATCATAAGAGCTCTAAGTTCAGCCCATGTCTGAGCTAGAGCAACTTCTGCACCGCGATCCCTCATAACCCCGTTCCACCACCTAAGAGCCCTCTTCTGAAACACACTCGAAGAAAACTCGACCTTGCGATTGTCAGGACACTGCACGTGACGGAATGTATTCTCAATGCTCTCGAACCATTGAAGAAGCCCAGTTGCTCCTTCAGAACCACTAAACTTGAGTGGTTTAGCCGAGTTAAAATTCTTGAAATTGCATGGAGCATTGTTGTTGTTGTTGGCTTGGTTCCATTGAGCAAAGAGATTTGGGAGTGCAGCAGCCATCTGCTGTGCAATAATTTCTGCCAGTTCGGCATTTGCTACCTGATTGTCGCGTCGAGGAGGCATTCTAAAAGAAGAAAACATGATAGGAAACGAGTGAGATGATTGGATGAAGAGAATGAGATGAAACAGAATCAACAAAAGCAAAGATGGTGGTTACGCATCGCAAAGCAAACATTCGACACGAAATGTCTAGTCAAAGTAAGTGGGTCAAAAATAATGTATCGCGAAGACATGTTCGCCTATAAGTGAACACTCACCCCAAGAGTTCCCAGGTAAGAGTGACTGGTCCGATTTTGTGGATTTGTACGAACACTCTAGCCTTAGACAGAAAACTCAGGGTACAGGCATTCACTCTTCCAGTTCGCACGTGTTCACATTATTAAAGCCCAAAACTTTGACGAGACTTTTGAAAATTCAAAAGGGTTCAAAACCATATAACAGAGGGTTCAAAACCTAGTAATCAATCATCCTAGAATAGATGATTAATTTTCAAAGCGGATTCAGAACCGATGTTCTCGTTGTGGTTATCACCTAAGGATAGGTGAAGTGCATGTTTTAAAATCTAAACACAAGATAACTTGTGTTAGGGTCCTAGAAAGTTATAGTCTAGGTCAAAGCATTACTAATAACCTAATTCCCTATAACCATTGGCTCTGATACCAACTCTTTTGTCACACCCCGACCGCGTATAACATGCAACCGCGGCGGAAACGTCGGGGAGTGTTGGGACAGAATTAATTGTTTCATAACCATGGAAATTAAAGTTACATTTTATTTATCAAACAAGCGTATTACATTGTCTTTAAACAGGAGATAAAGAGTTTATAACATAATTAAACCAGTCTATCTTCGTTTTATGTCTCTAAGGAACAGGTCCACCCTAGTATCACAATCATCATCCTAAGCGATAGCTCCTGAAAACACATGTGAAAGTCGGTACGTCAGCATAAAAATGCCGGTGAGATACATAGGTTTTGAAAAAAATATGATTCATGACTTCTGTTTAAGAAAATGTTTAGTCATGAACCTTGTAATTTGCTTTGTCTTATAAATCATTTGATAAACGATAAGATCAGATGATATGTATAAAATAAATATAAGGATTAAATGAATAACCATGTAAAAAAAGAGTTTGTGTAAGATAAGTTGTTTGTAATCAGTGTCTTGTAAAAAGTATGTCATTTGTAGAAAATGTCATGTGTCATAAATTGAAATGATTTAAATAACGCTACGATATGTAATACCATACAAACACTTATATATAGGAAGTACCAGCGGCGTATCCACCATGCTTGTATCATATTACACACGCCTCGTTACTTAAATCACTTACTCAAACCAAACCACCAATGTAAATTGTTTATCTATAATCAAATGTCAAAATGTTTTTGTCTAATGTAAATCATGTAATGTGTATCCAAAAATGTCATGTATGGTATGTGAAATATATCAACTAAACCACATGTAAAATGCACAAAAACAAGGTATTCAAGTAAAACATGGTTTAAATCAAGTTATGTTTTGTGGAACAAATGCATGCTATACTGATACAAACATTTATGCGGTATTGTGAAAATGCATACATCCAAGCCTTGAGACTGTGGCGATAAACCCTTAAACAAATTAAAGGTTTATCTATGTTATGTATATCGAATTCGGTCATTCCTTCCAATCCAAACAAAACCCGAGATTTCAGGAATGGGAGTTGTCAAGTCCTATGGTACCATTACCTACTAACGAGCGGCGTAGCTAATGTTAATGAATGTACATTGTTTAATCTAAACAAACCAAATGTCATACGAAAATGTTAGCATGTGATGAGTAATTGTACTAAGTATGCACACAATGGGCATACATAGCATAAAATGTAATGTAAAATGATGTACTAAGTACGCACACAATGGGCATACATAGCATAAAATGTAATGTAAGATGATGTACTAAGTACGCACACAACGGGCATACATAGCATAAAATGTAATGTAAAATGATGTACTAAGTACGCACACAACGGACATACATAGCATAAAATGTAATGTAAAATGATGTACTAAGTACGCACACAATGGGCATACATAGCATTAAATGTAATGTAAAACAATGTACTAAGTATGCACACAATGGGCATACATAGCATAAAATGTAATAAAATCATGTACTATAAACGTACTAATGAACATAGCAAGTATATGATGTGAAAACAGGAAAGCATGAAAGTAACAAGTAGGCACATGTGTTTCACCCCAAAACAGTTTGGAAAACAGTAAAAGAGGGGACTATGTACTCACATAGACACCTTGAAGGCATTTGAAAGATGGGGTTCTATGTACTCACCTGAGATTGCTTTGAAGTTCTTGTGTAATATTCACATAATGCTAGAGATCACGGAATATCAAACGGCACCTAATAGGTAGCTATATTAATATACCGGACCAAAATCGGAAGATTGGATAGAATGAGGGTTCGTAAACCAAACGAGTATAGAGACTCGTGTAATATGGTTTAACAAAGCCTACATACTAAAATGAAACCTAACCTAAGTGCTTATGACCCATTACGACCCGTTTAGGTAGCTTATGCTACGTTAACGCGTCGATTGCGTGAAGCGCGTTTGGAACGCCTAACATTGTGACCATAAGGTATAACCACGGAAGGTTATTTCCCTATACAGCTATGGTCACCTAATGTGTTTGGTCGAATCCTAATGATCGACCAAATGGGTCGGGTTCGAAAGTATAAGCGATTGTTTAGATCGCTTACCTTACGACCCTATATAAGCACTAAACTAAAAGTGACGAGCTAAGCATGATAGAACATGCTTAACTAAGTTTAGAAAACAGGTTGGGTATCAAAACAAACGGTTTTGATACCCACGAGTAGTTTGGTTACAAAATACGCAAGAATGCGCATTTTGGCCGAAACAACGACTCGTCACTGAGCCTAGATAACATGGTAATCAGTAGGTATAGTCACTACGGACTATAACCATCGTGATCACGCTCACGTTATGAAGTTCCAACGAACTTCGTGTTGACCATAAGCTGGTCAATGCAAAAAGTCAAACAAAGCTTGACTTTCGGACTCGAAAAGCGAATATAAGAACGAAAGAACACTTACGAAGGGTCCCCGAAAGCTAATCTCGATCCAGGAGCTCAGGTATGAAGCAAAGGCCTCAACTTAGAGCTTTAGATCAGATTTTTGTGGGTTTTAACCAAAATGGGGAGGGGGGTATTTATAGGAAAAGCAAGACCGTTAGGATCGTTTCTTGAATATCGTGCCACGATCTAATCCATACACTTCTCGCAAAGTTGTGGTGGCTTATTTTGCCCCCACCATAGGGTTTTGACAAGTGGCATTGGCCTTTGGAGAGTTGAAGGGCTGTTACAAGCTGTTTAAACATTGAATCTGGTCCAGAAGGGGCCTCGCGTGACGCCTAGACCCGTCGCGTCACGCCTAGCCCTTATTTCTGCAGAATTTGCAGAAATGGTCCCTGCACATGCTTTGTTGTGTAACGGCACTTCTAACACCCGTCAAACCCAATTTCAAGCTCCACAATGATGTTAAGACATAGGGAACATGAAATATGCTTGGAAATATCCCGGATGTCGGTTCGTTTGGCCGTACGGTTGCGATGTTCGCTTAATAACGACGGAATGCGCATAAGCGCGAAAAATGATCCAAATTGCGCGACGAATGGATTTTTCTCATGCCAAACACTAAGGCATAATATAAGGATGCTTAGATAAATTTTTGGGTGTCCGGATGTATTCAGAACGTAAGTTATGCGCGAAAGTGCAAACTTAAGCACTTTTTGACACTTTTAGTCCCTGAATGATCTAAAAGTTTATTTTTGCACACCGAACACCTTAAAGCCTATTTCTAAGCTTTGTAAAGGATATTTATGGTATAATTAACTTATGGACATGTTCCGGAATGTCTGTTTTAGTACGAATCGTCATACTTTCACAGTTTGTCAGGTTTAGTCCCTATAAGCGAATTAACTTGTTTTTGCCATACCAAAGCCTTCAAAACTTATTTCTAAGTTATGTAAAGGTTATTTAAGGTATGTTAAGTATATGTTGATGTTCCGGAGTATTTGTCACATTAAACTGAGTACGTTTACGCACCAGTTTGCGTATAATTCTCCAAAAGCGATGTAGAGTTTAAAATTGAACAAAAGTCAAAACATGAAAAATGTAAAACATAACCAAACAAACATTGGGATCAAATAACATTGTTTTATTGATAATTGAACTGTTCACAATGATTTCAAGCACAAATGTTACAACCTGAGCTCTCACGGCCCTCGCATTTAACCCCTTGCAGATATCAGCTGTGGTATACTCACCTGTAAGACTGAATATTTGGGATTCTGGATACGGGAGTATATTCAAGAGATGGGACACATGAATGAGCTAAGTTCATAAGACATCTAAATCGTATCCTGAGTAAATTGAAATTTGTGTGAGAATTTAAGATGGATCAGTATATCGACAATCGATGTGAATTGTTTAAGTCTGAGTATGAAATGAAGCTTAACGGTACTTGTAATTTGTCTGATAAGCTGATATGATTCCTTGACACGCTCGTAAAAAATATGCTTGTAAATAGTTTGTTTCTTTAATTTCTGCAATTTAAGTTTCTGTAGTTCATTTCTTAGTTTAGAACACTTTATTAAAATCCAAAAAGATTTTATTTCTGCTTTATTTTTGACAAACCAAAGTGGAGAGTTAATCGTTGGATTCTCGAAGGTTGAAGCAGATGCAGGAAAAGTTCTGAGCTGAAGAATGAGGAGAGCTTACTTTGACAGAGTTTGAGTGACCTAAAAGCTAAAACAAGTTCATTAATTTGATGCTTGTTACATTTTTCAGAAAATGTTTGAAAATGTTTTACAAAGTCAGTCTGTATCGTCAAAAGATCAACCAAGGTCATTAAATTGGACTTGGAAGATTAATTGAGTAATCAGGGTCATTAACTTGGACCTGAATACTTGAGTGGATTTCTGGAACTGATAGATTGTGTGACTTTGTGAAAAGATAAGTTTGTAATGTTTGATGTTTGAGACACAGGTTTTGGACTTCATTATTCCCACGGGAGCTGATTGTGAAAGCTTGAACCAGATCGAGAACTCAGATTCCAGCATACTGAGAGGGGGAGTCTGTGAAAGGGGGAGTCTGGATCAACAGTCAAAGGGGAGTCTGAAGATGGAGTTAGGAAGAGATTCTGAACCTGTGAAGATAGAGTTTTTACAATGAGAAGACAGAGTTGGAGAAAAGACCAAGACTGAAGACTCGGAGCCGAAGACTTCGTCAACATCCAAGGGGGAGTCTGTTGGTGCACTGAATGTCTGTTGACTACGTTTTGTATTGAGTCTTAGGTCTAGATAGGATGTACGGAGTCGAAAATTAGATACTAGGATTTTAGAAGGTAATTTCGCTCCAAAGGACACATATGTCATTTGAAGCGAAATCATATTCTTGGTATTTCGCTCCAGTGTACACATAGTTGGTGATTTCGCTCATAGTTACATGGGGGTTTCGCTCATAGGTCATGCTGTTTGGAGCGAAATCAGAGGCATATAAATAGTTGAGTTGTATTTTCATTTGTAACCATTGGAGCGAAATTAGGTCATGCTATAGGTGTCGAAACTCTGCCAAAATCTACTCAGAAAGCATTAATAGAGAAGGAAATTGAAAGGAAAAGTTGTTGTTACTTTGTCTACACTGATTCCTCCTTTGTACACAAAGATGAACTGCCTTAACTGACTTTTCAGGGTCATAGAACGGTCCAACAGATCCTACCATGCATCTTCACACGTTCTTCACTTCACTCTTAATCTGCACTTTACTTGTATTCTGCACTTCATTTTGATAACTGCATCAATCTGTTTAGCAACACAAGCAAGTATCTCGAAAAACCATTAGTCTTTTTCACATTTAAAGATAAACCAATATTTTATCTTAATTTGCAAAAACAACTACCTGTCAGTTCAAAATGGAAGTCTTTTAAAAAGAAATCTTTTTGGTATTTTTGATATTTTTCAAAACAAAATAAACAAACTAAACTAAACTCAAAAATATTTACAATTTCATCTTTTTGTGAGAATCTTGTGCAAGAAGATCATATCAGCACAATCAAACTGTTTTCACACTATTAGATAATTCTTTATTTATTTTTTTTCATGAAAAGCAGTCCAAGACGATTATCAGTATGTTTGTCCACTTAAACAAAATGCATGAACATTTCAAGTTCCATTACCGTATGACACGTTAAGGTAATATTATTACTGATATACTAGTGTGTCCCACTTCAACATGTACCCCCGCGATCAAGGTATGCACAAAAATTCATCGTAGTAGGTGATTATACTGAATTCATCCATTTTGTTTTTCAACGTTTAGATAATTGGTGATCAGGTCAGTACTTCCGTACAGAAGAGAGACCAAAATATCTTATCGAGGGCTATGACAAATACCATTTTTTGGTACGATTTATGCTTTTTTCATTTTTGAATGACTCTCTATGAGAGCTTCTTCATTTATGGGATTTGGCATTTTTTGCTCTTTTAAGATATCCTAGTTGTGCGTAGGTCAGCATGTATCTGGATGCAGTAGAAAGACAACCCTGATATCTCCAGATGAAATAAAAGTATAAAGACCCAAAACTTCAGTTTTTGGCAATCTATCAACGCAAGATTTAAGGTCATTAAACCATACACCACTGACGTGTTCCCCACTCATATTCAGTTCATTTAGGTTTATATCACATTGGTAAGTTGATTATTTCATGATTTTTGCCTACTGGTACATCATATGATGAAGTTGCTATCACACTTAAGCAATTTAGGTTCAATTTCAGTGTGACAGTCAAACTTGCTGATGTACTATCATTTCTCCTTTTCACACAGTGATAACTCATTCTTGTGTGTCGACTCGGTACTTTGAACTTCAATTTAAATCATTTAATATATATATATATCAACAACCTCACATCCCCCGTTATGTGCCTGAAGCAACCATTATCAACATAAGTTGATAATCCTCCTTAGCAACTCCTGCACACACCAACTAAGAAATTAGTTAGATTGGGGGACCCAAGCCTTAATGGTCTTGGGTCGTCCAAATTCACCAACCACTGGAACATCCATCCAATATCCATTACTCCTAACTGGAGTCTTGAATCTCAGACCTGTTGATGGAAATGGGTTTTGATTTCCATAAGGTCTCTGGTCCTGAGGGTTCCTATATGTATTTGGACTATTTGACCTTTGAAAATTTTGATTTTGAAACCTTGAGTTTTGATTCCAAGAAGCTTGATTGTTATAATTTCTAAAGCCATTGTTACAAAAAGTTCGACCACCATTGTTCTGGTATCGATTTTGATATAGACCTTGACTTCTGAAATTACTTGAATTATAATTGTTCATTCTAGGTGAACTGCTTCTAGGTCTCTCATATCTGCCTGGTGGAGATCTAGGCTGAAATCTTGGTTGATTTATTTGAAAACGAGGAACTTGTGGAGTTCCTTTTTTAGCCTTATCTACACCAACACCAACATTCTCTGGTTGCTTGGGAGCAGACTTCTTTGGAGAATTTGCAACTTTCTTCTCAGTATTATCACCACTCTTCTCTGGTGACTTCTCTCTCTTTTTCTCACTCACTTGTGCTTCATTCTTTTTGTTAGGACAACAGCTAGCTACATGTCCTTTGGTGTGACACTTGAAGCACGATCTCTTTTTCAAAGACTTCTTATCTGAAGCCTTTGAACTAGATTCAGGTCATGATGATGATGCCTTAGAAGAATTTGGTTCAGTTTGCTTAGTTTCAGAATTTTCTTTGTTATTGTTTTTAGTAAACTCTACATTAGATTCGTTTTCAATAACAGCTATTTCGTTTTTCATGTCACTTCCTTGAACAAAATTAATCTGTTTAACAACAGTTGGATTCTTATTCTTAGGATGTGAAGTTTTCTTTTTCAAAACTGGTTTGCTGTTATCATTCTTCTTAGCATCATCACACGCAGACTCAACACCTCGACTTGTTGTGGAACTACTTGGTGTTGTTGACATAAAATTTGTTAGCTCATCTTCATCAGGTAGGAATGAATAATCATGACTAAGAGGAGGTGGGACTTCATTAAAACCCTTGAATCCCAAACTATTCTTGTCATTACTCTTCTTTAACCCACCCATCACGTGTTTCATAACAAAAGTAGAATCCCTGAATTGACCTAATTTCTTTTCAAGTTCAACAATTTTGAGTTGTGCATCTGACAACTCTTTGCATTTTTCAGAAATCACTTTTGTTTTCTCTACCATCATTTCATGAGCTAAGTCTATGACTTGAAGTTTTTAATTTAATTTGCAGGTTACGGCTTCAATTTCACTTTCATAACCTTTTATTTTCTTCAAGTATGACGTTTCATTTCTTTTAGCAAAAAAGTTTGATTCTTTAATGTTAGACATCTCACTTACCAAACTTTTGTTTTGTGTGGACAACCTGTCAACTTCACCCTGTAGTTCACGACATTTTAAACACGCAGAATTAGACTTTACCTCTCCTGTTTGTTTGTCAACGTTGGCCATTAGAGCCGCAAGCTGAGCTTCCATTCTCTTGTATTTAGCATCTTTTTCTTCAGCTTCCCTTTCATGGTCAGACTTTTGCTTTTCATCTTCAGCAACTGATGTCTGATCAACCTTCTTTTCTTCAGCTTTATTCTCCGTCTTCACCTCAGCATCCACTTTCACTTCAGCATCTCCCAAAGTAACTTCAACATCTTCAACTGGCACTATCTCTGCCATGAATGCCTGAGTGGCATTCTCATTATCTTCAAGATGAATACTCCAATCGTATGAACCTTCTCGTGCTGTAGAGATCAAAGCTTTAGAGCTAGAGTTGTTTGATGCATTCCTGTTGTTTGAACTCTGACTCGAATTCTCTTGCTTTTGTTTTTGACATTCCCTAGCGAAATGCCCATAACTTTGACAGTTAAAGCACCTCACTTTGGTCTTGTCAAAACCAACACTTCTCCCTACAAACTTCCTTCCTGTTCTATTCATAAACCTCTTCACTCGTCTAGAAATCATGGCCATTTGCCATTGCAAATCCATCTCTTCAAGATCATCAGGGTCAATCTGATCATAGTCTTCATCTAAAGTAGCAGGATCAGATATCTTCCCCTGAATGTAGTTCTCATAAGCAACGAATGAGGCAAGTAAAGCAAGATGTTCTTCAGCAGACTTCACACTCATAGGCATCGACTTAGCACTATGTTGGGATTGAACCCTACCAGAGGAACAGATAATGAAAGCCAAAACCGGATCACAACAGTGGATTCAAAATAAGCAGCTGTTTACACTAAGCTTTCCCCTTGACAATGGTTATCCAACAACTGATAGATCTCAAATATTGCTCTATGGAACAACTGATGAACCAAACACTGATGTAATCCTAAAGACTGCTGAAGACAAACACTGATGCTCTATCTACTGATGCCTCTTAAGTACTGCTGAAGACACAAGCACTGCCCATTCAAAGACTAATCACCTTTGAAGAAAGCACTGATGCTCAACATCAGTGCTTAGGCTATATCAGTGGAAACTGAAGCAATAGTTTTCTTATGTTTTGTACTTATAAGTAGTTGTTAGACACCAGTAGTTTGTATAGAACAGTGTTTACTGGTTGTTAGGTTGTTAGATGTCACTATCATGGTGACGTCAGTTGAGATACCTCAGTGGTTTGGTTTGCCTATAAATGGAGCAGTACCCTGTACTGTTACATTTGATTGACTGAGTGGATTCTTCTCCTCCAGTCCAATCCTTTCATCTTGTGCAACCAACCTTGGAGTATTAGGCTGAGGGGAGCTTAGTTCTGTAAGCATGCTTTTAATCATTTGCTTTGTAATTGAATCATTCAACTTAAGGTGAAGCATTTGTTTATCAAACTATTTTCTACTTAGATTGTGCTTACAAAGTTTGTTTTCATTTCCGCTGCACTTAATCTTATTTTATATTAATTGATTTGTCAAATTTACACAAACAAGCATAATCAATCCAAACTCAGATCCTAACAATTGGTATCAGAGCCCGGACAGTCAAATTCGATCTAACACTCAATTTGACGTAACAATCCAGCTCAAAATTCATTGATACTAAGGTTGATTGTATTTAGTTGAAAAACAGAGTAACGAAAAATCATGCTCAAAATGATTATTCAGATACTTTGTAAAACAACCAAGATGTCATAAGTTTCACAAATTTCAAACAATAAATGAAATCATGCAGAAAATACATATTGTTTTCAGATCTGAATATAGATCTGATAAACTGTGGTATAATCATGCACAAATTGATTTCAAGTGTTGAAATGAAGTTCGTGAGAATTTCATTATGTTTAATGCTAAAGTATGATCCTCAGATTAACAAAACCTATGTTCATATAAACATTAGTGTTTTGTTAATATAGAAAGAGGGAAAATAAAACTTTAGTCATGAAATCTTATGTGTTGAGAGGCAGATTGAGAATCCTCAAAAGGACCAAATCAACCCTGTCAAAACACATTAAGAAAATCAGGGGTCAGAACTGTCCAAATCATATGTAATGTGAGATTTGGTAATAAACATGAACAAATGTCGTCAGATCTCTCAAAACATTATTGCAAAATGATTATGGATTAAGTTTTTCTTCAATAAACTCCTCCCAGTAAGTAGTTCATTACTTACGAATGGGAAGGGTAAAAAGGAAAAAGAAAATTCACAAAACTCATAAGTGTGTTTATCTCAAAACTTTTGAAATTAAAAGAAAAGAGTATAAATGCAAAACACTTAAGAGTCCAAAAGTGGGTAAACAATGGTCATCATGCAACTGTGTGCATTCATTAATTCAGGAAGTTCAGGTAACAATTGTATCTCCAATGATTGGACTTAAAATAGGACTTTGCAATCAATTGATAAGAAAATGGTCCCAAATGGTGGTCATTAAAATTTGAGAATGATATGATTATGAGCTTATTTGGAAAGATACCAGATCCTTTTGATGTTATTTTCGAAATTACCTTTAATTTTTGGAAAGGTGGTTCTCTCTATTAAAACCAGATATATTATTCACTTTCTTGAATAATGTATTTTGTACTTTTACTCATTTTTGATAGTAAAAGTCTCAATCACTGGCCAGGATGTAATTTTCCCTATTTTTGTGTGGAGTTACTATCCTTAGAATAAATCAAAAGGAAATGGTACAAGTGTCAAGGTCATGTCAAACTCAGGTTTGTTTATCATAGATCAAAAATTGATTGCTAATAGGTCTTAAACTACTGAGATACTCATGTTCTAATTCATATAATTAGACACAAAATGAGTAGCCTTAGTAAAAAGCTTTCATCATCTGGGATGTTAAACCACTGTCAGGATTAATGGACATGTGGTAAAACCTAGAGCATAAATTCCTGAAGAACTGCCGGTAAAATAAATTGACAATTTGCATCTAAAATGTAAATTGTTAAGAATAGCATTCCTGCAGATCAACAGATGTTGGACATGATATTGTGTTTACACAAGATAAAATCAATTCCCTCAGCTGAACAAGCAGGTGCTCAAATTATTTGTCAATAGTTCAACCACTGTCTGCACTAACAGTTGCTGAGATTAATGGTTCTTCATTAATTTACCACTGTTTTACCTTAACTACTGTTGTGGTCAAACATCTGTTTCCTAAAGTCTGTCCACTGCTGGAAGTCAAACTCTGCTTTTTCATCTTCATGAAAAACACTGTTGTTCAAAATCAGTGTTGTATCCACTGATATGCTAACCACTGATGGTAAAAAGCACCCACTGTTCCATTTATTACCGTTGTAACTACTGATATTTGCTTCGTCAGTGGCTCTCAAAACAACTGTCCTCCATTATTCATCTTCTCATCAGAGGTTGACACGTGGTCAGTTTTTAGCCATCAGATCATTGTAACCGCTGCCACATCAACAGTTACTTTTTCTTAAATAAAACCCTGATTAAACCCAAACAGGGTCTCACACTGTCGAATTGAATTCCAAAAATTATCTTCTCAAAGCAGTTTCCCACTCATCGTTCCAAAGTTATTCTTCGATCTTCTTCATCTAAAATGACGAAATCAAAATCGAAATCAAAATCAAAGCCATCCTCATCCTCTGGTTCCAAAGACACCACAGAAATGGCCGCCGAAACCATTGAAATCAAATACAAATCCCCTCACAATTACGTGGGTATACTCACAAAACCCACTTCCACCAACACTTTCGATTCCATCATCAACATCATATCTGCATCCAAGTACAAAACTTTGATAACAGCAGACGCTCCCATTTATCTACAAACCCAGAGAGAGTTCTGGAACAATGCAACCCTTGAAAAACAAGGAGACACTGTTACGGCCATCAACTCCTCGATACAGGGTAAAGGGATTCAAATCTCTCCAAAATCAATTTCAGAAGTCTTTAAACTTGATGATCTAACGGGTAAAACTTCTTTCTCTAAAACCAAGTTGAAAAAGGATTTCATGAATAGGGGGTATGCAGAACAACCAAAAAGGGATACTTTACAAAAAGGCTATTTCCCTTCTGCACCCAGATTTATATTTCACACACTTTTGATGTGTGTTTCTAATAAAACAACTGCTTTTAATGAAATACCATCAAAGATTCAATCCCTGGGATATGCTATCTTAAATAATGAAAATTTTAGTTATTCCCAGGAAATTTTGATGATTTGTTGAAAAATGTTGATAGTAAAGCATTTCTGCTCTTTCCAAGGTTTTTAAGCTACTATTTTGAACAACAATTTGAAAAGGAAGATGCAGATTTGCCCAAACAAGGTGCTCATTTTAAAATAAATAGTTTAACGACAGAAACATTCTCTAGAATGTTGGCACCTATAAAAATAAAAACAGAGGTGCCTGAGCAAAATTTAGCAGAAGAAACTGCTCCTCAGGCATCAGCTGATGAGCCCACTGCTCCAGGTGATCATAGCAGCACGCCCACTGTTTTGAAACCCACACCTGCCACCACCAAAAAGACCAAAAAGAAAACATCCAGAAAGCCCCCTAAACCCAAAACAAAGGCACCTCTGGAAGATGAGATCCCAGAGTCACTGCCGGTGACAACACAAATGTCACCAATAACCACTGCTGCTACTTCCTCACAGCAGATGGAAGAAAGATCTCTACCCTTGCGACAAACTCCTCCTGCATCCTCACAAAAGGATCAGGTTGTAAACACAGGGACCCCACAATATGAAGCTCTGGACCCACTCAGATCCATCTTCCACAGTCCTGATCCCAAGGACATGTCTTTCAACTCCTTTACCCTCACCCCCTACATTACCACCATCCATGATACCCTTGTTGCATACAGTTGGTCTTACTCAGACACAAACCAGTTCCTCTCAAACACCTATCACTGAGAGTATACTCCCACAAGTGACTGGGTTTGATGTTGATATCTCAGTTATCCCAGCAATAATTGAGGAGGTTACACTGCAGGAGTTACAAGTAACTCCTGTCAGTAGTTCAAGTGGAGCAGCCACTACAAATGTTGAACCCACTAGTTTGCATTTGGACAGTGGTTACATTCATAAGACTCCCTTGAAGGTAATTTCTTCAATAGCACCAATGAGAACCACCAGTGAGTTTGTTTTAACCACTGGCAACATCAAAAGGTTATCAAGTGCTGAAGAAAGAAGTCCCCAGTACCAAGAACAAGGGGCATCAATGAATGATTTTTGGGATTCAGTCCCTAAGTCACACATTGGTACAACCACTGCTGGTGGGGATTCAGATGATCCCATTAACTTGGGTGATGATTCAAAATATCAGGAATTGACGGGCAGAGTTGAAAACCTGGAAACCTCAGTTGCTGAAATAAAGGATATGGTGCAGCAGCTGTTAAAAGCTCAGAAAGCCCAATCCACTGCTGCTCCAGCTCAAGCACCTGCACAACCGGCACCTGCTGCAAATGAGTTATGGAACATGTTCCAACCACTACTGGAAAGACAAAAGCAGATGGCTGATCAGCAGCATGCTATACATGTACAAAAGCTGACAAACATGGTGGAGTCAAGATTTAAAGATACTCAGGCATATATTAAAGCTATCAAGGCTCATATCCAAAGTGCCTCTGGAAAAGTTCCTCCCACTGTCCTCTTCATGAATGAACCCTTCCCAGATAATGCCAAAAGGGGGAGAAGATCAAGTGGAAGAAGAAAGGAATTGATGATGGCATCTTTATTGAGCCAGAAAATAGCCAAACCAAAGCTGCTGTATCAACACACACCACATCACCACACACCACCACAACCACTGCTCCACCATCATCTGTGATCACATCACCAACAACAAATTCACCACCAAAAACAGCCACCCCATCATCACCTCCTGCCAAAAAGCAGAAGACAGCAGTTGTTACAACATCTGCTGTAAAGACAACAGTGGTTGAAACACCAGTTGTTTCAACAACTGTTAGTCAACCACAAACCACTGCCACAGAAATCACTACCATTCCAATCCCTGCTCAAAAGCAGAAGACTTCTACTGACACATCAGTAGTTGTAATGACAACCGTGGTTGAAACACCAGTTGTTTCAACAGCTGTTAGTCAGCCATCCACCACTGCTCTCACCATTCTCACATCACAACCAGCAAAGCTCTACACCAGAAAAAGAAAACTTACTCAGGCAAATGGGGACAAATATGATCCCATTGCTGCAAAATATCCACTGGAACTAGAAGCTATAAAAAAATGAGATGAGGCAATTCTACACTGATGATGATGTCACACCCCCAAAATCCACATGCGGAACACCACCGCTTGGAGGCGTGACTGACCAGGATCCAGCCACTAATCATACTGAGCATTGATTTAATATTAGAAATATTTACTATCCAAGGTAGTTAGCAACATTGCAGTTTAAGTTTGATGATTAGTTTAACAAACAGCGGAAGCATAAACCAAAGTAGTTTTAAAGATAGTTCTTAGTTCAAAATAATAAAACCCAACACACGGGTCTGACGAACACTACACATCCCCAAGCAGCAGCTCCTCAGTCACGGGTTACCTGCAAAGCATGCAGTAAGGGGTCAACAATAATGCTGAGTGAGTTCACTAGTTGTCCAGTTTTAGTTTACCAAAAACTTAAGTTGTTTAGATAAAGCATTTATAATCACGTTGTGGGGAGCTACCCCATCTGTAAGCTCACTAAACTGTAGATACCGAAACTGTTGACGGAAATATATATATTCGTGCCCCGAGTCAATGTCTATCGTCATTGACCATGTTGCAAGGTCTACTAGTTCACGCCCGATCTCCCCCGGTCACGGTGTGAGGTTGTCAAACCTAATAGCGCTATCAACTAATAACCCGTTCGCCCCCGGCGATTAATCGGTACTGTAAGCAGGGACTTAAAGTGATAGAGTTTCGTTTAGCATGGCTAGTTGTGACTTATAAATAATATCCAAACGTATCTCCCCCGGAGATAGTATTTACCCATTCTGTTTTCCCCCGGAGTAATGGGTCAAAAAAATGTTTTCCCAAAGTTGGTAGTTTGTTCGTGTCCCTCCGCGGGACGCATGCTTTTAGTGTGTGAACTCACCTTGGGTTGCTCGGCAGATTAGGTTACTTGTCAAACACGTTGGTCACCACGTCCTAACATGGTTACTGGTATAGGTCAGGTTTGGTGTACAAGCAATCACGTAAAATCTACGCCTAACTAACACGTATCATGCATAAATTAGACGGTGGGTTATTGGGCCGGCCCTAACAGTTACACAGTCAAACAGCAGCACATAGTCCAGTTAACAGGTAGCCCATAATACACATAATGGCCCAATAACCAAAGTGGACAGCCCAGTCGCAACCGTGTGGTCTCGAGTTGTCATGCTGTGGTTACGAGTCGCAACCGTCGTAGTCTCGAGTCGCAACCGTTGCGGTTTCGAGTTGTCATGCTATGGTTGCGAGTCGCAACCGTGTGGTCTCGAGTTATCACGCTGTGGTTGCGAGTCGCAACAGTGTGGTTGCGAGTCGTAATGCTGTCCCTTTCTTGTTCACGTGCAGATGCAGAAACATCAGTCCAAGTTGTACTATGTAATCAGGCCCAAATCGGGAAACAGCCAATGAGGTTTAACTAACAACTTACCCAAACTATCTATTAATCAAAAATGGATCAAATCCTAAGGGTTTTCTCATATTCAACCATCATTCAACATGTTCATAACAAGTTCATCAATTTTTAGGGTTTTCATGTTAAACATAACCACACATTTTTAAACCGAAAATTACATATTTCATCAAGATCATAATGTAAGAACAAGAAAACATGCATTTTGTAGCCGAAATCTTATATTTAACAATATCATTTTGCAAGAAACAAAGAAGCATAGTTTGGTTGGCCATGAATACTCTTAAACTACCATTTTCTAGCCATTTTAAACATGTTATCAAGCTTTCATATATAGAGGTTTACACATATAGTCAAGCTTCACGAACCATCCTAAAAATCATGCATAATACTATTAACCAAGCATTTCTTAGTTCATTCAACACAACATAAATCCTATGCACATAATAATTAACACTAACCGGTTGTGAAGAAGAAGAAGGAGCCGAAACAAAGGAAAGGAACCGAGAAGATGGAGTGTCCGAGTGATGATCTTGACCGAGTTTCTTGTCCGAGATCCTTGAGCTTGAACCGAAAGTTGGAAGGGAAAGTGGTGTTGTTGAGGGTTTTCTAGTGAGAGAGAAATAGAAGGAGTGTGGATGTGTTGTGTAACAAATGAGGGAAATGGGGAAAGGTTTGGAATTTTATACAAGGTTCCAAAATAAGCTTAGGGGGTTTCGGCCCAAACCGGTTACGGCCCAAGAGGCCCACTCGAGACCGAGTGGCCCACTCGCAACCGAGTGGTTGCGAGTCATGGTCTCGACTCACATACATATATATATAATACATACATATCACACATATCACGTAAAAAGTCACGTTTCCATTTAATAATATATATACATATACACAAAAATATTACAAGGTGTTCGTTCGGAAAAACCTAGAGTGTCACATTATCCCCAAGTTTTAAGAACTTTCGTCCCGAAAGTTAAGGCAGCCACTGTCCAGCTAGAGTGTTTCAGCGGGGTGTCTCATCATCCCCCCGTTAGTTTGGAATTTCGTCCCGAAATTCGGTTGTAGCTTCAGTGCTGGGGGTTTCATCAGGGAACAACTGGGGATACTTGGACTTCATCTGGTCTTCCCGTTCCCAGGTAAACTCTGGGCCACGTCGTGAGTTCCAACGAACTCGCACGAGAGGTATCTGGCTACGTTTGAGGGTTTTGATCTCTCGATCCGTGATCTCAATCGGTTCCTCAGTAAAGTGTAGCTGTTCATCAATAGTGAGTTCCTTGAAAGGAATTACGAGTGTTTCATCCGACAGACACTTCTTCAGATTAGACACGCGAAAGACATTGTGCACTGCACTCAGCTCTGCAGGCAGGTTCCATCTATAAGCGACCTTACCGATTTTCTCGGTAATTTCGAATGGTCCAACATATCGCGGATTCAGCTTGCCTCGTTTACCGAAACGAACCACACCCTTCCAGGGTGAGACTTTAAGTAGAACCCGGTCCCCGACCTGGAATTCTAACGGTTTCCTACGCTTATCAGCGTAGCTTTTCTGACGGTCACGAGCTGCCGCCATGCGTTGTCTGATCTGGGAAATCTTTTCCGTTGTATCTACCACCAGTTCTGGGCCTGTGAGTTGACTATCACCTATTTCCGCCCAACAAAGAGGTGATCGGCATTTACGACCGTACAATGCCTCAAAAGGTGCCGCCTGAATACTAGTGTGGTAGCTGTTGTTGTAGGAGAATTCTACCAGCGGTAAATGCTTCTCCCAGTTCTTGCCAAAATCGATCACACATGCTCTAAGCATGTCTTCCAGGGTTTGGATGGTGCGTTCGGACTGCCCATCCGTTTGCGGGTGATAAGCGGTGCTCATGTCCAAACGTGAGCCAAAGGATTTGTGCATAGCTTGCCACAACTCGGAAGTAAAACGAGCGTCTCGATCGGAAATAATAGAAGTTGGCACCCCGTGCCTCGAAACTACTTCCTTTAAGTAAATTTCCGCCAAGGTAGAAAACTTGTCTGTTTCCTTAATGGCCAGAAAGTGTGCAGACTTAGTCAATCGATCTACTATCACCCAAATAGTGTCATTCCCGCGTTGGGATCTTGGTAGCCCTGTAACAAAATCCATGGAAATTTGTTCCCATTTCCACTTCGGGATTTCTGGTTGTTGGAGTAGGCCTGCTGGTTTCTGATACTCAGTCTTGACTCTTGCGCAGGTCAAACATTTGCTAACGTATGCTGCTATGTGGGCTTTCATGCCAGGCCACCAGTAAGTGGTCCTTAAGTCGTGGTACATCTTATCTGAACCAGGATGTACTGAATAACGGGACTTATGGGCTTCGTCCATCACAAGCTCTCGTAGATCTCCGTAAAGTGGGACCCAAATGCGCCCTGCCACATAGTAGGCGCCGTCTTCTTTTTGCTCTAGTCGTTGTCTCGATCCTCGCAGGGACTCAGCCCCGATGTTTTCCGGTTTCAGAGCTTCAATCTGAGCATTTCGAATCTGGGTAGGGAGGTTAGACTGGATGGTAAGTTGTAACGCTCGCACGCGCTTGGGCGTAGTGTCTTTTCGGCTGAGGGCGTCTGCCACGACATTGGCCTTGCCCGGATGATACTTGATGGCGCATTCATAATCATTCAAGAGTTCGACCCATCGACGTTGTCGCATGTTTAACTCCTTTTGCCTAAAGATATGCTCGAGGCTCCTGTGATCGGTGTAAATAGTGCACTTGGTACCGTACAGGTAATGTCTCCATATCTTAAGAGCAAAGATCACTGCTCCCAGTTCCAAATCATGCGTTGTGTAGTTCCTTTCGTGTGTCTTGAGTTGTCGTGAGGCGTAAGCAATAACTTTGTCGCGTTGCATTAACACACAACCGAGTCCATGGATGGATGCATCGCAGTAAACCACAAAGTCGTCAGTGCCTTCAGGCAACGAGAGGATAGGAGCACTACAAAGGTTATCCTTTAGTTTCTGAAATGCGGTTTCCTGAGCTTCACCCCATTTGTAAACCATACCCTTCTGAGTAAGAGCCGTGAGAGGCTGAGCGATCTTTGAAAATCCCATGATAAATCTTCGATAGTATCCCGCTAGTCCTAAGAATTGGCGGACTTCGGTCGGAGTCTTAGGGGTAGGCCAATTCTTTATAGAGTCGATCTTTGCAGGGTCGACGTGGATTCCGTCCTTGTTAACCACGTGCCCAAGGAAATGGACTTCTCGAAGCCAGAAGTCGCATTTCGAGAACTTGGCATACAGTTGCTCATCGCGAAGGAGTTCGAGGATAAGGCGTAGGTGCTGTTCATGCTCTTCTTGACTTTTTGAGTAGATCAGGATGTCGTCGATAAACACGATCACGAATTTGTCGAGGTAGGGTTTGCACACTCGGTTCATGAGGTCCATGAATACCGCAGGCGCGTTGGTCATTCCAAAGGGCATAACGAGGAATTCATAATGACCATAACGAGTTCTGAATGCAGTTTTGGAGATGTCTTCATTACGGACCCTTAGCTGATGGTAGCCTGATCGCAGGTCAATCTTAGAGTAGTAGCTCGATCCTTGCAACTGATCGAATAGGTCGTCAATTCGCGGGAGAGGGTAACGATTCTTGATGGTAACCTTGTTCAGCTCACGATAGTCAATGCACATCCGGAACGTGCCATCCTTCTTTTTAACAAAGAGTACCGGTGCTCCCCAGGGTGATGAACTAGGGCGGATAAACCCTTTATCCAATAGTTCCTGTAGTTGTGTAGAGAGTTCCTTCAATTCTGCGGGGGCTAGTCGATAAGGTGCACGAGCTATTGGCGCTGCTCCGGGAGCTAGCTCGATTTGGAATTCAACCTGACGGTGGGGAGGGAGTCCAGGTAGTTCCTCAGGAAATACCTCGGGATAGTCACGTACTACTGGAAAATCTTCAATCCTCTTTCCCTTTTCCTGCGTGTTGGTGACAAGTGCTAACATAGCGGTGTGCCCTTTTCGTAAACACTTCTGGGCTTTCAAGAATGAGATAATGCCGGAGATTTCTCCGCCTTTGCCATCTTGTACAATGAGAGGTTTGCCAGAGCGGCGGGGAATACGGACTGCTTTCTCTTGACAGAGGATCTCAGCGCGATGCTTGGATAACCAATCCATACCGATGACGACGTCGAAGCTTCCAAGAGTAACAGGGAAAAGATCGATACTAAATGTCTGACCAGACAATTCTAGCTTGCAGCCTTCGATAACATGTGAGGCCTCGATGTTTCTACCATTAGCTAACTCGACGATATGATGAGAACTTAGTAACGAAAGCGGACGCTTAAGCTTCTTACTAATACGTAGAGACACATAACTAGCATCGGCTCCTGAATCAAATAATACAGAAACATAACGATCATCGAGTAGGAACTTACCCGCCACGACATTGGGGTCATTCCTTGCTTCTCCAGCTCCAATCACAAAAGCCCTTCCTCTAGCACCATTCCCAGCGTTGTTGTTCTGATCGTTGTTTCCAGTTCCCTGATTGTTGTTGCGGTTCTGGTTCAGTTCAGGGCAATTCTTCTTAAAGTGCCCCTCAGCTCCACATTGGAAACAACCCTTGGCATTCCCGTGATGTTGTTGCTGCTGGTTCTGCCCCACGGGACGTGGGCTTCTACAGTCCTTGGCCTCGTGCCCCATTTTGTTACATCGCTGACACTGACCTTTCCCACAAGGCCCACTGTGATGTCGATTGCACTTGTTGCACTTGGGGTGGTTACCGCGATAGCCACCCTGTTGTTGAGTGCCCTTGTTGTTTTCAGTTTTCCTTTGCTGTGCTGGGGCCTGAGTGGGGTTAGCATCCTTGCTTTGATTTCCTTCCCACTTACGCTTGTTGTCACTAGAACTCCCGACAGTAGCACTGATCCTTTTGGGCAACCTGCCCTCTTCTATGGCCTGATCAGTGAGTTTGTGAGCAAGTCGAACGATTGGCTGAATGGCAGTGAGGTTGGCTGAAGTTACATGGCTTCGAATTTCTGGAGCCAAACCCTTGACGTACAACTCGATTCTTCGATACATGGGTCGAGACATGTTTGGGCAAAGAGCAGCATAGTCATTGGACAGCTTGGTGTAGGTTTCAATCTCTGACCCAACCATCTTAAGCGCATAGTACTCGTTCTCAAGTTTGTGGATATCATCCCGGTGACAGTACTCCTCCTTAATCATGTCCTTGAAATCCTCCCATGCCGTAGCATTAGCAGTTTCCAATCCAAACATCTGAATTTGCGCCTTCCACCAGGAAAGCGCGTTTCCTTCAAGAGTAGCAGTAGCAAACTTCACCCAATTTGCAGGGGGACACTCACAAATAGCAAAGACAGCTTCAACTTTCTCAATCCAGTGTAGAAGACCTATGGCACCCTCAGTGCCGTTGAAAGGGAGAGGCTTGCAATCCATGAAAGTTTTGAAAGTACACACGGGTGGTTGCGCAGGTGCATGCTGACCTGTTCGTGTGAAGCGAAGCGTACAGATTTAGGGATAAAAGGCGATGTGGCGGTAGGATCTAAACATCCTAGGATATCGGGTTTACCTCCAGGGTGAGCTGCGAAAGCTGCAGCCACCGTGTTAAGCAGGTTAGTGAATTGAGCCTGAGTCATGTTGATGTTTCCCCTTCCGCGTCCACTCATTGTCTTCATAACCAGAAAACACAGTATGAGTGTGATGTTGTAATGTAGCGAGAATGAGATAGAAGAGAGAGGTGTATCTATCCAATTTAGGCACACTAGTACGTATAGCAAAACAGGAAACGTAAGGTAAGCAAACAAGTAAACACTAGTCCGAGCTATGAGGTCAAATGTGTCGAGTCTTGCACTTGGAGTGTAGTGTCGTCGCGAGTCACAGGTTATAGTCTGGTTTTTCCCAAAAAGATTTTCCCCTTTTTAAAACCAAGTTCACTATAACCAATGGCTCTGATACCAATCTGTCACACCCCCAAAATCCACATGCGGAACACCACCGCTTGGAGGCGTGACTGACCAGGATCCAGCCACTAATCATACTGAGCATTGATTTAATATTAGAAATATTTACTATCCAAGGTAGTTAGCAACATTGCAGTTTAAGTTTGATGATTAGTTTAACAAACAGCGGAAGCATAAACCAAAGTAGTTTTAAAGATAGTTCTTAGTTCAAAATAATAAAACCCAACACACGGGTCTGACGAACACTACACATCCCCAAGCAGCAGCTCCTCAGTCACGGGTTACCTGCAAAGCATGCAGTAAGGGGTCAACAATAATGCTGAGTGAGTTCACTAGTTGGCCAGTTTTAGTTTACCAAAAACTTAAGTTGTTTAGATAAAGCATTTATAATCACGTTGTGGGGAGCTACCCCATCTGTAAGCTCACTAAACTGTAGATACCGAAACTGTTGACGGAAATATATATATTCGTGCCCCGAGTCAATGTCTATCATCATTGACCATGTTGCAAGGTCTACTAGTTCACGCCCGATCTCCCCCGGTCACGGTGTGAGGTTGTCAAACCTAATAGCGCTATCAACTAATAACCCGTTCGCCCCCGACGATTAATCGGTACTGTAAGCAGGGACTTAAAGTGATAGAGTTTCGTTTAGCATGGCTAGTTGTGACTTATAAATAATATCCAAACGTATCTCCCCCGGAGATAGTATTTACCCATTCTGTTTTCCCCCGGAGTAATGGGTCAAAAAAATGTTTTCCCAAAGTTGGTAGTTTGTTCGTGTCCCTCCGCGGGACGCATGCTTTTAGTGTGTGAACTCACCTTGGGTTGCTCGGCAGATTAGGTTACTTGTCAAACACGTTGGTCACCACGTCCTAACATGGTTACCGGTATAGGTCAGGTTTGGTGTACAAGCAATCACGTAAAATCTACGCCTAACTAACACGTATCATGCATAAATTAGACGGTGGGTTATTGGGCCGGCCCTAACAGTTACACAGTCAAACAGCAGCACATAGTCCAGTTAACAGGTAGCCCATAATACACATAATGGCCCAATAACCAAAGTGGACAGCCCAGTCGCAACCGGGTGGTCTCGAGTCGCAACCAGGAGGTCTCGGCTTGTCACGCTGTGGTTGCGAGTCGCAACCGTGTGGTCTCGAGTTGTCATGCTGTGGTTACGAGTCGCAACCGTCGTAGTCTCGAGTCGCAACCGTTGCGGTTTCGAGTTGTCATGCTATGGTTGCGAGTCGCAACCGTGTGGTCTCGAGTTATCACGCTGTGGTTGCGAGTCGCAACAGTGTGGTTGCGAGTCGTAATGCTGTCCCTTTCTTGTTCACGTGCAGATGCAGAAACATCAGTCCAAGTTGTACTATGTAATCAGGCCCAAGTCGGGAAACAGCCAATGAGGTTTAACTAACAATTTACCCAAACTATCTATTAATCAAAAATGGATCAAATCCTAAGGGTTTTCTCATATTCAACCATCATTCAACATGTTCAAAACAAGTTTATCAATTTTTAGGGTTTTCATGTTAAACATAACCACACATTTTTAAACCGAAAATTACATATTTCATCAAGATCATAATGCAAGAACAAGAAAACATGCATTTTGTAGCCGAAATCTTATATTTAACAATATCATTTTGCAAGAAACAAAGAAGCATAGTTTGGTTGGCCATGAATACTCTTAAACTACCATTTTCTAGCCATTTTAAACATGTTATCAAGCTTTCATATATAGAGGTTTACACATATAGTCAAGCTTCACGAACCATCCTAAAAATCATGCATAATACTATTAACCAAGCATTTCTTAGTTCATTCAACACAACATAAATCCTATGCACATAATAATTAACACTAACCGGTTGTGAAGAAGAAGAAGGAGCCGAAACAAAGGAAAGGAACCGAGAAGATGGAGTGTCCGAGTGATGATCTTGACCGAGTTTCTTGTCCGAGATCCTTGAGCTTGAACCGAAAGTTGGAAGGGAAAGTGGTGTTGTTGAGGGTTTTCTAGTGAGAGAGAAATAGAAGGAGTGTGGATGTGTTGTGTAACAAATGAGGGAAATGGGGAAAGGTTTGGGATTTTATACAAGGTTCCAAAATAAGCTTAGGGGGTTTCGGCCCAAACCGATTACGGCCCAAGAGGCCCACTCGAGACCGAGTGGCCCACTCGCAACCGAGTGGTTGCGAGTCATGGTCTCGACTCACATACATATATATATAATACATACATATCACACATATCACGTAAAAAGTCACGTTTCCATTTAATAATATATATACATATACACAAAAATATTACAAGGTGTTCGTTCGGAAAAACCTAGAGTGTCACAGATGATCCTTCAAACAAAAGATTTCCTTCACTCGTTGGCTTCATAGTCCCAGAAGACATGGATGAATACCTTGAGCTCAAAGCAAGACAGGCTAAGATAAGAGCCAAGGTTGAATGTGAAGGTCAAAGTGATGAAGCCATTGCTGAAAGATTGGAATTTCTGCTCACAAAAGTCAAACAGATAGAAGATTTTACACAAGAGCTGAGCAAAGAAAAGGCAGATCAACGAAAAGAGATGAGAAGAAAACTTCTTGCATACATCATGCAAGAAAAATTTTATCCTGCTGAAGAAAACCAATTTGAAGAATGGCCAATAGTGGCTTTAAAGCATGAGGCTGATAGGATTGATAGAATCAAGAACGATCTTAGAAAGAAGAAGAATGCTCCAAATTGGAGCAAATACAAAAAGCTCATCGCTGACCTAACATCTGAGTACAAAAGAAAGAAATAGGAGCTGGTGGATGCAAAAGTGGACACTGCCAATGCCATATCAAAATGGTCAAAGCAGCATACTAATGAAGCCTATGAAAGGCTGAAGAAAAGAAAGATAATTGTTTCAGGCACTTCAAAGAAGCGTGAACAAATGATGAAGCTTGAACAATAGATTGAAAACCTCCAAACACTGTTCAAATCAGCAGATAATCCTATTCTTGTGTCAAACCAAGAAGAAGGAAAACAGCTGTCTAGTGAAGAGGTAAAGGAAAAGGAAGCTGAGTACTTCAAGGATACCATAATGAAAATGGGTCTAAAAGAAGAGACCTCAGCAAAACTTCAAAACCTTTTTAAGGAGGTATTAACCAAACCTGCATCACCAAACACTTCAACAGGCATGACAGACATTGAGAGGCAAGAGCTTATTGAAAGAGAGACTGCAGAAGATGTAGATGCAGCAAATGATGTCATTGAGAAGGCCCTCAAACAAATGTCTGACAGCTTACAACTTTTCACAAGGCCAACATCTCCAAACTCATCAAGAAATAAATCTCTCCCAAGAAACCCATTTGGATTAAAAGTACTAAAGTGGATGTCTGATCAAAAGACCCACGTATTGACCTTGGTCAGATCCAATGGAGAAGTGAAGTACATATCAAGGAAAGAAGCACTAGGCCTTAGTGTTGAAGATTTGCAGGATCTCCTTGAACTTACACTGTGAAGGGATGAAGATGGCACAAGTTTCAAGGATTTTGAAGAAGAATTTAAAAGACAAGCTAGGGAGCTTTTGATGAGAAATAAAAATCCAGAATAATGAAGGGTTTTGGCATTATCTGTTCCAGGGGGAGATTGTTGGGATTGAACCCTACCAGAGGAACAGATAATGAAAGCCAAAACCGGATCACAAAAGTGGATTCAAAATAAGAAGCTGTTTACACTAAGCTTTCCCCTTGACAGTGGTTATCCAACAACTAATAGATCTCAAATACTGCTCTATGGAACAACTGATGAACCAAACACTGATGTAATCCTAAAGAGTGCTGAAGACAAACACTGACGCTCTATCTACTGATGCCTCTTAAGTACTGCTAAAGACACAAGTACTGCCCATTCAAAGACTGATCACCTTTGAAGAAAGCACTGATGCTCAACATCAGTGCTTAGGCTATATCAGTGGAAAGTGAAGCAATAGTTTTCTTATGTTTTGTACTTTACTTATAAGCGGTTGTTAGACACCAGTAGTTTGTGTAGAACAGTGTTTACTGGTTGTTAGGTTGTTAGATGTCACTATCATGGTGACGTCAGTTGAGATATCTCAGTGGTTTGGTTTGCCTATAAATGGAGCAGTACCCTGTACTGTTACATTTGATTGACTGAGTGGATTCTTCTCCTCCAGTCCAATCCTTTCATCTTGTGCAACTAACCTTGGAGTATCAGGCTGAGGGGGAGCTTAGTTCTGTAAGCATGCTTGTAATCATTTGCTTTGTAATTGAATCTTTCAACTTAAGGTGAAGCATTTGTTTATCAAACTATTTTCTACTTAGATTGTGCTTACAAAGTTTGTTTTCATTTCCGCTGCACTTAATCTTATTTTATATTCATTGATTTGTCAAATTTATACAAACAAGCACAATCAATCCAAACTCAGATCCTAACACACTACTACTCTGCTTAGAAGCTGATGTTCTTTTGGCTCCTGTTGATCCTCCCGAAGCAGCTACAAAACACACATCACCATCCTCATTTACTGTAACCTGCTCATTCTCACATGATAGAAACGCAGTAGCAGAGTCGCTAGAAGCGTTGTGAGATGAAGAAGATGTAAGCCCATTGTAAACCCATGGATCTTGAACCTGATCATATCCAGTGTCTTTCTTCTTCATACTGAGCTCATAAGCTCTCAGCTTGCCAATGACTTCTTCAAGCTCTTTTGTCTCATAATCAGCTTCTCCCTTGATCATGAGAGTGTAGATATCCCACTTGGTAGGTAAGGCATCGAGCAGCTTGTCATTCTTCTCTATGTCAGTATAGCAATCGATCTCATAATTTTCCATTTCTGACATCAGATGGTAGTAACGAGTGATGATGTCCTCAAGTGACTCATGTTTCATGTACTTGAAAACAGCAAATTGCTTCTTCAGTAGGTCAATCTTGTTCTTCTTGACATCAGCATTTCCCGCGTATCTTTTCTCTAATGCATCCCACATATCATTTGAATTGGTGTACTTCTTGAAGGTGTGCTTGATGCTATCAGGTAACGACATCTTGATTGCAGCCAATGCTCTTTTTTCAGCCTCATACATCTTTTTATCATTTTCTTGCATGTTCACATAGGTTGTTCTACGTGGTCTGCCCTCAAAGTCGTGTGTAGGGTTTGTGTACCCATCTTCGATACATATCCACATGCAAGTATCCTTATATTCAATGAATGATTGAAAACGATCCTTCCATGTTAGATAATTTTCCACCTTCATCATCTTAGGCGGTTTGTTGGTAGTGCTAACCTCGTGCTCCATTCTCAACAGCTCATTCAAACTAGACATGTTCGACATTTTAACGTAACAGACTGATAAAACCATACAAAATATTTCCGAAAACAATGGTTACCAAATTACACCGTTAGAATCGTCTCGAAAAGACGAATCCACTGATATATAATGTCAAAAACCGAATTCGGAATTTTCCAGAGTCTTTTTTTGTCCTAAAAATATAAGGAATTCAACGGCGCAAACGGTTTTGTCAAACGAGCTACGGATCAATTTCTATTTGCGAAACAGTCAAATTTTATCGACGCTTGCCAACTGAAATTCCACCACTTTAATTTCGCTGGTTCTTAAGTTCGCTGGGTAGCAGATTAATTTCGCTGGACAACTGGTTAATTTTGCTGGTCTATTTCGCTGAAAAGATCAAGTTCGCTGATCAGTCAATTTCACTGGTTAATTTTGCTGCCAAATTCGCTATTACGACGACTGATAAAGTCGCCGAAACCGAGATAATTTCGCTGTGGAAAATTATTCGGTTACCAAAGTCGCCTTTGGATTTTAATTTCGCCGCTAATTATGCTGGTCTGTTAATTTCGCAGCTCTTTCAATTTCGCTGAATCAGTAAATTTGGAAACTTAATCTGTTGAACTTTTTAAATATTCTATCTCCTCTCCAACACAAATCTGCAAAATCAAACAACCTAATCAGCTAAATATTTTCGAAAAATATGAAGAACTTATGGAAAATCACGAAGAACACGAAGAACAGTCTTCGAATCTTCAAGTCTTTCAGCCAAAATTCTTCAAAACAATAACAGAATCTTTCCAGAAATCCTGAAAAACACCAAACAAACAAACCAGAAGATCAAAACAGTCAAAAATTTCGAAAATTTTATCAAACCAACAGAAAAATTCGAAAATTTTAAAACCCTAATTTTCAAAAAATTTCGAAAACTCCCTGTTTCTGCCAATCACAATTCTGAACCGAGCGTTCAAGAGCCTAATGCTCTGATACTAATTGTAGGTCCCCTTGTTATATGGATATTCATAGAATTGTTTATCTAACCTAGAGTGCGGAATCCTCTAGATCAGATTTGTTACAGAAACGAGTAGAAACACAGAATTCCAATTAATCGGGTCTTCTATTGATTATCCAAACTAAACGTTTTACAATCAACTCAAGACCTCATAACCTCACAGCCACTATCTGTGATCTTGTCTAAGAACCCTAAATTTCGAATTTCTCTTCTCTCTCTAGACTTTCTCTCTCTAAAATTCTCTAACTACTAAAACCCTAATCACAAAACATGTTTATATACCACATGTTTGTGAACTGGGCTTCCTACTGGGCTAGGCCATTTTCCAAGCCCATTACAACAATAAACTCCCTAACCAATAAGTTAAGCCCATTACAAAATATCCAAAGACTAAATAAACAAACTATTAAGCTGTTGTCATAGAGTATGCACCAACAGACTCCCCCTTGACAATAGCTTCATAGTGTAACTTTGTCTTCAAACATCTTATGTTCTTTTGGTCTTTGGATAGCGTCAGCTACACAACTTCTGACATCAACAGACTCCCCCTTAGCTGATGCTTCCAATCTCCAAAACTTTCATTCATTATAGATCAATTAGCTAGCAATCTTTGGTTAAGCAAGTAAACTCCAACTCTTCCAAATCTCTCTCTGCAATGTAGTAGAAGGATCCTACCATGCATCTTCACACGTTCTTCACTTCACTCTTAATCTGCACTTTACTTGTATTCTGCACTTCATTTTGATAACTGCATCAATCTGTTTAGCAACACAAGCAAGTATCTCGAAAAACCATTAGTCTTTTTCACATTTAAAGATAAACCAATATTTTTTCTTAATTTGCAAAAACAACTACCTATCAGTTCAAAATGGAAGTCTTTTAAAAAGAAATCTTTTTGGTATTTTTGATATTTTTCGAAACAAAATAAACAAACTAAACTAAACTCAAAAATATTTACAATTTCATCTTTTTGTGAGAATCATGTGCAAGAAGATCATATCAGCACAATCAAACTGTTTTCACACTATTAGATAATTCTTTATTTATTTTTTTTCGTGGAAAGCAGTCCAAGACGATTACCAGTATGTTTGTCCACTTAAACAAAATGCATGAACATTTCAAGTTCCATTACCGTATGACACGTTAAGGTAATATTATTACTAATATACTAGTGTGTCCCATTTCAGGATGTACCCCCCGCGATCAAGGTATGCACAAAAATTCATCGTAGTAGGTGAGTAAACTGAATTCATCCGTTTTGTTTTTCAACGTTTAGATAATTGGTGATCAGGTCAGTACTTCCGTACAGCAGAGAGACCAAAATATCTTATCGAGGGCTATGACGAATACCATTTTTTGGTACGATTTATGCTTTTTGCATTTTTGAATGACTCTCTATGAGAGCTTCTTCATTTTTGGGATTTGGCATTTTTTGCTCTTTTAAGATATCCTGGTTGTGCCTAGGTCAGCATGTATCTGGATGCAGCAGAAGGACAACCCTGATATCCCCAGATGAAATAACAGTATAAAGACCCAAAACTTCAGTTTTTGGCAATCTATCAACGCAAGATTTAAGGTCATTAAACCATACACCACTGACGTGTTCCTCACTCATATTCAGTTCATTTAGGTTTATATCACATTGGTAAGTTGATTATTTCATGCTTTTTGCCTACTGGTACATCATATGATGAAGCTACTATCACACTTAAGCAATTTAGGTTCAATTTCAGTGTGACAGTCTAGCTTGCTGATGTACTATCATTTCTCCTTTTCACACAGTGATAACTCATTTTTTATTTTCTATTTTTTTTTATGTTATTGATTTTTTAATGTTTTTGTATTTTTGATTTTTTAAGAAAAAAGTAAACTATTTACAAAATTCTTATGAAAAACCAGTTATTCAGGATTCCTCATCCCGTTGAGTTCGACTAAATGTTCAAAGCGAGCCCTGTTAAATGCTTTAGTATAAAGATCTGCCAGGTTATTTTGTGTGTCGACTCAGTACTTTGAACTTCAATTTAAATCATTTAATATATATATATCTACAATCTCACATCCCCCGTCATGTGCCTGAAGCAACCACTATCAACATAAGTTGATAGTCCTCCTTAGCAGCTCCTGCACACACCAACTAAGAAATTAGTTAGATTGGGGGACCCAAGCCTTAATGGTCTTGGGTCGTCCAAATTCACCAACCACTGGAACGTCCATCCAATATCCATTACTCCTAACTGGAGTCTTGAATCTCAGACCTGCTGATGGAAATGGGTTTTGATTTCCATAAGGTCTCTGGTCCTGAGGGTTCCTATATGTATTTGGACTATTTGACCTTTGAAAATTTTGATTTTGAAACCTTGAGTTTTGATTCCAAGAAGCTTGATTGTTATAATTTCTAAAGCCATTGTTATAAAAAGTTCGACCACCATTGTTCTGGTATCGATTTTGATATTGACCTTGACTTCTGAAATTACTTGAATTATAATTGTTCATTCTAGGTGAACTGCTTCTAGGTCTCTCATATCTGCCTGGTGGAGATCCAGGCTGAAATCTTTGTTGATTTCTTTGAAAACGAGGAACTTGTGCAGTTCCTTTTTTAGCCTTATCTACACCAACACCAACATTCTCTGGTTGCTTGGGAGCACACTTCTTTGGAGAATTTGCAACTTTCTTCTTAGTATTATCACCACTCTTCTCTGGTGACTTCTCTCTCTTTTTCTCACTCACTTGTGCTTCATTCTTTTTGTTAGGACAGCAGCTAGCTACATGTCCTTTGGTGTGACACTTGAAGCACGATCTCTTTTTCGAAGACTTCTTATCTGAAGCCTTTGAACTAGATTCAGGTCGTAATGATGATGCCTTAGAAGAATTTGGTTCAGTTTGCTTAGTTTCAGAATTTTCTTTGTTCTTGTTTTTAGCAAACTCTACATTAGATTCGTTTTCAATAACAGTTGTTTCGTTTTTCATGTCACTTCCTTGAACAAAATTAATCTGTTTAACAACAGTTGGATTCTTATTCTTAGGATGTGAAGTTTTCTTTTTCAAAACTGGTTTGCTGTTATCATTCTTCTTAGCATCATCACACGCAGACTCAACACCTCGACTTGTTGTGGAACTACTTGGTGTTGTTGACATAAAATTTGTTAGCTTATCTTCATCAGGTAGGAATGAATAATCATGACTAAGAGGAGGTGGGACTTCATTAAAACCCTTGAATCCCAAACTACTCTTGTCATTACTCTTCTTTAACCCACCCATCATGTGTTTCATAACAAAAGTAGAATCCCTGAATTGACCTAATTTCTTTTCAAGTTCAACAATTTTGAGTTGTGCATCTGACAACTCTTTGTATTTTTCAGAAATCTCTTTTGTTTTCTCAGCCATCATTTCATGAGCTAAGTCTATGACTTGAAGTTTTTCATTTAATTTGCAGGTTACTGCTTCAATTTCACTTTCATAACCTTTTATTTTCTTCAAGTATGACGTTTCATTTCTTTTAGCAAAAAAGTTTGATTCTTTAATGTTAGACATCTCACTTACCAAATTTTTGTTTTGTGTGGACAACCTGTCAACTTCACCCTGTAGTTCACGACATTTTAAACACACAGAATTAGACTTTACCTCTCCTGTTTGTTTGTCAAGGTTGGCCATTAGAGCCGCAAGCTGAGCTTCCATTCTCTTGTATTTAGCATCTTTTTCTTCAGCTTCCCTTTCATGGTCAGACTTTTGCTTTTCATCTTCAGTAACTGATGTCTGATCAACCTTCTTTTCTTCAGCTTTATTCTCCGTCTTCACCTCAGCATCCACTTTCACTTCAGCATCTCCCAAAGTAACTTCAACATCTTCAACTGGCACTATCTCTGCCATGAATGCCTGAGTGGCATTCTCATTATCTTCAAGATGAATACTCCAATCGTATGAACCTTCTCGTGCTGTAGAGATCAAAGCTTTAGAGCTAGAGTTGTTTGATGCATTCCTGTTGTTTGAACTCTGACTCGAATTCTCTTGCTTTTGTTTTTGACATTCCCTAGCGAAATGCCCATAACTTTGACAGTTAAAGCACCTCACTTTGGTCTTGTCAAAACCAACACTTCTCCCTACAAACTTCTTTCCTGTTCTATTCATAAACCTCTTCACTCGTCTAGAAATCATGGCCATTTGCCATTGCAAATCCATCTCTTCAAGATCATCAGGGTCAATCTGATCGTAGTCTTCATCTAAAGTAGCAGGATCAGATATCTTCCCCTGAATGTAGTTCTCATAAGAAGCAACGAATGAGGAAAGTAAAGCAAGATGTTCTTCAGCAGACTTCACACTCATAGGCATCGACTTAGCACTACTACTCTGCTTAGAAGCTGATGTTCTTTTGGCTCCTGTTGATCCTCCCGAAGAAGCTACAAAACACACATCACCATCCTCATTTACTGTAACCTGCTCATTCTCACATGATAGAAATGCAGTAGCAGAGTCGCTAGAAGCATTGTGAGATGAAGAAGATGTAAGCCCATTGTAAACCCCTGGATCTTGAACCTGATCATATCCAGTGTCTTTCTTCTTCATACTGAGCTCATAAGCTCTCAGCTTGCCAATGACTTCTTCAAGCTCTTGTTGGTGCACTTTGTGTCTGTACTTTGTCTATATTTTGTAATGTATAAAACGATGTCTTTTGTCGTTGTATTTACGTCCTTTATGTGTGTTTATGTATTGTAATGTGTTGTTTGACCAAGTCAACCATCCTCCTGGTTTGACTTGGCCAAACTTGAACACTTAGTAGTTGAAAGATGATATGCCACGAAGGATGTCATCGAAGGATGTTTAGTATCCTTCGATGACTTCGAAAGATGTCCTTCGAAGTATCTCTGTGGACCTCGAAGGATGTACAATCCTTCGAGGTATGCTTAGATCCTTCGAGATCTTTCGAATGGCTTTCTGGTCGACAGATAATCCTTCGATCAGAATGTCTATCCTTCGTGCATGGGAATCTGTTTTGGGTATATATATCCATGAAGGGTTTCACTTTCACGGGAGTTCTGATAAGTTTCTGTCCAAAGTGTGTGAGAGCTTTTGTGTGTGAAACCCAGGTCTTTGTTAGAGTGTATTTTCAGTTTGGTCAAGGTCTGTAACCGTGTCCACTGAAATACAAGAGAAAACTTTGATACTTGCTTGTCTACTCTTTCTCTTGTTCACTTTGCTTACATATAAACTCCGGTTTGCTCGCTAGCTTGGATTCCGCACTTGCTAGCGGGTTAAACATAACAAGGAATAGGTTAAACCTCAACCTCCGAGGGACCTACAAGTGGTATCAGAGCCGTGGCTCTTTTCCTTGTTAAAACCGGGTTTTTGTGCAAGACTTGGTAGTTTTTGGACAAAAAGTTTCTTGGTTTAGCACCCGTTTTCAGTGTGTTTTCTGGATATTTAACCATAATAACGTGTTCTAAACTAACCGGGCGTGTTACGGGAAGGTTTGGGTAACTTAAAAATCATATTCGATAGTTTTTCTGTTTTCCGACCATTATTCCGGTCAAATTCCGGTTGCCTTGGTGTGGATAAGAAGGTTCTATTTTGGGTATTATTTTTGAAAGTCAAACTGTTTTGTGAAAAGGTGGTGTCAGGACATCCTCTTTTGCCGAAAGCAGGTCACCAACCACATCAACTTTTCACCAACTTTTGTACCTTTCTGTACTTGTGTCAGAACCATCGAAAGATAACTTTCGAACTCGAAAGATATCCTTCGAACTAGGAGATTCGAAAGATAGCCATCCTTCGAACATCCTTCGAAGTCAGCAGGTTATCCTTCGAGTCAAGGAATCTTTTTAAAAGATCATCTTTCGAGTCACTGTTCATTTCGAAAGATAAGGATCCTTCGTGAAGGTGAATCTTTCAAGGTTATCCTTCGAGGTCATCGTTCGAATCTCAACAGTAATCTTTCGACACTGTTGATCCTTCGAACTGGTGTGATCTTTCGTGGATCCTTCGAGTCTTAATTGTTTAGACTTAACAGTTGTGAATTTCAGGTATTTCGATCCTCAATCCTTCGGCTGCTTGCTATCCTTCGAAACTTTTAACATAGTTTGTGAAAATCAACTTTTTATTAAGTTAATTTTCACAGAATATATTAAAATAGAAAATGGGTACAAACAGTCAATGGGATCCATCCGCATGGACGACAACAACCTTGAATCCACAATCATCCTCTACGCAATCTGCGTCAGATTTCGATAAGAATGCATGGATGCGGGCTATCGCTCCACCTCAAACTGCAATGATAACTGCAAGTCAGTGGGCGTTAGTTACAAATCAAAGCAACAGCATTCAAGCCATGATGCAGAACGATAGTGAAACCGGTACAAGTACAAAACCACCAAAATTGAATCATATCAATGACTGGGGATGGTGGAAGGAAAGGCTAAGAACGTATGTACAGGGGCAAGGTCAAGATCTCTGGATGTGTTTCTTCACTCCATTTGAAAATGAATTAGAAGTGGCAGGATCAAATCCAGAAACGTATAGCACCATGTCTGATGACGACAAGAAGAAGTTTGAATTAGAAAAGAAGGCATTCATGATTCTTACGCAAGCTCTTCATAAAGACATATACCACCAATTTGTTTACTGCACAACGACTAAAAGCTTGTGGGATATGTTAACTTTGAGATGTGAAGGAAATGCTCAATCAAGGAAGATTAAACAAGAGCTGCTGAAGAAAGAATTTGAAGGCTTTACATGCATGGAGAATGAGGGTTTAGCTGAGTTATCTACAAGATTTCACCATCTGCTGAGTGAAATGTTTGCTTTCAAAGTCACTGCCTCCCCACAAGAATTAGTGAAGAGATTTGCTGATAGCTTACCAGCAAAGTGGAGCAGTTATCTTGAAATCCTCAAGGAAAATGGTGTTCTGGATACGATTACCGTTTATGAGCTTATTCAGAAGTTAGAAAACAAAGATGTTGAAGAAAAGCTCAAGGCGAAAAGAACAGTCACTCCTCAGAATCCAGAGATGTATTTTGGGATTGCAGGTGGTATTAGTGGAGAAAAGCCAGCTTCTCAACATGCTAAGCTACAAACTGCCTTCATTTCTAATTCCGGACCGTCCACAGCAGATCAGTTTGATCCATCAGCATATACTATGATCTCAAGACCAGATTCTTCTTCTTCTCAACAACAACAGTATATGCAACAGACAGCTCCACAGTTCACTCCACCATCTTTCCTAGATCCAAACAAAGCTCAACAGCAACAGGCACAACAACAAGGATTTTATGGAAGTTCTTCAAGCTTTCAAGCTACTTCCAATCCGAACACTGTCAGATTGGATACTTCAAATTTTTCTAAAGTCAGTGTTGAAATAGCCAAGGAACATATGGAGATGCTAAACACCTTGGTTAGTGCTTATTGTGGGATGGTTGCAGGTCAGATTGGAAACATCAATCTAACCAACGAAGATTACCAGCAAATTGACAAAGAAGAGTTTGAGATGATGGATATAAAGTGGGCCCTTGCTAGTGCCATTCGTAGAGCTAAAGAGTTTATGGAGAGAACAGGAAGAACCAGCTTGGAAAGCAACAACAACACCAAGTATGGTTTTGATAAAAATGCTGTCACCTGCTTCAACTGTGGAGAAAAGGGTCATTTCAAACGGGAATGTCAGAAGCCACCCAAGCAAGGCAATCAGAATCCTTTTAGGAATTCAAGACAGCCTCAGCAACAACAGAACAATTCTGACAGACAATTAGTTCCCGTGGGAGGAAATACTTCTGGATCCGCAAACTCTAATCCCCACAGAGGATTAGTTGTTCAAGCTGATGAGATTTGTAACTGGAGTGTTCAGCTTGGAGAAGGAGGTAATGGAGGTAATGGTGGCACAGCTTGTTATGCCAAGGTAGTTGAAAAGGTTGAAGAACCCGTGTCTGCTGGCGAATCTTCAGAAGATGAAGATAGCTCGGGTTACAGTGGAAGTGTTGATGGTGAATCACTTGATACTGGTGATATGTCAAGTGATGCTTTAGATCTGGAGGTTGATGAATTATTGGCTGATGCTGAAGCATTATGCAAGAGAAAGTCTATTCTTTGCCAGAAAGCTGCTGGAACTTCTGAGAAGCTTTCTCAATTTTTCTCTGAAGACGGATCTTTCTCTTTTCTTACAGCCTTCATGGCTCATGTTGAAGGACAAACCTCACAGGTATGTGATTCTAAACCTGACTCTGTTTCTGCTGTTGTTGAATGTGCTAAATGTCTAGAATATGCAGAAAAGGAAAGTTTGTTTGAAATCACACAAAAACACAATCAAGAACTGATTGTTGATCTTGCCAAAGCATCTGAAGCTAACTTCTTTTTAACCAAAAATGAAAAAGAATTTAAAGAAACAATTAAGTCATTAAAACATGATGTTTCTGAATTACAAAAAGCTGTTTTGAGAAAACAACATGCTAATAATAACTTAATTGACACAATTGAGAAACAAATGGTGGAGTTAGCTACAGCTCGATGCGAGTGTGATGCAATCAAGCAGAAATTGGACAGTTATTCCAATTCCCGCTTTGTTTTGGATCACATCATCAGTGTTCAAAAAGAAAAGGGGGATAAAAAGTGTATTGGATACAAAAAATGTCCTCCCCCAATGAGCCACAATTATTCAAAACAGCCTGATGACGAGGATATGCCCCGTTTTGAACCTACTGTGCCACTTGCGCGAGATGACTTTGCTGCAGGCCTCGGGTTCAAAACTGGTACATCTTCCTCGGAACAATCAGCTTCTGAGAATGTGGAAAATTCATCGTGTGAAAAGGAACAGAGTCCTCCCATCATTGAGGATGCTGACTCTTCAGACGATGAATCTGAAGAAATTGTGAGGCCACAGTCTAACTCGGTTACACCAGACATTCCAGTTGAGAATCACATCTTGTGTGATCCAGCAGTGAAACCGAGTAAGGCTGAAACACCAAAGGCAATGAAACCCAGTGTACCTAGCAGTGAAACGAATAACTTGTTGTATACGCTCAAGGGAGACAGTAAAATTTATTCTGACAAGGATTTTCCAATCAAAAACGTAAATCAAGAGTTAATTGAGAAAATTTTTGAAGGAAGAACTGACAAGTTTTTGGGAAACAAGGGTAACAAAATTACGGTCACCCAATGTGAACCCGTTCCGTGTGAAGTAATTAGAAAACAATACGGAAATCAAAAATTGTCAAATGAGCGAAAACAACAAGTGAATTCTGGAAAAGGTAAAGAGCAGGTACAGGAAAAGAAAGCTCAAAAGGCACAAGCACCAAAGGTACAGCAGCTTAAAACTGCACAACCAAAGGTTCAACAACCTAAGGTTGAACAGTCTAAAGCTCCTCAACCTAAGGCTGCACAACCCAAAATTCTACAATCTAGGGTTGAGCAACCTAAGGTTCCTAGGGTGCAAAACAAGAGAGCTTCTGTCAAGAAAGGAGAACAGAAAATGAACTTTGTCGAGTCAAAGGGTACGGACAAATTGGAAACATTTCAAAATAAATCTAACATTGAATTCATAAAACAAGTTAGAATTTTAAAGAGAAATGATGAAAACAATTATACCCAACACACAAACGGATGTGACTTAGGTCCTAGCACATCTAAACCACAAAGTTCAGTTTCTGGTTCTCAGTCGAGTCATCAACACAGTTCTCCGAGGTTTGTAGAGCGGAGAATGTGTTTTGAATGTGGAACAATTGGGCACATCGTAAGATATTGCCCATATTTGAAGAAGTTGAAAGAAAAAGGAAGTGTTCCCCATGAAAACAATTACCAAAAACAACCAGTTTCCCCTAAACAAGACCCGCGTGTCTTACAAGAAAGGGAAAAGAAAGAAAAACAAAAGAACAAAAAGGTAATTGAGAAGGCCTTGAAATCTGAGGTCAAGGATGCAAAACCTGTACAAGCTAAGTCTGCAAACGTAAAACCAGTAAATACAAAAAAGTTTAATTCAAATACTGGTAAAGTGCCACAAGCTTGGAAACAAAAGCAGGTATTGAATTCAGGGGGAGCACCAGAAGTTTTATTTCCTAATCATCAAGTGATAGAGATCACTTTCCTTGATGATCAAGGACGACCCAAGTCAACAAAGGCTTGGGTCCCCCTCTCAATCTGATGTGTTAACTGTATGTGCAGGCGGCTCCAGGAGGAACTGTTAATAGTCTTTGGATTGTCGACAGTGGAGCTTCCAGGCACATGACTGGAGACTATCGTCTTCTGTTCGATGTGAGAAGTATCAGAGGCGGATATGTCGCATTTGCAGGTGACAAGGGAGGTTACATTTCCGGCGAGGGAAGAATTTCTAATGGGATTGTGAGCTTTGACAAGATCAATTATGTACAACAATTGGATCACAATCTCTTGAGTGTTTCTCAAATCTGCGACAAGAAGTTCACCGTGCATTTTGATGATGCCGGTTGTTATGTGCTGAAGCCGGGTTTCAAGATCCCTCCTGAATGGATTCTCTTATCGGCTCCAAGGGTGAATGATCTATATGTCCTTGATATGAGCCAAGCTATTACTCAGTCCAAGCAAGTCACTTGTTTCATTTCAAAAGCCACTGAAAAGGAGACGATCTCTTGGCACAGACGAATGGGTCACATTCACCTTAGAAAAATGAATCACCTAGTCAAAAACAATCTGGTGAGAGGTGTTAATGTGAAGAACTTTCAGCTCCAAGATGTCTGTGTGCCATGTCAAAAGGGAAAGCAAACCAAGAAATCTCACCCACTGAAGAAAGTAAACACTGTCAACATGCCACTTGAGCGTTTGCATATGGACCTTTTCGGCCCAGTCAAACACAAGAGTGTGCATGGAGAAGTCTTCTGCTTGGTAGTTACTGATGACTACTCAAGATATTCATGGGTTGATTTTATGGTTCACAAGAGTGAAACTCCTGAGATTCTGAAGAAATTGATCACCTTGTTAGAAAATCTGTATAATCTAAAGGTGAGAAGAATCCGAAGCGACAATGGTACCGAGTTCAAGAATAGAGTTATGGATGAATTTTGTGCTGCAAAAGGAATCCTTCACGAGTACAGCTCTCGGTATACGCCACAACAAAATGGGGTCGCTGAAAGAAAGAACAGAACCTTGATAGAGACTGCCAGAACCATGTTAGTCGAGTCTCAGCTTCCAGTTCGATTCTGGACTGAAGCTGTTGCCTCGGCTTGTTACACATTGAACAGGGTTCTTACAGTGAAAAGACACGGGAAAACATGCTTCGAACTCCTTCACAAGAAGACTCCAGACTTGGAATATCTCGAACCTTTTGGTGCACCATGTACCATGATTGAACCTGATGGGAAATTTGGTGCCAAAGCTATCGAAGGTTACTTCCTTGGGTATGCTACTCCTAATCTGCGAGTATGGAACCTAACTACCAAAAGGATTGAAGAATGGGGTGAAGTAAGAGTCCAGAGATATTCTAATCCTCCAAAGCCTTCTGGTGATCCTTGGATGTTCGACTATGATGGTCTTTTCGACTCTTTTAATCTGCCGACATTTGACGATGATAATGCAATAGCTCAAATGTTGTCTGAAAGCGAGAACGCGACTGGCTCTCAGCTGGTTCGCCCAATCCTTGTTGACTCACAAGCAACATCTTCTGTCAACAATCTCGTTTCAAATGAGGTGTTTAATGATGCTGTCGACTACAATGTGTCGTCGGAAGATGAGGAGTTTGTTGATGCTAATGATGGTGAAACACGGGCTCCGGTGCAAGGTACTTCAGAAGCAACGGATCCAGTGTCTGCTCCTATTATTCAAGAAGAAAATGCATCATCGTCTACTACTCACCAGCTTCAAAATGACATCGGGAATTTAAATATCACTAACTTGAGGTCAAATGTTGAAGTTCCTCAAGTCACTGAAACCCGAATTCATAACATTCATCCTCAGCAGAATATAATAGGTGATGTTCTCAGTGGTGTAAGGACAAGAAATCAAATCAGAAACAACGAAAATGCTGGATTGTATGCTGAGATAAGAGAATCGGGACAACAGAATCAGTGGTCCTTTGCCTGCTATGTTAGCCAAGAAGAACCTAAATCTTGGAAAGAGGCATTGAAGGATGATTCTTGGGTGGAAGCAATGCAGGAAGAACTTCAGCAGTTTGAGAAACTGGGCGTATGGAAATTGGTTGATAGGCCCGATAACTACAAGAAAATCGGAACTCGCTGGGTGTTCAAGTGCAAAAAGGACGACCGTGGGGTTGTTGTCCGAAACAAGGCAAGGTTAGTGGTGCAAGGTTTTAGTCAGGTTGAAGGAATTGACTACAATGAAGTGTATGCTCCTGTTGCACGTCTAGAGGCTATTAGAATCTTTCTAGCCTACGCATCCTTCAAGAAATTTAAGGTGTACCAGATGGATGTTAAGAGTGCTTTTCTACACGGAGTAGTCGAGGAGGAAGTATATGTCGAGCAACCACCGGGGTTTGAAGATCCATTACATCCTGACAGGGTTTTACTTCTCAACAAGGCGTTATATGGTCTTCATCAAGCACCTCGGGCTTGGTATGAAACGTTGTCTACCTATCTGCTCAACAATGGTTTTCGACGAGGTTTGATCGACTGTACCCTCTTCATTAAAGAAAATGGTGAAGATCTTCTGTTGGTACAAGTATATGTCGACGACATTATCTTTGGTTCTACCGATGATAAGTTGTGTAAAGAATTTGAAAAGGTGATGCAGGATCGATTCGAAATGAGTGCGATGGGTGAAATGACGTTCTTCTTGGGTTTGCAAGTAAATCAATCCGAATCTGGAATTTTTATTCATCAAACCAAGTACGTCGGGGACATCTTGAGCCGGTTCCAGATGTCCGATGCGAAACCTATTTCTACTCCTCTTCCTCAGAATCATGGAATTACTCCGGATGACGAAGGAGATGCTGTGGATTCTTCTTTCTATCGTGCTATGATCGGATCGTTAATGTATCTCACCGCATCAAGACCCGACATCATGTATCCAACTTGTCTTCTCGCTAGGTATCAAGCGAATCCGAAGGTCTCTCACTATGCTGCTGTCAAAAGGATCTTTCGTTATCTGAAGACTTACCCTGACACCGGGTTATGGTATCCTAAGGATGATAACTTCGATCTTATAGCTTTCAGTGATTCTGATTTCGGCGGCTGCAAGAAAGATGGAAAATCAACTACAGCAGGATGTCAGTTCTTAGGCAATCGCCTAGTCACTTGGCAATGCAAGAAGCAGACATGTGTGGCTACGTCTACATGTGAAGCAGAATACATTGCTGCGTCTAGTTGCTGCTCCCAGGTTCTATGGATCCAACAACAGATGCGGGACTACGGTTTTGAATTCCTAACTACTCCTATTTATGTTGATAATGAGGCTGCCTTACAGATCACTAGAAATCCAGTACAGCACTCGAAAACGAAGCACATCGATATTAAATATCACTTCATACGTGATTGCTTTGAAAAGAGACTTATCGATGTGGTTCATATTCATACCGACCACCAACGTGCCGACCTTTTTACCAAAGCATTTGATAAATCAAGATTTGATTTTTTACTTTTGGTAAACGGCATTAAGGTGAAGCAAGAGTAACTAACATCATGAAATCGTTTTTGTAAATATTTTTCTAAAAATCAAAAATCCAAAAATATTTTCATTTCTTTTTATTTTTGAATTTTAGGGGGAGAAAATTTCAAGAAAAATACAAAAACATTGAAAAATCTCAAAAATACAAAAATATGTCTTTAATTTATTTACTCTTTAATTTATTTACTTTCTGCATTTAAGGGGGAGTAAAATCCAGAAAAACACAAAAACAATAGAAAAACAAAAATGAGTTTCTTGGTAATATGAGGGAAAGTGATATTACATCAGAGGTCGGTTGAAACATGTTTCTAAAAATCAAAAGAAACGGAAAATGATATGTAGCTTTACTTATGATGTACCGGTAGACTCACAATCATTTCAAAGTATGCAGGAGATATAAACATAACAGACTGAAAACCGCGTGGGAACCGTTCATTGGCATATGGTCTTGGTACCGAAATTTCGTTTGATAGATTGCCGAGGTTCTGAGATATTCGGGGTTTATGCTTTTTATCATCCGGGTATCATGGTTGCTTCTATAAATAGACTAAGTCTAAGTTCTTCCATGATACCATACATACGTGTACATATCTCATACTGCATTCGACCTCAATAAGTGATAAACAATCACATGTCCCAAAATAAGTGATAAAATATCACATTTATCCGGGTGTCAAGTTCGTCTCTCTGCTGTACGGAAGTACTGACCTGTTCACGGACTTGCACCTGTGCCCTCATGCATTGAAAGTCAAGTTCCTCATCAATAAGTGATTCTATCACATAGGGCTTGTTTTCAAATTCTAATAAGTGACTTGTTCACATTGTAAATATTTATACGTTAAGAAAACGGATGATAAACGGTATACTCCCCAGTATGATGAATTCTCGTGCATACCTTGATACGGGAATGTGTCGTGAATGGATGAACACCGGTCGGTAAGTATAAATCATACCTTAAACGTATCTCATTGTATTATGATTACACTTGATTGTTGAGTTTAAGTGGATAACAATATCGGTAATTGTGGTAAAATATTTATCAATTTCTGTAAAATTATAAAAGGAAATGTGTTTTGACAAAAGACCGCCAGCTGATATGATTCTCTTCACCAGAAACTCGCAAAAATATTGTTGTGTTTGTATATACTTATTTACTGCTTTATTTTTAAACAGTTTTTGTTCGTTTGGTGCATATCAGCACGACATTAGCGGTGATGTCGTTTGATAACATTCAAAGGATTTTAAAATTGTTGCCTTTTTTATTTTTATCAAACTTCAAAATCCAAAAAGATTTTCATTTTAACCTTATTTTTGATTGAATGATATTGGTGCTCGATCCGATACCTGACAAGCCGAATTACTTCATAAAATTAACCTTGCTGAACTTCATAACGGACAATTTTCAACATGGTCATTTCTGAAAAACCTCAAATGTTGAAGGGTTAAATTGGAAATTCCCTAAAAATCCAAGTGTTGGTGGAAATCTGATCCTTCGAGGAAGCAATGGCCCTCGAAAGATCAGATGGTCAAAGAAAGTCAATGAATGTCAACAGTCTCCATCGAAAGATAGTTGGTCAACGAAAGATTTGACCAAGTGATCCTTCGAGTTGACTAGAACCCTTGAAAGATGGCTTTATATCGAAGGATATCCTTCGAAGAATCCAAAAATATCTGGCATCCTTCGATCCAGATCCTTAAAATATCTGGATCCTTCGAACCTTATATGGATCCTTCGAACAAAAGAGAATCCTTCGTGACAGCTGTCCATCCTTCGAACGGTTTGAGTCCTTCGAGACGGTTCAACTTTCAAGGTGGAATATAAATAGTTGTCTTCTTCATCACTCATCATTATCAGTTTTCAAAAACCTCAAAACCCTCTCGAAACTCTGCCAAAATTTCAAAAACACTTGTTCGATTTTCAGGATTTCATAACATTATCTTGGTAGGATGTTATGCTTTAATCTATTAACGAACATCAAATCAAAACTTCATAAACATATCACTGACTCTGATTCATTCTTTAATGTTCTTATTTTTATTCATGAAATTTTGAATGTTTAGCCTATGATTTAGTGTTTTTGTGTTTATGTAATGTTACTGTATATGTTGTGGATGTTATGAACATTGTTGTTTGAAGGCTGGTTTGAATGATCATAACAGGGGTTTTGAACCTTGATAAAACAGGGGAGGTTAGGGTTTGGGCAAAGTTTAAATGTTTGATTTATGTTCAGGATCCGGTTTTGTTTCAATATTGTTGATGTTTTGAAATGGTCATGAGTTTTGTCTTGTTTTGCTATAAACACTGATTTGAATTTCGATATAACTGTCGCCGGAAAAACAATTCAAATCACCGGAAAACTCACCTGAAAAATCGCCGATGAACAGTAACCGTTTGGGAAGATGATGAGTCATCACCTCGAGAGATGTGCCAAACAGCATCCTTCGAGGTGAAGCTCGAAAGATGGTGGATATCTCGAAAGATCATCTTTCGATGGATCAAGCCTTCGAATGATGAGGATATCTTTCAAAATATTCAATCATTCGAAAGATAATCCTTCGACAAGTTAACATCTTTCAAGATAAATAAAATCCTTCGAGCTGGATCAACATCCTTCGAACCATTCATCATCCTTCGAAATGATTATCATCCTTCGTGCCACATTTCATCCTTCGATGGACAGAATGTATCCTTCAATAGTTTCAACACTTAGGAAATTTTCAAGAAATTGAAAATTTTTCTAAGTGTGAAACTCATGTTGACTGTTTGACCCATGCTTATTACGTGCAATTGTGATGTGCAGAAATGGCACCAAAAATTAAGTTTGAGCGGGCCAAACCCACCAAGAAAGTGAAATCTGAACTGGAAGCTATGTCTGAATCTAGACATAATATGGTGGCGTACTTACAACCAGAAGGAGGCATTAGTCCTGAATTTGCTGGGATTATGGAATATCTTCATCGAGCGCGAATCAACTATGCTATCACCACACAGCATGTCGCCTATCAATCACATATCAAGGCATTCTGGAGTACAGCTGGGGTGGAAACAGTGGATAATCAGGAAGTAATCAGGGCAATCGTTGCAGAAAAGCCAGTAGTCATTACTGAGAATTCTATTAGAGAACGTCTTCAACTTGGTGATAATTCTGAAGATCCAACTTCAATAGATTTGCAGTGTCAAAGGGGGTTATTGTTAAGGCTCAAGTACAGCGACAACGTCCTTACAAATCAAATCAACAAGAAATATCTGCCGCTTAAGTACAAGTTCCTTCTGCACATTCTGATTCACTGCCTAAGCAACAAGCGCTCTGGGTACGACTTATCTCCTATAGATCTGACGGGATTGTTTACGGCGTTGATTCTGAACAAGCCGTTCAACATCTCTCGTTATATTTTCAACAATCTGAAGGAGAACTCTCAGAGGCCACTTCCGTCCGATAAGCAGCGAACTAACACCAAGTTTTGGTTATATCCTCGCTTTCTGCAAATGTTGATAGACAATCAGATTCCTGATCTTGCTAAAGCCGAGGCAGATGTATTTCCAGTGAATCCTATGAACGAGCGCACACTTCTAATTGTCAAGTCTATGGGGGTTTACACGGGAACGCATCCAGATAGGAAAATGATTGGTCATCTTGATGCTCCTGAGTATGAGCCTCCACAGAACAACAGATGGCGACGTGAAGGAAGTGTGTCTGACGATGAAGAACCAAGATTGATTGCTATGGCTGATGAGCAACTCACATCTAAGCATGGAATCAAAGCCACTAGAAGATCTGCTGGCAGTTCTGGTGCAGCAGCTAGTGCTAAGGTTGATGTGAATGTGACTGCTGAAGTGGCTCAGGACATGCCTGTTGATCCTGATGTTCCAGTTGTTTCTGGTGGTGATGTTGGTGCTGGTCAGTCGAGTGTTGCTGCGACTGACAAGGGAAAGGGCAAAGTGGATCAGCCGAGAACACTTGTCGATGAAAGCAGTTCATCTTCTGAAGATGAAGCAGGAGGTTCTGATGATGATGGTGGTTCTTCGTCTGATGATGATAATCCTCCTCCTCAAGGGTTGAAGAAAGTCTTTGACAAACGCGGGAATCCCCGGTTTGAAAAGATTAAGAAGACAGGAGATACTGGAGATTCTGATAAAGATGAAGATTATACGCTCACATCTCCAGGCTTTATTAGGAAAAGGAAGGCTCAACGACAGGGTGGTCGTGGATCAAAGAAATCTACTGCTGACACTTCTGTTCCAGTGTCAGTTCAGCCTTCATCTGATCCTGAGCAGCAGCTTCCTCCAATTGGTGATCAGTTAACTGCTTCTGAGACAATTGATCTTATGTCTTCTCCACAGAGGTCTTCGGGAGCTCATCAGGTGTCTGTTGATCAACAGCCACCTGAAACTCCCACCACAGGTACACAACCTCGACCTATTCTTGTTATAACTGGTCCTTCAGGTGGTTCGGGTCAGGCAGGTCAATCTGGTTCATCGAGACCTGAGCCCTCTAGGCCATCTCTGGCAGAAACCTTGTCGGGTTTCTCTGAAGCTGATAAGGTACAGTTCTTGATTGAACAAATCAGTGAACTGGGTGATATAGTTGGCCGTCATACACGAACGATTGAAGAACATCGTGTACAACGAGTGAAGGATACAGAGGCTCACAATCAGCTGTGTTCTATTGTAAATGCTCAAAGTATGAAGATCAAAGAACAAGCTGAAGAAATTGATAGATTAAAGAAGGCTAACTTGGCAAGAGATAGAGAGGTGGAGATCATGAAAAGACACAGCACTAATCTGGAAAATTCAGCAAAAGTGTTAAGGGAAACAGTTAGCGATCGTGATGAAAGACTGAAGAAAGCATTCCAACCTATGCATGAAAACTTTGGTAGGGTTCATAAACAGGTTGGGATATTATGGAGAGAGAGGTGCAATGCTCAAGGGATAGTACTCCCAAGACGTCAAGATGATCAGGATGATGATTCTGCTAATCCAGATCAGACAGCAGCCTCAGGCTCCGGTGCAGCTGCATCCGGTGCTGCAGGCGGATCTAGCACTGCTCAAGATACTCCAGCTCCTCCTACAGTCTCTACTGGTCCAACTGAACAGACTGAAACATTGGAAACGTCTGTAGATCCTTCTCAGATCAGTCTAGATCCAGAAAACTTTACTGAAGATCCTCCTGAATCGTCAAGTGCTCAAAAGTTTCATCCTATCACGGGTGAAGCACTAGAAGAGGGAGAGTTTGTATCTGAGATGACAGATGAACAGTTATCAAGGTTGTTTGAGTTGAATGATGTTGCTGAAGGTGTGATTGATGCGACTCCTCTGGTACAGGATCAGACTGATTTCTCAACAATTGATGAAATCTTCATCAGTTCTGATCCTGAACGTCCTGTCTATGTTCGAGAGGACGATGCTGAGCTGAATGTGCCTGATGATGAATTTATTGCTGCAAAGACTGCTGAGTTCGACAACACTTCTTCTGATTCTCCTACTGCACAAGAAAGCCGTGAGAAAACTATTAAAGAATGGCGAGCGGATTTCCTTGCTAGGAATCCTCCTCCGCTCGCCCCGTTGGAGCAGGCAAACTATATGGTTCTGGAGAAAAATCAGGCGCGGGGTCGAATCATCAGCTGGATGTTTGTGAAAGATCTGCATTGTATGGTTGTGAAGAGAGAATCTGGTCTTCAATACTTCGGGACTCTCCTGAGTATTCTCACACTTCCATATTATGATGTGGCAGTGTTGGCGCAGCTTGATGTGATCAATCGATCTAAAGAGCATATGGTAGATCTCTTTGCGAAGAAAATCAGGCTAGAAAGGCGTTTGGGGTGGAAGGATCCTCTGTACAAACCTCAATTTCCAAGATACGAGCAAATCAAGTTCACTCTTGATCCAGAAACTAACACTGCTCGTTATCGTCTGGTATATGATCCTCCTAGGTTGATGAAGAAGATTCCGCTGTTGAAGATGAAAACTGACTTTCTTGAGAATTTCCGCTGCTGGGTTTATGATGCGGATACCGGTGAAGCTGTGATCTTGTTCAGAGACAATGCAGAGAACTTCAGGATAATCGATCCGATGTGGATTACAAACATGTCCAGATCGGATATCATTGTGTTGAAGGATCATGAAATCAATTACCTAGTTCAAGATCGAGATCAAGCCATGAAGTTTCAAAGGATGGCTCGCTACTGCTTCAACTTGTTGATCAATGCAGGAAGTGCATGGTCGGCGCATCATGTAGCCGTGGAAAGGGCGTTAGAGACTTAAGACTTGAAGACGAAGACAAAGCTACAGCCAAGGGGGAGTTTGTTGGTGCACTTTGTGTCTGTACTTTGTCTATATTTTGTAATGTATAAAACGATGTCTTTTGTCGTTGTATTTACGTCCTTTATGTGTGTTTATGTATTGTAATGTGTTGTTTGACCAAGTCAACCATCCTCCTGGTTTGACTTGGCCAAACTTGAACACTTAGTAGTTGAAAGATGATATGCCACGAAGGATGTCATCGAAGGATGTTTAGTATCCTTCGATGACTTCGAAAGATGTCCTTCGAAGTATCTCTGTGGACCTCGAAGGATGTACAATCCTTCGAGGTATGCTTAGATCCTTCGAGATCTTTCGAATGGCTTTCTGGTCGACAGATAATCCTTCGATCAGAATGTCTATCCTTCGTGCATGGGAATCTGTTTTGGGTATATATATCCATGAAGGGTTTCACTTTCACGGGAGTTCTGATAAGTTTCTGTCCAAAGTGTGTGAGAGCTTTTGTGTGTGAAACCCAGGTCTTTGTTAGAGTGTATTTTCAGTTTGGTCAAGGTCTGTAACCGTGTCCACTGAAATACAAGAGAAAACTTTGATACTTGCTTGTCTACTCTTTCTCTTGTTCACTTTGCTTACATATAAACTCCGGTTTGCTCGCTAGCTTGGATTCCGCACTTGCTAGCGGGTTAAACATAACAAGGAATAGGTTAAACCTCAACCTCCGAGGGACCTACAGCTCTTTTGTCTCATAATCAGCTTCTCCCTTGATCATGAGAGTGTAGATATCCCACTTGGTAGGTAAGGCATCAAGCAGCTTGTCATTCTTCTCTATGTCAGTATAGCAATTGATCTCATAATTTTCCATTTCTGACATCAGATGGTAGTAACGAGTGATGATGTCCTCAAGTGACTCATGTTTCATGTACTTGAAAACAGCAAATTGCTTCTTCAGTAGGTCAATCTTGTTCTTCTTGACATCAGCATTTCTCGCGTATCTTTTCTCTAATGCATCCCACATATCCTTTGAATTGGTGTACTTCTTGAAGGTATGCTTGATGCTATCAGGTAACGACATCTTGATTGCAGCCAATGCTCTTTTTTCAGCCTCATACATCTTTTTATCATTTTCTTACATGTTCACATAGGCTGTTCTACGTGGTCTGCCCTCAAAGTCGTGTGTAGGGTTTGTGTACCCATCTTCGATACATATCCACATGCGAGTATCCTGATATTCAATGAAGGATTGAAAACGATCCTTCCATGTCAGATAATTTTCCACCTTCATCATCTTAGGCAGTTTGTTGGTAGTGCCAACCTCATGCTCCATTCTCAACAGCTCATTCAAACTAGACATGTTCGACATTTTAACGTAACAGACTGATAAAACCGTACAAATTATTTCCGAAAACAGTGGTTACCAAATTACACTGTTAGAATCGTCTCGAAAAGACGAATCCAATGATATGTAATGTCAAAAACCGAATTCGGGATTTTCCAGAGTTTTTTTTTGTCCTAAAAATACAAGGAATTCAACGGCGCAAACGATTTTGTCAAACGAGCTAAGGATCAATTTCTATTTGCGAAACAGTCAAATTTTATCGACGCTTGCCAACGGAAATTCCACCACTTTAATTTCGCTGGTTCTTAAGTTCGCTGGGTAGAGATTAATTTCGCTGGACAACTGGTTAATTTTGCTGGTCTATTTCGCTGAAAAGATCAAGTTCGCTGATCAGTCAATTTCACTGGTTAATTTTGCTGCCAAATTCGCTATTAAGACGACTGATTAAGTCGCCGAAACCGAGATAATTTCACTTTGGAAAATTATTCGGTTACCAAAGTCGCCTTTGGATTTTAATTTCGCCGCTAATTATGCTGGTCTGTTAATTTCGCAGCTCTTTCAATTTCGCTGAATCAGTAAATTCGGGAACTTAATCTGTTGAACTTTTTAAAGATTCTATCTCCTCTCCAACACAAATCTGCAAAATCAAACAACCTAATCAGCTAAATATTTTCGAAAAATATGAAGAACTTATGGAAAATCATGAAGAACACGAAGAACAGTCTTCGAAACTTCAAGTCTTTCAGCCAAAATTCTTCAAAACAATAACACAATCTTTCCAGAAATCCTGAAAAACACAAAACAAACAAACCAGAAGATCAAAACAGTCAAAAATTTCGAAAATTTTATCAAACCAACAGAAAAATTCGAAAATTTTAAAACCCTAATTTTCAAAAAATTTCGAAAACTCCCTGTTTCTGCCAATCACAATTCTGAACCGAGCGTTCAAGAGCCTAATGCTTTGATACCAATTGTAGGTCCCCTTGTTGTATGGATATTCACAGAATTGTTTATCTAACCTAGAGTGCGGAATCCTCTAGATCAGATTTGTTACAGAAACGAGTAGAAACACAGAATTCCAATTAATCGGGTCTTCTATTGATTATCCAAACTAAACGTTTTACAATCAACTCAAGACCTCACAACCTCACAGCCACTATCTGTGATCTTGTCTAAGAACCCTAAATTTCGAATTTCTCTTCTCTCTCTAGAGTTTCTCTCTCTAAAATTCTCTAACTACTAAAACCCTAATCACAAAACATGTTTATATACCACATGTTTGTGAACTGGGCTTCCTACTGGGCTAGGCCATTTTCCAAGCCCATTACAACAATAAACTCCCTAACCAATAAGCTAAGTCCATTACAAAATATCCAAAGACTAAATAAACAAACTATTAAGCTGTTGTCATAGACTATGCACCAACAGTCTCTCAAGCGGTACTCTGATCGAATTCAGCAACTTCTGTGGGTGTGACTTCTTGGTCTGCTTTCCCTTCTTACAAGCTACACAATCATCAGACAAATGGAAATTCATTAAATTTACACCTTCTACTAAATCGTTATGCACCTGAAAATTCATTTTTCTAACATGAATGTGGCCCATCTTTCGATGCCACATAATAGACTCTTTTTCTGTTGCTTTCGTTTTCGACACAAAACACTGTTTTTGATGATTTGTTGGTGTTGCGGCACTCATGTCAAGAATATACAAGTCGTTTTCTCGTGGAGCGCGCAACAGCACCATATCTTCAGGGATTTTAAACCCAGGTTTTAAAACCAAACATTCGTTTTTCGTGAAATGTATAGTAAACGATTTATCACAGATTTGAGAAATACTAAGCAAGTTATTTTCCAATTCTATGATGTAATTCACTTTCTCAAACGAAATGACCCCATTTGTCAGGGTTCCTTGGCCTACAATCCTGCCGCCCTGATTTCCGGCAAATCCCACGTAACCTCCATTAATTGATTTAATGTTATAGAGAAGCGCCAACATTCCCGTCATATGTCTTGATGCCCCACTGTCCATGATCCATTTTGAAATGATTGACCTGGGTAACCCCTGCAAGCATTATAGTAAATCATTAAAACAATGATGCCCATGACTTCTTGACTGGTGAAACACTTCCAAACACTAAATCACAATGCACATCAATGTTTGGAAAGTTAGATGTGACATTCGGAACATCAGTTTTTACTTTTGGTTTGGTTTCGTTTTTGATCGGGGAAAACTCTGCAAGAAACTTATCAAGTTCAGACTCAAACTCTGCTACATCATCTTTCAAAACCTTTGTTTCATTTTTCAAAATGTTTTCAATCTTTTTCTCCTTGACCGTTGATCTTGTTTTCACAACCCATGATTGGTTTTCAAAAACTTTTGTTTTCGGATAAATCTTTGAAGTCTTTTGAGTCTTTGAAGATTCGCCAACCTCAAAGGTCGATTTGGCTTATCTTCAGACTCCAAAGATTCACCCCTCTTCAAGATGCGAATTGGTGAAACCATTGGCTTTTTATCCTTTTTGTCAATTGGTGACTTAGGTTGAGGTTTTTGAACAACAGGTTTTGCAATGACAGGTTTTTCAAAAACTTTCTTGCATTGTTTTGCCATGTGTCCGATTTCATTGCAGCGATAGCAGACTCTTTTGTCATACTCGACAAAAGTTGACTTGAATGACTCTTCTTTTAGTTTCTTTGCCGCATTGAAATCGTCAACGGCTTTCTGACTAAAAATGTAATCTTTCTCATCATCCACATTTGGTCCAACAACAAAGACATCATTCATTTTATCTTTTGGCTTGACAACCTTCTTAGCCATCTTTTTCTCAAAACCAATTCCTTTGTTTTTAAAGTTGTTACCATTTTTCTTGTTGTTACCATTTCCATCCCACTCCTTTTTGCCCGAGTTGTTAGAACGTGACGTAACAAACGATTTTTTCAGTTTCGAAAAGAATTCTTTGTTGTTTACTTCAGCAATGTCAATTTCAAACAATTTGAAAACTTTCTCAACATTTTCAATCTTAACGTTCTGAATCGGATACTCGAAATCAGAGTAAAGCTTGTCAGTTCCAATCATAGTGTAAACCACCATGATCGGATCATCATTCTTACCTTTGTCTGATTTCGGTATGAAACGATCTAAAAAGTTACCCTCGTCTTCAGAATCAGCAACAGATTTCTCAGAATGAGATTTCATTGTCTCAACCTCAGAGTTATCACTCTCTTCATCTAACACCTTGTCGACAACTGTAGGATCGTTGTGGACCTTGTACGAGTCGATCAGAAGAGTTGTATATCCAATTCAAAGGCGGAATCAATGAATCAGACGCTCAAACTAATTATAATGCTTTCTTTTATTGATCTAACAACTTTTACAACCTGAAAGCAATTTGGCAGCACTTCGTTACAATTTCCAGAAGTTACCAAATGAACAAAGCATGCACCTATATATAGTGGTGATAGGTTCGCTTATATGGACGTCCATATGAGCGGACCTACTTGCTGATAGTTCGCTTTTATGGACAGTGTCCATATAAGCGAACCTACTTGCTAATCCACCAACTTTCGTTTCTCGAACCCCGTGCACTGGATATTCTAACCTATCCTATCCTATTACATGATACAAGACGAAGTCAATAGACGTAATGCACTAACAGACTCCCCCTCGGATATTGACAAAGTCTTCAGTGACTATTCTCTGTTATGCCACCTCTTCGGTCTTGATCATTTTGCCATCTCATTCAGATTGTAACAATGTAAGCATCCATCATTCTTTCTCTTTGAAAAACTTCACACTTTGACATTTTCAGCAGACTCTCATTACTGGCTCTATCATCAACAGCTTCATCATCAGCTGGCTCCCCCTCTCATCAAGCTTCCGTGCTTCTAGGGATCGACACCTAGCTTTTCAGCTACAAGCTCTTCCTAACTACCAGCTTGTCTTCAGACTCCCCCTCAGTCTTTGCTTCCGGGATCGTAATCTGGTATCTTTCTTATCCTGCAATCACTCAAACACTATATAAGTAACAACATTTTAAAATCATCAAACAAATTCTCTAATCCACACCCCCTGTTAACAAACTTAACAGATATGGCAGCATTAAAGAATCCAACTCCCTCACAGTTTATCATCCAAGTTCAAGTTAATGACCTTGGAGATACCACAAACTGTTTTTGAAAATTTTTGATTTTAAATCAAGTATCAAATTAATGAACTTGTTTTATTTTCAGAAACACAATCAACTTACTTAGATTTTGAAACTCAACATTTCAGATATCGGTTGTCGAAAATAAAGCAGAAATCAAAATCTTTTTGTATTTTCTGAAAATATAAAGTAGTAAGAAATATGTACAAACATATTTACAGATAATATTTTTGTTTGAGTATGCGTCAGAGGATCATATCAGTTTTTGACAAGTCACAAGTACCGTTGAGCTTAATTACACATTAAGAATTAAACAATTCACTTCGATTGTCGATATACTGATCCATCTTAAATTTTCATACAAACTTCAACTGATTCAGGATACGAATTAGATGTTTTAAGAACTTAAACTCATTCATGTGTCCCACCTCTTGAATATACTCCCGTATCCAGAATCCCAGATATTCAGTCTTACAGGTGAGTATACCACAGATGATATCTGTAAGGGGTTAAATGCGAGGGCCGTGAGAGCTCAGGTCGATACTTCCGTATACGCAGAGAGATGACGGCTTCGACTTTCTGGTGTGTCCCCTTTAGAGGATCTTTTAATTACAACAGCAGCGACTATCAATTTTATTGTTTCATCAGCTTGCTGAGGGCGATGCTGTATTTCAAGCATTTGCAGAAAGTATTATTCGGGGACTAGGTCAGTACTTCCATACAGCAGAAGTCCCGGAATAATACCCCAGATATCACTGAGTATAAAGACCTAGTATCTCAGAATATGGGACCTTTCAAACGAGATTTCAGGGGTTACCTATATATCCAAGTAGTGTTCCCCACGAAATAAGCAAGTTTGAATTTAAGTTTATATCCCGAAAAAGTTTACTAAATGTATAAAAACCTATCGACATATCATCAGTGAGACTGTTTAACGCTATTTAATCATTACAATTCTTTAGCATATTGTAACTGTGTACTGATGTACTATCATTTCCTCTTTTTACGTAAAAACTCAATTTTTGAATTTTTATCATGTTTTTGTTTTTTTTTTAAATTTTCTAATGTTTTTGTATTTTCTGACAATTTTTCTCCCCCTAAAATGCAAAATCATTAAAAGAAAATTTGACAACACAATACTGATAGCTTTATCTCACCATCCATGTTCTGCTAATCATGCACTGAATCATACTAAAAGCAGTAATTACCCCCATGATTTACAACACACTGATTTTTGACAGTTTGAAAACCGTTTTTCAATATGATGAATGTAATCATGTTTGTTCAGCCGTGAGGTTTCGGCGTATTCAAGTAACATTTATTCTAACAAAAAAAACTAAAACATAACATATTTTTGGTTTTTAATTTTTCAAGTTTTTAGAGTTTTGAAAATATTGTTTATTTATGTACAAACAACAATCAAACTAAACTCCCTGTTCAACCAAACCAGGGTCCTGCAACTTCTTCCTGTGCCAGGTTGCTCCAACTATCAATCTCACAATCTTCAACTTCATTGAGCACCTGCACATTCAAAATTTTATCAATCATTTGAACAATTTAGCCCAGGTCTGTTGGACCTTAGGCATTTCAACACAATAATTTTCATTCAATTTTGGAAAATCTTTGTCATTTAAAACTTTTCCAGCTTTGATCTCAACTTTTTCATCGTTTACCGACGACACTTGTTTCTTAGCACTCCACACATGACCTCCCGGAGTACCTCTTTTTGTAAAAGTTTATCTCTTTTTGAACCTTTTGATTTTGAACAACATTTTTAGGTTTCCAAAACTCTTGAGGTTTTGTCATATCAACAGATGTTCTCCAACTCTGTGTTGTTCTCAATCTGGGTGTATGAGAATTCCAGGTCTGTCTTGAATTGAACCTGTTCGGGTTTGATTTCCAATTTTGATTTGAAGCAAACTTGTTTGTATTATACCTCCAAGTTTGTCTCGAATCAAATCTGGTTGACCTTGGTTTCACACTCTCAGATTTCTGTTTTTCAACATCAACAGGCTTTGGATTTGGACACTTTCGTGCAACATGTCCAATTTGATCACACTTAAAACACACTTTCTTTGAAACATCCTTTGCCTGTTGTTGTTTCTTTTTCATAGCATCAAACTCCTCATTAGACTGTTGTCCAAATTTGAGTTTTTCCTTTTCTTTCAAGTTTTTCCCTTGAACAAAATTCATCTTTTGTTGCAAATCTTGTTGTTTTCTTTGATTCCAATTTTGTTTCCTTTTATAACCCAAACTAGCCTTCATGTTTTTCTTCTTAGAACCAGGTTTGTTATAAAAAGATTTATGACCTTTACCAGCAAAATTTGGAATCTCAGACTTTTCAATCTCAACCATTTTGAAAACTTTATCTACCTTTTCTGAAATCACATTCTGAATCAGGAATACAACATCTAAGAATAATTTGTCCGATCCAATCATGGTATAAACCAATCCCTTTGAATCATCATTCAAATCTTTCTCGGATTTTGTGTTTTTTCAGATAACCATCATAAAGATTTCATTCATCTTCATCCTGTGATTCAGACTTACCTTTTGCGGACTCATTTTTCAAAACACTATCAACCACCTTACTTACCACCTCTGAATCATCAGCATCATCAGATTTGGTGTAAGTCACATCGATACTTTCAGGTAATTGGTCAGCTATGTTTAAACCCTTTGCCACCTTTTCCTCATCATAAAAAGTATAATTGTTTCTCAATGGTGGTGGTACCTGATGAAATTCTGAACCAGTACCCTTTTTGCAATTATCAGTATCTTTGTCATCTGGTGTGATATTGAAAATGGGTTCGAGAATGTACGAAGAGTTATGATAACTTTGAAGTTTTGTAACAATCTTTTCTTTTTCAGCCAAGACTTGTTTTAGATTAGCAATTTCATCAACACACTTGTTCAATTCAATTTGCTTTTCTTTAAACTTTCTTTCATACATTTCTTTTGTTGTTAAAGTTTCAGACAGTCTTTGATCAAAACTTTTAACTTGGCTCTTCAAAGTATCATAAGCTTCTTGTACTCTCTGACTCGACCATTTTAAAGAATCATATTGTTTTTGTAACTCTAGAAACTTAGATTCTTTCTCAACACAATCAACACATTTTGCGAAACATTTTTCTTTCAAAATCTTATTTTCTTCTTCAAGATCATGACATTTCTGTGTTAACTTCTCAACTTTTAATTTTAAACTTTCTTCTGTGTCAATTCTTTCTTTACATTTCAATTTTAAAACATTTTGAAGTTTGTTCATTTCATTATCTTTTGTTTTTATCAGTTCATCTTTATCCATACAAGCTCTACATGTTTCCATGCATTTCTTGCATTGTTCAATTGATTTTAAGATTTTAGAATCAGAATTTACCTTAGTGATTGACACCTCGGCATGCTCAGCTGCCCTGTCTGTTTCAGCTCTTGTATCTTCTCGTTATCAGCACCAACATCACTAACAATCTTCATCTTCTCAATTTTTCCTTCAATCTCTTTCAGCACCAGTTCTTCTTTCTTCTTCTGTTCTTCCTCAGCTTTTTGATCCTCTTCAACAGCAAGCTTTGCGACAGTCTTCACTTCTTCAATCATCTTTTTCAATTCTTCTTCTTTTCTCTTCTTCATTTCTACCACCTTTGGTAGACTTGCTTCAAAAACCTCCTTTAACTTGTTTATCAAATCTGGCAGATAACTTTTATCAGAAAGCCTTCTTGTGTTGAAAGTACGCTCACTTGGAAACAAATTGGCTACAGCATCAAAATCCACTTTTGACGGATCAACTACTGGATTACCCTGTGGATCCATGTAACACTCCAACTCTTCATTCCATCTCTTGGCTCTCTGGGCTTCTTGAAATGGTTCATTCAACTTGCTAATCTCCCATCTCGCACTGTCTCTTCGCCACCAGGTATCATGATCATCATTTGCAACAAATGCATATCCAACTGCATCTTTTTTCTGGTAAAACTTCTTTGCTCCAATCATATCCTTCATCGTCGTATATAACTGCAAGAGCCCTTGATTTTTCTTCTGGCTGTTTCAGTCTTGGTGGCTCAGACTTGTTCTGATGGTAAATCGCTTTCTTGTAATAATTGTTAGGATCTGAGGCTCTCATGATTGTGCTTGTTTGTATGAATTGAACATTCAGAGTATGTGAAATGATGTAAAGTGCAGCGGAAATGAATACAAACTTTGTTAAACACAATCAAAGGAGAATATAGTTTGATAAACAATTGCTCTTTCATAGAGTCGAAAGATTACATTAAAAGCAAAAGATTACAATGCGAGCTTACAGACTAAACTCCCCCTCAGCCTGATACTCCAGAGTTGGTTGCACAAGATGAAAGGATTGAATTGAGGAGAAGAACTCACTCAAAACGAATCAAATATAACAGTACAGAGTACTGTCATATTTATAGGCAAACCAAACTACTGATGTACCTCAGCTGATGTCACCATGATAGTGACATCTAACAGCTTAACAACCTATAATCACTGATCTATACAAAACTACTGATGTCTAACAACTGCTTGATAATACAATACAAAACAAGTCTAACACTGTTCACGTTCCACTGTTGTAGCCTAAGCACTGATTACTTGAACATCAGTGCTTTCTTCAAAAGGTGATCAGTCTTTGAATGAGCAGTGCTTGGATCTTCAGCAGTACTTAAGAGACAGCAGTAGATAGAGCTCAGCGTTTGCCTTTTAGCAGTCTTTAGTTGTTTCATCAGTGTTTGGTTCATCAGTTGTTCTTCTGAGCAGTGTTTATAGTGTATCAGCAGATAGGTAACCACTGTCAAGGGGAGAGCTTAGTGTAAACATCTGCTTATTGTGAATCCACTGTTGTGAACAGGTTTTGGCTTTACATTATCTGTTCCTCTGGTAGGGTTCAATCCCAACAATAATCTTCGTTGAACGGGTTCTCAGAATCATCAGCAGCATACGCATTTCTGCACTCGTGCTTGAAGTGACCTTTTTGTTTGCATTTGAAGCATGTCACTTTGGATTTATCAAATCCCAGTTTGGTAGATGGTCCCCCAATCGACTTTCTCCCCGTGATCTCCATGAACCGCTGTGCTCGACGAACCGCACTGGACATGCACCATCTTATATCCATTAGTTCCATCTCCTCGGGGTCTAACTGATCATAATCTTCTTTCATCAAATTGGTATTGCCAATCTTCCCTGCAATGAGGCTTTCATACGATTCAAGTACAGATGCCAAGAAAATCATCTGTTGTTTTGCCAATTCTTCGCTGAAATTCTGCCCATTCTTCAAATCAACTGCGATATTACACTGAAATAGATTCTTTGAAGCAAATTGGTCTGAGGTATTTGAAGAAGATCCACTGTGAAAACCACTATGAAGACTTTCATTGTTCACTGAGCTTGAACTTTCTGCAGAAAACGCTGTTTTTGGAGAGCCAACCTGTGGTATATCTCATCTGTAGTAAAGTTCCACATTCTGCTGATAAGCTAGACTGTTGACTTTGGATCTTTTTATCTCTAATTCATGGCTTTCAAGCCTTTCAATCAGCAAATCCACTTTTAAATCTTTTGTCTTGATTGTATTTTTCAGCATTAGAGCGAAGTATTGCCACTCTTGATCATTGGGCAATGAATCAAACAATTTATCCACCATCATCTCTTCAGAATATTTGATTTCATGTCTGGCCAACTCCATTTTCAGATGTCCAAATCTCTCGATCATTTTACAGACAGGTTCATTTTTCATACAACTGAATAAATCAAACTCTCTACGCAACAATTTCTTTTTGTTTTTTACTTTCATTACTTCCTACACACTTTCTCTCTAATGCTTCCCACAATCTCTTTGAAGTTTTTTCTTGTTCAAGTAACGAGATAATATCCTCTCTCACTGACTGTTTGATCAACGTTATCATTCTATATTCAGCCACAACATTTTTTATATCTTTTTCAGTAAAATCTTTCTCATCTATTAACTCTCCTCCTTCTTTCTCTGGTGCTTTATATTCACTCACTAATTTTAACCAGCTTTCGGGAGCGAAAGCTTTTACCCAACCTTCAAATCTGTTTTTCCACCAGTTATAGTCTTCAACTTTCATTAACTTTGGTGGCTTCTGCTGACTTCCGTACATGTTCTCAAACTTCAAATTTTCCGAAATCTCTCTTGAATATTCTTTCAACTCAGATCTTCTATCTGTCGATTCGGAAGTGAAAGCGTTGTAGAATGTGTTGTAGAACTCTTCACCGTTGTTTGACATCTTTAATCACCTGAAAGCAATCAAACAAACTCAATCAGTTTTACACAATATCAAGTAATTTGAAATACACTGACACTCGATTGTCGTGAAATGATCTTGACACTTGGACGAAATCAGATTGTATTAATAAGCGAAACCCAAATTGGACAAATAAGCGAAACTCTCTTGAACAAATACGCGGACCACCAATTTTGACCGAATGAGCGGATCTCCTATTGGACCAAATAAGCGGAACTGCTTGTGTCCGAATAAGCGAATCTGCTCAATGTATGAATAAGCGAACCTAAAATGTACGTTCGAGCGGATCTACTTGATGTCCGTTCGAGCGGATCTAGAGCGAAACCAACTGTCCACTCGAGCGGAACTAACTTGTTTGTTCAAGCGGACATAGCTTTTTCGAGCGGAACTACTCAGACTGTGACTCAATAAGCGGACCTCTGAAGCGGATCTACTCAAATATTGTGACACTGAAGCGAACCTGGATGGTCATAAAAGCGGACCTATGAGACTTTCAAGCGAACCTATCTACTGTCCGAATAAGCGGACCCACATCCGAAGGTTATTTCGACTATTTTTAAGTTGAATTTTGATATGAAATTTTCAAGGGTTTGATATTATCCACTAATATACATTCTGTGAAAAATTTGACCGATTTTAACCGTGGAAACTTGTCCAGATCGAAAAAGAAGGTGTAGAAGACAGAAAACAGATCCAATTGAGCTAAACTCTTCCTCCTGAGCTCTGATACCACTTGTAGGATCGTTGTGGACCCTGTACGAGTCGATCAGAAGAGTTGTATATCCAATTCAAAGGCGGAATCAATGAATCAGACGCTCAAACTAATTATAATGCTTTCTTTTATTGATCTAACAACTTTTACAACCTGAAAGCAATTTGGCAGCACTTCGTTACAATTTCCAGAAGTTACCAAATGAACAAAGCATGCACCTATATATAGTGGTGATAGGTTCGCTTATATGGACGTCCATATGAGCGGACCTACTTGCTGATGGTTCGCTTTTATGGACAGTGTCCATATAAGCGGACCTACTTGCTAATCCACCAACTTTCGTTTCTCGAACCTAGTGCACTGGTTATTCTAACCTATCCTATCCTATTACATGATACAAGAAGAAGTCAATAGACGTAATGCACTAACAACAACAGTCTTGATGACCTGTGACTCGTTGTCTGTGTCAGACGGAGAGAATGTAACGTCAATGCTCTCTGGCAATTCATCCTCAATTGTCCTCAACTTAAGATTCAATGCAGCTTCCACCCCATCTGGATACTTTTGAGTATAATGATTCCACATTGGGGGTGGAACGCTATTAAAGACCGGTGTTGCATTGGGCTGTTGTGGAACAATTTGCTCAAGGACATAGGACGATGCAACATAGCTCATCAATTTCTTATCGATTTGCTCATTTTCAATTTTAGTCAATTCTAACTCTTTCTTTAATGATGCACTTGTGTCAAGATGAAAATTAACTTCCACTTGTTTATCAAAAAGTGTTGCTTTTACTAGTTTTGTGGCTTTGTCATTTTCGACACTTTCTTTTTGAATCATTTTAATTGATCTGGCTAGTGTATCATATGCCTCTTTGACTAGTCCTAGATCAAATTTTAACATGTCAGCATGTTGTTTCAATTCCTGAAACTTAGCATCTTTTTCAAGACACTCCATGCACGGTTTTAAACACTTTTGGCATGGGGTTTCAGAAATTGAATCTAATTTCTCAACAACCTCTGCTTCATTAGCAGTTTTCACTTCCTGTTTACCGACATTTTTGGACTCTGACTCAGACACTTTCTCAGATTTGATCTCCTCAATTCCCGACTCCTTATCCGACTCCATTTGAACTGACTCGGAACTGACAGACTCGGGTTTCACAAGTTCTGTGTCTACCTCTTTCAGTTTCGCCATGAGAGCCATGTCAGCAATTTCTTTCAAAGTGTCTTCGGTCATTTCTTTTGTCACATCAATCATCTCCTCGACAAACTCTTTCTTTTCCTCATACCTTGGACATAATCCAGTCGTCGGTTCTTCAAAGAAACCTGCAAAAGACTCAAAAATTTTAGGAGGCATGATAGATTTCAAAGAACATGCTAATACCTCCTGCTCAGATTGGTAGTAGTAAACTTCTGCAGCTAATTCCTCAATATCAGCCACACTATCCACAGTAACATCTTCAACCACCAATTCAGCCTCAACAACACTTTAAGGCTCTTCAATTATCTCAACCATCATAGCCTGTCCATCACTACCAGGGATGTATTTATCCCAGCTAAATCCCTCTGCAACTTTCTCATCATCCTGGTTCACAATGAGAGCTTTTTCTGGTTCACAATGAGAGCTTTTTCTGGTTTGGCTATAAAAGTTATCTAAAATACGATGTTTTAAATTCAATAAAGTAGGGTTTATCCCTATAAACATGTTGTAATAAGAAACTTGGGTTTTACCTATGTGATTATTAAAATAAAATATGGTGGTTTTACTCTGATAAACATTTCCTAACTACAGTCCTGATGTAACTTACGCTGCCAAATTGATAACTGATACCACCACAAACAAATGTTCGCGGCCGCCCGTTCCCGGGACAGAAAAGGGATCGGGGGTTGTGACAGAAGGTGGTATCAGAGCCTAGCCACTGTTTCAAGCCAAAGAAGTGTTCTGCTGACACTTAAATTTTAAATTCTGTGTTAGGAAATAACTTATGTGATTATGTGTTTTATATTATTTGACTATTTGTTAGTCTACAGTATGGGTAAGCAAAGAATTTTGGACATCTATCGTCAACTAGATAGTTCACCAAAAGATAAAGGGAACCTCATTTCAACCAAATCCCTCAGGATACTCAGAAGATACTGAGGAAGGAATATTTATTCGTAAGGCACAGTCTGAGAAACCATTTACCACCAAGAAGAGAAGTAGGATTATTAGCAAGAGTCGAGAGAAAATAAAGGAGTCACAACCAAAGGGAGCGAAAAATTATAAGGAAATAAATGCACAAAGTCAGGAAACAGGCAATAACTTACTAGGGGAAGATGAATTAGATGGACAATGGGTAAATCTCCATATGTTAGCCACTACAACAGTAAATGCTAACTTATATTAAATAGTCGAACGGCCAAACCAGTACCAGCACCCATGCCACCTATGAGCTAGAAACTTTAAAGGAACTTCGCCCATTAGATAACAACTTAGTAGAGACAGGAGATAGAATAAACCTTATATAAAAGCATGTTGAGCCTAATACTCCAATAACCTAGATAGACTAAAATAAGTTACGGATGCATAATCACTAGTATATTTTGAATTTCAGTTGTAATTTGTAATAAATACATATATATAAGTCGCAGTGTTCACCATTTTTAAATCAATCTATTTTATGATTGTACCCAAATATTTGTACTAGAAATTTGTCTGTGATAATTAATACCACCTACTCAAATAATATCATAATATACATCAAACTAAGTTAGTTATTAACAAAGCAGTCATGTTTATGATTCTCTTTTGGAACCAATTATTTACTTTGGTTTAAAGTACATTTTGAAATATATGGTATAAAACTTTAAAACTTTATGGTTTTAATAATTTTGTTTCAAAATAATTTATATTTAAATAAATAAAACCGAAGCTATTAAATTAACCAAAAGAATTTTAAGAATTAATAAAATTTAAAAAGATTGCTTTAGTGGATCGAGCCAAAGCAAGTTTTGAACCCCAGGTGTACCAATTTACAACTCCATTTTATCCCTTCTGGTTTGTAACCAGTTGGCAATAAGACTTCATACTTTCATAGTTTTATGAAATAACTGATGTTGGGATTACTTGTAAAGGTTTATATTAAAATACTTAGTAATAAAATAGATGGTTAAATGAATATGATGGGTATTCATGATTAAATAAAATCATTTAAAATTTTGTAGAGATTTGGGTTGCTTAGACTACGTAGAAAGGCCTAACTAAACGATGAAAGCATTTCTATAGATCTTTAATATTAAGGTATATCCATAATAGGTCTTATGCATGGAGACAGTTAATATAAGATTATAAGATTAACCAGTCATATTAGTTATAGGATTGTGTATCCTAAATTATAAAGAAAAGTATTCAAGTTCAGCTGGCTAATTTATAATAGTTAAATAATATTATTCTATTATATTTGAAATGTATATATATACACTATAATACATTCAAATACTATATACGTGTATATAATATAAATATATATATATATATTAGGATACCTGTAAAATTTATACATTTAAAACTATAAAGAGAAGGTATGATAAAAAGAATCATTATATATATCATGATAATTATATATTGATAATCAGGTTTTCATTCTCTATCATTTAGGATATTATAAAAAGAAGTAATAAAATTTTTATGATATATACTAAAAGAAGAGAAAAGATGGTTTTGATGGGTTGAACAATCGATACATATAAAAGAGATTAGATAATTAAATTTTTAGAAGTAAGGATATTGCAACAGTAAAAACATCTTTTCTTATCCTACTTAAATCCATAATTTAGTATCTATTTATTTATTTTACCTGGCACGTTAAAATGTTCCGAAAACTTTCATTTTTCAAACCAGAATTAAAATGGATGCTCCACATAAAAATAGTTAACTCAAATGTGTGTTTAGTACTTTTGTCCTTTATATAACTTTATTTAAAATTCAGATTACAATCATAATCTTGTAATATCTTTAAATAAATTACTATTAATATTGTATGGGATATACATACATATTCCAGTACATGTATATTACTCAAATATTTTTAGAATCAATTTTTTTTTAAACGTCAAACTTTGTATCGCTTACCATAAGTACTTCTTTGAATAAATAAATACATTGAGAGTTAAATTTTGATATTTTAAACCCATATGGTATAACCCACTAGTTAAAAATAAATTTATTTCTATGAGTCCAAAAAGTTTATATTTTGATTAATTTATTTCTTTAAACTTTTATTTATCCATCTTTAAAATATTATATTCAATAAATTTAACAGAAGTTTATTTCAATATATTACTTTTATAAGAGGATAAATAAAGCTAGGGGAATAATCTTCATAATTGGTACCCTCGGATATATATATATATATATATAAATTAAAGATATTACAAAATAATTCAATATTATATATATATATGTGTGTGTGTATATATATTATGTAAGTTTTGATATTAACAAGATATTTGAAATTTTATGAAATTATTGATAGCGTACACCATATAATAATATATTCTGAAAGTAAAGATAAGAGAAAAAAGTATAGCTGATTCTTTTGAAAACATGAAGTCACAAAAGAATAAATCATGAAACATATTATGTTTTAAAATACCATCTGTCTCAATAAAATAATCCTTGCAACGGAATCTCATAATATATAAACATGAATAGAGTTAGCTGTAAGCCTACTCATTACATTGAACCTAGCCATAATATCAATGGAGACAATGATATATTTGAAACTTCATTTTCCAAGCAAAAGCAAAACCACAACCATAATATCTATGCTTAAACAATTACTGGTAACACCTAGAATAGTATTTAGACTTGAACTTAAGAAAAATGCCTTAGTATAAAGCTTTTGAGATAAGCCAATTACTTGCGTATATAAAGTATGATGGTTATTGGTATCCCGTGAGGATGATGACTAGAACAGTGCCAGTATGATAAATAAGCAATAACACTTGGCCACTGTTATTTCTTATTTATTAGTACTACTCGGTTCTAGAATATGATCCATCATGAGAATATTGATTTCCATGTTTCTTGATGCAAACCATAATAAACGAGGTACTTTCAAAATCCTGATTTGAGAGAAGTCTATTTATGGGAAATACCATGATAACTACCTCTCCGGCAAGCCTGGGTATGATGTGGTATACACTCCAGCTTGTCCGGGTAAGATGGGGGTACCTCTCCGGCAAAACCGGGTGAGATGGGGTATATGTTATGTTATGAAATTCCCTAAATAGTACCATGAACTGATGTCTGACCCGTTTTTGGAAATATGAATCTATTGAATACATTTGACCTTATGAACAATGTGTATATTATAAATCTGTGAAATATATATAGATATGAATATCTATAAGGAATTCCAAAGACCATAATAATTGACAATTAGGGATAAACCACGAACAGGTCCGTCAATTTTAGATTTATTAAGAATCTCTTGTATACGTCTATAATTCCGATATCAAACACTATTTCGTTTGATCATCCGTCTCGAAATTCGTACGACAAGATAAACGGAAGGAACTCTATAATTTGGAACGTCATCGAAAGTATAAGAATTTCCTTTGGAATTATTAAACACATTAGGAAACCTGTAACTAAAAGCTATGCTAAAATACAAAACATATTTCAGTCAAGAATAAGAATCTCATAGAGAATAGTTTTGGTCAAAGTAAAGTGAAATTCAAAATAAAGACCAGGATATACCTAGAAACTAAACTAACTAAATATTCATCCATATTTCAGGGAATCTCGAGGACGAGATTTAAAATAAGGTGGGGAGGATGTAACATTCCCAAAATTTTTATTTATATAAAATATATAAAAACTTATGTTATTAAAAGGATGCATCATGGGTAAGTTAACCAATGAAAATATGAGGTATTTTGGGCAAGCGTAGGAACCATTTAATAATTAAATTATAAAAATACATTATATTTGAACCTACTCTGTTTTTAATGAAATTTGGGTCAAAATGTAGATAAAGTTATTCTCGTTCTAAAGGCATATTTATTATTTTATAAAACGTCATATTTTAGAAGTTATACGCGCCAAATAAGTGAAGCAGTTAAATTAATTATACAATATATATTAAATAAAATAATAATATAATAATAATAATAATAGTTAAACTTATGAGATTGAATTTATATTTTAAAAAGTATACGTGTAAGTATACTAAAGAATGAGAATAGAATAATAAAATAAAACTAATCAAAATTCATTGCATATAAAAATGACGTGTGATTGAAATTATGATAGATGGATGTGTGGACATTAACAGACGTGCACACTAAGTTTTGAAGAGTATATATAGATTTCTAAATCAACATTTTATGTGTTCAGTCTGTCTCGTTCCCCTCTATTCTGTTATGTATACCTTATTTTCCAACTAATTCACCCCTAAATACTCTAAAGCCCTGCCCCATTTTAAGTATTTTAACCCTTGATCACTGATGCTCTGTCCGACTGACGTAAGGCCCCGTAACGTATGTCAAGGCTCTGCCTAAATTCGTTGGGGTTCTGTCTCGTGACGTAGGGATAAAGTGGAATTGGGTTACTATACTTAAGTGTGAGTGCACTATATATTCTATTAAATAATCCAGGAGTTGTACCAAGATATATCAACCCTCCAAAATATTTCTGACACCCCTAATATATTTAGAATACCCCTATATGTTTTTAAATACATCGCGTATGTGAAACCCGAGCTCGAAATACAATATAGCATTAAAAATAAATGAAAAACAAGAAAAGTTGAGGCGGACCGCGTAAGGTACCCCATAACCCTTACGCAGGCCGCGAGAGGCTAAAAAGGTGGCGCAGCCCGGTGCGGCCACGTGGCCCAACACCCGGCAAGTCTATAAGCTGACCCAGCCCAGCTATACGTTGACTGGAGGTTAACGCGGGCCGCATAAGCCCTGCCTCTATGTTACGCGGGCCGCGACAAATCCAAACTCAGCACCTATAAATAGAACGCATCGGATCTTAGTTGAATTCGTTCATTTCTTTCTTTCTTAAGCAAATTTCTGAATAGAAGGCATAATACTCGAGTATTATACCCCCCCTAATTAGCGAAGCTCTGCCTCGTTGTAAGTATCACAACCCCTGGATACGTATTAGATACTCTGCCCGATTGATCTAGGGTTCCGTAACGGCTGTCATGGTTCTGCCCGACGTAGTCGTTGGAATGCGGTCTCGGGGAGGTTATTACTAATGTTAAAATGGGTTATTATACTAACGCATGTACATTATTTATTTAACTAGATTATAACCAAGAAACCACAAAGGAAAGACCTATAATAGCAATGTGAGTTATCCTCTTTTTGTTAACCTTTTTGGAATATTTTACAAAACCTTAATTATTTTACAATGTGATTAAGCGGTGATCGAGTCTTTGTAGTTCTTCAATTACTGCCGGTATGTTGGGGTTTTGTATACAAAATTTACTACCGTGAGTAGTAAGTCGGGGATGACAATACGTTACCATTAGATAATGAGTTAGCCAATGTGTAATATGACCCACAAGTCAGGATTGATAGTACTAAATGAGTAATTGTGTAGAAATAAACAATGTGATCGCTCTCAATATTGTGTTAATTGATAAAATGTTTCTTGATTAAACTGGGATGCACTAACCAGTATTTCCCACTGACAAATGTTTTTAAACACGTGTTTCAGGTAACACAATGTGAAAGCCAATTAGTAAAAAAGCCAGCTCGAGAGCACTGACGGCTTGGAAAATGTGGCTATAAAAGTTATCTAAAATACGATGTTTTAAATTCAATAAAGTAGGGTTTATCCCTATAAACATGTTGTAATAAGAAACTTGGGTTTTACCCATGTGATTATTAAAATAAAATATAGTGGTTTTACTCTGATAAACATTTCCTAACTACGGTCCTGATGTAACTTCCGCTGCCAAATTGATAACTGATACCACCACAAACAAATGTTCGCGGCCGCCCGATTGCGACGAGTTTTGCCGTTTCGATTGCGATTGCAAGCGTTGCGATGCGATAGAGTTTCCTATTCAAATTACTTTTAATCCCAACTACTATATCTAACATACAATCATCCTAAATTACTTGCGTTTAGTGTTTGCGATTCGATTGTAATTCGAGTTTCGATTGCGTTTCGATTATTCACCACGAGATAAACATAAATAAACATGCACAGGTAACACATAAGGCACACACACACGTAAAACAATATCCAGAATGCGTAATTCGAGTTGCGATTGCGATAAGCGATAAGCGATCAAATATGCGATAAATATCGAATAAAACCTCGATTATTAATAAATACTCCACATAATACAACTAACGTAACGCATAAAATAGGCTATCTACGAGTGAAAGAAGTGAAAACAGGAATTGAGCAAGGAGTGACAGATCGCAATTAGCAATCTTGTCTCCCTTTGACTTCAATCTTGACTTTGACTTTCGCAATTGCGAGTGTCCATCTCGTGCCATACAAAAGGCGATCGACATCTTCTTCCATATAAAGCCTCAAACGGTGCCATTTAAATGCTGGAATGATATCTGCTATTATACGAGAATCGACTAACGGCAGGTAAGTGTCCCAATTATCACCGAAATCTATAACACATGAACAGAGCATGTCTTCAAGGGTTCGAATCGTTCTCTCAGTCTGACCGTCGGTTTGAGGGTGGAACGCGATGCTTAGATTAAGCTAGTACCGAGAGCCGCTTGAAACGTTTCCCACAGTCGTGAGGTAAACCGAGCATCACGGTCAGAGATGATGTCGCGAGGCGTCCCATGACGACAAATGATCTCATCGGTGTAGATTCGGGCTAATCGTTCTACCTTGTAGTCTTCCCGTATTGGTAGAAAGTGAGCAGATTTGGTCAAGCGGTCAACGACAACCAAGATGCTGTCGTGACCTGATGACGTGCGCTGGAGTTTAGTGATGAAGTCCAAGGCTATATTCTCCCATTTCCATATAGGGATCAGGGGTTGTTCGAGTAAGCCAGAGGGTCCTTAGTGTTCGGCCTTAACTTTCAAGCAACTCAGGCACCTTCCAACGTAGAGAGCGATATCCCTCTTCATGCCCGGCCACCAGTACTTGTAGCGAAGGTCCTGTGTTAGTGCAGTCATCTGTTGTCTTCGTCTTATGTCGAGTCTCGGTTTTGGTGCGGATCTGAACAAGCATGACATCATATATGTGACATCACGAGTGACATCACATATATGATGTCACAAGTTAAACATGCTCATCAATTGTACATTCACGTGAAAGTCAAGATGCATGAAGACTCAAAAGATGAAGGTCCAATTAGAGATAACAATTTGAATGGTCCAATAGAAGGTTGCCTTTTGAAGAACCAATCATGTGAAGGTTCCGTTTGAAGAACCAATTGTTTGAGAGGCCACCATTTGAAGATCCAATCATGTTGAAGTCAACCGTTTGAATATGTGTGAGTTTATGGTGTCCGTTTGAAGGTGGCCGTTTGAGGCATATCGTTTGAGATTAAGTGTGTCCGTTTGAAAGTGTTTCAAACGATAGGGTGTGTAGTATATATAGGCTTCAAACTGTCAACATTTGTAACGATCAAGAAAAGTGATACCGAAGTGCTGCCGGTATTTCCTCTCGCTGTAAACATTGTCAATTGAATATAAAAGAGGATTAAAGTGATTTTCTAGCTGTTTTCAAGTTCGTTTCTTAGTTTCCGCCTCTGAAACGTACGAGAGCTCTTCCGAACGACTCATTTAGGTCGAAATCGATCCTACAAGTGGTATCAGAGCTCAGGACGAGGAGTTCTTGCCATATTCAGCTTGAAAATCTGATTTTCTACACCTTCTTTATAAAATTGATAAATTTTACGGTTAAAATCGGCTCAAAGTTTCACACTGTGTTCGAATTTGACATTTAACAAAGCCTTAAAAGTTTCAGACTGAAAATCGAACTAAAACTTGATAGAAATATGGTTTCCGTTTGAAATTGTTCGTGAAATGATGACGTCATAGACCGTTCCGTTTGAAATATTGGTTCTATCGTTTGAAATAGTTGTCTTTCGTTTGAAAACATGGCTTCCGTTTGAAGCATCGTTTGAAATCTGGCTCATACCGTTTGAAATGCACATAACCGTTTGAAACATCGTTTGAAACTACCCATCCCGTTTGAAAATATATCGACCGCTTGAATTGTATTTCACGTGATAAGTGCACGGATTGTGTGTGTGACAGTTGGTTTCATTCAAGAATTGCATGTGATGTTTGTCAGTTTGCATGTGATTTTATCATTTCGGTAAAAATTGTCGAAATTGGTGTCAACCCACTATACCGAACTTATAAATTTTAGTCAGCTTGCATGTGAAAATTCAGAGTTAGTCCAATGCATGTGAAGGAAAGGTGCAATAACATTTGAGCATTTAGTTTGAGTGTTAATAAATTGTGATTGCATGTGTCTAATGGACGGTCCAATGGGTATGAAATTTTAAAAGGTTTGTCGGCTAGTGTGATTTAAAAAGGAGAGTTTAAAGGCCCATGTGTATACATCAGTTAATTGGTCCAATCAGCTTAAAAAAGGTCACGGCCCAATCAGTTGCCACGAAATTTGAGATAAGGGTTTAAATATGCGACTCATGTGATATTAAACGTCTAGTAATTGTTTCAAGCAGTCATGTTGATTGTTTTGCGGTCCAATCAGCGTCTAGTTCCATTATTTTGTTAAAGGTCAAGTTCACTTGAATTTTGAACCAGGTCGGTTGGAAGCCGGGCAAGGTCGTTTGAAAGTCCATCACTTCATTCGTAGTGAATCTGGTCGTTTGAGTTTGATCCGGGTCATAGCATTTCGTACAGTTTGACAACTTAAATCTCAGTTTGCATCAAGTTCAGTTCTCACAGTCTGCCAATTTCAATCTTCAGTCCGCACGGAATAGTCATCAGTTCGAGTGATTCAGTTCGCATAGAGTATTAGTTTGATTCGGTTGCTTTGATAAGTGTTTTAAACTGATTGTGTTTTGTTTGTTTGTTTCAGGTGTTTCACGAGGTGAATCATTTCATTCGAAAGGGGATCTAGTTTGAATTTCACATTTCATTTTAAGTGACTGTCTCGATAAACGTGTTTCTGAATCATGGACTTAAAATTCTTTAATATGACTAGTGAAACAGTTAATAGAATAAATGTATTAAAGAAAGAATTTGATTTGTTTTCAGGTTATCCAGGAGAAAGTACAAAGAGTATCATTGAGAGGTATAGTCATCTTGTTCGCTTAATGTCTGAGAAGGGTATTCAGAAAAAACCAAATGAATGGGTTAAGAGATTAGCCAATTCCATACCTCAACAAGAATGGGGTACATATCTGTTGGATTTAAAAAGAAATGGAGAATACTCTAGATTGTCAATTTATTAAGAAGCTTGAAGAACAAATGGAGAACAATGATGTAAATAAGAAGAATCAAGAAGAAAAATCCGTTTCATCCAATGAAAGTTCAGAAGAATCAATTGTTGTTGATCAAACATCAACTGATTCTGGTTCTTCAGATGAAAGTTCCGAAAGAGCATTCGTTTTTTATCAAACATCATCTAACTCTGGTTCTTCAGATGATAGTTCTGACAAATCAGTAGAGTTTGACAAATCACCAACTGATAATAGTAGTATTAATGAGAAGATTATTGAAGCAGAAAAGGTGACTGAAGCTGAGAAGATTGTGGAAGTTGAAAAGATAGTTGAAGTCGAAAAGATCGTTGAAGTCACAAAACCCTGTCTTACATGTTTAGAGTCTTGTAAACAATGTATAGAAAAAGATGAGAGGTTTAGTGAGTTAGAAAAGTTGAAAGAACAATTGTTGTTTGATGTAAAGAACTTGAAAAAGTCGTATGATGTATTGAACAGGCATGTGAATAGTCTGGAGAAGACTAACTCTGAAAGAGAGAAAGCTTTGAAGATGATGAATGCTACAATGATGACAAAACAGAAAGAGATCAACTTGTACATTGAACAATGTGCAAAATGGAAGAAAGAGTTGGATAATGAAGCAGCTGAGAATGAAAGAATCAGAAGACTTCTGCAAAGTTACAAAGGCTGTTACTACATAATTGATAGAATTTATCCGACAGTTGAAGGTTTTGAGGCATTTAAAGATGAACAGCCAAAGAAGAAGAAGGATACTGGTAAGAAACAGGGTGTCTGTTATAATAAGTGTCCGCCTCCGATTTGGGAAGGGTATTCGCCTAGAAAACCTAATGAGGAAGAACTAAAACAGGCGGTCAATATTAAGCTAGAATCCGAGATAACCGAGGTTTTACCGGACAATATTGACGTCACGTTCACAGCGTCCGACACAGATCATGAGTCTGAACTGATAAAACGAGTGGTTGATCAGGTGTTGGATAAGGATGAGGAGTCAGAGTCAAAGTCCGAGTCCGAAAGTTCGTGTCAGTCAGTCAGGAGTACGAGTTCGTCTGAAAAGAGTTCTAAATCATCGGGAAAACGGGTTTACAGTAAAGAGTTTTTACTGTCAAAATCTAATTTGAATGATGAAACATTTGAAGTTGTGTATACTTTGAATGGTTCTGACAAATTATATTTTGATAAAGAGTTTCCAATAAGAGGTGACAAAAATGAATTGATAAAAAAGGTTTTCAAACTAACAGAAATTAATATTTCTGAAATAAAAGATTTAAATCTTAATGGTAACCCTAAATTTTACACCTCAAGAGTACAACAACGTTTAAACAAGAAAAAAGGTTACAATTCTGGTTCTGTTTTTCAAAAGAAACCAAACCAAAATCGTAGCTACAAAAAGAAAGGACTTGGTTTTACTCCACCAGAAAACTATAAAAATGAAAAATTTTCTAAAACAAATACAAAATTTGTTTCAGGTACAAGCTCGGAAGAGGAAGCAAAAAGCACATTCTAGAAACAATCTAACCAAGAATTTCTTGCTGAGAAGAGAAAGAATGGAGCTTATGTGAAGAAAGAAACCAGAACCTGTTTCCGATGCAATGAAGTCGGTCACATTGCATGGAACTGTCCGAAAGCGACGAACACAAAACAGGGAGTTTCTGGAAAATTGAAACAAGTTGTAGTTGATAAAACCGAATCACCAACTGAAGAATTTAAAGTTTTCAAAAATTCAACATTTGAAGTTGGTGAGTGTTCGAAGAGATTTTACAGGCGAAGTGTGAAACTTGACAACCAAAAATGGGTTGTTAAGAAATCTGAGGTAAAATCTGGTGATGAATCTGATTCCACAAAATCAGAGGAGCCACAGTTTGATGAGAGTGTTGAAAATTTAGTTCCTTTAATGGATGATGAGAACTTTCCACCATTAAGGACTGAGAATTTTAAAAGGAAAGCTGGAAAGTCTGAAATCTCAAATCAGGATTTTTCTGAAAAGGATAATTTTGATGTTGAGAAAGCATTTAATGGGAAAGTAAAGAAGATTTTCGGAAAGATGGTCGATGGGAAGGTGAAAGGGGTAAAAGATTTCTACGCTAAAAAGAAAGCAACTTACACCCCAACAAAATCTTAATTGAAATCACCCAAGGCTGGTCAGGCTTGGGTGGACATTTTCTTTGTTTGAAAAACCTGACTTGCCGAAGATCCCAAATTTGTAAAAGTGGATCAGGAATCGGAATCATTCATGTATTATGAGTTTGTATGAAAAATTCTTGAAATTGTTAAAATTTTACAGGTTAAATGACTACGCCGGAGCTTCCAGGTTGGTAAGTGAGAAGCAGGAATCGGCATTCTGATTGGTAAAATGGTTTGTGTAGAGGTGACACCTACAAGTGGTTATTCTTACAAGTGGTTTAGAGGTTGCTTGATTGCAATCAGTGAATCAAGGACATTAAGTTGTACTTGATTTACTATATTTGATAACACAAAGAACGAGATGATGAACCACATCCCCGAACTTAGTATTGATATACTTACAAGTGGTAAAATCAACCAAACTTATTTTCTGGAAAAATCATTTTGATTAAAACAAACTTAAGTGTTTTGAAATCTAAATGAGAAAATAGGTTGTTGATAGGGGGAGTTCTGATTGTTTATGCCAAGTGAATGGCGAATTGATGCGATTTCATATCGGTTGTCATGTTTTTGTATAGTTAGTTTTCAAATTTCTTTAATGTGTTTGCATTTTAGGGGGAGTAGAAAATTTCAGAAAATCCAAAAACATTAGAAAATTTGAAAAAGACAAAAACTTGATAAAAACCAAATTTGAGTTTGTTGTGTAAAAGAGGAAATGATAGTAAATCAGTGGACTGTCACAACATGCTAAAGAATTGGAAAGTTAAAATGTGATAAACAATCTCACTGTGGATGTGCCAGTAGGTTTTTGCACGCTTAGTAAACTGTGACGAGATATAAACCTAAATTTCAAACTTGCTTATTCTGTGGGTAACAACTTCTTGGATATATAGGTAACCCCTGAAATCTTGTTTGAAAGATCCCTTATTCTGAGATACTAGGTCTTTATGCTCAGTAATATCTGGGGTATTATCCCGGGACTTCTGCTGTATGGAAGTACTGACCTAGTCCCCGGATAATACTTTCTGCAAATGCTTGAAAAAGCGCCGCCCTCAGCAAATCGATGAAACAATAAAATTGATAGTCATTGCTGTTGTAAAAGAAGATCCTCTAAAGGGGACCCACCAAAAGTCGAGCCGTCATCTCTCTGCTGAACGGAAGTTCTGACCTGAGCTCTCACGGTTTCGCACCTAACCCCTTACAGATATCATATGTGGTATACTCACCTGTAAGACTGAATATTGGGATCTGGATACGGGAGTATATTCAACTAGTGGGACACACGGATAAGTTTAAGTTCTTAAAACATTAATATAGTATCTCGGAACAGTTGAAATTTGTGTGAAAATTTAAGTGGACAGATATACTGACAATTTAAGTGAATTGTTTAGAACTTAAAATGAAATGAAGCTTAACGGTGTTGGTGACTTGTCTCATAAACTGATATGGTCCTCTTACACAAACTCACAAAAATATTGTATGTAAATATTTCTTTACTGCATTTTATTTCTCTTATGTAAAAAAATCCAAAAAGATTTTAGTGTGTTTTAGCATAAATTTTGAAAAAAAATTCAAAAAGATTTTCGACAACTGATATTGAAGAGCTAATTTTCAAAATTCCGAGTGCTAAACATGATGAGCAAAATTTGAGGGGGAGTGTATGTTTGGAATTAAATGTTTTCATAATCTATCCTTTCAAGTGGTTCATCAATATCTGTGTTTGTTTTGAAGAAGAGTCTGAGTTAGTGCATGTGTTTATGTTTGAAATATGTATGTGAGAGAAATTTTACTTTGAGGTAGAGTTTTTGCAGGATAAGATGAAAAGCTGTTAGCCGGAAAGACAGACAACGATCCTAATGCTGATGATGCTGATGATCTGAAGAAATGCCAGCATATCGCAAGGGGGAGTTTGAAGACCTGCAAGAAAAGACTGAGAGTGAAGCCTAGAGACAGATCAAGACTAAAGATTGTGAAGACTCGACACTTAAGACTCGTCAACATCTGAGGGGGAGTCTGTTAGTGCAGTCATCTGTCGTCTTCGTCTTATGTCGAGTCTCGGTTTCGGTGCGGATCTGAACAAGCGTGACATCATATATGTGACATCACGAGTGACATCACATATATGATGTCACAAGTTAAACATGCTCATCAATTGTACATTCACGTGAAAGTCAAGATGCATGAAGACTCAAAAGATGAAGGTCCAATTAGAGATAACAATTTGAATGGTCCAATAGAAGGTTCCCATTTGAAGAGCCAATCATGTGAAGGTTCCGTTTGAAGAACCAATTGTTTGAGAGGCCACCATTTGAAGATCCAATCATGTTGAAGTCAACCGTTTGAATATGTGTGAGTTTATGGTGTCCGTTTGAAGGTGGCCGTTTGAGGCATATCGTTTGAGATTAAGTGTGTCCGTTTGAAAGTGTTTCAAACAATAGGTTGTGTAGTATATATAGGCTTCAAACTGTCAACATTTGTAACGATCAAGAAAAGTGATACCGAAGTGCTGCCGGTATTTCCTCTCGCTGTAAACATTATCAATTGTATATAAAAGAGGATTAAAGTGATTTTCTAGCTGTTTTCAAGTTCGTTTCTTAGTTTCCGCCTCTGAAACGTACGAGAGCTCTTCCGAACGACTCATTCAGGTCGAAATCGATCCTACATCCTGGTACATTTTATCGGAACCGGATGAATAGAATACCTAGATTTGTGGGCTTCGTCCATTAAAATCTGTCGTAAATCGGTCCACTAAGGGATCCAAACTCGATCCAGATAATGGAATATCCCATTCGACTTGTTCACAAGATGGGCTCCGTCGTGGTGGATTCTTTCCTTCTTCAAAGTACATTCGGTAAAACACGCATGCTGGGCTTCGTGAATGAGGGTTTCGAGATGATGCTGGGATGGAACATTACGAGCGCTATGCAAATAGCTTCCTCGGCTTAGAGTGTCGGCAATGACATTTGCTTTGCTCGGATGATAACGAATCTCATAGTTGTAGTCGTTGAGAAGTTCTACTCGCCGGCGTTGACGCATATTAAGTTCTTTCTGGTCAAAGATATGTTGTAGGCTCCTATGATCGGTGAAGATCGTAAACTTGGTACCATAAAGGTAGTGTCGCCAAATCTTTAACGCAAAAACAACTGCGCCTAGCTTGAGGTTGTGGGTTGTATAGTTCTTCTCGTGGATCTTGAGCTAACGAGATGCGTAGGCGATAACCTTGTCTCATTGCATGAGAACACAACTAAGACCAAAGTTTGAGACATCACAATAGACAATAAAGTCGTTGTTTTCGTCGGGTAAAGTGAGAATAGGAGCATTGTAAAGCATGTGCTTGAGGGTTTGGAAAGTAGACTCTTGATCAGTTCCCCAAACAAAAGGCCTGTCTTTATGCGTGAGAGTGGTAAGCGGCACAGCGATTTTAGAGAACCCTTCGATAAATCGACGATAATAGCCCGCTAGTCCGAGAAAAGAACGGACTTCAGATGGGTTCTTCGGCGTAACCCAACTCTTAACTGCTTCAATCTTCGCGGGATCGACATGAATACCTTGACTATTGACAATGTGACCTAGAAATTGAACCTCCTCCAGCCAAAATTCGCACTAGGAGAACTTGGCATAGAGTCGATTCCCTTGGAGTAGCTCGAGAACCAAACGTAGATGTTGCGCGTGTTCGGCTTTCGACTTGGAATAGATCAGGATATCATCAATGAACACGATGATGAAGCGGTCAAGAAATGGTTTACACACCCGATTCATCAGATCCATGAAAACCGCGGGTGCATTGGTTAAACCAAAAGGCATAACAACGAACTCATAGTGGCTGTATCGCGTGCGAAAAGCGGTTTTGGGTATATCCTCCTCTTAAATGCGTAGTTGGTGATAGCCTGAGCGTAGATCAATATTCGAGAAACACGTAGCAGCTTGTAGCTGGTCAAACAAATCGTCAATTCGAGGCATGGGATAGCGATTCTTGATTGTCAGCTTGTTCAATTCCCGATAGTCGATGCACATCCTGAACGACCCATCCTTCTTTTTGACGAAAAGGACCAGTGTGCCCCATGGAGAGGTGCTCGGGCGAATGAAGCCTTTATCAAGCAATTCCTGGAGCTGACTTGAGAGTTCACGCATTTCAGATGAAGCGAGTCGATAGGGAGCTCTAGCAATAGGGTTTGCTCCAGGAATGAGGTCGATACGGAAGTCGATATCACGACTTGGCAGTAAACCAGGATGATCATCAGGAAAACACATTAGGAAATTCACGAACCACAGGAACGTCTTTCACTCACGTCCTTCCTTTCTTTACCTCCTCCACTTTTACAATGTTAGCCAAGAAAGCTCTGTATTCCTTGCGGAGATACTTGCTAGCTTGGGTACATGACATAAGCTTAAGATCTTTCGAAGGAGTTTCACCAAAAACACACAATATATCACCGTTAGCGAGCGCGAATCGAATCATCTTATCAAAGCACACAACTTCAGCATGGTTTTCACGAAGAAATTCCATGCCTACTACGATGTCAAAACTTCCGAGCTGCATCGGAATGAGATCAATTGGAAAGATGTGATTGTTGAGTTCAAGAGTACAATCACGAAGAACAGAATTAACGGCGACGGTTCTTAGAGTGGCGACTTCGACATCGAACGTCGAGGGGAGATGGGAGCGCTTACGATTAAGGAGCTTCTTGAATTCAAACGACACAAAACAGTTATCGGCTCCAGTATCAAACAAACACGAAGCATAAATACCATTCATGAGAAACGTACCATTAACCACGTTGTTGTCGACTTGGGCTTGGCGCGCGTTGATGTTGAATGTTCTAGTAGGGTGGCTTGTTGTTGTTGTTGTTGAGGCTGTTGCTGCTGCTGTTGCCGAGGTTGCTGCTGCTGGGGCTCTTGTTTCACAACCCTGTTCGGGCACATGTTCGCGAAGTGGTTGGGATCACCACACGCGAAGCAGACCCTGGCGTTGATCGCGGGTGCCTGAGCCGCTTGTTGGCCTTGAGGGACTGGGAGCATAGCTTGATGAGCAGTAGCTTGAGTTGGTGCTTGGCGGGGACCAGTACGGCAGTTAGCAGTGAAGTGGCCGTACATATTGTAGTGCATGCAAAAACGGCAGGCGATACCCACCGGGTGATGATAAGTACAGGTTGGGCAAGCAGGGTGAGGACCCGTATATGTGCGCTTTGCGGGCGGTGCATAAGTGATTGGCGCTGGTGCTGATCGGTGCTGGGATTGCTACAGAGCTGGAACAGCTTGGAGTGGAGCAGCGGTGGTTGTGGCAGCACAGTTCTTGTTGCTGGAGCTGCTGTTGTTGTTCTTCCTCTTGCGACGAGAGGACTTTGATGACTATGAGGCGGCGACGGTGTCAGCGGTTGGTGCGGCGGTAGCTTGGTGCAGGTTCTTGGTGGCTTTATCCCAGTAGCCAGCTTTTACTCGCTTGTCGTTGATTTCAGCGGCAAGCAAGTAAGTTTCTTCGATTGTTGCTGGCTTTGAAGCTTGCACAAAATCTGCAACATAATCTGGCAGAGCGCGGATATACTTCTTGATTGTTATGTCAGTAGTTTTCACTTGATCGGAGCCGATAATGTTGAGCTGCTTGAAGCGAGCAGTCAGGGCAGCGTTGTCACCATCTTTTTGTTTGATGTGCCATAATTCATCCTCCAGCTTTTAGCGCTCATGGGGAGGCAGACCTCTTCGAGCATAACGTTCTTCAACTCGTCCCATGACAGACCATAGGCTGCATCATTTCCGCGCTTGTTCCTCTCGGCCGTCCACCAGTTTAGTGCGTGGGACTGGAAAACGCCGGTAGCATTCAGAGTGCGTAGATTGTCAGGACATCCACTCTGACGCAAGGTAACTTCGATCGAGTCTGACCATTGAAACAAGGTCGTAGGGCCATCTTCGCTAGTGAACTCTTTCAGTTCACATGCCTTGAACTGTTTGAAGATGAAAGCAGCTGCAGGAGTAGCTTTGGGAGTCTCAGTCCTGGACTCTTCAGATGATTTGCTCACAGTCTCGTATAGCTCACTCACGATCTTAGGAACCACCTTTGCTACTTGCTTAGCGAAGAGAGCAGCAAGGCGTTTGTCTCTCTGTTCTTGATGAAGATCTTGTGGGTGACGGGGTCCAGAAGATGGTCCAGATGACGACATTGTCTGCAACAGACATCGTCATAGGTCTTAGACACAACATAGTTGAATCTCACCTCACACGTCTAATACTACTAAAGCTTAGGAACACGTATATCCATGTAACCACATAGGCACGTAATCACATAGGCAAATAATCACACATTTACATAAGCACATAAGCACGTAAGGCATAGAAGCACATACGCATGTAATCACAAGAGGCATATAAGAGCACATAGAACACACAGAAACTTCTGACTGCATCATAATATATAAACTATCACAACCCCCGAACCCTAATTCCCGGGAACGGGCGGCCGCGAGCCAGTTTTGGTGGTATCATTATTTTATTCATTTTGGCAGCGGAATTTACATCAGGACCGTAGTTAGGAAATATTTTATCAGAGTAAACCACCACATTTTATAACTTTAAACACATGGGTAAAACCCAAGTTTTCAGTATACGCATTTCATAGGAATAAATCCTATTTTATTTAAAAAAACATCTGTTTTATTCTTAGGTAACTTTATTGCCATTTTTCCAAGCCTTCAGTGCTGTCCAGCTGGCTTCTAATTGGCTTTCACCTTTTGTTACCTAAAACACGTTTTAAAAACATTTTGTCAGTGGGAAATACTGGTGAGTGAATCCCAGTTTAATCAAGTTTAATTTAAAAGTCACAGTGTACAGTATTGAGGGCAATCTCGCAATTACATTTGTTTCCAAGTTATATCAATTATCACCCATGGTACTGTCAGACCTGACTTGTGGAAATGTTACTCCTTGACCAGGTGGTAACAAATTTTGTATACAAAACCCCAACATACCCACGATAATTGTATTCTTACAAATACTCAATAACTGTTATTCGCATGGAAAGGTATTTAAGGTTTTGTAAAACATTTAACAAAAGAGGATTAACTCACATTGCTGTCTTAGGGTTTTCAGTAAGGATTTCCTGGGAATAATCTATAAATTACACAAATGCACGTGTGTTAGTATAATAACCCATTTTAACATTAGTAATACCCTTCCCGAGACGGCATTCCAACGACTACGTCGGGCAGAACCACGACAGCCGTTACGGAACCCTAAATCAATCGGGCAGAGTATCTAATACATTGTCACACCCCCAAATTCCACCTGCGGAATATCATCCGCTTGAGGGCGTGACTGACCAGGATCCAGCCACCAATTATACTAAGCATTGATTAATAGTAGAAATATTTGCTATCCAAAGTAGTTAGCAACATCGTAGTTTAAGTTCGATAATTAGTTTAAACAAAAACAGCGGAAGCATAAACCAAATAGTTTTAAAGATAGTTCATAGTTCAAGATAATTAAAACCCAACACGCGGGTTTTGACGACCACTACACGTTCCCAAGCTGCGAGCTCCTGAGTCACTGGTTACCTGCAAAGCATGCAGTAAGGTGTCAACAATAATGTTGAGCGAGTTCACTAGTTGTCCAGTTTTATTTACCAAAAACTTGTTTCACCAGTTAATTTATCCGTTTATACATGCCATGGGGAGCTACCCCAAAAGTAAGCGACTAAACTGTTTTTCCAATACCGAATACTAAGTTAACCCCGCGTTTCCGCTGTGCCCCGTTTGTCAATGTTCTATCATCATTGACGGTTGTCGGAGTCTATTAGTTCACGCCCGTTCCCAGTAACAAGGGTCGGTGTGAGGCTGGTTAGACCTAAATAGCGCTATCAACTAATAACCCGTTCGCCAGACCCCGGCGACTAATCGGTATTAAGTAGTAGGGACTTGAGTGATAGAGTTTTGTTTAGTGTTGCTCGTTGCATTCCGTATAAACAGTAATTAACTAAGAGTTCCCAGTAACAAGGGAAGAAAAGTAAGTTTGTTCCCAGTAACAAGGGAATAGTATTGTTTTTAGTTCCGTTTCCCAAACCACCGGGAACGCATGCTTTAAGTTGTGAACTCACCTTGGGTTGCTCGGTAGATTAAATACCCGGTCAATCACGTTGGTCACCACATCCTAGCATGGTTACCAAATATAGGTCAAGTTGGGGTACAAGTAATCACGTATAGCAAACACGTATAGACTCACTTAGCATGCATACATTCAAACAGTTGGGTTATTGGGCCTGCCCTAACATTTTCACAAACAAATAGTAACAGAAACACATGCAGCCCAGTCAACAGATAGCCCAACAAGTCGTGGCCCAATAACACGTAGGCAGCCCAGTCGAGACAAGGGTGGTCTCGACTCGAGAATACACGGTCTCGAGTCGCAACCGGGAGATCTCGAAGAATCACGTTTTGGTCTCGAGTGTGCTGCTTGCGAGTCGCAATCTCAGGAGTCTCGAGCCCAGTCTCGAGTCGAGATCATGTCGTCTCAAGTCGAGACTTAGTCGGTCTCGAGTCCCTGAAGCCCGTCTCGGTTTATCATGCTTTGGTCTCGAGTCGCAACCAAGGGTTCCGACTCGCAACCATGATTACGTGCACCAGAATCCTTCTAGAACCTGTCACATGTACTAACCAATAGAATTGTGTAATCGTGATTTGGTGTACTATCCAATAGAAATTCACAAACATGTTTTGTTTCTAATTCTCCAAACAATCAGATCAAACAAGCAGATTTTCAAATGTTCATATCACATTCATCTAGTTCATCATTTTAGGGTTTTCAACCTTTAACAAAACCTCCTATGTTGCATCGAATTATTAAAACAGTGGTCACCAACCGGAAATGCATTCAAAATCACGTATTTCGAATCACATATTCATTCCAACTCATATATATAGCAAGGCATTTATTCATTTCTACATTTACAAGTCAAGCTAGTATGATAACCATCACAACCTTATGCAACAAAACCTTATTCATCACATAATCATCATCTAGTGAACAAATAACCATTTTTTTTATCAAACAATCACTAGATCAACAAGTACTTTGCTTAAACAACAATAATAACATCAACTATACAAGGAAAGGCATATTTGACATGCATATGAAGCACAAGTATCCCCAGTTGTTCCCAAACGAAAACCCCAGCGCTGAAGCTACAACCAAATTTCGGGACGAAATTCCAAACTAACGGGGGGATGATGTGACACCCCGTTGAAACGTTCTCATTTACACTAGCTTGACAGTGGCTGCCTTAACTTTCGGGACGAAAGTTCTTAAAACTTGGGGATAATGTGACACTCTGGGATTTTCCCCGAGCATTATCTTGTATATCTTTGTGTATATATGCATTATTAAATGAAAGTTGCGTATTGTTTGATGTTCTATGTGATCCTTGCATTATGTGTATGTATGATATATATATATATATATATATATAGGTATGTATGTATGTATGTGTGTAGTGGGCCGAGACCACGAAACCCAACTCGAGACCACCCGGTCTCGAGTGAACAGTGAACGATTGGGCCGTTTGGGCCGCATCTCCTTAAGCCCGTGAATCGGGTTATAAAACCCCCACATAGGTCACACCTTCCCATTCTTTTGGACACTCAAACCCACAATCATTCTCTCACTCTCACACCCTCTCACTCCTCCTAGCTCTCTCTCTAGAAAACCCTTAAACCCACAAATCAACCTCCATTTTCTCGGAATCAACGAGTGGAAGCTTGGAGCTTGGAAGCCGGTCATCGTTCATCACTCAAAGGCCTTCTCTCAACCGTTTTTCTTCTACATTCGGACACCATTCGGTTAGTGTGATTACTTGATATTTGATAATGTGTGAATAAGGGGCTTGCTTGTGAGTAGAATAGATGTTGAATGTTGTATATGTTTGCTTGTTAAATCATATGCATGTCAAATATGCAGCCACTGTCAAGCTAGTGTAAATGAGAACGTTTCAACGGGGTGTCACATCATCCCCCCGTTAGTTTGGAATTTCGTCCCGAAATTTGGTTGTAGCTTCAGCGCTGGGGTTTTCGTTTGGGAACAACTGGGGATACTTGTGCTTCATCTGGTCTTCCCGCTCCCAGGTAAACTCTGGGCCACGTCGCGAGTTCCAACGGACTCGTACAAGAGGTATCTGGCTACGTTTGAGGATTTTGATCTCTCGGTCCGTGATCTCAATCGGTTCCTCAGTAAAGTGTAGCTGTTCATCGATAGTTAGTTCTTTGAAAGGAATTACGAGCGTTTCATCTGATAGACACTTCTTCAGATATGATACGTGAAATACGTTGTGTACCGCACTCAGCTCTTCAGGCAGATTCAATCTGTAAGCAACCTTACCGATTCTCTCGGTAATTTCGAATGGTCCGATATATCGTGGATTAAGCTTGCCCCGCTTACCAAAGCGAACCACACCCTTCCAGGGTGAGACTTTAAGTAGAACCCGGTCACCAACCTGGAATTCTAGTGGTTTCCTACGCTTATCAGCGTAACTCTTCTGATGGTCACGAGCTGCCGCCATGCGTTGTTTGATCTGGGCAATCTTTTCCGTTGTATCTACAACCATCTCTGGGCCCGTGATTTTACTATCACCGACTTCCGCCCAACAAAGAGGTGATCGGCATTTACGACCATACAATGCCTCAAAAGGTGCTGCCTGAATGCTAGTGTGGTAGCTGTTATTATACGAGAACTCTACTAACGGTAGATGCTTCTCCCAATTCTTGCCAAAATCGATCACACATGCTCTAAGCATGTCTTCTAGGGTTTGGATGGTGCGTTCGGACTGTCCATCCGTTTGCGGGTGATAAGCGGTGCTCATGTCCAAACGTGAGCCAAAGGATTTGTGCATAGCTTGCCATAATTCCGAAGTAAAACGAGCATCTCGGTCGGAAATAATTGAGGTTGGCACCCCGTGCCTCGAAACTACTTCCTTTAAGTAGACTTCCGCCAAGGTAGAAAACTTGTCTGTTTCCTTAATAGCCAAAAAGTGTGCGGACTTGGTCAATCGATCTACTATTACCCAAATAGTGTCATTTCCGCGTTGAGACCTAGGTAGCCCTGTAACAAAATCCATGTAAATTTGCTCCCATTTCCATTTCGGGATTTCTGGTTGTTGGAGTAGGCCTGCTGGTTTCTGGTACTCTGTTTTGACTCTGGCGCAAGTCAAACATTTGCTAACATATGCTGCGATGTGGGCCTTCATGCCAGGCCACCAATACGTAGTCCTCAAGTCGTGGTACATCTTGTCTGATCCAGGGAGTACTGAGTAGCGGGACTTATGGGCTTCGTCCATCACTAGTTCACGTAGATCCCCGTAGAGTGGAACCCAAATGCGCCCTGTTACATAGTAAGCGCCATCTTCCTTCTGTTCCAGTCGCTGTCTCGATCCTCGCAGAGACTCGGCCCTGATGTTTTCTGGTTTCAACGCTTCAGCCTGAGCATTTCGAATCTGGGTAGGGAGGTTAGACTGGATGGTAAGCTGCAATGCTCGCACGCGCTTTGGTATAGTGTCCTTTCGGCTGAGGGCATCTGCCACGACATTGGCTTTGCCCGGGTGGTACTTGATGGCGCATTCGTAATCATTCAAGAGTTCGACCCATCGACGTTGTCGCATATTCAACTCCTTTTGCCTAAAGATATGCTCGAGACTCCTGTGATCGGTGTAAATAGTGCACTTGGTACCGTACAGGTAGTGTCTCCATATCTTAAGAGCAAAAATCACTACTCCCAGTTCCAAGTCATGCGTAGTGTAGTTTCTTTCATGCGTCTTGAGTTGTCGAGAAGCGTAGGCAATAACCTTCTCGCGTTGCATCAACACGCAACCGAGCCCATGGATAGACGCATCGCAGTAAACCACAAAGTCGTCAGTGCCTTCAGGCAACGAGAGAATAGGAGCACTACAGAGGTTATCCTTTAGCCTTTGAAAGGCCGACTCCTGAGCTTCATTCCACTTGTAAGCAATGCCTTTCTGAGTGAGAGTCGTGAGGGGTTGAGCAATCTTTGAGAATCCCTTGATGAATCTGCGGTAGTACCCTGCCAATCCCAAGAATTGGCGAACTTCGGTTGGAGTCTTGGGCGTAGGCCAATTCTTTATCGAGTCGATCTTAGCGGGGTCGACGTGAATCCCGTCCTTATTGACCACGTGCCCAAGGAAATAGACCTCTCGTAGCCAGAAGTCGCACTTCGAGAATTTGGCGTACAATTGCTCATTGCGTAAGAGTTCGAGGATAAGGCGTAGGTGTCGTTCATGCTCTTCTTGACTTTTCGAGTAGATCAGGATGTCGTCGATAAACACAATCACGAATTTGTCGAGGTAAGGCTTGCACACTCGGTTCATGAGATCCATAAAAACCGCAGGCGCGTTAGTCATTCCGAAAGGCATGACGAGGAACTCGTAATGACCGTAACGAGTTCTGAACGCAGTCTTGGAGATGTCTTCATTACGAGCTCTCAGCTGATGATAGCCTGATCGCAGGTCAATCTTAGAATAGTAGGTCGATCCTTGCAACTGATCGAACAGGTCGTCGATGCGTGGGAGAGGGTAACGATTCTTGATGGTAACTTTGTTCAGCTCACGATAGTCGATGCACATTCGGAATGTGCCATCCTTCTTCTTGACAAAGAGTACTGGCGCTCCCCAGGGCGACGAACTAGGACGGATAAATCCTTTATCCAATAGTTCCTGTAATTGCGTAGAGAGTTCCTTCAGTTCTGCAGGGGCTAGTCGATAAGGCGCACGAGCTATAGGTGCTGCTCCGGGAGCTAGCTCGATTTGGAATTCGACCTGACGGTGGGGAGGGAGTCCAGGTAGTTCCTCAGGAAATACCTCGGGGTAGTCACGTACTACTGGAAAATCTTCAATCCTCTTTTCCCTTTCCTGTGTGTCAGTGACGAGTGCTAAAATAGCGGTGTGCCCTTTTTGTAAACACTTCTGGGCTTTTAGTAGCGAGATAATGCCGGTGACTTCTCCGCCTTTGTTACCTTGAACGACGAGGGGTTTGCCAGAACGACGAGGAATACGAACTGCTTTCTCTTGACAGAGGATCTCAGCGCGGTGTTTGGATAACCAATCCATACCGATGACGACGTCGAAGCTTCCAAGTTTGACAGGGAAAAGGTCGATACTAAACGTTTGACCAGACAACTCTAGTTTGCAGTCGTGGATCACGTGCGAGGCCTCGATGTTTCTACCATTGGCTATCTCAACGATGTGCTTAGAACTTAATAATGCAGGTGGGTGCTTAAGCTTCTTACTAATACGTAGGGATACATAACTAGCATCGGCTAGGATTTAAGTATGAGTATAAGGAGGTGGATAACGGATATGCCAATTCGCCATCTCATGTGATAATTATGCAGGAGTAGCTACCTGTGTATTGTCACGTTTTAAGTTTGCTCATGGGTACATCCGTAAGATATGATTATGAAATTTTGTTCTTGCACCGTATCATTTTCGCCTAAAGTTCCATCCGGATAAGATTTCATATGAAGCATTATTTGTTATTTGAGCCTAAAATTCCGTACTGAGCATTCGGCTCATTCCGTAAACTTTTTGTATATACAGGTCCACAGATTATTTTGGGAGGGGAAAAGAGAGAAGAATAAAGCCTAGGAATAAATCTGAAGAGTTAAATAAGATGAATGTCTCCACTTGTATATTAGTCTTAACTTTAATGATCGTATGGTTGTGTCCTTATCAAATAAATAAATGGAATTATGAGTTTTGTTATGTTACCGTTATTGTGACACGCCAGCCCTTCCGGGTTGGGGTGTTACATATAATGCCCACTATTTAATTTTGAGAGAGAAAGAAAGATTTTGAACGATTGAAAGGGAAATCCTGAGGCCTTCTTCTATAGGGCCTGATTCTGTCTTTCTCGCGGCCCGCGTAACATAAGGGCAGGGCCTACGCGGCCCGCGTCAACCCTGGGTCAACGAGTAGCTTAGCTGGGTCAGCATGTAGGTCCGCCGGGTGTTGGGCCACGTGGCTGCACCGGGCTGCGCCGTCTTTCTGTTCTCACGCGGCCCGTGTAAGGGTAAGCTTAAGCTTACGCGGCCCGCCTGAACTTAAGAAATCAACGAAACCAAGTCTAACCCTTGATACCGCCCGCGTACGTGTTGAGATGGGTCTACACGGCCCGTCTCAACTTAGTATTTATTGTTTTTATTTTATTTTTTAATGTTACATGGTATTTCGGGCTCGGGTTTTACATACGGGTGTCAGGTTTCTTGAGGATTGTCACATCCTCCCTACCTTGTTTTAGAGCTCATCCTCGAGATCTACTGGAACAAGTGCGGATATTTCTTTTGCATTTCTGATTCAAGCTCCCATGTGTACTCAGGTCCTCTTTTGGAGTCCCATTTTACTTTGACTAGAAATAATCTTTTATGCTTGAGATTCTTAATTTTCCTATCTTCAATCTGTAGAGGCCTCTCTACAAACTTAAGTTTGTAGGAACGTTTGACGACCTGACGAGTCGATCAGAAGAGCACTTAGACAAAATCAGAGGCGGAATTCATTGATTCGGTCTTCGTAAAGCTTGATTTCACTACTTAACGTCTCTTTTATTGATTATCTGACAAATATACAAGATCCGGAGACAAACAGGCAGGGCTTCGCCGTTACACCTTCAAAAACACTCTACTGATCCGCTCATATGACACCCCTATATATAGACATATGGGTTCGCTTTTATGGACATGTCCGTATAAGCGGACCTGACATAAAAGCGGACCTACCATGTCCGTATAAGCGGACCTGACATAAAAGCTGACCTATTCAAGTGACACAAAAGCGGACCTCACCTTTTACATAAAAGCGGACCTAACTAAACTTATGTGTTTCTTGATTTCCGATCACTCTACAATCAGCCCTAGCCTAAGACTCGAACTAAGATGTAGTCGACAGACAACTGCACCAACAGACTCCCCCTTGAATGTTGACGGAATCTTCAGTGAGAGTCTTCAACATGACAATATCGATTTCGATCAGTCTTCTTCAGGAACTCTGCCTGGGATCATATGCCTGGATCCTTCTCTGGCTCAACTTTCATCAGACTCCCCCTATCATCATGCTGGGATCGCCGTCTGGAAATCGTTATCACCATTGAAATCAACTCCTGGCTTTATCTCATCAAACTTCTTCTCAGGTTCTGATGTATCTCCTGGCTTTCCGTAGCAACAGGATCAGAAACCTGGACAACTCAAACAATCTATCACAAACAAACACAATTGTGATTCAACTTAATGAATCAACTAATCATTTAAGAATATTCAAGAGTTTTTCACATTTAACAATTTATTAAACTTTCCAAAATTTGATTAACCATTTCAAATCACTTTAACCAAACCAACTACTCATCTTGTTTAGCCTTTGAGATTTTGAATTTCAGCTCTCCAACATCAGTTGTCGAAAATCTTTTTGGATTTTTCAAAAATGAAACACAAATGCAATGACATCAATTAAATTTCAAAAATGAAATATGTACAAACATATTTTTGTGAGTTCGTGCAAGAGGATCATATCAGCTGCTGACTAGACACTAGCACCGTTAAGCTTGTTATTTCATTTTAAGCTTTTAAACAGTTCGCGTTGATTGTCGATATATTGATCCACTTAAATTCTCATAAAATGTTCAACCTGTTCGGGAGACAGATTTAGTGTTTTAGAACTTGAACATCTACATGTGTCCCACCTCAGTATATACTCCCGTATCCAGACCCCAGTATTCAGTCTTACAGGTGAGTATACCACAGCTGATATCTGTTAAGGGGTTATGTGCGAGGGCCGTGAGAGCTCAGGTCGATACTTCCGTATACGCAGAGAGATGACGGCTTCGACTTTAGGTGGGTCCCCTTTAGAGGATCTTTTGTTACAACAGCAAAGATTATCAACTTTATTGTTTAATCAGATTGCTGAGGGCGAGCTTGTATTTCAAAGCTTTTTGCAGAAAGTATTATCCGGGGACTAGGTCAGTACTTCCATATAGCAGAAGTCCCGGGATAATACCCCAGATATCACTGAGTATAAAGACCTAGTATCTCAGAATACGGGACCCTTCAAACAGGATTTCAGGGGTTACCTATATATCCTGGAGGTGTTCCCCACATAGACGTAAGTGAAATTTATGTTTATATCCCAAACTGATCTACTAATTCTGTGAAAACCTACCAACACATCTTTAGCGAGACTGCTTAATTGCATTTATACATTACAAATCTTTAGCGTACTGTGCCAGTCTAGCTGATGTACTATCATTTCCCCTATTTGCACCAAAAACTCATTTTTCAGTTTTATCATGTTTTTAACATTTTCAAATTTTCTAATTTTTTTTTTAAATTTTTCTCCCCCTAAAATCAAAATATGTTTCAATTTTGATTTTCTGGGAAAATTTGAAACAAACTGTACAATTTTGACAACTTGATGAGAATAGCATCAATTCTCCATCCACATGGCGTAAACAATCAGAACTCCCCCTCTCAACAAACTATTTTCCCATTGTGATCTCAAAACACTTAGACAAAATCAGAGGCGGAATTCATTGATTCGGTCTTCGTAAAGCTTGATTTCACTACTTAACGTCTTTTTTATTGATTATCTGACAAATATACAAGATCCGGAGACAAACAGGCAGGGCTTCGCCGTTACACCTTCAAAAACACTCTACTGATCCGCTCATATGACACCCCTATATATAGACATATGGGTTCGCTTTTATGGACATGTCCCTACTTTAGGATCGGATTCTGACCCGAACGAGTCAATCAGAGGAGTTTGATCAGATACAGGTGCGGAAAACAAGTACCTGACGTAGAAACAGCTAGATATCTTCTTAAATCTCTTTTCTGATTAATTTGACAGCTTTTACACGCAATTCTCACACCGGCAGCACCTCGGTATGGAAATCTGAAAGTTACTAATGAGGTCCTCTTATACGGTATATATAGGTGAGGAGGTCCCCTTATACGGCATGTCCATATAAGCGAACCTGATAGGTTCCCTTATACGGCATGTCCGTATAAGCAGACCTGACGAATAAGCTAACCTACCATGTCCGTATAAGCGGACCTGACACAAAAGAGAACCTACTATGTCCGTATAAGCGGACCTACACTCTAAAACACGTAAACTCTCCAGTTTTCTCGTAAAACACGCCCTAATCTATACATTACAATGAAAGACTCGATCTAAGACGAAATCAACAGATGTAGTGCACCAACAGACTCCCCCTCAGATGTTGATGGAGTCGACTATCGAGTCACAACAATGCTATGTCTTCACATCTTCAGTCTTGATCAGTCTCTGGGCTTTTCTTTCTCTCTATCTTCAGACTCCCCCTCTCGGTTTACTGGTATTCCTTTGTTCTTCAGTAACATCTTCATGATCGTTGTCTGTCTTTTCATTTAACAGCTTCTCATCTTATCCTGCAAATTCTCTACCCAAAACATAAGTTTTACAATTTTAGAATAAAGATGTATGCACTAAAACAAACTCTTCCTCAAATCAAACTGAAACTTTATCAGTGACAATATTGATGAACCCCCTGAAAGGTTAAATTATGAAAACATTTGATTTCAAACATACACTCCCCCTCAAATATTGCTCATCATGTTTAGCACTTGGAATTTTGAAAATCAGCTTTCCAATATCAGTTGTCTAAAATCTTTATGACTTTTTCAAAATTTTATGCTAAAACACACTGAAAATCTTTTTGGATTTTGAAATAAAGAAATATGTAATCCAGTAAAGAAATATTTACAAACAATATTTTTGTGAATTCGTGTAAGAGGATCATATCAGATTATGAGACAAGTCACCAACACCGTTAAGCTTCATTTCATTTTAAGTTCTAAACAATTCACCTAGATTGTCAGTATATTTGTCCACTTAAATTTTCACACAAAGTTCAACTGATCCGAGATACGATATTAATGTCTTAAGAACTTAAACTTATCCGTGTGTCCCACTACTTGAATATACTCCCGTATCCAGATCCCAATATTCAGTCTTATAGGTGAGTATACCACAGATGATATCTGTTCAGGGGTTAAATGCGAGGGCCGTGAGAGCTCAGGTCGATACTTCCGTATACGCAGAGAGATGACGGCTTCGACTTTTCGGTGTGTCCCCTTTAGAGGATCTTTGGATTTCAACAGCAGCGACTATCAATTTTATTGTTTCATTAGCTTGCTGAGGGCGATGCTATGTTTCAAGCATTTGCGGAAAGCATTATCCGGGGACTAGGTCAGTACTTCCATACAGCAGAAGTCTCGGGATAATACCCCAGATATCACTGAGCATAAAGACCTAGTATCTCAGAATAAGGGACCTTTCAAACAAGATTTCAGGGGTTACCTATATATTCAAGCAATTTTGTTAACCCACAGAATAAGCAAGTTTAAATTTTAGGTTTATATCTCGTCACAATCTACTAAATGTGTAAAAACCTACTGGCACATCCTCAGTGAGATTGTTTATCACATTTTAACTTACCAATTCTTTAGCATGTTGTGACAGTCCACTGATGTACTATCATTTCCCCTTTTCACAACGAAACTCATTTTTAAATTTTATCATGTTTTTGTCTTTTTCAAATTTTCTAATGTTTTTGGATTTTCTGAAATTTCCCTACTCCCCCTAAAATGCAAACATATTTCAAAGCAAATTTGAAAATAACTAGATTCTTGACTCACTTGAAAAGATAGAAAACAACACAAACTGTACAGAAACTTGACAACTAATATCAAATCGCCTCAATTCTCCATTCACTAGGCATAAACAATCTGAACTCCCCCTTTCACAAACCATTTTCTCATTTAGATTTCAAAACACTTAAGTTTGTTTTAATCACTTGTAGGTTTATCACTTTGTTAAAATCGGGGATATGGTTCATCATCTTGTCAGTTTATCAAATGTAGTAAATCAAGTACAACTCAATGTCCCTGATTTACCGTTTTGCAATCAGGCAACCTGTACCACTTGTAAAATAACCATACAATACCACTTGTATGTATATACAAAATGCCGATTCCTGCTTCGCACTTACCAACCTGGAAGCTCCGGCGTAGTCATTCAACCTGTAAAGTTTTAACAATTTTAAGAATTTTCATACAAATTCATAATACATGAATGATGCCGATTCCTGATCCACGATTACAAACTTGGGATCTCTGGCGAAGTCAGGTTTTTCAAGCAAAGAAAATGTCCACCCAAGCCTGACCAGCCTTGGGTGATTTCAATTCAGATTTTGTTGGGGTGTAAATTGCTTTCTTTGTAGCGTAAAAGTCTTTTACCCCTTTCACCTTCCATCAACCATCTTTCCGAAAATCTTCTTTACATTCCCATTAAAAGCCTTCTCAACATCAAAATTATCCTTTTCAGAATAATCCTGATTTGAGACTTCAGTCTTTCCAACTTTTCTTTTAAAATTCTCAGTCCTCAATGGTGGAAAGTTCTCGTCATCCATTGAAGGAACTGAGTTTTCATCACTTTCATCAAACTGTGGCTCTTCTGATTTTGTGGAATCAGATTCATCGCCAGATTTTACCTCAGATTTCTTAACAACCCATTTTTGGTTGTCAAGTTTTACACTTCGCTTGTAAAATCTCTTCGAACACTCACCAACTTCAAATGTAGAATTTTTGAAAACTTTAAATTGTTCAGTTGGTGGTTCGGTTTTATCAACAACAACTTCTTTCATTTTTCCAGAAACTCCCTGTTTTGTGTTCGTCGCTTTCGGATAGTTCCATGCAATGTGACCAGCTTCATTACATCGGAAACAGGTTCTGGTTTCTTTCTTCACATAAGCTCCATTCTTTCTTTTCTCGGCAAGAAATTCTTGGTTAGATTGTTTCCAGAATGGGCTTTTTGCTTCCTCTTCCGAGCTTGTTCCTGAAACAAATTTTGTATTTTTAGAAAATTTTTCATTTTTATAGTTTTCTTGTGACGTAAAACCAAGTCCTTTCTTTTTGTAGCTACGATTTTGGTTTGGTTTTTTTGAAAACCTGAACCAGAATTGTAACCTTTTTTCTTGTTTAGTCGTTGTTGAACTCTTGAGGTGTAAAATTTAGGTTTTACAATAAGATTTTCATCTTTTATTTCAGAAATATTAATTTCTGTTAGTTTGAAAACTTTTTTAATCATTTCTGGTTTAACACCTCTTATTGGAAACTCTTTATCAAAATATAATTTGTCTGAACCATTCAAAGTATATGCAACTTCAAACGCTTCGTCATTCAAATTAGATTTTGACAATAAAAACTCTTTACTATAAACCCGTTTTCCCGATGATTTCGAACTCTTTTGGACGAACTCGAACTCCTGACTGACTGACACGAACTTTCGGACTCGGACTTTGACTCTGACTCCTCATCCTTATCCAACACCTGATCGACCACTCGTTTTATCAGTTCGGACTCATGATCTGTGTCGGACGCTGTGAACGTGACGTCAATATTGTCTGGTAAAACATCGGTTATCTCGGATTCTAACTTAATATTGACCGCCTGTTTTAGTTCTTCCTCGTCAGGTTTTCTAGGCGAGTACCCTTCCCAAATCGGAGGCGGACACTTATTATAACAGACACCCTGTTTCTTACCAGTATCCGTTTTCTTCTTTGGCTGTTCATCTTTAAATGCCTCGAAACCTTCAACTGTTGGATAAATTCTATCCATTACGTAGTCACAACCTTTGTAACTTTGCAGCAATCTTCTGATTCTTTCATTCTCAGCTGCTTCATTCTCCAACTCTTTCTTCAACTTTGCACATTCTTCTATGTACATGTTGATCTCTTTTTTCTTTGTCATCATGGTAGCATTCAACATCTTCAAAGCTTTCTCTCTTTCTGAGTTAGTCTTCTCCAGACCATTCACATGCCTATTCAATACATCATACGACTTTTTCAACTTTTTCAAGTTTTTTACATCAAACAACAACTGTTCTTTCAACTTTTCTAACTCACTAAACCTCTCGTCTTTCTCTATACATTGTTTACAAGACTCTAAACATGTAAGACAGGGTTTTGTGACTTCAACGATCTTCTCGACTTCAACTCTTTTTTCAACTTCCACAATCTTCTCAATCACTTTGACTTCCTTCATTTCCTTTGCAGCTTTCCTCTCTTTCAATTTCTTCAGTTTTTCTGCAAAGTAAAATTCAAAACTATTAGAAGATAAGTGAGTTTTTCCAATATTAATCTGTTCAATTTCTTCATCACTATCACTTGTTTCTGATGAACTGTTTTCAGAAGAAACAGATCCTTCATCTTCACTCTTCTCTTCATCAGATAACACTTCCATCCATTCCTTCAGCATTTCTGGTTTTCGAATAATATGTGCAATGAACGCTTTAACATTTGAATCAGCTGGAATAAACTTGTCCCAGCTAAAACCTTCAGCCATTTTCTCATCGTCTTGATCAATGATGCCATAATAAGCTTTCCTGTTTGCATCCTCGATCATTCTTCCATGTGCCGTTTGTGGTTCTTTTTGTTGATGCGGTTGATGAGTGATTTGCTGATAAATGGTCTTCCTGTAATAATCATCTTTCCTAGACGATTCCTTTTCTCCTCTTGGCTGCTGATTCTTGCACTCTCTTTTAAAGTGACCTTTCTCCCTGCAACGAAAACAAACAACTTTAGATTTATCAAATCCTAAGTTAGAAAGGTTTGCATCCAAGAAATCAGTTCTCCCTGTAACCAATCTAAACTTTTCAGCTCTCCTTAAAACACTCGCCAAGGCCCTGCCTGTTTGTCTATATATAGGTTTTGATAAATCTAAAGTTACTTGTTTTCGGTGCAGGGAGAAAGGCCATTTCAAGCAGGAGTGCAAGGGAAGAGAAGCTAGCGGAGCACAGAATCCATTTGGGAAAGATGATTACTACCGCAAAGCTATCTATCAACAAGTTGGTCAATTTCAAGAACCACAGACGGCTCATGGGAGGAAGATTGAAGACCCCAAAAGAGCATGTGTTGTGGATTTTAGCTGGAGTGATTACATATCATCTGAAGGCAAAGCAGCACGCATAATCGATCAAGATGATGAAAGACTTCCTGAAGGCTTCAGCTGGGATATGTTTGTTGACGAGAAGGGAGAGTTTAAAGCTTTCATTGCCAAGATCGTCCGAGAGCCAGATCTGTTTGCTACTTGGATGAAATCGATTGGGGTGAATGTGTCTAGTGAGGATGAAAAGTCTGTTGCGTCTGATGGAAATTCAGAAAGTACCGATGAACTTTCAGAAAGATCTGGAGAAATTTCAGAGGGTTCAGATGAGAGTTTATCGAGTTCTGATGAGAGTGTACAGAATGAGGTTGTTTCAGAAAAAGCAGTTGTATTTGATAAAACACCGTCTGATTCTGGTGTATCAGATGCTGATTCTAAAAAATCTGTAGAGTTTGATCAATCATCGGTTGACAAAAGCAGTGATGATGTAGAAGAAAAATATGTAAATGTTGCTGAATCTCATTTTTCTCCTAAAAGTTTTCATGTTTATTTTGCAGATCGCATGAATACACTGAAGGCTATAGAACAACAAGAGAAGTCTGAAGGTGATGTTCAAAATGTTGAAAATGTTGCTGAGAAGGTTACCGAAGTGGAGAAAGAAGAAGAAAAGGTGACTGTAGCTGAAAAAGTGATAGAAGTTGTGAAAACAATCGAGGTTGAGAAGATTGTTGAAGTCGTCAAGCCTTGTGAGAAGTGTTTGGAAGCTTGCAAGGAATGTGCAGCAAAAGACGACATTATAGCTGAGTACGAGAAGAAGAAGGAGCAGTTACTGTTCAACCTCAATTATGTGAAAGAATCATACGATGTCTTGAACAAAACAGTAACGGGTCTCCAAACTACAAACTCAGAAAGAGAACAGGCACTGACAATGATGAATGCAACTTTGATGTCAAAACAAAAGGCGATCAATTTCTACATTGAAGAGAGTGCCAAATGGAAGCAAGAGTTGGAAACTGAAAAGATCGAAAATGAGAGAATTAGGCGGTTATTGTTAAGCTATTCTACTTCTGATTATCTCATTGATCGTGTTTACCCAACTGTTGCAGGATTGGAAGTTTTTCAAGACGAGAAGCCAAGGAAGAAGAAAGACTGTGGTAAGAAACCGACTGTTAGCTATAACAAGTGTCCGCCTCCAATTTGGGATGGGTATTCTCCTAGGAAACCAAACGAGGAGCAACTTGAGAAAGCAGTCAATATAAAGTTAAAAACCGACACAACTGACGTTTTACCAGATAACATTGATATCACGTTTACCTCGTCCGATACCGATCATGAGTCTGAGTTAATTAAAAAGGTGGTCGATCAGGTGTTGGATACTGATGAGGAGTCCGAGTCGAAATCTGAGTCTGGAGGGTCAAATTCGTCAGTCAACAGTCAAAATTCGTCGGTCAAACGGTCTTATAGTTTAGAATTTTTGTTATCAAAGTCAAATTTGAATGATGAAACATTTGAAGTTGCATACACTTTAAATGATTCGGACAAATTATACTATGACAAAGAATTTCCAATAAGAAGTGTTCGCTTTGACATGATCAAAAAGGTTTTCAAAATGACAGAAATCAATATTTCTGAAATAAAAGATTTAAATCTTATTGAAAAACCTAAAAAATACACTTCAAGAGTTCAACAACGTCTAAACAAGAAAAAGGGTTACAATTCTGGTTCTGGTTTTCAAAAGAAACCTAACCAAAATCGTAGCTACAAAAAGAAAGGTTTAGGTTTTGTTCCACCAGAAAACCATAAAAATGATAAAAATTCTAAAACAAAAACAGAATTTGTGTCAGGTGGAAGTTCAGATGAAGAACAGAAGAAACCATTCTGGAGACAGTCAAACCAGGAGTTTCTTGCTGAAAAGAAGAAAAATGGAACTGAAGTGTTTTATCAAAGGGAGACTCGTACCTGTTACAGATGCAATGAAACTGGTCACATTGCACGGAACTGTTCTGCAAATGCAAAAACAAAACAGGGAGTTTCTCAGAAACTAAAAGAAAAAGTTGTTGATGTTGAACCACCAACCGATAGATTTAAATGTTTTGAAAATTCTAAATATGAGATTGGTGAGTGTTCGGAAAAGAATTTTTACAAAAAAAAAAAAGAAAAAGACAACCAAGTGTGGGTTGTTAAAAAGAATGATGTGAATGTCGGCGATGAATCTGGTTCCACAAAGCCAGAAGAGCCACAAGTTGAGAAGAAAATTTCAGTGAATGATGAAGAGTTTCCATCACTGAAGTTTGAAGAGATTAAAAAGAAAGTTGGTAAAACTGAGATTTCGAATCAGTTTTATAATGAGAAAAAAGATTTTGATGTCAAGAAAACATTTAACGGAAATGTTAAAAAGATTTTTGGGAAAATGTTAAGTGGAAGGGCAAAGGGGGTTAAATATTTTTATGCAACTAAAAAGGCGACATATAACACTACTGCTCAAGAATTGAAATCCATCAAGTCTGAAAAGACTTGGATGAAAGTTTGTTTTCCATGATAGTCTTAGGACTATGCCGGAGATCCCAAGTTTATATCGTGGATCAGGAATCGACATCATTCTAGTGTTGAAAAGTTTGTTTGAAAGATTTTGATAGTGTTTGAATGATTACAGGTGAAAGGACTACGCCGGAGCTTCCAGGTTGGTAATTGAGAAGCAGGAATCGGCATCTTTCTGAATAATTTGACAAGTGGTAAAGAGGTTTCTGTAGATGTTTCATTCCTACAGTAAAACCTACAAGTGGTACTTTTGATTTACAAGTGGTATTTGTGGTTATACCTTGAAGAATTTACATTTACAAGTGGTACAGTGATTCTGAACTGCAAATGATAAATCAGGGACATTAAGTTGTACTTGATTTATTATTCATATGAGATTGATAAACAAGATGATGAACCATATCCCCATGCTTCATAAGTGGTAAACTTAAAAGTGGTAAACACAAACTCATTTTCCGGAAAAATCATTTCGATTAAAACAAACTTAAGTGTTTTGAGATCTAAATGAGAAAATGGTTTGTTGAAAGGGGGAGTTCAGATTGTTTATGCCTATTGAATGGCGATTTGATGTGATTCGATGTCAGTTGTCAGTTTCTGTACAGTTTGTTTTACTTTTCATGTTTCTAGTGGGTCAAGAGTCTAGAAGTTTTCAAATTTTTCTTTGAAATGTGTTTGCATTTTAGGGGGAGTAGGGATATTTCAGAAAATCCAAAAACATTAGAAAATTTGAAAAAGACAAAAACATGATAAAATTCAAAAATGAGTTTCGTTGTGAAAAGAGGAAATGATAGTACATCAGTAGGCTGTCACAACATGCTAAAGAAATGTAAAGATAAAATGTGATAAACAATCTCACTGAGGATATGCCAGTAGGTTTTTACACATTTAGTAGATTGTGACGAGATATAAACCTAAAATTCAAACTTGCTTTTTCTGTGGGTTAACACAAACTTGGATATATAGGTAACCCCTGAAATCTTGTTTGAAAGGTCCCTTATTCTGAGATACTAGGTCTTTATGCTCAGTGATATCTGGGGTATTATCCCGGGACTTCTGCTGTATGGAAGTACTGACCTAGTCCCCGGATAATGCTTTCCGCAAATGCTTGAAACACAGCATCGCCCTCAGCAAGCTGATGAAACAATAAAATTGATAGTCGCTGCTGTTGAAATCAAAAGATCCTCTAAAGGGGACACACCAAAAGTCGAGCCGTCATCTCTCTGCTGAACGGAAGTTCTGACCTGAGCTCTCACGGTTTCGCATTTAACCCCTGAACAATCTGTGGTATACTCACCTGTAAGACTGAATATTGGATCTGGATACGGGAGTATATTCAAGTAGTGGGACACACGGATAAGTTTAAGTTCTTAAGACATTAATATCGTATCTCGGATCAATTGAACTTTGTGTGAAAATTTTAGTGGACCAATATACTGACAATCTAGGTCAATTGTTTTGAACTAAAAATGTAATCAAGCTTAACGGTGTTAGTGACATGTCTCATAAACTGATATGATCCTCTTACACAAACTCGCAAAAATATTGTCTGTAAATATTTTTCTTTACTGCATTACAGGTTTCTTTATTTCAAAATTCAAAAAGATTTTCAGTGTGTTTTAGCATAAATTTTTGAAAAAGTCAAAAAGAATTTCGACAACTGATGTTGAATAGCTGATTTTCAAAATTCCGAGTGCTAAACATGATGAGCAATATTTGAGGGGGAGTGTTTGTGTGAAATTAAATGTTTTCATAATCTAACCTTTCAAGTGGTTCATCAAAATCTGTGTTTGTTTTGAAGGAGAGTCTGAATTGGTGCAGGGTTATGTGTTTGAAATATATATGTGAAAGAAATTTACTTTGAGGTAGAGCTTTTGCAGGATAAGATGAGAAGCTGTTAGACAGAAAGCCAGACAACGATCCTGAATATGTTACTGAAGAACAAAGGAATACCAGTAAATCGAGAGGGGGAGACTGAAGATAGAGAGAAAGAAAAGCCCAGAGACTGATCAAGACTGTAGATGTGAAGACACAACATTGTTTTGACTCGATAGTCGACTCCATCAACATCTGAGGGGGAGTCTGTTGGTGCACTACATCTGTTGATTTCGTCTTAGATCGAGTCTTTCATTGTAATGTATAGATTAGGGCACGTTTTACGAGAAAACTGGAGAGTTTATGTGTTTTAGAGAGGAGGTCCGCTTATACGGACATAGGAGATCCTCTTTTGTGTCAGGTTCGCTTATACGGACATGGGAGGTCCGCTTATACGTCAGGTCCGCTTATACGGACATAGGAGGTCCGCTTTTACGTCAGGTCCGCTTTTACGGACATGTCCGTATAAGGGGACCTACTCACCTATATATACCACAAAAGAAGACCTCATTTGTAACTCTTAGATTTCCATACCGAGGTGCTGCCGGTGTGAGAATTACGTGTAAAAGCTGTCAAATTAATCAGAAAAGAGATTTAAGAAGATATCTAGCTGTTTCTACGTCAGGTACTTGTTTTCCGCACCTGTATCTGATCAAACTACTCTGATTGACTCGTTCGGGTCAGAATCCGATCCTACAAGCACTTGTAGGAACGTTTGACGACCTGACGAGTCGATCAGAAGAGCACTTAGACAAAATCAGAGGCGGAATTCATTGATTCGGTCTTCGTAAAGCTTGATTTCACTACTTAACGTCTCTTTTATTGATTATCTGACAAATATACAAGATCCGGAGACAAACAGGCAGGGCTTCGCCGTTACACCTTCAAAAACACTCTACTGATCCGCTCATATGACACCCCTATATATAGACATATGGGTTCGCTTTTATGGACATGTCCGTATAAGCGGACCTGACATAAAAGCTGACCTATTCAAGTGACACAAAAGCGGACCTCACCTTTGACATAAAAGCGGACCTAACTAAACTTATGTGTTTCTTGATTTCCAATCACCCTACAATCAGCCCTAGCCCAAGACTCGAACTAAGATGTAGTCGACAGACAACTGCACCAACAAAGTTGTTCATTTACTTCTCTGTCCTTAAGAGGTACTACGAGTGATTCGTTAGCTAGGCACTTTTTGAGATTAGATACATGGAATACATCATGTATTCCTGCCATTTCCTCTGGCAGTTGTAGTTGATAAGCTACAGGTCCTATTCTTCTAATAATCTCAAAAGGTCCAACATACATGGGACTTAGCTTTCCTCTCTTGATGAATCTTACCATTCCTTTCCAAGGAGAGACTTTTAAGAATACTTTGTCGCCTACCTGGAATTCTAATGGCTTACGTCGGTTATCAGCATAGCTCTTCTGTCGATCACGTGCTGTTTTCAATCGTTCTTTGACTTGAATGATCTTACCTATTGTTTCCTGCACTATCTCAGGTCCAGATAGTTGCTTTTCCCCAATTTCTGCCCAACAGACTGGGGTTCTGCACTTTCGTCCATAAAGTGCTTCGAATGGTGCAACATTGATACTTGTGTGATAACTGTTATTATAAGAAAATTCTATTAAAGGTAAGTGATCGTCCCAATTACCTCCGAAATCAATTACACAAGCTCTAAGCATGTCTTCCATTGTCCTTTCACTTTGTCCATCTGTTTGAGGATGGTAAGCTGTGCTTAGATTCAACTTGGTTCCCATTGCTTTTTGGAAACTTGTCCAAAAATGAGAGGTAAAATGGCTATCCCTATCAGAAACAATTGATAAAGGTATTCCATGTAATGAAACAATTTCATTTACATACAATTTAGCTAACTGTTCCATGCTGAAAGTTTCTTTCATTGGTAAGAAATGAGCTGACTTGGTTAGCCTATCTACAATCACCCAGATTGTATCATTACCTTTTCTCATTTTGGGTAATTTGGTAACAAAATCCATTGTTATCAATTCCTATTTCCAAACTGGCATTTCTAACTATTTCAACAATCCTGAGGGTTTCTGGTGTTCAGCTTTAACTTGTGAACAAGTTAAACACTTAGAAACATAAGCTGCTATTATCTTTTTCATTCCTATCCACCAGAAATTTTTCCTTAAATCCTGATACATCTTATCACTTCCTGGACGCATCGTATATTTAGACTTATGGGCTTCTTCTAATATACGGTGACGTAGGTTTCCTAATTTAGGTATCCACATTCTCTTTTTATGGAATCTCCAGATTCCATCTGTTCCTTGTTCTAATTCTTTAATCAATCCTTTTAATTTTTCTGTATCATCTTTGATTACTAATTCTTGTGCTTTTCTTATTTGATCGTTTAAATCTACTTGTAGATTTAATTTAAGAGAACGTACCCTTTTTGGCTTTTCATGATACTTTCGACTTAAAGCATCAGCCACTACATTTGCTTTCCCTGCATGATACTGGATATCACAATCATAATCACTAAGCATTTCCATCCAACGTCTTTGTCTCATATTTAACTCTTTTTGCCCAAAAACATACCTTAAACTCTTATGATCAGTGAATATGGTAAACTTACTATCATAAAGGTAATGTCTCCAAATCTTAAGGGCAAAAATTATGGCTCCTAGTTCTAGATCATGGGTTGAATAATTTTCTTCATGATTCTTAAGCTTTCCAGAGGCGTAAGCTATAACCTTTTGACGTTGCATCAATACATATCCATAACCTAACTTAGAAGCGTCACAATAGACTATAAAGTCTTCAGTTCGTTCTGGTAACGCTAGTATGGGTGCATGGGTTAATCTTTGCTTAAGGATTCTAAAGGCTTCTTATTGTTTTGGTCCCCATTCAAACTTAATGGATGTACAGGTTAACTTGGTTAAGGGAATGGCTATTTTAGAAAAATCTCGAATAAACCTTCTATAATAACCGGCCAATCCTAAGAAACTTCTAACCTCGGTTGGTGATTTAGGAGCTTTTCATTTGGTAATTGCTTCGATCTTTGTTGGATCTACATGAATTCCTTCATGATCAACTAAGTGTCCAAGAAATTGTACTTGCTCTAACCAAAACTCGCACTTGGAAAACTTAGCATACAACTTTTCCTTTCTTACTAGACTTAAAAGTAAGTGCAAGTGCTTTGCATGTTCCTCTTTATTTTTAGAGTAAATTAGAATATCATCTATAAAGACAATTATGAATTTATCCAAATATGGCTTACAAATTCGGTTCATCATGTCCATGAATGCGGCTGGGGCATTGGTTAAACCAAATGGCATGACAGTAAATTCATAATGGCCATACCTTGTTCTGAATGCGGTCTTAGGAATGTCCTCTTCCTGTACCTTTAATTGATGATATCCAGATCTTAAATCGATTTTTGAGAAAAATCGAGCTCCTTGTAGTTGATCGAACAGATCATCGATTCTTGGTAATGGGTACCGATTCTTAATCGTGACCTTGTTCAATTCACGGTAGTCAATGCACATATGCATTGATCCGTCCTTCTTTTTGACAAATAAAATTGGTGCTCCCCATGGCGATGAGCTTAGCTGTATGAATCCTTTCTCCAACAATTCGTCTAACTGTTTCTTCAGTTCCTGCATTTCAGCGGGTGCTAAACGGTAAGGTGCTTTGGCAATTGGTGTTGTTCCTGGTAGTAGGTGGATTCTGAATTCAACTTCCCTGTCTGGCGGTTGTGACGGGTGGACCGTAGGACAACCCTTAAAATGTCTAAACACATATACATTCCATGCTTAATTCGGTTTATTATTTGAACTTAGTAACTACGAGAGTTTTGATGTTGCAGGTGTTAAGGCGCTCAAAGTGCAGGATTTAGGAAGCTTGGATGGATGTGGGAAGATGGCATCATTAAGAGATGAAGAAAACAAGTTTTGAGGGAGAAACGAAGGAAAAAGCCCACTCAGCGCCGTAACCTACGGTGCCATGCCGTAGGTTACGGCCCTCCACTTGAGAAAGATACACTGCCGTAAAACAGGAGAGATGTGCCGTAAGAAACCACTCAGAGCCGTAACCTACGGCTGAGGGCCGTAGGTTACGGCACTCTATGTTGACCTTGGAGCTGCTGACCGCCGGCTGGGGGCCATAGGTTACGGCTCCGACTGATCTTATTTTGTAACTTGCACATTTATTGGTCATTTGATGGGGTTTTATGGAGTCTTATCATTGGTAATCGGTTACCACTTGCTTGGGAACGAAATTGGGAGCAATTTGGAGACTTTTTGGAGGGGGGAAACATCTGGGAATCATTAGTTTTTGTTGTCTTTGATCTTGATGAACACTAGAAACTTTTGTATGATGTTGCTTCAAGCCATGCATGGCTAAACAATTGATGATTGTCCTGGATTGAAGATTTGATTGAGACATTTCATGTTTGATTTTCTTTATTTCTAGAATAACAAATTTTGTCTTTATAATTGTTTGTTATGGTGTGTGATTGTTTGTTAGTAACTTGTTAATTCTTACATTGAACTAATTGAAAACCATACGTTCTTGGTGCCGTGGCAATCGAGATATCATGGGTATAGTTAGGCTTGGGTAAGGGTTGATTGATCATCGGGTAACAACCTCACGTTCTAGGAATCTGAGTACTTAGTTCCCTTTCATTACTGCAAGTAATCATACATGAGCTATGTCTATGTAGTTCTTTCTAGTGAAATGATAATATGAATGTCAAAGCAAACCGGAAATCTAGGATGCTCATTTGTCTCGAATTTGTTTACAACCAACTCTTTTCTCTTGAAATTTAATTAGTTTAATTTAGTCTAAAACCAATTCACTCACATAAACTCTTGAATTTTATTTTTCTTGCAATTAGATTAATTTAGTTAACTTAGATAAACCTTTCAAATAACACATATTCCACAAACTCCCTGTGTTCGATACCCACTTGCCACTATCTATTTAGTAGTAATTGGATTAAATTTGATTGTGACCACGACATCACGTCAGGTAGTCCTGGCAATTCTTCTGGAAATACATCTGAAAACTGAGACACTACTAGAATATCTTTTAGTTCTTTTCCTTTAGTGTCAATGATTATAGAAATCAAATACACTATAGATTATTTCCTTATATAACTTGCAGTTTTCATCACAGAAATGAATTTTGTGGATCTAGATAATTTATCTCCTTTAATTGTGATCTTTTCACCCTTTGGTGAATTTACTTGAATTGACTTTTGATCACATAACATACTGGCTTTATTGGCTATTAACCAATCCATTCCTAACACAATATCAAATCCTGCCAGATTCATTGGGTAAAGGTTTGCAATAAACTTTTGATTAAAAATTTCTATTCTTGCTCCCTGCAAGATTTCAGAAATCCTAACGGTTTCTCCATTTGCGGTCTCTACTAGACATTCTTGTGGTAGTTTATTTAATGATTGATTTAAAAGTTTGCAAAATGAAGTATTGATAAAACTTTGGTTTGCACCAGAGTCAAATAATACTTTAGAAAAAATATCATTAACTAAAAATGTACCAGTTATGACGTCCGGGATCATCTTGGCTTCATCTGCAGTTAAAACAAATGCTCTAGTATTTTTAGTGTTCTTATTGTTTGCAGCTGGAGCTAACTTCGGACAGTTTGGCTTGATATGCCCTTTTTCTCCGCAGTTGAAGCACAATCCATTACTGGTTTTCCTTCTGCAATCTTCTTCCTTGTGTCCTGGTGCCTTGCAGTAGTTGCAGTGAGTGGAGCATCTTCCTGAATGCTTCTTTCTGCAGGTTTTGCAGTATGGTACAGATGTAGAACCTACATTCTTACGGTTGGAATTCCCAGAACGGAATTCTTGAGTAAGCCTTTGGGTTAGGTTTCTCCTCTGGTCTTCTTCTCTAGTACGGATCAATTCATCAGTCAAGGTATTGGCTAGTTCTACAGCTTCTTCTATGGTTTGAGGTCTAGCTGCCTTGACTACATGCCTAATCTCTCCGATTAATCCCCAGATGTAACGGGAGATTAACACTGGTTCAGGTGATGCAAGGGTTGGTACTATTCTAGCATATTCAAAGAATGTGGTAGTGTACCCCTTACTATCTACCCCGATCATTCTAAGGTTCAGAAACTTATTCGCTATCTGTTCCTTTTCATTGGGAGGGCAAAATTTCCTTTCTACCATGTTTTTAAACTCCTCCCATTCCATGTTATAAACCCTATCACTTCCTCTTGACTGGAGGATAGTGCTCCACCATTCTATGGCTGAGTTCTTAAACAAATTGGAAGCAAACATTATCTTATCTTCTTCAGCACACTTGCTTATTTTCAGAACAGCTTCAGTTTTCTCTATCCAGCGTAGAGCTGCAATGGGTCCTTCATTGCCCGAGAATTCGATTGGTTTGCAAGACCAGAATTCTTTGTAAGAGCAACCATATGGCATGGTTCTTCTTCTTTTGGGAATGGGCATTGAAGTACGGGTCCATTGTTTACGCTGTGTTCTGGTTCACTTGGTCGTTTGCTGCTATGCTTACTTTTATTATTTGCTTCTTGAACCATTTGAATAATAAATGGCATTGCATCTATAATTCCTTGTGCCACTATGTGTTGAACGGCACTATTATCCATTTGGTTTCCATTGTTATTGTTGTTCGGATTTTCATTATTCAGATTATCGTTATTTGAGTGGTTGTCATTCTGGATATTGTCATTCTGGTTTTCTTGATTCACTTCGTTGTTCATCTGAATTTTAAACATTTACCAAATATTAATATCACCGATAATATTTGAATATAGCCAATCACATGTCACACACTTTTGGTCAAAAGCGTCGAGCATTGCGACTTTTACTCTATTCATATATTATGCATTTATTACACACCAGTACTAAAATAAAAATTACAATACCGACTGAAATTTAAAACTACCCTACTAGTAATAAGCATTCGTAGTTTTTTTTAACACATACACACATATATTATTATATTATATTATATTATTATTATTTCTACCGTCTCCACCATCGATTCAAGGATATGGATTCATCCAAAAATCCATATTGCGCTCATCGTATTTCCATACGAGACGCTCTCCCACCTGTCTCATTCTCTCACTGTTTTCTAAAATTTCCTCACCGAAAGTCCTAAGTTCTTGTACGTTTTCTACACTCATTGGGGGTGTAGGTTCTAGGACTGGGTTCGGAATCTAGGGTGCGGGTTCCTGATATGGAGGTATAGGGGTCGGGTATGGGTACGGATTCTCTAAAATCTCCCTAACATATGCATCGTTATTAAAATAGGGATCTAGAGTATCTAACCCTGGGTAGGCTCCTAGATTTTGCATGGGTACATCTTCATGTATCGGGTAGCGTTGCACATAGTCCCTAACATCATCCCACCAGGGGTTGTAATTTGGGTCTAGGGGATCTGGTGTAGGTACCCTAGGTATCTCCTCCGGGTTGAAATCATGCATTTCTACTTGATTTCCAAGATTTTCTATTTCCATGGGTTGATCAGGAATTTGTGGTTGTGGTTGGGGTGCTAGCATTTGCTCCAGGTTTGGGTCAGCTGCAGTGGTTGCTAAAACATGGATATTAGCTATACCCCTATTGAGCATATCCTGGGTATAGGCATCAGTTTCTCTTTTTTGCTGCGGCTAATACTCTCTGTTCTTGTAACTTTTTCATACGTTTCCTACGCTCGTGTGCTCCTCTACTGAACCATCCCCTCTTTTTCTGAGGAAATGGCTCTTCAGATTGAGCCTTAAACACAAAGATTCCTTCTTTCGTATCAGCAGAATACCCCGAGAGGGCAGGCTGAGAAGAGGAGGTGCCTTCGCTTCTAGGCGAACCAGACAATTGACGATACGCGTCAGATGGTCCTTGGACGCTCATACTGTAAACTAACAAATAGTCAGATAACACATAACAAGAAAATATAATTATGCACGTATTCCCATTATTTATTTCCTAACACTTTGAATTTTGATATCAGCAGAACACTTCTGCGGCTAAATCAGTGGCATAGCTCTGATACCACCTTCTGTCGTAACCCCCGAACCCTAATTCTCGGGAACGGGTGGCCGAAAGCCAGTTTTGGTGGTATCATTATTTTATTCTTTTTGGCAGCGGAATTTACATCAGGACCGTAGTTAGGAAATATTTTATCAGAGTAAACCACCACATTTTATAACTTTAAACACATGGGTAAAACCTAAGTTTTCAGTATACACATTTCATAGGAATAAATCCTATTTTATTTAACAAAACATCTGTTTTATTCTTAGGAAACTTTATTGCCACTTTTCCAAGCCTTTAGTGCTGTCCAGCTGGCTTCTAAATGGCTTTCACCTTTTGTTACCTGAAACGCGTTTTAAAAACATTTTGTCAATGGGAAATATTGGTGAGTGAATCCCAGTTTAATCAAGTTTAATTAAAAAGTCACAGTGTATAGTATTGAGGGCAATCTCGCAATTATATTTGTTTCCAAGTTATATCAATTATCACCCATGGTACTGTCAGACCTGACTTGTGGAAATGTTACTCCTTGACCAGGTGGTAACAAATTTTGTATACAAAACCCCAACATACCCATGATAATTGTATTCTTACAAATACTCAATAAATATTATTTGTATGGAAAGGTATTTAAGGTTTTGTAAAACATTTAACAAAAGAGGATTAACTCACACTCCTGTCTTAGGGTTTTCAGTAAGGATTTCCTGGGAATAATCTATAAATTACACAAATGCACGTGTTTTAGTATAATAACCCATTTTAACATTAGTAATACCCTTCCCGAGACGGCATTCCAACGACTACGTCGGGCAGAACCACGACAGCCGTTGCGAAACCCTAGATCAATCGGGCAGAGTATCTAATACGTCTCCAGGGGTTATAATACTTACATTGTAGCAGAACCTCGCTATTTAGGGGGTATTAAACTCGGGTATAATGCCCACTATTTAATTTTGAGAGAGAAAGAAAGATTCTGAACGATTGAAAGTGAAATCCTGAGGCCTTCTTATATAGGGCCTGATTCTGTCTTTCTCGCGGCCCGCGTAACATAAGGGCAGGGCCTACGCGGACCGCGTCAACCCAGGGTCAACGAGTAGCTTAGCTGGGTCAGCATGTAGGTCCGCCGGGTGTTGGGCAACGTGGCCGCACCGGACTGCGCCATCTTTCTGTTCTCACGCGGCCCGTGTAAGGGTAAGCTTAAGCTTACGCGGCCCGCCTGAACTTAAGAAATCAACGAAACCAAGTCTAACCCTTGATACCGCCCGCGTACGTGTTGAGGTGGGTCTACACGGCCCGTCTCAACTTAATATTTATTGTTTTTATTTTATATTTTAATGTTACATTGTATTTCGGGATCGAGTTTTACATACGGGGTATTTTTAAACACATGTATGAGTATTTTAAAATATAAGGGTGTCGGGTTTCTTGAGGATTGTCACAGAAACCTATAATTCAAAGTCCGCGAGTGTTCGAGAAACAGCGTTCGCAATTAACATAGCTAGTAGTATAGTATAGGCGAATAACATAACAAACTATATGGCGTATGGTCGTTCCACAAATGGTAGCGATTTGTCAGCGTTTTGAGGTAGAGGTGTAGTGCGAGTCGTGTGTGTCGTTTAAAGCGAAGAGCGAAAGCGAAAAAATCTCCAAAAATCGTGACACGTAAACAGATAATCACATAAAACACATTAAAATCCACATAAAAATGATGAAATATCAGAGTCGGCAGTAGCGAGCTCAGATTCGAAACACGTGAAAATCGAGAAATAGATTGTCTGCGGCTATTAGACGTCGACTAACCAAAGCGGTTCGACTATTCACAAAGACTCTTGGTGCACACTTTGGCTTTCGGCACTGTGCTCTCGCCACGAATCTGGGCGATCGGCACGCATCCTTCCAGTCATATCGTGACTTCACGTCGTTGGAGTCCGTCGAGACTTTGGTGAGAGTTTTGTAAAACTAAGAATAGAGGGCGGAACAAGTCGTCAAGGTTCGGGTTTCACCCCCGACTTAACAACTTTGCTCCTGTTTTGATAAAATAAGAGAGAATTATGCGCCAAAGTATGGGTTTCACTCCTGATTCAACGCAAATTCTCGTGTTTAGGGACAAAAATGCGGGTCAAACAAGCAATTTAATTGAGAGTTTGCGGTTTTCACACCTAATCTTGACTTAATCGCTTGTTCATTCTTGAAAATTAAAGTGTAGTAATAGTGTAGCGTAGGCGAGAATAGCGAGAATAGTAAGCAAGCTTGTTCATAAACCCTACAGGGTATGCACAAGTCGGTCTGTTGGTTCCTAACTATAGACTAGGTCATTTCTAAGACATCGACCCGGACTAGGTCGAGTCTTGCCTAATTCCCTATAGCTATGGCTTTGATACCAATCTGTCACACCCCAACCGATGGCGGAATCATCGGGGCACGGCACTGAGTAAAACAGATTGTCCATAACTTTCCATAACAACTATAATTACCAATTATTTAAAGCAACACGTCCCATACCATGTCATAAAAGATAACATAATTATTACAGACAAGATCTAGTCAAATTGTTCTATTCCGACAACCTAGATTTTTATTACAGACAAGATCTAGTCAAATTGTTTAATGTTCTAGGTCTTTCCTAGCCTCGATTTCATAGCAAGCTAAGCAAATAAGCATCCTAAGCACATGTCACATACGTTAAAGTAAAAGTCAATACACATAATGTAAAGGTGAGCATACAAGTTTAATAGATATAATAGAGTTCGAAATTGCTACGCATAACCAGCACGTACACAATGTAAAATGAGGCATGTTAGTTATCGACATGAACCTAGCGATACTAATGACTGCGAGTTGACTGCCCAAGGCAGTTCGTAATACACACTCACCCCTGTGAGCCATGTAACAAATTGTCCTTAACAACCCCTGAGTGAACAGGTGCTGAGTCCAAACAAATAGTACCATCGTTGCTAAGACAGGTTGACAGCATTCGATGTGTAAACATAATAAACAAGCATTCATTAAGTCACGTATAACATGCGGTAATTGGTTAACGATTAAAGTATTGCGTAGTGTGTTTGATATGATTTAGAATAAGTAACGTATGTAACACCCAAAAGTGCGTAAAGGAAAAAAGGGATCGAGCATACTCACAGCGATTGGTGGATTGAAGGGAGCGCTAGAGAATAAGGTTAGCCTGATCTGAATGATAGCAAAACGATAAGCGACGCGTAAAACGATACAAGTGTCAGTGGGTCGGACAGCAATCTGATCGAATGGTAGTCCGATCGGGTAGCCGGTCGTTCAGGTGACAGTCCGCTCAGATTGTCATCCGGTCGGGTGACCTTTCGAGTGGATTGTTACTTCTTTTGGGAAGGATGTGTTTGTGTATGATGGCTTGTCTTTTGAAGTTTTCGTTGTAGCATTTTGAAAACATAGAAGTATCTTTACCTTTTAGGTCGGTCGATCGGACGGACGTTCGATCGGACGACAACCCGATTGGTTGGACACTTTAGTGAGAGCAAGTTCACAGCAGTTTGTCACTCGATCGGATGGTAGTCCGATCAGGTGGCAATCCGTTGATATTGAACATATTGAAAATTGTTTAAGTATTGAAGTCTGACCATTACATGGTCGAGTGGTAGTCCGATCGGGTGGTAATCCGATCGGACAGCACTTCGTTCAATGTTCATCCCTCAAAGTTTGAAAATAGAAGTTAAGTGTGGGGCCAAGGTGCAAGCCGGTCGGGTGGCAACCCGATCGGGTGACAATCCGATCGGACGACAGTCCGATCGGGCGGCACTCCATTCTGGTGTCCCGGTCGTCTTCTTCCTTGGTCATTTTGATAGTTTATCGTTTTATCGAGATGTGCTGATAACATGTTAAGCAACAGAACCCCATCTTGACGTAAGTGCCCTAATCGAACAGGAATCACCCAACTTCAACCAGCTAACCGGTTCAAGACGTTTGTACTTGCTTAACCCGTAATCGGTTGTCTCATGGATAGAACCCTGATCCTGAACCAACACAACCACAAGAATGAGTAGAAGGTCAGTACGAGCTCCGATTCTATCGGTTTTGAGTGCATTGAGTGTAAAAGAGTTGAAAGAAAGTTGGAAAACCATCTTTCAATCCTTTTCATTGTGAATATGTTTAGATCTATGAAAGATCTTTGTTTATTTGTGTGGAAATTGTTCAAATCTAAGTTGTTCTTGGTGGATTGAAGCCAAAACATGAAGTTCATAAGAACACCATGATGACATCATCCTAGAACACCTAAAATCTAGTGATTTCACGGTTAAAAGTTAAGATTCGAAAGATAGAAAGGTGTAGGAGTGTGTGTAGATTAAGAAAGTACAAGATTTAGATGGAAAACTTACAAGAATCGGGAGAAATCTGAAGAAAAGTGGGCATGAGCGCTGGTCGGATGAGAGGTGCCGAAAATGGTAAGTTTGTGATGTTGACAGGGGTATTTATAGGCTTACCATAAGAGGAAAGGGCTGGTCGATCGGGTGGCAGCCCGATCGAAGGGCTGGTCGATCGAGTGGTAGCTGGTTCGAGCGGCTGGTCGATCGGCTGGTCACTTGGTTGGTTAGTCACTTGATTCGAGTGTTCGGTGCGACGAGTTTTGTCGTTTCGATTGCGATTACGAGCGTTGCGATGCGAAAGAGTTTCCTATTCAAATTACTTTTAATCCCAACTACTATATCTAACATACAATCATCCTAAATTACTTGCGTTTAGCGTTTGCAATTCGATTGTAATTCGAGTTTCCATTGCGTTTCGAATATTCACCACAACATAAACATAAATAAACATGCAGAGGTAACACATAAGGCATACACACACGTAAAACAATATCCAGAACGCGTAATTCGAGTTGCGAGTGCGGTTGCGATAAGCGATAAGCGATCAAATATGCGATAAATATCGAATAAAACCTCGATTACTAATAAGTACTCCACATAATACAACTAACGTAACGCACAAAATAGACTATCTACGAGTTAAAGAAGTCAAAATAGGAATTGAGCAAGGAGTGACAGATCGCAATTAGCAATCTTGTCTCCCTTTGACTTCAATTTTGACTTTGAATTTGACTTTTGAAACACGGGGTGTTACACCACTACTCTCCCACTTTGCCACCATTCCTCCACCACTACAACACCAACACCCACCACCATCATCCATCTTTAGAGTGTGTAGTAGTTTCGGGATCCAAGATTGATTGTAAGGGTTCTTGCCAATCAAAGGCCATGTTTGGTTAAGGCTCTTACATCACTTGGTGAAGACAAGTATTTTATGTATTACTTTTGATTTTTAATCTTTCAACACTTTTTATTTGGGTTTGTATTAATGACTTTAATAACTAGTTTCTTATGTTAAAGGTGAATTCTTCCTATCATTTTTCTGTGGTGTCTTGAAGTTACTTTACTGTCTATATAAAGTAAAAGATTGCATCATTCATGTCTTTACGGTCTATATAAAGGCATCTTGACTAGCTAGTCGGGGGTTAGGGGAATGGTTTGGTAAGGTTCTTTCCTTGTTCAGTGTATAGATCCTACAAGGACCTAGTTCAAGCTTACTAGGACCTCCTTCAATACCCACTGGTATTGGATGGCGGGGGTGCGAATAGCTTGAACCCCTCATATGTGAACTACTATTAATACATTAAACCGGCTTCTTGGGATTGTATACTTGCTGACTCAAACCACTTAGCCGAGTGTAACGTCACCTTCACAAGAGGGACCTACCACTTTTCGCATTAATAACTTACTTAATTGTCTTTCAATATTCTGATCCTTTGGGATTGTATCCTTGCTGACTCAAACCAGTGGGTTGAGGGTAACGTCACCTTCAAAAGAGGGGCCTACTACTATAACTAAGATAATCTCTTAAAAAGCCCGAAAGTACGAAAATCATCAAAGGATACATTAAAGGCGAGTCGGATCCAAGTGATTCTATCTTGTCTATCTATTTATTTTATTTATAATTACATTTTTAGTTTTTATTTTCATGTTTCAAAACATCTCTCAAAAAAAATTAGATTGATTAGAGATTGAGGATAAACCAGTACTAAAAGCTCTTGTGTCCTTGGACGACCTCGGTATCTTACCAACGCTATACTACGCTCACGATGGGTGCACTTGCCCAAGTGTGTTTAACGTTAGTAGAATATCGTGTTTTATAAATTTAAAACTTGACTAATGCATAAAATGGGCTTAAAATATCAATAAAAATATATCGCACCGAACGCACGCCAACCATTTACGAGTGTGCGGTATACTCTGCACACAGGTGTGCTGTCACACCCTGGCTTTGCGGAAGCGTGGGTTTATTTGGTGTGACTTCTTAATACCATAGCATAATCACAACAATGCTATATGAAAAGAAAACTATGATGTTCATCCATTCACTCAAGTTTAAAAAGTAAACATAACAACATTGTTTAAAAGTCGACACTTAAAACAGGACATAATTTAAAACATGTTCAACGACATAACCTAAGACATGAAATAAAACACAGTTTAAGACTTGTGACCCGTCCAGGCAAAGGCCACATTTCCTAAACTCGGATGACATCATTATTCCTACGCAGCTGGACGTGTGCATACTGTGCCAGATCCCCTAATATCCTGAAATACATGGAGTTTGAAAAATCAACAAAAAGTTGAGCGAGTTCATGTAAAAGTGAGTATGAATAAACCTTTAAAGTATGTATAAAAGTCCCTGGTATGTAGCAATAAGGAAAAAGAGATCACCAATGGGTTGCAAAGCCACTGGTATGTGTGAGAAAGTGCAGGGAAACTCAAACCTAGCAAATTTGTTGCCGGGCTTCGGCTGTAAGACACAGTCACCTCTATGGGTCTCCCCGGCCTCACGGGTGTGGGCTCACTACACCCAAATAGATCTATCACTCTTGTGTCCCTCGGTCATAACAAAGAGGATTAATGGCCTCGAGTGTTGTACCCACCCCTCACATGATCTAGTAGTATAAACCCTCCCTATGCTAACCATACCATGTAATAAATGTTTGTAATAGTTGTCGCATGTATTTCACCCCCGAAGTATAAAACTCAAAACATTAAAGAGAAAAGGGGACATGAACTCACAGAAGTGCGTATCCAGAAACGTCAATCTCCAACTCAATCTGCTGCGTGACAACCTACACGTACAATGGCCTATTAGACGGACGGCCGTGCCTTGGCTTAAGATTTAACGTTTTTTTTTTCGGAAATAGTTAGACAACTATTTCGTATTCACACTTCATAGTTATCTTATAAGTATATTCCTTCCCAAGGATGGGGGTAATAATACATGTATGCTTTAGAATTCCGAAAATATATTTTTAGTCACTTTGTCTAAAATGTTTTAATTTCCAAAATATATATATTTTTCCTAAAAATATTATATTTTACTTCATACATTTTCCAAAATAATATTCTACCAAAAATATACGAATAAAAGTATTTTTCTGAAAAATACATAAGTTACGTTTTTTTTTTAAAGTTCGCGTCATAATAGCATTACTTGTGCAACTTAAATAATTATTTTGTGAGAGCGTTGGTATTATTTTGCAGTCGTAATTTCCCGGTATTTTCAAGTTATATTATTTTTACCCTAAAAATAATATATCTAGTTCACATAATAAACAAGCAATCACACAAGCATTTTATTATAGAATATATATTCTAAATATATATTTATCAAATCTTATTTACGAAAATCCACCTCCGGTACTTGGTATTTTTGTAATAGAAATCTTGGCGAAGTTTATTTTGAAAACCCAGTTAAAAATATATTTGTAAACGCTTGTTAGAAAAATATTTCCAAGTGTTATATTTCTAGGAAAATTTTGCCAGAGTTTCCTCTGTAAATGGAGGTGTCCATGCTTTTAGCATATCATTTTCTTTTGAAAAATCAATCAACAATATATACGATCTTTAATCACTAATCTTGACAAAAATAAACATGAACCATAAACTCATGAACTTGGAAGTTTATAAAAATATGTAGTAAGTTACTAACATGTTTAGTGGGTCTTGTTATCTTTAAAAATAAGATTAGTTTCTTAAAAACTTTATTTTTTAAGAATTTGAAGTTTAACAACTTCTAGTCATGATTTACAAAAATATTTCTTAACGAAATTTTCTAGTTACACAAGTGTTTATACACTTGTTTACTTACTAAAAATATATTTAGTTCATGCAAGATCCGGGTTTTAACAAGACTAGTATTTTCACTTGGTTCTTTCGAAAAACCACTTGTTGATCTTTAGATCTACAAGTTTACAACTTCATTTTGCAAGAAAAATTACATTTATTCAAGTTTCAAGTTCATGGGTGGATGGTTTCATCATCCTTCATATTTCTAGCATTTACATCTTACCAGTTCATGTTCTTGAACATGAACTAGTATGTCTAGATGATGATCCATCCTACTTCTATTAACAAACAACATCAAATAATCATAACTACATAGGATCTACATGTTTTACCCATACATATTCTCTTTATCCACCCTTTATCACTTTATGTTCAACACTTAGTTTATGTTCATTAGTGTTTCTTAACATTTCACCATTTAATCATCTATTAACCACTAAATACAAGAACAAGATGATGTTTTAGAACACTTACTACTAGCACAAGGCTAGGGAAGAAACAAGGCGTAAAAGTGGTGGATAAAAGAAAACTGGAGTGGTTCTTGAACTTCCGAGTGCACCAAGCTTGTTTGTTGAAACTCTTGCACCTTTGTATGTATGAAAATGACTTGGAAATGGCTTGAAGGTGGTGGTAGTGTGGTGTGATGGTGGCGGCCGGGAATGGTGGAGGAGGAAAGGAAGAGAAGTTGGTTGAAGTGTTGTGATGAGAGATGTTGGAAGTCTTGTGTGTTTATTTATAAACCAAATCTTGTGTTTATCCAACATACAATATGCTTCTAATTTACCAACAATCAACAATTAAATATTCAAAAGAAATGTGGGGGTGTCCACCCCACATGTAACCCTCGAAGTAGGGGGGGGGTATGGGGTTGGGTTGTGATGATCCAGTTACAAGTTAGTTAGATTTGAAGTGTTATAATTAGTATATTAGTGTGTTATATGATATAAGGTGTGTTAGGGTGTTCGGGCACCCTAACTAGCTCAGAAAATTAAAAACAATGTTTTTGGCAAAATTTTTGTGTTCCGGGTAAAGTCCGGTTGTTCAGTTGGATGTTGATCCGTTAAAGTGCTAAATAAAGCTTTGAAGTATCTTTTATTTTGTTTTTAGTAACACATTAAATTCCCAACACTTTGGTAAGTGTCTAGGATTATTTAGCCAAGTTTTTGCACTTCACTAGCATTGTTAAATGCTGAATTTTAGTATTTAGTGCAGAATTTTGCACTTAGAGTATGTTTTAAGCACTTCCGTTCACTATAACTATCATCTAGTGACGCAGTTTTATGGTCCTCACCTCCCTACACTCCCTACTAGTGTAGTATTCTATTGCTAGCTCATACTAGCCTCAAAGACAATGTCTGTCTAGGTGCTGGCAATGTCAGCATGTTTACTGGGTTATCCGATCACCGTGCTAACTATGCTTTTGTGCATCAGGCTTGTCACTATTGTTTGTGTGTAAATAATAGAGTGACAACATAAAATGTGATGCATGATTATGTATGTATCAGAAAAGAGAAAGCAGTTTAATCATAATTGTAATCAAGCACAGTAGTTAAGTACTAATTAATTAAATATTATTTAATTTGTACGGATACCTGGATTTGTGAGGGTTGTCACATTCTCCCCCCGTTAAGAAAATTTCGTCCCGAAATTTTAGGCTCTGCTTCTAGTCGCAGGAGTCTTAGGAAATAAATGGGGGTACTTTTCTTTCATACGATCCTCACGTTCCCATGTGAATTCTGGGCCATGTCTTGCATTCCAACGAACTTTGACGAGCTTGACACTGCTCCTGCGTGTTTTGTTTATCTTCCAATCAGTAACCTCAACTGGTTCCTCAACGAAGTGGAGCGTGTCGTCAATATGAATTTCGTCAGCCGGAATGACAACAGTCTCTTGTGTTGGACTCTTCTTCAGGTTTGATACATGGAATGTATCATGAACACCGTTAAGTTCGGCAGGTAAGTCCAACTTGTATGCTACCAAACCAATCCTTTTCAGAATCTTGAATGGGCCAATGTATCTGGGATTTAACTTACCACGCTTTCTAAAGCGTGCCACACCCTTCCAGGGTGAAACTTTCAGCAAAACCATATCTCCCACCTCGAATTCCAGAGGTTTCCTTCTTCGATCTGCATAACACTTTTGACGATTGCGAGACGCCTTGATGCGTTCTCGGATCTGTGCAATCTTATCGGTCGTTTCTTGGACCACTTCCGGACCAACTAATTGTCTATCATCTGCGTCAGCCCAACAGATCGGTGATCGACATTTGCGTCCATAAAGAGCTTCGAACGGTGCGGCTTGAATACTTGCGTGACAACTGTTGTTGTATGAAAATTCGACCAATGGTAGGTGAGTGTCCCAACATCCACCTAATTCCATAACGCAAGTTCGTAGCATATCTTCTAATGTCTGAATCGTCCGTTCGCTCTGCCCATCCGTTTGTGGGTGAAAAGTTGTACTCAGGTTCAACTGAGATCCGAATGCTTCCTGAAAGGATTGCCAAATCCTTGACACAGACCTTCCGTTTCTATCAGAGATGATCAAGAGAGGCACTCCATGACGTGCAACGATCTCTCTCATGTATATCTCAGCTAATTTGCTAGTGTTGTCTTTTTCTCTGATTGGCAAGAAATACGCAGATATCGTTAAACGGTCTACTATTACCCAAATAGTATCGTGACCTTTGGGCGTTCTTGGCAACTTTGTTATGAAATCCATTGAAATCTGTTCCCATTTCCATTTGGGTATTTCAGGTTGCTGCAGTAGACCTGAAGGCTTCCGGTATTCGGCTTTCACCTTGGCGCACGTTAAACATTTACCAACATAAACTGTAACATCGCCTTTCATCCTAGGCCACCAGTAGAAATCCTTAAGATCTTGGTACATCTTATCCGCACCGGGATGAATTGAGTACCGCGATTTGTGAGCTTCACCAAAAATAACCTTTCTCAAACCACCAAACAGAGGAACCCAAATCCATTTCATGAAACATAAAGTTCCTTCCTCGTTTGGTTCCAACTGCTTCTCCATCCCACGGTGATATTCGTCCTCAATATTCCTTTCTTTCAGAGCTTCTCTTTGCGCGGCACGAATGCGCAATGAGAGATCTGTCTGGACAATCATTTCTAAAGCCCTAATCCTTATGGGCTTGATCCTTTTTTTTCGGCTTAGGGCATCGGCGACCACATTCGCCTTCCCTGGGTGATACTTGATCTCGCAGTCGTAGTCATTCAGCAGTTCAACCCAGCGTCTTTGACTCTTATGATCCGTGAAGATTGTACATCGCATACCATACAAATAATGTCGCCAAATTTCAACGCAAATACCACTGCGCCTAACTCCAAATCGTGCGTGGTATAATTCTTCTCATGAACCTTCAACTGGCGTGACGCGTATGCTATAACTTTTTTTCGCTGCATCAACACACATCCTAAACCTTGACGCGAGGCGTCACAATATACCACGAAATCATCCGTTTCTTCGGGTAGCGACAAGATCGGTGCATTACAAAGCTTGTCCTTCAATAACTGAAACGCTTCTTCTTGTTTGATTCCCCAATCAAACTTCTTGTCCTTATGTGTGAGGGAAGTCATTGGTTGAGCAATTTTTGAGAAATCCTCGATGAACCTGTGATAGTAACCAGCCAAACCTAAGAATTGTCGAATCTCGGTTGGCGTCTTTGGAGTTTCCCAATTCTTTATCGCTTCGATCTTGGTTGGATCCACATGGATTACATCTCCATTAACCACGTGTCCAAGAAATTGGACTTCACGTAGCCAGAACTCGCACTTTGAGAACTTGGCATACAATTTTTCCTTTTTAAGTAACTCCAAGATAGCTCTTAAATGTTGTTCGTGCTCGTCCTTCGTCTTTGAATAGATCAAAATATCATCGATGAACACAATCACGAACTTGTCGAGGTAAGGTTTACAAACTCTGTTCATTAAATCCATAAAAACAGCTGGCGCGTTTGTCAACCCAAACGGCATCACCAGAAACTCGTAATGTCCATATCGAGTTCTTAAAGCAGTCTTGGGAATACTTTCCTCTTGAATTCTTAGCTGATGATACCCTGATCGTAAATCGATCTTTGAGTAGAAACTTAAACCTTGTAGTTGATCGAACAGGTCATCAATTCTCGGCAGAGGATATCTATTCTTGATAGTCAACTTGTTCAGTTCTCGGTAGTCGATACACATACGGAAACTACCGTCCTTCTTCTTGACGAACAAAACTGGAACTCCCCAAGGTGAGAAGCTTGGTCTGATGAATCCTTTGTCTAACAACTCTTGAAGTTGCATCGACAGCTCTTGCATCTCCGAAGGTGCAAGTCGATAACGTGCCTTAGCCACAGGCGCGGCGCCTGGAACTAAGTCAATATGGAACTCAACCTGCCTTTGAGGTGGCAACCCTGGCAAGTCTTCTGGAAAGACTTCAAGATATTCTTTCACCATCGGGATGTCTTCAATCTTTGGCTCAGCAGCTTCTTTATCCACGAAGTGTGCCAAGAAGGCAACACATCCCTTCTGTAAACACTTTCTAACTTTCAGACAGCTGATGATTCGCAGAGGCGTATCGCGTTTCTCTCTGTGAACCACGATCGTTTCTCCATCTTCTATTGGGATGCGAATGGTCTTTTCGTGACACACAATCTCGGCTTTGTTGCTTGATAACCAATCCATCCCCACTACCACGACGAAGCTTCCCAACTCGACTGGTAGTAGATCCAAAGTGAACTCACGTTCTCCCAGCCCAATTACACAACCTCTGACGACTTCATTTGCTTTAACTAGCTTTCCATTAGCCAGTTCAATTGAGTACGGAATATCTAACTTACTAGCAGTCAACCCAAGCCTATTCTTAAATTCTAACGATACGAAACTATAGTCGGCACCAGTATCAAACAGAACATATGCAAAGCGTTGATTTATAGGGAACGTACCAGTGACAACGTTGGGATCCTGGCGCGCTTCCCTTGCTCCTATGTTAAACACTCTTCCACAGGCTTGATTCAGTTTCGGGCATTGCTTCTTGAAGTGCCCAACTTCTCCACAATTAAAACATCCGGGTCCTTGACCATTTCCACCTCCGTTTCCAGCTTGAGTGTTGTTTTGGTTGCGATTCCCATTCCCAGCTTGATTCGCAATGTTTCCCCGGTTTCCATTTCCGCCGTTTCCTCCCTGCTGGCGGTTTGCATTACCATTCCCATAAACTCGATTACTAGTATACCCAACACCAGTTCCGGTCCAACACGTATCCTTCGTGTGGCCGTTCCTCCCACATGATTCACACTTCCTCAATCTGCATTGGACAGTATGATGGCGCTGGCACGTATTACACTTAGGCAGAGTACCCATGTAACCCTTTCCTTTATTCTCAACACCGGTTGCAGCTCTTGCCGATGTGCTCGATTCACCCTTCTTGTTCTCCTTGCTTGTACCTTGCTTGAAGTTTGAAAATTTCCTTTTGTTATCACCAGACGACTCCACGTGAGTCTCTTTCTTCTTCGGTTCAGAATTCGAAAACTTGTTCAACCGAATGGCTTCCTCAGTAAGTGCCACACTAAGATCAATGGCTTCTGTGATGGTTGCGGGCTTGGAAGTAGTAACCATACTCATGATCGGAGGTGCCAATCCCCAGATAAAGCGCTCAATACATTTAAACTCCAGTGTGACCATGTATGGCACTACATGGGACAAATCGTGGAATCTTTGAACATACTCTGCAATCTTGGGACCTTCCATTTTTAGATGCCAGAACTCGGTCTCTAGCTTCTGAATTTCAGCACGTGAGCAGTACTTCCTTCTCATAAGCTCCTTCAGCTCATTCCATGATATTGCATAAGCAGCAGCTTCACCCAAGGTTTGCACTTGCAAATTCCACCAAGATAGGGCTCCATCCAGAAATAGCCCTGAGATGTAGGTCACTTGTTGCTCGGGAGCACACTTGCTCATTCTAAGGACGGACTCAGTCTTCTCAGCCCATCTAACAAACGCAACAGCACCTCCTGTGCCGTCGAAATTCACGGGCTTGCAATCGAGAAATTGCTTGTAAGTGCACCCTGCACGTACGTTTCAATTTACAAATGGTATTAGCGAACGTGCTAAAAATATCCAAATGTATCATAGTATATCTCAAACGACTTAACATTACCATTAGGTGGATTGTTATTGTCATGGTTATGCGAGATATTTCCACTCGTTTCTGCATGAGAAGCAGCGTACTGTGCAATAGCGGCGGCAATGATCCCTTGAAGTTCTGCCTCATTAGTGGGCATGCGCGGATCACGTCTTGGAGGCATCTTATAAAAGATGTTTCACGTTGGTCATGTCATAGTAAGTAAATGGTATACGTACGTAACAACATTCATCAAGCACATAACACTTCATGTTACAAATTAATCAAGCACATAACATCTCATGTTATAAAATTTAAAACAATAAATCCAACATCACATGTAATGAGAATACTGCGATTGCGCTATCATAAATCAAGACCACAATAATGTTTACAAGTTTTGTAACTGTATCGTACATCAAAAGTGACTAAGGGCCACATTGCCCTAGTCTGAACTGTCTAATCACTACAACAACAAAAAGCTAAACACCAAAAGTCATGGCATCAAAATGCGGTCTTCAAAAAGCTGTATAGTCGGCACAATCGCGGTCTTCTCACCAAAAGTCTACCTGTCACACCCCGATTTCCACGTGTATCACCGGTGGGCCCTGTGGGGGATTACCGTGACGTAGTTGGCAACAATATAGTCAAACCACACAATATATGAATGCACAGCGGAAGCATAAGATAAATATAATTCAACTATTGACTGTAATATCGAATGTATCACAAATAGTCGAATGGTATCCACAGGGGAATCAAAATAATAAAAAGTGTTGTTCAACAGACAAGGCATCAAAGCTTGCGAGACTCTTAGGATGCTAAGGAGCTATAGCCAGCCAATTACGTGTAGTACCTGCACTTAATCTTTTTGGGGAAAATACGTCAGTTTACACTGGTAAATACATTCAACCGACACTTTTGTAAAATGTTTATTAAAAATTAATTTGAATGCACAAGGCACAAACTCTTTTATAACTTGGGAGAACTATTTAATATTATAATCTTGTGAACGAATTACATGTTCCTTTTGCGTTTAGTAGCCCGGATCTAGTCCGGGTTAAAGATCAATAGACACACCACATTGCGTAAAACCGAGGTGGGTAAACCAACGGTTACGTCTTTTATTAATATAGACATAATGTCGGGTGTACGCCTACACCCGGATGTCGAGGTCGTGGCCATTTCGTAAAATGATGCCTAGGATATCCGGGACATGGTCATTAACTCCCCAAAGGCTTTTAAGTAACAAGACTGTTTAAACGAGCCGATCAAATTATTCAATTAACCACCAAACGATGGAAGATTTGATGCTCGATCAAGCGGTATTTTATATATACCGTAAACCAAGCCCGTAATACGGAAAATAAGTTAAAAGTATTTACCTTTGCAAGTATTGTCCTTAATTGATTAAATCACAGATATCTTTTACTGGGGCTCCTATTCTGGAACGAAGGTTTTAAGATAACCTATTAGAATCCTAACAGGTCTTTATATTAGCCGTAGCCTAGACTGGTCAGTTTCAAGGGTTAGATACGGTTTAATCGCGTGAAAGGCGAAAACCGAGAATGGAATGTGACTCTGACCCAACAAGTTCGAAGACTTGTTTTATATGGGTTTAATATTCACACTCTGGATTTTGGGGTCAAAATAATATGGTTTGACCCGTATCGGCTAATTTATGTAAACTAGTTACATATGCCGAACCGTGCGCGCAATAGGCGCAACGGGTAACCGTAAGAGTCCTACACTTGTTTCCTAAGTCAATATGCCTTAAAGAGGTTGTGGTATCAGTAGGATACCTTCCGTGATGCCCGTAACGAGTTTAAGTTTATTATACGCCCCGTAGGGGTTTTCCGGTCATTTTAAGGACTTTTAAAAGGGCTTTCTGAGTTCTACAGAAAATCTGAGTTTCCCGTTCAGTTTATAAAGTCCAAAATACTTTATTTATTATTTAAAATCAGTAGCAACTGGAATCGGGTCAAAAGACCTTGTAGAACTCAAGTTTTGGCCGAAAAGGGCATATTCGGTATTTACCGAACCGTAGCCATAACCGCAGGTTATGAGCAGGTTAAAATTAATTAAAAATCTTTAAAAATCCCAGAATATTATTTTACAACAGTGAGTAAAAGGTTTGGTGTCGAAATCTTGGTCTAGGTAGGCGTTATGCTAATCGCGCCGTTTATTACAAAAGTTTCTTTTAATTGCGCTATTTAGCATAACTCCTATTCTAGACCTCGGATTGGCGTGAAACTTTAGGGATATGCTTAGAATTTAGTAAGCAAGGTTATGGTCCCTTCACGCGTCTGAAATACTCGTTTTATTTTGAAAAGGGCGTTACGGTCAACTTTTAAGCAATTAACGGAAATGCGTAAAAGACTCGGACAAACAACGAACCGGTCACAGAGGGTGATACCATCACGTGACCTGGTCCTAAGAGAGTCCTAAGGCATATCTACATTACACTAAAACGGGTCAGAACTGAAGTGAAAACAAAAGTCAAACTTTTGCGACATTCGGCCCCGAACCGGGTCAATATAGCAAATGGCCGAATCAAACGAGTTTAGACAAGTTAGTATACTTATTATCATGTTTTATGAGTGTTCAAACAGGTTTCATATCATCTATATTACAGATTATGCAAGAATCGCAAAAATGGTTTTCTGTTGACTTTTTAAGTATACGTTTGACTCGACATTTGAACTAGTTAGAGTGGTGATCAGGGGGAACCTTTTTAGGGGTTTATTACCCACATAAATACCAACACATAACTACTTTTGATTCGACAATTCACTGACCATTCGTGATTTATCGTAAAGTCAATCGTTAGTTACGACGGATTGACTTTTAGGCTAAACTAAGCAAAAACAAAGCCATAGAAGGTTTGGCATACTTACAGAGACTTAGTACACGACTTAGGATTATAGAAGAACACTTGGGAGCTTCAGGAATGATCAGAAGATGTGTTTTGAGGTGTGGTGAACTTATGCACAATGTAGGCCTATTTATAGTGAAAGAATGGCCTCTAGATCATTACAACTCAGGCTACAAGTGAGTATGGATGTTCAGCAGGTGTCCTAAGGTGCTAGGGGTCAGGTAGAGGGCGCCCATGCCTCATTGATTGCTCACAATATCGTTTTGAAGCCAAATCATTGAAGCTGCCCATGTTTTCTATTACTGTGTGTCCCACGCGGCCCGCATTAAGAGTTCATGTATCTTGGTCGCGGGTCGCCTGAGTTCTCATATCAGGACGCGTAATTGCAGAAGGCTCGCGGCCCGCATTAACTAACCCAAGACCTTAACGCGGCCCGCGTTAGGTCTAATTTTTCTGGATTTTGAATCTTTTATAATCATTGCCTAAATCTTTGTAATTAATAACGAAATCTTTGGTAATTAATAACCTGACCTTTCGAGTTTGAAGGGGTAACTTTGCGATTTGGCCCTCGATTATTTACAACTAAGGGCCTCGTGTTATTTACCCGCATTGTTAAGTCCCCGATTAGTTTGTTAATTATTCGGAAAGCCTTAACCTTCATTGTTGACGCTTTTAACCCTTCTCATACGAATTTTATCATAACTTTCTCGTTTTAAAACGGAACTTCGCGGAATTTATATAGTACATTCTAGTGAGCGTATTTTACCGTTACAAAGCCTCGGGTACGTCAAAGGGTCACTCAGAGGTATAATTAAACATGTTGACACAGTTAACCCCTGCAACTTGTAATCTCTCACTTTCTTCCGCGTTTCGCTTCCGTACGATCCATGATTTATTCGTTTGAAGGTACAAGCATCGTTTAGGGTTACTATGCAGTATACGTACCCTTGTTTGACGTTTATAACCCTTGAATTTACATACTTTCAAGGTTTGTCAACTTTAGTCCTTTATTTAATATTAAATGCCACGTGTAAACTCAAGACACGTGTCAATACATTATTGGACACAAAATTTCGAGGTGTTACATCCTCACCCCCTTAAAATAAATCTCGACCCGAGATTTACTCAAACAAATAGGGATATTTCTCTTTCATCGTGGATTCAACTTCCCACGTGAATTCGGGACCTCTCCGGGCATCCCATTTAACCTTGACTATAGGTACATGCTTTCTTCGAAGCTTTTTCACCTGACGGTCTTCAATCGACAAAGGCTTCTCCACAAACTTCAAGCTCTCATCTATATGCACATCTGTGTGTGGGATCACCAATGATTCATCAGCGAAGCACTTCTTTAGATTGCAGATGTGGAACACGTTGTGAATTCCATTGAGCTCTTCTGGTAAGTTCAACTTATAGGCAACTGACCCGACACGTTCGATAACCTCAAAAGGTGCTATGTATCTCAGGCTCAGTTTACCCTTCTTACCGAAACGCATCACCCCCTTCCAGGGTGATACTTTTAGTAACACTTTTTCACCTACCTCGAAGTGACAATCCTTACGCTTTGGGTCAGCGTAACTTTTCTGCCTATCACGGGCAGCTTTGAGACGTTCCCGAATCTGGACCTCTCCCACTTCCGCCCAACAAACAGGCGATCTACACTTCCTACCGTATAATGCCTCGAAAGGCGCAGCCTTTATGCTGGTATGGTAGCTATTGTTGTAGGAGAATTCGATTAGTGGTAGGTTCTTATCCCAACTACCACCTAAATCGATAGCACATGCACGCAGCATGTCTTCTAACGTTTGAATAGTATGCTCACTCTGACCGTCTGTCTGAGGATGGTAAGCCGTACTGAAATTCAAACGTGTGCCCAAAGATTGCTGGAAGCTTTTCCAGAAATGTGACGTGTACCTAGTATCTCGATCAGAGATAATAGACACAGGTATGCCATGTAAGGCCACAATCTTATCAACATATAACTGGGCTAATGTGTCGGAGCTATAAGTCTCCTTGATGGGCAAGAAATGAGCTGACTTAGTCAGTCTATCGACTATAACCCATATCGTGTCATTTCCTTTCCTTGTTTTGGGCAACTTGGTGATAAAATCCAATAGTTACACACTCCCACTTCCATTCAGGAAGTTCAGGCTGTTGTAGCAAGCCAGATGGCTTTTGATGCTCAGCCTTGACTTGCGCACAAGTTAAGCATTTTGCTACATAAGCGGCTGCAGACTTTTTCAAGCCTATCCACCAATAATTTGCCTTTAAATCCTGATACATTTTATCCGCTCCAGGATGGACAGAATATTTGGAACTATGGGCTTCCTGGAGGATAACATCTCGTAGTCCTCCATAAATAGGAACCCATATTCGTCCATTCAATCGCAAGATTCCATCCTTGCTAAGAGTTAACTGCTCCTCAGTTACTCCCAGCTTCTCCTTAGGATAGTTAGCTTCCAACACAGCCTCTCGCTGTGCAGCTAATATCCTTTCAATCAAGTTATTCTTGACTTCAATGCTCTTAGCATTGATTCAGATGGGTTTCATCCTTTCTTTCCGGCTCAGGGCATCAGCGACTACATTCGCCTTGCCGGGATGGTATCTGATCTCACAATCATAATCATTTAAGGTTTCCATCCAGCGGCGTTGCCTCATGTTCAACTCCTTCTGATTAAACAGATGTTGAAGGCTCTTGTGATCTGAATAGATCACAAACTTGATTCCGTACAGATAATGCCTCCACAATTTTAGTGCGAACACAACGGCACCCAACTCCAAGTCGTGGGTGGTGTAATTCTTTTCGTGCACCTTCAACTGTCTCGAAGCATAGGCAATCACTTTGCCTTTCTGCATGAGCACACACCCCATGCCAGTGTGTGACGCGTCGCAGTAAACTGCGAACTCTTCGGTACCTTCCGGTAGCGTCAACACAGGAGCGTTGCTCAGCCTTTGCTTTAAGATATCAAAGGATTCTTGCTGCTTAGGGCCCCAAACAAATTTTATCTTCTTCTTGGTTAGAGAAGTTAAGGGCGCAACAATCCTTGAAAAATTCTCAATGAATCTCCTGTAGTATCCTGCTAACCCCAGGAAACTACGAATTTCGGTAGGCGTCTTTGGCTCTTGCCAATTCATGACCGCCTCTACCTTAGCGGGATCCACCTGGATACCACGCTCGCTTACGACATGTCCAAGAAATTGGACCTCTCGTAGCCAGAATTCGCATTTAGAGAATTTGGCATAGAGTTTCTCGCGGTGCAGCAATTTGAGAATACATCGTAGGTGTTTCTCATGGTCAGCTTTGTTCTTTGAATAGATAAGAATGTCGTCGATGAATACGATGACGAATTTGTCCAAGTACGGCTTGCAGACGCGATTCATGAGATCCATGAACGCAGCCGGTGCATTTGTGAGCCCAAAAGGCATCACTAGGAACTCGTAGTGACCGTAGCGAGTCCTAAATGCTATTTTATGTACGTCTTCATCTCGGACTTTCAGCTGATGGTAGCCCGACCTCAAGTCGATCTTTGAGAAATAACTAGCCCCTTGCAACTGATCAAACAAATCGTCGATCCTTGGCAATGGGTATCTATTCTTTATCGTGACCTTATTAAGTTCACGATAATCGATGCACAGCCGCATCGATCCGTCCTTCTTCTTAACAAACAGGACAGGTGCTCCCCAGGGAGATGAACTAGGCTTGATGAAACCTTTCGCTAACAGTTCATCCAGCTGGGTCCTTAATTCCTTCATTTCAGTTGGTGCTAGCCTGTAGGGTGCCCTAGCAATGGGAGCTGCTCCAGGGATGATATCTATTCTGAATTCCACTTGCCTATCTGGTGGCAAACCAGGCAGATCTTCGGGGAAAACTTCTGGATACTCCGAAATGATTCGAATGTCTTCTATCTTTGGTTTGGGCTCGTCAATTATCACCTGTGCCATGTAGATGACACAGCTTCTTTTTAAACATCTAGAAGCTTTGAGCATAGTTACGTTCTCGGGCGATCCATACTGCGTATCTCCTCGAATGGTGAGCGATTCACCAGTCGGGGTCTTTAGCACTATTTGTTTTCTGTTGCAGACGATTTGGGCCTGGTTGTGGGATAACCAGTCCATACCCAGAACGATGTCAAAACCAGCCAGTTTGAAGGGAAGTAGAGATAGAGGAAAAGAGTGGTTCTTAATGGATATCGTACATCCATCTAATATAGTGGAGACGGCTTCTACTGTTCCGTCTGCTAGCTCTACCTCGTATTTCATATTTAGGGTTTTGATAGGCATATTCAACAGTTTGCAAAATTTTTGGTCTACGAAGGATTTATCAGCGCCTGAATCGAAAAGTACTCTTGCAAAGATATTATTCACGAGAAAAGTACATGTGATTACGTTGTCGTCTTGCAAAGCTTCCTTCACATCCATCTTGAAGACTCTAGCATTGTTCTTCTTGGTTTCTTCAGTCTTCTTGGCGAGCTTGGGGCAGTTGCTTTTGATGTGCCCCTTCTCGCTACAGTTGTAGTAGGTCGCATCTTTTATCTTCTTGCAGTCTACAGTCTTGTGGTCCTTGGACTTGCATAGTCCACAAGTATGCGACCTCGACTGAGACTGTGAGTTCGACCCAAGCCTACATTTCCCAAAGTGGAATTTCTAGCAGTTTTTGCACTTCGGCTTCTCTCCAGATTGTTGCCCATCTTTCCTCAACTCTGTCCCTCTCTTGCCATCACCGTTCCCACGGTGTTTCTTACCCGACCTTCGTGAGGTATCGTCCTCACGCTTCCTCTTCTCGGCCTCTTTGTTCCTCAGCGATCTCAGTCGGTCCGCGTCCATTGTGAGGGATAAAGAGAGGTCAGTTACAGACCTGAAGGTCATTGGCCGAGAGGCCTTCACACTTGCCTTTATCGCGCGTTCTAACCCCCCGATAAAACGAGCGATTCTCCTTGGCTCCGGGGTTACCAGATATGGAACCAATCGAGACATCGTGTTGAAGCTCGTTAAGTAGGCTTGGCAGTCCAGGTTTGTCATCACTAATGATACAAAATCGGACTCTATCTTCTCCACCTCATGTTGAGGGCAGTAATTTTCTTTGATGAGAGAAACGAATTCCTCCCACGTCATGCTGTATAGTATAGTATTTCCCGAGGCCTGAACCAGCGCCCTCCACCAAGCCAGGGCCTCGCCCTTAAACGATTGCGACACAAACTTCACTACGTCCCTTTCCGCACAGCCACTGATGTCCACCACAGTGTCCATCTCATCCAGCCACGTCATACAATCGACGGCACCTTTCTCCCCCGTGAAGTCTCGGGGTTTACAAGACACAAAGTACTTGTAGGTGCAGCCCCTGGCACGGAACGCATCAGTATACTCCCTTTCACGACGAACACTGTTTTCATTGGACGAGTGGTTATCGTCGTCCTTCTTGGGTTTGGAGAGTGGTTTGGATAATGGTTTGTTGTGGGATTTTGAGTGTGTCTTCGGCTTTGATGGTGGTTTGGAAACGGTTTTGCTTCGAGATTCGGTATATTGTCGATCTAGAGCTGCTTGCACAGCGTTATCGACAAGAGCCTTTAGTTGAGCGCCCGTTAAATGTACTTGGGCATTATCATATTCATCTTCACTCGTATGACTATTTTCTCCATTAGGATTAGCCATAGTAGCTTGTATCTGCTGCAGAAGATAATGAAAATTTTATTTAGGTGTTTATTATAGAATTGTCTTTTATGGCAATTCATTAACCATGGTAACGAAGACTATATCCGTTTAATTTGTTACTCACTTTTTTTTTTAGGATTTGAACATACTTATCCTAATCACAATTAATATTGCTAGTGGCATAAAAGCCTAGTCACGAGGACGTTATTATAATATTAGCCGAGATTACAGAGAATCAAGGTATGAAGGTTTGAACCGTAGTTCTTTTACCCCCTTCTGACAGGGAGTCATAGACCACCACTGCCTTTTGTCTTATTATGACGACAATTATGGCCCGTAGGCACTACATCACTAATGGATGTTTGATAATTCGGCCCGTAGGCACTACATCGCTAATGGATGTTTAACAAGTAATCATCTTTATTGATGATTTAACCCATGATTTATTATATCATTGATCTGGGCTTTGGAATCCTTTAAAGGATTCTTGTATAAGAATGACGTGTGCGATTTTAACGAATCACATCTGCCATGATTGTTAACATGCTTACAGAGGTTAACAGGGAATCTGAATCTTTTAATCAGGTCTTACCATCTTGGCCGGATCTTAAAAGACACCTGGCTAGGTTTCACTCTTAAGATTCTTTATTTAGGCAGATCAAATTAAAAGGAATGATTTTGATTTATTTCATATATAGTAATAACAAAATGAAATTCATAACATAACATTCCAAAACTTCAATACGATTACACGCTGCCCTAAACGGGACTTTTAAACAAGTACATACCTACATAGAGGTTAATAAATAGACAAGTCCACGCAGGGACTAATGCAAGATAGATGTCCGCGCAGGGACTAAAAGATAAGTCCACGTAGGGACTGAAATACGATAAATGTCCACGCAGGGACTTTATTTAAAATAGACATTACATTAGAACATATATGAGGACTAATGGTCACGTTTCTTCTTTTTGCCTTTCAACAGGTTCGCTAGACCCTTAAGAAATCCCCTGTTGTTCTTTCGTTCTTCCTCGAAATCCCGTTCCACACGAGTTAAGCGGTGGAGGATTTCTTCTTGTTCGGCGGAGAAAAACGTGGTTGTGGCGCCGGTTGCGGAACTGGAGGTCTAGGAGGTGCTAGATACCCATGAGCTGAGTAGTCCGGTATTCCCATGTTTCCAAAAGCTCCGTCGGGATAGCGGGCATTATACCTAGCCGCTACCACATATGGGTCGCGCTCATAGTTGTAATTGTAATGTGCGTGCGATGACGGTTCGAACGGGTTGTATGCCGTTGGTCCCGTGTAAGCAGGTATTGGGTGGTCATACCCAAATGGTGGCGAAGATGGTGCAACTGGTGCGGAGTTCGCCTCCTGTACTGGACTTGAAGGTCCTTCTTCTTGTAGTGGCGGGTAGTGGCTACTACTAGAGTGTCGAGGGGTGCTGAAGTGGAATTCCCCTCCTCGGGTGGACATACGAGCACCCGATCTTCTACGCCTCGGCGGATCAGGCATTACTGGTTGAACCGGTGGCGGAGGTGGTGGCGTTACTGCCACGAAACGTGGATCCTCAGAGGGATCTTGCTGTCGCTGCTGCTCGTGTTGCGATGTCTGGTGGGAGGGTGTGAAGTACCACTCGTGCTGGTTGAACAGCGCTTGAAAGTAGGGATGGCAATCAAACCCGAACCTGCTGGGTAAACCCGAAACCCGACACATTTGGGACGGGTTTGGGGTCGGTTAATCGGGTTTGGGACGGGTTTGGGAATAGTTTTTATTTTTTTCGCGGGTTTGGGACGGGTTTGGGATTTAGTGATTTACCCGTTTACCCGACCCGATTACCCGATAACGTGTACCCGTTTACCCGATTGTATACCCGATATAATTTCTTTTATATTATTAAATATGTATATATATGATACATCTATTTTTTACACATATACGTATTCTATTCCGTATACATTGTAGTTATTTGATTTATATTTTTATAATGACAATACAAAATGTAACCGGTCCGTATACATCGTAGTTATTTGATTTATATTTTTATAATGACAATACAAAATGGAACCGGTTAGTAGTTACCCGATAGATACCCAATGGGTTTTGAGATGAGTATACCCAACGAATAATCTTTTTAAATTAACGGGTTTACCCGAAACCCACAGGTATACCCGAAACCCGATGGGTATTTACCCGCTAGAAACCTGACGGGTTTTGGGACGGGTTTGGGACAAGTTTATCTAACCGGGTTTGGGTTTGGGATTACCTAAACCCGTCCCAAACCCGACCCATTGCCATCCCTACTTGAAAGCTGTCTGGCCCTTGGTAAGGTGTGCCATGGAAAGAAGATCCATCTGAGATCTCGATAGGATGCGTGGGCGTACCACGAGCAGGTTCTATTGGATCAGTGTCCTCGTCCATATGGTCTTCTGAGAAGTGATCCTGTGGTCCTAACGGGACAAAGCCTGCAGGTTCCTGTATGTAATCTGCTGGGTTAAACTGGCTCCTGAAGTAAGGAGTGGGATCGTCAAAAGCACGGTGCGATACCGAACGCTATAGAGGTATGTAGGAGGGTTGAGGGTTATTGGGATCATTTTCGGAATCTGGCCCGAACGAGTAACGGTACGACGGCGTCGAGCTGTGCGAGGTGGAATGCCTCGCCGGTTCGAAAAGGTTTCTCCGTCTTTGGGGTTCTTCACTCCTTGTGGTCGAAGGAGCTCGCGTATTTGAAGGTCCAGCTTCGTGATCGTGGTGAGTAACGATCTCTCCTCTGCCTCTTCTTCCCCTTCCTCTTCCTCGGAAAATTACAGGTGCTATATTTCCTGCTTTTTAAAACTTTAAATAACAATAATAAAAGAAAAAGACAAACTTGGAATAACAATTCGAATTTGTCCTATGTTCTTGTCTAGACTCAAGTATGTGCAAATGTGTCACTGAGATTAAACACATTATGATAGTGTTTAATTCACTCAATGTTGGCTCTGATACCAACCTGTCACACCCCGATTTCCACGTGTATCACCGGTGGGCCCGGTGGGGGATTACCGTGACGTAGTTGGCAACAATATAGTCAAACCACACAATATATGAATGCACAGCGGAAGCATAAGATAAATATAATTCAACTATTGAATGTAATATCGAATGTATCACAAATAGTCGAATGGTATCCACAGGGGAATCAAAATAATAAAAAGTGTTGTTCAACAGACAAGGCATCAAAGCTTGCGAGACTCTTAGGATGCTAAGGAGCTACAGCCAGCCAATTACGTGTAGTACCTCCACTTAATCTTTTTGGGGAAAATACGTCAGTTTACACTGGTAAATAAATTCAACCGACACTTTTGTAAAATGTTTATTAAAAACTGATTTGAATGCACAAGGCACAAACTCTTTTATAACTTGGGAGAACTATTTAATATTATAATCTTGTGAATGAATTACATGTTCCTTTTGCGTTTAGTAGCCCGGATCTAGTCCGGGTTAAAGATCAACAGACACACCACATTGCGTAAAACTGAGGTGGGTAAACCAACGGTTACGTCTTTTTTTAATATAGACATAATGCTGGGTGTACGCCTACACCCGGATGTCGAGGTCGTGGCCATTTCGTAAAACGATGCCTAGGATATCCGGGACATGGTCATTAACCCCCCAAAGGCTTTTAAGTAACAAGGCTATTTAAACGAGCCGATCAAATTATTCAATTAACCACCAAACGATGGAAGATTTGATGCTCGATCAAGCGGTATTTTATATATACCGTAACCCAAGCCCGTAATACGGAAAATAAGTTAAAAGTATTTACCTTTGCAAGTATTGTCCTTAATTGATTAAATCACAGATATCTTTTACTGGGGCTCCTATTCTGGAACGAAGGTTTTAAAATGACCTATTAGAATCCTAACGGGTCTTTATATTAGCCGTAGCCTAGACCGGTCAGTTTCAAGGGTTAGATACGGTTTAATCGCGTGAAAGGCGAAAACCGGGAATGGAATGTGATTCTGACCCAACAAGTTCGAAGACTTGTTTTATATGGGTTTAATATTCACACTCTGGATTTTGGGGTCAAAATAATATGGTTTGACCCGTATCGGCTAATTTATGTAAACTAGTTACATATGCCGAACCGTGCGCGCAATAGGCGCAACGGGTAACCGTAAGAGTCCTACACTTGTTTCCTAAGTCAATATGCCTTAAAGAGGTTATGGTATCAGTATGATACCTTCCGTGATGCCCGTAACGAGTTTAAGTTTATTATACGCCCCGTAGGGGTTTTCCGGTCATTTTAAGGACTTTTAAAAGGGCTTTATGAGTTCTACAGAAAATCTGAGTTTCCCGTTCAGTTTATAAAGTCCAAAATACTTTATTTATTATTTAAAATCAGTAGCAACTGGAATCGGGTCAAAAGACCTTGTAGAACTCAAGTTTTGGCCGAAAAGGGCATATTCGGTATTTACCGAACCATAGCCATAACCGCAGGTTTTGAGCAGGTTAAAATTAATTAAAAATCTTTAAAAATCCCAAAATATTATTTTACAACAGTGAGTAAAAGGTTTGGTGTCGAAATCTTGGTTTAGGTAGGCGTTATGCTAATCGCGCCGTTTATTACAAAAGTTTCTTTTAATTGTGCTATTTAGCATAACTCCTATTCTAGACCTCGGATTGGCGTGAAACTTTAGGGATATGCTTAGAATTTAGTAAGCAAGGTTATGGTCCCTTCACGCGTCTGAAATACTCGTTTTATTTTGAAAAGGGCGTTACGGTCAACTTTTAAGCAATTAACGGAAATGCGTAAAAGACTCGGACAAACAACGAACCGGTCACAAAGGGTGATACCATCACGTGACCTGGTCCTAAGAGAGTCCTAAGGCATATCTACATTACACTAAAACGGGTCAGAACTGAAGTGAAAACAAAAGTCAAACTTTTGCGACATTCGGCCCCGAACCGGGTCAATATAGCAAATGGCCGAATCAAACGAGTTTAGACAAGTTAGTATACTTATTATCATGTTTTATGAGTGTTCAAACAGGTTTCATATCATCTATATTACAGATTATGCAAGAATCGCAAAAATGGTTTTCTGTTGACTTTTTAAGTATACGTTTGACTCGACATTTGAACTAGTTAGAGTGGTGATCAGGGGGAACCTTTTTAGGGGTTTATTACCCACATAAATACCAACACATAACTACTTTTGATTCGACAATTCACCGGACCATTCGTGATTTATCGTAAAGTCAATCGTTAGTTACGACGGATTGACTTTTAGGCTAAACTAAGCAAAAACAAAGCCATAGAAGGTTTGGCATACTTACAGAGACTTAGTGCACGACTTAGGATTATAGAAGAACACTTGGGAGCTTCAGGAATGATCAGAAGATGTGTTTTGAGGTGTGGTGAACTTATGAACAATGCAGGCCTATTTATAGTGAAAGAATGGCCTCTAGATCATTACAACTCAGGCTACAAGTGAGTATGGATGTTCAGCAGGTGTCCTAAGGTGCTAGGGGTCAGGTAGAGGGCGCCCATGCCTCATTGATTGCTCACAATATCGTTTTGAAGCCAAATCATTGAAGTTGCCCATGTTTTCTGTTACTGTGTGTCCCACGCGGCCCACATTAAGAGTTCATGTATCTTGGTCGCGGGTCGCCTGAGTTCTCATATCAGGACGCGTAATTGCAGAAGGCTCGCGGCCCGCATTAACTAACCCAAGACCTTAACGCGGCCCGCGTTAGGTCTAATTTTTCTGTATTTTGAATCTTTTATAATCATTGCCTAAATCTTTGTAATTAATAACGAAATCTTTGGTAATTAATAACCTGACCTTTCGGGTTTGAAGGGGTAACTTTGCGATTTGGCCCTCGATTATTTACAACTAAGGGCCTCGTGTTATTTACCCGCATTGTTAAGTCCCCGGTTAGTTTGTTAATTATTCGGAAAGCCTTAACCTTCATTGTTGACGCTTTTAACCCTTCTCATACGAATTTTTCATAACTCTCTCGTTTTAAAACGGAACTTCGCGGAATTTATATAGTACATTCTAGTGAGCGTATTTTACCGATACAAAGCCTCGGGTACGTCAAAGGGTCACTCAGAGGTATAATTAAACATGTTGACACAGTTAACCCCTGCAGCTTGTAATCTCTCACTTTCTTCCGCGTTTCGCTTCCGTACGATCCATGATTTATTCGTTTGAAGGTACGAGCATCGTTTAGGGTTACTATACAGTATACGTATCCTTGTTTGACGTTTATAACCCTCGAATTTACATACTTTCAAGGTTTGTCAACTTTAGTCCTTTATTTAATATTAAATGCCACGTGTAAACTCAAGACACGTGTCAATACATTATTGGACACAAAATTTAGAGGTGTTACACTACCTGCGTCGAATCAAAATGCCTATGCTGATGGCGGAGGAGGAGGAGGAGGAAAACGAGATAAAAGTAAGCGACGCATATGTAACCAATCCTCCTCTAGAGTGCGACAAACGCGCAGAAAATATGCTATTTGCTGCTCAGAAGTCAAGAAACAGACGTCTGAATCGGGTGAAAGTGGACGAGGAGTGTGCGGTGCTGCAAATGGGGTCTGACAATGGCAAGGTGGCCGTGGAACTCTCTCCAACTCCTGTATACGACGAGTCAATGCCTCCTGCTGTATCATCAAAGATGTGAGTATGTCCTCTGTAGAATACCCAACATGCTATGGGTGATACGAATCAGACAGTGGCATGATAGGGGGCGTAGTCCATAAAAACGGCTCGCTCGATGGAGTGAAGGATGGTGCAGTAGGTGGTGCAACATGAGGAAACTGCGATGTAAATGGAAAAGATGATGACAACATGTGTAGAGCAGAAACAGGCGGCTGCCTAAGTGACCCCTCTCCAGGACGCGGTGGCGGTATGTCCTGAAGGAACGTAATAGGTAGATCAATACGGTGTGCGTCTGTGGTGTGTGGGGGAAACAGTGGGATGTCAGTGGGCACAGACACGGGTGCTACTAGGGGAGTGACGGGTCGCACGAATGGTGGGTAATAGTCATCGTCATCAATCCACCCGTTGTGGGTGTCGGCATATCGTGGATCTATATGAGCAGCAAAAGGTGCGCGGTCAAACAGTACCGGCACAGGATCAGGTAACGGAGCGTCAACAACAAGATCATCCACCAACGGTGGAGCAACAACACGATGATCAGCAATGGGTATATCGTCAACAAGAGGTGCAATGGCTGGTGCATCGTCATGATCAGGGTCATGCTCTAAAGCTGGATCAGGTGCAACTACAGGCTCTGGGGCCACGACAAGCTTCGGGTCAATAGGATCCATATCGAAATCAGCTGGAATGTCAAACAAAGGCTCAACAGGGGCTATAGGCGCCTCTAAGGGTTGGTCAAGGTGAATGAACTCGATATCCTGGTCAGGATCGAAATTAGGGGGAAAGATAGGGTCAAAATCATCGTCAACCTCGTGGTTGAACTCGAAGTCGTGTGCGGGATCGGGTGCAGCTGACAACGCCATGTCAGGGTTGGCGTCTGAAGAGTGATGCTGCACTCCCTGAGTGTGTAAGGACGCAGATGCCACAAACTCAAAGGAATCTTGGACCGGTGAATCAGCAGGAAGCTCCTCTGCAGGGGCCTCAGCAATGGGTAAAATGACGTCAGCAGCAATAGGGGCCCCGCCCTCATAGTCAGCCTCAGGTGGGTCCGCCTTGAATAGATCAATGTCTTCGTCAGAAACGACATCGAGTGGCATGTCGAATGCTGCATAAGCAGCAAGAGGTATAGGAGCAGGGATCACCGCAAGTGGTAAATCCCCGGCAGGAAGGCCATCAGCAGGCTCAACTCCGACGTCCGGTAGCGCGAAGGGCTGAAAATCGTCGTCGTCAGTGCTGGTGGTGTCGGATGTGTAGACCTCCCGCTCGGATGGAATCTCGTCATCGGACACAACTGCCATAGGATCCAGGGTGTCTGAAACTCCGGTATCTGATGATGAAGGCATGATGTCTGTAACACAACCACACATATGCACAAATAATCAACATAACATCAAATAAACATGTAAGTCACCATAAAGCAACAAATAATTTTCCTAGTCTCTCTAGACTACCCTCACAGCCTCTCAGACTGAACCTCCTAGCCTCTCAGACTAACTCCCTGGCCTCTAAGACCAATCTCCCAGTCTCTAAGACTAAACCTCCCAATCTCTAAGATTGACCCCTCAGTCTTCATGACTGAACCTTCCCAGCCTTTAGGGCTGAACTCCCTCAGTCTTTAAGACTGAACCATGAATTGTGAAAAAGTGCTCGTACTTTTTGTTTGTAAAAATGTTTTGTATTCTGGATCTGGACGTTTTTGTGTATGCAATGTAAAAATGTTTTCGTGAGAGCCATAGTGACCATAGTCTAGACTCGAGAAAGAATCCAAGTTCGCTATGATCAATGCTCTGATACAAAGCTGTCACACCCTGGCTTTGCGGAAGCGTGGGTTTATTTGGTGTGACTTCTTAATACCATAGCATAATCACAACAATGCTATATGAAAAGAAAACCATGATGTTCATCCATTCACTCAAGTTTAAAAAGTAAACATAACAACATTGTTTAAAAGTCGACACTTAAAACAGGACATAATTTAAAACTTGTTCAACGACATAACCAAAGACATGAAATAAAACACACTTTAAGACTTGTGACCTGTCCAGGCAAAGGCCACACTTCCTAAACTTGGATGACTTCATTATTCCTACGCAGCTTGACGTGTGCATACCATGCGAGATCCCCTAATTTCCTGAAATACATGCAGTTTGAAAAATCAACAAAAAGTTGAGCGAGTTCATGTAAAAGTGAGTATGAATAAACCTATAAAGTATGTATAAAAGTCCTCGGTATGTAGCAATAAGGAAAAAGAGATCACCAATGGGTTGCAAAGCCACTAGTATGTGTGAGAAAGTGTAGGGAAACTCAAACCTAGCAAATTTGTTGCCGGGCTTCGGCTGTAAGACACAATCACCTCTATGGGCCTCCCCGGCCTCACGGGTGTGGGCTCGTTACACCCAAATAGATCTATCACTCTTGTGTCACTCGGTCCTAACAAAGAGGATTAATGGCCTCGAGTGTTGTACCCACCCCTCACATGATCTAGTAGTATAAACCCTCCCTACGCTAACCATACCATGTAATAAATGTTTGTAATAGTTGTCGCATGTATTTCACCCTCGAAATATAAAACTGAAAACAGTAAAGAGAAAAGGGGGAGATGAACTCACAAAGGTGCGTATCCAGAAACGTCAATCTCCAACTCAATCTGCTGCGTGACGACCTACACGTGCTAAGGCCTATTAGACGGACAGCCGTGCCTTGGCTTAAGGTTTAACGTTTTTTTTTTTGGAAATAGTTAGACAACTATTCCGTATTCACACTTCTTATTTATCTTATAAGTATATTCCTTCCCAAGGATGGGGGTAATAATACATGTATGCTTTAGAATTCCGAAAATATATTTTTAACTCTCACTTGAAAAATATACTTTAATCACTTTGTCTAAAATGTATTAATTTCTAAAATATATATTTTTTTCCCAAAAATATTATATTTTACTTCATACATTTTCCAAAATAATATTATACCAAAAATATACGAATAAAACTATTTTTCTGAAAAATACATAAGTTACGTTTTTTTTTTTTAAAGTTCGCGTCGTAATAGCATTACTTGTGCAACTTAAATATTATTTTGTGAGAGCGTTGGTATTATTTTGGAGTCGTAATTTCCCGGTATTTTCAATTTATATTATTTTTACCCTAAAAATAATATATCTAGTTCACATAATAAACAAGCAATCACACAAGCGTTTTATTATAGAATATATATTCTAAATATATATTTATCAAATCTTATTTACGAAAATCCACCTCCGGTACTTGGTATTTTTGTAATAGAAATCTTGGCGAAGTTTATTTTGAAAACCCAGTTAAAAATATATTTGTAAACGCTTGTTAGAAAAATATTTCTAAGTGTTATATTTCTAAGAAAATTTCGCCAGAGTTTCCTCTGTAAATGGAGGTGTCCATGCTTTTAGCATATCATTTTCTTTTGAAAAATCAATCAACAATATATACGATCTTTAATCACTAATCTTGACAAAAATAAACATGAACCTTAAAATCATGAACTTGGAAGTTTATAAAAATATGTAGTAAGTTACTAACATGTTTAGTGGGTCTTGTTATCTTTAAAAATAAGATTAGTTTCTTAAAAACTTTATTTTTTAAGAATTTGAAGTTTAACAACTTCTAGTCATGATTTACAAAAATATTTCTTAACGAAATTTTCTAGTTACACAAGTGTTTATACACTTGTTTACTTACTAAAAAATATATTTAGTTCATGAAAGATCCGGGTTTTAACAAGACTAGTATTTTTCACTTGGTTCTTTCGAAAAACCACTTGTAGATCTTTAGATCTACAAGTTTACAGCTTCATTTTGCGAGAAAAATTACATTTATTCAAGTTTCAAGTTCATGGGTGGATGGTTTCATCATCCTTCATATTTCTAGCATTTACATCTTACCAGTTCATGTTCTTGAACATGAACTAGTGTGTCTAGATGATGATCCATCCTACTTCTATTAACAAACAACATCAAATAATCATAACTACACAAGATCTACATGTTTTACCCATACATCTTCTCTTTATCCACCCTTTATCACTTTATGTTCAAGACTTAGTTTATGTTCATTAGTGTTTCTTAAAATTTCACCATTTAATCATCTATTAACCACTAAATACAAGAACAAGATGATGTTTTAGAACACTTACTACTAGCATAAGGCTAGGGAAGAAACAAGGCATAAAAGTGGTGGATAAAAGAAAACTAGAGTGGTTCTTGAACTTCCGAGTGCACCAAGCTTGTTTGTTGAACCTCTTGTACCTTTGTATGTATGAAAATGACTTGGAAATGGCCTGAAGGTGGTGGTAGTGTGGTGTGATGGTGGCGGCCGTGAATGGTGGAGGAGGAAAGGAAGAGAAGTTGGTTGAAGTGTTGTGATGAGAGATGTTGGAAGTCTTGTGTGTTTATTTATAAACCAAATCTTGTATTTATCCAACATACAATATGCTTCTAATTTACCAACAATCAACAATTAAATATTCAAAAGAAATGTGGGGGTGTCCACCCCACATGTAAGTATCGAAGTAAGGGGGGGTATGGGGTTGGGTTGTGATGATCTAGTTACAAGTTAGTTAGATTTGAAGTGTTATAATTAGTATATTAGTGTGTTATATGATATAAGGTGTGTTAGGGTGTTCGGGGACCCTAACTAGCTCAGAAAAGTAAGAACAATGTTTTTGGCAAAATTTTTGTGTTCCGAGTAAAGTCCGGTTGTTCAGTTGGATGTTGTTCCGTTAAAGTGCTAAATAAAGCTTTGAAGTATCTTTTATTTTGTTTTTAGTAACACATTAAATTCCTAACACTTTGGAAAGTGTCTAGGATTATTTTGCCAAGTTTTTGCACTTCACTAGCATTGTTAAATGCTGAATTTTAGTATTTAGTGCAGAATTTTGCACTTAGAGTATGTTTTAGGCACTTCTGGTCACTATAACTAACACCTAGTGACGCAGTTTTATGGTCGTCACCTCCCTACACTCCCTACTAGTGTAGTATTCTATTCCTGGCTCATACTGGGCTCAAAGACAATGTCTGTCTAGGTGCTGGCAATGTCAGCATGTTTACTGGGTTATCCGCTCACCGTGCTAACTGTGCTTTTGTGCATCAGGTTTGTCACTATTGTTTGTGTGTAAATAATAGAGTGACAGCATAAAATGTGATGCATGAGTATGTATGTATCAGAAAACAGAAAACAGTTTAATCATAATTGTAATCAAGCACAGTAGTTAAGTACTAATTAAATATTAATTAATTTGTACGGATACCTGGATTTGTGAGGGTTGTCACATGTGCGGTGTGTTGTACTGGTTTGTACCCTAAGCCGAGAAGGCTGTACATCTTCCGGTGTGTGCGGCATCTTTTGTTTTAACACATTATGTCACATATGAAAGAGGGGATTTGGCGTCTTTTTAGGGTTTTTAGAGAGGGAAGGTTAGAGAGAGAGAGAGAGAGAGAGAGAGAGAGGAGGAATGTTTTAGGGATTGCTGCAAAATGTGATTGTTGCCAATCCTTCTTTTATGTCGGTTGTTATGGGGTACTTATACAAACCCCATGACTACCACACACTTGTATGTGTGCGCCCCTTATGGGGTGTGCGGTCTCTTAGGGTTTCATCATGGGCTCTTAGGAGTTGGGCCTCGACCAACAGAGGTGTGCGGTTGCTAGCCAAACTTGAAAGGAGTGCACGAGACGATGAGGAAGTGTGCGGCTGGGCACACTTTATGTGTTTGGCTGATTTTTATAATAATAATAATAATAATAATAATAATAATAATAATAATAATAATAATAATAATAATAATAATAATAATAATAATAATAATAATTATCATTTACATATTAATCACATAGCACACATATATATTATATGATATATACTAAACCAAATCAAATTAATAACAATCTTAATAATAGAATATGCGGGAAACCCGAAGTGTCACATTATCCCCAAGTTCAAAGAAATTTCATCCCGAAATTTAGTGCGCAGCCACTGACCAGCTAGTGTGTTTAAACTTTTCCGCGGGGTATCACATCATCCCCTGTTGGTTCGCAATTTCGTCCCAACATTCAGTTGTAGCCTTAGTGCTGGAAGTATTGTTTGTAAACAACTGAGGATATTTGCGCATCATCTGGTCTACCCGTTCCCAAGTAAATTCTGGGCCATCACTGAGTTCCAAATAGATTGGCAGCTGGTAAAAACTAATCTTATCGAAACTAAAGAGTCATTTTGTGGTAATTTTATCATGTTACTCCCACTATTAAAGGCACTACACTCATTTACCGACACAATCTTAATTAAATTTTGATGTTTGAAAGGAGTTTTTGTTCACCCCCTAAAATATTCGGAACCCTGAAGTCACCATCTATATCTATGCTTCAACCATTGCAAAACTGATACTGGTTTGATAGTCACTACAAGACATCACCGCTTTTAGCTGCGACACCATTAGCGGCGATAGGCCAAATGTCGCCGCTATTGGTCGATCCGCGTCCCGGAGTCTGAAACCAAACCCCAGCCGTTGATCCTTACGGTTGGGGATTTAAAAGGCATTCCGCATTAGCAACGACAACACCAAAGTCATTAGCGGCGACATCTCTCTCCGCTAAAATCATGTGTGAATCTTTGCTTTCACATATGAATTTATCGATCTCCTTTCTCATTCCATCATATTTTGACATTTTTTACTCAAACGGTCCATGAAGAAAGTTATAAAATTAACAACTTGATCATATTAGAATCTGAAAGAAATTTTTTTACACCAATTAAGACTATGGGGTATGGGGTTTGGGTTGGGGGAAAACGCCTAAGCCACCACCCCGGGTAGGCTTGGGTTGGGGCGTGGCCCTTGGGGCTTGGGTTTAAAGCCGGGCGTGGGGCGGGCTTGACATCCGATGTGGTGGCCTCCTATTCGCTGTCCACCGCCATGTCATAGCGGGTGTTTGAATGTTTGAATTTTAAATTCAAACCGTTTGGCCAAGCCAAGCGGTCACCCCAACCCCCAACATCCCCTATAGATGTAACCCACTACACCACCGGCTACCCCATCCCAAACCATCGCTGTCCACCGCTACCCCACCGGCTAACCCCCTTGATCCCACGAACCCGCTACCCCAACCCGAAGAAGATGGCATTTTGGACCCACGAGGAAGAATTGGCTCTCGTCACAAGCATCGTTGACGCTATGAAGGGGCAGCAACCCGGCCAATCACGATATTGGCCGGAAGCATTCGCAAGCTACCGACATAACGTCGGAGACGACCTCCACAACCTTAACGCGTGCCAACATAAATGGCGCGAGCTACGGCCCAAGCTCGATCGTTTCAAGGCCTACTACGAAGCTGTTCCAAGCGGCAAGTTAAGCCACGAGGACCGGGTGGCGGTGGCGAATATTGAGTTTCGAGGCAAGGAGCGAAAGGCGTTCGACAAGATCGCCCTTTTTGAAATTTACCTAACGCTCTAGGTTTTTTTATTTTGTAATTTTTAGGAATTATGTCATTTTTAAAAATTTAAAGAAATTTTAGGTATTTTTTATAAATGTTGTGTTAATTTTTTAAAGTTTTTGTAATTTTTTTCTTAATAATCTGCCAACCCAAGCGGTGCACTCACGCCCTGTCATACCCCACGGACACGTCACTAGTCGGTAAAGGGGATGGGCTCGAACTCCACGTATCAACTCATGCCCTCAACCCAAACCCCACCATACCCCACGATCTAATTAATACAAACCCATCTATCGATCTAGATCTATACGTAATATAATAAATTCTTTTTATTAAAATCAGCATCTTATTATAGCAGTGCCACATCTTTTTTTTAATGGCAAATTCTTTTTTTTTAAATGTTTAAATTAGTGTATAGGTGTACATTGGCAAGCTGTTAAAGTCAGAAGTATGGATTCATATTTATGCAATTAAGGTGATTTAGTTAAATGGAATATATAAATGAAGAAAGTCATGGTTGGAGGCTGCTCGAATCTCGATCGTATATATTTATATATGTGTATGGGGTTGCTCAATGCTCATACCTCATCTCAGATCCAACTTTCTCATTCAATTGTAACCCATTATTTTTGTGCTCCCTTCTACTTGATAATGGCTTCAACTACAATCACCAAGTTTGCTCACTTGCAAATCCCACTTGAAGACGTATTAACGGCCACCGACAACTTTCATCCTCATAACATCGTTGGCCAAGGTGGATTAGGAAAAGCATACAAGGGAAAACTCCAACGGTCCGGGAAGTTGATCAAGATTTCTGCATTGAGGTTAGATCGAAAGCAAGGAGAACGAGTCCTCGAGTTCTGGACGGAGATTTCAATGCTTTCTGATCTCAAGCATACGAATCTAGTCTCTTTAGTTGGCTTTTGTGATCAGAAAGATGAGAAGATCATCGTAACCACGCATGTGGCCAAAGGAAGCCTCCAGAAGCATCTAAACAACCCGAACCTCACATGGACGCAAAGATTGAAGATATGTGTAGGCGTGGCTCGTGCGTTGAGTTACCTCCATTTTGACGAGAGCCGTGGTTATGGTGTTATGCATCTTAACATCAATAGTTCTACAATTTTATTAGACGAGAACTGGGAACCCAAGTTATCCGGTTTTAAAGTTTCCATCAAACAATCGTATAACCGAATTGACCAGGTCATCCTTTCTGAACCTATTGGCACGAGAGGGTATATCGAGCCTGACATTGAAAAGACCAAGGGTGTAACCCACAAGTCGGACATCTACTCATTCGGTGTCGTCTTATTTGAATTATTGTGCGGGAGGAGGCATATATTAAGAACGAGTCTGATAGGTTTCTTGTTCAATCGGCCAAATTTCATTATGAAAACAAAACGCTGCAGGATATAATCTATCCAGATCTAATGAATCAAATACTCCCGGGATCATTCAGAAAATACTCAAAAATTGCAAGTTCTTGTATTAAGGAAGAGCGAGCACAGCGCCCACATATCCTGGAGGTTGTCAGGGAACTTGAGAAATCATTGGAACTCCAGCTCCGTTATGAAAATCTGGTAAAACCCTTTTATGTTTATCATCGCTCTTTTTGTGTTTACGTCTACTACTTATTTCCAATTGTTTTAACTAGTTTACTTTAAAAATATAGCACTTTAAGGAAAAAAATATATATATAGCACTTTAAGGAAAAAAAAAAAAAAAGCTTTAGTTACCATATAATATTTGTTATATGGGTCAAGTTATTTTAGAAAGGCATCTAATTGTAAGAAGTGTAAGAAGGATTTATAGAGTGACAAGTGTCCAATAACCTAAAACTAAACCCACTACATCACCACCAAAAACCTAAACACCCACCCCCATCCCACCCCACCACCACCCAAAAACCTAACCCCCCTCACCCAAAAACCTAATCTTCATCATCAAAATCATTCGCAAAACAAAACAACTTGAATATACAACGCGTGTTCAAGGCCACGCGTTTTATTCTTCAGGCGTTATATATGCAGTGGCGGCGGTGTTTCATTACATTCCACACGTGAACAATCGACGATCACGGGGCGCCCCGTCCACTCTATTAATGTATCTTCTATTTACCAGTATTGATATTTTTGTTTTTCAAAGATCTGTTTTGTTGGTTAAATTGGTTCTTTGTGGTTGCAAAATACATTACTTCCACCTTCACCACCAAACTCCATGCAGGAACTGTTTCACACCGGACTAGTCTCCACCTTTTCCCTCTCCATAGCTCCTGCAAGTACCTCTGTACCTGTCCCAAACCCTTGTTATACCATCCATCTCCAAAGAATCTGGAAAGACTAGCCACCGTCACACAAGACCGTCACTAAGACCGTCACACAAGACCGTCACTAAGATTTCCAATAAGGGCATCAAGACCGTCACACAAGACTTCTATATATATTTAGTGGCGGATGCATCACTTTTTTTAAAGGGGGCAAAATACGGGTCGGCTAAATATATTTGGACACAAAAATAAGAGATAAAAAAATCAACCCACTTCATCAAGCAAATCATACTATATGTTTATAAGAGGGTTAAAATATGCATCTTGTGTTTTTAATATGAAGACATCACTAAGCGATCAAACCCCCCAAAGCATAATAATTTATCACAATGAATCTTTACGAGAGACACGTGAAAATGTCTCTTGATAATTAATTCCCTCTTTCTGAGTGTGGCCCTTTGCAACCAATCTCGCTTTATAGCGTTCAACGTACCCATTCCGATCCAGTTTTGTTTTGAACACCCATTTACAACCTACTGGTTTAACATCGTTGGGGAATTCTACCAAATCCCAAACGTCATTTTTCTTCATGGATTCAAGCTCATCAATCATTGCTTTGTTCCATTCAGAAGACTGATCACTGCTAATGGCTTCATTATAAGAGGTAGGATCATTGAGCTTTCCTGCATCCAATTCAGTCAGGTAGGTAACATAATCATCCTAATTAGTAGGCCGTCTTTGCCTAGATGACCTCCTGAGTTGATTATCGGGTTCAGCGTTATCTTGGTTTTGAGCGTTTGATGTGCCTTCGTTATGAGGTTTAATGGGTTCTGATTGTGGAGATGGAATTTGTGCAGTAGCTTCAGGTGCAGTTGTTGCATTGGGTACAAGAGGAGTAAACGGAGTAATGGTAAGCGACGAGTCTCCCCCCCCCCCCCCCCGCGTCTTGTACTTCTTGCAATTCTTCATAAGGGTTGGTACTGCTACAACTGACCTTGAAATCCTCTAGGAACGTAGCACGCTTGGTTTCAACAATACGGGTGACATGGGAAGGACAATAGAAACGATAACCTTTTGAATGATCAGGATACCCAATAAAGAAACAGGTAACTGTTTTATGGTCAAGTTTCCTTAGGAAAGGATTATAGAGTTTTGCTTTAGCAATGCAGCCCCATACTTTCATATATTTAAGACTCGGTTTCCTTCCTGTCCAAAGTTCATAAGGAGTTTTAGGGACAGACTTAGAAGGAACTCTATTGAGTATATGAACAGCTGCTTTTAACGCTTCGGTCCAGAGGAATAATGGTAAATTAGTGTTGGCTAACATACTGCGCACCATGTTCATAAGGGTACGATTTCTTCGTTCAGCGACACCGTTCTGCTGCGGTGTACCAGGCATGGTGTATTGGTTCACAATCCCCTGGCCCTTACAAAACTCATAAAATGGACCAGGAGCTTGACCCACATCAGTATGTCTTCCATAATATTCACCGCCTCTATCTGATCTCACAATTTAATCTGACGATCTAATTGCTTTTCAACTTCAGCTTTATAATCTTTAAAAGTTGTAAGAGATTCAAATTTTTCCTTAATAAGATACAAGTACATGTAACGAGACTAATTATCAATGAAAGTGATAAATGAAGTATCCCGTTATGCCAGCGATTTGGTAAGGACCACTAATGTCAGTGTGAATGAGTTCTAATAAATTAGAGCTCCTAGTGGCATCTTTCTTATTCGCTAATGTCATTTTGCCTTTAAGACATTTGACACATGTTCCAAAATCAGTGAAATCGAGAGGAGGTAAGACTTCATCCTTTACGAGACGATTTAATCGTTCTCTTGAGATGTGGCCTAAACGTTGATGCCACAACATAGATAAAGTCTCTAAGTCTCGAATTTGTTTCATCTTTGTGAGTGATTCAAATATTATATGACAAGAAAGATTTGGAAAAATTATCATCTAGTTCTAATCTATAGAGACCACCATCCAGAATGCCAGTACCATAAACAACGGAATCATATAGAATAGAGAGTTTGCGATGACCATGGGAAACAACCAAACCTTCCATGTCTAACTTTGGTCCTGATACAAGGTTACGAGTTACCTCAGGAACATATAAGTTATCATAAAGTTTAATACATAAACCAGTTTTCAAAAATAATTGTAATGTTCCTATGGCCTTCACTTCTAATTCTCGATCATCCCCAACTTTAAGTATTCTTTGGTTTCTTCCCAGCTTCCAGATTGAAAGGAATCCCTGAGTAGAGTTAGTTACATGAACCATAGAACCAGAATCAAACCACCAAGAATTAGCAGGAACATTTAAATTAAAGGACTCAAGTATCATGAAAAAATTGTTACCTTTCTTAGCCAGCCACTCCTTGAAGTCAGGGCATTCCTTTTGCTTATGTCCTGTTTTCTTACAGAACTTGCAATAGGGTTTGCCTAAGGAGCTCTTAAAGCTGAAAGGTGCACTTGTATTAGGATTTAGCTTTTGGACTTTGGAAGCATCCTTTCTGTGATGATTGTTCTTTCTCTTCTTAGAGCTGGAGGTGGTGAAGTTAGCAACATCAGTAGTGCGATCCATCTTCATACGCTCTTTCTCATGTACGCACATAGCGACCAGCTCACTCATCGTCCATTTGTCCTTCTGAGTGTTGTAATTGATCTTGAATGCTTCATAGGACGAAGGAAGCGAAGTGATGATGAAGTGAACAAGAAAACCATCACTGATTTCCATCTCTAGCCCTTTCAGCTTATTGGCCATGTCATGCATCACCATGATGTGTTCGCGAATGCCGCTCCTCCCATCATACATAGTCGTCACCAGCTTGAGGATAAGAGTGCTAGCGTGTGCTTTTGATGTTCCTTTGAATTGAGCCTCCACAGAAGCCAGGTAGGTTTTAGCATTTTCAGAATCAGGAATAGCGCTTCTAATTGCATTATGAATGGACTGCTTCATGAACCTGAGAGACATGCGGTTACACCTAGTCCATTTCTCATGAACTATCTGCTCAGCAGCAGTACTTTGAGTGGTAAGGTCTACTGGCTTATTCTCTCTAAGAGCATAATCGAAGTCTAGCAATCCTAGTGTAAGCATGAGGGCATCCTTCCATTCAGCAAAGTTATCACCAGCCAAAGGTGGAATCCCGCAATTGGGTGCTGATAGTGGAAATAAGACGAGCAAGTTATGATACTAAGAAAGAAGTCCTAATGTGATCTAAGGGCATGTTATACTAATGCAGGCATAAATAATGACCATTTTAATTATGAAGCTGTGATATTGTCTATTACTAACATCAAAATAATAGACTTAGTTAAAAAATTCTACTTAAACGAAGACAAATCAACTTTGGCCAGAAGTGTAATCATTTAAGTATGTGTGCAAAGTAATCGTGACAAATCGGCTTTGGCCAGAAATGAGACAATCACTTTAGTTATGCACTTGTCAAGCATGCTAAACATAAATGAATTAAATCAGCTTTGGCCAGAATGAAGACATTTCACATTTGTAATGCATACTCAACATATCTTTTTATACTACTTGAACAATAAATAGATGTATTAAATCAGCTTTGGCCAGAAATGATACATCAGAAGCTCATTCAAGTTAAGCTATTTTGGTTTTGTAAAAAGTTTTCTGATTCTGATTAGTTAATTAAGCGTTAACAAAACCAAGTATTTAATAGCAAACCACCGAGCTGAAATTTAGTTCACATCAAACAGCCTATGGTAATGAGGTTTCGAGTGAGGTCTCGAGTTAGGTCTCGACTGAGTTATGAAATCTCGAGTCAGTTATGAGGTCTCGAGTCGCAACCTTGGTCTCGAGTTGTAGCCTTATGGTCTCGAGTCGCAACCTTGGTCTCAAGTTGTAAAGATTATGGTCTCGAGTCGCAACCTTATGGTCTCGAGTCGAGACCTTTGTCTCGAGTTGTTGTCTTATGGTCTCGAGTCGAGACCTTTGTCTCGAGTTGTTGTCTGATGATCTCGATTCGTAACCTGATGGTCTCGAATCGCAATCTGATGGTCTCGAGTCCACTGTTAATAGCTGTCATTGTGATAATAACTGAAAACTCGAAATTTTAGGGATTGTGGGATAGTGTTTCCTGTTTTATTGTTGATTTAAATTTATCAAAAGATTTCGAAAATTATAACTGATTATCTCTTTAATAGTTTTTGAAAATTTTAATAGATGCAATTCAGATCAAAACAGTAAAAACATCCGCTAATCCGGATTATATTCCAAGACTTAATGAATTTTCGAATTTTCTTAGAACAATATGATGAACCCTAAAATTTAAAACATAATTCAGGGATCCGAAACCTAAATTTTAATGATTTTAAACGGGTCTCGAACATAAAATTAACCCATATTAGTTTCGGGTGACATGATTAATCAACCCTTTTCTCAAAACACTGATTTCGGCTCAATGTAACCCGAAAACAACTGTGACATTTATTAACTTGCAAAAATTTTGTTTTCCAGATTTTTAATCCTAGAATAATGGATACGAAAAAAGAACTGATTTATCAACATATGCTCTGATACCACACGATGATCAGTTCTGTTTAAACATAATGGAAAACATGAATAACATACCTGTTACAGCAGACAGACCAGCAGAGAATCCAGTCAGAGATGCAACCATTGAGTTCGACATGATTGTCAGGATGATCTGGTTCCTCCTTAGGGTGTAAAGTTATTATGGTGATGAACCAAAACTAAGGAGAGAATCGGTTAGGGAGAGAGAGTCGTGAATGATGTTATGAGGGTTGTGAAATTGTCTAACTTGTGTAACCCTTAAACTCTCTAATAATCTCCTTATATATACACCCAAGAGGAAACCTAATTAGTTAATAAGGGTAATATGGTCCATCAACAATTACCAACTAATTATTAATAGGTTATTAATATATTTTGATCTATATAATATAAATGATTATAATGGCTACAAGATTAAATATTATAACAATAATATATTTAATCTCACAATACCTACACAAAATAAGAAAACATTACCAACATCACAAAAAACATATACCACCAACATGGAAACCGGCGTAAATGCCATTATACGACAGCAATAAGTTGATGTAGGCTACGCCCCTTTTCAGTGGAGTCTACGCACCAGTGCGGAATTTGACAGTTGTTGTCTTCAACCCTTTCGTGTATGTTTTCTATTAACAAGGGTTAACCCAATAACTACTTTTTAAATCAACTTTAACCCACAAAATCATTTCAAACCAACACATATATATATTCGTCATTTACTTGATCCATTTAGTAACCTTGTACTTCCTGTTTCACACAAAGTACCACTAAAAGGTTTCAATTTTTTTTAAGAACCTCTTATACCATGTTACCATTAACATACCCTAGCTTGATATTTATTAACTTTCAAGGGTTGATTACTTGACATTAGCATTTTTTCATATCTAACAAACATTTCATCTTCAAACTTCATATATAAGTAGCCCAAAATACAATTTCATACCTCAAAATATCATTAATCTTCATCATCAACTTTCTACCGTGCTATATATTATTAGCATTATATCATGGCTTAGAAATATATAATCCATTCAACGATATAGCATCTTGATATACAACCCAAATCAGTTTTACAAGTTGAAATACAAAACATGGTAAAATCGAACAGCGTTTTAGCAATATATATAATACGACTCAAACAGAGACTCCGAGACTCGGTTTATTTTATAGAAATCTTAGAAATCAAGTCAGATTCATCAACTAACTATATTTATTTGGGTTTGCTAAGAAAACTTCTAAATGTTCATGTATAGGACCAAAAACCAAGGTTAGCGTGAGATTTGTTCATAGATAGAAGGTTAGAGATAGATAAACAACCTTCTTGTATTGATTCGGATAACATAACATTACAAACTGACACATAACAAGCCATCCTAACAACACCAAAAGAGGATACATCATGGAAACCGGGAGAGACCAAGTAGCGGTCTCTTTCCCAAATCTAAAACCTTTATTTGCAAGTGACACCAAAACAAGTATATATAGGAGATGGAAATTCCAAACAACAACCCATGTCACTTGGAAATTCCAAACAGCACCCAATAGTCAAACAACACCCCTTGTTGTTTGGCCATACTTGTCTAACTTGCAAACGCACAAAGATAAACGAAAAACCCTTTCGTTTAACCACTTTAAACGAATGGGTCTAGAAACATTTGCTTGACCGTTCACTAACTATAACATAATCAGCTGAAAATGCAATCTGATATATTCGCACAACATCGGACACAAAAACTACACTAACAAATTTCCCCTTGTCCGTTACTGTCGAATTTTGAATATGCAACTGCAATCCATCTTCAGTCATGTAGCAGTCATGTAGCTGTTGCGGTCAACTTCTCTATGTTACACAGATTCCCCTATCAATGATGATCCAGGTACACAGAATCTTGACTTGAGTCTTCACAGCAAAACCAAACCCTTGAAGCTTCTCGTATCACATTTCCCCCTGAAAGTACGCGTATCCGTGTTGAGTGTTGTGCAATTTCCTTGCAAGGAAACATTGACCGATCTTCCACAGATCTTCCAATACTCTAACCAGCACTTGATAAACGCTCTATCTTCAATTATTTGTATCAAGTCTTGACCTTGTCAAAGCATATTGCATTGTTAAAGTTTTCTGGTGAACTATCTTCTGTAAACCAACCTTGTGGATTCGACCAACTTATGCACTTTAATCATCATCATCAATACTCAGGAAGTCAGCTAAACTAGGTATATCATTTGCAAGCTCAACCAGCACGCTTAGCTGAACTACGTCCAGTTCTCATTGTCTCGCGTTTGTGAAGTTGACCATGCAATGCACTATGGATCTTCAGCATTACTAGGGATGTCAGCTTGACCAAATGCATCATTTTCAAATTCAACCATTTAAATTACACCTAGATCCATGTAAAATTCCAATGAGAACATCAAACCATGCACGTTTAGTTCAAATTCATCTTTAAAGCTTTCATCTAACATATTTGCCACATGATATCCCCATCATCCTCTAGCAATTCACCATCTTCTTTGTCTTCATTTCACGAGCCTCAACTTCTTTTGCATCCATTTAAACATCGTCATGAGCAACTTTTTGACTCGAAACGACTTCTTCGGTAGTCACCATCTTCTTGTCTTGAGCAATAACTTTTGGGACAACCACGTTTTCTTCATTTATTACTGTCTTGCTTGATTCACCAAACATGTCTTGCTTGGTCTTTTGCATGTCATACTTCAACACCATTAATTCCAAATAGCCATGGTAGATGATGTTAAGATTAGGACCATAGGTCTCATGGAAACCAAGCCTTTTGACTACTTCGGGCCACTTGGCTTCACTTGAAACTTTCTTATTTCCACCTAGTTCTTCAACAAACATGTAAAAATCAATTAAGTCAATAGAGACACTATTAAGCAATTTTTGAGGGTATTCTTTGGCTTTTTTTTTTTTGTTGAATTTGTTCCTTGTAGAACCACTTTACAAACTTTGCATTTTTTTTCCTCAAATAATCTTTGCTTTACATCACATATTCGGGAATATGTAACGTGTCAAGAAAGGTTATCAGACTTCGGAATCTTGGTTCGAATTTAATTGGTATGTGCTAGTCCCATCACCTTGAACATCTTCAAACATATGATCATAGTAACCTTGGACATATGATTCAAACTTGTTTCCTTCAAGTTCATATATACTTTGATCATCCATAGTCATGTAGAAATTTTCATTGAAATTTCCATGATCATTATCAAATTTTACGGATCCTTAATGAATACTTTGAGAATCTTAATGAGAAAATCCGACTTCTTCGTTAAATTGTAGGGTGTTTTGATCATCAAACATACCTTTGACAAAACAAACATCACTATCAAAGGTGACAACAAAACCATGTTCATTCAATTGAGGTAAACCCAAAACGTTTCTATCCAAGTTTGGTATGTAATAAACACTAGGAATCACATGTTTTTGTTCATTCAAAAACAAACTAACTTCACCAATACCACTTGAGTATAGGGTTTGGTATTTCATATTTTTCATGTGTTTATCAAAAGTTAAGTCCAAAAACCATATTTCATCCAAGTGCCATAATTTGCTCCTATTACTAGGAAATCCTTATGCACCTTTTGTTTACAATTAAAAGATTTAGTAGGGGAATTGATGTACGTACTTGTACACTCAAAAGCACGGTGTCCATGATGTTGACACTTAAAGCATCGGATTTTCTTCAATTTCTTGTTAGATGGTCTGCCAATTTTGGGTACTAGAATCTCATTTGCCTCATGGCACACAATCTTACCCTTGTTCTTTGCAACCATCGATCCGAGTTCTGCCTTTTGAGATTCTTTTTTGGATTTGGACCCAGCCGTAGACCCGCAATTCGTTTTTATTTATCCCTCTGATGTTCATTACAATTTGAACATTGGGTATCTAAATTTCCGGATTTTCAACACGAATTTTTAGTGGGTTTGGATCTGGGGTTTCAACTCAACTGCCAGTTGAAGTTCATTCCAATTTGCCTTTTCCTTTGGCTCTGATACAACTGTTGGCACAGTGGTTCCTAGAGTCATGGGAATTCTTCATGATTGAAAATTAAATACAGAATATAAGCATCAAAATTCAAATAGAATAAATAATTAAATATAAAATAGATAATCACTAGGATTATATTTTCTACAGAAAGTTCACATAATACATGTTGGATTGTTTGACAAACAAACAAGAACTAGATATAGGGGATGAAGGGTCGCAATGTTTGGGATGGAAAGATTATACCGTTTCTTGTATGTTGTATACATGCTTCCCTTGCAGCCCTGTATTTAATGCATACATATTTCTTTACAAGTCTTACGCCCTAAGTTATTTACAAACTAAATATAGTTTTGACCAAATACAAAATTCTAGTAATAACATTAATAATAACCCAATATGAATGAAGTCCAACAAAATGTCATTTGTCAGGTAGCCCAGAAATCCCTTGTCACAACTTATCTATATTCACCCCAAACATATACTTAAACAAGTCACCTTTTCTGGCGAGTCTATAGTTTATAAACAAACTTTACTTTATAAAAAAAAAATAGTTACTTTAATCACACTTAATTAAATTATTAGTTTAGATAACCAAACCTACCATTCAACCCACACATAACACACTCCACATCTAAATCACCCACAACACACTTAGTCCCCACACATTACCACATGTCATATTCTTCTCTGTTTAATAACTGGCACTTATCGTTTTATAAATCAATGTTAGCTGCACAAGCGTAATGGATTCAGTTGTCCCTCACACCCTATCAACGTGAGACCCACACCAAGTTGCCACTATCGTGGACTTCTCACTGTTTTTCCAATGTCGTAGACTTCACATACACACACACGGTCAACACATTTTCCCATCTTCATGCCACAACTCCAACCCTTTTTTAACAATTTTCCCACAAATACACACTTTATATTAAAAACATTATTTCTTTTCACAAGTGATTAACATAACCGTTAATCACACATATGGTGTCACAGTCCACACTAACCTCCATATATATAGCAGATAAAGTTATATTTATTCACTATAATGTGAACTCCTTTGCATAGACTCATTTAGACAATAGATACATGTAAACTCACTTGTACAACTCCATTCCCATCAAGATACTAACATAAAGTACGTACATTTAAAGGGATATTAATGATGCAATTTCTTTTCAGTTTCATTTTCATTTTTTTTAGTTGTAACTCTCTTTTCCTCTTGTCACATATTTATTTTGTAGGGAAACATATGGAAACACTTGAAGATTCGGCTAAGTGATATTCAGTTAGCAACTCAAAACTTTTCAAAGACATACGAAATTGGACCCCTAGAGGACTATCCTTCGTATAGAGTAGAACTTGACTATTTTGATAAAGAAAATCATTCTTCTGTAGAAGAGAAGATTGAAGGCGAATATCCCCAGAGACGCAACAGTGTAATTGTAAGACGATACCCTTTTGGAGAAGACTCGTATAAAGAAAAGTACTTTTTTAGAGAAATTGAAGTACTTACCAGTGTTAAACATCCCAACATAGTCACTCTATATGGATTTTGTATTGAAGGTTTAGAAATGATCCTTGTCACTGAGAATGTTGCTAATGGATATCTTGGTGACTACTTAGGAAAGGTCAACGACATGCATATTTTGACTTGGGAAAAACGTTTAAAAATTTGCATTGATGTCGCACACGCATTGAATCACCTTCATTATGAGATGAAAGACCAAAAGAAGATAATAAATCGTGATATAAGGAGCCCTAACATTGGGTTGGATGAGAATCTAGGGGCAAAGATTTATAACTTTCGATTTTCCTTATTCTTTCCTACAAATCAAAACGATACAGCTCTCTACCCAAAAAAGCTTGCTGGCTACATTGATTACATTGATCCAGAATATAGGAAAACTCGAAAGTTAAAAAGAGAATCAGATGTTTATGGTTTTGGGGTATTTTTGTTTGAGATTTTATGTGGGAGGAGAGCCACTGATCCAATTTACAAAACTGAAAGTGACAAAGGGCTTGCCCATATAGCAAGAAGAAACTTCAGCATTGGAAAACTAGAGGACATGATAGATCCTTTACTAAAAGAGAAAACCCATGAAAACAGTTCTGTTCTCAATAAAGGGCCCAACAAGGATTCTTTGAACACCTTTATTGAAATTGCACATCAGTGTGTAGAAAAAACTCAAAACCATCGTCCAACAATGAAAGTCGTCGTCAAGGAACTCGAGAAAGCATTATTCCTTCAAGTAAGTTATTTTTTAAAAACATAATGAACATTTTGTGTGTCTTTATATTTTAACCCGTAGAAGTAACTGATATTCTTGATGGTATTATCAACAGAGACAGATGACAACACCTGCAGGAACCACGGAAACCGTCACAATGGAGGGGATGAGGAGTAAAGGTAGAACCAAACTGACATGGGATGAGCTACCAATGACTGAGCTGATAATGGATCAGTTGATATGGGATGAGCGGATGTGGGATGAGAATCTTACAGCACATGATGTTATAGACTTTTTCCACCACAATGATATGCCCGAACTTCGGAGACGTAACATAAAGGTAAGAGATTTTATACAGACATATTGTTTGCTTTACCTTAATTGGTTTTGGTGTCTGTGTAGATACTGGTTAGTGGTTACTTTCTTGGGTTCCATGATCCTTTTTCCAATCTTTTACTACCATAACTAAATTAACAAAATAAAAGGGCCGGGCCTACGGTATAAGCAATATTCTAGAAGGCATTAGGCGCTAGTCGGGCGGTGAGATACCGCCTACGGATTAATCGGGATTATTAGGGATTAATGGGATGGACTTCTTAAATATAATTTTACAAATTTATATATATATATATATATAGATAACTTTATACTTTTTGTTAAGAAATTTACAAGTTCAGGAGATAACTTTATACTTTTTATTAAAAATTTAAAAGTTTAGGAACCATATGTAAACTAGTAAAAGATAGAGGGGGTTAAATGTTAAAATACCTAAACTTAAATGTTAAAATAGGCTTATAACTTGGGCTTTAAACCATGGGCCAGGTTTCAAAAATTAGGTTTTTTGGGTCAAAAAATGGGCCCGATTAGTCCGATTTTGGCCGACTTTTACCGATTTTGTCCGACTTTTACCGACTTTGTCCGATTTTGACCATTACCGATTTTTTTGATCAACTAGCTTAAATTTAGGCAGTAACTCACCGACTAGCGCCTAGGCGTCGATTAATCGGCCGCCTAGGCCAATTTCTTCAACATTGGGTATAAGTAACCCAGGCTTGGAAGAAAATAGGGCCTCTAACTAAAAGAAAATTTATATATTAAATATTAATATTGGTGTAAATTTATCGTTTTAGATTTGTTTAAGATCTTATACAAGTTGTGTTAGATTTTTTATTGGTTCCAGACACGGATAAATGAGTACCGTTTATAATAATCAAAAAGGAAAAAGGACCCCAAAATTTCATTTTGTCTTGAACCTACCAAAAGGTTGGAACGACCCTGCAAAATACATAAGGTTTTTGGGCTAGCCAAGGCCCAAAAGTGATGTCTTGTCTTGACTCTTGAAGTAAAATAAGGGTACAAAAACACGGAGTGGTAAAAAAGAAGCAGGACGTACTTAGTTCGGAGGGACTTGTGCTAGAACTTTCATAGTCGTGCGATGAGATGCTACCGCGATCTGCTACGATGGAGCCAGATGGTAGTGAGGTGGAGATGGGTTGCAAACTTGATTCGAGTTGTTACCGAATAACCGGAATTCGTCTGGAAAGAAACAAAGGGGGGGGGGGCAAATAGAGGATGGTTTCAGAACCAATTCACCTACCTTATATCAATAACGGATCTAGAATAAAAATTCAGATATATCGTATAAAAAGTTTTCCAAGAATTTGAGGGGCATGTGCGAGTAAAAAAATATTGGCCTTTCCAATAAGGGATGTCTCTAAGATGATAAAACGGACATTTTAAAATGGTAAAACAATGTAACATAATAACAATAAAACGTCTTTCAAATATATATATTTAATCAAATAAAATACCAAAGCAATAAAGTTAAACAACAAATAAAAATATTATTTCGTACAAAACAAATAAACTATACAGAGTGGTTTAAAAATTAGCTATAGGATAAAAACTAGGGTAAAGTAGACTTCCTTTTTATTTAATTTAATGTTTTTTTAAACGAAAACTTCATTGAAAGAACAATGAACCCGAAAACCGGGACCGGACAACAAACAACATGACAGACTACATAATTACAAATTTACACCAATCCGACCATTCTAACGACCCGTTCTTGGACCTATGCTTAAACCAAAGAAAACTGACAGACCTTACGTTGCTAAAAATGTCGTCAACATTGCAGCTATTGCCGTTGAACCTGAGATTATATCTAGCCTTCCACAAAGTCCAACAGGCGGTAATCACAACCCCTTGCAACGCCTTTCTCTCCATAGCTCCTTTACTGTCGAGATTATGAATTTCCAATAGGTCCCTGCAAGAGAAGACAAATAAATTTTGGACCCGACACCAAAAGCTGATTTTTTTCCCATAAACCCATCACCAACGGACATGTAGTAAACAGATGGTCAACCGAGTCAATTACGGAACTACAGAGGCAACAAGCGCTATCAGCCACCATCATTCCCCTCCTAGCCAGAGCCTCAACCGTCGGAATCCTATCCATTTCAGCACGCTAAGCAAAAATATTACATTTGAGTGGGACCCATTTACACCATTCCATCACATATCGGTTACTGAAATCTTCATTCAAGACTATAAGCCTTTTTACAACCGCTACACTTGCCAACCCATTTCCAGCCATATGTTCTATTAGAAAGAGGCACTGACCTAAGACTCCAAAGCCACAACCCTTCCTCTTCTAACCGGTCTCAGACACTGCACGTTTTCACCACCTCTAGCTGAAAAAGACTTGAAACTTCCATTTCAGGAGAACGTCGAATAACCAGCGATCTAACCAAAACTTAATGTCGTCTCCCCTGCCAACCACCCCTCTAAAGAAGCTTCGGATCGGGGTGTTATTCACAACCGGTTTCCTTAAAACTGACACGAAGTTACACTAAACTCCCCTGTATTATTTTTTTGCAGGTAAGAAGTCCCACTCTGAACCTCCTAAGTGTAGGGCTTTGATGACACTCACCCACATCCTTATCAGTTTTGTATCTCCATCCCCACTAAGAGAGAAGTATCGTGTTCACATCCTTGAATTTATTAAGATCCAACTCACCAACCTTCTTCGGAGACGCAAACCCTATCCCAAGCAACCCAATGCATTTTTTCGTCACTGGATCATCCCCATAGGAATCTTCTAATCAAACCTTCCAAGTCCTCCACAACTTTTACGAGAGCGCGAAAAGGGATAAAAATACATAGTAAGGCTTTCGAGAACGGACCGAATTAGAGTGACTTTACCACCTATGGAATGTAAGGACGCCTTCCATAAAGACAATCGCTTCTCAAAGATATCATATACTGGTCTCCAATTATTAATCTGGTTCATATTTACCCTCACGGTCAATCCAAGATACTTAAACGGCAAAGCATCCGCCTTAGATCCCACTAACACCGCCATATCTTCGACTTCCCCGATATTCACTCCTAAACCGTAAATATTAGATTTCCAATGTTTATTTGTAAACTCGAGTATGCGTGAAAGCATCTCAGAGTTCTCACCACATTGAGGATGTTATCTCTAGACCATTCACCTAAAATGATCGCATCGTCGGCATATAAAAGATGCGAGATGGTTGGACCATTGTTGGGGAGCTTAACACCTTTTATGATACCCAGACCGCAAGCTTTATTAATCATACTCGATAAAGCTTCCATGACGATGACGAAAAGGAACGGGGAAATAGGGTCCCCTTGCTGCATACCTTTTAGGCACCTAAATTCAAAAGTCGGAGCCCCGTTAACCATGAATGAGGCCCGGGCCGATGAGATAACCCCCTGACCCAAGAACACCATCTACAAGAAAAACCCATTTGAACGAGGATATCCACCATAAAATTCCAGTTTATGTTGTCGTAAGCCTTATCAAAGTCAATCTTTAGGAAGAAAACCTTTTTGTTTGTTCTTTTGATCCAATTTTGAATTTCGTTTAAACTAGCGGCTTATCCAATATATATCTCCCACTCAGGAAAGATGATTGGGACGATGAGATGACGGAGTCCAGAACCCTCTTGAGCTTGTTTGCCTTAATCTTGGAAATAACTTTGTTAAGAATCCCCACAAGGCTTATCGGACGGTCCTTAAGCCCAAGCGGGTTCTTCACTTTCGGGATTAGAGCAATGAAGAAGGATCCGTAGCCCACATTAATAGTACCAGTGTCATAAAACGCAGCCATAAGTAAAAAAATTGTCCTCTAAAAATCTCGAGAAATGCTTAACAAACTGAAAATTAATACCATCAGGGCCCGGGGCCCGGTCGTCTCCGCATTCGAAAACGGCGACTTTAATATTCTTCCGAGTGAACCGAGCCTCCAGGTCTGAAGCTTCAGCGACCGAAATCTATTTGATGTTAGAACAAACCATCCGTGGTCGGTCTTCACAGTCTTCGACAAATTTCTTTTTAAAAAACCTGAAGACTTCCTTTTTAACTAAAGACGGCTTCGAGACCCATACCCCTTCCACGTTCAAGCCGTGAATAACATTGTTAGCTTTTCTACAATTAATCTTGGAATGAAAGAACTTAGAATTTCTGTCACCTTCCTTGGCCCATTTGAGCCTCGATCTCTGTTTTAAATCTCTGATTTTTCGATCCTCTTCGTCCTTTAATTTTTTTTGCTTTCCGAAAGAATCCACTCCTCTTCTTCGGTCAGGTCCCTCACTTCCATCATAGCCTCTATACTTTCAAGTTCCTCTTCAACATATCATCCCTCCGTGTTTTTAACTTAATTCTAAGATTGCCCAACTTCTTCATCAGATTAACATCAGCGGGTCCTACAATAACAGGAGCCCCACGCAAAGCCTCCTCAACTACTTCTTCGAACCTCGGTCTACCGATCCAAGAGTTAAAAAACCGAAAGGGGCTTACACCAAATTTCGATGATTTAGAGGTCAGAATGATAGGGCTGTGGTCCGACAAAAATCTCGGCAAGGCCTCTACACGCGCTTCCGGCGAAGCGTTGAAAAAACCCGGGTTAACCAAGAATCTATCGAGTTTGCTCAACTTCCTTCTGTTGTCCGTGCTACAAATAAATTTTCTACCTTTCATATTGTATTAGATGAAGCATGCATCAAAATTAAAAGCATTAAAGTTGTTCGCAGAAGTCTGCTTGAAAACACAATTCCTTCTCTCTCCACGAAACCGAACTACGTTAAAGTCTCCTGTAACTACCCAGAGGCCATCGTTCTCAGAAATCACATGAACTATAACGAATCGCACAACGACTTTTTCGCTGGAACACCCTGGTGAGCATACATATTGAGCACATTAACAACACCACTACCAGTAAGATTTCCCCTAATGTGTAAGAAGTTCCTATTCTTTGTCGAATCGGTCTGTTGAAAAACAGCCTCATCCCACATTCACACCAGACCACCCGATTGACCAACCGGGTCAACACTATCCATACCAAAGTTCCTGTTACCCAGAATCCTAAGACATCGATGCCCGACACCGACTCTCTCTTAGTTTCATGGAAACCCAAAAAATTGATACCATATTTCGATTTCAGGTTCTTTACCCACCCCGGCTTCTCAACGACCCAAGACCACAGATATTTAACGACAAGAAATTCATTGGTCCACCCCATTGTTACCTGTAATACCGAAGATGTTCTTAATCAGATCGGAGTGATTCCTGAGATATACCCCAACTTGGGCTCCAATGTCGACTGTGATTGATGTTTTACAACGTAACATTACCATCTCCTCAGGAGATAAAAATAAGAAAAATATTAAAAATAAAACTAATTTATTTTCACTCTTGAAGTTGTATTTTTTTAAAGAAGCATAAGGTTTATTTAAGTGATGGAGTTTTTTTTAGATTAAAAATATAAACCTTTTAAAACAGAGACGATTACAGACTAATACCAGGTAGACGGGTAACAAGCTACGCCGCTACTCCCTTCTGAATAGCAAACCCTACCCTACTAACACAAAATTATGCCCCTTAACATGCGTGATGTTACTGCTTAGCATCTGCTGAACCTGCTTGAGGAACCGCACCGCGTTAGGGGTGAGAGCGCTAAAGGTATCGAAAGCGAACGGGACGAACACGTGCTGATTCTCGATGCAAGCTTTTTCGTACTTAGATACTTTGACTGCCTCCGCCTTGGTTATCGCCTGGCCCGCCACAAACCCGTGGTCCCTTAGCCCAACGAGGGGGGACGCACTTGCCAAATCGACCGTGTTTCCCTCCTTCCCATCCCAAAACAAGAATGTCAGCATGCCGTAGGGTAGATCTCCCTTTCAATGGATCAGTCAAGAAGTTCACCGGAGCTTCCTTTTTTATCAAGATCCCTGCCCCCTTAAGGACATCATGAAGCACGTCTCGAACTAAATCATGTCGATATTTAAAGCCCAGTAATTCTTTGCAATGAACTGTATGCTCCCCAAAAAAATCCAAGCAAGACTTCCGACATACAGGACACGGGTCATCAACCGGGAAAAAGGGTACCATCATCCTGCACTTGAGGATAGCCTGGTATTCCACAACCGACATACATTGCCCTAAACCTTCGATGGGAACAACAGACAGGAAATCCTGAGCATGGGGGACTCACAAACACTCATACACGGCTCGCTGCCGCGTGGACAAGGCAAACTTATCTTCAACTGTCTTGGCGATTTCACCATATAAGGCATTCGCCAGAATTTTCTGGGCTTTAATGGGGGCGGTGTCTTTAATGTAGAAACTGCCGAGATTAAGATCGAGAAGAGAACTATGCAGAGTGTCCAACGCACCACTATAATCAGAGTCTAATAACCCACCACCATATCCCCGAAAGATGTGGTTTTGGAGAACCCAAGATTGGGCCCTTGAAGCCACAAAAGCATAGGAAGAGGCATCCTCAGCTGAGCAAATCCCAAGCCCCCCAAAACCGGGTCGGGAAGGAAGCTAACCTCCATTGGAGGTCCCCGAAAAAGGCACCCCCACAAACAACAATGTCCTCGATCACATTCTGAAGCCCCTTGTCAAAAAGTCAAAAACAGAGACGGCTTCCTCCACATAAGAAGGACATAAGAAGGCTGACACATCCTGAGTCCAAATAGCAGTTTAGCAACCCCCATGCACGAACGGAGCAGGAGAAGTTCGCTCTGAGGGTCCCAAAGACGTTTTAGGCACCCATCAGCTCAACCACACATTTGACTCTTTTGAGGGCCAAACCACTACTTAGAGGTATCTCTGTATTTGCTCAGAGGTATCCTGGAGATATATAGAAGGAAAAAAATACTTTGCAATTCGGAGACTAAGTTGAGGGGTAGTACGGACACCCCTTCGGCACCCTCTAAATCTGCCCCTGCCTTATATAATTGTAGTACTAGCTAACTGCCTAATAAATTTGAATGTGGTCTCTAATTTTTCTAAAAGGATAAACAAAATATTAACCACACAATTTCTATTCAATTTTTGTCTCATTTATCTAGTATAAATTGTAACTCTTCTCTCCATTGTCACATGTTTAATTTGCAGGCAGAGAAGTTGGAATACTTAAGTCAGAAGTTAGAACATTTAAAGATTTGTCTCTCTGATATTAAATTAGCAACCGATAATTTTTCAGAGGCATGTAAAATTGCATCTTTGAATGGATTAACTTTGTACAGAGCCGAAGTTGACCATTTTGATATAGAAAATCATCCATCCATAGAAGGGAAGAATGCAGGCGATCATCCCAAGATACACAACACAATAGTTATAACGCGGTACCCTTATGGACCTGACACAGACGGAGAAGAATTTTTTACACAAATTGAAATGCTTAGCAGTGTTAAGCATCCCAACATAGTAACCCTACTTGGATATTGTGTTGAAGGTTTTGAGATGATCATAGTCACTGAAAATGTTTCTAACGGATACCTTTCTGACTATTTAGAAAAGGTCAATTCCATGCATATTTTGACGTGGGAAAAACGTTTGAAAATCTGCATTGATGTCGCACACGCATTAAGGTACATTCACTATGAGATGGAAAACCAAAAGGCGATACTAAACTGTGATATAAGTAGCTACAACATTGGGTTGGATGAGAATCTTAAGGCTAAGATTTCTAACTTTGGGTTTTCCGTATTCATATCCCCAAATCAAGAAGCGCTCTATTCCAATAGGAGTTTCGGCAACATCTACTACATTGATCCGGAATATGAAAAGACTGGTATGTTAAAAAGAGAATCAGATGTTTATAGTTTTGGAGTTGTATTGTTTGAAATCCTATGTGGGAGGATGGCCGGTGACCAAATTTACAAGGAGAGTGACAAACGGCTGGCTCCTCTAGCAAGACAACGCTTTTGTATGGGGACGCTAGAGGACATGATAGATCCTATACTGAAGGATGAAATTGGTGAAAATAATTTTGTTCTAAATGGTGGACCGAACAAGGATTCTTTGCACACATATATCGAAATTGCACACAAGTGTGTGGCAGAAACTCAAGACCAACGTCCAACAATGGAAGTCGTTATCAGGGAACTTGAGAAAGCAATATTTATTCAAGTAAGTCTTTGTTCTTAAGTCGTATTATTGATCATAAGAAGTAATCATTGTGATGATTCACTGTAATTTAAAAACGAATATAAATGCGCTTGATACATTAAATTAAAGTTGATACGGTTAAGTTACAGTGTTAAAAATCCTTTCCACTGCTTCACATCATGTGTTAAAAATCTTTTTTATATTGGTTGATTAACTTTGTAGGTACTTAAATGTAAATACTACCGCTTTGACTATGAATGTAGGACTTTGTTAATTTGCTGATACTGGAATGTCAAAAAAGAATATGATAAAAAGTTACAATTTAAATCCTTTCCATCATATATGGTGACACGTGGAAAATTAGGGGTGTGACAGGTTGGTATCAGAGCCAACACTGAGTGAATTAAACACTAGCCTTTTGTGTTTAGTCTCAGTGCACGAATTGCACATTCTTCGAGTTCCGAGTCTAGACAAAGAACATAGGACAAACTCTGTTTTGTTTTATTTTTGGGTCTTATTATTATATGTTGTTGTTGTTATCTAAAACTTGTATGCAGGTCAACATGCCACCAAGGTTTCTTCGCGGTCGAGGCAAAGCACCAGTCACGGGTCACGATCACGAAGCCGGGCCTTCGCACCGGCGTACCCCATCCATCACCATGAGCACTAGTCCACAAGAGCCGTGGAGGCTCTATGTTGAACCCGGGAGACGGTCAGTTTCCCTTAGCTCTTCACCTTCTTACCAGCATTCCTTTGGGCCTCAATCGGAAAACGAGCCCAACGAGCAACCACCCTCTTTCATACCTTTGCAGAGATCCAACTCTCACCACTCCTTTGGTGACCCAACCCCAGTTTTCCAAAGCCGATTCAACCTGGCCAACATTTTTCCAGAACCCGGGGATTTTAACCCACTCGGACCGGAAGACCACTTCCCTGGGGAAAATGACATGGACGAGGATACTGATCCCATGGAGCCTGCTACAGGAACGCCGAACCACCCCATCGAAATCTCAGATGAGTCATCTTTCCACGGATCACCATACCGCGGTCCGGACAGTTACCAGGAAAGGTTCAAGCAGTGGGACTGGTACTTCACGCCCTCGGAGCACTCGTCCCCGTATCAGCAACAGCAGCAACAGCAGCAGCAAGATCCTTCTGAGGATCAACGATTCGTGGCAGTCACTCCGCCACCACCACCACCAGTGGAACAGCAGCCGCCTCCAGAGCCACCGAGGCGGAGGAGGTCGAACGCACGGATGTCCGTGCGAGGAGGTGTCCGCATCAGCACTCCCCAACCGTCAAGTGGCAGTCATTACCCACCACTTCAGGAGGAAGAAGAAGAACCACAGATGGGGGCTCCATCAAACCCCATTCCAGATGTTAACTCAGTACCTGGGGTGCCTCCGTTGGGTTTTGACAACCCAATTCCTGCTTATTCTGCGGCATACAACCCGTTTGAAATGCCGGGCCACAACAGCTTTAATTATGCGGAGGTCGATCCATATCAAGTAGCTCGGGACTACAACGCTCTTCACCCTGAAGGGCCATACGGAGGACCATAGACCACTGGTTACCCAACTTATGGGTACCAGCATCCACCTATGTACCAGCCGCCGCAGCCATAGCTTATCCCGCCGGAGCGTCAGCAGGAGGTTCTTGATAGGTTGAACCAGGTCGAACGAGAAGTTCGAGAAGACCGCAGAGAGCGGCAAGGCTTCTTCAAGGGTCTGTCAGACTTGCTAAAGGGGAAGTCCAAGAGGAGGGGTCACTGAAGACCTTGTTGTTTGTTGCTTAGTTGTAATCAATCCCTGCGTGGACTTGTTGTTTCTGTATTCAGCTCCTGCGCGAGCTTGTCTTTTTGTATTCTGCCCCTGCGTGGGCATGTCTTTCAGTTGACCCCTGCGTGGGTTTGTTTGTTGTTTGTTAGTGTGTTTATTTGTTTGTTGTAATTCGCCCCTGCGTGGGCAAGTTGTTTGTAGAAGTCCCGTTTAGGGCAAGTATTGTACTGTTGAATCTTTATTAGTGAAATGTTGCATTTAAATTTTCATGATTGTTGTTATAGATAAGTATATGAATAAAACTTAAAATAAAATGAAAATAACTTTTCCTAAATTAAAGAAGACCTACCATTAACATTAAATGGCAAAATCTAACAAGGGACGAGACCTAGCCACATGTCATTTTAAGACAAGGCCAAGATGGTATCTCCATAATTAGATTCAGGTCCATAATTAACGTCTCAACTTAGGATTGATCTGCGTTATAAAGAGAATCTAAGGGATAAGACCTAGCCACGTGTCGTTGTAGACATGGCCAAAATGGTAGAACCTGTCTAGAAGATTCCAAATTCTGTTAACATCTGTAAGTATGTTAACATACTGGGCAAATTGTGACCCAGTAGAAGTCACATAGACCATCATTGAAAATTGGGTTAATTTAAAATTCCCTGTAAGTAAATGACCATTCCTTGAGAATGAAGTACCTACGGGTAGTAATTAATGTCCTAGGGACTAAGAGACAGTTTGAGTCTGCAACTCACTGTCCAAAATAGGGTAATGAACTGTGATTCAGATCCTAATACCTTGATTCTGTAAGAATCCAGGTTATAAACTAACACTGTCCTTGTGACTAAGTTATATGTTAATTTTTAACTATAATATAGGATTATGATACAGATCCTGATTTAATATTTGATTAATAAATTAACCTGCAATGGCTATTTAAAACCATGGTTAATAAAATACATAAAATATTGTATTAGCTGTTAAATAAAACCTTGCCCATTATTGTTTATATGTAGCAGTGAAGCTACATGGCTAGGTCGGATGAAGTGAATAGTCGTCCGGTGGAAAACCACGATAATGCAAAGATACAGTTAACTAGTGCGGAGTTGAAAGCACTGGTAGATGATGCGGTTACTAAGGCATTAGAAAGACAGTACAGTGAGTACAGTAGGACCCATAGTAGAACCCTGTCTACACCGCATATCAAATCCAAGACTCATTCGGAGGCTCACAGCAAGCCACCTTCTGTCCAACCCAAGTCTAAAAAGGAGGAATCTAAGAAAGAGGATGATAGACATTCTTCGAATGAGAATGGTGATCATTCCAAGAAGATCGTGCTTTATGATGCCCCATGTGCCAAGGGTTGCACGTATAAATACTTTGTGTCTTGTAAACCCCGGGATTTCACTGGGGAGAAGGGGGCAGTGGACTGTATGACTTGGCTTGATGAGATGGAGACAGTAGTGGATATAAGTGGCTGTGCTGAAAGAGATATTGTGAAGTTCGTGACACAATCCTTTAAAGGTGATGCACTGCAATGGTGGAAGTCGCTGATTCAAGCCACCGGAAAGATACCGCTATACAACATGTCTTGGGAACAATTTGTTGCCCTAATCAAGGAGAATTACTGTCCCCAGCACGAGGTCGAAGGAATAGAGTCTGATTTTCTGTCTCTGGTGATGAAGAACCTGGACTGCCAGGCTTACCTCACAACCTTCAATTCCTTGTCAAGGCTAGTTCCCTACCTTGTAACACCTGAACCAAAAAGGATAGCCCGTTTCATTAGGGGTCTAGCCCAAGAAATTAAAGCAAGCGTCAAGGCCTCTCGGCCCACTACTTTTCGATCAGTGGCTGACATATCTCTGTCCCTTACAAAGGACGCAGTTAGACAGAGATCACTGAGAGCCGCAGATGCCGAGAAGCGAAAACGCGAAGATGATGGTTCGCGACGCTCAGAAAAGAAGCGTAAGGGCAATGACGACCACAAGAAAGGGTCGGGATCCAAGAAAGGAGATCATCAGACAGGTGAAAAACCCAGGTGCAAAGTTTGTAGGAAGCACCATTTCGGGAAATGCAGACAGGAGTCTAGGTCCCAATCTCAGCAGAAACTATGTGGGATTTGCAAGTCCCCGGATCATAAGGCATTAGATTGCAAGAAGCTTAAGGATGCCACCTGCTACAATTGTAATGAGAAGGGACATATTAGACCCAACTGCCCGAAGCTTGCCAAGAAAACGGAGGAGGGAAAGAAGACTAACGCAAGGGTCTTCCGCATGGATGCAAAGGAAGCTATTCAGGATGATAATGTTATAACAGGTACTTTTCTCATTAATGATGTCTACGCAAGGGTATTGTTTGACTCTGGGGCGGATAGATCCTTCGTAGATAATAAGTTCTGTGAACTGTTGAAATTACCTGTTAAAGTCTTAAGTATGAAATATGAAGTGGAATTAGCTGATGGATCAATAGAAACAGTTTCGACTGTATTAGATGGATGTGTCCTATCCATTAGGAACCACTCTTTTCCTTTATCCTTGTTACCCTTTAAGCTAGCAGGCTTTGATGTAGTATTAGGAATGGATTGGTTATCGTGCAACCAAGCCCAGATAATGTGCAACAAGAAGCAGGTAGTAATCAAGACCCCATCTGGTGAGCCACTCACTATTCAGGGAGATACTCAACACGGAATACCAGAGCATATGGCCATGCTTAAGGCATCCGGATGCACGAGTAAGGGTTGTGTCATTTATATGGCACAAGTAACCATTGACGAGAAGAAGCCCAGGATCGAAGACATACCGGTCATTTCTGACTATCCCGAGGTTTTTCCGGAGGAACTACCTGGTTTGCCACCAGATAGGCAGGTGGAATTCAAGATAGACATCATCCCCGGAGCCGTACCAGTAGCCAGAGCACCATATAGATTAGCACCAACGGAGATGAAGGAATTGAGGACACAGCTAGATGATTTACTGGCTAAAGGTTTCATTAGACCTAGTTCATCTCCATGGGGAGCGCCAATTCTATTTTTTAAAAAGAAGGATGGATCAATGCGTCTGTGCATTGATTACCGTGAGCTAAACAAGGTTACTATCAAGAACAGATATCCTTTGCCTAGGATCGATGATCTATTCGACCAGCTACAGGGAGCGAGTTACTTTTCTAAGATAGATCTCAGGTCAGGCTATCATCAATTGAAAGTCAAGGAGGAGGACGTACATAAGACTGCGTTTAGGACTCGTTACGGACATTACGAGTTTCTAGTGATGCCTTTTGGGCTCACTAACGCACCTGCCGCATTCATGGATCTCATGAATCGCGTATGCAAGCCTTATCTGGATAAATTCGTCATCGTCTTCATTGACGACATCCTCATCTACTCGAAGAAACCAAGCTGACCATGAGAGGCATCTTCGGTGCATTCTTAAGCTGCTCCATCAAGAGAAGCTCTATGCCAAGTTTTCAAAGTGCGAATTTTGGCTTCGCGAGGTCCAGTTCCTTGGACATGTTGTGAGTGAACGTGGAATTCAAGTGGATCCCGCGAAGATAGAAGCTATTATGAACTGGCAAGAGCCAAAGACACCTTCAGAGATTCGTAGCTTCCTAGGTTTGGCTGGATACTATAGGCGTTTTATTGAAAACTTCTCAAGGATTGCTGCACCCTTAACGTCGTTAACACGTAAGAACATTAAGTTTAATTGGGGGCCTAAGCAGCAAGAATCTTTTGATATCTTGAAGCAGAAGTTGAGTAACGCACCAGTGCTGACTCTACCTGAAGGCATTGAAGAATTTGTGGTGTATTGTGATGCATCACACACCGGAATGGGTTGTGTGTTAATGCAAAAAGGGAAGGTCATAGCCTACGCTTCACGTCAATTAAAGGTGCACGAGAAGAATTACACCACCCATGACTTGGAATTGGGTGCCGTTGTATCTGCACTTAAGCTTTGGAGGCATTATCTGTATGGGACGAAGTGTGTGATCTATTCCGACCACAAGAGCCTTCAACACCTATTCAATCAGAAGGATCTGAACATGAGACAGCGACGATGGATGGAAACCTTGAACGATTATGATTGTGAAATAAGGTACCATCCAGGCAAGGCCAATGTAGTCGCAGATGCTTTGAGCAGGAAGGAAAGAGTGAAGCCGATAAGGATCAATGCCAAGAGCATTGAAATTAAGAGCGGTTTGAATGAAAGGTTGTTAGCTGCACAAAGGAAGCTGTGTTGGAAGCTAACTATCCCGAGGAGAAATTAGGAGTAACTGAAGAACAGTTGTCCTACGACAAAGACGGAATGTTGAGGTTGAATGGACGAGTATGGGTTCCTGTATATGGAGGACTTCGGGATGTTATCCTCAAGGAAGCCCACAGTTCCAAGTATTCCGTCCATCCTGGAGCTGATAAGATGTACCAGGATTTAAAGGCAAATTATTGGTGGATAGGCTTGAAAAAGTCTATAGCTGCTTATGTAGCTAAATGCTTGACGTGTGCTAAAGTCAAAGCTGAACATCAGAAGCCGTCAGGTTTGCTGCAACAGCCTGAAATTCCCACTTGGAAATGGGAAATGGTAACGATGGACTTTATCACCAAATTTCCTAAGACGCCGAAGGGAAATGATACTATATGGGTCATAGTTGATAGACTGACTAAGTCAGCACATTTCCTGCCCATTAAAGAGACCTTCAGCTCTGACATGCTAGCCCAATTGTACGTGGATAAGATTGTGGCCTTGCATGGCGTACCAGTATCTATTATCTCAGATCGAGATACTAGATACACATCTCATTTCTGGAAGAGTTTCCAACAGTCTCTGGGCACTCAATTAAATTTCAGTACGGCCTACCATCCTCAGACGGATGGGCAGAGTGAGCGTACCATCCAGACGTTGGAAGATATGCTGCGTGCATGTGTGACTGATCTAGGAGGTAGTTGGGACAGGCATTTACCGTTGGTTGAGTTCTCCTACAATAATAGCTACCATACTAGCATTAAGGCTGCGCCTTTTGAAGCACTATATGGTAGGAAGTGCAGAACGCCCATTTGCTGGGCAGAAGTGGGAGATACGCAATTATCAGGTCCTGACTTAGTCTTCGAGACAACGGACAAGATTGTCCAAATTCGCGACCGCCTGAAAGCTGCTCGAGACAGGCAGAAGAGCTATGCGGATGAAAGGCGAAAACCTCTCAAGTTTGAGGTCGGCGATAAGGTTTTGCTCAAAGTATCACCTTAGAAAGGGGTGATGCGATTTGGCAAGAAAGGTAAGTTAAGCCCAAGGTATATAGGACCATTCGAGATCATCAAATGTGTAGGATCAGTGGCTTACAAGTTAAACTTACCTGAGGAGCTCGATGGTATTCATAATGTAATCCACGTCTGCAATCTGAAGAAATGTCTGGCCGATGAGTCGCTAGTCATACCACACACAGATGTGCATATAGACGAGAGCTTAAAATTTGTGGAAAAACCTGTGTCGATTGAGGATCGACAGGTAAAGAAGCTTCGGAGAAAGCTTGTGCCTATTGTCAAGGTGAAGTGGGACGCCCGCAGAGGTCCTGAATACACGTGGGAGCTAGAATCTTCAATGAAAGAGAAATACCCTCATCTGTTCCCTTAAATCTCGAGGACGAGATTTATTTTAAGGGGTGAGGATGTAACACCTTGAAAACTTGTGTCCAATAAAGTATAAACACGTGTCATAAGCTCTGAACGTGAGAAAGAATACTTTGGAGGGACTAAAGTTGACAAACGGGGAAACTATGTGAATATAAGGGTCCAAAGTGTCAACAATGGATAAATATATTCTAAAATAGCCCTACATAATGTTTATACCTTCCAACGAATAAATCATGGATCATACGAAGCGAAACATAAAGGAAAGTGAGGAATTACAAACTGTAGGGGCTAAAAGTGTCAACATGTGCAAAGTATACCTCTGAGTGACCTTTTGGCAGACCCGAAGCTTTGTAACGATAAAATATACTCACTAGAATATGTGGTTAAAATTTCATAAAGTTTCGTTATCGTATGAGAAAGTTATGATCAAATTCGTGTTCGAGGGGTTAAAAGCGTCAACTTTGAATTCTATGGCCTTATGAGTGGTTACAAGGTTAGTCAAGGACTTAACCAAGTTAGTAAATGTCCCAAGGCCCTAAAAAATCAAGTTTGGAGGCTGAAATGGCAAATTAGAAGCTCAAAACCACGTTACAAAGGACCAGGGACTGAAATTGCAAAGTTTGAAACTTGTTGACTGGATCAGACAGGTCAGGCGACCCGCGTAAAGGTCCCCTATGACCTTACGCGGGCCGCGTCAGAGTGCCAGCGACAGAAAACATTTGGCAGCTGCCAGTTCAAGTCTGTAACCGACTTCAATGGCTTGTTTTCTAATACCAGAGCCTCTCCAATGGTTTTTCATGCAATAGGGGCACTTGTCTTCATCTGGTTACATTCATAGACTCTTGTGGCACCATCTTAGAAGATTAAATTCACTATAAAAGAACCTTAGTTGTAACCATTTGATCACCCACTTTCAAAAATTCATTTCTGGAGCTCTCTGGACTTCAAGCTATCTTCCTAGTGATCTCTAATCTCAATTAGGACTCTTGTAAGTGTCCTTAACCCTTCCTAATTCGTTTTAGCTTAGTTAATTAGCTAAAAGTCAAACCGTCGTAATTAAGGTTTGACTTCATGATTAATTAAAATGTGCTCTGTCAAATTACGAATTAAAAGTACCTTTAAGTAGGTAATTATGTGGGTAACAAACCCTTAAAAGGGTATTTCCAGTTTCCCACTCTAACTATGTTAATTGTCGAGTCAAAGCTTATTACAAAAAGTCAACAGAAAGGTTATTTACGAATTAATACATAATTAGCAATGTAGGATGCATGCAACCTGTTTAATCATTAAAATAACTTGGTAATTAATGTAAGAACATGTTCCAACATGTTCAACTCGACAATTTTCAGTTTAGGCTCGGTTTGGAACCGAAAGTTGCAAGTTTTGACTTCTGCTTTGACTTTCAGTTCTGACCCGTTTAAGCCAAGATTAGGATTTCCTTAGAGCTTCTTTTGAACCTATTTACATGTTAGTATAACTCTCTGAGATTATACAACTTGGCTTATTAGATATCCTATTCACATGCATGTTTCCGTTAATCGCTTATATGTTGACCATTATGCCCATTTGACCTTAAAAGGTGATTTTTGAAAATATAAAAGGGTAGGCACCTTAGCTACTGATTTATAAACTTGCACCCAAAATTTGAAGTCAGTTTGAGGTCTAGATTAAGAGTTATGCTCAATAGCGTAATTAAGAGCTTCTTTACTAATTAAATGGCCTAAATTACGTATAGCCTATTAAAACCCAAATTTATATACAAAACTTTTTACCCACTGTTATAAAATAATATTTTGGGATTTTTGGTGATTTTTATTTATTTTTAGGCTGAGCATAACTTAGTGTTCTAAGATTAATTCGGTTTATGCCGGTTTTGCCCTTTTTAGCCATAAATTGAGTTTTACAAATCCTTTTGACCTCAAACCAATTCCTACTGATTTGTTATGATAAATAAATTATTTTGAGCCTTCTGGAATATTAAAAATATCAGCTTTTTACAGAAAACCCGGAAATGGCTCCAAATCGCCTTTTTAGGCATTTTTAACACATAAGTGTGCACTAGAACCTTATTTAGCATAAGGGTTTGAACCTACTGATGTAATTAGTATACTTTTATATTTTAAACAGTAGGCAAATGTTTTGAACTCAGAATTTCCAGAATTGACCTTTTAGGCACATGTGAAATTACCAAAATGCCCCTACGGTGCATAGTAAGGTTAAAGATAATAAATTTCACATAAATTTGATACCCTACTGTTATAACTTAGTAAATTAAGTATATTTACTAATTTAATCAGACCTGTAACTCAGGTTATCATTTTAACCCTTTTTCACCTTATAAAATGACCAAAACGCCCTTTTGAGGCATAGTTTTGGTCATTAATCATTTAGGGCATAATGGAAGGTATCATTCTGATATCACAACATATTTTAAGCATATTGACTTCAGAAACTTGTATTTGACTCTTATGGTTACTCGTTAAGCATTATACGCTTTCGGATCGGCTTAAGTGACTAGTTTGGCCATTTTAGCCGAAACGGGTCAAACCATATCTTTTCGGTCTCAAAATCCAGAATGTGATTATGTTACCCATATAAAACAAGTGTGCAAGCTTGTTGGGACAAAACCACATTCTAAAACGGTTTTCGCCTTATTATGCGTTTAAAACCGTAATCTTTATATAAAACTAACCGGTCTAAGCTTAAGACTCGTTAGGATTCTAATAGGTTATTAAAACCTTAATTTCCAGATCTAGGAGCCCAGTAAAAGCTACTTGCACTCGTTATATTTGGTTTATACTTTGCTTAGGTAAATACGTTTAACTTATTTTCCCTATACGGGCTTGGGGTACGGTATATAAAATACCGCTTGGTCGGGAAATTGACTATAACCGGTCTTGGTTATGTGCAGTCAAATGAACCCGTTTGAAAATGCTGTTTTGTTTGTTTAACGCCTTTGGGGGCTTAATGACCATGTCCCGGATATCCTTGGCATCATTCAAAGAATGGCCACGACCTTAGCACTCGGGTGTAGGCGTACACCCGTAGCGCTGTATAACATGTATAATCGTCGGTACGAGAGAAGTCTTGCGGCGGAATTATATTAAGTGGTGTGTCTATTAATCCTTAACCCGGAACGAACCCGGGCTACTGAACGCAGAACGAACATGTAATTCTTTTACAAGATTATTAAGCAAATAATTATCCCAAGTTATAAAAAGTTTTATGCCACGTGCATTTAAATCAATTTTAAACGTTTTCAAAATGAGTCAGTTAAATTGTATTTACCAGTGTAAACTGACGTATTTTCCAAAAAGACTAAGTGCAGGTACTACGCGTAATAGGCTGGTCACTCCTTAAGCATCCATAGAAGTCTCGCAAGCTTAGGATGCATGAAGTCTGTTGAAATGAAGTTTCCTCTTTATTTTGATTCTGCCTGTGGATTCTATTTCGACATTTTGTGATACTCGAATATTACAATAATTTAAGTTGAAATGAATCTATCTTTGCTTCCGCTGTGCATTATAATTTGTGTTGTTTGACTATGATGATATCAACTACGTCACGTTAATCCCCCACCGGGCCCACCGGTGACACGTGGAAAATTAGGGGTGTGACACATTCTTTCATCAACTCTGGTTCTTAAATAATCTATGCAATGAATGCTCTAAACTTTGAATTACTTTCAGCCGGAATATATTTGTTCCAGCTAAATCCCTCTGGCAATCTTTCATCTTCTTGATCTGGAGGAATAGTAATGCAATCTTTCTTCTTTCCATCTTCAATTGACGGTTGTTGAGCTACCTGATGATATATTGCTTTTCGATAACATTCATTGTTCCCGAACGGATTCTGAGCTCCACCTGCTTCTCGGTTGGTACATTCCCTCTTGAAATGTCCTTTTTCCCTGCACTGAAAACAAGTAACTTTAGACTTATCAAAACCTAAAGTAGAAACATTAGCATCACGTAAGTCATCTCTTCCGGTAATCTGCTTAAATTTCTCAGCTCTCCTCAATACGCTCGCTAAACACCACTTAATACCCATTAGCTCCATTTCCTCAGCATCAATCTGATCGTAATCCTCTTTTGTTAACATAGGATTTCCGATTCTTCCCACAACCAAACTCTCATATGATTCTAACACAGTAACTAGTAATGCCATATGACCTTTAGCAACTTCTTCAGAAAAATTTTGACTGTTCTGAAGATGCAAAGCGATGTTGCATTGTAGCACATGACTATTACTATTGTTTGAGCTTTGAGATTGACAATTTGATGTTGAAACATTAGGATTAACACTCGGATATGAAGAAAAACCACTGTTGTTGGTTGAACTTTGATTGAGTGATCCGGATGAGTTTTCTGTGCTGAAAGCGGTTTGGATCTTCGGACTAGCTTCAACATTTTGAACATTTCTTTGAAATACATCTTGATATCTTGTTGACCACTTGAATTGTTCATTCTAGCGATCTTTTGTTATTCAAGATCTTGTCCTTCAAGTTTTTCAATGAATTGAGCAATTGTCAATTTATCATACTCTCCGGTATTCTTCAAAATCATAAGATATGTACCCCATTCTTTTTGAGGTAAAGCATCGGCTAATTTTTCAACCCATTCCTCACGATCTTTAGTGATATCCAACCGACTCATTGAACGTACTAAATGACAATATCTCTCAATAAGAGTCTTTATAGTTTCACCTGGCAAACATGAAAACAATTCAATTTCTTTCTTTAATAGTGACTTTTTATTCTTGATCATCTCCGTACTTCCTTCGAATTTTGTACGAAGCGCTTCCCAAATCGAACGTGCACTATCATCGTGTTGAAGTAATATGAAAATGTCTTCTTTCACAGCTTGTTGAAGTAAACTGATCATGATTTTTTCTGCCTTGTACATTTCTCTCTCTTTTTCCGTAAATTCAGAAATATTCTTTATAACTCCCACATTATTACGAGGTCGAACGTACTTAGTTTCAATATACTCCCAAGACCTTAGATGATTTGCTTTAACCCAGTTTTCGAATCGTTCTTGCCAACTGTAATATTCTTCAATGCTCATCAGCTTTGGAGGTTTCTGTAACGTTCCCGTTTCATTTTCCATAGTTACATTCTGAGTAACGGTAACAGGAGTACCTGGGGCAGTAGCAAATGCATTATAAAATTCGTTGTCCATGTTTCGGTATTGAGATTTCACAAAAACAGTCTTTTCAAACGAACTGGTCAAACCACACGACCTGAATGATGTTTTTCAAACGAGCTGATGATATTTCAAGCGATCTGATGATTTCACACGACCTGGATCACAATCTCAAACGACCTGATACACTTTCAAACGAGCTGGAGGTTATCACAATCTAAATTTGATACGACCTGGAAACACTGTCAAACGATCTGGTCAACCCGTGCGACCTGGAGAATTCTCACACGACTTGAACAGAATCCAAACGACCTGATGCAATGTTAAACCGTGCGAGCTGAACTGATTTCAAACCGTGCGAGCTGGGGTGATTTCACACGACCTGATACACTCTCACGCGACCTGAAAACCTATTAATCACTTTGTACGAGCTGGAAGAATCAAACCATACGACCTGGGAGTATTTTCAAACGATCTGGCCCATCTCGTGCGAACTGGAAGTTTTTTCGAACGAACTGATATGTTTTTCATGCGGTTTGGTCAATTTTATCAAGTTTTAGGTTGAATTAGGTTCTGATTTGTTCACGGATTGATTAAAACAGTGTTTTACGTGTTATTTGTGAAATTCAGCTCATTTTAACCGTAAAAACTCAGTAAATTTGATGAAAAAGTGTAAAAGAATGAGTAGAAATGAGTAGAAATCAGATTTATCTGTGAAAAAAAGATGAAATGGTAAGAACTCTTCCTCCTGAACTCTGATACCACTTGTAGGATCAGGGAATCGATCAAAACGAGTCGATCAGAAGAGTTCTAGACCAAATCAGAGGCGGAATTCATTGATTTGATCTTCATTCAGCTTGATTAACACTTAGAAGTAGATTAACTGTCGTTTGTATTGATTTCACAACGTTACACGAGCTAGCGACACTTCGGCAGAGCTTCGCTACCGGAATCAGAAGTTACAAATGAAGAACCAAGACCCTCTATATATAGGATTCACCAGGTTGCACAAACCAGTCAAGTCCAGTTCGCACGAACTGGTCACTTCATGTGAACCTGCTGGTTCAGACCTGTTTCCCGTTTCTTCCGTACAATGCGTCTTGGTCTATCTATCTAGTTACAAGACTCGATACAAGACGAAGTCGACAGACATATGCACTAACACGATTCAAGGTTTTAACATCCCCTCATACATAAATTACACATTGTCCTCAATGTGTTCCAAATAGGATTTTTTTTATTAAGTGTGTAAAAATAACAATTTTGTGGTTACTAGCACTGCAGCACGGGGGCGTGCTATGGGGACACAGCCACATGGCCAAAGTGCCAGTAACAATGTTAAACGGAAAACTTACAGTATGGTGGACACGGGGGCGTGCTGAGTAGGCACGACCCATGCCACCTTCTCGACATAAAATTTTTGACATCAGACAGTTGAGCACGTGGGCCCGCCTGGTGGGCACGGCCCCGTGCTGCAAACAATGATCTGCAATTTTTGAAGCGGGAGGCTCTGGTTTACGTGCATGGGTCCCTTTTTCAACGTCTGTCATCCTCTTTTGAGCATGCTTTATTCCTAAAAAGATAAAACTTAAAAGAAACATAAAACTAAAGATTAAACTAAGATTTAAATTAGTTAACCAATGGATAGTCCATGGTATGCCTCCATGGCGTGCCAAGTTTATCAAGGTCCTTGGCTAGACCCAAAGTTGGTCAAATGTTACCCGAGCGGGATGACTCGCATCCCGAATTGCATACTTGAAGGGCGACGTCTAGGCTTGAGTCAATCGCTTTGATATATTTGACTGGATCATCCTCTACCCGTTGTCCCACCTCAAACTTGATCTCCTTTTCACCAACCCTCAATGTTAATCTTCCATCGCTCATATCCACCATGGCCCGTGCGGTAGCAAGGAAGGGTCTTCCTAATATGAGCGGGATTTCGGTGTCTTTTCCCATGTCTAAGATTACAAAGTCGGCCGAGAAAACAAATTCTCCGACCTTCACCAATAGATTTTCTATGACACCTTGAAAGTATTTTACCGACCTGTCCGCAAGTTGTATGCTCATCCTTGTAGGGTGTTGCTTACCTAACTCAAGTCGGTTTAACATAGAGGTCGGCATTAGATTAATGCTAGCCCCCAAGTTGGCTAGTGCATTGCTTATTGGTGATCCACCAATGGAGCAAGGAATAGTGAAGCTTCCGGGATCAGTCTTCTTTTAGGGGAGGTTGATGAGTAGTGCCGCCAAGCATTCTTCACTTAAGGTGACTTGTTGAATGGATTCAGTCTTCCTTTTGTGAATGAGGACGTCTCTCGTAAATTTGGAGTATTTTGGCGTTTGAATGAGGACTTCCAAAAAAGGAAGATTGATGTGAAGTTGTTTAAGCAAGCTTACGAACTTAGTGAATTGCTCGCCGGTCTTTTGCCAAACTAAACAACCGGGGTAAGGGACCGGGGTGGTTTGGTTGTGTCGGTATTTTGGGGTTGAGTATTTCCTGGTATTGGAAATGTGTGTTTTTGTGGGGATTGGATCGGGTTGTTGTGGTGTTGGTTCAATTTCAGGTCCTACCTTTCGGTTTCTTAGGTTGATTATGTTTACTTGGGCCTTTGGGTTTGTTTCGGTGTTACTGGGTAAGGCTCCTACTGGTCTTTCGGCGAAATTTTGGGCAAGTTGGCTTACTTGTTTTTCTATATTTTGAACACTAGCCCGTTGGTTTTTAATTTCGGCTCCAGTTTGTAGGAACCTTTCTGAGTACTTTTTATCGGATTCGGAGAAACGGCGAGTGATGAGATCCTCAAGCCTTTCTCTTCCTCCTTGTTGTTGTGGTTGAAAACCTTGTTGCTCATTTCGGGGTTGTTGTTGAAAGTTATATCATTGAGTTTGATTTTGTTGGTTATTACCCCCCGATTCTATCCAACTAAGGTTAGGATGATTTCGCCATTCGGGAGTGAAAGAGTTACTTGGAGCTCCCGGTGGTCGTGGCCGGTTATTTAGGTAATTTACCACTTTCGTTTGATTTCCATACAACTCTAGTTTTCATGGGGGCGCCGCATCCTTCGCAAGCCATAACCAAAACTGTTTTGTTTAATTCAAGTTTCTTTTTTTTGTAGTTAAGGCTTCGATTTGGGCTGCAAAGAAGTGGTTTCATCCACTTTGTGGGCGCCCGGGGCTATGGATTTTGAGCCCCTAGGTGTGTGCCATTGAAAACTGTTTTGAGCAAGCTCTTCAATTTGATTATAGATTTCCTCGGGACGCTGATTCCCAAGGAGTCCCCCGGAACCGGAATCAAGGATTTTCCTCGTGTGTGGCAAGAGTCCATTGTAGAAAGTGGACACATGTTGCCAATGTTCAAGATCGTGATGTGGGAATTTCTTCAATAGCTCCTTGACTCTTTCCCATGTCTCGTACAATGATTCCCCGTCTTCTTGAGAGTAGGTGTTAATTTCGGTCATGAGTTTGGTGGTTTTAGCGGGAGGGAAATATTTGTAGAGAAATTTTGGGCAAGTTCATCCCAAGTGTGCACGGATCCACTTAGGAGGGTGTTTATCCAAGCTTTCGCTCGGTCTTTAAGGGAAAAGAGAACATACGGAGCCGGATAGCATCGTTGGAGGCTCTGCTGATCTGAAATGTGTCACATATTTCTAAAAAGTTGGTAATATGTAAATGGGGATCTTCATCGGGTAGGCCATGAAAAATGGCGGAATTTTGGAGCATTTTGATTAAGTGTAGTTGAAGCTCAAAGTTATTAGATTGACTTTAGGAGGGTTAATAGCGGCTCCAACATTACCGACCGTAGACCGTAGGTAATCCATGAGAGTGCGTTGATCCGCCATAGGGGGTTTTGGGTCGAGGCTTTGTCGGGTTTTAGCTTGAATCTTTTTCTCAAAAAGCGCTTGGGTTCGTCAAGTGGTACTTTTATATCTTTGTGAAACGCCCATTTTTTTCACATTCGAAATAATAATAATAATAACATACTAATTTTTTTTTACAAAAAAATTGGGCATGACCCGTTCGTACTATAAGCAATTCCCTGCTTTTAACAATCACCATTCAAACTAAATTATATGACACGTTTCAAAAGACATAAAAGTTGAAATCATACAAGATTCCATCAAAAGTGTTTTGTCCGAACTACCAACATAAAATTTAAAATCCTAACTTGCTTACGAAACATCCTAAACATAAGTTTAACATTTACATTATGAAAGTGTTTTAACCCATTTACAAAAGACGACTTTAACCGGAAGCGCAAAAAGGGCACGAGGTGTGGTGTGTTCGATTGAAGCTTGCTATCAAACATGGGATTTACCTACATCCATAACACAAACTTATATGTTAGTTTAGTTAAAACATATTACTAATACAATTTGTTTTTCTTCATTATTTAACTCGTTACCGGGTCATTATATCTTTACATTCGAACTTCTCATATGACATTTCCGTTTAACGGATATAGCACCATCTTAGTTTCCATCATCATCAATCATCCTATTTATCCGACCCGTTCTCACAGATCATACTTATTTTTACTTATCAATTTTTTTCATACTTCACTAGTTTGACTTATAAAGGTCATCGCTTAGCTATCTTAACTTCATGTCAATTTCATCTTACTTGACCCATTTAACTACGGGTCAATACATCATCAAGAACACCTCATTCTCATACTTTAGACCCATTCGTACGGGTCGTCAATAGACTTTTCCCTTTTTCTACTAACAATTCGCATTAAGACATTTTACTATAAATTTCCGCATAAAACATCGAACAATTATTTACATAAGAACTAACAAAAACTCTACATTCTACATAAGCGAAGTTCATATGAACTTACCGGAGTCGTGCGCTCTTATTGCCTTTGCTTGGTTTGATTTCCCTCCTTTCTTCGACCCTATAAGGTGCATCACATACGCGTTTAGTTCTCGCATTACACATCACTTACACACATTTACATCATTTACCATAACATTCATTACTCACGTTTATATTGTATACCATCATTAGATCATTAATACTTCAATTCCTCATGTTCATACATAACCAATTCAGCTCAAGCATTTCATCGAACACCTTATGTGCGTACTACTTAACTAGCACAATGTATAAGCATATTAAGCACATTCCTACCAAGTCTTTCTAAAATCATGGCAATACATCATAAACACATAAATTCTTCAAATATTCAGATTTCTTTAACATCAATAAGCATAATTCAAGTTCATATATCATACTACATCTATCATTACCTCAAAACCATCATAAATTTCATGTGGGTTTCATACATAAATGGGTTTACATGAAAACATCAATACAATCCGAATTTCCTACTTCATTCAAGTCTTCTGGACTAATTGTAATATTCTACCATCAATATTTTTACATACACTCAAGGATTATCAAAAGACCCGTTAAATCAAACATCACTAAAACACAAATTTCGACTTACTTGATGTTGGAGATACTTAAGTGATCGACATTCCTAGTTCATGCATTCAATTAGCCTTCAATTTCCCTTTCAATTTGATGGATTTTACATTGTTAGGGTTTTGATTCTTCCTGTCTCTCTCCCTCTCTCGATCGTACGCCCCACACCCACCAACACTGACCAAGTTTTGAGTTTAGAATGTTTTTATTTCACATTTTCATTTTACCCCCTTCTGTTTTAAAACATAACACATTCTTACACCACATTCTAACTTGGTCATCTTTCCTTTGGTTAACTTGGGTTATATTTATATATTTTAAACTTACCATCATTAATATACGGTACTATTTTATATTTACCGTTTTCTATTATTTAAGCATCACGAACATATTATTATTTATAGCATACGAAATTTGGGGTGTTACACTTTGTCGGAGGTAGAGGTCATGTACCAAACTGTATCCCCTGCGAATTATATAGAATTGTGTGATTTTCTGCGAACAAAGACAAAAAAAAATTACCTGGTCAGAAGATTAGCACGGCACTGTGTTGTTGGCACGACCCCGTGCTGTTGAGAAAACGTTTCTATTTCAAGTTCCCAGATATTGGAAGTTTGACACGGCCCCGTGCTCTGTTCCAGTAACAAGAAAACAGCTCTTCCCAGATACTGTAGGTCTGACACAGCCCGTGTTGATGAAACACGGCCCCGTGTTATTCTTGCAAAAAGTAGAAAATTTGAGAGAAAAGGGGAAAACTTAAAAAGAAAAGATAAAAATGATTAGGCCATTAATTTTAAGCTTTCTCAAAATCCTTGTGTCCCCAGCAACGGCGCCAAAAACTTGACGTGTGCGTGTGTGATTATAATTTTTAGATATATTTTAAACACTTTTTACTTGCGAATCAAGTTTTAAATTTACATATTATCACTCTACACACGTTAGGGCAAGTGCACCCATCGCGGACTTAGTATAGTGATGGCAAGATACTTAGGTCGTCCAAGGACACAAGAGCTTTTAGTACCGGCTTATCGTTAACATCTAATCTTACCAAAAAAAAGTTTTGAAAGTTTTAAAAAATAAACTAGAAAATAAAAATTAAATAGGGTAAATTACACTTTTCGTCCTTTATGTTTGTATCAGATTGCAATGGATAGCCTTTAACTTCAATAATTACAGTCACAATCCTTTAATTGTAAAACTTGTTACGCTCTATGTCCTTTGGCCCTAACCTAGTTAAAATTTTCAATTAAAGTATGAAATATGTCTTGCATATAAGGGTAGATCGGTAATTTCACTCTTTTCTTTATCAAAAATGATAATTTTCAGCAGTTGACTAATTATTATCGTTGACTTTAGACTGTTGTTTCACTAACTGCATTTAACCTTTGAACTCGATAGACTTTTTCCTGCAATATTCAAGATCATTATTTTTTACAAATTAAGCATACATAAATCAACATTCTAGCCATAAGCAACCCCCAAACTCTCTCTTTGGTTAACTTATATTTTCCTAAATAGTCTCGTGCTACTGAACACCAATTTCCAATATTGCAACTAATAGCAAAATCTTTTTTTCTGCTGAAACAATATCAGCATCAATTTTGTGGTAGAACTTCCAATTTTGTAGCCTTTTTACCCATTTCCTCGATATCAAACAAATTGGTAATGAAATCCATTTGGAAATATTCATATTCATCATCATGATCGTACAAACAATCAGGATAAACATTTGAATCGGCACAATCTAATTCTGATAAACAACGATAACATAGAATTCAAATTTACCTACTGGTTCCGATTATATGAAGAAGTTGGAGCGAAAATTGATGACTCAAGAGGTGAAAACGGATCTATGACGAAGGTGTACGATATGTCTGCATCGGCGACGTTGATGAGGTCATCCTCTTTGGTGAAACTGGAGCAATTAGTATCGGAATCGTCTAGGGTTTGTGGTGGTGAAATTTGGTGATCTTTTTGAAGTGTATGGTGTTGAGTTGTGTTGGATTATTGAGGTGAAGACTGTGGATTCAGAATATCCGCATTAATGGAGCTTGATTGGTGAAAGTTGTGGTGGAATTCGGTAAAAGTGAACCCTAATTTGAGTTAGGGATGATGAAGATTGAAGAGAAGGTCATCAGTAGTTTTGACTTAATTTTCGAATCTGGTAGATTAGGGCTTCTAATGGTTATGGTTTTGTGAATGAGAAGAGAAAGAAGGGTAAAATTACTATTCTACCCTGATGTGTTAAACGCATGTCATATTTAACTGAAAATTTTAACCAATTTAGGGCCAAAGGACGTAGAGCGTAATATGTTTTACAAATAAGGGATTGTGACTGTAATTATTGAAGTTTAAGGCTATCCATTGCAATCTGATATAAACTAAAAGGACGAAAAGTGTAATTTACCCAATAAAATATAAGGAAAAACAAAAAGACAAGAAGGAATCACTTGCTTCCAACTCCTCTTTTATGTATCCTTTAATGATTTCCGTAGTAGGCCCCCTTCCAGGCAGTGTTACCCTCAACCTACTGGTCTGAGTCAGCAAGGATACAGTCCCGCAAGGTCAGATTATTGAAATAAAATTTAAGTAAGTTATTAATGCGAAAAGTGGTAGGCCCCCTTCCAGGCAGCATTACCCTCAACCTATTGGTCTGAGTGAGCAAGGATACAGTCCCGTAAGGTCGGTTTAATGTTTTAATAGTAGTTTATAGATAAGGGATTCAAGCGATTCTTACTTCTCCCGAGGCGGTTAAGACCTACCTCTCGTGAAGTTCTACCAAGCTGAACGAGACAAGAATTTACCCAACCACCCTTCTAACCCCCTTCCAGGCAGTTAACGTGCTTTATATAGATCGTAAAGACACGAATGAGTGAATTAAAAAAAATTAGGAATGATTAAGAAAAATTCACCTTCAATATAGAAAACTAGTTATTAAAGTCATTAATACATACCCAAATAAAAATGAGCTAAAGGTTAGAAATCAAAAACTAATACATAAAAGATTTGTCTTCACCAAGTGATGTAAGAGTTTAGCCAAGCATTGCCTTTGTTTGACGAGAACTCTTACGATCGATCTTGGATCCCGAGACTGCTACACACTCTAAAAATGGAAGATGGATGATGGTGGTGGGTGTTGGTGTTGTATTGGTGGTGGAGTGGTGGCAAGTGTGAGAGAAGTGGTTTGCCAAGGGATGGGTTGGAATGAAACCAAACACCCCTATTTATAGCTGAAGTCAGACTGTCAACACGGCCCCTTCCCCACCTGGAACGGCCCTGTGGTCTTCATTCTCTCTCTTTCTCATTAACTGCAGTGTTAGATCTTGTACTAACACGGCCCTGTGTGTCAACCGCATGGCCCGTGGCAATTTTACTTGTACTATCTCAGATTCTACGAATCTTAGAGGTGACCATGCCCGTATTGATTTGTCTGGTTTGTCTTTCGTTGTTATCTTTTCTTCTGCAGGGAATCTTGGCTGGGCACGACCCATGCCTAGTGGGCACGGCCCCGTGCCAAAGCTTTTGTACTTGTTATTTTTGTTGGTTTGTATGTGGATGGGGGCTCGGCGAGTCGTGTCAATTCTTCTTCTTTGCATTTATGTTGGTTTCTACTGTTAATTTTCTTCTTTTGTGCGTTTAAGCTCTTTTGACCCTGTAAATTAAAAAGAAACAAAGAAACATGTTTTTTCCAACATTAGTACCCAAAAATGGTTGATTTTACGTCGTATTTTATATAATTTATATGTTGTATTTTACGCACATCATCCGTAACGAGCGTCGAAACTGTAACGAGTCCAAAATATATAATATTTTTATTTTTTGTTTGATGTCATCCGTAGCGCGCGTCAAAACCATAACGAGTCCAAATATCTAATATTTTTTTTTATTTTTAGTCGATGTCGTCCGTAACGCTCGTCGTAACTGTAACGAGTCCAAAATATATAATATTTTTATTTTTTAGTCGATGTCGTCCGTAACGAGCGTACGTCCGTAACACGCGTCGAAACTGTAACGAGTCCAAAATATATAATATTTTTATCTTTTTAGTCGATGTCATCCCTAACGAGCATACGTCCGTAACGCGCGTCGAGACCGTAACGAGTCCAAAATATATACTACCTCCGTCCATTAAAAGTGTCATATTTTGAATTTTCAAAGTCTTTATTTATAAACTTTGACTTTAATTATATATTTTTTGTGTTATATAAAACTTGATGAAAATTAACCCTATAAAAACACTTGTAAAACACACTCAAATCATATAACTTTCATCAAGTATTATCTAACACAAACAAAATTATTTAAGGTCAAAGTTTATAAATAAAGACTTTGAAAATTCAAAACAGGACACTTTTAATGGGACGGAGGGAGTAATATTTTTTACTTTTTAGTCGATGCCGTCTGTAACGAGTGTACGTCTGTAACGCTCGTCGAAACCGTAACGAGTCCAAAATATATAATATTTTTATTTTTTAGTCGATGTCATCCGTAATGAGCGTGTGTCCTTAATGCGTGTCGAAGTCTGCTTATTATTTACTGACTGGTCTCCTTTGTGAATGTATCTTAACAAGCTGATCTCCTCTTATATCACCGCTCGAAACTAGAGTCGGGAGTGGTGTACGAGTGATGACCTTTTTTTCCTTTATTGACTCTTGTACAAGAGGCCATGCGCTCTCGCACACAGGTTAGCGCAATACTTTGCCTCCGCATATCATCGACAGGAGCGCGGATTATTATACGGCGGCGTCTATGTCACTGGGATAGCCCTTTCATTTGGCTATCACCCGGAGAGTGACCCGATTTTATGACCGGGGATACAGCCCAAGAGGTTGGGGATGAACACACTATCCGAAATGAAGATTATCAAAAAGTACCCACCTGATGGGAAGTGTTTTAAGGGAGCGGACGACACAATTCAACCCGATAGATCCCTCAGCCGTGCCAGAGCAGGTGGCAGAGCATGAGCCGGATATATACATTCCGGACCTACTACAGTCGCGTGGACCACCCTGAGCGCCTCAGTTCCCATGGCATGTTAGGCCCGGTCCTGCCCCCTTATACACGTCGTATCAGCAGCTACGTCACGACGTTGACAGGCTGACGTATGTGATGGAGTGGTTAGTTGAGGAGGCGCATGATCGTCCACGGCGTGAGGGTTACCTCCACGACACTTCATTCCTGCATCAGCGTGGCAGCAGCAGCAGCAGGATCCGCTGTTATAGTATTTTATCTTCTCCGATGTATTTAGTATTTAGTTATATTATATCTTTTGTTATGTGTGTACAAACTTATGGTGTATATATTATATTTAGTCGTATTGAAACAGTATAGTATTTTAATTTAAACGATATAGTATGGAAACAGTGTAATATATTCGAACTGTACCCCGGTGTTTCAAAATAATTAACGTTATAAAAAAATTTAAAACTAGTATAATATTTTAATTTACACGGTAGAATATATTTGATCAGTAGTACCCGAGTAATTTAATAAAATTAATGGTATAAAAATCTTAAACGGTATAATATTTGAACCATAACGAGACTTGGTATGATAATTTAATTTAAACGGAATACTATTGAAACGGTATAATATATTCGAACTTTACCCCGATATTTCAAAATATTTAACTGTATAATATTTTAATGTTATAGTATTTGAACCGTACCCATACTTGGTATAGTATTTTAATTTAAACTGTATAGTATTCAAACCATATAATATATTCGAACCGTACACGAGTATTTAAAAATAGGGTAAATTACTTTTTGAGTCCCTGTGTTTTAGTGGTTTTAACCAGTTGAGTCCAAAATCAAAATGTTTAACGCCCTGAGTCCCTATAAGCACTTTTCTTAACCATTTGAGTCCAAAATTTTAACTCCGTTTAAAGTTTCTGTTAGTTTTTTAGTAAAAGACTAAAATGCCCCTTTATAATTATTATTATTAATAGATACAGAGAGAAATTAATACCACAGACACTGATTTCTTCTCTTTCTCGTCTCTCTCTTTCTTCCTTCCTTCCTTATCTCTCTCTCAACCATACCACCACCGTCACCGTCGCACCACCACCATCTGTTCCTGTGCACTGTGCTACTACTTAATTCATTCACAGATTCATTCCCAAAATGGCAACTTTACAACCAACCTAACTCGATTTGGAAGCTAAAGACCACTCCTATTGTCATTCGACCGTGACCAACATTGAGATTGTAGGGGCGGTGGTATCTGATGAGGAGGAGAAAGGGAGGGAATCCACAGTGTCAGATTTCTCCGTGGTGGATCTGGAAAGTGGTGGTGGTGCGGCCCACAATGATAAGGTACATTTGTCAAATATTGAAAGGATTGTAGGATTTGTCATTTGAGTATTGATTTAACCAATCAAGATTCTAAGAATGGGACTCCTATTGAGTTGGGTTATTCTTGTAAAGATGATTTAGCTGCTGAACATTGTGCTGAAGCTTGATTACTACTTTTTTCACATACCCATTTGGAAGCTAAAGACCACTCCCACTGTCATTCAATCTTTGCATCTTTCTTATCTAAACCTATGTTTCAATACCATATGACTAGTCAAGCTTTGTTGACTAGTCAACGTCCATATGGTTTCGTCACTCGTATCATCTTCATCGTCACTGCTATGCCAATCGTAGTAGTAGTTATGTGTTGATGAGAAACATTCGATTTTTTTGGGTTTCCGGTGAGGGGTTTCTTTTTGGTGGTTTTATTTGGCCGGATCTTCAATACCCAGCACCGACTGCCGCCGTCTACAATACCCAGCCGCCGTGGTCAATACCCAGCACCGGATCTGCAATTCCCATCCCGACAATCGCCGTCGTCTTCTGGATTTGCAATACCCAGCCGCCGTCTAAAATACCCAGCACCAGATTTGTAATACCCACCGCCGACTTGAGTTGGAGAGGGTGGTGGATGTGTTGTGGGGACTGAGGAGAGTGGTGATGGTGCGGTGGTGGTAACTGGTAAGATGGAGAGTGTGTGCGTGTGTGCAGGTAGGTAGTATTATATATATAATTTAATTTTATATAATATTAAAACAATGCATTAAGGACTTGTTCCTTACACTTTTGTGCATATAAGACTTGTACTTTGTGTGTAAATGACCAAATTACCCTTGTAGTTAACAAACTTGGTGGATGGAGTTAGAAATTTGGACTCAATTGGTTAAAGAAAATGCTTATGGGGACTCAGGTCGTTAAACTTTTTGCTTTTGGACTCAACTAGTTAAAACCCATAAAACACAGGGACTCAAAAAGTAATTTACCCTTAAAAATAATTAACGGTATGATATTTTAACGTTTATAGTATTCGAATCGCACTAGACGTGGTATAATAATTTAATTTAAACGATAACAATATAATATATTTGAATCGTATAGACATTTTTTAAAAAATTTTAACAGTATAACATTAACGGTTATATATTTTAAGCTATTTAACATTGGAACCGGGTGAGAAATTATAACACAAATACACCAAAATAACCAAACAAAATTCTGATGGGTTGTATACGCTGCGTATAGAGCTATATGCAGCATTATATAAACCCTAGTTGTCTGTTCCTATGATTGCTAGGCCAGGCGCAGAATTTCATGCAACCTATACGCTGTGTATAGCTCTATACGCTATACGCAGCGTATTAAAACCCTAAGTGTGCAAATAGGCAGCCTTGGTGTGCCAATAGTTTTGCCCTTAATAAAAGTCTTTATTCTCTATTCTTGATATTTAACCTTTCTTGTCTCAACAGAAAATTAAACAAAATCACTGTGTTATTAACTAGTAGAAATATCCACGCTCCGCAGCGGGCTGGCAACAATTCTGTCGGTATCCCTTCAGTTGATGGTGCCGACACTCGATATAGCAACCGAAAAAGGAAACCTAAAAACATAATTTCATAATATGCACAAAAGAATCTCGACACATGTTATACGTCAATCGTAAATCTTATAAATAATTGTTGGTTCCGATAATACCGGTACAGGTACCGCTGTTGTTTGATCGGAATCCGTGCGGTTCGGGCAAAATTGATTTTGAGTTTTGATAGTTTCCTTGTAATTTCTAAAAATAGGAAAAATAGAAGGAAGGTAAATGTTTAAACATAAAACAGGGTGTGATTTATTTATTTGGAAACCATTCTGATCCCGCTTATTTACTTTGGGATTATGGTGGGGACTAGCATGAGCAGAATTAACAACTTGACTCCTATTATCGAGGTTTTTAATAAAAGGTTGTCGGCTTCGAAAGCTAAAACATTGTTGATATGATTAAAATACAACATATAAATTATGTCAAATACGGCGTAAAAGCAACCATTTTTTAGTACTAATGTTGGAAAAAGCTCGTGTTTTCGTTCCTTCCAGATTTTTAGGGATAAAAGAACTTAAATTTGCAAAAGGAGCAAAAAGACAGCAAAATCCAACATAAATGTAAAAAAGAAGGAATTGTCGTAGCTTGCTAAGCCCCGATTCACATCCAAACCACAAAATAACAAGAACAGAAGGCTGACACGGGGCTGTGTCCGAAGATGGATGTTGGGAAAAAGAAAAGACAACTACAAAAGACAAAAATGGTAGCCAACGCGGGGCCGTGTTAAGCCAATGCGGGGTCGTGTTAAGCCAACGCGGGGCCGTGTTAAGCCAACACGGGGCCGTGTTATGCCAAAAGGGGCGTGGTCAACTCAAAGATTTTCAGAATCTGTGATAGTACAGCCAGTACTTTGGCCATGGACCGTGTCGTTGACACACGAGGCCGTGTTAGTACAACATCTGACAAACAGTTAATGAGGAAGAGAGAGAGATGGGCACGGGGTCGTGCTAGGCGGGCACGAGCCGTGCTGAAGCTTTTGAAGACAGCTATTAATAGAAGTGCTTGGTTCCACTTCAACTCATCCCTTGGCAAACCACTTCTCTCTCACTTGCCACCACTACAACACCATCATCCATTTTTCCATCTTTAGAGTGTGTGTGTAGTCTCGGGATCCAAGATTGATCGTAAGAATTTTTGTCAAACAAAGGTTATGTTTGGCTAAATTCTTACATCACTTGGTGAAGACATATCTCACTATGTGAAAAAGGGGCTACAACCACACTTTTGGCAAAACCGCCCTGCCACACATTTGTAAAAATGTGTGGCTAAAGGTTATTCATTACATTTTAAAACACGTTTAGCCACACATTTTATTGTTAATGTGACTATTTATATCAGTTCAGAACCTTTAGCCACAGTTTTAGAAAATAATATGACATTTATTAGCCACAAATCGAAATGTGTGGCCAAATGTGATATATGGCCACATATTTTTGTTTCATGTGACGAAAAAACATGTATTTGACACCTTTAGCCACACTTTAAGAAAAATCTGTGACATTTATTAGTCATATTAAAAAAGGGTGGCCAAATTTGATCTATGGTTACTGTATTTGTTTCACGTGACTAAACACAAAACTATTCCAAACCTTTAGCCACACGTTAAGATAAAACATCCACATTAGAAAAGTGTGGCCAAATGTGTTCTACAACCACATTATATGTTTAATAATGTAGCTAAAATCTAATACATATGACCACATATAGTATTTATGTAACCAAAGGTTAGACAATAGTCACACTTAAAATTATAAAATTTAATGTGGTTTTACATTAAAATTCGTCACACAGTCATCATTTTGTTTATTTTGTGTGACGAAATGTTATCAAGTGTCATTAAAAAAATGTGTGACCAAATGTTAAACTTACTATATCTTTAAAGATTCCCCCCCCCCCAATATTTAATTCCAAAAATTAAACTTCCACCTAAAATATTTCATCCTAAAACTTTCCCCCAAAATATTTCATTCTAAAACTTAAACTTCCCCCCAAAATATTTCATCCTAAAACTTAAACTTCCCACCAAAATATTTGATTCAAAACTTTCCTCTCAAATAATATTCTTATTTAAAAAATTACATTATTTAATATTAAAAAAAAAAAATCTTACTAGATATTTAATAATTCAAACTATTATTAAATATTATTATTTTAAACCATATTTGTTTTCTTCTAAATGATATATTAACTAGGTTGTTTTCCCGCGCGTTGCGGCGATACGTTATCACGGACATTCGATCGATATCGATTAGGTTCGTTATACGACTGGTATGATACATGCACTCGGTATAGAAATCAAGACATGTTTTACATCCAACGAAAACGAAAAAAAACGAACACCAGTACCGACAACGATGTTGTCCGAACGGTATTGATCCACTCAAATCGTCACAGTACTGGTAATGATATTCGTTTATCATCGTAGACAAACAAAGTTGTATAATGAAAGTTACCAATAAAATTTATATTGTAATGTTGCAAAAAAAATTGGTTTTGGTTCGATTTAGTACGATAACAGCACAATATACATTTTCAACAAATTTATATCGCTATGTTGAAAAAAAATAAACATAGAACGCAAGTTATTAGAAAAATCATCAAAATATATGATAAATAAAAACTTATTAAAAATTTGAAATAATTATTAAATTAATCAAAATCAATATTCATGAAGACTTTGTTTTAATATGTATATAGTGGGATTCCTTTGCATTACACGGTAGGAATTCAATCGATATGGGCTCGATTTGGTATGGTACTTTCACTCATTATACCAAACAAAAGAGAAAGAAAAAAAAATAACGTTGATATCGTCCCATGTTTTACATCATTCGAAAATCATAAAATCGAACCTTGGTACCGGCTTCGATGATACCTATACATGTATCGATGTTGTTGAGTCAGAATCGGTTCACTCCATCACAATACCTATATCAACGGAATATTTTATTTGAATACAACGCCGTTTAAGAAAAACTCATACCAGAATATTAAAAAAATTAATAAATACAATTGTGTATTTATCTTTTCTAAAAAACTTAAAGAATAAGTTATCAAAGAAGATACATTTGTTTATGACTATTAATAAACTAATATCAATAATTAAGTTAATATAAAATACTAAATGTTCATCACTTATTATTAAGAATATATATCAAATGTTTATCACTAAATAAATATAAATATAAAAAAATCTAAACACTATTCATGGGAAGTTTCAATTAATATATATAAATATATATAAATATAAATGTATGCATATTAGTAATGGTACCGAATTTCTCGTAGTTAATTGTTTTCAGTACTAGTACTTTCAGTTCGATACAGTACCAATAGTTTATCGAATTTTACTTTCAAATAGCGTCGCGATACGAGTACTGTACAGTACCATACCGAACATTTTTGGTACCGGTACCTATACCATATTTGATGATTTTCGGTATTGGCATTTTCGGTACCGGTATGTTCGGTACCGGTACCGAACTCATCCATAATCATATATGTGTTAATGGACTATATTGGGCTTTACTGGGTCACAATGACCAATAGTGGTCATAGATATGTTAATGAACCATATTGGGTCTTAATAGATCGCAATAGATAATACTAGATCACACATGTCTTAATGGACCATATTGGGCTTATATGATAGTGGGTCATACATGTCTTAATGGATCACAATGCACAACAGTATATCATATATGTGTTAATGAGCCATATTCGGCCTAAGTGGAACACAATGGCCAATAATGGATCATATATGTCTTAATGGACCATATTGGGCCTTAATGAATCATAGTGGATGATCATATCTTAATTGACCATATTGGGCCTTAATGCAGGACAGTGGACAATAATGGATCGTATATGTCTTAATGAACCTTATTGGGCTTTGATATGTCACGTTGGCCAATAGTGAATCATATATGTCTTAATGAACCATATTAGGCCTTAATGGATCACAAGGTCAATAGTAGATCAAACTTTCTTAATGGACTATATTGGACCTTAATGGATCACAATGGCCAATAGTCGATAATACATGTCTTAATGGACCATATTGGGCCTTAATGGAGCACAATGGCTAATTGTGGATCATTTATGTCTTAATGGACCATATTGGGCCTAAATGGATTACAATGGCCAATATTGGATCGTACATGTCTTAATGGACCATATTGGATCTTAATGGACCTCTATGGGCAATACTAGATCATAAATGTATTAATGGGCCATATTGGGCCTTAACGGATCACAACAAACAATAGTAGATCATACATGCTTTACGAACCGTGTGGGGCCTTATTGGATCACAATGGATATATAATAATACATCATAGATGTCTTAATTGACCATATGGGGCTTTAACGGATCATAGTGGACAATAAGAGGTATGATCCGTTAAGTGATGAATCAGTAAGAGGTCTGAACCATTAAGAGCCTGTATAATGCTAAACCGTTCAGAGGCAAATGTATAACCAATTCGGATTAGAGGTCTTAACAATTCAGACTCTGTATAAATCTTAACCATTCAGAGGCAAATGTCTGAACCATTCAGACATTTGGTCGTGAAACAAACAGTCTGAACTATTAAGTGCTGAACCAGTAAGAGATCTGAACTATTAAAAGTCTTATTAAGTGATAAACAAACAACCCAAAAAAGTTTCCTCCAAAAAAATTCAAAATTTCATATTTTCACCACGAAAATTTCAGTTTCCCTCTCCATCTCCATTCTAAACCCTAACTCTCTCCTTCTTCAATTGCAAAACACTCATATCTCCCCAAAACTTATGGTAGTTGCAGTAGTTACAGGTTTCATCTTTCAAATTCATGATTTCAAGAACCAAATCTTTTAGAGTGTGTTCCCGAGTTAAAAATCCCTCCCCTCCCCTCCATGTCTTTCCAAATTGGAAAGACTATTATCAGGCAAAAAAAAACCCCATTTTCCCTCCCCTCCCCTCCCCTCCCCCTGTTAAGTGGATCTCTGGAACACAGCATTAATTTCTTCTGGTTTCTTTTCAAAATCATGCGACCTTACATCCATCTGCTTATTCAACTCCTCCCAAAATGCCACCCTTTCATTCTCCACCCGCTTCACCATTACCCCACCCCACCCCCTCCCCACTGCCTCCCCGGCGACGGTATCGCACTTGGGGGAGAGATACTATCACATCCTCATTTAATCTCAACGAAACCCTAACCAATGGAACCTACAAATTAACCACTATTATGAATCCTTGTTAAATCAATTTTTCGATGGATTCTTCCTTCGCACTTCAATTGGCCTCCAGATTTGTCTTCCCCGCCCCAAATTTCTGAAGAATCTCTTTTGGATGTTGGTTTTCAATTGCATAAAGAGGTGATTCAGGTGGAATCGTCTACCTCTGATGATCGGCAAACAAAAGCGTAGGTCGAGCTTAACCCAAATATAGAGCGAAGGTGTTCTAATGTTCCGCCCACAGTTTTCTCGGCTAAAGGTACGGTTGTGTTAGGTATGGGTCATACTAATTCTCCATTCACAGTTTGCTCGGCTAAAGGCGATGGTGTTCGAGATTTTTTGCCTCTTACTGTGTGTATGTTTCTACTATATTGTTTAATTTGAATTTGCGTTTTGAATTGTTGTTAAAGATTGGTTGATAAAGAGAAATTCCAGGTACGTATGTGAGAAGGGAAGGTTCCCTAAAAGAACGAGAACTTTTATGCGGGCGGCTCATTGATCGGCTTATACGACCATTTTTCCCATGAGGGTTAGGTATGTGTGATAGAATGGCTTGTTAGTTGTTTCCTTATTAACAGCTTTATATTGTACTTCTTTTCTCACAGTTAGTGATTTTTTTAGGTGATGTCTAGTGTGCTTTCTTCAAATGAGAAACAAGTTCCAGATGTAATGTTTTCTGCACTTGCTATGTTTAAGTATTTTACTATTACTTAAGTTCCCTCAACTTAATTTGAAGGTTACGTTCATATCAATTTATGATATATGAACAGGTGAAGGCGCCCTTTACTAGGGCTGTTAACGAGCCGTGTCGAGCCGAGCAGGGCCTAGCTCGAGCTCGGCTCAAAGTCAAATCAAGCTGGCTCGGCTCGACTCGAGCTCGAATTATAAATCGAGCTGAGGTTTAGGGCTCGAGCTCGACTCGATTATAAATTCGAGCCGGCTCGATTTAGCTCGATCTAATCAAGAACAGTTAAGTTGACAAGTAGAGAAGCACTCATACATGATTTGATTGCAACGTAATTAAGCCAAAGACTTAAATATGTAACTTTTTTTGGCCAAAGAATAAAATATGTAAGTATAGCTTATTATTCTTTTGTTGGTTTCACCTTGATTTTTATAGGGGAGGTGTTCCCTTAGTGTTTGTGTTCTCTGCGATGTGAGACAAAAGTGATTGTAGGATAATCAAAGTTTATGTATCATATTATTAGTTATTTATTGATACTGATAGTGTATGTTTCAGAATCATATTATTAGTTCTTATCAGTTCTTTATTTGATCTCTGTTACATCATCTGCAAAACACATACACATAGTTGGATAGTCAAAGTGTACACATCAGAATCATATAAGAATTCACTAGATTCGTAATTGTAAGAACTAACTAAATATTAAGATTTGAATATATATAAGCTAACAAATTCACAATATTATGTCTCTATTAAAACTAATATATTAAAAATAAAATAATTCGAGCCGGCTCACAAGCTCACGAGCCGAGCCAGGCCTAGCTCGGGCTCGACTCGTTTTCAAACCAAGCCGAGTCGAGCTGGCTCGTTTACAACCGAGCCAATTTCAAGCCGAGCTTTTATTGAGTTTTTTTTCGAGCGAACTTCGAGCAAGCTGCGAGCTTTTTGAACACCCCTACCCTTTACAAAGCAACTCACGAGCTACTCGAGCTCGGCTTGAAAAAAGCTTGAACGAGCTTAAACGAGCCCAAGTCTAAAAAACAAGCTACTTTAGTAAACGAGCCCATGCCCAGGCTTCACTTATTGAGCTCGAGCCGGCTTGCAAACCTAAACGAGCCTATTGTTTATATAAATTTTTATTACTATATTAAACATATATTCAAATAATAATAAATTTATGAAAAAATAACTAAGTGCTTCTTTTAATCATGATTATTCATGAATATTAAAGTTGACTACCAAGGTTTTCGGTAATAAACATGTTCAATCTCAGGTCATTTCAAGTTAAATAAGTGCTTTTTTAACTATGATTATTCATGTATATTAACTTGTAGTCGTCCATTTTCTACAGTTAATGACCTGCAACAATGTTACGTACAAAAATGGCGTCAACTAGTGAATCCATCACGGAACCACCATAAAAAGGATGCTGATGTCATGCAAAGGGAAGGTATAGTTCAGCTTTGTCTGATTTTCAATCTGTGCGGCCTATATTTACACAATACCGGTACCTATGAATATGACCATTTCTATGTTTGTGTAGCAAAATTGAAATAATCACTAATGTTTATATTTCTCAATTAGTCGACTAGAAGGGTGATAGCAAAACTTAGACATGTGGAGCTCTATCATTCAGCTAACATTGTATCGAGGTATGTAATATGATTGCAGGTGTATGCCATTTATTTATTTTTATAGTTTATTAGAACAATAGGACATTTATAGTTTAAGTTTCATTATGTGCTGTCTACACAACATAGATTTTGATCATGATGATGAAAATTTTGCTACTGCTGATGTTTCAAGGCCTACAAAAGTTTCTAACATCTCAACGGTGAGCCATTTCTATCTTTGGATTTTTGGAAAATATTGTAGTACTGTACACGCAGGTGATCAAACACTGAAAATCCCATGATTGTCGCTAAACATGTATATTAAGTTGTTTTTTTTTTCATATTGTTAATGAACCCCTAGAAGCGCACTGTCCTGTAGTTGAACATCTTCCTTTCTTGTATTTAATAGTCTTTAAACCTACTACTACTTCTTTGCTGGTTTTTTTCTTCAGTATTGAACTTGCTGCCCAGGGTTCATTTCAAACAAATCTGTAGTTAGTTGAAGGAATTTAAAGTTGTAATTAGTTGAAGGATATTTAAAGTTGATTTTTGTATAAATAATTTTGGTTAAATTTAGCATTTGTATCACGCATCAAAAATTGTTAGTATTGGCAAAGATTATTGGGTGCTTGTTTGGGTCGGGGAATAAGATAGTCGTGAATTGCTAGAGAAGAAAGTGACCTAGAATTGAGTAGAATTTAGAGAGAGAGAGAAAGTTAGCAAATATCATTAGTTTATGAACAAATAGCATTCTCTGCAGCTTGATTGTTTTGCGTTCGATCCCACGTTAGTTGTTGCTCATAAACAGGAGCATTTACTGATGCTTTGTTTATATACTATGCAGGGAATGAGAGAAGGTTGTGTTGTTACAACTTGTAAGTGCGGCTAGGAGTGATAGTTTGAGACAAAAGTATTGTTGCAAGTGCTCCTAGGAGTGATGCAAGTTATGTTAGAGTTGCTGCATCATTTGTATATATCTTTTGATTAGAACTTAGAAGTTTATGTATCTAGTATTTAAATTGAAAACTTATGCATGGGTTTTGGTTTATTATTGTTAATGTCATTAAATTTGCTTTTAGGTTTTTTGGTGTTACTACTGTTTTAATTTTATAAACATTTGAAAATAAAATTGCTAATTATATAAAAATAGCCACATAGAACCACAACAAATATATGTGGTCAAATGATAGATAAAAGCCACACTTAAAATTACAGAATTTTGGATGGCTATACATAACCATTAGCCACTTTGTTTTTTTGCTTGTGTGATGAAATGATACCAAACGATATAGAAAAAGAAAATATATGTGACTAAATGTTAGACAATAGCCACACAATCATCATTTTTTTGTGTGACGAGATGTTAACAAATGTCATATGGGAAACAAATACGTGTGACAAAAGGTGAGATAATAGCCACACTTAAAATTATAAAAGTGGTTTATGTGTCTAGTAAAAGTTTTTAGCCACCCTTACAATAAATTCATGTGACTATATAATAGAAACAATCACATTTACAGTAATTCATGTGGTGGTTGTTATCTTTTAGCCACACTTAATGGACAATATGCTTAATTACAACAACCCTTTTTGCCACACTTTTTTTAATTGATGTGGGTAAAACATACTTTTTTGATAATTCATGTGAGTATATAATAGTAAAAGTCACACTTAAAGTAAATACATGTGCCCGTTACTATCCTTTAGCCACACTTAATGGAGGAAATGCTAGATTTTAGCAAAAAATGTTATTACCTTTTAGCCACACTTTTAAGTTCTACGGCCACTAAAAAGTGTGTGTGGATGTATGATATCTACGATGACTCGAGCTTTGGTCACACTTGAGCTGAAAAAAATATGTGTGACGAAAGACATATAGTCACACTTTTTTTGTGTGTCTGTATCCCTGTTTTGGCGTAATGATATTTCTTTTATGATTGCTAATCTTTGGCTACTTTTTAATTGGGTATGTATTAATGACTTTATTAATTAGTTTTTAATATTGAAGGCGAATTTATTCACTTATTCTTCATATGTCGTTTACTCAACATATTCATGTCTTTACGGTCTATATAAAGCATGTTAATTGCCTGTAAGGAGGTTAGAAGGGTGGATTGGGTAATTCTATGTCTCGTTCAGTGTATAGATCCTGCGAGAACCTGGTGCAAGTTTAGTACAACTGCATGGATTGGTCGGGAATGACTGGCCCGACTGAGAGTAAGAAAACGATTGCACCCCTTATTCATAAACTACTATTAAAACTTTAAACCAACCCCGCGAGGACTGTATCCCTGCTGACTCAGACCAACGGGTTGAGGGTGATCGTTGCCCCGTAAGGGGGGTCCACCACATTTTGCATTAATAACTTACTTAATTATCTTTGAATATTCCGACCTAAAGGGATTGTATCCTTGCTGACTCAAACCACTAGGTTGAGGGTAATGTCGCCTCCAAAAGAGGGTCCTACTACTATAACTAAGATAATCTCTTAAAATACCCAAAGTGCGGAAATCATCAAAAGGGTACATGAAAGATAAGTCAGATCCAAGTGATTCTTTCTTGTCTATCATTTTTATTTCATTTTTATTTTTTTGTTTTTATCCTTTTATTATTTTAAAAATCTTTTCTAAAAATTTGGTTTGATTAGTCGTTGACAATAAGCCGGTACTAAAAGCTCTTGTATCCTTGGACGACCTCGGTATCTTGCCATCACTATGCTACGTCCGCGATGGGTGCACTTGCCCTAGCGTGTGTGTAGAGTGATAGTAGAATATCGTGTTTTATAAATTTAAAACTTGAAATCGGCGAGTAAAAAGAGAGAAAAATATAACTAAAATTTTAGACACCTGCATGCACGTCAGTTGTCGATAGGGGGAGGCTTACGTTGATCAATTCTGTTTTGGATAGTCTACATATTTATTATTTCTCGTTATATAAGGCCCCGGATGGGTTTATTAAGAACCTCGAAGCCAAAATGAGAAAATTCCTTTGGGCGGGATCTAGTAGCAATTCTAAAATGAATTGGGTGGCTTGGGAGGGGGTCACTTGGCCCAAGATAAAAGGTGAGTTGGGTATTAACAGGCTCAAAGAGGTTAATGAGGCGCTTCTTGTTAAATAGGGATGAAGATATAGGGTTGAAAATCATAATCTCTGGTGTAAAGTGGTGGATGCTTGTCATGGTAAAAACGATCAAAGGAGTTTCCTTCCGCTTAATGGTAGCATAGCAGGGTGTTTACTTCGCAATGGTCTAGACAACTTGTGTTAGAGGAGGAGCTAAAGAAATGGAAGGAATGTCATGAGGTTCTCAATTCTGTGAGACTCTCCAACGATAAGGATGCTTGGCAGTGGTATATTGATAGCTACAAGGGCTTCTCCGTGAAGTCGGTCAAAAAGACATTGATAATAGATAGAGGTAATAGTCACCCTCCTAATTTTGTTTGGTGTAAATGGGTTCCTATTGTTTTGGTCAAAAATTACCTAAGCAATTTAGTGATCAAATTAGTTTTGTGAGGTAGTGTGCTAGTAATACTTTGTAAGAAATATGTTGGTTTGTTAGTTTGCGAAAACAATTTCAGGATACGGCTCAAGATATAGAGCTGTATCGGTTAGGGGAGGATTTTCTTATAGCCCGTGATCCTTACTTATTATCCTACTAATGATCCTTGCTTCTGTGACAAATAGTGCTCCTCAGAAGAGCTTCAGGATCAGGATCATGGATCACCTTAAGGATCCTCATACTAACGATTGTTTGTTTGAATTTCGTATTGTTTTGCAGGAGTAACAAGCTTGACCTGGTCTTGGCAACGTTGCTATGGAATATTCCACGGGTATTTCGCACATGTTTGACTGGAAATGGACGTTGTGGAGAACGTGGGAGCATGGCACAAAAGTCGGATAGTTTGTTAGCATAGTTAACTTCTATTTTTAAAGGGGCAACGCGCTAGTAATTAGAACACTTAGCCATTTTCAGCTACACACACTCTCGTACAACTGCACTCTTGAAGCATTCGGCAAACACTTAACAGTTTTCACACACTTTTACACATTTCACCATAGTGATCCTTGTACCTAGCTCGTTACTATCCGAAGTTGCAAATATTTATTGATTAATTTGAGCTTGGTGATCGGTAGTTTCCATCACCCGAGGTTTTTTATGCCGGAGATCATTCATTGATCAAGGGCTTTTTCCTCGTATAAATCCTTGTGTCGTTTGTGCAATTTACATTGACGTGATCCTTATCATTGTTCCTCATTTCAAGCATCATACCCCATAACTAAGAGTTTGGTTGCATTATCCTCATCAGATTTTTGACCAAAACAGTTTGGCGCCCACCGTGGGGCAATTGGTGCTTCATTCCTAAGAAGTTTTTCTGTTGATGATCATTCCGGTTCATTGCATACAAGTACATGGCTTCATCATTGAAGAATACCTCTACTGCAATGTCTGCGGTCAATTCATCTCAGGGCATTCCACCTTTGCCTCCACCACCTGCGGGATCTCAGAAAAATGCTGAGAAGAAACCAACTCCCATTTTCTCCAAACCTCTAACTTCTTCTGCTTCTTACACTCCTACTACTAGTGACATGTTTACTTTGATTTTGCAGATGAAGGATCATATACAGCAACAGGATAAGACCAATGAAAGGATTCTCAAAGAAATCGGAGATCTCAAGAAACAAAAGAAAACGGCAGAGGATCATTCGCCACTGGTGCCCAGATCTTTGAATTTTGATACTCCGGTGATTACTTCTCAGCCATCAGTGGTTCCAGATGTTCAATATGTGGGTGGACCAAAAGGAGTGCACTACGGATCAACAACAGTGACTCAGGCATCAGGCTCATATTTCCAGCCAACAGGATCCTATCCTCAGCATATGGGATCCTTCACGAGTTCGGGAGGATACTCAGGAGCGCAGCAGATTCAGGGTTTCTGGCCGTTTCCAGGATCATCCCAGGTTCAAGGATCCTCCTTCGTTCCAGGATCATCCCAGGTTCAAGGATCCTCCTTCGTTCCAGGATCATCCCAGGTTCAAGGATCCTCCTTTGTTCCAGGATCATCCCAGGTTCAAGGATCTTCCTTTGTTCCAGGATCATCCCAGGTTCAAGGATCCTCCTTCGTTCCAGGATCATCCTAGGTTCAAGGATCCTCCTTTGTTCCAGGATCATCCCAGGTTCAAGGATCCTCCTTTGTTCCAGAATCATCCCAGTTTCAAGGATCCTTCCAGATGCCAGGATCCTTAAGGAGTTTGCAAACAGGAAGTTCAGATGTCCATCAGGGAGATTTTATTCCGATGCAGACCATTGCTTCTACTGGTCCTTCGGTCATTCCAGAGTCTAAACAATATGGGTTCACATCCGGTGTTCCTAATTTGAACCCGGTGGGAGGTAACACTCTTAATAATTCTCTTACCACTAACCATGGATTCATGCAGGATACAGGTATCAACCATGCCATGGCCAGAGAGTTGCAAAAGTTAAGGATATGATATCAAGTGTTCCAGGAGTGGTCAAACCTATCCCAGAGATTGCAGATGGAAGCCATAAGATATCTCGTTTTGCACCACCAATTTGTGATGCTGAGATACCCAAAAGGTTCCATGTGCCAACCATGAAGCTGTATGATGGTTCGACGGATCCTGAAGAGCACGTAGCACAATACAGGGAAAGGATGGAGATCAATCCAATCCCAGAAAGGTTAAAGGAAGCATGATGGAGATCAATCCAATCCCAGAAAGGTTAAAGGAAGCATGCCTGTGCAAAGGATTCAGATCCACTCTCACAGGATCTGCTCTTAAATGGCTGCTAAGTCTTCCTCCCTACTCTATTACCTCATTTGCTAATCTAGTTAACCTATTTAATAATCAGTTTTCTTGTAGTAGAAAATTTGAACGTTTAACTAGTGATTTATATAGGATAACCCAGGGTCATAATGAATCATTAAGGGATTACATTACCAAATTTAGTAAAGAATCCTTAGACATTCCCAACCTGGACATAGCCATGGCTGTTGAGGCCTTCAAAATGGGATTGCTTAGGGATTCATTGTTCTATGATGATCTTGTTATGACACCATGCAGGAACCTAGATGAGGTAAGAACCCGGGCACTCAGGTTCATCCGGCTAGAGGATGATAAGAGGATCCAGGAGAGATTAGCAGGATCCTCAAAACAAGAGAAGCAAGGATCCTCGTTCAAGAACAACAAGTTCAGATCCTATAACAGATCTGATAACCAGAACGTGCATGCTGTTGATGAAGAAGAGGATGATGAGGATTATCCTCCAATTTCTGAATATTGTTTTTCTGTTGATAACAATGAACTAATCCTTGCGATGCAGAACCTAGGTGATAAAGCTAGATGGCCCAGGAAAAATGACAGGCCAGCTGCAACCAAAGATAACTCAAAGTGGTGTGCCTACCATGAAGATTTTGGTCACCTCACAGAAGAATGCATTGCACTAAGAAAGGAAATTGGATACTTGTTGAGCAAGGGGCATCTAAAAGAATTATTGGGGAGAAAAAAGTCAAGGACTCAGGATCCCTGAGAAAGCTCCGGCCCCTCCAGCAGATGCACAAGTAATTAACTTTATTTCTGGAGGATTAGACATTTGTGGCACATCCTTCTCAGCAGCTAAAAGGCATGCAAAGGAAACCAAAATGGATAGTGGAGAAAGACCCATTCGAACATCAAGTGTCTCCGAAGGAAAAGTCATAACCTTTGATGAGGATGATCGTGTTGATATCCAGGATCCTCATCACGATGGTTTAGTTATTACTCTTTTCATTTCTAACCATTTTGTCCGCAGGATCCTTATAGACGGAGGAAGCTCAGTGAACATTATCCATCTTGATGTTCTAAAGAAGATGGGTATCCCTGAATCAGATATCATACCAAGATCCTCCGTGCTCGTGGGATTCAGTGGCGAAACTAAGAATACCCTGGGGGACATTAAACTCCCAATATACATTGAAGGCCTACATTCTTATCAAAAATTTTGTGTTATTGACTGTTTATCTTGTTGTAATGTTATCCTTGGCAGGCCCTGGATACACGATATGAAGGCAGTCCCATCTACCTACCATCAATGTGTGAAGCTCCCTAGTCCTTGGGGAATAGTCAAGATTGATAGTGACCAGCAGGAGGCTAAGAACTGCTACACTTCATCAATGAAACCAGCCTCGAAGTCAAGGGAGCAATAGCTATCAAAGTATCCTCCAAGGGATGTCTTGGAGGCAAGAGAGCAGGATGTGGTAGAAATCCTCATGGATCCTGATGATCCTGAATCCAAAATCTATATCGGATCAGGGATCCTTGGCAAAATGAAAGAAGACCTCGTATCCTTCCTCAAAAGGAGGAAAACTACCTTTGCATGGAAGCATGAGGATATGACAGGTATATCTAAGGATATTATCACTCATAAACTTGGCATTGACAGGTCATTCAAACCAATCCATCAAAAAAGGAGGAAGTTTGCACCGGAAAGAAATGCCATTATCCAGGAAGAGGTAGAGAAATTGCTCCGGGCAGGTATGATTAGAGAGGTCAAGTATCCAAGATGGTTGGCCAATGTGGTTGTTGTTCAAAAGAAAAATGGAAAGTGGAGGGTATGTGTCGATTTCACAGATTTAAATAAGGCATGTCCCAAGGATCCTTTCCCATTACCCCACATTGACTCCATGGTGGATGCAACGGCGGGTCATGAACTATTGACTTTTATGGATGCTTCATCTGGATTTCAACAAATTCAGATGGAACCATCTGATCAAGAGGATACGGCCTTTATGACTCCAACCGGTATATATTGTTATATTGCTATGCCGTTTGGATTAAGGAATGCAGGTGCAACATATCAAAGGCTGGTGAATATGATGTTCAAGGATCAGATTGGACAAACTATGGAGGTTTACATTGATGATATGGTGGTAAAATCCATAAAAGCTGAGGATCACCTAAGGGACTTGGAGGAAGCATTCGATATCCTTGACAAATATAACATGAAACTTAATCCTTCAAAATGTCACTTCGGTGTTAAAGCAGGTAAATTCTTAGGATACATGGTGACTGTTAGGGCTGGATTTTTATAATACATGATCCTTACATGTGATCCTAACCAGTGATCCTTGTTTCTTTAGCAGATAGTGATCCTCAGCAGGACTTCAGGATCAGGATCATGGACCATCCCAGGATCCTCATGCTAACAGTTACCTTCATTGAATTAAATGTTGTTTTGCAGGAACATCTAGCAGGATCCGCTCTTAGCATCACAATCAAAGGACGCGTCTTTACAATTATAGCATGTGCTTAATCGGAGATGGACGTTGCAAAGGATATGGAAACTTGGCATGATTTAAGGGCGACAATTTAGGCTAGATTTGCTTTTATTTCTAAAGGGGTAATGAGCTGATTATTAGTCTTTTTACCTAAAATAGGTCACCTACACTTGTATATATAAACACTCTTCCCCATTCGGAAGAGCACACAACACAATTCTCACATGCTTAGACACTCGTAACTATAGTGATCCTTGTACTCAGCTCATTATCATCCGAAGTTGTAACCATTTTTCTTATATTGAAGTTTGGTGATCGGTAGTTGCCATCACCCGAGGTTTTTTATGCCGGAGATCATTCATTGATCAAGGGCTTTTTCCTCGTATAAATCCTTGTGTCACTTGCATATTTCTTATTAAAGTGATCCTTTACTTTTTCAACAAACCAAGCATCATTCCCCATTTACTTAGAGTTTGGTTGCATTATCCTTGTGTGATTTTTGACCAAAACAGTTTGGCGCCCACCGTGGGGCAATTGGTGCTTCATTCATAAGAAAACTTTCTGTTCGAAATCATTTCCAAGAGTTACATGGCTTCATCATTGAAGAATGCATCCACAGCGATGTCGGCAGTCAATTCATCTACTGGCATTCCACCTTTGCCTCCACCACCAGCTGGATCTCAGAAAAATGCTGAGAAGAGACCAACTTCTATCTCCTCTAAACCATCATCTTCTGCTCTAACTTCTTCTGTTCCCAATACTAGTGATATATTTACTTTGATTTTGCATATAAGGGATCGTATGCAGCAGCAGGATGAAACTAATGACAGGATCCTCAGAGAAATCGGAGATCTCCAAAGGCAAAAGAAAATGGCAGAGGATCATTCCCCATTAATGCCCAAATCTTTGAATTTTGATACTCCAATGATTACTTCTCAGCCAACAGAGGTCCCAGACATACAATATATGGGTGGATCAAGAGGAGTGCATTTCAGCCCAGCAACAATGACTCAGGCATCAGGATCATATTTTCAACCGGCGGGATCCTACGCCCAGCATTCGGGATCCTTCATGAGCTTAGGATCCTCCTTTGTCCCTGGATCATCCCAGGTTCAAGGATCCTCCTTCGTTCCGGGATCATCCCAGGTTCAAGGATCCTCCTTTGTTCCAGGATCATCCCAGGTTCAAGGATCCTCCTTCGTTCCAGGATCATCCCAGGTTCAAGGATCCTCCTTTGTTCCAGGATCCTTCCAGATGCCAGGATCCCTAAAGAGTTTGCAAACAGGAAATCCGGATGTGTTATCCTTATATCTGGCGGTATCCTCAACCGCTGTAAGTGCTGTCCTCGTTAAGGATCACGAAGGTACACAACATCCTATCTACTATGTAAGTAAGAGTTTACTTGATGCCGAATCCAGGTATTCACACCTTGAAAAACTTATTCTTGCACTAATTATGGCATCAACTAAGTTAAGACATTATTTTGAAACTCATACTATCGTTGTTAGAACTAATTTTCCAATCAAGAATGTCCTCAGGAAACCAGAGATGTCCGGAAGAATGGCTAAGTGGGCAGTAAAGCTTAGTGCCCATGATATAAGATACAAGCCTAGAACAGCAATCAAATCCCAAGCACTAGCTGACTTTGTGGCTGATTTCAGTAGTGATCTACAAAAGGAAGCAGAATTGGAAGTCCAGCAGCCGGATGAGACCAAGGATCCTTGGATACTACACACTGACGGATCCTCAAATGTCAAGGGCACAGGGCTCGGCATACTACTAAAATCACCACAGGGGGACATAATACCGCACTCCATAGCCTGTGAGTTCCAAGCAACTAACAATGAGGCTGAATATGAAGCCTTAATTGCTGGCTTACAAATTGCTAAGGATATGGGGGTGAAGTATCTTAAAGTATATGTGGACTCATTATTGATCACCAATCACTTTAATGGATCCTATGCTGTTAAAGGTGAAAAACTAACCAAATATTTAGAGATAGTCAAAGAATTGGCACTCTCTTTTGTCTCTTTCAGCCTAACACAGGTACCAAGGGAGGAAAACACAGAAGCTGATGCATTGGCCAACCTAGGATCATCCTTGAAGATTCCAGAAGATATAAGTATCCCCATCATCCATATCCTGGCTCCTGCTATCGAAAATCAGCTGGCCATGGAAATAGAAGAGGATACTGCAATGATCCCTAGTGAAGAAACTCAATCTTATTCAGGATCATGGATCTCACCAATCATGAGATACTTACAACACGGGGAGATTCCTATGGGAGAGAATCCTAGAACTTTCAGGATCAAGGTATTTCAATTCACAATCTTAAATAATGTGCTATATAAACGATCTCTTGCAGGACCATATTTAAGACGTATCGAGGATCCTGAAATTCAAGAAGTATTGAGAGACTTCCATGAAGGAGATTGTGGAAACCACACTAGGGGCAGGGCATTGTTCTCAAGGATCCTTAGAACAGGATACTACTGGCCAACCATGAAAAGGGATGCTGTAGAATATGCTAGGAAATGTGATCCTTGTCAAAGACACAGCAATATCCTTCATCAACCAGCCGAATTGCTACATCCTATACCATCCTATTGGCCATTCATGAGATGGGGGATGGATATAGTTGGCAAGCTCCCTAAAGCACCTGGTGGAAAAGTATTTATGCTTGCCATGACCGACTACTTCTCCAAATGGATAGAAGCTGAAGCCTTTGCTCAAGTCAGAGAAAAGGAAGTTATATCCTTTATTAAAAGAAACATTATAACTAGATTTGGCATTCCCTCTGAAATTGTGTGTGATAATGGTTCCCAATTCATTGGGAGCAGAACCACTAACTTTTGTGACAGTTGGGGAATTAAGATGATAACATCAACACCAGTCCATCCACAAGCCAATGGTCAAGCAGAATCATCCAACAAGATCATCATCAACAATCTGAAGAAGAAGCTAGGATCCAAGAAGGGGAAGTGGGCAGAGGAATTGCCTTATGTGCTGTGGGCTGATAGAACAACTCCCAAGAATGCCACTGGTCAAGGTGATGTCAGTAATCCTTACTCTGGTAATGTCCTTATCCAAAAACTATTACATTTCATTACTTTTTACCTAAGGATAAGGATCATGTATCCTTCATCCTCTTCTCACGAACCATTTGAGTTATGATAGTTCAGGTATCTTCAGCATATCGTTAAAGATCTTCAAAAGCACCGCAGATCCTTGGGTTCAACCCCAGTTATCCTTGGGATTATCCCCAGTTTCCGCCAGCAGCGCACGATGATCCTGATATAGTTCACGTCTTTGGGACCAGTACCCACTTCCGGGGCTGACAACCTCATCGTACTGGCTATATCTAGGATCCTACGTATAATGGTAGACGTACCATACATCCGTTCCTAAGGTTTCTAACGTTTTCACGTTAGCTAAGGTTTTGACATTTCATGTCACTAAGTTTGGATAGTCGCCAGTAAGGGCCATACTCCAGTTTACATACGATCCTTTGGGCTTGTCCCCAGTTATCCTTTGGGCTTGTCCCCAGTTATCCTTTGGGCTTGTCCCCAGTGATCCTTTGGGATTATCCCCAGTTACCCTTTGGGCATGTCCCCAGCTACTAACTTATCTTTTACATTGGCTTAGTCCCAAGTTATGTTTCATTTTTCAGGTTTTCAAAGTTAAACACATAAGGATCCTTAATCCTTATTATCCATTAAAATCTCATCTACGGTTATCTTGATTAAAGGTTAGGATCCTAACTTGGATCCTCAGGTATGATCCTTGACTATTTTGATTATACTGAACAACCCTTACACTTTGACAACTAAACCTATGATCCTTGAAATTGATTGCTTCAAAAATCTTCAGTGATAGGATATTTGATCTAGGATAATATCCTAAATTTATTAAACATGATCTGCTCAACTTTTGTTACTCTAACAAAATTATTTCTAAAAACAATTGGAAAACAAGAAGATAAATAAAGGATAACAAAACAAGATAAGCCAGAAAGATTAAGGTTATTTTATTAACAAAAGGATCTTAAACCCTTTCAAAAAGTTGTCAAAATTGCCAACCCACGTTTCTACCAGCAAAACGTGGCCCGTCCACATGGGTTGGCAAAGGGTGTCCATTGTCTATGCGGTCTTAGCAGGTGCAGGAAATTAAAGGCAGCAGGATCACAAAGGCTTCATCCCCCAAACAGAGGATCCCTCCACCATTTGCGATCCTACCTATTGTCCAAAGGATCCAGGATCCTTAACCTAAAAACTATTGTTTAAGTACAGACCATCATTGTTTGAAAACACCAACAACCACAAAAACCACTACCAAATTTTAAAAATTGGGCTCCGGCTATGTCTAGAAATTTCCATCATTGCCCAATCCTGCAGCTCAAACCTTCGCTGCACCATCACCACCAGCTCCACTTGCTTCCCCCTGATCCTTTCCAGCATCACCACCTTCAAGCATAGGGATCTCCTCGGCCTCATCATCATCCTCCAACTCTGCCAGCCTTGCCTTCCAGCCTTCCACGTCCCATGTGCCTCTGTCGAAGGTAGGATCCTGAGCCTCCGCAGCCATATGCAGCTGGATCTTATACATGGTTATCGCAGCAGAGACCTTAGCATCCTGGGTGATATCACGCTTCTCGTAGTCGAAGTTGATCAGTGCTTTGACAGCTTCATCCTTGGTAGCCCGGAGCTCCTTCTCAAGATCAGCTATCTTGAGGTCCTTCAGCACACCCATCTGTTGAAGGTCGGCAATTTGGCGATCTTGATCTTCAACGTGGTTGACATAAGTCTCTATTTCGGTAAATTTCTGCAAGAAAAACAAGATATGACGTCAGACACAAGTGATCCTCAAACAGGCAGGATATACAGGCATGATATTCGAGCAGGATATTCAAGTAGGATAACCAACAGGGGCAATGATCCTTACTTCATTAACGTAATCAAGAAACTGCTGGCGGAGCAGGGGAAATCCTTGAAGATCCTCAGAAGCCTTTCTCTTCTTTCCCTTACCCCTAATAGGAGCTTTAGGGGCTGAAGCAGAGGGACTGGCAGCAGGAGCCTTCTTCCTTGCAGATTTAACGTTTGCAAGATCATCAATACCAAACTTGGAGGCAGACTTGACAGATTTCCCAGCGCCTACACAATCAAAATAAGATAAGTACTTTAACTAATTCAAAAAATCCTACATAGAACTACTTTTTAATGAGGATACTTACTTGACATTGTGGCAGATGCGGAGGATACTTCCTGTGAATCTTGAATGAAAACTTGAAAACTTCTTGTCTCCGGATCAAGCTTCTTGAAGGCCAAAAGCCTCTCTTTTGCCGCAGGTGTCAGCTTCAGATAAGAGATGGAGATAGCTGCACAATAAACAAATAACAAAGAAAGGCATTAGTGATCCTCATCATAAGAGACAAGTCTGATGGTGATCCTCCCAGGATCCTCTATCCTAACATGAGTAGCCCACTCCTTGGGCAGATCCTTCCCATTAGGGATGGTATCCCTCCTAACAAAGAAGAATCGTCGCTTCCAATTGGTATCATTCTTGGTGACCTTAAGAACAGGGTGATCCTCCCCAGCTTTCCGTTTCAACAAGTATCGACAGGAACCAAACGTGGTAAGATCATATAGCTCAGCCAGCTCCGACATCCCTAAGTCAATCCCCTCCTGCTCGATGATCCTCTCAAGGGTATACAGAACCCTCCAGATCATCGGCATGGCTTGGATATAAGACATGCCGGTCAGGGAAAAGAAGGATTGGGTGAAAGCTGGAAAAGGATACGAATATCCTATGGTAAACGGAGTTACAGGAAAAGCTACCCATGTGTCAGAAACAAAATCACTTAGAGCGGTGGGAGTGAAAGACTTGAAGATAGTATCCGCCGGAAAGCAGTGACGGATCCTATCGATGTGAGCATCGGTGAAGCAACACCTCTCAGTAGGAGAGTCCTTGATAATCCCTTGACCTTTCAAGGGGCTGTTCTTCTTGTGATCCTTGTGAGGGGAATTCCGGAGCAACATATTCACAGAAGAATAGAAACAGAGGAGCAGAAAAACATAGTAAGAGAAGGAAGGAAGAAAAGAGGAGAATACCTGATCGATCTTCGGACGAGATTATAAAGGGAGTATATCTTGAATTTAAATGCAGATTGATCCTAACCCTATCTCCTATTTATAATCATGATCTGCAGGATTGTCACGTCTATGACGTAAGGGTTGCAACGGCTAGTCCGAGTATAACGGCTAGTTATCCGAGTCGTTCGTTGCAGATAAGATCAAAGCAAAATATAACTCATTTATTTACAATATCACTCCTTATATTTTGGGGGTAATTGTTAGGGCTGGATTTTTATAATACATGATCCTTACATGTGATCCTAACCAGTGATCCTTGTTTCTTTAGCAGATAGTGATCCTCAGCAGGACTTCAGGATCAGGATCATGGACCATCCCAGGATCCTCATGCTAACAGTTACCTTCATTGAATTAAATGTTGTTTTGCAGGAACATCTAGCAGGATCCGCTCTTAGCATCACAATCAAAGGACGCGTCTTTACAATTATAGCATGTGCTTAATCGGAGATGGACGTTGCAAAGGATATGGAAACTTGGCATGATTTAAGGGCGACTATTTAGGCTAGATTTGCTTTTATTTCTAAAGGGGTAATGAGCTGATTATTAGTCTTTTTACCTAAAATAGGTCACCTACACTTGTATATATAAACACTCTTCCCCATTCGGAAGAGAACACAACACAATTCTCACACGCTTAGACACTCGTAACTATAGTGATCCTTGTACTCAACTCATTATCATCCGAAGTTGTAACCATTTTTCTTATATTGAAGTTTGGTGATCGGTAGTTGCCATCACCCGAGGTTTTTTATGCCGGAGATCATTCATTGATCAAGGGCTTTTTCCTCGTATAAATCCTTGTGTCACTTGCATATTTCTTATTAAAGTGATCCTTTACTTTTTCAACAAACCAAGCATCATTCCCCATTTACTTAGAGTTTGGTTGCATTATCCTTGTGTGATTTTTGACCAAAACAGTGACCAAGAGAGTCATTGAAGCTAGCCCGGAACAAATCAAAGCCTTAGTGAATATCAAATCTCCTGCCAATGCTAAGGATGTCCAGAGGCTAACAGGCAGGATAACAGCTTTGAACAGATTTATATCCAAATCCTCAGAAAAGTGCAAAGAATTCTATGATATCCTAAGGAAGAACAAGAAATTTGAGTGGACTGAGAAGCATGAAAATGCCTTAAGAGCTCTCAAAGATTACATATCCTCAGCCCCGGCCTTGATGAAACCAGAAAAAGGCGATGTGCTATCCTTATATCTTGCAGTATCCTCAAAAGCAGTAAGTGCAGTCCTTGTTAAGGATCATGAAGGTACACAACATCCTGTCTATTATGTAAGTAAGAGTTTACTTGATGCCGAATCCAGGTATTCACACCTTGAAAAGCTTATTCTTGCATTAATCATGGCATCTACTAAGTTGAGACATTATTTTGAAACTCATGTTATTGTTGTTAAAACTAATTTTCCAATTAAGAATGTCCTCAGGAAACCAGAGATGTCAGGAAGGATGGCTAAGTGGGCAGTGAAGCTTAGTGCCTATGATATAAGATATGAGCCTAGGACAGCCATCAAATCCCAAGCATTGGCTGACTTTGTGGCTGATTTCAGTAGTGATTTACAAAAAGAAGCTGAGTTAGAAGTCCAGCAGCTAGAGGAGACCAAGGATCCTTGGATACTCTATACTGATGGATCCTCAAATGTCAAAGGCACAGGGCTTGGAATACTACTAAAATCGCCACAGGGGGACATAATACCCCACTCCATAGCTTGTGAGTTCCAAACCACTAATAATGAGGCTGAGTATGAAGCCTTGATTGCTGGTTTGCAAATTGCTAAGCATATGGGAATCAGGTATCTTGAGGTACATGTAGATTCATTGTTAATTACAAATCACTTTAATGGATCTTATGCTGTTAAAGGTGGAAAAGCTAACCAAATATTTAGAGATAGTCAAAGAATTGGCACTCTCTTTTGTTTCCTTTAGTTTGACACAAGTACCAAGGGAAGAAAATACAGAAGCTGATGCATTGGCTAATTTAGGATCATCTTTGAAGATCCCGGAGGATATAAGCATTCCCATTATCCATATCCTGGCTCCCGCCATCGAGGATCATGTGGCGATGGACATAGGAGAGGATTCTGCGATTATCCCTAGTGAGGATACTCAATCTCATTCAGGATCAGGATCATGGATCTCACCAATCATGAGATACTTACAACACGGAGAGATTCCTACAGGAGAAAACCCTAGGGCTTTCAAAATTAAGGTATCTCAATTCATAATCTTAAATAATATGTTGTATAAGAGATCTCTTGCAGGACCATATTTAAGATGCATTGAGGATCCTGAAATCCAAGAAGTTTTAAAAGACTTCCATGAAGGAGATTGTGGAAACCACACTGGGGGCAGGGCATTGTTCTCAAGGATCCTGAGGACAGGATACTACTGGCCAACTATGAAAAGAGATGCTGTGGAGTATGCTAAAAAGTGTGATCCTTGTCAGAGACACAGCAATATCCTTCATCAACCGGCTGAATTTTTACAGCCTATATCCTCCTCTTGGCCATTTATGAGATGGGGCATGGATATAGTTGGTAAGCTCCCTAAGGCACCTGGTGGAAAAGTGTTCATGCTAGCTATGACTGATTACTTCTCCAAGTGGATAGAGGCTGAAGCTTTTGCCCAAGTCAGAGAAAAGGAAGTTATATCCTTCATTAAAAGAAATATTATAACTAGATTTGGTATTCCTTCTGAAATTATATGTGATAATGGTTCCCAATTTATTGGGGGCAGAACTACTAACTTTTGTGACAGTTGGGGGATTAAGATGATAACATCAACACCAGTCCACCCACAAGCTAATGGTCAAGCAGAATCATCCAACAAGATCATCATCAACAATTTGAAGAAGAAGCTTGGATCCAAGAAAGGGAAATGGGCAGAAGAACTACCTTATGTGCTTTGGGCTGATAGGACAACCCCCAAGAATGCTACAGGCCAGACTCCATTCTCTTTGGTATTTGGGGCAGAATCAGTGATCCCAACAGAAATGGTGGTCCCAACTGCTAGAACAAGTATCCGTGATCCTGAGGATAATGATGAGAACTTGGCTCAAGACCTGGATACTATTGAAGAAATCAGGGATCTAGCTAGGATAAGGATGGCCAGTTATCAACAAAGAATGGCTGGTGCTTACAACAAAAATGTCAGAATCAGGAAATTTCAAATTAGTGATATGGTGTTAAGGAAAGCATTTCAGAATACCACCAATCCTGCAGATGGAAAATTGGCACCAAAATGGGAAGGCCCTTATTTGATTGAAGCTGAAGCAGGAAAGGGGGCATATAGATTGCTAACCATAGAAGGTGATTTGCTACCAAGAGCTTGGAATGCTGTCCACTTGAAGAAATATTTCATGTGAGCAGGATCCTCATGGCACAGATGATCCTTACATTAGGGGTATCCTTGAAGGATCCTTAAAGCATCAATGATCCTTACTCTGGCAATGTCCTAATCTTGAACTATTTCATATCCTTATTTTCTCATATAAGGATAAGGATCATGTGTCCTTTATCCATCTCTCACATGATTCTGAGTTTTGAAAGTTCAGGTATCCTTAGCAAAATGTTGATTATCCACAGAAGCGATCCGTTCCTTGGGTTTAACCCCAGTTATTTGGGCTTGACCCCAGTTCCGCCTGTAGCGCATGATGATCCTGGTATAGTTCAAGGCAGTGGGACCAGTACTCGCTTTAGGGGCTGATAATTCCATTGTACTGGCTATACCTAGGATCCTACGTATAATGGTAGACGTACCATACATCCGTTCCTAAGGTTTCTAACGTTTTCACGTTAGCTAAGGTTTTGGCATTGTCATGTCACTAAGTTTGGATAGTCACCAGTTAGGGCCATACTCCAGTTTACATACGATCCTTGGGCTTGTTCCCAGTTATCCTTGGGCTTGTCCCCAGTTATCCTTGGGCTTGTCCCCAGTTATCTTTGGGCTTGTCCCCAGTTGCTAACTCTTATCTTATATCGGCTTAGTCCCAAGTTATGCTCTATTTCAGATCCTTGAAGTTAAACAACTAGGGATCCTTGATCCTTACTTCTCTCTAAGGTTTATCTTATAGTTATCCTGATTATGGTTAGGATCCTAACTTGGATCCTCAGGTATGATCCTTAACTATTCAATTCTATTCGTTGTTTATTTGAATAACCCTTGTAATTTGACAACTAAACTTGTGATCCTTAACATATATTACTTTTTGGGATTCTTAAACTATAGGATATTTGATCATAGATCATATCCTAAATATTTACAATCTGACTTGTTCAAAATTACTTATTTAAACAAATGTACATCAAAACAATTGAGAATTAAAGAGACAAAAAGATAATAACACAAGATAAGCCACAAAAGATTAAGGTTTTATTTATTAACAAAAGATTAACCCTTAAAAGTGTTAGGGCTGGATTTTTGTGATACATGATCCTTACATGTGATCCTAACCAGTGATCCTTGTTTCTTTAGCAGATAGTGATCCTCAGCAGGACTTCAGGATCAGGATCATGGACCATCCCAGGATCCTCATGCTAACAGTTACCTTCATTGAATTAAATGTTGTTTTGCAGGAACATCTAGCAGGATCCGCTCTTAGCATCACAATCAAAGGACGCGTCTTTACAATTATAGCATGTGCTTAATCGGAGATGGACGTTGCAAAGGATATGGAAACTTGGCATGATTTAAGGGCGACAATTTAGGCTAGATTTGCTTTTATTTCTAAAGGGGTAATGAGCTGATTATTAGTCTTTTTACCTAAAATAGGTCACCTACACTTGTATATATAGACACTCTTCCCCATTCGGAAGAACACACAACACAATTCTCACACGCTTAGACACACATTACGATAGTGATCCTTGTACTTAGCTCATTATCATCCGAAGTTGTAACCATATTTTGATATATTGAAGTTGGTGATCGGTAGTTGCCATCACCCGAGGTTTTTTATGCCGGAGATCATACATTGATCAAGGGCTTTTTCCTCGTATAAATCCTTGTGTCACTTGCATATTTCTTACTAAAGTGATCCTTTACTTTTTCAACAAACCAAGCATCATTCCCCGTTTACTTAGAGTTTGGTTGCATTATCCTTGTGTGATTTTTGACCAAAACAGTTTGGCGCCCACCGTGGGGCAATTGGTGCTTCATTCATAAGAAAACTTTCTGTTCGAAATCATTTCAAAGAGTTACATGGCTTCGTCATTGAAGAATACATCCACAGCGATGTCGGCAGTCAATTCATCTACTGGCATTCCACCTTTGCCTCCACCACCAGCTGGATCTCAGAAAAATGCTGAGAAGAGACCAACTTCTATATCCTCTAAACCATCATCTTCTGCTCTAACTTCTTCTGTTCCCAGTACTAGTGATATATTTACTTTGATTTTGCAGATGATGGATCGTATGCAGCAGCAGGATGAAACTAATGACAGGATCCTCAGAGAAATCGGAGATCTCAAGAGGCAAAAGAAAACGGCAGAGGATCATTCCCCACTAATGCCCAAATCTTTGAATTTTGATACTCCAATGATTACTTCTCAGCCAACAGAGGTCCCAGACATACAATATATGGGTGGATCAAGAGGAGTGCATTTCAGCCCAGCAACAATGACTCAGGCATCAGGATCATATTTTCAACTGGCGGGATCCTACGCCCAGCATTCGGGATCCTTCATGAGCTTAGGATCCTCCTTTGTCCCTGGATCATCCCAGGTTCAAGGATCCTCCTTCGTTCCGGGATCATCCCAGGTTCAAGGATCCTCCTTTGTTCCAGGATCATCCCAGGTTCAAGGATCCTCCTTCGTTCCGGGATCGTCTCAGATACCAGGATCCTTCCAGATGCCAGGATCCCTAAAAAGTTTGCAAACAGGAAGTCTAGATGTCCATCAAGGGGACTTCATTCCAATGCAGACCATTGCTTCCACTGGTCCCTCCGTTATCCCAGAATCCCAGCAATATGGATTCATACCCAATATTCCTAACTTGAACCCGATGGGAGGTAACACCTTAAATAATTATCCTACCACTAACCATGGATTCGTGCAGGATACAGGTATCAATCATGCTATGGCCAGGGAGTTACAGAAGCTGAAGGATATGATATCAAGTGTTCCAGGGGTAGTCAAGCCTATCCCGGAGATTGCAGATGGGAGCCATAAGGTATCTCGTTTTGCACCACCAATTTGTGATGCAGAGGTACCCAAAAGGTTCCATATCCCTACTATGAAGCTGTATGATGGTACAACGGATCCTGAGGAGCACATAGCACAATACAGGGAGAGGATGGAGATCAATCCAATCCCAGAAAAGTTAAAGGAAGCATGCTTATGTAAAGGATTTGGATCCACCCTTACTGGATCAGCTCTTAAATGGCTGCTAAGTCTTCCCCCTTACTCTATCACTTCATTTGCTAATTTAGTTAATTTATTCAATAACCAATTCTCTTGTAGTAGAAAATTTGAAAGATTAACTAGTGATTTATATAGGGTAACTCAAAGTCATAATGAATCATTAAGGGATTATATAACTAAATTTAGTAAAGAATCCTTGGACATTCCCAACTTGGATATGGCTACGGCTGTTGAAGCCTTCAAAATGGGACTGCTTAAGGATTCATTGTTCTATGATGATCTTGTTATGACACCATGCAGGAATCTAGATGAAGTAAGAACTCGGGCACTCAGGTTCATCCGGCTAGAGGATGACAAGAGGATCCAGGAGAGACAAGTGGGATCCTCAAAACAGGAGAAGCAAGGATCCTCCTTCAGGAGCAATAAATTCAAATCCTACCATAGAAATGACAACCAGAACGTGCATGCTATTGACCAAGAAGAGGATGATGAGGATTATCCTCCAATTTCTGAATATTGTTTTTCTGTTGACAATCATGAACTAATCCTTGCAATGCAGAATCTAGGAGAAAAAGCCAGATGGCCCAGAAAGAATGACAAACCATCCGGGACTAAAGACAAGTAAAAGTGGTGTGCATACCACGAGGATTTCGGGCATCTAACTGAAGAATGCATAGCATCAAGAAAAGAAATTGGATACCTGCTAAGCAAGGGACATTTGAAAGAATTGTTGGGAAGAAAAAAGCAAAAAACTCAGGATCCTGAAAGGATCCCTGAAAAGGCTCCAGCCCCTCCGGCGAATGCACAAGTGATCAACTTTATTTCCGGAGGATCAGATATTTGTGGTACATCCTTCTCGGCAGCCAAAAGGCATGCAAAGGAAGCAAAAATGGATAATGGAGAAAGACCTATTCGAACATCAAGTGTCTCGGAAGGAAAGACGATAACGTTTGATGAGGATGATCGCATTAACATCCAGGATCCTCATCATGATAGTTTAGTTATTACTCTCTTTATTTCTAACCATTTTGTCCGCAGGATCCTTATCGACGGAGGAAGCTCAGTAAACATTATCCAGCTCGATGTTCTAAAGAAAATGGGTATCCCAGAATCAGACATCACACCAAGATCCTCCGTGCTTGTAGGATTCAGTGGAGAAACGAAGAAAACTCTGGGGGACATCAAACTCCCAATCTACGTGGAAGGATTACATAATTACCAAAAATTTTGTGTTATTGACTGTTTATCTTGTTGCAATGTTATCCTTGGCAGGCCCTGGATACATGATATGAAAGCAGTCCCATCCATCTACCATCAATGTGTGAAACTCCCTAGCCCATGGGGGATAATCAAGATCGACAGTGACCAGCAAGAGGCTAAGGATTGCTATACCTCATCCATGAAACCAACCTCGAAGCCAAGGGAGCAATAGCAATTACAGTATCCTCCAAGGAGTGTCTTGGAGGCAAGGGAACAGGATGTGGACGAAATCCTTTTGGATCCTAGTGATCCTGAATCAAAAATCTATATCGGATCAGGGATCCTTGGCGAGTTGAAAGAAGACATAATATCCTTCCTCAAAAGAAGAAAATCTACCTTTGCATGGAAACATGAAGATATGACAGGTATATCTAAGGATATTATCACTCATAAACTTGGCATTGACAGGTCTATCAAACCAATCCATCAAAAAAGGAGGAAGTTTGCACCAGAAAGGAATGCCATTATCCAAGAAGAAGTAGAGAGACTACTTCGAGCAGGTATGATCAGAGAAGTAAAATATCCAAAATGGTTAGCCAATGTGGTCGTTGTCCAAAAGAAAAACGGAAAGTGGAGGGTATGTGTCGATTTCACTGATCTGAATAAGGCATGTCCCAAGGATCCTTTCCCATTACCCCACATTGACTCCATGGTGGATGCAACGGCGGGGCATGAACTGTTGACCTTTATGGATGCATCATCTGGATTCCAACAAATTCAGATGGAACCATCCGACCAAGAGGATACGGCCTTTATGACCCCAACCGGTTTGTATTGTTATATTGCCATGCCTTTTGGACTAAGAAATGCAGGTGCAACATATCAAAGGCTGGTGAATATGATGTTCAAAGATCAAATTGGACAAACTATGGAAGTATACATAGATGATATGGTAGTCAAATCAAAGAAAGCTGAGGATCACCTAAGGGATTTGGAAGAAGCATTTGATATCCTTGATAATTATAACATGAAGCTTAATCCTTCGAAATGTCACTTTGGTGTTAAAGCAGGTAAATTTCTAGGATATATGGTAACTCAGAGGGGCATTGAAGCAAGCCCAGAACAAATTAAAGCATTGGTGAATATCAAATCCCCTGCCAATGCTAAGGATGTGCAAAGGCTAACAGGCAGGATAGCAGCTTTAAACAGGTTCATATCAAAATCCTCAGAAAGATGTAAAGAATTTTATGATATCCTAAGGAAAAACAAGAAATTTGAATGGACTGAAAAGCATGAGAATGCTTTACAAGCCCTTAAAGAATATATGTCTTCAGCACCAGCATTAATGAAACCCGGAAAAGGAGATGTGTTATCCTTATACCTAGCGGTATCCTCAATCGCTGTAAGTGCTGTCCTTGTTAAGGATCACGAAGGTACACAACATCCTATTTACTATGTAAGTAAGAGTTTACTTGATGCAGAATCCAGGTACTCACACCTTGAGAAACTTATTCTCGCATTAATTATGGCATCAACTAAGTTAAGACATTATTTTGAAACCCACACTATTGTTGTTAGAACTAATTTTCCAATCAAGAATGTCCTCAGGAAACCAGAGATGTCCGGAAGAATGGCTAAGTGGGCAGTAAAGCTTAGTGCCCATGATATAAGATATGAGCCTAGAACAGCCATCAAATCCCAAGCACTAGCTGACTTTGTGGCTGATTTCAGTAGTGATCCACAAAAGGAAGCAGAATTGGAAGTCCAGCAGCTGGATGAGACCAAGGATCCTTGGATACTACACACTGATGGATCCTCAAATGTCAAGGGCACAGGGCTTGGGATACTACTAAAATCGCCACAGGGGGACATAATACCCCACTCCATAGCCTGTGAGTTCCAAGCAACTAACAATGAGGCTGAATATGAAGCCTTAATTGTTGGCTTGCAAATTGCTAAAGATATGGGGGTGAAATATCTTAAAGTATATGTGGACTCATTATTGATCACCAATCACTTTAATGGATCCTATGCTGTTAAAGGTGAAAAACTAACCAAATATTTAGAGATAGTCAAAGAATTGGCACTCTCTTTTGTCTCTTTAAGCCTAACACAGGTACCAAGGGAGGAAAACACAGAAGCTGATGCATTGGCCAACCTAGGATCATCCTTGAAGATTCCAGAAGATATAAGTATCCCCATCATCCATATCCTGGCTCCTGCTATTGAAAATCAGCTGGCCATGGAAATAGAAGAGGATACTGCAATGATCCCTAGTGAAGAAACTCAATCTTATTCAGGATCATGGATCTCACCAATCATGAGATACTTACAACACGGGGAGATTCCTATGGGAGAGAATCCTAGAGCTTTCAGGATCAAGGTATTTCAATTCACAATCTTAAATAATGTGCTATATAAACGATCTCTTGCAGGACCATATTTAAGATGTATCGAGGATCCTGAAATTCAAGAAGTATTGAGAGACTTCCATGAAGGAGATTGTGGAAACCACACTGGGGGCAGGGCATTGTTCTCAAGGATCCTTAGAACAGGATACTACTAGCCAACCATGAAAAGGGATGCTGTAGAATATGCTAGGAAATGTGATCCTTGTCAAAGACACAGCAATATCCTTCATCAACCAGCCGAATTGCTACATCCTATACCATCCTCTTGGCCATTCATGAGATGGGGGATGGATATAGTTGGCAAGCTCCCTAAAGCACCTGGTGGAAAAGTATTTATGCTTGCCATGACTGACTACTTCTCCAAATGGATAGAAGCTGAAGCTTTTGCTCAAGTCAGAGAAAAGGAAGTTATATCCTTTATTAAAAGAAACATTATAACTAGATTTGGCATTCCCTCTGAAATTGTATGTGATAATGGTTCCCAATTCATTGGGAGCAGAACCACTAACTTTTGTGACAGTTGGGGAATTAAGATGATAACATCAACACCAGTTCATCCACAAGCCAATGGTCAAGCAGAATCATCCAACAAGATCATCATCAACAATCTGAAGAAGAAGCTAGGATCCAAGAAGGGGAAATGGGCAGAGGAGTTACCTTATGTGCTATGGGCTGATAGGACAACTCCCAAGAATGCCACTGGTCAAACACCTTTCTCTTTAGTATTTGGGGCAGAAGCAGTGATCCCAACAGAAATGGTAGTTCCAACTGCTAGAACAAATACTCGTGATCCTGAAGAGAATGCTGCAATCTTAGCTCAAGACTTGGATACTATTGAGGAAATCAGGGATTTGGCTAGGATAAGGATGGCAAGCTACCAACAAAGAATGGCTGGTGCTTACAATAAAAATGTCAGGATAAGGAAGTTCCAAGTCGGGGATATGGTGTTGAGAAAAGCATTCCAAAACACTATCAATCCTGCTGACGGGAAGTTAGCACCAAAGTGGGAAGGCCCTTACTTGATTGAAGCTGAAGCAGGAAAGGGGGCATACAGATTGCTAACCATGGAAGGAAATTTGTTACCAAGAGCCTGGAATGTTGTTCACCTAAAGAAATATTTCATGTGAACATGATCCTTCAAGCATGTGATCCTTACATTGAAGTATCCTCGAAGGATCCCGGTGATGTCAGTAATCCTTACTCTGGTAATGTCCTTATCCAAAAACTATTACATTTCCTTACTTTTTACCTAAGGATAAGGATCATGTATCCTTCATCCTCTTCTCACGAACCATTTGAGTTATGATAGTTCAGGTATCTTCAGCATATCGTTAAAGATCTTCAAAAGCACCGCAGATCCTTGGGTTCAACCCCAGTTATCCTTGGGATTATCCCCAGTTTTCGCCAGCAGCGCACGATGATCCTGATATAGTTCACGTTTTTGGGACCAGTACCCACTTCCGGGGCTGACAACCTCATCGTACTGGCTATATCTAGGATCCTACGTATAATGGTAGACGTACCATACATCCGTTCCTAAGGTTTCTAACGTTTTCACGTTAGCTAAGGTTTTGACATTCTCATGTCACTAAGTTTGGATACTCGCCAGTAAGGGCCATACTCCAGTTTACATACGATCCTCTGGGCTTGTCCCCAGTTATCCTTTGGGCTTGTCCCCAGTTATCCTTTGGGCTTGTCCCCACTGATCCTTTGGGATTATCCCCAGTTACCCTTTGGGCATGTCCCCAGCTACTAACTTATCTTTTACATTGGCTTAGTCCCAAGTTATGTTTCATTTTTCAGGTTTTCAAAGTTAAACACATAAGGATCCTTAATCCTTATTATCCATTAAAATCTCATCTACGGTTATCTTGATTAAAGGTTAGGATCCTAACTTGGATCCTCAGGTATGATCATTGACTATTTTGATTATACTGAACAACCCTTACACTTTGACAACTAAACCTATGATCCTTGAAATTAATTGCTTCAAAAATCTTCAGTGTCAGGATATTTGATCTAGGATCATATCCTAAATTTATTAAACATGGTTTGCTCAACTCTTGTTACTCTAACAAATATATTTCTAAAACAACTGGAAAAAAAAGAGGATAAATAAAGGATAACAACACGAGATAAGCCAGAAAGATTAAAGTTATATTATTAACAAAAGGATCTTAAACCCTTTCAAAAAGTTGTCAAAATTGCCAACCCACGTTTCTACCAGCAAAACGTGGGCCGTCCACATGGGTTGGCAAAGGGTGTCCATTGTCTATGCGGTCTTAGCAGGTGCAGGAAATTAAAGGCGGCAGGATCACAAAGGCTTCATCCCCCAAACAGAGGATCCCTCCACCATTTGCGATCCTACCTATTGTCCAAAGGATCCAGGATCCTTAACCCTAAAAACTATTGTTTAAGTACAGACCATCATTGTTTGAAAACACCAACAACCACAAAAACCACTACCAAATTTTAAAAATTGGGCTCCGGCTATGTCTAGAAATTTCCATCATTGCCCAATCCTGCAGCTCAAACCTTCGCTGCACCATCACCACCAGCTCCACTTGCTTCCCCCTGATCCTTGCCAGCATCACCACCTTCAAGCATAGGGATCTCCTCGGCCTCATCATCATCCTCCAACTCTGCCAGCCTTGCCTTCCAGCCTTCCACGTCCCATGTGCCTCTGTCGAAGGAAGGATCCTGAGCCTCCGCAGCCATCTGCAGCTGGATCTTATACATGGTTATCGCAGCAGAGACCTTAGCATCCTGGGTGATATCACGCTTCTCGTAGTCGAAGTTGATCAGTGCTTTGACTGCTTCATCCTTGGTAGCCCGGAGCTCCTTCTCAAGATCAGCTATCTTGAGGTCCTTCAGCACACCCATCTGTTGAAGGTCGGCAATTTGGCGATCTTGATCTTCAACGTGGTTGACATAAGTCTCTATTTCTGTAAATTTCTGCAAGAAAAACAAGATATGACGTCAGACACAAGTGATCCTCAAACAGGCAGGATATACAGGCAGGATATACAGGCATGATATTCGAGCGGGATATTCAAGTAGGATAACTGTTTTGGTCAAAAATCACACAAGGATAATGTAACCAAACTATATGTAAACGGGGTATGATGCTTGGTTAGCTATGAAAGTAAAGGATCACTTCTGTGATGAATATGCAAAGACACAACGATTTATACGAGGAAAAAGCCCTTGATCAATGTATGATCTCCGGCATAAAAAACCTCGGGTGATGGCAACTACCGATCACCAACTTCAATATAATAAAAATGTAGTTACAACTTCGGATGATAATGAGCTGAGTACAAGGATCACTGAGTGTCTAAGTGTTGAGAGTTGTGTCGTATGTTGTGTGTGTTCTTCCGAATGAGGAAGATGGGTATTTATACATGTGTAGGTAACTTATTTTAGGTAGATAGACCACTAATCAGCTCATTACCCCTTTAGAAATAAAGATAATCTAGCCTAAATTGCTGCCCTTAGATCAAGCCATGTTTCCATATCCGGCACAACGTTCATCTTCAATTCAGCTCTTGCCATATTTGTAAAAGCGCGTCCCTGGATCATGATATGTAGGGCATATCCTGCTAGATATTCCTGCAAAATAATATTGTAGTAATCGAAAATGACCGTTAGTATAAGGATCACCTCAATGTCCCGTGATCCTGATCCTGAGGTCCGGCTGAGGATCACTGCCTGCCAAAGAAATAAGGATCACTGGTTAGGATCACGTATAAGGATCATTCATAGTAAAAATCCAGCCCTAACAATTGCCCCCAAAATATAAGGAGTTAAATGTAAATGGATGAGTTATATTTTGTTTTGAGCTTATCTCTAACGGACGATTCCGATTTACTAGCCGTTGCACATGGACTAGCCGTTATGATATTTACGTCACTGATGTGACAATCCCTGCGAATCATCATTATAAATAGGAGATAGGGTTAGGATCACTTTGTATTTAAATTCGAAGTATCTCCCTTTATAATCGTCACCGAAGGCTTTGATCAGGTATCATTCTCCTCTTTCTCTTCTTTGCTCTGTTCTTTCTTGCTTTTACTCTGTTTTTTTTGTCTCGAACATGCTTCTTCGGAATTCACCGCACAAAGGCTCTAAGAAGGATAGTCCCTTGAAAAGCCAGGGGATTATCAAGGATTCTCCTATGGAGAGGTGCTGTTTTACCGATATCCAAATAGACAAGATTCGCCATTGTTTCCCAGCGAATGTTGTTTTCAAACCCTTTGATCCTACTGCTTTGAGTGATTTTGTTTCGGACACCTGGGTGGCCTTTCCTGCTACCCCTTTCCTCATCGGGTACTCATATCCTTTTCCGACATTTACCCAATCCTTCTTTTCTCTTGCCGGCATCTCATATATCCAGGCTATGCCGATGATCTGGAGGGTTCTATATACCTTCGAGAGGATCATCGAGCAAGAAGGGATCGATTTGGGGATGTCAGAGTTAGCTGAACTTTATGATCTCACCACCTTTGGTTCTCACCGGTACTTGTTGAAACGGAAAGCTGGGGAGGATCATCCAATCTTCAAGGTTACCAAGAATGATACCAACTGGAAACGTCGATTTTTCTTTGTTAAGAGGAATTCCATCCCGGATGGAAAGGATCTGCCCAAGGAATGGGCCACTCATGGTAGGGTAGAGGATCCTTGAAGGATCACTATCAGTCCTGTCTCTTATGATGAGGATCACTGATGTCTTTTCTTTTTTGCAGCTATCTCTGTTGCTCACTTAAAGTTGACCCCTGCTGCCAAAGAAAGAGTGTTAGCCTTCAAGAAGCTTAATCCTGAAGTCAGAAGCTTCCAAATCATTATCCAAGATTCTCAAGAGATATCCTCTGCATCTGCCACAATGTCAAGTAAGTATCCTCATAGAAAATAAGTTTTATGTGAAAGTATTTAATTTAACAAGGGAACTTATCTTGTTTTTGAATTGTGTAGGTGCCGGAAAGTCTGCCAGGTCTGTTAAATCTGCCTCCAAGTTTGGGATCAGTGACCTTGCCAACGTTACTTCCTCAAAGAAGAAAGCTCCCGCTGCTAGCCCTTCAGTCTCAGCTCCTAAAGCGTCCATTCGGGGCAAAGGAAAAAAGAGGAAAGCTTCTGATGAACTCCAAGGATTCCCTCTCCTTCGCCAGCAATTTCTTGATTACGTGAATGAGGTAAGGATCACTGCCCCTATAGGTTATCCGCCAATCATATTTTATGTATCCTGCTTTTCTTGAGGATCACCTGAGTCTGAGCTTGTCTTTATTCTCTTGTTTGCAGAAACTTGCTGAGATCGAAACTTATCTTGGCAATATTGAGGACCAGGAGAGCCAGATTGCTGATCTTCAACAAATGGGCGTGCTTAAGGATCTCAAAATAGGAGATCTTGAGAAGGAGCTCCGGGTCATGAAGGCTGAGGCTGCTCAGAGGTTGATTGATATGGATAACGAGAAGCAGGAGATCACCCAAGATGCTAAGGTCTCCGCGGCAATTGCTATGTATAAGATCCAACTTCAGATGGCCGAGGAAGCTCAGGATCCTACCTTTGACAAAGGCTCGTGGGATGTTGAAGGTTGGAAGGCAAGGCTGGCAGACCTGGAGGACGAAGATGAGGCTGAGGAGATCCCCATGCTGGAAGGTGGTGATGCTGGCAAGGATCAGGGTGAAGCGAGTGGAGCTGGTGGTAATGGTGCAGCGAAGGTTTGAGCTGCAAGATTGGGCAATGATGGAAACTTCTAGACATAGCCGGAGCCCAATTTTTTTTGTTTAGTGGTTGTGATGTTTTTAAAACAATGATGGTCTGTATTTGAACAATAGTTTAGGGTTGAGGATCCTGGATCCTTTGAACAATAGGTAGGATTACAAAAGGTGGAGGGATCTTCTGTTTGGGGGATGAAGCCTTTGTGATCCTGCCGCTTCTACTTTCCTGCAAAAATGCTAAGACCGCATAGACAATGGACACCCTTTGCCAACCCATGTGGACGGGCCACGTTTTGCTGGTAGAAATGTGGGTTGGCAATTTTGACAACTTTTTTGAAAGGGTTAATGATCCTTTGGTTTAATAATATAACTTTAATCTTTCTGGCTTATCTTGTGTTGTTATCCTTTTTGATTTTCAATTGTTTTGACACATGTTTGTTTGAAAAGTTTGAGCAAATTATGTTTAAGAAATTTAGGATATGATCCTGGATCAAATATCCTATAATCGAAAGTTTCCAAGATAGTTTATTTTGAGGATCATAGGTTCAGTTGTCAAGGTCTAAAGGTTATTCAAATGAATAATGAAATTAAAAGTAGTTAAGGATCATACCTGAGGATCCAAGTTTGGATCCTAACCTTTAATTGGAACAACCGTAGGTAAAACTTTAATGGATAATAAGGATTAAGGATCCTTAATCGTTTAACTTCGAAATCCTGAAAAAATGGAATATAACTTGGGACTAAGCCAATATAAAAGATAAGTTAGTAACTGGGGACAAGCCCGAAGGATAACTGAGAATGATCCCGGAGGATCACTGGGGACAAGCCCAAAGGATAACTGGGGATGATCCCGGAGGATCACTGGGGACAAGCCCAAAGGATAACTGGGGACAAGCCCAAAGGATCGTATGTAAACTGGAGTATGGCCCTTTCTGGCAACTATCCAAACTTAGTGACATGAAAATGTCAAAACCTTAGCTAACGTGAAAACGTTAGAAACCTTAGGAACGGATGTATGGTGCGTCCACCATTATACGTAGGATCCCAAGTATAGCCAGTACGATGAGGTCGCCAGCCCCGAAAGTGGGTACTGATCCCAAAGACGTGAACTATATCAGGATCATCGTGCGCTGCTGGCGGAAACTGGGGATAATCCCAAGGATAACTGGGGTTGGACCCGAGGATCTGTGATGCTTTTGAAGATCTTTGATGATATGCTGAAGATACCTGAACTATCATAACTCAAATGGTTTGTGAGTAGAGGATGAAGGATACATGATCCTTATCCTTAGGCAAAAAGTAAGAAAATGCAATAGTTTTAGGATAAGCATATTACCTGAGTAAGGATCACCGATATCTCCAGGATCCTTCAAGGATATTTCAATGTAAGGATCACATGCAGGAATGATCATGTTCACATGAAATATTTCTTTAAGTGAACAGCATTCCAGGCTCTTGGTAACAAGTTTCCTTCCATGGTTAGCAACCTGTATGCCCCCTTTCCTGCTTCAGCTTCAATCAAGTAGGGACCTTCCCATTTTGGTGCTAGCTTCCCGTCAGCAGGATTAATAGTATTTTGAAATGCTTTTCTTAATACCATATCTCCGACTTGGAACCTCCTTATCCTGACATTTTTGTTGTAGGCACCAGCCATTCTTTGTTGGTAGCTTGCCATCCTTATTCTGGCTAGGTCCCTGATTTCCTCAATAGTATCCAAATCCTGGGCTAGAGTTGCAGCATTTTCTTCAGGATCACGAGCACTTGTTCTAGCAGTTGGGATCACCATCTCTGTTGGGATCACTGCTTCTGCCCCAAATACTAAAGAGAAAGGTGTTTGGCCAGTGGCATTCTTGGGAGTTGTCCTATCAGCCCATAGCACATAAGGTAACTCCTCTGCCCATTTTCCTTTCTTGGATCCTAGCTTCTTCTTCAGATTGTTGATGATGATCTTGTTGGATGATTCTGCTTGACCATTGGCTTGTGGATGAACTGGTGTTGATGTTATCATCTTGATTCCCCAACTGTCACAAAAGTTAGTGGTTCTCCTTCCAATGAATTGAGAACCATTATCACATATAATTTCAGAGGGGATGCCAAATCTGGTTATAATGTTTCTTTTAATGAAGGATATGACTTCCTTTCTCTGACTTGAGCGAAGGCTTCAGCTTCTATCCACTTGGAAAAATAGTCAGTCATGGCAAGCATAAATACTTTTCCACCAGGTGCTTTAGGGAGCTTGCCAACTATATCCATTCCCCATCTCATGAATGGCCAAGAGGATGGTATGGGGTGTAGTAATTCAGCTGGTTGGTGAAGGATATTGCTATGTCTTTGGCAAGGATCACATTTCTTAGCATACTCTACAGCATCCCTTTTCATGGTTGGCCAGTAGTATCCTGTTCTAAGGATCCTTGAGAATAATGCCCTGCCCCCAGTGTGGTTTCCACAATCTCCTTCGTGGAAGTCTCTCAATACTTCTTCGATTTCAGGATCTTCAATGCATCTTAAATATGGTCCTGCAAGGGATCGTTTATATAGCATATTATTTAGGATTGTAAATTGAGATACCTTGATCCTGAAAGCTCTAGGATTTTCTCCCATTGGGATCTCTCCGTTTTGCAAGTATTTCATGATTGGTGGGATCCATGACCCTGAATAAGATCGAGCTTCTTCACTAGGGATTACTGCAGTATCCTCTTCTATTTCCATGGCTACTTGGTTTTCAATAGCAGGAGCCAGGATGTGGATGATAGGGATACTTATATTTTCTGGAATTTTTAAGGATGATCCTAGGTTGGCCAATGCATCAGCTTCCGTGTTATCCTCCCTTGGTACCTGTGTTAAGCTAAAAGAAACAAAAGAAAGTGCCAATTTTTTGACTATCTCTAAATATTTGGTTAGTTTTTCACCTTTAACAGCATAGGATCCATTAAAGTGATTGGTGATCAATAATGAATCTACATATACTTCGAGATACTTTACCCCCATATCCTTAGCAATTTGTAAGCCAGCAATTAAGGCTTCATACTCAGCCTCATTGTTAGTTGCCTGGAACTCACAAGCTATGGAGTGGGGTATTATGTCCCCCTGTGGCGATTTTAGTAGGATCCCTAGCCCTGTGCCTTTGATATTTGAGGATCCGTCGGTGTGTAGTATCCAAGGATCCTTGGTCTCATCCAGCTGCTGGACCTCCAATTCTGCTTCCTTTTGTAGATCACTACTGAAATCAGCCACAAAGTCAGCTAGTGCTTGAGATTTAATGGCTGTTCTTGGTTCGTATCTTATATCGTGGGCACTAAGCTTCACTGCCCACTTAGCCATTCTCCCTGACATATCCGGTTTCCTGAGGACATTCTTAATTGGAAAATTAGTTTTAACAATAATAGTATGGAGTTTCAAAATAATGCCTTAACTTAGTGGATGCCATGATTAATGCAAGGATAAGTTTTTCGAGGTGTGAGTACCTGGATTCGGCATCAAGTAGACTTTTACTTACATAGTAGATAGGATATTGTGTACCTTCGTGATCCTTAACAAGGACAGCACTTACAGCGGTTGAGGATACCGCCAGATATAAGGATAACACATCTCCTTTTTCCGGTTTTGCTAATGCTGGTGCTGAGGACATATACTCTTTTAGGGCTTGTAAAGCATTTTCATGCTTCTCAGTCCATTCGAACTTCTTATTCTTCCTTAGGATATCGTAGAATTCTTTGCACTTTTCTGAGGATTTCGATATGAACCTGTTTAAAGCTGCTATCCTGCCTGTTAGTCTTTGAACATCCTTGGCATTGGCAGGAGATTTGATATTTATTAATGCTTTGATTTGTTCCGGGCTTGCTTCAATGCCCCTCTGGGTTACCATGTATCCTAAGAACTTTCCTGCCTTAACACCAAAATGGCATTTTGAAGGATTAAGTTTCATGTTATAATTATCAAGGATATCGAATGCTTCTTCCAAGTCCCTTAGGTGATCCTCTGCTTTCTTTGACTTGACCACCATATCATCTATGTACACCTCCATAGTTTTTCCAATTTGATCTTTGAACATCATATTTACCAGCCTTTGATATGTTGCACCTGCATTTCTTAGTCCAAAAGGCATGGCAATATAACAATATAAACCGGTTGGGGTCATAAAGGCTGTATCCTCTTGGTCAGATGGTTCCATCTGGATTTGTTGGAATCCAGATGATGCATCCATAAAAGTTAACAGTTCATGCCCCGCTGTTGCATCCACCATGGAGTCAATGTGGGGTAATGGGAAAGGATCCTTGGGACATGCCTTATTCAAATCAGTGAAATCGACACATACCCTCCACTTTCCGTTTTTCTTTTGGACAACAACCACATTGGCTAACCATTTAGGATACTTTACCTCTCTGATCATACCTGCTCGAAGTAGTCTCTCTACTTCTTCTTGGATAATGGCATTCCTTTCTGGTGCAAACTTCCTCCTTTTTTGATGGATTGGCTTGATAGACCTGTCAATGCCAAGTTTGTGAGTAATAATATCCTTGGATATACCTGTCATATCTTCATGTTTCCAAGCAAAGGTAGATTTTCTTCTTTTGAGGAAGGATATCATGTCTTCTTTCATCTTGCCAAGGATCCCTGATCCGATATAGATTTTTGATTCAGGATCACTAGGGTCCAAGAGGATTTCATCTACATCTTGCTCCCTTGCCTCCAAGACATTCCTCGGAGGATACTGTAATTGCTATTGCTCCCTTGGCTTCGAGGTTGGCTTCATGGATGAGGTATAGCAATCCTTAGCCTCTTGCTGATCGCTGTCGATCTTGATTATCCCCCATGGGCTAGGGAGCTTCACACATTGATGGTAGGTAGATGGAACCGCTTTCATGTCATGTATCCAGGGCCTGCCAAGGATAACGTTGCAACAAGATAAACAGTCAATAACACAAAATTTCTGATAATTATGTAATCCTTCCACATAGATTGGGAGTTTGATGTCCCCCAGAGTTTTCTTCGTTTCTCCACTAAATCCTACAAGCACGGAGGATCTTGGTGTGATGTCTGATTCTGGGATACCCATCTTCTTCAGTACATCAAGCTGGATAATGTTCACTGAGCTTCCTCCATCGATAAGGATCCTGCGGACAAAATGGTTAGAAATAAAGAGAGTAATAACTAAACTATCATGATGAGGATCCTGGATGTTTATGCGATCATCCTCATCAAAGGTTATCGTTTTCCCTTCTGAAACACTTGATGTTCTAATAGGCCTTTCTCCATTGTCCATTTTTGATTCTTTTGCATGTCTTTTGGCCGCTGAGAAGGATGTACCACAGATGTCTGATCCTCCGGATATGAAGTTGATCACTTGTGCATTTGCCGGAGGTGCTGGGGCTTTTTCGGGGATCCTTTCAGGATCCTGGGTCCTTTGCTTTTTTCTCCCCAGCAATTCTTTTAGATGCCCCTTGCTTAGCAGGTATCCAATTTCCTTTCTTAAGGCTATGCAATCTTCAGTCAGATGGCCCGAAATCCTCATGGTATGCACACCATTTGGACTTGTCTTTAGTCCCGGATGGTTTATCATTCTTCCTGGGCCACCTAGCCTTTTCACCTAGATTCTGCATTGCAAGGATTAGTTCATGATTATCAACGGAAAAACAATATTCTGAGATTGGAGGATATTCTTCATCATCCTCCTCTTGGTCGACAGCATGCACATTCTTGTTCTCGTTTCTATGGTAGGATTTGAACTTGTTGCTTTTGAAGGAGGATCCTTGCTTATCTTGTTTTGAGGATCCTACTTGTCTCTCCTGGATCCTCTTGTCATCCTCTAGCCGGATAAACCTGAGTGCTCGAGTTCTTACTTCATCTAAATTCCTGCAAGGTGTCATAACAAGATCATCATAGAATAATGAATCCTTAAGAAGTCCCATTTTGAAGGCTTCAACAGCCGTAGCCATATCCAAGTTGGGAATATCCAAGGATTCTTTACTAAATTTAGTTATATAATCCCTTAATGATTCATTATTATTTTGAGTTATCCTGTACAAATCACTGGTTAATTTTTCAAATTTTCTACTACAAGAGAATTGGTTATTGAATAAATTAACTAAATTAGCAAATGAAGTAATAGAGTAAGGGGGAAGACTTAGCAGCCATTTAAGGGCTGATCCAGTAAGAGTGGATCCAAATCCTTTACATAGGCATGCTTCCTTCAACTTTTCTGGGATAGGATTGATTTCCATCCTTTCCCTGTATTGTGCTATATGCTCCTCTGGATCCGTTGTGCCGTCATACAGCTTCATGGTAGGGATATGGAACCTTTTGGGTACCTCTGCATCACAGATTGGTGGTGCAAAGCGAGATACCTTGTGGCTCCCATCTGCAATTTCTGGGATAGGCTTGACTACCCCTGGAACACTTGAGATCATGTCCTTTAGTTTCTGTAATTCCCTGGCCATAACATGATTGGTACCTGTATCCTGCATGAATCCAAGGTTAGTAGTAGGATAATTATTTAAAGTGTTACCTCCCATTGGGTTCTGGTTAGGGAATCCACATTGCTGGGATTCTGGAACAACGGAAGGACCAGTGGAAGCAATGGTCTGCATTGGAATGAAGTCCCCTTGATGGATATCTAAACTTCCTGTTTGCAAACTTTTTAGGGATCCTGGCATCTGTAAGGATCCTGGTATCTGGGATGATCCTGGAACGAAGGAGGATCCTTGAACCTGGGATGATCCTGGAACAAAGGAGGATCCTTGGCTCTGGAATGATCCTGGAATAAAGTAGGATCCTTGAAACTGCTGTGCCCCCGGATAGGCTCCCGGATTCATGAAGGATCCCATGTACTGAGGATAGGATCCTGCTGGCTGAAAATACGAGCCCGATGTCTGAGTCATTGCTGCTGACTTGAGATGTAATCCTCTCGTCTCCCCTGTGATCTGTACGTCTGGGATCCCTGATGGCTGAGAGGTGACCATTGGAGTCTCAAAACTCAAGGATTTTGGCATCAGTGGGGAATGATCCTCTGCCGCTTTCTTTTGTCTTTTGAGATCTCCAATCTCCCTGAGGATCCTGTCATTAGTTTCATCCTGCCGCTGCATACGATCCTTCATCTGCAAAATTAAAGCAAACACATCACTAGTACTGGGAATAGAAGAATTCATAGCAGAAGAAGATGGAGGTTTAGAGAAAGAAGGGGTTGGTCTCTTCTCAGCATTTCTCTGGGATCCTGCCGGTGGAGGAGGTAGAGTGGTTTGTGCTGAGGTGACTGCAGACATCGCCGTGGAGGTGTTCTTCAATGATGAAGCCATGTAACTCTTTGAAATGATTTCGAACAAAAGATTTTCTTTATGAATGAAGCACCAATTGCCCCACGGTGGGCGCCAAACTGTTTTGGTCAAAAATCACACAAGGATAATGTAACCAAACTTTATGTAAACGGGGTATGATGCTTGGTTAGCTATGAAAGTAAAGGATCACTTCTGTGATAAAGATGCAAAGACACAATGATTTATACGAGGAAAAAGCCCTTGATCAATGTATGATCTCCGGCATAAAAAACCTCGGGTGATGGCAACTACCGATCACCAACTTCAATATAATAAAAATGTAGTTACAACTTCGGATGATAATGAGCTGAGTACAAGGATCACTGAGTGTCTAAGTGTTGAGAGTTGTGTCGTATGTTGTGTGTGTTCTTCCGAATGAGGAAGATGGGTATTTATACATGTGTAGGTAACTTATTTTAGGTAGATAGACCACTAATCAGCTCATTACCCCTTTAGAAATAAAGATAATCTAGCCTAAATTGCTGCCCTTAATCAAGCCAATGTTTCCATATCCGGCACAACGTTCATCTTCAATTCAGCTCTTGCCATATTTGTAAAAGCGCGTCCCTGGATCATGATATGTAGGGCATATCCTGCTAGATATTCCTGCAAAATAATATTGTAGTAATCGAAAATGACCGTTAGTATAAGGATCACCTCAATGTCCCGTGATCCTGATCCTGAGGTCCGGCTGAGGATCACTGCCTGCCAAAGAAATAAGGATCACTGGTTAGGATCACGTATAAGGATCATTTATGGTAAAATCTAGCCCCAACACTTTTCAAAACAAGGATTTTAATAAGGTATTGCAACATATAAACTAGCCATGAATCCGACACTCTCAAAAACCTATGTACTCGCCAGCATTTCTTTGCTGACTTTGTTTTCACATATGTTTCAGGTGATGTTGATTGCTAGGATGTATGCACATATAGGACTGGAAGAGGCCTTAGTGACTAAATAACAATGACATACTATGTTTAAATTGTTTATTTAGACTTCTAGACGATGTAAATATTTAACGTTTTAATAAAACAAAACTTCAAATTTCCGTGTGTTTTGAAACAATGATTCTGTTACAACACTCCCCGATGTTTCCGCCACGATTTGTTGTTTTATCGTGGTCGGGGTGTGACAGAAAAGTTAGCATCAGAGCTCAAGGTTATAGGGAATTAGGTTATTAGTAACGCTTTGACCTAGTCTATAACCTTCCTAGGAACCTAACACAAGATTCTTGTGTTTAGATCTTAAAACAATACCGTCACCTATCCTTAGGTGATAATCACAACGAGAACACAATAACGAATCCGCTTCAAAAATTAATCATCTATCCTTGGATGATTGATTGCTAGGTTTTGAACCCTCTGTTATATGGTTTTGAACCTTTCCGGTTTGATTCATCTTTGGCTTTGTGCTTTTGAGTTTTCAAAATCTCGTCAAAGTTTGGGTCTAAATAATGTGAACACGTGCAAACTGTAAGAGTGAATGCCTGTACCCTGAGTTTTCTGTCTAAGGCTAGAGTGTTCGTACAAATCCGCAGTATCGGACCAGTCACTCTACCTAGGAACTCTTGGGGTGAGTGTTCACTTATAGGAGAGCATGTCTTCAGTGATACATTAATATGACCCATTTACTTTGATTAGTCACCGTTTCATTTGTTTGCCTTAGGTAACAAACAAATGATCGCAATTTCTATGCGTTGTCATTCTGTTTCACTTGTTCCCCTCCTATATCTCCCATTTCCCCTACAATGTCACTTCATCGCAATGACGCTCAGATGTCCGAATAGGCTACTAAAGTTGCCCCAGCGAATAGGCGAAGTAATCCTGAAGACTGCTGAATTAGCTGTTGCCATGTCTCATCTCCAGGATGAAACCACCCGAGAAGCATCAAAGGAAGCAGAAGCCAAACCTTCGAAAAGGTCAAGAAGCGTAAGACCTCAAAGAACCGTATTTGTAGTTCTCTCATTCATATGATCGCTCGTGAATTTCTTGAAAATTCTAAGTGCTCACTTCATTCTAAGAAACGAAGTGACTGTTTGAGTAATCACTTTGATTCCTTGGTTAGATAACTAAGGAAACCGTTATCTGTCGAAGTTGTTCTTGGTAAACCTCTTGTACTCAATTCTGTTATTCGCGACTGTCAATTTAACCTTGATAATCACCTCTTTCTTTTGACCTCACACCGATGCAACTTGGGAGTTTCGACATTATCATAGGGATGGTTGGTTAGCTAAACATCTTGCTTAGGTAGTTTGTTTCGATAAGATTGTTCGTATTCCTCTTTCATCTGGCGATGCTCTGAAATTCGTGGCGAGGAACCATCTTTGGTTTGAAACTTATACCTTGTACAAGAGCCCAAAGTTATTTATGAAAAGGATATGTTGCCTTTATGACACATGTCACCGAGGAGAAAGGCAAGAACAAGAGTATTCAGGATATTCCTATTGTTCGGGATTATCCAGAGGTGTTTCCTGATGAACTGCCTGGTTTGCCTCCAGTTCGTCAAGTCAAGTTTCATTTTGACCTTGTACCCAATGCCAACCCGATTGCGAAAGCACCTTATCGTCTTGCACCATCTGAGATGCAAGAATTATCGAAATAGCTTCAAGAGTTATCTGATAAAGGATTCAACCGTCCGAGCTGTCTCACCTTGGGGAGCTCCTGTCCTCTTTATGAAAAAGAAAGATGGATCTTTTCGAATGTGTATCGATTATCGTGAGCTTAACAAGCTTACCATCAAGAATCGAGATCTCCTACCTCAAATCGATAATCTCTTTGATCAGCTGCAAGGTGCTACCTGTTTTTCCAAGATCGACCTGCGTTCTGGGTATCATCAGCTTCGTATATTCGAAGAAGATATTCCCAAAACTGCATTCCGCATGAGATATGGACACTACGAGTTCACTGTCATGCCCTTTGGTTTGACAAATGCTCCAGCTATTTTTATGGACTGAATGAATAGGGTCAGTAAACCTTATTTAGACAAGTTCATCATTGTGTTCATCGACGATATTCTTGTTTATTCAAAGTCTTGAGCCGAGCAAGAGCAACACCTTCGTTTGACTCTGGAACTCCTGAAAAAGGAACAACTATTTGCTAAATTCTCCAAGTGCGAATTCTGGCTTAAAGAAGTTCAGTTTTTGGGACATATAGTCAACGAACAGGGTATCCACGTGGATCCTTGCAAAATCGCTGCAATTAAGGATTTGGAATACCTCTATGATGTAACACCCCGTGTTTTCGAATGTCAAAGTCAAAGTCAAAGTCCAAGTCAACTTTGACTTTCTTTGACTATAGATAGTCTATTTTATGTTTTAGTTGTATTCTGTGGAGTAAGTGTTGTATTCAGCAAGAATCGAAGTAATCGAATGTTTTAACGCGAACCGATCTACGACTGTGAATGATAGGAAGTAACAATGCGATAAAGTTAACTAATCAGTAATCAAACCGATCTAACGATCATCGAACTCGAGACTCGAATTATGCGAATTTTGGTATTGTTATACGTGTGTGTGCCTTATGTGTTACTTGTGCATGTTTACTTTATGTTTGGTGTGGTATTCAAGCAAATCAATCGAAAATCGAATCGAAACTCGAAAGGCAATCAAACTCAATCGAAACCGACAACGAAACGTGAAGTGTAGATGCTTGTATGTAGATATAGTAGTTAGGACTGAAAGTAATTTGACTAGGAACTCTATCGTACTCGTGTCATCGTCCATCGAAATCGAAACATCGAAAACCATCGCGAAATACTCAAAAGTGGGTCGCGGATCGAACGGGAGACACCCGGATCGAACAGGCTAGCCGATCGGCCAACATCTTCCTAGCCGATCGAGCAGCCCACTCGATCGGAACTCCTGGCCGATCGGCTGCCACTTTCCTCTTTTGGAGCCTATAAATAGGGCTGTCATTGTCACACTTTCTACTTTTGGAAAGCTCTGACCGAACCAGCCTTCTTCTTCACCTTTTCTCAGATTTCCCTCAATCCCGGTAAGTTTTCACTCTAATTCTTGTACGATCTTGATCATTGCATGATTCTACACCTTTCTATCTTTCAAAACTTGGATTCTAACCGTGAAATCACCAAGATCTAAGTGTTCTTGGGTGCTGTCATCATGGTGTTCTTGAAGAGCATCATGTTTTGGTCTCATTCAACCGTGAATAGCTTAGATCTAACCGATTTCCACATAAACAAACTAAGATTCTTATAAATCTTAACATTTTTATGAATGATTTCCAACTTTCTTCAACCTTCTTACACCCGAAACCTTAAAAATGGTAGAAACGAAGCTTGAACCGACTAACTAATCATTCTAACAGTTAAGAGGGTCAAGATTCGGATTCTAGGTATAAGGTTCACCGACAATGGGTTAAACTCTAAACCAACGTTCCGAACCGTTCACCGGCCGGACTTGGGTGATTCCTGTCCGAGCCAAAAGAAGCAAGTAGGAACGGAGGATATCATAAGTTCAACTCGTTGTCAAGTTACCTTAAAAGAATGACAAACAAATAAACAGCCAAGTGTTAGACGAAAGGCCGACCAGGTTAGAAATGCTGGCCGAACGGCTAGGCTGTTCAAACAGCCCAGCCGATCGGACATACCAGCCGATCGACCGGGCCAGCCGATCGGCTAGCACATGGCCCCACACTTTTCAAGTTCCATGAAGTATGTTATTCACGAAGTGATGTTCGATCGAATACGCCCCTCGATTCGTAAACATTACTCTCCGGATCATGAGATACTATACTTCAACACTCCATCGTTTTTGCAACTCGTTTGTAGTATGGTGTGCCAGCCGATCGAACAGGCCGTTGGATCGAGTGACATCCCACAGAGAACTACTTCTGAAGTCCTAACCGATCGGCTAAGCCGGCCGATCGAACAGACCGTTCGATCGACTGACTTGAAAGGTAGGAACACTTCAGTGTTCTCAAATGCTGCAACGAAAACTTCAAAAGTTTAAATCCTCAAACACAAACACACCAGAGGAAGACTCGAATGGCCCAGCCGATCGAGCCTACCGGCCGATCGAACAGGACTGTCCAAACGGACATACCAGCCGATCGAACAGCTTGTTCGATCGAACCTGCCGTTCGATCGACCAGCCCATTCGATCCATTCACACTTGTTTACTTTTCCGCGTTACTTATCGTTATGCTGTCGAACTATTCAGGCTAACCCTACTCTCAGCGCTCCCTTCAATCCATAATCAATCACTGTGAGTATACTCGATCCCTTTTTGCTTTTAGCACTTTTGGGTGTTACATACGTTACCTATCAAATCACAATCAAACACAAACTATTTGAACGCTAACCGATTGCATGTGCTACTTGACTAAATGAATGCTGTTTATTATGTTTACACGTGGAGTGCTATCTACCTGCCTTAGCAACATAGTACTCTAGTTTGGACTCAGCACCCGTTCTCACGGGGGTTGTTAAGGACAATTACTTGCATGGATTACGGTGGTAATCATGTATTGCGAACTGTCTCGGACGGTCTACCCGCAGTCGTTGGTATCGATGGTCCCATGTCGATAATTAACATGCTTCGTTTTCCTCTGTGTACGTGCCTGGTTATGCGTAAACTATTCGAAATCTATATGCTATTATCAAACTTGTGTGCTCACCTTTACATTATATGTATTGACTTTATTTGAACGTATGTGACAGGTGTTTAGGATGCATTCTTGCTAGGGGAGCGAGGCTAGAATAAAGCTCTAGAGGCCAATAAATAGTTGTAGGTAGTGGTCTACGTAGGGGTCTTTAGAAGCCGATGAACAACTGCCATGGAGCCGTTGGATTTGTCTGATCAGGGGTCTATGGCATTAGCTGTCTGTAGACCTTGTCCAGATAGGTCTTAGTGACTTCAAGCAGTACTTTATTCATTTGGTTTGTAATAATTGAATCTGAGTTGTCGGAACAAAATTATTTGCCTAGTTGCTTTCTATGATAACTTGTTTATTTATTTGGGATACGGTATGGGACGTATCATTTAACTGAATTTGTAATAATAGTCGTTGTGGAAACTTCTGGACAATCTGTTTCGCTTAGTGCCGCGCCCTGATGATTCCGCCATCGGTTGGGGTGTGACATACGACACCCGCAGAAGTTTGTTCTTTTCTCGAACGTGCTGGGTATTATCGACGGTTTATTTCAAACTTCTCGAAGATCGCGGTTCCACTCACTACTTTGACTTAGAAGAGTAAGCCTTTTTGAATGGGGACCCAAGCAAGGAGAAGCGTTCCAAACGCTGAAACAGAAGCTATGTGACGCTCCTATTCTATCTTTACCCGGGGGAAACGATGATTTCGTTGTCTACTACGATGCGTCCAACTTAGGCCTTGGTTGTGTTCTCATGCATCGAGGCAAAGTTATAACATATGCGTCTAGACAATTGATAGTTCACGAGAAGAACTACACAACTCATGATCCTGAGATTAGGTGTTGTGGTTTTTGCTCTCAAAATCTGGAGACACTATCTTTATGGCATGAAGTATGTGGTTTTCACAG